>NC_047093.1:139866333-141228971 GCF_902459505.1 Geotrypetes seraphini
GGATGGTGGTAATGAAGAAAAAGTCCAAATTGCCCAGGAGAAAGAGAAGCTTTTTCCCACGTCTGGCAATCAACTCCCCCTTAATCCTGCCTTCGGTGGGGGGGGGGGAGGGGGGATTTATGAGAGTCGCAAAGTTCCCTCTCTGTGCATGTGTCTCTCTGAGCTTTGGACATTTCTGCGATCACAGCTGGGAAGTTGGCGGAGCGGAGGCCAAGATTCTGGTGAGCACTGCTGGATTTACCGGCCTTCTCTGTCTCCTGGGGAGGAAGGGGTGAGAGGGACCTTGGTGAGGGAACTGGTGCCAGAAATGATTTGGGGAGAGGAAGATGGGGCTGAGGCTTTCAGAAACGAAAATTTTCTTCTTTCTTGCCTGTTCTCTTGTTTTCCTCTTTTTTAAATCTATTTTTATTTCTCTGTCTCCTTTTCTGAATCACTCTCATTGGGTTTTTCATTATTTTAACTTGTTTCTCTGTTCAGTCCATTTCACCTTCTCTAATCATCCTCTCCCTTCTGAGTACTGTTGAATCTCTATTTAGTTTTTTCTCCGTTCTCTTTCCACCTTTTCTCTCACATTTAAATGCTTTTAAAAAAGGTTTTAATGAAGCTAAATTATTTTTTTGTCAAACCCTCCCACCCCCCTTTAGATCCTTGCTCATGGAAAAAAACTTCCTACCAACCCTCCGGTCCTTGTCTCTTTACTTTCCTTAATCTTCCTTTTCCCTCCCAACCAACTTTTGACTTTCACCTGGAGACAGATTATCGAAGAACCCCCCCAAAAAAATCTCTGTTGGTTAATAACTGAGTATTTTTATTGGGGGTGAAAAAAGTATTTGGGGTGGGCAGGAAAGGAGGGTGGAAGTGCCTGCATATGGTGCCTGAGGATTTGGGAGGGGGCAGGGGAAGTTAGTGAAAATTTAAGCAAGTACAATACAGGTAGAAAGAAGTAGGGATGTCGTTTACGGCAGATTTAGCTTTACTTGGATTTTTCTGGCCGTGTTGGCATTTTCTCAGTTTCCAATAATACCACGCACTCTCCGGAACCAGTATTCGCTATTTCAGAGAGAGGACGCGCTCTTATCCTGAGTTTGCACAAGCACAACGGTTGACGCACGCATGGCGGTTCCACATGCGGGGCAGAGTGCTGCACACTCTTTGTGAAACAGGGCTCATTATTTTCACACAGGGTGCACTAGTGTCGGCAAACTGCAGAGCCTGAAATTTCAGGGGGGTGGGGGTGGGGGAGGGGTTCTGCTCATTGGTATCGACAGCCCATCCCAAGAAATATGGAGTTCTGTGCATTGAGTTGCTTTAAGTGTGTGAAAGTGAATTTTCATCTACCTGAAGCTACAGTTTAGTTTTCTACAAGAGGCTGCTGACAAGTTCTCAGCCCAAGCAAGAAGAGAATTGATGCGGAGCCATGAAACTGACAAGTTATTCCACACTTTTCTTGATATTTTGCTTCAGTGAGGCAAAAGCATCTGGTAAATGGGCACAAGTATAGGATAATCAAGCCATTGTTTATTGAAAGCTTCTATACCACTACTAATGACTGGGGAGTCAATTCAGAGCGGTGTACACGAGCTTCTGTAAAGGTGTTACAATACAGAGTTAGCATTTTCTGAGATGGTTTTCAATATAGACACATTTCTATCATAATTAATCATCCTACGTATATGCACACATTTATTTGTGACATCACCAATGAGGCTGGCTCTTAGGCATTGGTGGAATGAGACATGAAGGCATCACAACGCGAGGAGCCGCTGAAAAGCGTGAAGAAAAGCATGGAATCACTTGTACGTTTCCTGGCTCTTCGTCATTCTCTTCTTGGCTGGGCTGAGAACTTTTCAGCGGCCCCTCGTATTGTGATGTTATAATGCCTCATTCCACCAGTGCCTAAGAGCCAACCTCATCGTTGATGTCACAATGGCTTGGTTTCCCTCTACTTCTGCCCATGCACCAGATGCATTTGCCTCATTAAAACAAAGTGTCAAGAAAAGTGTGGAGTAACTCGTAAGTTTCAAGGCTCCACATCATCCTCTTCTTGGCTGGGCTGAGAACTTTTCAGCGACCCCTCCTAATGTCCATGAGACCCCCCCCCCCCCACATGAAATCGTTGAGCCAGTACCTTGGCGTCACCTTATGTGCCTATGTTGCAAAGGACGATGCTAAACCCGGTTTTTTTGAGCCACACAATGACAATGGGTTTTGAGTCCCAGTGTAGTTAGTGGTGGTGCCTTGTGTCTAAAATCCAGATTTTTAATGCTGCTGATCCATGTCAGTGAGCTAAGAACACAGAATAGCCATTCTGGGTCAGACCAGTGGTCCATCTAGGCCAATATCCTGCTTCCATCGGTGGCCAATCCAGGTCATAAGCACTTGGCGGAAACCCAAATAGTAGCAACATTTCATGCAACTGATCCTAAGGCAAACAGTGGCTTCCCCTACATCTGTCGCAAAAGACTTTTCTTCCAAGAACTTGTTCGAACTTTTCTTAAACCCAGCTACACTAACTGCTGTAACCACATCCTCTGGTGACAAGTTCCAGAGCTTAACTATTTTGTGAGTACAAAAAAGTATTTCCTCCTATATGTTTTAAAAGTGTTTCCATGTAATTTCATCGAGTGTCCCTCTGGTTTTTGTACTTTTTGAAAAAAGTGAAATATTGATTCATTCTTACCCGTTACACACCACTTGGGGTTTTGTAGACCACAATCACAACCCCCCTCAGCTGTCTCTTTTCCAAACTGAAGAGCCCCAACCTCTTTAATCTTTCCTTATATAAGAGGAGTTTGCAGGTTTGCGAGGGTACGGGAAATTTACCGCAGTACTTTTCTGTGGCTGTTAACCGGGCAAAAGTGAAAATCGGTGTGAAAAAGCAGAGCCCCTCCACCCCATTCAACCTGAGCCTCAGATGTAATTTCTTGGGGGAGGGGGGCATTATTCAAACGTGGCTAAGACATTTTCCCACAACAATTCTTACAAGAAATGGGTCATTCAAGATGCGCAGGGGGCTTCACGCCACCCCTTCCCCAAACAATGAAAGAGATTAAGATATAGCAGAACACCACAGTGGATTAGGAAAGGGATGGCTGAGGGGACCGAGGGGGAGGGGGGAGACTCAGATAAAGTTCAAAGTAATCCCCCTCTATTAAGGACACCTCCAACTCCCCATCACAGTAATCCCGTTATAAGGGGACCAAGGGGTAGGTGGAGGGAGGGTGAGACTCCCCCAGATGAAGTTCAAAGTAATTCCCTCAATTAATTAACTAATTAATTTGATTTGATTTCTATCCCGTACTCCCAGGAGCTCAGAACGGGTTACAAGCCAACATTCACAAAAGTTACATTGGACAGTACATTTGGTGATGCAATACAATACAATATTATACAATTAATGACACTTCCAACTCCACAATAAAACAGGGGAAGCAATTCCACAAAATCAAACAGGAAAGAGCAAAGTGGTGGAGGCCTTATAACAGGGGATTTCTGTGATGTGGAGTTGGAAGTGGCAAGAGCAAAGTGGAAATGACCAATCAGATTGGTGCACAAAAAAAGTGTCTTTCAACTCATCTGATAAATCCAATGGTCTTTATTAACTTGCTTTGGATGTATGAGCCAATGTGGATTAATAAAGACCATTGGATTTATCAGATGAGTTGAAAGACACTTTTTTGTGCACCAATCTGATTGGTCATTTCCACTTTGCTCTTGCCACTTCCAACTCCACATCACAGAAATCCCCTGTTATAAGGCCTCCACCAACTCCCTGCGATCTCTGCGAGGACTCTGATCTTTATGCTAAAAACAAACAAACAAAAAATGACTTGTTCGTTGATTTATAATTTCCCCAGTTATCAGAGGGGACCTGGAAAGTTGTTTTTTTTTTTTTAAATACAGTATAATCAGTGTTTATGGAAAGCACACAATGCATCAAAGTTTTCTTATCTCACGGAAGGTAGTAAAGGTTGAAATCGGAGCCCATTCCGCCAGTTGTAAACTGGTTGTCTCTGGTCCGGGACCGCTCTTTGCTCTCTTTCTGTCTCTTTGACTTAACTTCTCGCTTTAATACTGTCTATTATTCAAAGCTATAAATGGCACAGCCCCCACTTACCTAAGCAACCGCCTAAATCAGAATCTTACTACTAGGCAAAATAGAACTCAGACCCCATTTACATACCCCCCATTCAAAGGTACTCGGTACAAGAAGATGTTCGACAACCTACTAGCGACTCGGGCAGCGAAACTTGACCACCCCTTCTCCAACTTACTGACAACAACGAGCGACTTCAAATCATTTCGAAAAGGAATCAAAACTCGGCTATTCAAAAAATTTATCCAGACATCTTAACTCTTCCCCTTGTCCTTTCTCCTCCCTTGTAAATCCCCCCAAATAGTCTCACCCCTCTTGTAATTTTTTTTCTCTCCAAAGTATCAACCATGTATACCACTACCTAACTTGCAAATCTTCTGAAATGTACAGTTAGCTTCTCTGTAATCCTAATTCCTAAACTGTAATGTTCCTGGAAATGTCCAGTTTTTTTGTAATCCACCTAGAACTGCAAGGTACGAGCGGAATAGAAGTTACTAATGTAATGTAATTTTTCCTCCTTTCCTAAATCGAATGAATTCCCCTCTTCTTTATTCCAAGTTTCAAATTTAATAAAAATTTGTATACTGCCTATCAGTTTTCTAAGCGGTTTGTACATAATAAAAATGGTAAAATAGGGTAACACATTAAAACATAGAGGACCTGCTGGAACGATAGGATTAAGGTAAAGAATTACATTATAAAATAGGAAAGAGAGTCATATTGGGGAAATACAAAAGGAAGGGAGATCCCATCTGATAACCAAAGCAGAAATGAAGATAATGTTTCATAAGGTAAGTGCATTAGAGATTGAACACATCTTGAAAAAGAAACGTTTTTTTAGTTTTCCTTTGAAACGATCTAGCATGGATTCATCCCGTAGTTCCGGGGGTAATGAGTTCCAAAGAGAAGGGGCTGCGACGGAGAAGTTTTGTTGTTTGTGAAGTGCTATAATATGGAGAGATGGAACTGTTAAGAAATTTTGTGATCGTGATTCCATTCTCTCAAAATGCACAACGTTTTCCTGGCATGAGAGTTGTGTTGCCAGATTGAGAGGTAGAGGGCAAAAACTGTATTACAGGCTGGTAAGTTTGACTTCTGTGGTAAGCAAATTAATGGAAACGCTTTTAAAATAGAGAATGGAATCCTGTAGTTTACAGGACTGGAGGCAACGTGGATTGACATTGTCAAATCTGATAAATTTCTTTGACTGGGTGACCAGAGAATTGGATAGAGGGTGTGCACTAGATGTGGTGTATTTAGATTTTAGCAAAGCCTTTGACAGTGTTCCACACAGACGTCTGATAAATAAACTGAGTGACCTCGGGATGGGTCCCAAAGTGACGGGCTGGGTCAGGAACTGGCTGAGTGAAAGGCGACAGAGGGTAGTGATCAACGGAAATCACTCTAAGGAACGGGATGTTACCAGTGGTGTGCCTCAAGGTTCTGTTCTTGGGCCTGTTCTTTTTAACATTTTTATAAATGATATTGCTGAAGGGTTGTCGGGTAAGATTTGCCTCTTTGCAGATGAAACCAAAATCTGCAATAGAGTAGACACGCCGGATGGTGTGAATAACATGAAGAAAGACCTGGCAAAACTTGAAGAATGGTCTGAAATTTGGCAGTTAAAAATTTAATGCTACGAAATGCAAGGTCATGCATTTGGGCTGCAAAAACCTGAGGGAACGGTACAGTTTAGGGGGTGAAGAACTTATGTGCACGACGGAAGAGCGGGACTTGGGTGTGATTGTATGTGATTATCTTAACGTGGCCAAAAAAAGGTGAAAAGGTGACGGCGAAAGCTAGAAGGATGCTAGGTTGCATAGGGAGAGGTATGGCCAGTAGGAAAAAAGGAGGTATTGATGCCTCTGTATAAGACTCTGGTGAGACCTCTTATAGAATATTGTGTACAATTCTGCACCTTCAAAAAGATATAAAAAGGATGGAGTCGGTCCAGAGGAAGGCTACTAAAATGGTGTGTGGTCTTCGTGATAAGGCGTATGGGGACCCACAATCTGTATACTTTGGAGGAAAGGCGGGAGAGGGGAGATATAATTGAGATGTTTAAATACCTACGTGATGTAAATGCACATGAGTCGAGTCTCATTTGAAAGGAAGCTTTGGAATGAGAAGGCATAGGATGAAGTTAAGAGGTGATAGGCCCTGGAGTAATCTGAAGAAATACTTTTTTTAATGGAAAGGGTGGTAGATGCGTGGAGCAGTCTCCTGGAAGAGGTGGTGGAAACAGGGACTGTCTGAATTCAAGAGGGCCTGGGATAGAAAGTGGGATCTCTCAGAGAGAGAAAAAGATAATGGTTACTGCGGATGGGCCATTTGGCTTTTATCTGCCTTCATGTTTCTAAGAAATAGAATAATAGGAAAAACAATAAGGATCATGCCATTGGTTTCTGTGACTCCGGCTTCTCTTTCTCCTCTTCCCCCCAGAATCAGGCACAGTTTTTTCTCGGATTTTCTTTCACTTCTCTCTCTGGATTTTGCTCAGTACAGGAGGAAATGAATTTCTGCTTCTCTTTCTCTGCTCTTGCACTGCAGACAGACTCTGACGTCTCAGGGTTTCCAGCCCAGTTTTTGTCTGCTCTTTCTTAATATTTGTGGTCTCTTATTCTATGTTCTTCTTTTTGGTTTTCTGCTTCTTTCTCCGCTCTTCTCGACACTCTCCGCTCATCTCTTTGACATCTCAGGGTTTCCAGTTCAGTTTGTGTCTGCACGTTTCTAATTTGTCTTGTGTTTGGTGAGGGTTTGTTTGTGTTTTGCGTGTGCGAGCAAGATGAAGGATTCTGCCATTGTGTCATTTCTGAATAAGGGTTTTTCAGAGAAAAAAACAAACAAAAAAAATCACCAAATAAATAAGACCCTCAACTGTGATTCCTAAAGGACAGTTTTGGAGGAAGTATTTAGGTGAGCCCCTAAAGAGTCCTAGTCAAACAATCCAAAAAGGTAGTGCAAATAGGGGATTTGTCTCTGATGGACACACCGACAAATAGAGCAAATGACACGGGATAATGTTTTCCTCGTCCCCGTGGGAACTCATTTTCACGTCCCAGTGAGTTCTTTTCCTGTCCCTGCCCCTTTTCTGCAAGCTTCTTCCTCATCTGCACAAGCCTCACACACTTTAAACTCAAAAGTGTTCGAGTCTTATGAGGTTAAGGCAGAGTTTATAGGAATGGGGCAGCGACAGCGACAAAACTCGCGGGGACGGGACAGAGAAATTGAGTTCCTGCGGGGACGGGGAAAAACTTGTCCCTGTGTCACTTTCTACGACCACACCTTAAAGAGTTAAATACCTAAAGCCTTTGAACCTGCTGTCTCTCTATTTCCAAATCCAGCTGGATCTGAGCGGTGGTGCTGCTGCACTGATCATCATCAGAGTCATCAACACACTGATATCCATGAAATGTGAACTCAGCACAGGCAGCTGGAGAGTAGGTCCATGCAGGTACTACTGATCGTTTTTATAGCATCACTACCACCATTACAGAAGCTCGAGGGTTGTAACTCCAGAAGCTCATGTAAACCGCTCTGAATTGACTCTTCACTCAGTGGTGTAGTAAGGGTGGTGTGGGGGAGGGGTGGTCTGTCCTGGGCGCGGTCTTCCTAAGGGTGTGGCACCCCTCCTCCTTTCTGACCCCTGCTCCTCTCCTTGCTGCGTGCTTGTGCCCCTTGCCTTCCCCCGTGCGAGGGTGCTGCCTGCGTCAGCACTGGCGCTTTCTCTGATGTCACTTCCGTGACCTGCGCCCAGGAAGTGATGTCAAAGGGCGAGCTGACACCGACTCCGACGTGGGCCTGCTGCTCATGACAGAGAAGTTAAAAAGGTACGGAGAAAGGGAAAGAGGTGCGTGTGCGTGGTGGAGGAGGGGCGTCGCCACTCCAGGCGCTGCTCACCCTTACTAAGCCACTCTCCAGTCATTAGTAGCAGTATAGAAGATTTTCATAAACAATAAATACATTATATGCAGGTCCTTTCCCACTGAGCTTACAATCTCAAAACTCACCGTGCCTTTAATGATGGTCGCTAATCCATTTCTAGCTGGTTTAGCGTGCCAGTAATTTACCTCCCGATTCTCAGAACGGCTCACCATGGCCTTTTCCGAGCTTCCTAGCAGCCTCCCACTCTGCCATGCAAATGTAGTACAAGGAGGTCATTAATATTAAAACGAGAACTCCGGGCGATTCTCCAAACGAAACGCCGGATTTCAACGACCCAAAATTACTGACTGGTCCGGGGGAGTGCCTGTACTGTGAAAAGCACACCCCAGGCGCGTCTATATGGCTGTGGCTCGTGATAAAAATGAAAAGAAAACGCACTATTTGCATGAATTATAGTCATGGGCAAAAAAATGTAAAAAGGTGAATTAGAGGCGCATCTTGAGCGCATGTATTAAAGGCGCGTCTTATGTGCACGCTCATAATTTTTGACCCTCCCCTCCATCCAATAGCACTGGCGCGCCTAGGAGTGACGTAACGACGCAGCGTTTGCTGATGATTCTCCGCCCCTCCTATCCATCCAGGCCCTATGATTTGTGAGCCTACGGTGCAGCTTTTCCCGGCACATTTATGCCTCCACCCATGAATTATTCTGCGCATGTGCCGACCGCTATCACTAGCGACTGATCTCATGGAAATTAGGCCACCCTCCGCGAACCTCCTTTGCATGCGAGCTTTCTTGAGAATCGCTTGTCTTTCCTGCACTGTTTAAATCTCGTTCAGGAAATTTTTGAAGTTTGATTTGGGCGCATTCAAGTGCTATGATCGAGACAAAGAAATTGGGGGTTCACTCCTTTTTTGGACTCGAGTCTAAACCTCTGAGCTTGTTTTGATTTTGCTGGTTTAGGAAGTCATTTACTTCATTAGATTTACGGCCACTACAGCGACCCGGTGAGTGTTGAGAATCCGGCCCTAGGTTGGCTTGTTTGTGTCAGTGGCGTAGCGAGGGAGAGAGTTGCCCGGGGGGAGGGGGGTGCCCCGGGTGGGTGCCCCTCCCCCGCCCTCGTTTCTGCCCCCCCGCCCCTTCCTCTGTACCTCTAGTTGTTCAGCCCTACGAGCACCAAGAACTTCAAGGTGCTCCTCTCATCCCTGTCGACTCTCCCTCTGATGTCACTTCCTATGCGTGCACCTGGAAGTGACATCAGTGGGAGAGATGATGCCGTCACTAGGAGCACATTGAAGTTGTTGCTCGCGGCAGTGAACAACTAGAGTTATGGGGGAAGGGAAGGGAAGGGGGTGCCTGTGTGGCGAGGGGAAGAGCATTGACATGGTGCCTAGGGTGGACCACCCCTCCCCCTTACTACGCCATTCCCAAAGTCTTATTTGGAAGCTCCTGTGGCATAAATACAGCACAGACAGCTGGAAAGAACTGATGTCTACCAGCTTATGAAATACCTGCTGTCTCTTGCCCCTACCCCTGCCTACGCCAACAGTCTAACATAGGATGTGTGGATATTATATAGTGGATCAAAGCTAGAGACAGTAGTGGGGGTGGGGGAGAGAAAGAGACAACAGCCAGTTTGTCAGAGACAGATCAAACCCTGTCAGGGAAGTACTGCTGATCCCTGGAGTTAAAATTCCAGACAGCCAAGGGTGGGTGGGTGGGGTGGGCTCTTCAACTTTAAAGGAAAAATTACTGGCACTGGTAGGCCTTAATGACCTTCAGAAATTCAGAATCATCCCTGTAGTGCTCCGTGGCGGCAACAGCAGTGCCTGCAGGTGGACCCAAACTGGGTACACAGAAAGCACCAAAGCAGGTGAAACCGCAGGATGATCTTCCTCTGCCAAGTTGGCACTGCAGAAGCCAAGGCTGATTAAAAAACCTTCCGCTCACCTTCTTTCTCTAGCAGTCTAAGTAAACATGCCCGGAGAGTCATAGAAGGCAAACTTTTCATGAAAATGACAGGCTCTGATCTTTTCATCCTTCCTGTTTCTTCAGTGAGGGACTTTATTCTGCAAGATCGACAGGTCAGCAGGTGTTGGCAGAAACCCGAGCTGGTGGCGTGTCGGCTTATTGCACTCTGTTACCGCAGGAGGGTTCTTGAACCTAAAGTGTTTTATGGCTCCAGGAACAGATAAGGGTAAAAATCAAAGGCAAAGTCAGCCTGTATGCGTCATTCACAGTAGCATATGTGTGCAACCGTGACACACTGCTCCGACTGCGCTGTCTGATGTTTGAGAGTGGGCCATGCAGATTTCTTCCCTGCATGGCTGGATTTAAGATGGTGGTGCCCACAGACAGGACCGAAGACCATTAGAGTGATACACACACACATACACACGACTTTGAGGGCTCTTTTACTAAGCTGTGCTAGTAATAGGGCTTAGCATATCCTTACGCAGGTCTTTTTCGCGCCCTAAGTCTTAAGCTACATTCAGAACTTCTAGCAGACTCCCTAATAATCACTCTAGCCTACATTTCCCCCCCCCAAAAAAAATGGACCTCAGCCAAAGAAGAATTCCAAGAGTTCCTCTTAACCAATTCTCTAACAGGGCCTTATAACCTTTTATGCGGAGATATAAACTTACACCTAGAGCTATCAGATCATCCAGAGACTACAGAATTTTGGTCCTTTCTAGCTTCACTAGGCTTCCTTAACCCTCCCCCGGTAACAACTCACAATAAAGGCCACCAACTGGACCTGGTATCGCTGTCCTCAGTAAACTCAATAAATCCCACTATTCGATGGATATCAGAAACCTGGTCTGATTCTCTATGGTCTGATCACAAAATATGTAATTTCGAATTTGAATGGCAATGGAAAACAACCTCTGCCACAATGAAAGTTAAGAACAAACCCACACAATTCCACACCAGCAGAGGCAAGATCGACCCCATAGAATTCTGGTCTCACTGCGATATTATTCACAACCAAGACGAGGATTTTAATCAATTCACGAGTTCCTGGATCTGCACCAGCACCCACATCCTAAACGAAATGGCCCCACTGAAAAAAGAAGGTTTAGGCCTAGAAACCTAACCGGCTGGTTTGACCTACAGCTCCTTGAGATAAAGAGAGAGTTAAGAAGGTTAGAAAGGAAATGGTCAAAATCAGGAACCCCAGAGACTAGAGACGCCTGGCGCCAAATGCTAAAAAGCTACAAAAACATAACCAAAGAGAAGAAAAAAACCTTCTATGCCCACAAAATAGGTAACACCTCCTTAAACAGCAGCAAGCTGTTTAAACTAGTCAATGACCTGTACGATACTCACTCCTACACGAACCCGGTAGAAGAACTCACAGTTACAGCAGACGACCTAGCCGATTTTTTTTCAATTCAAAAATAAAAAAATTAAGACTTGCTTTATCAAGCCTTCAAAACTCCCACTGGGACTACATCTTTCCCCACGACCCAGATGCATCTAAAGCCGACATGAGTTGGTCCAACATCAAAGAGATTGACTGGCAAACATTCAATAAGCTCGACAACAAGTACGCCAAATCATACTGCAGACTGGACCCCTGCCCCCCAAATGTGATGAAAGCGGCCCCTATCAACTTCAAAGCCAAACTACTAGACTGGATCAACCTACAACTATCCATTGGCAAGTTTCCAGAGGACTTGGGTCAAATTGTAATAACTCCTATTAAAAAGAACACCAAAGAAACATCCAATATCATAGCCAATTTTAGACCTGTCGCAAACATCCCTCTTGCTGCTAAATTAATGGAAGGCCTGGTAAACGCTGAACTAAATTCCTACCTAGACAAATTCAACTTTCTGCAGAACAATCAATCAGGTTTCAAACCCGGCTTCAGCACCGAAACAATTATGGCCTCACTCCTAAACCACCTGCATTCCCTTCTCAGTCAAGGCACCAGTGTAATGATTCTACAACTGGACCTAAGTTCTGCCTTTGACCTAGTAGATCACACCATCTTAATGAACTGTTTAGAATCCTTAGGCACCACAGAAAAGTGTAGTTACTTACCTGTAACGTAGGTTCTCCGTGGACAGCAGGATAGTCAGCCACATATGGGTGTTGTCCCAACAGCTCCCAATTTGCGGATAAGCTCTCCAATAGCTCAGAGAGATTTTTTTTTTTTCTCTGAGCATGTGCAGTGCCCGGGCCCCACTGGGCATGCCCGAGCCCTACCCATTTCCCCCTGCTTCCCCCTAATCCCCTGTCTTTAGTTTTCGCCCGTTCCCATCGGTCGGATTTTCTACAGCTCTCCATTACAACTTTCTACTCATCACCTTGAAGATGCCTGAATCATCTAAAGAAATGACTGGGATGCAAGAGAAGCATGAATACACTGGATCCTCATGAATTGTGCGCCCAGAAAACGCTTACAACTGGTTCCAGGAATTCCTCGAGTTCAGATCCTATCAGGTATTCAAAGAAGACAAATTCTCCTTCAGCTGGAAAAACAACTGCGGGTTGCCCCAGGGCTCCCCGCTATCTCCGACCCTATTTAACATCTACCTTATCACATTGGGACACCTGCTACAAAGCCTAAAACTCAACTTTTACATTTACGCTGACGACATTACTGTAGTGCTACCACTAACCTGTCTGTCGTCAGACTTTATTAATCTCTTAACCAACACCCTAAAGCAAATAGAGCCTTCAAACTAAAACTGAACACAGAAAAAACTAAATTTTTCCTGGCATCTCCCAATGAAAAGATAAAAGACAACACGATTCACGTGAATGGCCGTGATTACGAAATTGACCAAACTATAAAAATACTAGGAGTCACCCTTGACAAACAACTAACCCTGGAAAAGCATACAGATTTAACGTTCAAAAAAAGTATATCAGTCCTATGGAAGCTCCGCACCATTAAAAAATACTTCGCGCCGCTTTGTGGGGGGGGTTTGGAGGGTTGGCGGCGGGCCCCCGGCAGTGTTCCCGCTAAGCTGCGCTGGGGTGCGCTGGCGCTCAAAATATTACCTCGCAGCGCACAAGTTTCTCGTCACAGCGCACACAGTGTAGAGCACAGTTCTTCAACCGCCGGTCCGCAAACAAAATCTTGCCGGTCCGCGAAGGATTCGGTCCCCGCCGCAACGAAAGGCCGGCGTCAGCTGACTTGCAACTTCCTGTTGCAGTCGCTGTGCCGGGACTCCTGCCTTCCACCGCGTTTGCCTCCTGCCTTGTCTCCGCACCTCCAGACCAGCAGCGGCAGCTGTGTATGCTTTTAACTTCGGCACAGAGCTGCCCCTAATCAATAGTTTAGCGCGGTTTCATAAGGCAGCCTCGGGGCCTTTGCTAGGCCGGCCCACATCGCATCATCGAAGCGGGCCGGCTATCAAAGGCCCCGAGGCTGCCTCATGAAACCGCGCTAAACTATTGATTAGGGGCAGCTCTGTGCCGAAGTTAAAAGCATACAGAGCTGCCACTGCTGGTCTGAACTCTTGGGCCGCTGAAGGAGGGCAAAAAGCAGCTGTCCTGGAGGTTTCCCTTCCTCTCGCCTTTACAGGTTCCTTTTTTCCACCTTTTTTTTTTTCCTTCAAACGGCAACGGGCCCCAGCATCGACATCAATCAAGTAAGTTCCACTGTCAATCAAGCGGTTCTGCTCGGCCAAAGCTTCCCCTGTGACATGAGCCACCCTCAGGGGAAAGAAAGTGACCCACAAAGGTGAGGGGAAGGGGGGCAGATGATGGAAGTTGGGGGGGGGGGAGAGAGAGAGAGAGAGAGAAGGGGCAGATGATGGAATGGAGGAGATGAGAGAGAGAGAGAAGGGGACAGATGATGGAAGTGAGAAGAAGGGAGAGAGAGCAGAAGGCAGATGGATGTCAGTTGAGAAGGGAGAGCAGATGCTGAATGGAAGTGGGGAAAGAACACATACTGGATGGAAGGAGGAGATAAATAAAGGGGGAAGAAAATAGTAAGATAATGGAGGGGTGAGGGAAAGGGGTGACAAGCTGTGTGTAGACACAGTGAAAAGAGGGAAACGGGACTAAATAGTAAGAAAGAATTTAATTTAGATGGAGGCAGAAAATAGAGAAGGAAGACCAGAGAAGAAAAGGGAAGAGAGAGCAGAGAATGATCAGATCTGAGTGGAGGAAATGAGAAGAGAGATATGCTAAAAACCACAGGGGGGAGGGAAGGATAGAGATGCCAGACCATGAGGGGAACAGAAGGAAGATGATGGATGCTAGACCAAATTGGGGGGTGGGGGGGGGGCAGGAGGAGAGATGGCAGGGAAAGACAGACAGTGAATGGAAGGGGCAGATGCTGGACTGAAGAGACAGAGAAGGTTATCATGCTGCTGTACCGGGCCATGGTACGCCCTCACCTGGAGTACTGCGTCCAGCACTGGTACTTTAAGAAGGACACGGTACTACTCGAAAGGATCCAGAGAAGAGCAACTAAAATGGTTAAGGGGCTGGAGGAGTTGCCGTACAGCGAAAGATTAGAGAAACTGGGCCTCTTCTCCCTTGAGCAGAGGAGATTGAGAGGGGACATGATAGAAACATTCAAGGTACTGAAGGGAATAGACTTAGTAGCTAAGGCAGGGAGAACGAGAGGGCACTCTCTAAAGTTGAAAGGGGATAGATTCCATACAAACGTAAGGAAGTTCTGTGGTAGAAAGCAACATATTTATTTGGCTCATAACTTGCTGGCGCCCGATATTTTTAGCTCACAGTGAAAAAAGTTTGCTCACAACACCCGCCCGCTTAGAGGGAACACTTGTAACCCCCACATTTTACTGAAAACTTCACTTTTTTCCCTGTTTTTAGGGAAAAGTTAAGTTTACAGTAAAACGTGGAGGGTTACAAACCCCCAAACCCCCCCAATGCCGGCGCGATCTCTATTAAGTAAGCTGGAGGGGCTCCCCAACAAAACCCCCCATCGGAGCCCCTAAAAACTGTAATTTTCTTTGGTGCGCGCCTCCATCTTGCGCTCAGTTGTCGGCGCGCGCCTTTGTCTTTCGCGGGGTTGTCTATGAACCCTTGACAAGCTGAGATTAATTCAGAACACTGCGGTCCGGCTCGTCTTTGGTTTAAAAAAATGGGAACATATCACCCCATACTTCCAGATACTCCACTGGTTGCCGGTGGAATCCAGAATCCTCTTCAAGTTTGCCTGCATCAGCTACAAAGCGGTCTTTGGGATGCTACCAATTTACCTCGCCTCTCAATTCATCCTCAACAGCTCTAATAAGAGCTCTCGCAGAATAAATCTCTTTAATTACCGTATTTTCACGTAGATAACGCGCACCCGTGTAAAACGCGCACACGGGTATAGCGCGCGGGAAACACAAATTTATGTAAAGAAATTTTTATATACCGCGCTCACGGGTATACCGCGCATGCCGCCCCGACTCTCCTCTGGCTGCCCCGACTCTCCTCTGGCTGCCCCGACTCTCCTCTGGCTGCCCCGACTATCCTTTCACCCGCCCCGACTTTCCATTCACTGCCCCGACTCTCCTCTGGCCACCCCGACTCTACTTTCGGCCACCCCGACTCTCCTCTCCCCCTTGAAGTCCTGTCCCCACCCTGAAAGCCTGATGCCCCCCCCCGACGCCCGATTCATCATCCGGAAGGACCGCTCGCACCCCCACCCCGATGGACCGCTCGCACTCCCACCCGAAGAACCGCTCGCACCCCCACAGCCTCCCCCATGGAGAAGCTGTCTACCTTGTTTCCGGATTCCAGTGAGCCCAGCTGCTTCCTCTGCTGGCGGTCCTGCCCCTTCTCTGAGCTCTGCGCTACACTGCTTCCTCTTCCGGCGGTCCCGCCCTTTCTCTGATGTCAGAGAAAGGGCGGGACCGCCGGAAGAGGAAGCAGTCTCTTTAACAAATTCTAATTCCTAATTCTTGCCCAATCCCCCTCAGCCATCCTCATCACAATCCCCCATTCTCTTGATTTTAGATTAACTCATCCTTCTTCCCATTTGTAAAGGTATTCCACCCAAATTGTTTTCCCCTGCACCCCATTCTCTGACTAGATACTTCCTTTTGATTCAAACCATCTTGGTTCTCTTCCATTTGCAATTTGTATCCCTGAAAGTACTTTTCTGTTCCCTTTAAATCTCATACACTCATTGTATGTATCTCATTGTAAACATCTCTTACTTCTTGTTGTAAACATCTCTTACTCTCATTGTATGTAACTTGTTGTAAACCGCTTTGAACTTATGGTATAGCGGTATATAAGAAATAAAATTATATATATATATACGAGGGAATGCTGAAAAGTTCTCAGCGAATGACGTAGATGTGGTTCAATCGATGATCTGAAAGAATGTCAAAAATATAGAATTTTGTTTATGCAAATTGGCACTTAATGAAATAAGATAACACTCTTTTCAGCTGCAGTGGTAAAAGAACGCTTAGAATTTAGGAAGTTGCGTGGTTGGGCTGAGAACTTTTCAGCACCCCCCTCATACTGTTTGGGTTTCTGGTAGGTACTTGTAACCTGGATTCGTCACAGTTGGAGACAGGATACTAGGTAGATGGACCATTGATCTGACCAAGTATGGCAGCTCTTATGTGAGGCAAGTATTGTGACATCACTGATGAGGTTGGCTCCTAGGCATTGGTGGAATGAGGCATTATGACATCACAATCTCAGCTCTGGAATGTTGCTACTCTTTGGGTTTCTGCCTGGTTTTTGGGACCTGGGTTGGCCACTGTTGGAAACAGGATACTGGCCTTGATGGACCTTCGATCTGTCCCAGTACGGCAGCTCTTAAGTGAGCCAAGTCTAAGACTATCGAGCCATTGTGACATCACTGATGAGGTTGGCTCTTAGGTATTGTGGAATGAGGCATTATGACATCACAATCTCAGCTCTGGAATGTCGCTATGAGGGGGTGCTGAATGAGGTGGATATGGCTCAATCAATGGTCTAAAACAATGTCAAAACATAGAATTTTGTTTCTGCAAATTGGCACTTAACAAAATAAGATAACACTTAGGAGAATTTAGGATGTTGGGTGGTTGGGCTGAGAACTTTTCAGCACCCCCTCCTACTATGCATTTAGCGTGTGCAGGCGGCAGAACGAACACAAAATGCTTTAGCGTGTCCTGAGTTAGTCCATGTTCCTGTGCTAAGTATATGTTAGTGCCTCACGCAGCTTAGTGAAAGGACCCCTTGGTGCCTTTAAAACTGGCCCCAGTGGCTGGTTGGAAAAGTCTAAACGCAGCAGGGCTTCTTATTCTCCTGGCTTATTCAGTTACCGAAATGTCAAAATAAAAATCTTAACAGCCAGCTGCCTTCCGGCCGTCCTCCGAAAACACAGAAAGGGTTGCTCCGGCTGTCCTGACCACAGAGGTTTCGGAGAGCAGACAATGTATTTCTAGCCAAAAGCGCTTCCCTGAGCTTGATTTAATATATTTTTAGAGGGTGACCCAGCTCTTTTGGAGATTTCTTGTACTAATAGCGCTGGGGGTTTCTGGGCTCCCCCTCACCCGGAAGGTGCAATTCATTTTCATAAGTCATAGAAACATAGAAATTGACGGCAGATAAGGGCCACGGCCCATCCAGTCTGCCCACCCTAATGACCCTCCCCTGCCTTTACTTTGCGAATAGATCCCACGTGTCGATCCCATTTGGCCTTAAAATCAGGCACGCTGCTGGCCTCAATCACCTGAAGTGGAAGACCATTCCAGCGATCAACCACCCTTTCGGTGAAAAAGAATTTCCTGGTGTCCCCGCGCAGTTTCCCGCCTCTGATTTTCCACGGATGTCCTCTTGTTGCTGTGGGACCCTTGAAAAAGAAGATATCCTCCTGTTAACGTGTTTTAAGGCAGGACTTTCACATATGCTAAGTGCAGGTTTAACACCAGGGGTTTATTAGGGTTTCACTTTTTTTTTTTTGCACCTCTCCAACATTTAACTCCATAATATCCAGTTAGCAAGCACTGATCAGAGCATGCTAGCTAGGTAACGCTTCCCTGTCCATGCCACACCTCCTCCCTACAAAAATGTAAAAATTGATTAGACGGTGGAAAGACATTATATTATGCACAATGCTTTATCTGATTTGCGTTAGCCTTTTTTTTTCATACACCAATCGCACATTGAGGCATAACACCCTTTAATAAAAATGTCACTTAATAAGAATAAGAATTGCCATAATGGGACAAAGCGAAGGTCCATGAAGCCCAGTATCCTGTTTCGAACAGTGGCAAACCCAGGTCCCAAGTACCAAGCAGAAACCCAAAGAGTAGCAACATTCCAGAGCTGAGATTCTGATGTCATAATACCTCATTCCACCAATAAGAGCCAACCTCATCTGTGATGTCACAATACTTGGCTCATATAAGAGCTGCCGTACTGGAACAGACCAATGGTGTGCTGATGTGCTGAGGCTGGAATCGGTCCAGAGAATCCGGGGGCCACCCGGATGGTCTCAGGACTGAAGGATATCCCGTACGAAGAACGGTTAGATAAATTACAGCTAGACTCGCTTGAGGAGCGCAGAGAGAGGGGAGACATGATTGAGACGTTCAAGTATCTCACGGGCCGCATCGAAGCGGAGGAGGATATCTTCTTTTTCAAGGGTCCCACGGCAACAAGAGGGCATCCATGGAAAATCAGAGGCGGGAAACTGCGCGGGGTCACCAGGAAATTCTTTTTCACTGAAAGGGTGGTTGATCGCTGGAATGGTCTTCCACTTCAGGTGATTGAGGCCAGCAGCGTGCCTGATTTTAAGGCCAAATGGGATCGACACGTTGGATCTATTCACAGGGTAAAGGCAGGGGAGGGTCATTAGGGTGGGCAGACTGGATGGGCCGTGGCCCTTATCTGCCGTCTATTTCTATGTTTCTATGTTTCTAATGGTCCATCAAGCCCCAAATGCTGTATCCAACAGTGGCCAACCTGGGTCACAAGTCCATGCCCAACCCCAAAGAGTAGCAACATTCCAGAGCTGAGATTCTGATGTCATAATACCTCATTCCACCAATAAGAGCCAACCTCATCAGTGATGTCACAATACTTGGCTCATATAAGAGCTGCTGTACTGGAACAGACCAATGGTCCATCAAGCCCCAAATGCTGTATCCAACAGTGGTCAACCTGGGTCACAAGTCCAGGCCCAATCCCAAAGAGTAGCAACATTCCAGAACTGAGATTGTGATGTCATAATGCCTCATCCACCAATGCCTAAGAGCCAACCTCATCAGTGATGTCACAATGGCTCGATTGTCCTATACTTGGCTCACATAAGAACATAAGAGCTGCTGTACTGGGGCAGACTGAAGGTCTATCAAGCCCAGTATCCTGTTTCCAACAGTGGCCAACCCAGGTCCCAAGTACCTAGCTAGATCCCACGGATAAAAACTGATTCTATGCTGCTTATCCTAGAAATAAGCAATGGATTTCTCCAAACCATCTCAATAATAGCCTATGGATTTCTCTTTTAGGAGATTATCCAAACCTTTTTTAAAACCCGCTAAGCTAACTGCTTTCACTGCATTCTCCGGCAATGAATTCCAGAGTTTAATTACACGTTGCGTAAAGAAATATTTCCGGTTTGTTTTAAATCTACTGTTCCCCCTAGCCCTAGTATTTTTGGAAAGAGTGAACAAGCGAATCACATCTACACTTTGCACTCCACTCATTATGTTATAGACCTCTATCATATCACCCCTGAGCCGTCTTTTCTCCAAGCTGAAGAGCCCTAGCCGCTGTAGCCTTTCTTCAATATATTAAATCAAGCTCAGGGGAGAGCTTTTGGCTAGAAATACATTGTCTGCTCTCCGAATGGTGGGGGAGGGGGGGGCAATGATCAATTCAGAAAAGATTCTTGAATCTGAGAGAGAAAAGGGTTTGAGTTAAGAAAGAGACAGGAACTAGGAAAGAGCGAGAGGGGAAGCGTGAAGCTGAGATGGAATGGAACAGAGGCGAGCAGAAAAGATGTATAATCCATACCAACCCGATTCCTGTCTCATTCATAGTTTGCATGATTGATGTTCTGTTCTGTTTTTGTTCCCCTTAACTTGTTCTCTTTAGCCCTTGAAGGTTAAAACATCTGCAGTCTTAGAGCCAAGCGTGAAATTTAGGAAGGGGGAATGCAGGAACTTGGGAATGCAGGAACAAAAAAAAAAAAAACACCTGATAACTTCTTACGCATCCATGGGGTCCATGGAATAGGGGCTTTGGAAAAAAACCTATCAGGAGGCAAGGGAAGAAGGAGATGAAAAATCCCCCAAATTCCTGGCATGAGCGGGCTAGTGCGGAGGGCCAGCAAAATCCCGGTGGAGTTTATTCCAGCTCATCAAATGGGGGGAAGTGCTGGTGAGCTTCCTGACCTCCTGGGGACTTGTGGTTGGGAAGCGAAGCTTCCAAAGCAAACATTTTTCTTAAATTAATTCTGCTGACTTAAAATCGTCAGAGCTTGAGGCCTCTCCGCTCCCCCCCTCCCTCTTCTGTAGTTCCCAAGAAACTCTGCAAATGTATCTCCAGGTGGAGATGGGGACAAGAGAGGTGCTGCTGCTCTGTTCATCATTAAATTCCTATACTATGTACCCAAAACACTGACAAGGAGCCAGTTTATCAAGGAGGACCCATTTCACGCATAACAGAGAGCAGCTTTTACCTAAGAACCATCCATTATACTATTAACTGAAAAAGACAGACTCATCAGGGCTATGCTTTTACTGTATTACACAGTCATTAAATTACTGGAACTAGTTTCCATGGAATCAACTCTTCTGCGCCACGGTGGGGGATCCCGCATGTTTTTACATTCCTGAAAGAGAGAAACTAATTCTTGTTGAAATCTAGCTGCCTGCTCTCCAGCCAGATGGAAGAAGGAGATAAAGTTATGGCGATCTTGTGAACAAAGCCATTGAGTTTTGGAATTCAGTCGTCCGTTTTTTTTTAGTTTTTTTAGATTTATAGATCACTTGGTTTTAATTTTTGTTTTTTGTCATTTCTTTGCTTTCCTATTTTAAATGGCGTTCTTTTTGTTTCTTGTTTTTGTATATTTTCTGCACCGTGCTGTTGGTAAATTGAAGTGCGGTTAAAACGTGTCAGGGGTCGTTTTATCAAGCCGCGCTAGCGGGTTTAGCGCGTCGGACATTTCATCATGCGCTGACCCCCCCCACGGCCGGATAAAAAACTAACGCCTGCTCAATGCAGGCATTAACAGCTAGCACGGCAGGTGGTTTAACGTGCGGTATTACACGCGTTATACCCCTACCGCAGCTTGAGAAAAGGACCCCTTAATAAACGTATTGCTTGTTTTCCACGGAGGGGACAGATCATGGGATGTGGCCGCACTCAGGTCCAATATACTGCATCTATAGGTCCATCGACCTTAAGGAAACATTAAAGCGACTCTTAAATTTTTTTTTTTTTTTTTAAATGCGAATACATTGCGGGAAATGTAAATCAAGTCCCAGAAAATATTTTAAATACATTTTTCAAGGACCAGCATCATCTTGAAAAATGGTTACGGAATCTTCCCCTCCCCAGAACTGCCGTTAAAAAACGTTCAGTAATATGAATAATAATAATAACAGTTTATATACCGCAGTACCGTGAAGTTCTATGCGGTTTACAAAAGAATAAAAGAAAGGTACAAATTGATTGAACTTAAAAGAGGTGAAAGCAAGTGGTTGATAGGTCAAGAGAACCGTTATTGAGGAGAAAGAGATGTATGGGTCAGCTGTCTAGGTACTTCAGGAACAGATGTGTTTTTAGGCGCTTCCTGAATTCCTCATAAGTAGTGGGCGAAAGCAATTGTTCTAGATCTTTACCCCCTAATGCTGCCTGATGTGAGAGAAGGTGTTCATGGTGTTTTTTCAGTTTACATCCTCTAACTGGGGGGGGGGGGAAACGAAGTTTGAATGTGAGCTTCTCTTGTGTCTGTTGGCTGAGAAGGAGAAAAGGTCGGTTATGTATTTAGGGCCTAGTCCGTATAGTACTTTAAAGCAGAGGCAGGCGAACTTAAACTTTACGCGTGCGTCCATCGGTAGCCAGTGCAGCTGCCGGTAGTAAGGGGTCACGTGATCAAATTTCTGTAGCCCGAAGATTAGTCTGACCGCTGCATTTTGCATTCATTGTAAACGTCGCCGATTCTTTTGGGGGATTGCTAAATAGGCGATGTTACAGTAATCAAGTTGACTCAGTACGAGGGATTGTACCAGGATTCTGAATGCTGATGTATCGAAATATGAAATGTGCATCCAGGAAAAATAAAAAATGACCCCCTCCCCCCTCCCCCCCACACAAGTCATCCTCTAGAAAAACTATAAACTTCCAGAAAGAAGAAAAGTGATATTGGGTCATCCCCCAGAAAATGACCTGCTAACCTTCCAGAAGAGTAAGTGCCCAGAAATTTGAAAACAGTGGCAGCTCCTTATGTAAGTGGAAAAGACTCATGTGCTCAGCTTGCGCTAATTAGCGTGCAGCGGTGGAGCTGCACTAACCGATTAATGGAGAACACGCCACTCTCTGACCCCAAACCCACCTCTGGCACTAAAAACTACATTTTATTTTTAAGCACTTGGGTAGTACATGCCCACGTAATAATTACCATGGGACAACTGAGCCCCCCCCCCCCCAGGAAACCATTTTTGGCGTTACTGCTTACTGCAGCTTAGTAAAAGGGTCCCTACCTAATACGGAGCTAATTAGGGACCATTTATCACCTCCTAAATACTGGAGAGCAGGTACCGCATGTTAACCCAAATGTTAACGCATGACCTACAACAGGGGTGTCCAATGTTGGTCCTCGAGGGCCGCAATCCAGTCGGGTTTTCAGGATTTCCCCAATGAATATGCATTGAGATCTCATGCATATTCATTGGGGAAATCCTGAAAACCCGACTGGACTGCGGCCCTCGAGGACCGACATTGGACACCCCTGCTACAATATCAAATGTGGAGAACGTCCTGATTTGATTCGATTCACTGACTTTATATACCGCAGACGCCAACAGGGCAGTATTGCGCAGGGGGGTCTCCAACCTTTTTCAAGTAAAGGGCTACAGGGTGAATACGAGAAAGCTCCGAGGGGCCACCAAAATATTTCAAGCTCGCACATACTACTAATTTTGGAAACTGCCTTCGTCTGCTTGTTCAGACTGGGTATTATTAAACGTCAAAAATGAGTCCTGACGTTGATTCTACGAAAAGCTCTCAGTCCGACCAACCAGCTTCCTAAATTCTGAGAATTATTTTGCCACGCTAGCTGGAAAAAGCGTTATCTTATTTTGCTAAGTGCCAATTTGCAGAAACAAAATTCTATGTTTTGAGGTTGTTTCAGATCATTGATTGAACCGTATCTGCGTCATTCTCTTCTTGGCTGGGCTGAGAACTTTCTAGCACCCCCTCGTAGTGTGTGATGACTTAACCAGAGCTAAGATTGTGATGTCATAATGCATCTCTCAACCAATATAAGCCAACCTAAAGACCGCCTATAATTTTTCACAATCCACATGCGTTTTAACTACTTTGAACAGTTTAGTGTCTTGATACAGTAACTGGAGCTCAGACTAAAGAGGACTGCGAAGAATTGCAAAGGGACTTGAACAAACTAGGAGAATGGGCGACGAGATGGCAGATGAAGTTCAATGTTGAGAAATGTAAAGTATTACATGTGGGAAGGTACAACTATACGATGGGAGGGATGTTAGTGAAAGAGAGTACCCAAGAAAGGAACTTGGGGGTAATGGTGGACATGACAATGAAGCCGACGGCACAGTGCGCAGCGGCCGCTAAGAGAGTGAATAGAATGCTAGGTATAATCAAGAAGGGTATTACTACCGGAACGAAAGAAGTTATCCTGCCGTTGTATCGGGCAATGGTGTGACCGCATCTGGAGTACTGCGTCCAATATTGGTCGCCGTACCTTAAGAAAGACATGGCGTTACTAGAGTGGGTTCAGAGGAGAGCGACACATCTGATAAAAGGGATGGAAAATCTTTCATACGCTGAGAGATTGGAGAAACTGGGACTCTTTTCCCTGGAGAAGAGGAGACTTAGAGGGGATATGATAGAGACTTCAAGATCTTGAAGGGCATAGAGAGAGTGGAGAGGGACAGATTCTTCAAACTTTCAAAAAATAAAAGAACAAGAGGACATTCGGAAAAGTTGAAAGGGGACAGACTCAAAACAAATGCTAGGAAGTTCTTTACCCAGCGTGTGGTGGACACCTGGAATGTGCTTCCAGAGGACATAATAGGGGAGAGTAAGTACGGTACTGGGGTTCAAGAAAGGATTGGATAATTTCCTGCTGGAAAAGGGGATAGAAGGGTATAGATAGAAGATTACTGTGCAGGTCCTGGACCTGTTGGGCCGCCGCCTGAGCGGACTGCTGGGCACGATGGACCTCGGGTCTGACCCAGCGGAGGCATTGCTTATGTTCTTAACCTCATCAGCGATGTCACAATGGCTCACTTGTATTACATATGAGGCGATGCTGAAAGGTTCTCAGCCCAACCAACAAACTTCCTAAATTCTGAGCGCTATTTTGCCACTGTAGCTGAAAAGAGCGTTCTCTTGTTTCTTTAAGTGCCAATTTACAGAAACAAAATTCTGTGTTTTGACGTATTTTCAGTTCATTGATTGAACCCTATCCACGTCATTCTCGCCTTGGCTGGGCTGAGGACTTTTCAGCACTCCCTCGTACAACACTTCAAGGGTATATTTTTAAAAACTCACTTTAGTTTGGATTGTGAACAGTGGAAATATGCCATAAATGAGACATCTGAGATTGTTTGCAGTTACTGTATCAAGACACTAAACTGTTCAAAGTAGTTAAAACGCATGTGGATTGTGGAAAAATTACAGGCGGTCTTTAGGAAATTGGAAGACTGGGCTTCCAAGTGGCAGTTGAAATTAAATGTGGACAAATTCAAAGTGATGCACATTTGGAAGAATAACTTAAATCACAGTTACTGGATACTAGGGTCCACCTTGGGGATTAGCGCCCAAGAAAAGGATCTGGGTGCCATCGTAGACAATACAATGAAATATTCCATCCAATGTGTGGCGGCAGCCAAAAAAGCAAACAGGATGCTAGGAATTATTTAAAAAAGGGATAGTTAAAAAAGACTAAGAATGTTATAATGCCTCCGTGTTGCTCCATGGTGCGACCTCATCTGGAGTATTGCGTTCAATTCTGGTCTCCTTATCTCAAGAAATATGTAGTGGTGCTAGAAAAGGTTCAAAGAAGAGCGACCAAGATGGTAAAGGGGATGGAACTCCTCTCGTATGAGGAAAGACTAAAAATGGCTAGGGCTCTTCAGCTTGGAAAAGAGACGGCTGAGAGGACATATGATGGAAGTCTACAAAATCCTGAGTGGAGTAGAACGGGTACAAGTGGATTGATTTTTCACTCCGTTAAAAATTACAAAGACTAGGGGGCACTCGATTAAGTTACAGGCAAATACTTTTAAAACCGATAGGAGGAAATATTTTTTCACTGAGAGAATAGTTAAGCTCTGGAATGCATTGCCAGAGGTTGTGTTAAGAGTGGATAGTGTAGTTGGTTTTAAGAAAGGTTTGGCCAAGTTCTTGGAGGAAAAGTCCATAGTCTTGTTATTGAGAAAGACATGGGGGAAGCCACTGCTTGCCCTGGGCATGGAATATTGCTACTCTTTGGGAGTTCTGTCTGGAATATTGATACTCTTTGGGGTTCTAAAATCTTTTGTTACTTTTTTGGGATTCTGGAATGTTGCTACTTCTTGGGTTTTAGCCAGGTTTTGGCTACTTCCTGGATTGGCCACCATGAGAATGGACTACTGGGTTGATGGACCATTGGTCTGATCCAGTAAGTCTAGTCTTATGTTCTTAAGATTGGAATTAATGTATTTACAGGATCTGAAGAGCATTTTAACGATTGATTGTGAGCCCACCGGGACAGATAGGGAAAATGCTTTAGTACCTGATTGTAAAAACCGCTTAGATAACCTTGATAGGCAGTATATTAAAAAAAAAAAACTAATAAACTTTAAAATTTGAGGGCTGCAATGGAGGACTTTTGGGAGGGGGGTGTCGCATGCAGCTCTGGGGCAGAGCGTTGGGGACCACTGTTATAGCAATTCAGAACAGAAAATCAGCAAGGCTCAGTAACCAACTGATATAATTACAGTTACTTTATTTGATATAACGCAATTATTTTAAAAAAATGTTAAAGCAAAGCGGTTTACAGTAAAAAAAAAAGAAAAGAAAAAAAAGGGGGATAAAAATTATAAAATCAATAAGAAGAAACAGGGTAAATCATTACAACACCCCCCCCCACCTTTTTTACAAAAGCATAGCGTGGTTTTTAGCGCCAGCCGTGCAGGTAACAGCTCCGACGCTCATAGCATACCTATGAGTTGTTACCGCCGTGGCCGGTGCAAAAAAACTGTGCTATGCTTTTGTGTAAAGGGCTAAATATTAGCAATGAAACAATATTTAGCAAACAAAAAATACAGAGTAAAATAATGAAAGCCTAATTCAAATCAAGAAATAAATTTGATCCTATATCAAACTAGGGGGTCCTTTAATTAAGATGCAATAGATGAGAATGTACACCTAGCGAAGTAAAAAATGCCCTCGTGCGATGCGCTAAAGCGGTGGTCTCAAACTCGCAGCCCGGGGGCCACATGCGGCCCGCCAGGTACTGTTTTGAGGCCCTTGGTATGTTTATCATAATCACCAAAGTAAAATAAAACTGTTTCGTGATCATATGTCTCTTTAGCTCTAAATGACAATATTATTATTAAGACTTGGCCAAAAGGAAAGATTTATAAACTATAAAGAGTGTTACCTCATGCAAAATTGTCATTTCTTTAATAAGACATTAACCTGTTTTTTTCTGAGGCCCTCCAAGTACCTACAAATCCAAAATGTGGCCCTGTAAAGAGTTTGAGTTGGAGATCACTAGCCTATAGGAAGAGGAGATGCAAATGTTAAAAGCCTTAGCCAATAGGGAGAGGAGGAGATAGTGGATGCTCTGGATGAGCCATTTGGTCTTTATCTGCCATCATAAAGTTCTATGACATCACAATGCAGATGTAAAGAGCCCTGGCCTAGAGCAGTGGTCTCAAACTCACGGCCTGCCAGGTCCTATTTTGAGGCCTTCGGTATGTTTATCATAATCACCAAATTAAAATAAAACAGTTTTGTGATCATATGTCTCTTTAGCTTTAAATGACAATATTATTATTAAGACTTAGCCAAAAGGAAAGATTTATAAGCTATAAAGAGTTTTACCTCATGCAAAGTTGTCATTTTCTTTAATAAGACATTCTTTTTTCTGAGGCCCTCCAGCTACCTACAAATCCAAAATGTGGCCCTGCAAAGGGTTTGAGTTTGAAACCACTGCGCTAAAGCGTAGCACGTCAGTTTTTGCATATGCAGATGTGTCAACTGTGCAGTGAATAGGGGAATTTTAAGGGGGGAGGGTCAGCAGTGGCATAGAGAGGGTGGGAGGCGCCCGGGGCAGCGGTACCCCCGCTCCTTCCCCACCCCTGTACTTTACCCCCTTTTACAAAACCATAGTGCGGTTTGTAGTGCCGGCCGGGACTCACTACCACAGCTTTGTAAAAGGAGCTCGAAGTGCAAAATTTAACACTTTAGTAGAAGGGCTCCATCCAGTGGCATTGTAAGGGGGGGCCGAGGGGGCGGTTGGCCCCAGATGCCATCTTCCTCAGGGCACTGCCACCCTTCCTCCTCTCCGTCCCCTTCCCACTCCACCCCTGCTATGCACGCACCCCGTACCTCCCCGACGTCACTTCCAGAAAGTGACGACGGGGAGCGCGCCGAAGCCGACGCGGGCAGTAAGTTGGCGGTTGCTTGCGGCAAAGTTAAAAAGGGTCGGGGAAGGGGGAGCGTGTACGGCAGGGAGGGCGTGGAAGAGGGTGTGGGAGGGGCACCACTCACCCTCGCTACGCCACTGGCTCCATCAATAGCTTTTTGAAATATTTTTCAAAGAAGTAGAATGCGCCGAAGAAAAAAGAAATATAGAAAATTGGCTGTTTGTGTGCATTGTTTGTATGTGTGCATATATCCATTATCTACTACTTATCACTTATATAGCGCTGAAAGGCTACATTATCTACATTATTCATATCTTGTACTCTGGCGAAAACCTTCAACGGGCACTCTGCAGAGAATATGAAACAGAAGTTTGAAAAAAAAAATTCCTAGGCAAAGTATTGCGTCCGCCCGCTGCATCCGTATTATTTTCACAAAAATTCCTCTGTAATTTAACATTCGATGACACCTAGAGCAATGCGAAGAAAAACAAACGGTTCTGTTTCCAGTTCTGCTGAAGGGCTGCACTGTCTCAGGGAACAGATGGCAGGAGGGGAGAGGGCAGGGGGTGGGTGGGGAGGGTATTCATTCCAGAGAGAGGGAGAGAGAAAGCTCGAAGCCAGCGGGACACGTTTAGTCCTCTATTTTTGGCTCCGATGGCCCTCGAATAGAAAAATAGATCATGAAGGCTGTGAGAAAAAAAAAAAAAAAAGAATTATCTTTGCAGGGAAGAAAAAAAATCTGGAAGGATGAAGTGCGAAACAGCCCATTTATTTAATAGAGAGAGTGAGAAAGGCAAGCGTCAGGAAGCAAGCTGAATCTATCATGTGAAAATCACATTTAAAGTACAGAGGACATCTTATGGCATATGAGCACTTCCTCTCTACAAATTCCTGCTAGGTCGTGGACCAACAGGGTTTTGCAGGTGGGTAAGCAAATCTGTGGCACAGGAATCACCTGAATTCATTTCTCTATTTTATTTTATTCTGATTACTGGGGAGGGGAGGGTGCAGATTGGAAAAGCAGAACCAGCCGGTGTGTGACAGATCCCTACACGGATACTACACGCCAACAGACATGGACGGACGCTCAACTAATACGGAATAAGAGACCACAAATTAGAAATATTTAGACCCAGAGTGAGCTGGAAGCCCTGAAAAGGTCAGACTCTGCCCTCACAGGGCAAGAACAGAGAAAGAGGAGAAACATATTTCCTCATGTACTGAGCAAAATCCAGAAAGAGAGAAGAGGCACAAATCCAGAAAGAGAGAAGAGAGAAACCCAGAGAAGAGTCCACACATTAAAAATAGAAACTGAGTTGGAAACCCTGAGATGTCAGAGCAGAGAAAGAGAAGGAGAAACACATTTCTTCTTGTACTGAGCAAAATCCAAAGAGAGAAGCGAGAAAATCAAAAATGAAAAGAGAAAAAACATCCTCTCTGTTTACTTTTGGCAACCCAGAGGCAAATGATCTGGTCGAGAGAACACTCTTCGCAGAGAGGTGATTAAGTCAAGTTTGCCTTGTAAAATACACACTATATGGTTGTGGTTTTTTAAAATTTCTGTTGTGCCTCTTTTAGCTCTGGTGCCAGATGTTAACGAGAAAATAGTTTTTTAAAAATTTCTCAGTTGTTGTTAATTGCAAGGCTGAATTTGCGTGGGGTAGGTGGTGTTTTCTGTCACAAGTTCAAAGAAAAGTACCTTGTCCAGGGATGTTCGATATTGTCTCTGATTCAAAAATGGAGACCACTAGAAAGAGTTATAAAGGTCTTTGATTCACCTTCAGTTTTTCTCTTTCGTAAAGGTAATATAGATCTTCAAAAAGTTTCCATACTTTTATTTTTTAAACACTCTTTGTCAAATATCTCAAAAGCAAATTATATTACTTTTCCACATAACCACCCTGTTTGGTGATACATTTTTCACAGCGTCCTACTAACTTCTTAATGGCATCAGAAAAGAATGTTTTTGGTCGAGCGCAAAAATATGAAAGCGTGGAAACCTTGCGAAGAACCCTGGTAGAAATAAAATGAAACAAAGAAAAGAAAATAAGACGATACCTTTTTTATTGGGCTAAATACTTAATTTGATTCGTTTTTGAAGGCAACCCTTCTTCAGATCAGAAATTCAGAAATGAACAAATAACGCGGTGGGGGGGGGGGGGGACTTTTGAGGCCAGTGATGCATTTATTTGTAACCATGCATCTCTCAGATGCTAAAATGTCCTTTGGTTCCTGTCTCATTTAATTCACAAGAAAGCTCTAATTCTAGGAGCTCTCAAATATATAAGCTTGGCTTTCCCACTGCTAAAGGAATAAAAACTATAGCCAATTTTTGTCGATCCATTTTCTTTTTTATTCGTAAAAGTTTGGAATGACCTTCCTTCTATAATTAGTTCGCTCTCATCTACCCACTTTTCATAAAGTACTGAAGACATATTTATTTCAGAAATTTACTAATGATCCTTCTTGTCCAAATAATCAATCATAAAAGATAAAATTCTGGCCTAAAAGATGATAGTTTCTGTTCTAATCTCCTGTATAATTTTATGAGTATTTTGTTAACTGAGTCGAGCCCTCCTATTGGGATGAATCTAATCAAAGATTAGATTAGATTAAATCCAAAGCTTCGAAATAAATAATTAAAAAAAAAATCTGCAGTTTCTGTACGATACAAAAGCCGTCGGGTGATTTAATGCCGGACCTTGTAAACCGCTGTCGGAGGGAAATAAATGGCTCTGGAAAACACAGAAGCCAGGCAAAGGGAAAACCGCGTTGACGGAGCAAAGATTAACAGTGCCAGATGTGCGACGCGTTTTTCCCATCGACACACAACCGGTAGAAAAAAACATCTGGCCCTGTTATTTTGACAACAGGGTAGCAATCCCCCCCAGCATGGGAGATCAATATTTTGCAGGCAGTGCTGTTAACATGATAAATGTGGTTTTCTTGGTCGAGATTTGCTTTAACAGCAAAGTAAAAAATTTGGTGAAAAAAGTATTCTCATCTTTGTCCTTTTTATGCATTTATTCCTTTGTGATTATTCTTTCATTGTGGATGTACTTCACATTTGTTAATGCTATTGTTATCCTGTGTTCTTTTGAACACCCATATTGTTGGCTTTATATTTCTTCTCATATATAAAATCAATAAAACTTTTTGAACATAAAAAAAAAAATAAAGCCAGGAATAAAACAGCTTTCTCCCTACAGGAGGTTCTCATTTATTTATTAGGCTTTAATCACTTCCTTTTGGAAGAAGTTCACCCATGGTGGTGTGTTCTTAGTTTCCCTGTTATTTGTATTGGGGGGGGGGGGGGGAAACACCCAAAAGTTGTTGCATTAACTTGCTTAACATTTTACTTGGTTTTTGATATGCCAGACAAATGTCAGGCTCTCCTCTCTTTCTCTCTGTCCTGTGTTTTCCTATGCTGATCAAATTGCTTATTTTATATGTGGGGGATAAATGTAGATTTTAAAAATATTTTTTTCTGATTTCCCTTTTTGACAGCTAATGTTACTGGTAGGGGACATTCCATTTGGTAGTGTTGAGTGAATGCAAAAATTGATCTCTGGGCCTTAAAAAAATTCTAAAGCGCATTACATTTTTAAAAAAAACCTAAACTACAAGTGTGAACTAAATTGAAAAAAATTATGCCCCCCAAATCAGGGAACATTCCAAAAACAAACACGTTTTTTTTTTCCTGTACGCATCTCTCATTACTAATGAAATACCTCTCCTCCCCCTGCCATATCATTCTTTTTTTCCAGAGCTTAAAACAAGGACTCGGTGGATAACCTGGCAACTCAATAATTTTGCAAGTTTTGAGTTGATTTAGGAAAAAATCACCCTCCCTCCTTTATTTTCCAGTTCAAATAGTCATTGACACAATCGACCGAGCTTATTCCAAGACGATTTCCCCCAGTTTAAACTCAACACTTCACGTACGGTTATTCCCAAACTTGTCACGGTCTTAGGTTCCACATGGATTTCTCATCAAATTCACAGGAGTTTTCTTAAGCGGCTGCTATTTCGTGAAGCTGAGGTTAGTTATCAACATGGGCAACCGTTAAAATGGGTTATTTGACCACTAACTCTTCTCAGGCCCCATTTTATGCAGCAAGACCTAGTAATTAATACTTAGAGTTAAGAGGAAAATAATTACAGGATATCTTAATGGTAGCCCACTTCTCCCCTCTATCACCGTAATGCTTCTGGGGAGGTGGCCGACCACTGGTTTTATTAAATAATATTTTAAAAAAAAATTGTGGTTCCAGCTTGCAGGAAAAGAGCGCTTTGTGGGCTTCCGGTTTTCCAGAAATCTTCTGAACTTGTTAACATTTTTTGTCTGTGACGGCCTTTCATGTTTGGACCTGAAACGTGCTGTAGGCGCGTCTAAGGAAGGAAAAGTCCTTCCAGCTATTAAGGATGAGTTTTAAGGCCACAGAGAGCAAAGTAGGGGGTCCGTATATTAAATGCTAAGGCACAGCAGCGCAAGCAAAATCAGTTAGCAGGCCTTAATAAAAGGCCCCCAAGGTGTCTACTTTTCAATATAGGCAGAAGTATTTTCCACAAATGTAATTGATTTGCGAATATTAATGTGACATGGAAGTTGATAGTGTATACTTAATGTTTCCCCAACCTTGTCCAAAATTCCCACGTGCCGTTGAAGAATTATATAATGGATGTCAGAGAGTCCCAATTCCTTTGCTACCTACTACCACCATGTATCACTTATGTGGTGCTGAAAGACGTACGCAACGTTAATAGATGGTCCCTGCTCAGAAGAGCTTGCAGTCTAACTTGGACAGACAGACACGACGTATAGGGTTGGGGATGCAGAACTCAAGTTGAGAGGAGTTAGGAGTCGAAAGCACTCTTGAAGAGGTTGGCTTTTTAACCGGGCCTTGGACACTGCGAGAGACGGAGCCCGCCGTAGGGATTCGGGCAGCATGTTCCAAACATACGGCGCAGCAAGATAGAAGGGACCGAGCCTGGGGTTGGCGGAGGAAGAGAAGGGCACAGACAGGAGGGACTTACCAGCTGAGCGGAGCTCGCGGGAGAAACATAGGGGGAGATAAGTGAAGAGAGATAGTGAGGGGCAGCTGAATGAGTGCATCTGTAGGCCTGTAAGAGGAGTTTGAATTGTATTTCGAAATGGATGGTAAACCTCTCTTTTTATAGTCTTTCTGGCACAAGGATGTTTGTGTGTTGGGGGGGGGGATGGGTTCCTTTGTGTTTTCTATATACAAATTCAAAGTCCTAAGGGCAGTAAGATCTGTCTGAGGGAAAGAAAGATGTTTCCTTCAGAAATTTCACCCCGTTTCTTCTGCTAATTCATTCCCATGTCCACACCTTTCATTTCCCTGTTTTTGTTAGCCAAAGGAGGCATGCAAAATCTGTTTGTTTTTTTTTGTTGTCTTTATGGCTATAAATGTCTGCCTTATTATTGTTTGTTGAGAAAACAAACTGAATATGCTTTTAATTTTTATTTTTTTTATTGGTATCAGGGGAGGAAGTGTTTCTAGCAGCAGACACACGTCCGAGTGGAATTTAAAAAAAAAAAGAAGGCATTTATAAACCTCTCTGGTTCAATTTGTTAATGCTTCTGGCCTTGAGAAACAGCTTCACATCTGGAAAAGCAGACAGTACTTCGCCTTGTTCCGTCATTGGAGAAGCTCCCTATTTTAATAGGAGTTTTGAAAATATCCTGCTGCTTTGAAAATAGGCTAAGAGACTGGGCAAATGCTGTAAAACCAATACCCATATTTTTGGCTTGGTTACCCTAAATGTCAAGCCACCTTCATGATCATGTGCTAGGTAGCCAGTGTGGCTAACTCTTCAGAACATTTAACCCCTCCCATTACCACCCTGTTTTTTGAGCATAGAAAAAAAATCTTTATTGAAAGGGGTTTGCAGACCTAACGCTGGGAAATTGCTGATGTTCATCCTGGTGGGAGAAAGTCGAAACATCAACCTGCGTTGAGGGTGAGCATATTGGTTGTGGACTCTGAAAGACCTGTCCTGGGGTCCATCCAGAGACAGCAGTCTTTTAGGATTGGATTTCTCACTAAATTTTCCTTTCATCTACATTTTTTAAATGTGCCCTCCCTAGACTTTTCAAACAGAATCTACCATCATTTTGCAGTGCAGAATCTTCCCCAGTGGAGTTTTAGAGAAGCAAATTTGAAACTATTTGAATATCAGTGAGTGGCTAGTGGTGTCGTTTCTTGGAATTCAAGGATATGTTTTCCAATTCTTGACTTGCACACAGATATTTAAAATATAATTTGAGTTTATACCTGTTTTTATCTGTGTAGTATCCTTTTAGTTTTTTTTTTTTTTACTAAGCTGTCTCCCTTGTGTTTTGACAATTTTGGCTTATCATTTCCTCCTTTCCCGTAAGAAAAATTTGAATTAGAAGAGTTATTGTTTCACAAAATAAAAAAGTATAGTTAGTTTTGTTGATATTAATCCATTCCAATAGAAAGGTATTGCCTTCTGGGTTTGATTTTTGTTCTCACTTTTTTATTGGATCAAAAAATGCATTGTTAGTCCAATAAAAATAAAACCTTAGCTCTTTTATGTTTTGATGTATTTCTATATATTACCTTTATAAATGAACTAAGACGGCTGCCACACCATTTTGTTCTCACTTAGAAATTTCCTTAAGCTTTCTATTGTTTCTTTAAGATTTAAGGCAAATTGGAATTTCCGTCCATTCTGGGCAAGTTAGTAGACCAGAAGCTTATAGGAGACAGCTCATCAAGAAAATCCTGCAAGTGGGAAAAAGGGAAGAAGGGCAGCCCAAGGTCAAATGCCTTTTTAATGTCCCATTTCCCCCTCAGAGCATCAAGTTCCCATCTTCAACAATTCTAGTTGCTCTTCTTCAGAAGTAGCCCTAATCCACCCTGACATTAATTACCTGGAGAGCTATAAGGTTATTCTTTTATTAGTAATTTTTGTTGTTTCTGTAATTGTACCCTTCGGTCTGAGGTTCAGCGGCCACCTACTAATCTATACTCCAGAGACAGGGAACAGAGACGGAGAATGAAAGAAAGAAACAAGCAAAAGGTACTAAGTCGAAAATTAACTTTGGTTTTATTTTTTTAAGGAAAAGGATTCTTCTAATATTATTTTCCTAGAATGTTTTGGATTGGCTGCAACTATTTGCATGTTTTGGGCTGCTACTGAATGCTACAACACTGTGACTTTAGTGCTGAAGCCAAGCTAAGTCCCCATTCGCAAGTTCTCCCCAACCCCCAAAATATGATGGTAATAGATTGGAAAAAAAAAAAAAAAAGTTTGAAGGAGGCAAAAGATGAGATCATATACAAAAGACGGGATAACTCTTTGTTCTTTTTAATTTTGTATGATAAGAAAAAGTGGCATCAACCCATATTCATGCAGGAAACAGAGGCAGCTGAAGTGCTGTCTGAAAGCATTTCTTTGCAGTGACAATTTTGATATCTGCAAAATCCCTTCATCCGAGAGATTCACCTAAAAACTACCTGCTGTCCTCCAAGCTGAGTTTGTGTCCGTGTGGTCTCTGTGAGTAGGATGTTTGTCTGAGTGCCAGTGAATTTGCATTCCTGTCTGTTTGTGTGTTTATGATTTTGTGTCAGTATTTTATTTATTTATTAACATTTATTTACCGTCTTTATTTATTAACATTTATTTACCTAAGGTGATCATCCCTTTTGAAGTATGCTTCTCTGTCTGTAAGTGGATTTGGGTGTGTCAGTGTCTGCCTCGACTACTACTATTTATCACTTATATAGCGCTGAAAGGTGTACACAGCACTGTACATTTTGACATTTATGCTCAGAAGAGCTTATAATCTAACTTGGACAGACAAACATGACATATAGGGTTGGGGATACAGAATAGAGGTCTGCACGGGAATGGGGATCGCGGGAATCCCGCGGGTCCTGCGGGGGTCCCACAGGAATCCCCCCACTAACCCATGGGACTCCCACGGGACCCCCCTCTGGCCCACAAGACTCCCACGGGGATGGAAGGCTTTGGAAGCAGGGTTCGTCCATATAATATAATGGACATGTCAGCCTTAGTAAAAGAGGGGGTTTATAAGTTAATTACCTGAACAGAAAACAAAAAAAAGGATTCCACCAAAGAGATTCCACAAGAAAAACAGCAGCGTAAACACAAAAGAAACTGTGGAATTGATGATCTTGTCAGAAGTAATTGCTGCTTTTTATGGGGACAGGTGGGAATGGAGGTAATTCCTTGCGGGGATGGGTGGAGATGGAGAGGATCCTGACGGGGACGGGCAGGGATGGGTGGGATTTCTGCCCCCGCGCAACTCTCTAATACAGAATCCAAGGTAAGAAGAATTAGGAATCGAAAGCACTCTCAAAGAGACAGCCCGCCGTTGGGATTCGGGCAGCTTGTTCCAAGCATATGGCACATCAAAACAGAAGGAATGGAGTCTGGAGTTGGCAGAGGAAGAGAAGGGCACAGATAGGAGGGATTTACCAGCTGAGCAGAGCTCACGGGGGGTGGGGAGGGGGACACAAGGGGAGATAAGCGAAGAGAGATAGTGAGGGGCAGCTGAGTGAGTGCATTTGTAGGTTAGTAAGAGGAGTTTGAATTGTATTCAGAAATGGATGGGAAGCCAATGAAGTGACTTTAGGAGAAGGATAATGTGAGCATAGCAGCTCTCCCGGATTATAAGTCGTGCGGCTGAATTCTGGATGGATTGGAGGGGAGCGAGATGGCTAAGTGGAAGTAGCGAGTTGCAGTAGTCTAAGTGCGAGATGATGAGGACTTTGGTATTGTGCTCTGAAGGTCTATGTCTCTCTGTATAGAGTCTGAGTGTGTCTCAGTGTGTGTGTTGCTCTCTCAAAGTGTGCATTTCTGTGAGCGGGTTTAGGCATGTCTGTGTTTGTTTGCGTATATTTGTATGTGTGGGTTGTCAGTGGGTGTGCATCTCTGTCAGTGTTTTGTTTTCCATCCAAACTCCAAAGGGTTAATGCAAGATTTTTTTTTCTTTCCCTAGTCTGGGGGGGAAGGGGGGTGTTTAATATTCTTCGTGCCTGATCTGTGAACAGGGGCTTTAGGAAAGCTCATACGCCTGTTAAAATGACAAATATATATGTACTTAAAAAGTACATGTTGACAGATACTTTCTGTGCGCTCGGTGGGGAGGGGGGAAGGGTAGGGAAGAGACATGGATGACATCTTCTCTTTCCCATATGCAAGAGGTAATAAATAATCACAGTCAGAGGGCAAATGGATATCCTTTAGGGTTCTGTTGCTGCCCCATCCAAGAGCTGTCTGGCGAAGATAGGCTCATTGGACTTTGAACGTTCCATGAACATATGAACATTAGAATAGCCACACTGGGTCAGAACAGTGGTCAGTCTAGTCCAATATCCTGTTTCCAAAGTGGCCAATCCAGGCCACAAGTACCTGGCAGAAACCCAAATAGTAGCAACATTCTCTGCTACCAATCCCATGTCTGTCTCAATAGCAGACAATGGACTTTTCCTCCAGGAACTTGTCCAAACCTGTCTTAAAACCAGCTGCATTAACCGTTCCAGAGCTTAACTATTCTCTGAGTGAAAAAAATATTTCCTCCTATCGGTTTTAAGAGTATTTCCCTGTAACTTCATCGAGTGTCCCCTAGTCTTTGTCATTTTTGACAGAGTAAAACAATCCACTTGTATGTTTATGTATTCTCGCATGATATGGGTATAATAAGTTTTGCTCCCCTTCTGAAAAAATCAGATCTCGATCCAAATGTTACCTCCCACTATAGACCGATTGCTAATATACCTCTCTTAACTAAACTTATGGAATCAATTGTTGCCACCCAACTCTCAAGTTATCTGGAGAAATTTTCTATTCTTTTGCCTTGGTGCATCTTAGGGTTCACCGTATGGGGGTCAAAAGCTGCCATTTTTAAAGATGAAAGTGGACATTGCTCCTACCTCTACAGGGAAAAATGGGGAGGAGGGGGTGTCATTAGACACCAGGGCTTTCTTAAAATGTTGGCTGAGGGTCTTAGGATCCAACGGGAATTATTTTTTATGTTAGGTGGAGGAAAAGGAGGGGACTGGGTTGGGGAGTCGCTAGGCTGCTAGACATTTTAAGTACTGGATGGCTTAAAAAATTTTTTTTTTTTTTACAAAATATTTTCCCCTCTTTTACAAAAGCCAGCAGTGTGAGCCAGCATGGCAAATGCTCCAACGCCCATAGGAATTGAATGTGGCACTCGGCTGTGCAGCTTTGTAAAAGGGGTCCTTTATTTTGAAGAACTGTATGGCTTTTAAAAAAAATTTTCTTAAACAAATTTAACATATTTTTTTTACTAGACGATTCTTGATCAGCAAAGTGAAATGACCACACAAGTAAATCAAATTACTCATACCACCCTAGCACGGCAACTTGTACATAAGTTTCCAATATAGATTTTTCATTATAAAGAAAGAAAAGTACAATTAAGAAATTAGGATTCAAATGGTTTTATTGATGCAAACATCATCAAATACAACAAATACAACATCAAGGCACTGATTACAACAATAATGCATCAAATATAATACAATATTATACATAATAAAATAAACATATTCCACTTTCAATAAATTAAATATTACATTTCTACCTTAAGTCCACAAAAGGAGAAAGAGGGCAAGACACAATTCCGGAGGCTATTATAGGGGATAACACCCTCCAGGGATTCAAGACAAAGCTAGACAAGTTCCTGTTGAACCAGAACGTACGCAGGTAAGGCTAGACTCAGTTAGGGCACTGGTCTTTGACCTAAGGGCCGCCGTGGGAGCGGACTGATGGGCACGATGGACCACTGGTCTGACCCAACAGCGGCAATTCTTATGTTCTTTTCAGCATGGGTTCCGCCCGAATTTCAATATAGAACTCTTTGGGTTTCTCTTCTTTCTAAGATTCAACAGCAACAGTCTAGTAAGAAGCACGCTATCTTACCTCAGCTCGATCTCTCTGCAGCTTTTGATGTAGTTAATCATAATATTCTGAACTAGTCTTATAGCCCGTTACATTAACGGGTGCTAGAATATATGTGTGTGTATCTGTCTTTATTTCTTTCTCTCTCTCTCTCCTTAGCCGCTTTCTGTATTTCTGTCTTTGTTTTTCCTCTGCTGTCCACCCATTCTCCCTTCCTTTTACCTTCCCTGTACCCACCACCACCCCTTCACTGCTCCCCTTATCCAGCAGCAGCCCTTCTCCCTTTTTTTAATCTCCCCCCTGTCCAGCAGCACCTCTTTCCTGTCCAGCAGTAGGCCTCCCTTCCTTTTTCTCCCCCTCCCCCGTCTCTTCCCCTATCCATCACCACCTCTTTCCTGCTCCCCCGTCCAGCAGTAGGCCTCCCTTCCTTTTTCTTCCCCCTCTAGCACCTCTTTCCTGCTCCCCCGTCCAGCAGTAGGCCTCCCTTCCTTTTTCTTCCCCGTCACTTCCCCTGTCCAGCAGCACCCCTGTCCAGCAGCACCCTGCAGCCATCGACAGCCGCCGCGGCCTGCAGATGCCAAGAGCCGCCGTGGCCGACAGCCTTTGCGCTGCCTGAAGCCCACAAAACCCTAAGCCGCGCATACGCACTCCTACCTGCGGGGACCTACAGCGCACGGAAAACAGGAGCACGCAGGTAAGAATGCACATGCGTGGCTTAGGGTTTTATTATATTAGATTACTTGCTTTCAGAAATCGGCCTTGATCAAATTGTTCTAAACTGGTCTGTCTTCCCGCTCTTATTCAGTCAATATGGAAGGTTCCAATTCAAAATCGTGGAGATCCCTCTGTGGTGTCCCCCAGGGCTCTCCATTGTCTCCAGTCTTATTTAACATCTACATGAGTTCATTGAAACATTATTATTTGAATACCCGAGAAACTTTACTAACATATGCTGATGATCTCTTCATATTACTTGAGGTTGATCCACATCTCGATAATTTGAAACCCAATATTAACCATTGTATTACCAAACTTCAGTCCTGGGCGATGATGGTCCAGATGAAATTAAATGCTGCCAAGACTAAGCTTTTATGGCTTGGACCAAAGTTAGATTCTCTTCCTTCTGCTGTGATCTTAGACTCGGGAGAATCTTTGAAAATTGAGTTTTGGGTATTGTTATCGATTCTTCACTTACATTTAAGGACTAACTATACTCGCTTATTAAAAAGTGTTTTTTCAGCCTCCGTGCTCTGAGAAGAGTGAGAGCGCTTTTTCACCAACAACACTTCTCTGTATTGGTTCAATCAATCATTTTGCCAAGGTTGGATTACTGCAATTCAGTGTATTTGGGTCTTTCAAAGGTCAGTCTGCAGAGACTTCAATTAATACAGAACACTGCAGCTAAACTTATCTTTGACAAGAGTAAATTTGACCACGTAACCCCTCTGCTCAAGGAATTACATTGGCTTCCAGTGTATCTCATGTAAGCGCATTTGTATTGCATTTAAGATCCTATTTGGCATTTTTGCTACTTTGATTCCTTTAGACTGGAATGTTCATAGATCTCATCTTGCCAGAAGTTCTCAAAAATTAAAACCTACAATTCCCTCTCTCAGAGGTAAAAACAGAACCTTTAAGAGATTTAGTCATTCTATTGCTTTTAAATTAACCGAATTCTGGAATGCTTTACCGCTTACATTAAGAAGTTTCGACTCTTTTGCTTTATTCTGGAAAGCTCTGAAAACTTTTTTTGTTTGCTAACCATTTTGGAAATTAACTATTTCAGTCTACTTTTCCTTGTCAGGTTTATGTATTATATTATTGTTAATCGAGTCGAGCTCCTCTTGGTTGATGACTCGGTCTATAAAGCTAAGTTTTAGTTTAGTTATTCGCATAGATATCTGATATGCGGGTTATAAGGGTTTTAAATCAATAATTAAGGACTTCAATCTACCACAAGGGCTGTGTGCCTCTAAAAATACTAGGAATCACGCTTGACAAACATCTATCCCTAGAAAATCACACCGACCTCATTGTCAAGAAAGGCCTTTCAGCACTCTGGAAACTCCGTACCATAAAGAAATACTTCGATGACACTGCATTTCGACTATTAGTTCAATCCTCTATCCTCAGCATACTGGATTATTGCAATATCATTTACCTAAGCTCCACAAAGAAAATCACCAGAAGACTAAAACTGATTCAAAACACAGCTGTCCGCCTCATTTTCGGCCTGAACAAATGGGAACACATCACCCCCTTCTACCACCAACTGCACTGGCTACCCTTCGAATCCCGAGTCCTCTTCAAGTTCGCCTGCATCTGTTACAAGACAGTATTTGGTCTCTCACCAAAATACCTCTCCCCACATTTCAATATGTATTGCACCAACAAGAAATCCCGCAGAATCCAGTTGTTTACCTTCCCCTCCATAAAATCATGCCAGCTCAAAAGATTCATCGACAAAACCTTCGCCTTCCAGGCGGCCAAGCTGAACCCTTGGCTAGCCCAAATGATGCTAGAGGCCCCGACCTACCTAGACTTCAGAAAACTTCTCAAAACACACCTCTTCCGCGAACAAGACCCTTAGTCCTTACTCCCCGCATACACTCCAACCCCCCCCACCCCCACCTCCCTCTCCCCCCCCCTCTTCTGGTTTCCCACTCCCTCCATTTTATCCTCTAACCCAACTACGACATAACCTGTGCCTCCTTCCGCGCTACCTGCAATTCCGATAAAATTTTTGTAAATCCGGGTTCAGACCGGATCCTAATGTAACGAATGTAAACCGCCTAGAACTCTTTGGGTATGGCGGGATATAAGAACCTAATAATAATAATAATAATAATAATAATGAGGGCCTCACTTTCCTTCTTTTCCCTCTCCTTATAGGTGATGTTTCCCACGCCCTGACATGCCGCAGCTTCTGAGGGGCTTCCTCATCTACCTTTGCATCTTACAGCTGTGCCTGGTAAGCCTGAGGCAGAAGAGCCACACCCACCTGGTTACCGCCCAGCGCGGACACCCAGAGGACCCCTGCTATGACGCCAAACAGCGGCCCCGGTACTGCATTCCAGACTTCCTTGACCTTGCCCTGGGCCGGGAGGTCCAGGCCTCGGGCACCTGCGGGAAAGTACCTCAGAAACTCTGCTCATACCAGGACCCTACCAACATCACATCCAGGAAGTGCCTCATCTGTGACCAGAGCCGCGCCAAGACTTCCTACCCTCCGGCCTACCTCACGGACGCGGACGCCCAAACCTGCTGGAAGTCAGAGGCCGGAGTCAAGTTCCCCAAAAATGTCACCTTGACTTTGCCGCTGGGGAGGAGGTTCGAACTGGTGTATCTCAGCCTGCGCTTCTGCTCGCCCCGGCCACAGTCCATGGCGGTGTACAAATCTATGGATCATGGGAGGTCTTGGGTACCCATCCAGTATTACTCAACGCAATGCCGGAGGGTTTATGGCCTACCCACTTCTGGCACCATCACCAAAGCCATGGAGCACGAGGCCAGCTGCACGGACTACCAGACGGGACTCAAGCCACTCACTGGCGGGCTGGTGGCTTTTATGCCTCTCGCTGGGAGGCCTTCTGCCCGCCGCTTTGAGTACAGTCCTGTGCTCCAGGACTGGGTCACGGCAACTGACATCCGGGTGGTGTTCAGCCGACTTCACACTGGCCAGGAGCTGGGAATGCGAAGGAAGACCACCTTCTACGGCGTGACGGAGCTGCAGGTCGGCGGCAGGTGCAAATGTAATGGCCACGCCTCTCACTGTGCCTCCATGCCCGAGGGCTTGACCTGTGACTGCCGGCACCACACTGCCGGGCCCGAGTGTGACCGGTGCAAAGCTTTCTATCATGACCGTCCCTGGCAAAGAGCCACGCCCAGCAATTCACACGAGTGTGTAGGTAAGTGCCAGGCTAGGGTCTACCAGTAAGAACATAAGAATCAATGGTCCATCAAGCCCAGTAACCAGTCCTCATGGTGGCCAATCCAGGTCACCAGTACCTGGCTAAATCCCAAGGAGTAGCAACATTCCAGAATCCTAAAGAGTAACAAAAGATTCTAGAGCCCCAAAGATCCAGGGCAAGCAGTGGCTTCCCCCAAGTCTTTCTCAATAACATACTATGGACTTTTCCTCCAGGAACTTGGCCAAACCTTTCTTTAAACCAGCTACACTATCCACTCTTTCCACGACCTCTGGCAATGCGTTCCGGAGCTTAACTATTCTCTGGGTGAAGAATAATTTCCTCCTATTGGTTTTAAAAGTATTTCCCTGTAACTTCATCCGGGTTCTTGTATACAGTTGGACAGGGGCTGGGGGAGCCGGCTGATCATTCCAACAGAATCAACATTTCAGACCAAAATAACGAGGTCCTTTACCTCCCTGGGTGAAGTTGTATTCTATGGTTAATTGGGAGTAACTGGGATATATCAATAATTGTAGGAATACCCTCTGCCCTGTGAAATCTTTCCTTCATGCGTTAGGTATTGATGTTTCCGTCACTATACTGTATGTGACCTCAGATGTCTGTTGTACTGGAAATTGTGTGTGTATGTACGAGGGGGTGCTGAAAAGCTCTCAGCCCAGCCTAGAAGAGAATGAGGTGGATACGGTTCAATCAATGATCTGAAACGACGTCAAAACATCGATTTTCGTTTCTGCAAATTGGCACTTAGTGAAATAACCCTCTTTTCAGCTACAGTGGCAAAATAATGCTCAGAATTCAGGAAGTTGGTTTGCTGGGCTGAGAACCTTTCAGCATCCTTTCATCTATAATAATAAAACGCTAAGCGCGCATGCGCACTCGCGCCGCGTGTTCCCTGATCCCCGATCTGTCGGGATGTGGCGGCACGAGTGTGCATGCGCGCCAGACAAGTCTTCCTGCTCTCCACCTCATGCAATACGGCCCTACCGGCCGAAGTTTCTTTAGACGCTGCAGCGGCTCCTCTCATCCGCCCAGGCCCCGCTCCCTCTCGCGGCGCTGGCGGCGGCTGCCGGGAGGAGGGCTCCGAGCCGCTGAAGACTGTCCCTGATCAGCTTACCTGAAACGGTCCCTGACTCACAGACTGAGCTACCGCTATCGGCGGCCATGGGGCCTTTCAGGCTCGATCGGGCGCATCGGCTCAAAGAGTGCCTGTTTGGGTGAGCATGTTATTTTGTTATTTGGGTGAGGGGTATGTGTGTCGGTGGTGAATTTGGTAGCCCTTTGTGGATATTTCAGTGGGTTTGGAGTTCCTTCTCCCTCTCTCCCCCTGCCGATGGACAGACATGCAGCTGACTGTGAATGAGTATGTGGAATGCTTGGTTGGGTGAAGTATGGATGCACTTTTTCATCTTGGGCCGGGGGGTGGTTTCCTGGGGGGGGGGGCAGCTGGGGGCCCTGCTCACATCATTAGTGACTCCGTCGCTCTGTCTCCCTAGGTGGGATGGGGCGAGAGTTGGTATTGGAGAGTAAGAGGGGGGGTTGGGTTGGCGGTGGGGGGGAGTGGGTTGGAGTGGGTTGGGTTTTGGGGAGCTGGTGGGTTTAGGGTAGGGGGGTGGAACTGTCATCCTTCAGTCATTTTGGGTGTTGTTTGCTGGGTTCTTCTACAGAGCAGACAGGCATGGCACAACAGGGGGCCAGGGAGAGAGGGAAAGGGTGCTGCTTTAAGAGGAGGGGTGTGCTAAAAAAAAGCGGCCAAGGAGAGAGAGAGAAAGAAAGACAGACACACACATCTATTCTAGCACCCGTTAATGTAACGGGCTTAAAGACTAGTATGCAATAAAAGTGAGCCAAGTGTAGGACAGTCAAGCCCTTGTGACATCACTGATGAAGTTGGCCCTTATTGGTGGAATGAGGCATTATGACATCACAGTATCAGCTCTGGTTAAGTCTTCACACTACGAGGGGGCGCTGAAAAGTTCTCAGCTCAGCCAAGAAGAGAATGACGCGGATACAGTTCAATCAATGATCTGAAGCAACGTCAAAACATAAACTTTTGTTTCTGCAAATTGGCACTTAGGGAAATAAGATAACGCTCTTTTCAGCTACAGTGGCAAAATAACGCTCAGACTTTAGGAAGTGGGTTGAGAACTTTTCAGCACCCCGTCATACCAACTCAGAACCCCGTCATACCAATTCTCCAATTTTCTGATAACGACCCCAGACTACAAATTGTTCAGAAAAGAAATAAAAAAACATGCTATTCAAGAAATCTTTGAAGACAAACTAACAACGCAAGACTCATCCCAATTCTCTGAAGCAACCCGCTCTTCTCTTCCGTTCCTCTGGAAATGGCCAGGTAACTTCTTTTGGAATCCGCCTTGAACCACAAGGTATTGGCGGAACAGAAATCACTAATGTAATGTAATATAGTTTGAGGACAGAGAAACAATTGCCCCAGTTTATATAGGATGGGTCAAACCCTATGTTCCCTCTAAGCTGAGCACCCGAGCAATTGCTCAATAAATTCTAGGAGTGTCACTCACTGGTTTTGAATGGTCGCACACAGAAATACTTGCAGAACTGGAAAATTTTTGTTTTTTTAAAACTTGTTGCTCACACAAAAACTTTTTTTTTCTAGAACTTGTTGCTCATGTGAGAAAAAAAAAAAAATTTACATGCACCCAGCCATTCCTTAGAGCAGTGGTTCTTAACCTGGGTTCGACCGAACCCCAGGGGTTCGGTGAGTCAGTCTCGCGGGTTCGGCGGAGGTCAAAACACACCTCCGACTCATATAGCGCTTCGGTCACATTCAATCATCTCTCAGTTATTCAGTGATGTTGATCAAGACTGATCGTGGACTCGGTTTCTTGATCTATCAATCTGTAACTAACGCCTCATATACATCCATCAATTCCTGATCAAAATTTGTGATTTAACTGATAGATGATTGAACGTGACCGAAGCGCTTATGATTCGTGATGATACGCCCCGCTTGTCCATAATTGGCTGCAGGTGATCACGCAACATCGCTTGGCCTATCTGTGCTGCAGGGGATTTGATGCGCACAGTAGTCGAATTGTAACTGTTGTGATGGTACGTCGTGTGATACCTATCTTAATATTTTAATCCCTTACTAACTATGTCGAGCAAAATACGAAAGTGGTCAGACGAATATGTACAATATGGATTCACATGTATAACGGAAGGTGATGGGAGTCAGCGTCCTAATTGCATGATTTGCAATGCCAAGTTGAGTAATTCTAGTCTAGCTCTGGCAAAACTAAGGGAATAAAAAAGGGTTCAAGTGAACACGCATATGAAACTAGTGGGGTTCAGTACCTCCAACAAGGTTAAGAACCACTGCCTTAGAGGGATCATTGGTCATACCCCCTCCCCATGGAAACTTTGCACCCCTAGTTCTGCAGAAGCTTGATCGCCACAGAAACTCCTTCAACAAGGACACTTCCTGTAGGGATCTGTACAGGGCAGAAATATTTGGTTAATCCCCCCCCCCCCCCCCCCCACAATTAGTTTTTCATTTTGTATGTGTTAATAAAAATCTTTTAAGTTGTGTTAGAACTTAAAAAAACGTTCATTTTCTTAAGATCATACAGCAAAAGATCCTACCTCGGAATACAGCAAAAGATCCTACCTCGGAAATGGCAGCCCTGCAAACATCACACCAAGTCCTAGAACCTCAGTGAAACATAGAAACATAGAAATAGACGGCAGATAAGGGCCACGGCCCACCTAGTCTGCCCACCCTAATGTCCTTCCCCTACCTTTGCCCTGTGAATAGATCCCATGTGCCGATCCCATTTGGCCTTAAAATCAGGCACGCTGCTGGCCTCAATCACCTGCAGTGGAAGACTATTCCAGCGATCAACCACCCTTTCAGTGAAAAAGAATTTCCGGGTGTCACCTCGTAGTTTCCCGCCCCTGATTTTCCACGGATGCCCTCTTGTTGTCGTGGGACCCTTGAAAAAGAAGATATCTTCCTCCTCCTCGTTGCGGCCCGTAAGATATTTGAACATCTCGATCATGTCTTTTGGCGGAAAACAGAACCCCGCTCTAGGCTAGCAAACGCTACGACCTCATTCACCTTCATCATAAAGGCCCTGCATTTTTACCTGTGCTGAACAAAATTCTTTCATTGTTATCAAGCATCTTGCGTCTGAATCGAAAGGGGAATGAAGGGAGAGCGAGCGAGGGAATGTGGTATGAAAGAGACAGGGAACCACAGAGCCTTGGAAGGCGTGATATGTGCTTTACTTTGAAATATTTGCACTTGTGAAACACATAATCTAGTTTCCGGCCTGGTAATCTATGTTATCCTCTTTTCTCTCCCCCCCCCCTCCAAACAAAATTGAAGGGTAGTGCTGCTGGATGGAAGAGAGGGAGGCTGGAAAACTCACTGTTGGTCCGGAGAGAGTTAGAAACTGGTGAGGGTGCAGGCGTATAGTGCTACAAACCTCCAGTGTGCCGTGAGGGCGAAACCTATATATATGTAGTTCTGTATGTCGTCAATTGGTCCCCACTGCAAAGAGCTTACAGGCTAAATTTGAACTTAAGGAGGTTAAATGGCTTTTGGAAGGACGCAGGGTGATGTTTTTCTCTGTTTCTCTCGTCAGCCTGTGAATGTAACCTGCATTCCCACCGCTGCCGTTTCAGCATGGAACTATATGCGCTCTCAGGCCGCAGGAGCGGGGGTATCTGCACCGGCTGCAGACATAACACGGCGGGGCGGCACTGTCACTACTGCAAGCAGGGGTACAAGCGAGATCCAGGCAAACCCATCACCAGCCGCAGATCCTGTAAACGTAAGTGCGGCCAAGCACCGGCAGGAAACTCGTACCACTAGGGGGAAGCACTGAGACACTGCTGGGAGGAAGTTATCCTGGAGGGACACTTTTGAAAGGGGGGGGGTACGGGCAGTTACGAGGAGACCGAGGTCATGCTTTTTTCTTTTCCTTCCCTCCCAGCTTGCCAGTGTCACCCGGTCGGAGCCATCAGTGCCATGTGTAACCAGACCACGGGGCAGTGCCAGTGTAAGATAGGCGTCACTGGCCTCACCTGTAACCGCTGCGCCCTCGGCTTCCAGCAGAGCCGCTCCGCCTACATGCCTTGTGTCCGTAAGTCTTAGGCACCTGCCCAGTGTCTGTGAGTCCCAGTGCCAGGACCGTGTTGCACTTCCAGAGTTAGGTGGGAGGTAAAACCCGGATCCAGAGGATCCGATTCAGATTTCACCTGTTGCTTCCGGAGCCCGTCCCCTCCCCCCCCCTATTTTGTCCTCTGCTCCTCCCTTTCTCTCCCCTCCATCTGCATAGTCCTCCAGAAACTCTCACCTTGTTTCCTCACCTCTTTCATCCATCCCACACCTCTTCAACCTTCTTTCTCTGAACGTTAAACTCTTCTGGACAGAAACCTGTTTCTCCTAGGACAAGCAGGATGAGTCAGCCACATATGGGTGTTGTCCCAACACCTCCCAATTTGCGGATAAGCTCTCCAATAGCTCAGAGAGAATTTTTTTTTTTTTTTCTCTGAGCACGTGCAGTGCCCGGGCCCCACTGGGCATGCCCGAGCCCTACCCATTTCCCCCTGCTTCCCCCTAATCCCCAGTCTTTAGTTTCCGCCCGTTCCCATCGGTCGGATTTTTCTACAGCTCTCCATTACAACTTTTCTACTCATCAACTTGAAGATGTGAATCATCTAAAGAAACAACTGGGATGCAGGAGGAGGATGAACACACTGGATCCTCATGAATTGTGCGCCCACTGATTGGATCCGGTGCTCGAGGTTTCCGTGTGGCTTGCATTGTGCGCACATGTCACCACGTGCACGCAAGCTAAGGAAGAGGGCACTGAGAGACTTCATGAAGAGAAGTGAGGCTCGAGAATCTTCCTCCAGCAGCCATCCTCATCGGAGCGTAGCAGCGGGGGATCCACAGACGAATCCGGTGAGGAGCCTCCAGGACATCCTGGCTCAGTCAACCCCCCCCCCCCCCCCCCCCCCCCCCCCGACTGCAACTTGCCCGGTCGAGAAATCTCTCCCGGAGGTCTTGCATGCTGTCGCTAGCCGCCAGCCCCTGCAGGAAGCCGATAGGAGTCTCACCAGACCGAGAGATCTCTCCAGGAGTTCCTGCATGTTACTGCTTACAGCCAGCCTCTGCAGGGCATGAAGAGAAGTGAGGCCCGAGAATCTTCCTCCAGCAGCCATCTCATCAGAATGCAGCAGCGGGGGATCCACAAGCTACAGTGGCAAGGAGCCTCCAGGATGCCCTGGCTCAGCTAATCCCCCCGCCTGCACTTGGCCCGGTAGAGAAATATCTCCCGGAGTCCCTGCATGTTGCCGCTTAGAACCAGCCTTTGCAGGGCAGCCGATAGGAGTCTCGACAGACCGAGAGATCTCTCCAGGAATCCCTGCATGTTGCCACGCACAGCCATCCTCTGCAGGGCAGCCGATAGGAGTCTTGCATGCTGCTGCGTAAATCCACAGCTTCTGCAAGCAACAGATCGGGGCTTTCACCCTCCAGACGGCATGCTGCCTCTTACAGCCAGCCTCTGCAGGGAGCCAATTGGGGTTCAAAGGTAAGTCCTATCTGCTTGTTTTTGGGAAAACCTCTGATAATCTGTTGCAGCCCCGAGGGCTCTGCCCCACCCTCCTCCCAATCTGAATTTAAGGAGAAAGAATCTCCCATGCTTCTTTCCCTTGGAGGGGACCTGCAGACCTCTCCCCCCAGTAGGAGACATGCTGCCCCAGAGTTCAGCTCATAAAGGACATGCTGAAAAAAAAACAAAAAAAAACAACCCAACGAGGAGTCTGCCTTTCTCAGCAGGGTGCTGATATCTTCAGAGATGCGGCATGTCAGACCATGCCTCTCCAAGGGTGGGGGTTTGAAACTCCTCAGTCTAAAAAGCTGTTTGCTCTCCATAAAACCTAGGCAGAGTGCTTTTCCAGCTAGCATTAGGGACTCTGTACTATTCATGATTTCTATAGCACTGAAAGGCATATGCAGCGCTGTACAGTTTAATATACAATAGGCAGTACAGCGGCAGAAGCCCACTCAAGAGGCATTATCACTCCCCTTTTTTCTGCCTCCAGGCACAGTGGGAAACTCAGCCAGGAGCACTGGCACAGATGAAGGGGTGCATCCTGCCCCTTCTCTGCAGGCTCTCCCCCCCTCTCAAGAAGGAAAGAGAAGGGCGGTGGGGTACATGGAGCCACCCAACCAGTCAAGTGGAGCAGCACATGAACCTGCGAACCACCAGGGGTGGGACCAGCAGCCACAGTTAATCCTCCTGCTGACCCACTCCTCTCTCAGCGGGCTACACTCCCCACTATGCCCCCCTTTAGAGGGAGCCACGCACAACAACATGGCGCGGTTCAGTGGCATGCCATGCACCCAAGCAACAGAGGAACAAGCTACACACCAGCCTCCAGCCACGCCCCGAGTCACCACCCACAAAAATAAATAAATATTTACTAAAAAAAAAAAATAAACCAACAAAAACCCACAAACGAGGACTCACCCCAAGTCCCTCCAGAAACTCACAGCCTTTCTCAAGATCCACGTGGGTGGACAACAAGTACCCAAGACAGAGTACTACAAGGCCTGAACTTCCAGTACCAGTACTTCACGCAGGCAGTGGCGATTCCAGTCCACAAGAACCTCCTGGACTGCAGAGACAAGATTTGGCTGACTCCCTCCTCAGGGCAACCAACATCAAGGAGACTGGGATTGAACTACCAGATCTTTCCAGCCCAGGGATTCGACAACCCGCAGCAGCCATACATGGACATTGCGGTAGCTTAAGAGAAACAGGGCAGCACGACCCCCCCCTCCAACCCCCGTCAGGGAAGGACCTGAAAAACCCTGGTTTCCACGGGGAAAAAGACCTTCGAGGGCGCAATGTTGAGCGCACGAATTGCTGCGCTCCAGTTCCAGATGCGGCTTTATCAGGAGGCCAGTGAGAGGAAATAAATAAATAAAATAAAATAGAGACTCCAGCTCACAACTGAGCCAGTCCACACTGGCAGCAGTCTGTGCCCCAGCGCTCGCAACAGTAACATAACTGCTATGCAAACAAGCACCGCCCGAGGGGCAGGGGCATCCAAGGGCAGCCCTCTCCCCAAGACAAAAACAGAACCTTGACCACCCTCCGGCCCAGCAGGATCAGATTGTCTGCGAAGGCTTGGCCCAGGATCACCATCGACCAGTGGGCCCTCAGCATCATCAAGCAGGGATTCCGAATTCGTCTCCACTCCCGCCCACCCCCCCGAGTGGGCGGGGCACCCTCCATCTGACGACCCAACTTTCCTGCAGCAAGGAGAGGATCTGCTTCGGCAGAATCAATAGAGGCGGTGACGAACAGAGGAGATCACCAAGGGGTTTCTACTCCAGGAACCCCCGCGTCACCATGGACAAGGACAACGCTCGTTCCTGGATCTCTGTAAGCTCAACAGATGCATACACAAGGTCCAGATACACTCTCTGGGTACAGTCTTGGCCCTGTTACAGCCCGAGTATTGGCTAGTATCCCATGCACCCAGCCCACAGGAGGCATTGTCGCTTCTAAAGCCAAGACAGACGCCTCCAGTACAAGGTCCTGCCCCTTGGACTCTCAACGGCTCCAAGAGCATTCACAAAGTGCGTGGCAGTGGCACATCCTCGCCTTCAAGGGGTGCGCGTCCTATCTTATCTCGACAGCTGGCAGCCCCGTCAACCACCATAACACTCCTCCAAGAACTGGGGTTCCTCATCAACTACATGAAATCCCACCTGATACCCACTCAGGGGATATCGTTCATCTGGGCAGTCATCGACACCACGCAGACCAAGGCCGTCCTACGGGACTACCAGATCGACGCCATGACATCTCTGGCCCAGTGCATCCCTGCCAGCAGCTCATCGTCAGCACGCTCCGGTCTTTGTTGTGCAGCACACAAGACTACTCATGTGATCCCTGAAAGGGCACCTCAGACGTCACTGGGACCAGTGTACACAACCTCTGACCACCCACCTACTGGAGCTCAGGGCCTTAGGGAAAGCCCTCGAAACCTTCAAATAGGCTTGGCAGTCCTCACCCAAACAGAAAACCAGGTGGCCTTGTACTATATCAACAAACAGGGAGGGACAGGGTCAACCTCGCTATGCAAGGAAGCTTGCCACATGTGGGAGTTCTCCAACTCCATTCAATGCCCCATCCAGGCAACTTACCTCCTGTGGGAGCAGAACGACCTGGCAGAAAGACTCAGCCACCAGCTGGATCCCGATGAGTGGTGTCTCAACCCAGCGGCGATGAAGAAGATCTTCAGCACCTGGGGCACACTGAGCATCGACCTGTTTGCAACCGAACCAAACTCAAAATACTCGACCTTCTGCGCAACGAGATCAACCCATCGCCGTCTCAGCCCCGACGGTCTGTCTGTGAGTTGGAACACCCTAAGTCCTGCAGAAGATTCTTCAGGACAGAGCAACGGTGATCATGATTGCCCTGTTCGTGCTCCTGCAACCATGGTTCCCGTTCCGGCAAGGGATAGCGGTTCACCCACCTCTCCCCGCTCCCGATCAGTGCAGTTCTCATTACACAACGCGGGAACCTTACCCTCCACCACGACCTGCGTTCCTTAGCCCTGACCGCATGGATGATGAGAGGATGAACCTACCACAAGACGTGGAGCACACTCTTACGGCAGCCAGAAGACCTTCAACCAGAAAACGCTATGGGTTGAAAGGGAGAAGGTTCCGCTACCAGTGCACAGACACGCAGCGAGACCCCTACAACTGCCCCATACCGGACATCCTGCAGTACATACTGAGCTTATCTCAGGGGGACCTAAAACCCACTTCCATCAAGGTCCACCTAAGTGCAATCACGGCATACCACGCTGGCCTAGACAGCAAACCAGTGTCGACGCATCCAGTAATCACAAAATTTCATGAAGGGACTGTCCAATCTGCACCCACCGGTCAGACCACCACCGCCCGGATGGGACCTCAACTTGGTGCCGCATCATCTCAAATCGACCCCTTCAAACCTTTGGGGGAGGCAGATCCCGTATTCCTGGCTGGGAAAACCCTGACCATCGTGTCTACCGACACACTCCCTCATGAGAACAGGGTGGTACCCAGAACCCACCCCCGATTCTTGCCGAAGGTGGCTTCAGCGTGCCTCCCGGCACTCTACATCTCCCCACAGGGAGGCACACTGCCACCTCAGCAACACCTCCTGGACTGTGTGCGGGCCCTGACTATGCAGCAGATTAGACAAGCCTCAATTGTTCATCTCCTACGACCAAAACAGACCAGGACTTCCGGCCACCAAACGCAGGCGCTCGCGCTGAATATAAGAGTGCATCCCCTTCACCTATAGAAAAGCGCAACATCAACCGCAGGTGGGAGCCAACGCCCACCAGCTCAGAACCATAGCCAACACAACGGCACATCTGCACCACACACCAATAGGGGACATCTGCGATGCAGCCACTTGGTCCTCCATGCACACCTTCACCAAGCACTACTGCCTCGACATAGCATTCCACGCTCCAAATGCATTCGGCCGAGCAGTCTTGGAAGTGGCTCTTCCCTCTCGGGAGGGACAGCAACCACTAGCACAGCCTTGACAAACACTGATCAAGTAGGGTGTTATAGATATTGATTAAGTAGGTCTTCCAGCACTCCTTCCTAGACTGAATGTGGAATAGGCAAGTATGAATTATCACATGCAAGTACGAATTGTCACTGTGGAATATGCAAGTATGAATTGTCACATGCAAGTACGAATTGTCACTGTTGACCATTTGGTTTCTCACTGTTCATTGATTGCTATTGACCAGTTTCACTGTTCTGTGAGTATTATTGCTCAGTTAACACAGCATCAAAAACCTTGTTTCCACAACTCCACCTGCTTCGCCTTGTTACCCTGCCCGGCTCGGCCTCCACAGCCAGGCGAGGGATGCACAGAGCACTAAGGCGCAGGTCCAGTCGGTACATCCCTCGGCTAGGGAGTCACCCATATGTGGCTGACTCATCCTGCTTGTCCTAGGAGAAAGTGTAGTTACTTACCTGTAACGTAGGTTCTCCGTGGACAGCAGGATAGTCAGCCACACAACCCACCCGCCTCCCCATACGGCCGACCCGGCCACAGCTAGGAACATCCTGGGGATTAGGGGGAAGCAGGGATAAATGGGTAGGGCTCGGGCATGCCCAGTGGGGCCCGGGCACTGCACGTGCACAGAGAAAAAAAAAAAAAATCTCTCTGAGCTATTGGAGAGCTTATCCGCAAATTGGGAGGTGTTGGGACAACACCCATATGTGGCTGACTATCCTGCTGTCCACGGAGAACCTACGTTACAGGTAAGTAACTACACTTTCCAGGCCACCGTTGAGACCAAGTTCCCTTTCTGATCTCTCTTCCTCGTCCCTCCCCTCCTGCCCCAGGAGGCTTTGTGACCCAAGCAGATGTTAAAGAAAGTGATTCCTGAGAGGGTAAATCTGTGCTTTTCTCTCTGTCAGGGATTCGTGAGGAGGCGACCACCACGGCGGACTCTCCTCTGGTATGGAACGCAGGTATGGGGCTGGAGCAGAGTGTGAAGCTTGAAAGTGGGGTGCATGAGCAGAGACTAGGGGTTTGCTCAGTGGTGTGGCGAGGGTGAGAGCACGTAGGGCCTTGGCACCCCTCCCCGCCCCCTGCCTCGCATGCGCGCCCCTGCACCGTACCTTTTAACTTTGGCGCCAGCAGCCACCAACTTACTGCCCACGTCAGCTTCGGCGCTCTCTCTGATGCCACTTCCTAGGTGCAAGTCCCGAAGCGCCGAAGCTGACATGGGCAGTAAATTGGTGGCTGCTGGCACCGAAGTTAAAAACGTATGGGGGAAGGGGACGGGCACGCATGCAACAGGGGGAGGACTGGGAAGGGGGATGCAGAGAGTAGAAGGGGTGCCAGCAAGATGGCGGTCCATCCCCATTGCCCCCCCCCCCTCCTTACTAAGCCACTGGGTGTCCAGGGTGGGGACTGTCTCTTCTGTGCTCCTGTACAGTCCTGCTTAGGTTGTTCTGTCTAACCCCCTCCCCTCCTCAGGCACAGAGTGTCAGACCTACTGCAAGCCCAGTCGTGGGAGAGCGCACATGAACCTGCGGAAATACTGCACCAAAGACTACGGTAAGAAGTCGCATACCTTAATCCTCCATCCTCTCTCTCAGCCTTCAATAGTGCTGCTGTAATGAAACTACTGGGAAGGGGGACAGGAATGTGGGGGTGGGGTGAGAAACCTGTACACACCACCTTGTCTTTTTTACATCTGACTCTGGGACCGTTTAAATCCAAAACTTCTCTTTTCCACTTTGTCTCTCCTCTCTTCCTTCTTCACACTCTGTGTATCCTCCCTCCACTCTCTGACTCTCCTCCTTCTCTTTCTCCTTCTCCTTCTCCTTCTCCTCCAACTCCATTCTCTGTCTCTCCTTTCTCTCTTCCCTCTCCCCTATCTCCACTTTACCTCTCCTCCCTGTCTGTATATCCACCCTCTTCTATCATTCCTCCCCACTGCCTCTCTCTTTTCCTTCTCCTCCCTCTCCATTTACCGTGTCTCCTCATTCTCTTCTATCTTCCTTCTCCACTCTCTGCTTCTCTCCCTTTCCTCCCTCTCCCTCCATTGTGGTCCTTTTTAGCCTGTTCCTACCCTCATCTCTCCTCTCTTCCCTCCTCTTATCCCCCTGCCACTCCATGTGAGTCAAGGGGAACCTATGACTTCACCTTTATCATTGAGATGGTAGGGCGGGTTGGGGGACTGCTGAAAGGGTCCTGGCAGGTTCATTCCCAGGATTTGAATCATGTTCTCCTGCCTCATAGAGAGAAACCAGAATCACAGCTGTAGAGAGAGCCCGGTGAATGTGTTGCGGGGAGGGGGGAGGCAATAAGTAGGGTTATTAGACATCCGGGAAAAGTCGGACATGTCCTTTTTTTTTAGAGGACTGTCTGGCCTCCTAGATAGGCTTTTCCAAAACCCGGCATTTGTCCGGGTTTTGGAAAGCCCTGATGAACTCCGGCCGCATATGGAAGGCCTCTGAGCATGTGCGGATGACATCACACACATGTGCACATGCTCCAGGCCCTCCAGACGCAACCGGAGCTCGTCGCAGGAGGCTGGCTGGAGGGTGGGGCTGGAGGCAGAGCAGGGCAAAGGTTATGTGCCCGGGGTTTTCCTTTGTAAAATATGGTAACCCTAGCAATAACTAGAATAAACATAATGAAAATGATACCATTGGAAGCAGCGAGGAGAAAAGACCTCAAAATCCCCTTTGTCAAAAAAAAAAAATGAAGTTTTTGCAATGGCACACTAGTGGGGTAAGGTCAAAACCTCGCTGTGACCCCAGAAGGTGAAAAAAAAATATTTTTATGATTTTTATAATATGAACATCCTGTTTCCCATATTTAATGTGTTATTTTTTTCAAAATGAGAGAATCAATCAAGTTCAAGTTCAAGTTCAATTTTATTTGATGGATCGCCTATAACAATTTCTAAGCGATGTACAATTTAAAACATCATAAGAGATAACAGACTCTATTAGAAACAAAATTTTTAACAAGTTTTAAAATAAATAAAAAAAAAAACCACAATAATTTATAACATACAATGTTAGAACTAAAGGGGTAACATGACTAACTAGATACAGTAGGAAAGGGGGGCACAGTTACAATATTCTCAATCTAAAATAGAAAAAACATAAAGGGTAAAAACACATAGGAGGGGGCAAGGGATCTGTTTAGAGGGTTAAGAGTTTTGAACATGAAAAATTTTTAAATAAAGTGTTAAATCATTAAGTAATTAAGTAGTCGTAGTGATCGTGCTGTGTACCTAATAAGTTTTATCAATTTTGAGTAACGGCTGGTTCAACTTTGGCGAAACCCCTCACCAGAGTTACAAGATAAGTTTGAAACTATTTATTATATTAAGATTTTGATAATAACAGATAAAGAACATTATTCTGCAAAATTGATAAAACTGATAAAATTTTTAAAATTGGACGAATGAAAAGCAGAACCTATGAGGAAGTGTAGTGGCTTTAAAACTTTATTTCCATCTGTGCTTGTCACATAATAGAGTGCCGCTTCTGACGGCTCCTGGTTATACTAACAAGAAGAGTTATTCATTAGATCAGGGGTGTCTAAGTCCCTCCTCGAGGGCCGCAATCCAGTCGGGTTTTCAGGATTTCCCCCAATGAATATGCATGAGGTCTGTTAGCATACAATGAAAGCGGTGCATGCAAATAGATCTCGTGCATATTCATTGGGGAAATCCTGAAAACCCGACTGGATTGCGGCCCTCGAGGAGGGACTTTGACGCCCCTGCATTAGATGATATATTTCATTTAAATGTTGTCATCAAAACTACAAGTTGTGATAAATTATGGACTGTCCTATTTTGATGTTTGAATAGTATAACTTTATGGACATGTTTAAAGTATCTGACCAGTTTATTTGAGTGTAACTAATAAGGGCAGAGAACAGTATAGAAATGAAGCAAACAGCCCCAAAAATGGAAGCACAGTTATCTTAATGGCCCAACGGTGGCCTAGCTGTTTCGCTGGAAGCTTTATCAAGGGTTGCGTCCTCCACAGTAGAGAGTTGCGCGGGGACAGAAATCCCACCCATCCCCGCCTGTCCCCGCCAGGATCCTCTCCGTCCCCACTCGTCCCCGTCAGGATCCTCTCCGTCCCCGCAAGGAATTACCTCCATCCCTGCCTGTCCACATAAAAAGCAGCAATTACTTCTGACAGGATCATCAATTCCACAGTTTCTTTTGTGTTTGCGCTGCTGTTTTCCTTGTGGAATCTCTTTGGTGGAACCCTTTTTTTGTTTTCTGTTCAGGTAATTAACTTATAAACCCCCTCTTTTACTAAGGCTGACATGTCCATTATATTATACTAGTCATTAAGCCCGTTACATTAATGGGTGCTAGAATACTGTTCACCCTCTATGTTGCCCCTTCCATTCACTGCCCTCTCTTCTTTTTCCATCCAGTGTCCGCCCCCTCTCTCTCTGTCCCATATGGCCTCTCTCCATCTCCTCTTTCCTTTTCCCTTGGTCTGGCATACCTTCCTTCTTCCCTCCAAGCCATTCTCTCCCCCTCTGCTCATTTTCCTCCTTCAACTACTTCATCGGGCAACAGCAGCATTCACAATTCATTGCTGTTGCTGGCTTCAGGTATTCCTCTCTGGCGGGTCCTGTGTTCATGAAAACAGGAAGTAGGCAGGACCGGCCAGAGAGGAAGGCCTGTAGCCGCAACAGCAGCGAATTGTAAACGCTGCTGCTGCCTGAAGCACCCGAGGCAGACGCTTCTCTCCCCTTCCAGCCCAACCCCCGCTGATTCTGCGACCCTCCCGGCGAGATGACTTAAATAACAAACCTCCCTCCAGCGTTGGCAGCCGCAGCACGCTAAACAGGCTGGTTCGTGGCTTTCTTCTGCTGTTGAGTCTCTGTGTCTCTGCGTTATTGATGACATCATTAGTGACGCGGCAGAGGGACTCAACGGCAGGAGAAAGTCGCGAAGCAGCCTGTTTAATGTGCTGCGGCTGCCAACGCTGGAGGGAGGTTATTTAAGTCATCTCGCCGGGAGGGTATGTGCAGAAGCTCTCCCCCTGCAGTACCTGTGCAGCACTTTGTCTGTGTCAATGCCGTCTCTGAGTGGAGTCTGTTTCTCCCGCTTTGTCTAGCCGCTGCTTACGCACTCTGGCCACGGACCTACAGATCAGGGATTACAGATCACGCAGGTCTGAGTGCGCATGCGCGGCTAGCGTTTTATTATATAGGATGGACAAACCCTGCTTCCAAAGCCTTCCATCCCCGTGGGAGTCCCGTTGGCTAGAGGGGGGTCCCCTTGGGAGTCCCGTGGGTTAGTGGGGATTCCCGCGATCCCCGTTCCCGTGCAGATCTCTACTCCACAGCAGAAATATGAACAGCAAGTTGCACATAAGATTTCAGAACAGAACAGAGCTGTATCACTGATCTCTCAGTTGGCTTGTTCAATGGGAGAAAAATGGCCGCCACTAGTGTGTCATTGCAAAAACTTTGGATTTTTGACAAAGGGGATTTTGAGGTGATTACACAGTGGTACTCTATTTTGTTTTGAACCCTAGCAATAAGACATAACATGAGACCCGGCTTGGATTTTCCCTGATGGCCTGGAGTTGTCAGCTAGCTCTTTAGACGCACTTCTAGCAATTTTTTCTTGTGAAGCCCCCCTCCCCCGTATCCCATCCCATCCCGGGAACCAAAAGGGATCACCGGGATAGAGATCAAATGAGAATCTGATAAGCTCATTGAGGGGGAGGTGACGGGGGGTGGTGGTAAATTCTACACCCACCCACATCACACCCTAGCTGATGCCAACTGTTTAAATCAGGGGTAGGGAACTCCGGTCCTCGAGAGCCGTATTCTAGTCAGGTTTTCAGGATTTCCCCAATGAATATGCATGCACTGCTTTCAATGCATATTCATTGGAGAAATCCTGAAAACCCGACTGGAATACGGCTCTCGAGGACCGGAGTTCCCTACCCCTGGTTTAAATGATTGGGCCTTTTCTCCTGCCGCCCCCACCCCACAAGCCCAATTAATATAAGATGAAAAGACAGAGAAATCCCAAAGCGGCCACCCTGACTTTTGTCCCCCCTCTATCTCCCCACCAGGACCCAGGGTCAGTGTGTGTCAGCACACAGAAACTTTCCTAATCCCTCGTTCGGATGCGAGTCCACGATGGCGGTGCAGGATCAAAACAGCTCCTTTCTCTCCGTAGACATCCCTCTTTCAAGTGTCCCTGTGGGAGAGTGGAGAGGGGGGATTTGTAGGGGATTATGAACAAGTTAAGCCGCTTAACCTCTACTGAAGGAGAGATGAAGGGAAGTAAGAAAGCTGGGGGAGGGGAAGGGTAGAAGAGCAGTGTGGCCTAAAGAGAAAAAGGTGACCATTGGCAGTTTTGGAGAATCTGCCACTTCACCTTAGGTCACCCATGCTCTCCGGACCCAGCCTGCAGGGACCTGTTTTTCCCCCTGAATCAGTATCTCTGGGCTGAGCATTAAAAAGATGACAGCACTGTTTGCACCCCAAATGACCTTCTGTCCATCTGCTCTCTCTCTTCCCTCCCCATCCCCGGGCAGTGCTGCGGGCCCAGATCTCGGCCATGGAGAAGTCGGGCGAGTGGTGGGAATTTACGGCCAGTGTGTCCACGGTGTACCGCCAGCGGAGGGTCCCCATCCGGCGCGGTGACCAGCCCCTCTGGGTGCCCGAACAGGACTTGGCCTGCGCCTGTCTGCGCCTGCAGGTGGGACGTGCCTACCTGATCATTGCCAACGATGAGGAGTCGCCGGACACCTCCCGGCTGGTGCTGGACAGAAATAGCCTGGCACTTCCGTGGCGAGATGCTTGGGCATATAAACTACGACGATTCCAACAGCAGCATCGGCGAGGAAAGTGTAAAGACGCTTGATGATATGAACTTCTGTCATGCCAGTCAGATAAACAAAACCTGATACTAGAAAGATAACTGGAGACACTAACCCTCAACTCCCCAAGCACTGAGGATCTTCTGTGCCCCTCCCAAGCCTTACCCTCTCACTCCCCCCTCCACTGAGGATCCTCTGTGCCCCTCCCAAGATTTACCCCCTCACTCCCCTACCACCGAGGATCCTCTGTGCCCCTCCTAGGTTTTATCCCTCACTCCCCCACCACTGAAGATCCTCGGTGCCCCCCCTGGCTTTACTTCTCACTCCCCCACCATGGAGGATCCTCGATGCCTCTCCCAAGCTTTACCCCCTCACTGCCCTACCACTGAGGATCCTCTGTGCCCCTCCCAAGCTTTACCCCCTCACTCCCCCACCACTGAGGATCCTCTGTGCCCCTCCCAAGCTTTACACCCTCACTCCCCTACCACTGAGGATCCTCTGTGCCCCTCCCAAGCTTTACCCCCTCACTCCCCCACCACTGAGGATCCACTGTGCCCCTCCCAAGCTTTACCCCCTCACTCCCCCACCACTGAGGATCCTCTGTGCCCCTCCCAAGCTTTACCCCCTCACTCCCCTACCACCGAGGATCCTCTGTGCCCCTCCTAGGCTTTATCCCTCGCTCCCCCACCACTGAAGATCCTCGGTGCCCCCCCCTTGCTTTACTCCTCACTCCCCCACCATGGAGGATCCTCGATGCCTCTCCCAAGCTTTACCCCCTCACTCCCCTACCACTGAGGATCCTCTGTGCCCCTCCCAAGCTTTACCCCCTCACTCCCCCACCACTGAGGATCCTCTGTGCCCCTCCCAAGCTTTACCCCCTCACTCCCCTACCACTGAGGATCCTCTGTGCCCCTCCCAAGCTTTACCCCCTCACTCCCCCACCACTGAGGATCCTCTGTGCCCCTCCCAAGCTTTACCCCCTCACTCCCCTACCACCGAGGATCCTCTGTGCCCCTCCTAGGCTTTATCCCTCGCTCCCCCACCACTGAAGATCCTCGGTGCCCCCCCTGGCTTTACTCCTCACTCCCCCACCATGGAGGATCCTCTATGCCCCTCCCAGGATTTAACCCTTTTCCCTCCATTGCTGAGGTTGCTCTGTATCTGTATGTACATTTCTCTCTCGTTATCAGAGTACTGGAGTTTTAATTATCTTTCCCCTGTAATATTTGAACTTCCCACATCCCTCCCTCCATGTGCCATTAATAAACGCAGCTGCTAGGTTTCAGGGTCGCCTCTCGTCTGCCACTGTCAGGTGGCTGAACTGAATTGATGGAGGAGGAGAAAGGACTGAACCCCTGGGCAGAAGCAGGTTTCTTTTCATTTGGTTTCCAAGAAATATTTGGGAAATGATACAGTTAGGCATAGTTGTACATGATGTAGATAGAGGCTGTGCTAATAAACAGATGGCCTGATGCAATGAGTGGAAGACACAAACCAACCATTACAACTCACTTATTTTTCATCTTCTTGTGCTGGGCCTGTCTGCCATCATGATAATTCCCTTCCGATCATTCTCCATTCACACATCTTATCTGGATTTTAATCAGTTTCAAATTTCAAGTTTATTTCAAATTTACTATACCGCCCATTCGAACCTCCTAGGCCAGTGGTCTCAAACTCAACCCCTTTGCAGGGCCACATTTTGGATTTGTAGGTACTTGGAGGGCCTCAGAAAAAAATAGTTAATGTCTTATTAAAGAAATGGCAATTTTGCATGAGGTAAAACTCTTTATAGTTTATAAATCTTTCCTTTTGGCTAAGTCTTAATAATAATATTGCAATTAATAGCTAAAGAGACATATGATCAAGAAACTGTTTTATTTTACTTTGGTGATTATGATAAACAAACCGAGGGCCTCAAAATAGTACCTGGAGGGCCGCATGTGGCCCCCGGGCCAAGAGTTTGAGACCACTGCCCTAGGCGGTGTGCAAAAATGCCTTAACAATATACCAATTAAAATATAATTTAGTCTAAAACAAACCAAGGGGGAAAAACGATTTAAGGACACAGACGAACAGGGACAGAAGGGAAGAAGGGATTAGACGTACAATTGATAGAAGGAAAAGGAGACACTTAAAGGGAAGAACAAAAGGTTGGGGGAAATAAAAATGGAAATATTACTTAAAACTAAGTCGTCCTGAAAAGGACAGTTTAGGTTGCAAAGGCATTGCGGAAAAGGAATGTCTTTAGCATTTTTTTTTTTTTTTTTAATCTTTATTCATTTCATATCTTAAAATCAAGTACAGTAAATGATGTTTAACAATTGAACATTTAAAAACACTTGAATTCTTACATTTGATTGTATCATCCTAAAATATTGTAACCCCCCCCCTCATATATATATATATATATATATATATAATCTATTTCTTTAATAATCAAATCTTCCCTCCCCCCACCCTCCCTCATATGTCATATATTATAACCAGGGAATAATATTTTTAATAATGTCTTTAGCATTGCCTTAAATTTGATCAGCGCAACACGGAGGCTAGGTTGTAGTCTGGTCGGCATTCAACTTGTGATGGTTAGCGTTTTTACATCTGCCGCTGGCTATATTCCCAGATGTCGAGTGCCGGACAACCTTCAGGCATCAGCACTGAAAAGTGTAGTTACTTACCTGTAACGTAGGTTCTCCGTGGACAGCAGGATAGTCAGCCACATTGGGAGCTGTTGGGACAACACCCATATGTGGCTGACTCATCCTGCTTGTCCTAGGAGAAATCTAGTTACATGCTGCTGGCTAAAATGTATCTGTTGATGTGGAGCGGGAGATTGCCAGGTATCTTCCACTGAATATCCAGGCTTCTGCCAGTATTCAGTGACGCCTGGCTAAGGTCACCGGCAATATAGATAGGGTTACAAGCCATTCAGATTTCCCCAGAATTGTCCTCCTTTTGAGGACATGTCCGGGGGTCCGGACGGCTTTTCAAAACCTGCCCCCTTTGTTTTGGCCAATCAGGGATTTCCCTAGACTCCTCCCTAAGGAAGTCCTCCAAAGGAAGGAGCCTGAGGTGCCTCAGCCAATCAGTGCCTTAGGCCTCTCCCCGTACATCAGATGATGCGCCGGGGCGGGTCCTCAGGCCACTATTGGGTGGCGGCTGGCAGCAGAGTAGGAGCAGGAGGAGTTTCCTGCTCCCGAAGATTTTGGAGTGGCGTAGGAGCAGGAGGAGGGTCCGGGGACACCTCCTGCTCCCAAAGATGTTTGGAGCATCCAAGGAGCAGGAGGGACCGGGCACCCCTCCTGCTCCCAACTATTTTAAAGATACCGGGGTGGGTGGGTGGGCCAGGCCCGACTGCCAGGGGTGGGAGGCCTAGGAGCAAGAGGGACTGAACACCCCTCCTGCTCACAACTTTTTACTGCTGGGGGTGGGCCATGCCGGTCAGCGGGGAGGAGGGCGAGGGCCGTGCCGGTTGGGGCGAGGGCCATGCTACATGCATGCATTTTTTTTTTTTTTTTAAATGCTGATGGCAGGAGGGAGCTGGTAATCCTCCTGCTTTTTTTTCTCGGGGAGGGGGGGGGGGGCACGGCAGAGCAGGGCAGGCAGGAGAGATCGGGGCCTGGGGGGAGGTGTTGGGCAGGTCTGTCTTGCCTGCTCCTGGATTCTCCTGCTCTCTGCTGCCGTTCTCCGCAGTGCAGGCCCGCTTTAAAACCACGGGCTTGCACTATAGGGAACGGCGGCAGAGAGCAGGAGAGTCCGGGAGCAGGCAAGAGAGATCTTGGTTGGGCTGAGCCCCGACAGCGGTGACAGGAGGCTGCTTCTCCTGTCACTACTGTCAGGGTGTGCGCATGAGCGGGGATCGCTCTGGCCGTGGGTAGGGGGGGGGGGCGTGTTAACGATCGTCCCCATTTACATGCAGGCCTTTACTGAACTGGTCAGCCGGCATGCGAATGGAATCGGATCGCACACGGTTTAGAGGTTTAGTGAATCCTGCCCAAAGAGAAGTACTACGCCTTTAATTGTGCCTTGAGGGTTACAAATGAGTGCCGGCAAAGGCTTCAAGAGGTAGGGGTGGGTGAAGAGGAGGAGAGGTGCCAGCACCCGTGCCAAGAAGGCACCCGGGAGCAGTCTGACTATGCCACTGGGTCGATATTTAGGGTTGCCAGATTTTCCTTTCGGTAAAGCCCCGCCTCCCCGGCCTACCTAGTTATGCCCATCCATGCCCCCAAGCCCCACCTCCCGCTGCCTGCTCATGTCGGGCAGGGAGGAAGTCCATGCGTGTGCGGACACTATGTGATGCGTGTGACATCATCCTAAAACAAAAGTCCATAGGCCATTATTGAGATGGACTTGGGGGAAATCCATTGCTTATTCCTAGAATAAGCAGCAATAAATCTGTTTTACTCCTTGGGATCTAGCTAGGTACTTGGGACCTGGGTTGGCCACTACTGGAAACTTTGGTCTCTCCCAGTACGGCAGCTCTTATGTGAGCCAAGTCTAGGACAATCAAGCCATTGTGACATCACTGCTGAGGTTGGCTCTTAGGCATTGGTGGAATGAGGCGTTATGACATCACAATCTCAGCTCTGGAATGTTGCTACTCATTGGGGTTCTTCCTGGTACTTGGGACCTGGGCTTGATGGATCTTCAGTCTGTCCCAGTCTGGCAACTCTTATATTCTTATGTCTGAGATGTCCTGTCTCTCCAAACTGGATTGTAAGCTCTTCCGATCAGGGACCATCTATTGAATGTTACATGTACAGCGCTGCGTATGCCTCTCAGCGCCATAGAAACGATAAATAGTAGTAGTAGCAGGGTTATCAGATGTCTGGATTTACCCGAACATGTCCTCTTTACAGGGGATTGTCTGGATGGATTTTAAAAACCCCAGCAGTTTGGGTTCTGGAAGACCTTGGCTCTGCCGGAGCTTGGGGCCGCCTCTGGAGGGGCCTTCGAGCCTACGCAGAGGCAGTGTGATGATGTCACACGCATGAGGCCCCAAACTCAGGGAAGGAGAGGAGGTGAGGTTTGTGTGTGGGCGGGGCTGAGGCAGAACAGGGCGGGCCCATGAATCCTCTTTATTACTCACACAAATATGGTAACCCTATTTATATGACGCTGAGTTTCCAGGCCTAACACTGGCGGCAGTCGGCAAAATGCTACGAGCCCCAGCCGTTGCCCCTTTCAAGCCCAGTTATATGTTTCTCCAAGAACATTCTGGGAACTTGGTGTGGTCACACTTGCTGAGTTATCCGGTCTCAGGGGGTGGGGGCTGCCCGGAGGCCTGAAAATTGAGTGGGTAGACAAGCTTGTAGGTTTGCTTTTGGCACTTAATACCCTTGCGTTAGACTCTGTTTCACCCCCCCCTTTCCCGGCGGAGGAGCGCTGCAGCGCCGATTGACACGGTTACAGCTCGGGAGAAGGACGGGAGATGCAGGCTTGGGAGAGGGGGGGGGGGGAGCGGCCCATCCAGAACATATGTTCCGAGGTGACCCCTGCCTTGTTTCTGCTGACCGTGCCGAATTCTGGGTCATGACCCCCTCCCTGGCCGTGAAATTGGCATCTGTGCTCAGGAGGAGGGGGGGGGGCGCTTACCCCTTTAGAAAGAGTATCTCGTTACCGCATTACAGATCAGAAGGCAATGCAGATTGAGAGAGGTTCCTCTGAACCCCCAACCCCCTGCCCCCCTCCCAAACGAGCGCCTGGGCTCTACATATGGGAGAACGCTTCATTATCACTGTATATGTGTGCGTGACCTGCTTCTGAGAGAAAGGATAGAGGGGTTTTTAATTACTGGGAGAGGGTGGGGGGAATGGTTGTTTAGCATGATCAGGGGTTACTTTCTAGAGAGGGGTAAGTGTATTTTGGTGTCCTGCTTCTACCAACCCCCTTAAACACATTTCCGAAACCCCCTTAATGCCTTAAACACCAGATTTACAGATTTTCCAGTCTGGCAAGCGGGAAGGCCAAAGAATGTTTGTTTGTTTTTTAGAACTAGAGGTGAGAGTGAGATCCTTGATTCCTTCTCTACCCTCCTTCACCCCATGCAGCTGAGAGGTAGAGTCATGCCATACTAACATGTGGGTTTTGACCTACAGAGCCAACAAATAAATATACTGTATATTGGATGAAATATAAGAATGTGTTCAGAGCAGGCTCTCCTTTTGTTCATTTCTCATTTCTCCGTAAATATATTTCCATAGGATCACTCTCTGTCCTCTGAGGTACACGGAGCTGGGGTTTAAGTAAATTAGACTCCAGCCTGGGCTAACACACTCCTGTGGCTCATACAGCTCTGTGCGTTCCGAGCCACCCTACACTTATCAATGAGGATCTGCTGCCCTCTGCTGGTCATGTTGCTCTCCAGTCTCTTCTCAAATTTGCCAGCAGCTCTCTTCCAACTGTGGGAAAGCTCTTCCATTGGTCTATCGAAACTGATAAAAGGGATGGGATGACTTCCCTGTGAGGAAAGGCTAAAGTGGGTGAACGGACACGTATCAGAACTTTAGTAAGTGTCCTTAGGCATATGTTGTTTAAAGATGCAAAGGTAGGCCCTGTTTATCTTTCCCTTCTTTGAAGATGGTATAAGGACATCTATGTTTGTCTTTCTTTCTTTGACATGAATGTTTAAACAGAGTTGTAGTGAAGTGAATTCAATTGTTTTGTTAAGCCGTATTTACAGACAGCTTTAGTTAAGAAGCTCTGCTGGTTAAGGCTTTTTCTGACCCTCAGTGGACTTCAATCTCTAGATAGGAAAAATGCTGATGTGTTTAAAGTTTCATGTGACCTGTATCCATATATGGTTTGCATTTACGTCACATGCCATCACATGCTGGCAAACCTGATTCGTATAAATATGTGAAACTCATAATAAAAGACGGACATATTTGAAAGATGGTTTCTGGTCTTTAAGATGTGTCCCCAGGTACCTGACTTACAAATGACAGAGACAGAGAAAGTATGGGGCAGGAATTGGGACCTGAATCCTTTTCAGTTGGGGGCTTGTCCGCGATGGGCAGATGATATCACCGGTATTTTGTGAGTATTTCTGAATTTTTTCTGTTCTTTAATACTCACTGGGTAGTGGTGACCTGTACCCAACCCTTTATTTTAAGTTCAAGCTTTGGGTTCTATTATGGAGTTTTTTTTGGGAAAAATCTCGGGGTACTTTTGGTAAGCGCCCCTCATATATATAAGCAGCTGCCATTCTTTCGGGAAGAATGAAATTATTTATAGAACCCCCCCTGCCCACTCTGTCATTTGTAAGGTTAAAACTTTTATAGAGTATAAGATTTTATTGTCTCTTATTACTGTACCTCGCTTATAAGGTAAGATAAGCGAATATTTTTGCATTGTTATATTGCTTTTGTAATGAGTCATAAAGGCACTTACTCCTAGACAAATGAGACTTGTACGGCTGTGTGTGTGTATGACATTTTTCCTTCAGCTCCCATCTTTCTGTGTCACCAATGTTTACTACTGAGGTAGGACATGCTGTTATGTGGAATGAATTGAAAGCGCTGTTTGAATCAGTCTAAGATCTTTCCCTTGTAGTTAAAAAAAGAAAAAGAAAAAGAAAAAATTCCGTTTTAAAGGTTTTCTTTCTTGTGCAGAGCAAAGCTAATCTGTTCTTTGCTTTCATTATCAGGGTCTGTGCATGAATGTTTTTGTCCCTTCCCCCAGACTTCTCTGTTTGGGCTTCCACTGACCCCCTATAGTGCTTCTTTGAAATTACTCATTCTTGGTTTTATAAAGCAGTAAGGTGAGATTCCACTGCTTGTCTCTTGACTTTTCTCCGGCATTATCAAAACCACCATCTCTTCTTATAATACGCCCATCGCTCTTGTTGCCAAAGCTGATGGCATTCCCTGTTTCGTCCTAGATTTTCGGGCTGTTAATGTTTTGGTAATTCTCATTGCCCTTATGTTTCTTCCACCATTCCATCGGCAGCCAATGATTTTTTTCTGTCATTTTCCTAAAGAATGTTTTATTTTAGTCCCTTTGGTGAAGCTTTTCAGCTCCTTTTTTGCCTTCACCTTTAAGCAACAGTATACCTAGTGTGGAATGTCCTTCGGGCTATTCTACAAGTCATGCACTGCCCCTCATGGTCCTATTCTTATTTTGTACAACTTTTTGTGTTCCATAATTCAGGAGACCTATCCGATTGATAGTTTGTACCTTTTATAATGGTTGTCTGTGTGTGGTCACAAGGTGTCATGAAATAAACTGCACTGGTGTACATCTGAAGTGAAATACCTGGGTTTTGTCCTGTCTCATGGTCAGAGGAAAATCTGCACTTTCTGCACTGCTGCTATTCTGGGTCGGCCCCGCCCAGCTACCAAGAAAGACATGCTTACTTTTCTTGCTATGATTGGTCACTGCCGCCAATGGATCTCTGCTTGTTCCTTCTATGACCAGATTTTGAGACAGACCCTGGTTTCTGAAATGACTGCTCTTATCAGATGGACTTATGAAATGTTGGACATTTAAGATGTGCTTTGGTTTCTAGCTCAAGTCTGGGTTTTCCTGCTTATGCCCACATGTTTTATCTCTTTGTTTGGGACTATTGTAACACCATGAAGGGAGAACATGGCGGTAAGTTACGCTCTGTTGCCTTTTTTTATAGTCACTCCTGTTCAAGTTCCCTGACTGCTTGTGCTATGGTGGTAGAGATGGTTACTTTTCTGATCCTAGGTCACCCCATTACCCTTCATACTCTTCACGATGTTCAAGCCCTTCTTTTAAATAGGCTTCTGGGTCTCAAGGGTGAACAGGATTCTCTTCCTCTCTTTTTTCACAGCTCCCTCTGAATTTGATGCCTGGCGTTTGGCAGGTGCCCAAAGCCGCCCTTTTGGACGGACTTTGGTGCAAAGAGGGGAAACCCTGGATACCAGCTGCTAGCTCTCCCTTATTCATTGCCCAATATCATGGTATTGGTTATCGTAGTGCTCGCTCGACATTTTAACTTCTTGCTAGTGATATTTTCATTCTTGACCTTTTGCTCCTTGATACAGAGATATATAGCTTGATAATTACAGCTGGCACGGTTGTGAATTGAAAATAAATTGGAAAATACAATTCCTTTCTAGTGTTTTAGCTGAAATTAGGATGTTGCTAATTTAAAATGTTTTTTCCGGATTTATACATAGCCATCCCAGATCCATTTTGGCACAGATATTTCTAATGTTTTCCACGGGTCCTCTTTATCACTGCAGAGATAGAGACGCTCCAAAGAGACATTAGCTTTATGCCTTTTTTCAAATATGAGATGGTTATGATATACATTATTTGTTGTTTTGGTTTTTTTTATATCAATGTGTTTATTTGCAGAGTTAAATTCAGCCCTGCACACTTGACAGATGGAGTAATAGCTCCACGTTTAAAAACTTTATGTTTTGTCTGTGTCATGTCTACTTGTCTTAGTTTAGTGGGTACCCCAGGATACATAATATTGGCCATTTCTAGAGCTCTTTTTCCACTTCTTACTAGCCTAACTGCGCAATGTTCTTTTACTTTTAGCTTTTATATTCTGAATATAGTTTAGTTAAGGGTTATATGTTTAAGAAAAAAGTTTTACTTTATGCAGCGTTTATTTCGTGGTGTTCCCTACATATGATCCATACATTTCTGAATACATTCAGTACATCAGTATGGTCTCTCTGAAGTGCATAATAGTTATATGAAGCACGAAAAAACATATCCTTTTGGCTTGTTCAATTAAGAACCTTAAGTAAGTGAGTATTGTCTCTCTTTTGCAATAGCTATGCTAAGTAAATGAATTGGTATTGTGCATGTTGCCACATTCAGTACAGGCAACATGGTTTCTCTTGTTTTCTATCTCTTATTTGGATCACATTGGAGTACAGCTGCTGAATGATATTTGGAATGCTTTCCAAGCATCTCTTTTCAAGTATCTCTTTCTGTATGCACAGACATCTGGCTGCTCTCCCTTTGAGATTCTCACGGGATGACCTTTCCCCGCCCCATGGGTGGATTTTCCCTTGATACAGGAGGAATACGTCCAAAAGCTAATTTAAATATTAGGGCTTGTTCAAAGAAACGTGTCTTGCACTTCTCCTTTCTCTCCACAGATTCCTACCCATTTTTTCCAGCCTGGTGATTATCCAGCAGCTTTCCAAGGATCGGAAGCAGACGGATTTCCCCTTTGGCCTTCCCACTACTGTGATCGCTGTGCCCAGGCCCGCTGCACTCACTGAGGAGTTTCCTGTTTGGATCCACGCAAGTCGCTTGAAGAGGGTTAACCTAAAACCCCAGAAGCAAGTCTTCCCTGCGCAGATTTCACCTCCTCCAGTAGAACAACATGATGATCTCATTGCAGCATTCTACCAACTTTATCATTCTCTTACTGGCACTGCTGCTGCTAGTTTTTCTCCCTGTATGGATCATTTCTAACTGGGTCTACAGGGATGATGTGTTCTGGGTTCACGACACTTTCTGCCCATACCCATCTGTAAATGACACTCCTGCTGTAAACAGCACCCCCGACACCTCTTTGCGAACACGACGTCAAGCTGGACTACTCCCTCGCAAAGGCTGTCCTTCAATTGGAATCCAGAAAAGACCGATAGTATGCTACCCTTTGGTATAATTCCAGCAGTGTGCAAGTTGCCACCTTCTCCTTTGAGTATTGTGACATTGTGGACTGTTCATCAATTGATATCCCAAGGCTGTGCCATTGGTCCTCAGAGATTCCTAAAACTAAGGACATATATGTATATGTTACTGACTTACGTTGGGGGGATAAGTGTGCATTATGGACATGTGGTTTAAGGGTGGGTCTAGCTATCATCAGTTTTCTTATGGGATCTATCTACCTCCACTCATCCTCTCCCGCCATTTTGTGGGGGCCCCAAAAAATACTAACCCACTGGCCCCTACATTCAATAAATTTACTGACATGATGGCTATTGCCAATCCCACTTTTGAAGATACTGTGGCTGTTGAGGTAGGGTTTTCAGAACCTAACCTTTGGTTAGAATGGATGAAATTCACTGCTGATCAACATAATAAGAGTAATTGTTACATATGTGCTCAAGCTAGACCCCATCTAGGAACCGTACCTCTGGACCTCCCTCCTGGTATCCAACCATGCTTTTCTGGGTTATTTACCAATATCTCCTCTAATTTTACCTATCCTCTTTGTGCACTGCAGTGTTCTAAATACCCTTTGTTGCCAGGACAGCAAAAGCTTGATATTGCCGTTATCATCTATAAGGGCAATTACATATGTCATGTTTCTAATCTGACACAGAGTAGTTTTGTAGGTAATTTACCCCCAGGTTATTGTTCTGTCTTGGCTCATAGGTATGCCCCATTGTTGCTGCATCAGATTTGATATTTACTGGCTTTATGGAGACTTTTGGCTCCCTGTTAAGCTACCCAGCCAGTGGATAGGCCAGTGCACTTTAGTTAAGGTTACTATGCTTCTGCATATTTTTCTGAAAGGCATCCTTCCTATTCACATGGTTTTTCCTTTTATTTGTCTTGATATAAATCTGATCACATGTATACATAGATGCTATAGGGGTCCCAAGAGGGGTCCCAGATGAATTTAAGGCCCGAGCTCAGGTTAAGGCTGGGTTTGAGTTCCTTATTCCCTTTATTACTATTAATAAGAATGTTGATCGGATTAGTTAAAATTATTATAATCAGCAACGCTTTGTGAACTATTCTAGGAACGCCTTGCAAGGTATTACTGATCAATTAGGCTCCACTTCTCAGATGGTTCTCAAAATCATATGGCCCTAGATATGATTCTAGCTGAGAATTCTGAAAAATTCTCCTCTATTTTATGCTGTTGTACTTTTCTTTCTGACAATATAGGTCCTCCTATGGACATTCAGAAATTAGCAGACCTCTTTGCTGAGTTCAAATGTAACTCTGATTTATCTAATTCTTGGGATCAGCACTTTAGTTGAATGCATAATCTCTTATTATTTGCACTCTTATCTTGACTGCTCATGTACTGTGTTATTCGTATTACAGCTCCTAAAAAGACCCCTCCTTGAGAGACATACCTAGAGTATCACTCCCTTCCAGCTCATGCTGTGTATTTGTGACGTCATTTACATGACGTAAGAGGGGAATTGAACGGACACGTATCAGAACTTTAGTAAGTGTCCTTAGGCATATGTTGTTTAAAGATGCAAAGGTAGGCCCTGTTTATCTTTCCCTTCTTTGAAGATGGTATAAGGACATCTATGTTTGTCTTTCTTTCTTTGACATGAATGTTTAAACAGAGTTGTAGTGAAGTGAATTCAATTGTTTTGTTAAGCCGTATTTACAGACAGCTTTAGTTAAGAAGCTCTGCTGGTTAAGGCTTTTTCTGACCCTCAGTGGACTTCAATCTCTAGATAGGAAAAATGCTGATGTGTTTAAAGTTTCATGTGACCTGTATCCATATATGGTTTGCATTTACGTCACATGCCATCACATGCTGGCAAACCTGATTCGTATAAATATGTGAAACTCATAATAAAAGACGGACATATTTGAAAGATGGTTTCTGGTCTTTAAGATGTGTCCCCAGGTACCTGACTTACAAATGACAGAGACAGAGAAAGTATGGGGCAGGAATTGGGACCTGAATCCTTTTCAGTGGGTAGGGCCTTTCAGCTTGGAGAAGAGATGGCTCGGGGGTGACATGATAGAGGTCTATAAAATACTGAGTGGAGTGGAAAGGGTAGATGTGAATCTCTTGTTTATTCTTTCCAACAGTACTAGGACTAGGGAGCATGCAATGAAGCTACTAAGTAGTAGATTTAAAACACGCACTCAACATGTAATTAAATTCTGGAATTTGTTGTCAGAGAATGTGGTAAAAGCAGTTAGCTCAGCAGGGTTTTATAAAGGTTTGACTAATTTCCTAAAAGAAAAAACACATAAGCCATTATTAAGATTGACTTGGGGAAATCTGTCTATTCCTAGGATAAGCAGCATTAAACATGTTTATTCTTTGGGTTTCTGCCAGGTACTTGGATGCGGGTTAGCCACAGTTGGAAACAGGATACTGGGCTTGATGGACCTTCGGTCTGTCCTAGTATGGCAGCTCTTATATGAGCCAAGTACTGTATAGGACAATCGAGCCATTGTGACATCACCGATGAGGTTGGCTCTTAGGCATTGGTGGAATGAGGCATTATGACATCACAATCTCAGCTCTGGAATGTTGCTACTCGTTGGGTTTCTTCCTAGTACTTGGGACCTGGGTTGGCCATTGTTGGAAACAGGATACCGGGCTTGACGGACCTTCAGTCTGTCCCAGTATGGCAGCTCTTATGTTCTTATGTGAGCCAAGTCTAGGACAATCAAGCCATTGTAACATCACTGATAAGGTTGGCTCTTAGGCATTGGTGGAATGAGGCATTATGACATTATAATCACAGCTCTGGAATGTTGCTGCTCTTTGGGTTTCTGCCTGGTACTTGGGACCTGGGTTGGCCACTGTTCGAAACAGGATACTGGGCTAAATGGATCTTTGATCTGCCCCAGTATGGCAGCTCTTATGTAAGCCAAGTGTTGTGACATCACTGCTGAGGTTGGCTCTTAGGCATTGGTGGAATGAGGCATTATGACATCACAATCTCAGCTCTGGAATGTTGCTACTCTTTAGGTTTCTAGAACCAGGATATTGGGCTTGATGGACCTTTGGTCTGTCCCAGTATGGCAAGTCTTATGTTCTTATGAGCACAGGCAACTGGGAGAGCTCTTCTATTGGTCAGAGGCTGTGAGAGGAAGCATAGGCAGATGAAAGTGGGTGATTCAATAGAGGTCACTTAAAGTGACTTCTATAATGGCAATTATATGCGTAACTTCTGTTAGTATAAGACCACGTTTATGTGCTTAGATTTTGTAGAAAGTGCTTACACCATGTCTGACAGGCGTGTCATTGAGTGTATTCTCTAACCTTAGTATGCGAATGCTGGCCATACCCCTGATCCACCTATGCTCCTTCCACATCTCCATCCCCTCTTGCCTCTGTGCATTAAAGAATTCTAATGTAATCTCATCAGGATTTCTTTTTTTTTTTAGTTCAATGTTTTTTATTAATGTTTGTGAAAAGTTACAGTCCAAGTACAGGTCCAAATACACGTTTAAAATACATGTTCAAAATCAGGACATCAAGTCTAAAGCACTTAATATAGTACAACTTCAATTGCAATTAACTATAGTCGTGTCAAAACTTTTTAAGAAGTTCATAATACTTGAACCGCCAATAAGAGAACAAGAAGGAAAGAGAGAAAAGGAGGGAAGAAAAAGGAAAGAAAAGAATGGAGGAAGGAAGACAAGAAGAGGAAGAAGGAGACAGGAGTGTCTATGAAACAGAACGAACATAAAAATCTAAGAATTTCCAGGGAGAATTACATCGTACCATGTTCATGGAAAAGCGAGCAATGTTTTTCTTCTCATATGCATATGATTCATATTTATGGTACATGCTCAAAGAATTCCACCAAAAAGTATAGTCCAATAAGGAAGAGGATTTCCAGTTTTTTAAGATATGCATAATGGCAGTCACAAACATAGTATCTATGAGTTTGGGAGGACAGTTTGACAAAGTAAAACATGGGTGTTGAGAACGAAGAATAATAATGTCTAAGGAAATTTCATCCGAGCAGTTGGTGATACGTTTTATAGTGACCCAAATGCGAGCCCAGAAGGATCGAACTGGAGTACAGTGGAAAAGCATATGATCCAAGGTTCCGGTCTCTTTCATACAGTTCCAGCATACAGGGTCTTGTTTGAGGTTAGTCTTCCACATCCTAAAAGGAGTCCATACTGCATTCCACATGACGAAGAACATTGACTGTGAAACTCTGGAGGACAGGAGAGGACGGTTTGTCGAAGACCAAAAGAGATCCCAGTCAACATCCGTAAGAGGGGTCGTTAGCATGGATTCCCAGTGTTTCATAGAATTGGAAGAAAAAATAAAGGAATTGTCTCTTAGTATGCTGTAAAATAAGGAGATTGCTTTACCGTTTAGTATAGCCAGTGAAGACCAGTGGCGTATAGTGTGGATGGATGATTCAAAGTCAAATCGTAGAGACAAAGAAGACAACGCTCCAGTGAGAATAAGCCATTGAGAAGCTGTAGAGTGGGGTAGCGAGTAAGTGGAGCAGAGTATGTTAAAGGGAACAATGGAGGATTGATTAATTATTTGATGAGGAAACCACAACCCAGACCTCTGCCAACGTTTCCATGAGATTGATTTTCCATTATGTTGGAGTTTGGGATTATTCCAGATACACATGAATGGACTGTCTTTAATTGAAATTTCTGCGATTGCATCTAATAGATGAAGGGCATGCTGCGTTGCACTCAACAGAGAGTATCCCCTCAAATTTCGAGGAACAGGTATAGTTGCCAAACAGGAAACATGTAATGGTGTACAGAGAAAGCGCTCCATTTCAAACCAGGTTGGAGGATCTTGGGGACAAGGGTCAGTGATCCAATATGCTCCGTATTTGGCCAATGATGCTACATAATAAAAATAAAAATCAGGTAGGTTTAAACCGCCATGTATTCTGGAGGCTTTTAATTTAGTGAGTGCAATACGGGGCTTTTTCTTATTCCAAACAAATTCAGAAATTTTTTTATCTAGCCATTGAAAAAATGTCTTCCTACATAAAGATGGGAGCATCGAAAGGGTGTAATTTATCTGTGGGGCGAGAGTCATTTTGATGGAAGCAATCCTGCCCCACCAAGACAAATAGAGTGGGGACCATCGGGATGTCGTGTTCAAAACTAAATTTTTAATTTTAGTCAGGTTGAGATCTTGAGCATAAATTGGATCTTTATGTATTAAGACACCCAGGTACTTCACAGCCCCACGTGACCAAGGGAAGGGGAATTGAGCGAGATCCGATGGAGAGATATGATCGTTAAGAGGGAAGATTTCTGATTTTTCCCAATTAACTGAGTATCCAGAGAGCAGGGAGTATTGAGAGACAATGTCAACAAGAGCAGGAAGGGAATTAGTAGGGTCTCGGATGAAGAGGAGAACATCATCGGCATAGGCCGCTAACTTGACGTGACGAGAGGAAGTGGAGATGCCTTTAATTAAGGGACATTGACGAATGGCCGAAAGGAGTGGTTCTAGAGCTAAATTAAATAATAGGGGAGAAAGTGGGCATCCTTGACGAGTACCTCTATGAAGTGGAAACTTATTAGAAAGAGAATTGTTGATTAGAATGCGAGCTGTGGGTTGTCGGTACAAGGTTTCAACCCATGACGTGAAGGAGGTACCAAAATTGTACCACTTCATGATTCGAAAGAGAAAAGGCCATTCGACGCGGTCGAAGGCCTTTTCAGCATCAATAGCAAGGCCAATTACAGGATCCGGGAGGGTTTTAGCGTGGGCATTAATGTGGTGAAAAAGACGTAAATTATCACCGATAAATCTCTGCTTAATAAATCCTACTTGATCCTTATGGATTAGAGAAGGGATCGCTTTATTAAGTCTCAGGGAAAGGAGTTTTGCCATAATTTTATAATCTAAGTTAAGAAGAGAGATGGGGCGAAAATTTTTAACCAAAGTGGGATCCCTGTCAGGTTTGGGAATAACCACAATAGTGGCCTCGGTAAAATTAAATTGTTTTTCTGGGGTAGAATGAAGAAATTCGTAATAAGTATGCAGATAAGGGGCCAGGAGAGTCCGAAATTGTTTAAAGAATTCATTAGTGAAGCCATCTGGGCCTGGTGCTTTGCCGTTAGGCAGAGATAAAATTGCTGCTTCTATTTCAGGTATAGTAATAGGAGAGTCTAATTCCAATTTTACAGATTCTGATAAAGATGGGTGAACCAAGGGAGCTAGGAAAGAATCTATCTCAGAGTCAGAGACTAAGTGTTCGGATTTATACAAAGTGGTATAGAATTGTTCAAATTGAGAGGAAATCAGAGATTTAGTCTTAACCATCAGCCCCGATGAGTCTTGAACAGCTGTAATATGCAAGCGTTTAGATTTAGTTTTAAGATATCTGGCCAGTGGACGACCCATCAAATTGTCTCCTAAGTAGTGGCCCGAGGTTGAAATAAAAATGTCTCTCCTAGCGTTATGGGACATCAAGGTGTTATATTCATATTTAAGGTTTTGGATACGCTGATGCATGGCCGGATCATATAAGTGATCAGACATATGTTGTAATTCTAACATTTTAATAGAGGATTCCAATTCCTTCTCTTTCTGCATGGATTTTTTCTTTTTCCAGGATGAAATTTTGATTAATTCACCTCTAAGGGTAGCTTTGTACGCCTCCCAAACAATGGCAGGACAAACCTCAGGATCTTTAGAGTTAAGTTCAAAGAATTCGGTGGTAATTGATTTTATTTTTTCAGCTATTTCCGTATCTAAAAGTAAAGTGTTATTCAGTCTCCAAGAAGGAGAATCTTTGCGGGGTGCCGAGAGAAGTAGATGTAGAGAAATGGGTGCATGATCTGTGAGAGAGATCGGGTGAATAATGGTGTTTGTGAGGTCATGAGTTAGAGAGGAGGATAGAAGAAAAAAGTCTATTCTTGTATATGTATTATGCGGCGGTGAAAAATGAGAATACTCCCTACCAGTGTTCCCGCTAAGGTGCGTTGGCCTGCGCGCGCGCACAAAATATTACATCGCAGCGCAAAGTTTCTCTTCACAGCGCACACACGCGTCGCAAAGGTAAGGGGAGGTAAGGTAAGGGGACGCATTGGGGGGATTGCACTTCCCCACAATTGCCATGCTTCGGTTCCTCTTCTTCCTTCCTTCCTTCCCCCCCCCCCCCCCCCCGCCGGACCCTGCGGCACCATCAACTCTTACTCCCTCTAATGTCGGCCCTGCAGCTCCAGACTTCCTCGCACCTTCTCCCCTCCCCCTTTGGATCGCTATTATTTTAAATGTTATAGCCGCGGAGATGTATCCATCAGTGGAGATGTCTAACCTCGGCCTGCCCCGGAACTCTTACTGCAACAGTGACTTCCTGTTCCTGCCTAGACGGGCGGCTGCTGCAGTAAGAGTTCCGGGGCAGGCCGAGGTTAGACATCTCCACTGATGGATACAGCTCCGCGGCTATAACATTTAAAATAATAGCGATCCAAAGGGGGAGGGGAGAAGGTGCGAGGAAGTCTGGAGCTGCAGGGCCGACATTAGAGGGAGTAAGAGTTGATGGTGCCGCAGGGTCCCGCGGGGGGGGGGGAGGAAGGAAGGAAGAAGAGGAACCGAAGCATGGCAATTGTGGGGAAGTGCAGAGCTGCAGGGAAGAGTGTTGCGGTACCCAGCTGGAGGGAGAAGGAAGATGAGGGAGGGAATTAAAGGAGATGCCAGGGCTTGGAGCATAGGAGGAAGGTATGCCAGTCTAAGGGAAAAGGAAGGGGGAGATGTGAGAGCATGGAGGGGGAACGAAAGATGGAAGAAAAGGAAAGGAGAGAGATGCCAGAGAATCAGGGAAGGGGAGATACCAGACTATGAGGAGAGGTGTGGGAGAGGGAAGGCGAGGAGAGAGATGCCAGACCAATGGGGTGAAAGGAGAGATGGAAGGGGGAGGCATACAGTTTCTGGAAGGGGCATAGAAGGAGAGAAGATGCCATATAGGGGAAGAGAGACGGCAGACAGTGAATGGAAGGAAGAGAGTTACAAGAAGATGAGGAAAGGAGAAACCACAGAAGACAAAGGTAGAAAAAAATTTCTATTTATTTATTGCTTTAGGAGACATGTGTCACTGTTTCTGTGAAGCATTGTATGCAGAGTCCAGCTTCTTGCTGGTTCAATTTAACCTTTGTCTATGTATTTTTATTTTATCCCCCCCTTTTACAAAACTGTGAAGCGTTTTTAGCGGTAGCAGCTCTGATGCTCAGAATTTTATGAGCATCAGAGCTGTTACCTCCGTAGCTAAAATCCACACTACAGTTTTGTAAAAGAGGGAGGGGTTAGTTTGTGATTACATATTCCTTACTAGGCGAAGGTGTTTTCTGTGTTCTGTGTGTTCGAAAGACATGGTTTTCTGTTAGGATTGACGGTGTAGGATTGATCTGTGCTGGTCTGGCTTGTTTAGTTTTACAATGGGTGTATTGATGTACTGCTCACTGCAATATGTAAGATGCTGCCTTTTCCTAGGTACTCATGTGTGACGTGTGGTTTGTTACTAAAAATCATGTTTTTCTTACAGATGGGGGGGGGTGCCAAAAAATGATGGGCCCCGGATGTTACATATGCTAGGTACGCCACTGTATGTAAAGATACCAGAAAGCTGGCGTAGCAAAAACTTCTAAGTTTTGAGTATTTAACCCTCCCACAATCTCACGGGCACTCGTTTCAAGTTTATTGAGATTTTGATTTAAACGCAATATCAAATATTTTCAATGCATATAACAAAAATAAATTTGGGGAAATAAATAAAACCATTTGAACCAGTGTTCCCGCTAAGCTGCGCTGGCGTGCGCTGGCGCACAAAATATTACATCGCAGCGCACACGTTTCTCGTCACAGCGCACGATCGGAAGAGGCGTACGGCAGATGGCAGGGCGGCGAGAGGAGAATCGGGCGAGTTGGCTCATAACTTGCTGGCGCCCGATATTTTTGGCTCACGGTGAAAAAAGTTTGCTCACAACACCCGCCCGCTTAGAGGGAACACTGCTCCCTACCCTTTGGATTGAGCAATCGCCAGGGGTCCACTAGCGAATAGGTGTCTTTAAGGGCCTGTAGGGCTGCGAAGGACCTGGATTTTGAAGGTTTACAGGACGAAGATCTATCGGTATAAACATCCTGAACTTGATTAAAGTCGCCCCCTAGTATTAAGGAGCAGGATGCATGTCCCATCAACTCCATCTGAAGATCTTGAAAAAATTCCGGATGATCTAAAACTGGAGCATAAATATTAAGAAATACAAAATCCACCGAGTGCAACGCAGCATGAATCAAACACCATCTGCCCTCTGTATCAGTTTTAGAGGAGTGAATAGTAGGAGAAAGTTTATCATTAAGAAATATTGACACTCCATTTTTTTTACGCTGAGTGGCAGGTGAGTATATATGAGTGGAGTATCCTTTAATTTGGAATTTCATAGCGGCAGCAGGTGTGAGGTGGGTCTCCTGTAGAAATATAACATCAGGGTGTTTACTGGAAACGTAATTGGTTATCTTTTTTCTTTTAATAGGGTGGTTCAAACCATTCACATTAAAAGAAAAAACATGTAGGTCAGTCATAGGTCACAAAATGTAATATTATAATACAGAAGAGACTATCCATGCTCAGAAGAAGCACAAATTCAGCATAATAATAATGGAAAAAATAAAGGACACTCCTGTCAGAAAATAGAAAAGGGAAAAACAGAGAAAGAAAAGAGAAAAAAGAGAGACAGCTAGAAATATCAGCATGTAATGCAGTCAAAATGGACTCCATTGCCATGCGTACAATATAACAATTCAAGGGTGCACCTATGGGCACAGGGAACTAGCACAGATGAGACAACTAGCAAACCTCCCACCCATATATTATCAGAAACATGAAAAAGATGTGCCTGTCAAAGAAACAGGTAAATACACTTGTAACTGTGAAGGGGAAAAAACAAATTAACCAGCAGCAGCCTTCCTCTTCAGCGCATTTTCAAAGAATCAAGGAAAGCAACTAAATCATCCGGCTCAGTATATGAAGTGGTGTGATTGTTGTAGGTGACTTTCATTCTGGCCGGGTACATCAGTCCGTATTTGGCACCTATGTCTTTAAGCTCCTGGCGGTGAGATAAAAAAGCCTTTCTTTTTAATGCTGTAGTTTTAGCCAGATCAGGCACAATGAAGAGCTTCTTGCCCTGGTAAAGCAGTTGGGGTTTGGCTTTTGCAGCTGTGAGAATCTGTAGAGTATGTTGAAATCTAAGCAGTTTGGCCACTATGGGACGAGGAGCAGTAGCATGTGCAGAGAGATGGGAGGGCACGCGGTGAGCACGTTCAATTTCCAGTGCTGGAGAGAAGGTTAGACCTAGCATTTTAGGCAGGAAATCAGACAGGAAGATAATCATATCAGAGCCCTCTGTCGATTCCGGTAGTCCAATAATCCTCAGATTGGATCTCCTGCTGCGATTAGAAAGGTCCTCAATATCTCTTTGCATGTTGGTAATCAGTTTTGCATGCGTATTTACCATGGCTTGTGTAGACTGCAAATTTGCCGTTTTTTCTTCCAGGGCATCAAGACGGTGGCGCGCATCTACAAACTGGGAATTCAGCGCTTCTATCTCCCCTCTAATCAGTTTAGTTTCTTCAACCTGCTCCTGCACAATCGATCGGATTGATCGTGTTTCTCGAAGGAGCAGGTCAAGTGTAGCCTCCTCTCCCTTGGGCGCCATTTTCTCCGGCGTGCTCGGCGTGCTCGGATCGGGCTTAGGCCTTTTCCCCCCGAGGGGCGCGGGTGCGGCAGACTCCGATTTTGTTGGTTTCGGAGGCGACATTCTGTTCCCGGGTAAAGGCTGTGCTGGTATTCGCTGCGGATTTAATTTTTATTTCCCCAAAAAGGCACTTTTTTAATATAATCGGGTGCGGTGTGGAGGAGCCGTTAACACATGCGTGCTCTCCCCGTGGAAGTTAGGCTCCGCCCCCTCATCAGGATTTCTTAATCACACTTATCCAGTACAGGTTCAAGGCGATTTACAAGATAAGAAGCCAATACAGCATTAAGGGGAAAAGGTTACATCATATCGTAGGAGGTTACACGGTTACAATAAGGCAGGGGTGTCCAATGTCGGTCCTCGAGGGCCGCAATCCAGTCGGGTTTTCAGGATTTCCCCAATGAATATGCATTGAAAGCAGTGCATGCACACAGATCTCATGCATATTCATTGGGGAAATCCTGAAAACCCGACTGGATTGCGGCCCTCGAGGACCGACATTGGACACCCCTGCAATAAGGGAACAAGTTACAACACACTGTAGAGGAAGTAGAGGTTCGTAGACAACCCCGCGAAAGACAAAGGCGCGCGCCGACAACTGAGCGCAAGATGGAGGCGCGCGCCACAGAAAATGACAGTTTTTAGGGGCTCCGACGGGGGGGTTTTGTTGGGGAGCCCCCCCCCCAGTTTACTTAATAGACATCGCGCCGGCGTTGTGGGGGGTTTGGGGGGTTGTAACCCTCCACATTTTACTGTAAACTTAACTTTTTCCCTAAAAACAGGGAAAAAGTGAAGTTTTCAGTAAAATGTGGGAGGTTACAACCCCCACAACGCCCCCACAACGCAGCGCGATCTCTATTAGGTAAAGTGGGGGGGTTGCCCCCCCCCCCGCCCCCCCCTGTCGTAGCCGTAAAAACTGTCATTTTCTGCGGTGCGCGCCTCCGCGCTGCACTCAATTGTCTGCGCGCGCCTTTGTCCCGGCTCGCTTTTGACCTGACACCGGAAGTAGATACAAGTTGAAGATGACTGCTCCTTTGTCATGGAGAGAGGGTAAAGTCACTCAGCTGAAAGGAATTTATCAAATAGGAGCGTTTTCAGTCTTTTCCTGAAGGTGAGGTAGTTCAGTTCAGTTCTTATGTTCGTTGGGAGAGCGTTCCAGGTTCTTCCAAGTTTCCAAGGTTAATATGTATTTGGTTAATCGCTTATATCGACTTCTAAGCGATGTACAAAAGATAAAAATATTGAGTTACAATAATCAAAGGGGAACAAATTATATAAATATGACTGACAGGACAAAATTAATTGATACAGAAGGAAGGGGTAGGTGCAGAAATACAATTTAAATAATAGTAAAGAAGACATATAAGGGAAAAACGAGCAATAAGCGTCAGAGAATTTAGAAACCGGGGCTCAATCAAAGCACCTGATATAAACCTAATGTCTGGTTAGCGAACCAAACATAGTTTATTAAAAAGGGGATCACGAGTAGGTCGTCGGAGGTCATAATGCCACTTTACAGAGCAATGGTCAGACCACACTTAGAATACTGTGTCCAACACTGGTCTCCATACCTCAAGAAGGATATAACTCTGCTGGAGAGGGTGCAGAGGCGAGCCACGAAACTAGTCAAAGGTATGGAGAATTTGAGCTACAGAGAACGCCTCAAGAAACTGGGACTATTCACCCTTGAGAAGAGAAGACTGCGAGGAGATATGATAGAGACTTTTAAAATATTAAAAGGATTTGACATAATAGACCAGGAAGAAGCATTACTGACATTTTCAGATGTGACACGGACAAGAGGTCATAGCCTGAAACTGAGTGGCAGCAGGTTCAGGACAAATGTCAGGAAGTTCTGTTTCACACAGCGAGTTGTGAGCGCTTGGAATGCTCTCCCGGAGGAGGTGGTGGCAGAGACTAGTGTTCAGGGTTTCAAGCGCAAGTTGGATGCACACCTTCTTGCAAATCATATCGGGGGATACGGGAAATCCGGGTCTCCAACAGGGAGCACCTAACTGGGCCTCCGCGTGTGCGGATCGCCGGACTAGATGGACCTAGGTCTGATCCGGTAAAAGCGTTTCTTATGTTCTTATGAGTTGTCAAATGCATCTTTGAAAAGAAAGCATTTTAGATTGCTCATAAATCTATCCAAGTTCAGTTCTTCTCGCAAGTGAATTGGGAGTAGATTCCATATTTGGGGGGCAGTAACGGAAAAAAAAGTTTGTCGCTGTGTATTAATAGATTTTAGGGAGGGGACGGTCAGGAGATGCTGTTCAGTGGATCTGAGAGATCTAAGGGAAGAGTGGGGAGTCAATAGTCTATGAATAAAAGCAGGCGCTTTATAAAGAAGGGATTTGAAAGTCAGTAGACATAGTTTGTAAGTTATACGGTGAGCAACCGGAAGCCAATGCGCTTCCTTAAGTAAAGGAGTCACATGATCAAATTTTTTTAGCATTCCCTATAAGTTTTATTGAGGCGTTTTGAACAATCTGCAGGCGACGGATTTTTTTTTGAGTAATTCCTTTGAACAATGCGTTGCAATAATCCAGTTTTGAGATCACCAGCGAACGAACTAGTATATTCAATGATTTGGGATATAAGAATTTAGCAATTGACCGAATTTGACGTAATCTAAAGAAGGTAGATCTAACAATATTACTAATATGATCGTGGAAAGTAAGTTTGAAGTCAAAAGTAAACCCGAGAATCTTGATGCTATTGGTTGATTGCAAAGTAGAGCCTTTAATAGTTATGGGAAATGTAAGTTTGAGACCTTCTTTCCACGGTAAGAGCATAACGTTTGATTTGTTTACATTCAGTGCTAATCTATTTGGTTCTTGCTGCGACACACTTGAAAAGAATGTTCGCTTGTACTTCACTCCGTTGGATGAGGGGATGATCAGCTGGTGAGTGTTGTTGATTCTGGTTGAGGCGAAGCTGGAGTTGGAGAACAGCTGGATTATCTGATGAAGAAACTTTGTTGGAGGCCTCACTGGCGTCAGCATAAAGTGAGATTAAGAGGAATATATCGTTTGCATAGGACAGTAGACATTCACAAACGGTGAAGGTGAGGTTGCCCAGGGTGCTCATAAAAATGTTGAAGGGTATCGGTGAGAGTGGGGACCCCTGAGGTACTCCACGGACTGCTTTCCAGCTTTGGGAGAAGGTGCTATCGTTCCCTACACAGTATTCTCTGTCAAGAATTCCTTGAACCAGTTGAGGAGTTCCAGTCAGACCTAGTTCATTGAGTTTATTCAGTAGGAGCTTATGATCAACACAGTCAAACGCAGCTGATTTGTCAAACTGTAGGAGAATTGGTGTCCCTTGCTGAGCATCTATAGTATTATAGTAAATGATGGCAGATAAAGACCCGAACGATCCATCCAGTCTGCCCAACCATAAATGCTCCATAAATTATTTATTTAGTTTAAATGGTCCTTTTTATTAAATATTTCCGGGCCAGAAACCCAGAGCCCAGCCCGGTAGTGTGCTTAGGTTCTATCTACTGGAGTCTCCATCAAAGCTCACTCCAGCCCTTCTTAACCATCCCAGCCATTGAAGCCCTCCCCAGCCCGTCCTCAACTGAATGTCCATATACGGGCCATGAGCCATGCAAGCCTGCCCAGTACTGGCCTGATTTTGGTGGTTAGTGTGAGTAGCAGTAGTTCTGTGTTGTGTTGGGGGCCTGAACCCATACTGAGAGGGATGTAGGCAGGAGAATTTGTCTAGGAGGGCTGTGAGTTTCATACAAAACAGCGTTTCAATAGGTTTGGTGAGCAGAGGTATTCCAGCTATGGGTCGGAAATTGGAGAGTGAGGATAGGTCAGCTCCTAGACTTTTGGGGATGGGTGTGAGAGCAATGTGATCCATGCAAAAGGGTTATAGAACCCTAAGTGTAGTTTTGCGTGTTGCTACAAATTACTGCCAACTCGTGCCAATTAACAGCTAATTTAGCAATCAAGTTACACGCATAACTGTAGGTTTCCTATAACCCGAGGGCGCAGTTTTGTGTTTTAAGTTTGGCACTGCGCACAAGCTTATCGAATGAAGATCATGTCTGTTGTACGCACTGCAAAATAGTTTGTTAAGCCAACCCACCGTCCAAAAGGACGATGCTTGTGTTCTGGATTTCCAAGAGTAAACAAGACTAAAACCAAGGTTCTGAAGTATCCTGTGGAACCAGATGCCGAGTTACCCTTCTAACAGACTGTCGTACTGAAGAGATGGAGGCTGACTTTCAGGATGGATGTTGGAGAGGAGGATGTCAAGCTTCAGGAAAAAAGAGGGTGCAGTGGAAAGGGGGTGAAGCTGCGGAGTGCTTTACTTTCTAAGCCCAAGATGGAAGAGGGAGGAGTGTAAAGACTACCCATAAATAGGGTTACCAGATTTTCGTCACGATAAACTCGACATGTGGCCCCTCCCCAAGCCCTGCCCCGTTCTCCAGCTCCGCCCCATTCTACCCAAGTCATGCCCAATTCTGCCCCAGCCCCGCCTCCATGCATGCGTGTGACGTCATCATTTCGTTGGAGGCCCTCTAGATGCAACTCCAAGCTCGGGGCCTTCCAAAACTCGGACAAACTGCCAGGTTTTGCAAATCCATCCAGGCATCCGGACAGTGCTCTGCAAGGTGTCAGGTCAAAAGCGCGTCGGGACAAAGGCGCGCGCAGACAATTGAGCGCAGCGCGGAGGTGCACGCCGCAAAAAATTACTGTTTTTAGGGCTCCGACAGGGGGGGCGTGGGGGGAACCCACCCACTTTACTTAATAGAGATCGCGCCGCGTTGTGGGGGTTTGGGGGGTTGTAACCCCCCACATTTTACTGAAAACTTAACTTTTTCCCTGTTTTTAGGGAAAAAGTTAAGTTTACCGTAAAATGTGGAGGGTTACAACCCCCCAAACCCCCCATAACGCCAGCGCGATCTCTATTAAGTAAACTGGGGGGGCTCCCCAACAAAAACCCCCGTCGGAGCCCCTAAAAACTGTAATTTTCTGCGGCGCGCGCCTCCGTCTTGTGCTCAGTTGTCGGCGCGCGCCTTTGTCTTTCGCGGGGTTGTCTACGAACTCCTCTACAAAGAGAATAAGTATGGGTCATTTTTCTGGACATTTGGTATGCCTAACTGTAGGTGACGACCTGCCTTCTTCTGCTCTTACAAAAGAACCTCAGAACTGCATCAGCTCGCCGCTGCTCTGAACTGAAGGGAGGAGTGCCGTGGGAGGCGAGATGGAGCAATGATTCGCAAAACAGCACTTAAAGAGACAGTGGCGTACCTAGCATATGTGACACCCGGGGCCCATCATTTTTTGACACCCCCCATCTGTATCAAAAATATGATTTTTAGTAACAATCCACATATCGCACAACAAGAGTGTACCTAGGAAAAGGCAGCATCTTAAACACTGCAGTGAGCACTAGAACACCAACACATACATTGTAAAACTAAACAAGCCAGATCCCGCACAGTCAATTGATCCTGCAGTCAATGCCAACTGAAAACTATGTCCTTTTCATACACACAGAACAGAGATACACCCTCACCCAATATGGAATAATCACAAACTAAAAATAGAAATATGTAGACAAACTGAACCGCCAAGAAACCAGACTCTGCATACAATGCAACACCACAACACCACAAAAATAGTAACACATGTCCTCTAATACTGTGCAAAATATAAAGACAGTAGATGTAAATTTGAAAAAAACTGATACATAACAATCACCACTTTACAAATTAAGAAATAAAAATAAAACAAATAATGAGAAATAGGAAAATACCATTTTATTGGACTAATCCATTTTTCAATTAGCTTTCAGAGGCCAAATCTTTCTTCAGAACAGTACTGTTATGATATCCTGTCCTGACCTGAGGAAAAGGGTCTAGTCCAAAAAAATTGCCTTATTTCCATTTCCTATTTATAAAATTTTATCAATACAGTTTTGTCACCTCTCTCCGTTCCATGCAACATCTGCCCTCTCTTTGCCCCTTGCACCCAGCTTGTGCCCTCTCTCTCTCTCTCTCTCTCTCTACCCCTTCCATCTACTGTCCACCCTCTCTCTGCCCCTTGCATCCACTGTCCACCCTTTCTCTGCCCCTTGAATCCACTGTCCACCCTCTCCCTGTTCCATATGGCATCTTCCCTCTTTCTATGTCCCTTCAATAAACTGTATATCCTGTACCCTTTCTCTCCTTTATACATGATTCATTTTGGCTTCACCCCCTCCTCTATGCTCTGGCATCTCTCTCTTCTCATTTCCTTCCTTCCTTCCCACTCTACCCCATGGTCTGGCATCTCTATCTCCTTCCCTTCTCTCCCCCCATGCCCTGGCATCTCCCTCCCATCTCTCCCTCTGGCACCTCCTCTCCCTTCTTTCCCTCTGGTCTAGCATTTTGTCTCCTTTAGTTTCCCTTCCTTCCCCCATGCCCTGGCATCTCTCTCCTCTCCTTCCGTCTCCCCCTCCCACTCCATTATCTAGCATCTCTTCTCCTTCCTTTCTCTCCTTCCTTCCACCTGGTCTGGCATCTGCCTCCTCCCCCCTCCCCCCTCCATGGTCTGGTAGCTCCTTTCCTTTCTTTTACTTCCATGGTCTTGGCATCTCTTTTCTCTCCCTTCCCTGGTGTTCCTTCTCCCCTCACTCTCCCCAATTGGTTGCAGCAGCAGCACTTCTCTTTTGTCCCCTCCCCAATTGGGTGCAGCAGCAGCATCTCTCTTTCCCCCTCCCCCCTTGGGTGCAGCAACAGCATCTCCCTTCCCCATCCCCCACCAGGTGCAGCAGCAGCAGCATTTCTCTTCCCATCGGTGGAGTCGCAAGCTTCCCTCCATCGCTGACCTCTTGCTGCTCTTCCTTGCTTCGGAACTTCCTCGTTGCTGGGTCCTGCCTTCGCAGAAACAGAAAGTAGGCAGGACCTGGCAGCCAGGAAGGCCCGAAGCACGGAAGAGCAGCAAGACAAGTTTTAACTTCCCTCTGTCGCTGACCTGTCTCCCTTAGCTTCCCTTCGTCGCTGACCTTAGCCCTAGTGAACTCATGCTCCGGGGCTTGAACGTGTGCATGCCGACTTCTCTTCTCCTCCTCCTCCCCATCCCACCCCCCCTCAGAACGTAACTTCCGGTTTTGGAGGGAAGCTGGCATGCACACCTTAAAGCCCCGAAGCATGAGTTTTCTATGGGCTAAGGTGGGAAATCGCCAAGCCGGTGAGAGGCAGGGGTTGTTTTTTAAAAAAAAAATGTTGAGCAGCGGCAGGATTCGTGATAGATGGCAGCCGAGCAATCATCTAAATTAGCCAGGCGCAGCGCCTGGCTAAAAGGCCCTAGGGCAGTGGTAGGCAAACTCATTAGTCAAAAGAGCCAAAATCAGCTGTACAATGATTAAGATTTTTTTTGAGATCTATACCCCATGCCCGCTTGCACTACAATGGCTACGTCAACCTGACTGACACCCTGCACATCCGCACATAGTCAAAATCGATTCGTGGCAGAGCCTAGAGAATGAAAGGGGGAAAAAATTTGTCTACGACCCCCTCCCAGTCAGCTCAGTCCCCATCCCCGCAAACCACCTGATTCCATCCACACAAGCCTTGAATTGTTTTATATTGAACTTATTAGATTAAAGTATAAAAAGAAGCAATATTCTGTACAATTGTCAATTTATAAATCAGCGTCTTCTTCCCACTCTCTCTTCCCCATTTCCCTTCAGCGTCCTCAGCCCACTCTCTCTCCACTTTCCTTCAGCGCACGCACATAAAAACAAGCAAGTAATTTTATATAATTTTCATTCTATTCATTCGTAGAAATTAAAGTCTAAATAATGGCAGTCACATAACAAAACATGATTTTCCAAAAATAATTCCCTGCACAGTCAAGCCTGCAAGGATTACTAGTTGTCTTTCAGAAGCTCCCCTCCGGGAGGGAGTCTCTCTTATTTTCATGGCCAAGTCAAAATGATCTACCAACAATAAAATTTTATAAACACAAAGCACACTGTACGCAGAGAAAATGTTAATTATCATTTATATTCTGAGGGTTTTCAAAGAGGTCAAGGCAGATGACTTTATGCAAAGTAACCTCGGTAACAACTATATAAAAATAGACAAATATATCCCCTTCCTTTTTACTAAACCGCGATAGCGTTTTTTAGCGCAGGGAGCTGCGCTGAATGCCCCACGCTGCTCTCGACGCTCATAGGCTCCCTGCGCTAAAAAACGCTATTGCGGTTTAGTAAAAGGGGGCCATAGTGCAAAATATAGACAGCATATATAAATTATCAAAACGGACATATTTTGATCACTAAATTGAAAATAAAATAATTTTTCCTACCTTTGGTAATTTCATCAGTCTCTGGTTGCACTTTATTCTTCTGACTGTGATCCAATATTTCTTCCGTTCTTTCAGCCTCCTGTATGCTTCTTCTCCTTCAGACCTCATTCCCTCCCCAAACATTTTCACCCTGCCCCCTTCTTTCTTTCTCTCTCTCTCCATGCTCCCTTTCGTTCTGTATGTCTGTCTTTCTCTCTCTCCGTGCCCCCCTTTTTTTTTATCTCTCCATGCCCCCTTTTTCTATGTCTTTCTTGCTCTCTGTGCCCCATTTCTTTCTTTCTTTCACCCTGCCCCTTCTTTCTTTCTCTCTCCATGCCCCCTTTCTTTCTCTATGTCTGTCTTTCTCTTTCTCTCTCTCTCCATGCCCTATTTTTTTCTTTTTCTTTGTTTCACCTTGCCCCCTTTCTTTCTTTCTGGCTTCCTGTTCCCCCCTTTCTTTTTTTCTCCCTGCCCTCCCCTCCCCTATGTCACCGCCATTGTGAAAATGCTGCCACCGCCGCTGGGGAATAGGCTGCCACTGCCGCCATCGGGAACAGGCCAGTGCGAGTTCGCCCTGCTTCTCTTCCCCGCGGGGCCGACCAACTCTCGCCACCCGACATCAATTCTAACATCGGAGAGGACATTCCGGGCCAGCCAGGCAGCGATTGGCTGGCCCGGAACGTCCTCTCCGATGTCAGAATTGATGTCGGGCGGCGAGAGTTGGTCGGCCCTGCAGGAAAGAGCAGGGAGAACTTGGCGCCGGCCTGTTCCCGATGGCGGCGGTGGCACTCAAGTGGCTAAAGAGCTGCAGTTTGCTGGCCTAAGGAGAACACTGGAGGGTGGCCAGCTGTGCACCCCCTTGGGGTGTGCACCCAGGGCGGACCTCCCCCCACTCTTGGTACGCCACTGTACAGAGAAGGTACAGCGGCCAGTGAAGGGAGAAAGAGAACTGGAGAAGGTAGAAGGAGAGAATTGAGTGGGAGACGAGTGGGTAGTTAAAAATAAAGTTTGTCCATCCACTCTGTCCACTTTGGGAAGGATTAGGAGAGTTGAATTATAATGGAAGAAGAGAGATGAGAAGTTATAGTGGAAGGAGTAAGGAGAGACTGGCCCCTCCCTTTCATTCTCTAACTCAGCCATAGTCAGAGGAAATGGCCCATAAATCTCTCCTCCTCCTCATCTCAAGCTGAGTCATTCAAGTTATCCCTCTCCCCTGGGACATTATACATTCTCTTCTTCAGAATCACAGGGCTTTTGAATAATCGTATTGCCCCCACTACGGAATCGGGGCTCCTTCCAACTATTCCGTAAGCACCTGAAAACAAGGCTTTTCACAAAAATGTAATGCTTTCCTCCCCCCTGTACTCAACCGCCAAACCCAATATGTTATTCCTTCCTATATTAAGCTCTTGTAAACCGTGCCGAGCTCTATAATTATGGAGAGGGTGCTTAGTTTAGCTTAGTGACAGGCCTTTTGTTTCTCTCCTAGGTGATTCTGTCCAAACTTGATTTTCTTTTACCAGAGTTCAGGGTTTATGGCTTCGGCCTTGGCTGAGTTTACTTAGAGAGGAGGGAATGTCAACAGAGTTCTAACTCAAAGGGACCTGAAGCATGGCACGCCTCTGGTTAACTCAGCTGGTGGTGCGTGGGATGCACCTGACCTCGGTGAAGGGAAGGACACGGAGCGTGCATCCTGCACCCCTACTGAACCACAGCTGCTTCATCATTCCTCAGAAGAGTGAGGAGGAACCTTCTGAAACATTTCCCCCACACCTTGGGATGCCAAAAATCTCCATCATCCAGTTGTATCAGCATTGTCTGAAAAGCATGGGGGAGGGAGGAAGGGGGGGGGCAAGGGATTCTGCCTCCCAGCCCATGTGGGAGATACTCGGAGTTGGTTCGACCTTTATCATTCTGGGATTCAGTACATTTCCTTTGACTTTTGCAGTTGGTATTCTTGTTTTTCTCCAAAGAGCTATCTGCAGGGGAGGGGGGGGGGAATCTGGGCTCTGAATAGGATTTTTAAGAATGGTCACTAAGGGCCAGATTCTGCAAACTGCCCCATAGGTTAGGTGGTGATAGGTGCCATACCGCTGCCTAATATAATATAATTGATGCACAAATTAACTGCACTGATTAAAAAACAATTAAAATCTTATTTTAGAAAAATGTAGGCACCCGCAAACACCTACCGAAAGGGCACCGGCTCAAAGTAGGCGTGGTTTGGGCCGGAAATGACCGTAGGTGCTGGTCGGTGTGATTCTTTGTCAAACGCAGGCGCTGGTAACTTAGGCCTTTAAAACCCTGGTCTACGTTACTGGCGCCTACCTTTATCGGGAGCGGCGATTCTGCAAACAGTGTCGTAGTGCGATCGCCACACAATCGGCGCTGTTTTGGTAGGCGGCCGCCCATTACAGGGCCGTTTGCAGAATCCAGCCCTCAGTTCTTTTTCTCCGAAGTAGAGAGTTGCACGGGGACAGAAATCCCACCCCTCCCTGCCCGTCCCCGCCAGGTTCCTCTCTGTCCCCACCCGTCCCCGTCAGGATCCTCTCCGTCCCCACCCATCCCCGCAAGGAATTACCTCCATCCCCGCCCGTCCCCATAAAAAGCAGCAATTATTCCTGACAGGATCATCAATTCCACAGTTTCTTTTGTGTTTGCGCTGCTGTTTTCCTTGTGGAATCTCTTTGGTGGAACCCTTTTTTTTGTTTTCTGTTCAGGCAATTAATTTATAAACCCCCTCTTTTACTAAGGCTGACGTGTCCATTATATTATATGGACGAACCCTGCTTCCAAAGCCTTCCATCCCCGTGGGAGTCCCGTGGGCCAGAGGGGGGTCCCCGTGGGAGTCCCGTGGGTTAGGGGGGGAATTCCCGCAGGACCCCTGTGGGACCCGCGGGATTCCCGCGATCCCCGTTCCCGTGCAGACCTCTACTCTGAAGCCTTCATGAGTTCATCATGACACTGTTGTACCCTTAGAGCAGGGGTGCCCACACTTTTTGGGCTTGCGAGCTACTTTTAAAATGACCAAGTCAAAATGATCTACCAACAATAAAATTTAAAAAAAACACAACGCACACTGTACGCATAGAAAATGTTAATTATCATTCCTATTCCAGGGTTTTTCAAAGAGGTCAAAGCAGATGACTCTATGCACTATCACCTCAGTAACAACCATACAAATATAGACAAATATACCCCCCTCCCTTTTTACTAAACCACGATAGCAGTTTTTAGAGCGCAGGGAGCTGCGCTGAATGCCCAGCGCTGCTCTCGACGCTCATAGGCTCCCTGCGCTAAAAAACTCTATTGCGGTTTAGTAAAAGGGGACCTTAGTGTAAAATATAGACAGCAGATATAAATTGAGACACATTTCGATCACTAAATTTAAAATAAAATCATTTTTCCTACCTTGTCTGGTGATTTCATGAGTCTCTGGTTGCACTTTCTTCTTCTGACTGTGCATCCAGTCTTTCTTCCCTTCTTTCAGCCTGTATGCTTCCTCTCCTCCACACCTCATTCCCTCCCCCAACTTTTCCTTCCTCTCTCCCTGCCCTTTCTTTCTCTCTGCCTCCCTTTCCTTTTTTTTCTGTTTCTCTTCTTTCCTTTGTCTCCCTGCCTGCCCTTTTTCTTTCTTTCTTTCTCCCTGCCCTCCCCCAAGACACTGCCACTGCCATCGGGGACCCAAACTGCCATCGGGGACCAGGACCCAAACCGCCACCAATAACAGGCCCGAAAGCCGACGCCAATAACACGCCCAAAAGCCGACGCCGCCCCAACCTCTCCCTGCTTCGGCCGACCAGCATCGCGAGGAACTGTTGGGGGAAATGCTGCCGGGTCCTGCCTTCGCGGAAACAGAAAGTAGGCAGGACCCGGCAGCAAGAAGAGGAAATGCTTCACTAACATGTCTCCCGCCTTAGCCCGTAGCGAACGCTTGCTTCAGGGCTCTCAACATGTGCGTGCAGGCTTCCCTTCTCCCCCCCCCCTCCCTCCCCCTCCCCGGGCATAACTTCCGGTTTCGGAGGGAAGAGAAGAGAAGCCTGCACGCACACGTTAGAGCCCGGAGCATAAGTTCGCTAGGGGCTGAAATCTCCAAGCCGGTTTTTTTTAATGTTCAGCAGCGGCAGATGACAGCTGGGCGGACCGCCCAGCTAAAAGGCCCTAGGGAGAACACTGAAGGCTGATCGGCCCGTAGATCAGGACGGCAACACGAGTGCGATCGACTCGAGTTGCCTTCCTGAGCTACTGGTCGATCGCGATCGACGCGTTGGGCACCCCTGCCTTAGAGAATTGAGCCTAGAATAGAGAAGCCTTTAGGGGAGATGTATGGTAACCTTCAGAAAGAGACAGAGGATCATTTCTTCATCTTCACTGGGCGGGGGGGACATAAAATAATGTGCTCCAGTGGCATAGTAAGCGGGGGAGGCTTACCACGGGCACTGTTTTGATGAGGGCGCAGGCACCCCATTAGAACATAAGAATAACCTTACTGGGTCAGACCAAAGGTCCATCAAGCCCAGTAGCCCGTTCTCACGGTGGCCAATCCAGGTCATTTTAGTACCTGGCCAAAACCCAAAGAGTAGCAACATTCCAGAATCCCAAAGAGTAACAAAAGATTCTAGAACCCCAAAGAGTAACAAGATTCCATGCAAGCAGTGGCTCAATAGCAAACTATGGACTTTTCCTCCAAGAACTTGTCCAAACCTTTCTTAAAACCAGCTACGCTATCCGCTCCCACCACAACTCCTGGCAGTGTGTTCCAGAGCCCCCCACCCACTCTACTCCTTCCCTGCCCCCCCAGTGCCGCGCGTGAGTGATGCATCCCTTCCCTGTATCTCTGTAATATTCCTGGCATGAGCAGCAGCCCCAACCTGCTGTCGCGATTGCCTTGGCTCTTCCTCTGACATCACTTCCTGGACCTGCAACTAGGAAGAGGAAGAGCTGGTGCGAGCAGCAGGTTGGGGTGGATGCTCACGCTGCGAACGTTAAAGAGGTACGTGGGAAGGGAAGTGGCGTGTGTGTGACAGGAAGGGGCGGGAAAGGAGCGTGTGGAGGTGGGGGAGGGACGCCACTGTTTGCAGGCACCTCTCATCCTCGCTAAACCACTGATGTGTTCAAATCAACAGGAGGACATTTAGAGAAAACTTTATCAACTGGGAGACAGGTATATAGTACAAAATTTGTCACTGGAGGCATTTAAGAGCAAAGTAGACATTCTGGGAGAATTTAAACGTCTGATACCATACGCGCCCTCCCGTTTACTTAGATCAGTGGTCTCAAACTCCAACCCTTTGCAGGGCCACATTTTGGATTTGTAGGTACTTGGAGGGCCTCAGAAAAAATAGTTAATGTCTTATTAAAGAAATGACAATTTTGCATGAGGTAAAACTCTTTATAGTTTATAAATCTTTCCTTTTGGCTAAGTCTTAATCATAATACAGTGGTGCCTCACACAACGAACTTAATTCGTTCCAGGAGCAAGTTTGTTATGCGAAAAGTTCGTTATGTGAAACGCGTTTTCCCATAACAATACATGTAAAAAAAAATAATTCGTTCTGTAGCATAAAATATGCTAAGATGACATAAAAAAAGATAAATTTATCTTGTTAGAGCTGTTAGCATGATATAGAGGGGATATATGTGAAGGTGAGGGGAGACAGGGGTTTTGTTGATCCTTGCTGTGTATTATAATCACCCCCCACATACTCCCCAGTACCTTTTTTAATTCCTCCCATCTTTCCCAGCCAGTGGCGTACAGGCCAGAAGCGCAGAGATCAGGAGCAATTCCTCTGCACGCCTGTGTGGGCCCATGCCGATCTCCGAATGGCTGCAGTTAGTTCTTGTGAGTCCCGCGAGAGCTGACTGCAGCCATTCAGAGATCAGCGCAGGCCCAGGCGGCGGGGGGGAGGTTTAAAAATATGCGGTGGCGGCGGGGGGAGGTTTAAAATATGTAGCGCCACTGAACGATGCAGCTCGGGCGACTTCGTTGTGTGAAACGAAGTCCGTTGTACGAATCAAGACAAGAAGTTCGTTGTGCGCAGCGTTCGCTGTGCGAGGCGTCCGTTATGCGAGGCACCACTGTATTGTCATTTATAGCTAAAGAGACACATGATCAAGAAACTGTTTTATTTTACTTTTGTGATTATGATAAACATACCGAGGGCCTCAAAATAGGACCTGGCAGGCTGTGAGTTTGAGACCACTGAGTTAAGGGGAACAGTTAATCTGCTGGCTGGGTTGGAGGGCAGAGGGGAGAACAGGACAATCAAGCCATTGTGACATCACTGATGAGGCTGGCTCTTATTGGTGGAACGAGGCATTATGACATCACAATCTCAGCTCTGCTTCCCAAAGGCAAACAGGATGTCATGGTTACAGTTTAGCCAGTGGTCTCAAACTCCAACCCTTTGCAGGGCCACATTTTGGATTTGTAGGTACTTGGAGGGCCTCAGAAAAAATAGTTAATGTCTTATTAAAGAAATGACAATTTTGCATGAGGTAAAACTCTTTATAGTTTATAAATCTTTCCTTTTGGCTAAGTCTTAATCATAATATTGTCATTTATAGCTAAAGAGACACATGATCAAGAAACTGTATTATTTTACTTTTGTGATTATGATAAACATACCGAGGGCCTCAAAATAGGACCTGGCGGGCCGCGAGTTTGAGACCACTGACTTAGATCAACCCATCAATACCTACTAACTGTACCTTCATTAAAGTTAATGAGCAGAAAGCGTCATGCTATATTCTCTGTCACCACACCTCAACACTGGAATGTCTTGCCAGCCACATCTTAGAGAGGATAAAATTATAGAGAGTGGTAGAAAACTGGAACGCTCTTCCGGAGTCTGTTATGGGGGAAACACCCTCCAGGGTTTCAAGACAAAGTTGGACAAGTTCTTGGTAAGCTGGTGAGACTGGACTCATTTGGAGCACTGGTCTTGACCTTGGGGCCGCCGCGTGAGCGGACTGCTGGGCAGGATGGACCTCTGGTCTGACCCAGCAGCAGCAATTCTTATGTTCTTTTTTTTTTTTTTTTTATAAATCTTTATTCATTTTTAAATCAAATCAACAAGTGCACAAAAATATATCATAAAGTAATTCCAATATAGCACTGTAATATCTAACACATAAAAACTAATAGTGTAAGATCCCCACCCACCCACCCTTCATCATATTCTCAACAAAATAGAACATACTATTTTATACAACATATTATAATATATCTTATTGAATTACACCCCAAATCCACCCTCCCCCTTGAGTGTGCTAAATAGAACTAAGAAAGAAAAGAAAAGAATTGAGGCCTTTTCATCACAATATTTTTCCAATGACCCCATATCTTTACAAAGTTATTATATGTCCCTTTTTGTACTGCTATTGCTCTTTCCATCTTAAAAATATGGCATAACGAATTCCACCAGAATGTATAATTAAGATTCTTGTAATTTTTCCAATTATTGGTTATATGTTGAATGGCAACCCCTGTCATTACTAATAAAAGTTTATTATTATATGACGATATTTGACTCTTCTTCCCCTTAGCCATTCCAAATAAAACAGTATCATAGGAAAGCGCAACATGGTTTTCCAATAAAGAGTTTATTTGAGTCCAGATTGAATTCCAAAATAACTTGATGAAGGGACAATAATAAAGTAGATGATCTAATGTCCCTGGTTCCAAATTACAGTGCCAGCATTTATTGGACTTAGAGCTATCTAATTTTTGTAAACGAACAGGGGTAGGCAATTCTTACGTTCTTATGGGTTTAAAGGTATGCCAAAAAGTTTCCTCTTTAAGGATGCCTTTGATCTTTAAAATCCAAAGAGAGCTTTCCACTTTCAATTCTTACAAAGAGCGTCCAATTTTTTTCCTAACCTATTGTGCTCGCTTTTAATGTTCTACTATCCTCTCATATTCGTAGTTCACCACCCCTGCCTTTTGTTTCAATTTGTCAGTTTAGTTTGTCGTTTGTAAGTAAAGTTGTATGTTACAACATATTACCATACATCGCCTAGAAATCTATATATATAAAATCGGAGGTATGTATGTGTGTATGTATATGTGTGTGTATGTGCCGCAATCACGCAAAAACGGCTTGACCGATTTGAACGAAACTTGGTATGCAGATCCCTCACTACCTGGGATGATATGTTCTGGGGGTCTCGCGGCCCACCTGCACACGTGGGCGGAGCTACAAACAGAAAATCAGATTTCACCCATTCATGTCAATGGAAAAAATGTAAAAAGCTGCCATTCTCACAGTAATTCAAAAACGGTTTGACCGATTTGAACGAAACTTGGTATGCAGATCCCTCACTACCTGGGGTGATATGTTCTGGGGGTCTCGCGGCCCACCTGCACACGTGGGCGGAGCTACAAACAGAAAATCAGATTTCACCCATTCATGTCAATGGAAAAAATGTAAAAAGCTGCCATTCTCACAGTAATTCAAAAACGGCTTGACCGATTTGAACGAAACTTGGTATGCAGATCCCTCACTACCTGGGGTGATATGTTCTGGGGGTCTCGCGGCCCACCTGCACACGTGGGCGGAGCTACAAACAGAAAATCAGATTTCACCCATTCATGTCAATGGAAAAAATGTAAAAAGCTGCCATTCTCACAGTAATTCAAAAACGGCTTGACCGATTTGAACGAAACTTGGTATGCAGATCCCTCACTACCTGGGATGATATGTTCTGTGGGTCTCTCGGCCCACAACTCTATGTTGCTTGCTCAAGGGTGGGTTCACCCAAGAATTTATATGTTCTTGCTCCAGGAGGTGAAACTAAAAATGTTGTTTATAATCACGTTTTGCGTTAGTTGTATTGTATTCATTTTGTCAAATATTTCACATTATAATTTGAATATTGTACTTTTTATTAAGCTGTAAAAAAATAATTTCATTCACCACTATAAAGTATCTTTATTTGAATCCATTTACAGTGTTATTGCTATAATTAAATACCCGTGCAACGCCGGGGCATCAGCTAGTTTGTAATAAAACTTGAAACTTTAGGGACAGGAGCTTCAGTTTGAATGCAAAAATTTTTATTTATGCAATTCAAATGTACTAGTCCACTTTTAACTAGTGTACAATCAACAATATACATTTAAAAAGGAACTACATATTTGCTCCCCTTTTACAAAATCGTAGTGTGGTTTTAAGCGCAGGCCACAGAATTCCTATGAGTGTCAAACCGCGACCAGAGCTAAAAATCTCACTACGGTTTTGTAAAATGGGTGGTGGTGATGGTGGGTTTAAATAGTTTAGGATCAGTCATACTTAGTCTCCACAATATAGACACACAAAGAGAGAAGAGGATAGAGACAGAAATTCCAAAACTGGCTGTAGAATGTAATAGATGATGCCTTTAGGACCATAAAAACATAACATAAGAATTGCCATACTGGGGCAGACCAAAGGTCCATCAAATCTAGTATCCTATTTCCAACAGTGGCCAACCCAGGTCCCAAGTTCCTAGCTAGTTCCCAAGTCCCATCTTTCTCTGATGCTAGATGATCCCCTGAGAACCCAGTTCCCATCTTTCTCTGATTCTAGATGATCTCCTGAGGTTCCCCCCCTCCCCAGCCACATCTTTCACTGAGTCTAGAACTCCTGAGGTCCTTCCCAGCCGCCATCTATCTCTGATTCTAGATGTCCCCTGAGGTCCCTTTCAGCCCCATGTCTCTCTAATGTTAGATGGTCCCCTGAGGTACTTCTCAGCCCCATCTCCCTCTGATTCTAGATGATCTCCTGAGGTTCCCCCCCTCCCCAGCCACATCTTTCACTGAGTCTAGATCTCCTGAGGTCCTTCCCAGCCCCCATCTATCTCTGATTCTAGATGTCCCCTGAGGTCCCTTTCAGCCCCATGTCTCTCTAATGTTAGATGGTCCCCTGAGGTCCTTCTCAGCCCCATCTCCCTCTGATTCTAAATGATCCCCTGAGGTTCCCCCCCTCCCCAGCCACATCTTTCGCTGAGTCTAGATCTCCTGAGGTCCTTCCCAGCCCCCATCTATCTCTGATTCTAGATGTCCCCTGAGGTCCCTTTCAGCCCCATGTCTCTCTAATGTTAGATGGTCCCTTGAGGTCCTTCTCAGCCCCATCTCCCTCTGATTCTAAATGATCCCCTGAGGTCCTGCTCAGACCCATCTTTCTCTAATTCTAGATGATCTCTTGAAGTTCCCCCCCCCACCCCCACTACATCTTTCTTTGAGTCTAGATCTCCTGTCCTTCCCAGCCTCATCTTTCTCTGATTCTAGATAAATCCCGAGGTTCCTCCCAGCCACATCCCCCATCTTTCTAGATCAAAAGTGGGCAATTTTGGTCCTTGAGAGATGCAACTCAGTCAGGTCTACAGGATTTCCTTAATACATATGCATGAGCTCTACAGTATTTGGCTACAATGGAGGCAGTGTGTGCATATAGGTTTCTAAAAATCCAACTAAGTTGCATCCCTTGAGAACTGAGGTTGTCCGTCCTGAGCTTCTTCTCAGCTCCATCTTTCTGTGATTCTAGGTAGAGAATGACATGGTGACAAAATTCATCACCGTCCCCGTCCCTGTGGATAACCGCGGGAAATAATCCCATGTCATTTTCTAGTGTCTATTTTAACCTCGGTCCTTCTACACCAGCATTCTTCAAAGCAAAGCTTGCGGGTCAGTGGTTGTGGCCATTCATACTCTGATTCTTCCCTCTCTCCTTAAAGAATGACATGAAGATGGTTTCCCACGGCTATCCGCGAGGACGGGAACGGTGATGAATTTTGTCACTGTGTCATTCTCTAATTCTAGGTTGCCTCCTGAGGTCCCTTCATGTCATGTCTTTCTGTGATCCTAAGATTTTAAGTTAGGGATTTGAATTCCTCCTCTGTAGCTTTTGAGGGTTGCCTAAATGAGAGGAGTTAGAGATGTGGGATAGGGAGATGATTTGGTAATAAGAAGAACCGGGTTATAAGTAGAGCTACTGCATGTTGGAGGAAGGAATGAAGCCAAACTGCAGAATTAAGAGAGTCAGAGATGCTGACCTACGTTAGAAAGACTCTCTGCTCTGTTTTCAGAAATGGGGTTCAGTATCTGGTGAGTCTTGGTGTAATCTGTATCCCCAGTCAAGAATTGATATTAAAAATATTAGAGGTATCCAATAAATGTTTTACGAGCTGTTGGATAGGCTGGATCACCCTTCCCCACTCCCTCATGGCTGATCCCAAGTAAATATGGCCTCCAGGTCCTTCATTTTCTCTTGGTATATCTGATCGAAGCACTCACTCTGAGCTTGGGTAAAATGGTTCTTCCAATCGCCGGAAATCCCTGGAGAAAAAGATGAAACACCAGCTTGTTTTTCTTCAACCCATTTGACCCGTGTCACCCACATTTGACCACCATCCCGACCTATAGATGGATCTCTGCAGTGCCATTGCTCTCTCCCTTCCCCCTTCCATGTTTTTTGTGACTTCCATAGATTTCCTGCATTTTCTCTACCTGAGGGTCCACTTAAAGCATTTGTAACCAGAGAAAAAGACAGAACACTAACAGCAGGCCATCAGTCAAGCTGAAGATCAGAATACCTGACATTTTAAAAACTTCCTACTCCTAAAGCATGCTGGGATATGGAGTTCTGATCATTCCATGCCGTCTCTGGAGGGATAGGGAAACACGCCTGCCTCCTTTCTCTTGATCTCTGTCCCGACCAATCCAGTGTCACTTATGAATGCCCACACTGTTTCACTCACCTTTTCTGAAGAACGAGCCTTTCTTAGGGTCTAAAATGTCCGAGGGAACCAGGCTATAATTTGTCATTTTGTTGTCTTTCATGGTTTCGAAGTTTGCATTCTCCACCACCGAGTCGATGGCTGCTTCGTCCAGCTCCCACCCTAAAAAGTTGCACATTTTCACCACGCTGCCCCGCAAGTCCTGGAGAGAAAGAAGCTGAAATCAGGGAAAGATCTGCTGCTGCCATATTTCCACCACCTCTCCCCATGCTTAACCGACGGACTCTCCTTCCTAATATCCCCTCGTACCTGTAAGAGCTCCTCATAGGTCTGGAAAAGGATGTTCACCCGATCCTTCACCCTCATCCATGATTGGACATGATCAAACCAGGAGCCCATGAGAACTTAAGGAGCAAAAAAAACAGAGCACATGACTACTCAACCTCTGACCTTTACCTGGCCACCCTATCGTGCAGCCTGCGTAGAGGCAAGCAACCTCAGAGAAGTAGGCACTCAGGGTAAAGTCAGGTCATAAAAACTGTTTTCAAACGAGGTCTCTGGCCCCTTCATCAGCCTTCTTAGCTGTTGGCTACACTCATGAATCAATTCGCACAGGACTTGTCACACATACATGAGGGTCCAGAGTCTGTCTGGTTTTGCAAGCATTGGCAAAGCCAAAGTTGACCAGCTCTTGCATTATGAACAGATCCAAAGGCACAGAGTATAGCGCTCTCTCGTCTGTCCTTGGACTGATCCCGGCCCGCTTTAACTGTGCCACTTTCTTTCTTTCTACTGATCAGCAGCTCGATACTAGGGATGTTCATTCATTTGAAATGATGTGAGAAATATCAGTGACATGAAAATGCCTGAAATTTGTCACAAAGTACAGCATGTGTTTCTCCAAAAGAGTGCGTACTGCTGACAAGATTGCTCCTGGAATGAAAAATATTACAACCCCCACCCCTAGCTAGACCTAAACGAAAACTCCCATAAATGATGTGGAAAGCTAAATGAAATGAAAAGTTTGACTCTGAACAGCAATTAGACGAGATATAAGGAACTGATTTAGTTACAGCTTGTGTAGCAAGCGAGTCCTGGGGCACAGACACCATTTTGCTGTAAACCAGGGGTGTCCAACCTTTTGGCTTCCCTGGGCCGCATTGGCTGAAAATAATGTTTATGGGACCGCGCAAACGCTGCAGCAAGACAGAGGAGGGAGCTGGCAAGACGGTAAACACCCAGGGGCAGCAGAGGAAAACACTGCATCGCCCTCAACCGGGGCCGCACAAAATACTTCACGGGGCTGCAGGTTGGACACCCCTGCTTTAAACCTAAACAGTCACCATGATTTTCCATTAGGAGGATCTGATCAGTGGTGTAGTGAGGGGGAGGCCGCCCTAGGTGCCCTCTTGGGGGGGGGGGGCAATGGCACCTCTCTACCCCTCCATGCCACATTTGTGCCCTCCCTTTCCTTTTTTAAAGTTTTCGCCAGTGCGAGTGACTGCACTAGTCTGCTACTCGCAGCCTGGCTTCCTCTGAAATCACTTCCGGATCACAGGGCCAGAAAGTGAAGTCAGAGGGGAAAGCCAGCTTGAGCAGCAAGATGGAGAAGCTACTTGTGCTGACAGGAATTTAAAAAGATACGGGGGTGGGAAGGGAGGGCAAGAGTGCGGTGTGGAGCATAGAAGGAGCCGGGGAAGGGGGGGGGTGGAGCAGAAGGAGCGGAAAATGCCACTGCCCCAGGCACCTCCTATTCTTGCTATACCACTGGATCTGATCCTTATTTTTAAAAAAAATTGTATCTGGAGAGAGGTTATTGTTCTCGTAGACTAGTGCAAAATGGAAAGCACAGAATGTTTTGAAGAAACTGCTAGAAACAGGCTCAGCTGATCGCCAGTCAGGAAGCAGAAGGCCTGATCAGTTTGTACTGAAGAAAACATTACGACTGTTAACCCTTTCAGGACCATAAGGATCGTAGGCCAATTTTTGTGGTTTTGACGACATTTTTATGGTAAAAAGGGCTTGCAGATGCCAAAAAATTGATTTTTTTTGTGAAATATCATTCTTTTTATTTAAAAAAATCACACTTCTGGCTTATGGACAGTGTGGCAAGTGAATCTTCTCGTCAATCTGGCAACGACGCTAATGAATGAATGTCGGAACCAGTTTGTTTACATAAAGGCAGTATTCTATGGAATCCGTACATATCAAATTTAGAACTGTAGACTATCCCAATCAAAATTGATAGGATTTTAAAGTTATGGGACAAATATGTTCCTTGGTCCTGAAAGGGTTAAAGAACCAGGGTAGTGAATGGACGTTGTTTAAGACAAGACAAAGTTAGACAAGTTCCTGCTGAACTGGAACGTACGCAGGTAGGGCTAGTCTCAGCTAGGGCGCTGGTCTTTGACCAGAGGGCTGCCACGTGAGCGCTGGGCACATTGGACCACTGGTCTGACCCAGCAGCGGCAATTCTTATGTTCTTAACATAAGAATAGTCTTACTGGGTCAGACCAATGGTCCATCAAGCCCAGTAGTCCATTTTCACGGTGGCTAATCCAGGTCACTAGTACCTGGCCAAAACCCAAGGAGTAGCAACATTCCAGAATCCCAAAGAGTAACAGAAGATTCCAGAACTCCCAAAGCATAGCAACATTCCATGCTACCGATCCAGGGCAAGCAGTGGCTTCCCTCATGTCTTTCTCAATAACAGACTATGGACTTTTCCTCCAGAAACTTGTCCCAAGCTTTTCTTAAAACCAGCTAGGCTGTCCGCTCTTACCACAAGCTCTGGAAATGCATTCCAGGTGTTTAGGTAGCTTAGCGAGGATGAGCGGCACCCAGGGTGAGCTGTGCCCCCTCCTCCACCCTCTTCCCCGCCACATGGCATGCGCCCATTCCCCATACCTTTTTAATTTTGGCTTCAGCAGCTACCAACGTGTCGCCCACGTCGGCTTCAGCGCTCTCTCCGACATCCCTTCCTAGGCGCGGGTCCCGGAAGAGATAGCAAAGCCGATGTGGTGGCTGCTTGAGCCAAAGTTAAAAAGGTTCATAGACAACGCCGCGAAAGACCAAGGCGCGCACCGACAACTGAGCGCAAGATGGAGGCGCACGCCGAAGAAAATTACAGTTTTTAGGGGATCCGACGGGGGTTTTTGTTGGGGAGCCCCCCCGGTTTACTTAATAGAGATCGCGCCGGCGTTGTGGGGGGTTTGGGGGGTTGTAACCGTCCACATTTTACTGTAAACAACTTTTTCCCTAAAAACAGGGAAAAAGTGAAGTTTTCAGTAAAATGTGGGGGGTTACAACCCCCCAAACCTCCCACAACACCCCCACAACGCGGCACGATCTCTATTAAGTAAAGTGGGGGGGTTCCCCCCACACACACCCCTGTCAGTGCCCTAAAAACAGTAATTTTCGGCGGCCCGCACCCCCACGCTGCGCTCAATTGTCTGGGCGTGCCTTTGTCCTGGCGCGCTTTTGACCTGACACCGTTAAAAAGGTATGGGGGAAGAGAAGGGGTGCACGCAGGGCAGGGGGAGCACCGGGAAGGAAGGGGCAGAGCCAGAGCAAGAGGGCACCTGGAGCAGGCCGCCCTCCTTGTTCCCCCCCTTTCTACGCCACTGGTGTGAGTGTAGCCTCATTGTAGATTTATGGTTCATAGTCATTCGCACACGAGACTTCAGCACGCCGACATTGCAGCCCCGACAATTCAGCGTAAAACACCAGCGCGCCGCCTAAAAAGTGACTTTTAAAGAGCTCCGATGCGGGGTGTGAGTGGGGAACCCCTACAGTTTACTTCATACTCTTCGCGCTGCCATTGGTGGTGGTGGTGGTGGTGGGGGGTTTGGAACCCTCCATTATAGAGTAAACTTAACTTTTTCCTGATTTTTTACGAAAAAGTTAAGTTTTCTCTATAATGTGGGGGGTTGAACCCCCGCACAACCTCCCCAATGGCAGCGCGAACAGTCTGAAGTAAAGTGTGTGTGTGGGGGGGTTCCCCCACACACACTCCCCGTCGGAGCTCTTTGAAAGTCACTTTTTAGGCGGCGCACTGGTGTCTTGCGTCGAACTGTCGGCGCTGCAATGTCGGCACGCTGAAGTCTCGCGAGCTTTTGTCCCGTCACCAAATTTATTCAGGATGATATACACCAAATTTTATAGAAACTGGTCAAGTTTTTGACAGAGTCCTGAAGAAAACAAGCTTCTTTTCGGAAGCACAGCATAGTTCATTAATGGCGTGGGATATGTGGATGACTTTTACCATATTAATACAAAGAACAGACCATCCCGAGCTAGGATGACCCTCAACAGGATACAGAGGCTCTGCCTCGCCCCCTTGACAAGATACTCTACCATCGCCTTCCAGAAATGATGAGAGAAACGTGTCAAAGTCTTGCGGATTCTCCAGGAAAACTGCCATTAGGCAGTAGTGATAGAGCGATACGCAGACATCTTTAGGATGGCGCATGGTATAAATCACCTGCAGAGGGGGAGAGAGAGAGAAAAGAAAGAGAACGGTGAGAGATCCAGGTACGAAGGGAGGGTGGGAAGGAGGGGAGACAGTGGACTGGGCTTAGAATACATAGTAACTGATACTACCTGATCTACTTTTTACCTTTACTAGAAATGACCAATGATCTTCTTTTGTAACCCAACTTTATAACTCTTTTGTAATCCACCTTGAACCTAGGGTCACGGGGATCCCATGGGGACGCCCCCTAGGGTTGCGGGGATCCCATGGGGATGCCTCTTAAGGTTGCGGGGATCCTGCGGGGTTCGATACAACTCGAGCCGCGAGGCTCATCTTCTTTTTCCTACCTGCCCTGCCGCAGCACACATAGCCAACCGGAAGTCTTCCCTGATGTCAGCGCTGACGTCAGAGGGACGGCTTTGCTTAAGCTCTCCCTCCGACGTCAGCGCTGACATCGGGGAAGACTTCCGGTCGGCTATGTGTGCTGTGGCAGGACAGGTAGGAAAAAGAAGACGAGCCTCGCGGCTCGAGTTGTATCGAACCCCGCAGGATCCCCGTGACCCTAGAGGGCGTCCCCACGGGATCCCCGTGACCCGAAGGGGGAACCTGCGGGATCCCCACGGGTCCCGCAGGATTCTCGTCGTCCCCATTCCCGTGCAGCTCTCTACTCCGAACCAGTACCGACCCAGTGTCCCAGCATAGTGTTAGGGGACTCTCTCCCCTATGAACCAATATCAACCCAGTGTCCCAACATGTCCAAATGTTGGGTTGTTTATAGGAAGACTCACTTTTGCTTTTGACTTGAAGAAGGATTTTGGGAAGAGTTGAGCTGGGAGGTGGGACGTCATGATCCGAGGTGGGGCAAGATTCTGCAGGAACTTCTGGGCCGAGACCTGCTCAATCCACGGCACGCGCTCCCAGTTGGGTATGGAGTGGGAGTGGGTCACGTTCCCTTTGCTGTTCATGAGAGTCAAAAGCTCCTGCATCCACGTGGTCCCTAAAACCCATAGAAGGATGTGTCTCAGTGAAATGGAAAGTTTTAGGAGCAGCACAGAGAATCGAGTGGAAGGTGAAAAGCCAAGGATGGAAACAGAAAGTGGGGATCTGGCAAACATTAATTGGAAATATTGTACTCATCATTTACACCACCTCTGTGCCTGCATAACGAAGATGGCCGCAAGATAAGTGACATTTAGATCTTTTCAACTGGAAGGCAGGTGATGCTATGAGGTGAAAAATAATGCCAAGATTACATAGTAACATAGTAGATGATGGCAGATAAAGACCCGAATGGTCCATCCAGTCTGCCCAACCTGATTCAATTTAAATTTTTTATTTTATTTTATTAAATTTTTCTTCTTAGCTATTTCTGGGCAAGAATCCAAAGCTTTACCCGGTACTGTGCTTGAGTTCCAACTGCCAAAATCTCTGTTAAGACTTACTCCAGCCCATCTACACTCTCCCAGCCATTGAAGCCCTCCCCTGCCCATCCTCCACCAAACGGCCATACACAGACACAGACCATACAAGTTTGCCCAGTAACTGGCCTAGTTCAATATTTAATATTATTTTCTGATTCTAAATCTTCTGTGTTCATCCCACGCTTCTTTGAACTCAGTCACAGTTTTCCTCTCCACCACCTCTCTCGGGAGCGCATTCCAGGCATCCACTACCCTCTCCGTAAAGTAGAATTTCCTAACATTGCCCCTGAATCTACCACCCCTCAACCTCAAATTATGTCCTCTGGTTTTACCATTTTCCTTTCTCTGGAAAAGATTTTGTTCTACCCTTCAAGTATTTGAACGTCTGAATCATATCTCCCCTGTCTCTCCTTTCCTCTAGGGTATACATATTCAGGGCTTCCAGTCTCTCCTCATACGTCTTCTGGCGCAAGCCTCCTATCATTTTCGTCGCCCTCCTCTGGACCGCCTCAAGTCTTCTTACGTCTTTCGCCAGATTCACATCATTGCCGGCGTTGTAAAGTGTTTATTCAACTGAGCACTATCCATCAATCACTTTATTACTGAGCACTATCATTTATTTGTTTGTGCGTAATGGTATTTTTGTTGCTCTATACAGGTTTGGATTTCAAGGTTGTTGGGTTTTTTTTATTATCTAGACTGGAAATCCTACTTATAAAATTTTGTCTTCCATTTTTCGTTTGGTAAAAATGAACATATGCCACAGGAGAGTCAGCAAGAGAATGGACAAAAGAAAAATCCTTCACCTTGAAAAGGGATGACCAGGAAAGAGGAAGGGGGGGGGGGGGGGAGAATAGGAGGTGCTAAGGGCCTTGTACCGGATTTCGGGTAAGTGACGTTATAGACGTCATCGTCATGGACTTGGAACTCGTTTCTGATGAAGTTTAGGCTTTCCTCGTTGTGTACAATGGTGGGGAAAGGGATTCCCTCATGCAGAAAGTACTGTTCAGACACCTTTGCCATTGAAAGAGACTGACAGGAAGGGAGGGTTCTTGCACTAGCGCCCTGCAAAGCAGAAACAGAAACGTAAGGTACAACAACAAAATGCACTGTGAAGAGACAAGCTAAGAACATTGTTATGGGAATACTATGCTGTAGTGTTTCATACCCAGAATATCCCCACAGGAATACCACATTATAGAAAACCAAAAAAACTCTGTGGAGTGATGATGTTCCTAAATGGACTTTATTTGAAAGTGTCAAAGTTCCAAAGGTACACCGAAATCATCCATATAAAATAATTCCATCCACAAAAAAATAAATCATCCACATAAGAGCTTAAAGGACCTAGTCCACTAGGGATACAGGACCCAACACGGTCCGCGTTTTGACAAAAAGTCTTCTTCAGGGGTCCTATAAAGGTGAATATGTGGGGAACAATTATGTGGTGAGCCGGAAGTGAGACACCGCTTGCATTTGACACTTTCAAATAAAGTCCATTTAGGAACATCGTCACTCCACAGAGTTTTTTTGGTTTTCTCTTTGTGGATATTTTGGGGTCAATTCCTTTTGTTTTTGCATACACTATAGAACATCACACCCTGAATAACCCCACAAGAATACCACACTGTAATGTATCACACCCAAAGTGTCCCCACAGGAATACTACACTATAATATATCACACCCAGAATATCCCCAAAGGAATACCTCACACTGCAAAGTACCACACCAGAGTATCCCCACAGGAATATCACACTGTAATATATCACACCCAGAGTTTTCCCACATGAGTATCACACTATAGAACAGGGGTCTCAAACTCGTGGCCCACCAGATACTATTTTGAGGCCCTCGGTATGTTTATCATAATCACAAAAGCAAAATAAAACAGTTTCTTGATTATATGTCTCTTTAGTTATAAATTACAATATCATTATTAAGACTTAGCCAAAAGGAAAGATTTATAAACTATAAAGAGTTTTACCTCATGCAAAATTGTCATTTCTTTAATAAGACATTAACTATTTTTTTTGAGGCCCTCCAAGTACCTACAAATCCAAAATGTGGCCCTGCAAAGGGTTTGAGTTTGAGACCACTGCTATAGAGTAACCCACTCAGAGTGTTCCCACATAAATGCCACACTATAGGGCATCATACGCAGAGGTCAACACTTTATCATCTTCAGTGGATTTTGCCCTGATTTCAGCTCCATTTCAGGGGCTGCAGTTTTCGTGCAGGTGACTCATGGGTTAACTGTGGGGAATGAGTTGAAAGGGGATTAGCTTCCCTTTTAGATGCAGTTTGGCAGGTTCTGAAACGTTTTCAACAGAGCTCCTTTGTGGTGTTCAGGGAAACATTATCCCAGAGCTCCGAAAAGCGCTTTAGGAATGTGAAGGAGAGCTCGGGAGGGAGCTAGAGAACCTTCCTTGCAGTCTTGTTTCTTCTTGCTCTTAAATTGCTACAGTAAATATTAATAGCTCCTCCTCATCTCTGAGCCTAGTTGACCCTGGGAAAGTCACTTAACCTTGCATTGGCCCACTAGGGATAGAAAGTATCTGCATATAATGTATAGTGCTGCGTTCATTTGGTAGCACTATAGAAATGATTAGAAGTAGTGGTAGAAGTTCTCTATTACTTAAGACTGTATGTATAATTTGATAATGTGATACCTTTATGTCGCATGTCTAATTCTTTGTAACATATTTAACTCTATACATAAATTCTATGTAATGATATGTTGATACCTGTAACTCGCCTAGAACTCTAATTAATGAGGATTTGGCAGGATATAAGATTGCACGTAACATGTGTCATCTGTGTCGATGTCCTGCAGTGTTGTACTGGAGCTGAATGCACAGGCTGTGTTCTACAATTAGCGCTGTGGCCATTCCCCTATCAGGGACTGAATGGAAGACTTTATCACTGCTAACACATGGCAAAAGTCTGGCTTGAGGGGCAAAGTCTGTGTCTGTCCCCTCGACACACTTCGTCACCTCTCCAGGCATAGACCATCCTGTTAAGTCCTATTTCTTAGGAGCATGCCTCCTTCCCATGAGCCCTGATTAGAATGACTCCCCCTCGAGAGCCCTTGGTTTTCAGATTTAACTCACACCATTCTCAGTAACAGTTCAGTGTAGTTACTTACCTGTAACGTAGGTTCTCCATGGACATCAGGATAGTCAGCCACATATGGGTGTTGTCCCAACAGCTCTCAATTTACGGATAAGCTCTCCAATAGCTCAGAGAGATTTTTTTTTTTTCTCTCTCTGAGCACGTGCAGTGCCCGGGCCCTACCCATTTCCCCCTGCTTCCCCCTAATCCCCAGGATGTTCCTAGCTGTGGCCGGGTCGGTCGTATGGGGAGGCGGGTGGGTTGTGTGGCTTACTATCCTGCTGTCCACGGAGAACCTACGTTACAGGTAAGTAACTACACTTTCTCCTAGGACAAGCAGGATGAGTCAGCCACATATGGGTGACTCCCTAGCTGAGGGATGTACGTACTGGACCTGCGCCTTAGCGCTCTGTGCATCCCTCGCCTGGCTGTGGAGGCCGAGCCGGGCAGGGTAATCAGGCGAAGCAGGTGAAGTTGAGGAAACAAGGTTTTAGATAAAGTGCTGTGTTAACTGAGCAATAATACTCACAGAACAATGAACTGGTCAATGACAATCAATGAACAGTGAGAAACCAACTGGTCAACAGTGACAATTCATACTTGCATGCGAGAATTCATAATTGCCTATTCCACATTCAGTCTAGGCAGGAGTGCTGGAAGACCTACTTAACTCACAGAACAGTGAAACTGGTCAATGACAATCAATGAACAGTGAGAAACCAACTGGTCAACAGTGACAATTCGTACTTGCATGTGAGAATTCATACTTGCCTATTCCACATTCAGTCTAGACAGGAGTGCTGGAAGAACTACTTAATCAATATCTATAACACCCTATTTGATCAGTGTTTGTCGATATTTATAACACCCTACTTGATCAGTGTTCGTCAAGGCTGTGCTAGTGGTTGCTGTCCCTCCCGGGAGGGAAGAGCCACTTCCAAGACTGCTCGGCCGAATGCATTTGGAGCGTGGAATGCTATGTCGAGGCAGTAGTGCTTGGTGAAGGTGTGCATGGAGGACCAAGTGGCTGCATCGTAGATGTCCCCTATTGGTGTGTGGTGCAGATGAGCCGTTGTGGTGGCTATGGCTCTGCGCTGGTGGGCGTGGGCTCCCACCTGCGGTTGACGCTGCGCTTTTCTATAGGTGAAGGGGATGCACTTTTATATCCAGCGCGAGCACCTGCGTTTGGTGGCCGGAAGTCCTGTTCTGTTTTGGTCGTAGGAGACAAACAATTGAGGCTTGTCTAATCTGCTGCATAGTCAGGGCCCGCACACAGTCCAGGAGGTGTTGCTGAGGTGGCAGTGTGCCTACCTGTGGGGAGATGTAGAGTGCTGGGAGGCACGCTGAAGCCACCTTCGGCAAGAATCGGGGGTGGGTTCTGGGTACCACCCTGTTCTCATGGAGGAGTGTGTCAGCCGAAATGATGGTCAGGGTTTTCCCGGCCAGGAATACGGGATCTGCCTCCCACAAAGGCTTGAAGGGGTCGAGGTGAGCTGATGCGGCACCAAGTTGACGTCCCATCCGGGCGGTGGTGGTCTGACCGGTGGGTGCAGATTGGACAGTCCCTTCATGAAATTTTGTGATTACTGGATGCCTCGACACTGGTTTGTTGTCTAGGCCAGCGTGGTATGCCGCGATTGCACTTAGGTGGACCTTGATGTAAGTGGGTTTTAGGTCCCACTGAGATAAGCTCAGTATGTACTGCAGGATGTCCGGTATGGGGCAGTTGTAGGGGTCTCGCTGCGTGTCTGTGCACCGGTAGCAGAACCTTCTCCATTTCAATCCCATAGCGTTTTCTGGTTGAAGGTCTTCTGGCTGCCATAAGTGTGTGCTCCACGTCTTGTGGTAGGTTCATCCTCTCATCATCCATGCGGTCAGGGCTAAGGAACGCAGGTCATGGTGGAGGGTAAGGTTCCTGCGTTGTGTTATGAGAACTGCACTGATCGGGAGGGGGGAGAGGTGGGTGAACCGCTATCCCTTGCCGGAACAGGACCCATGGTTGCAGGGGCCTGGACAGGGCAATCATGATCACCGTTGCTCTGTCCTGAAGGATCTTCTGCAGGACTTAGGATATGGCGGGTAGGCGTATACGAGTCCATGGTTCCAACTCACAGACAGACTGTCGGGGCTGAGACGGTGATGGATTGATCTCTTTGCACAGAAGGTCAAGTATTTTGAGTTCGGTTCGGTTGCAAACAGGTCGATGCTCGGTGTGCCCCAGGAGCTGAAGATCTTCTTCGTCGCCGCTGGGTTGTGACACCACTCATCGGGATCCAGCTGGTGGCTGAGGCTTTCTGCCAGGTTGTTCTGCTCCCCCGGGAGGTAAATTGCCTGGATGGGGCATTGAATAGAGTTGTTGAACTCCCACATGCGGCAAGCTTCCTTGCATAGCGAGACTGATCCTGTCCCTCCCTGCTTGTTGATATAGTGCATGGCCACCTGGTTTTCTGTTTGGGTGAGGACTGCCCTGCCTGTCACTCATTGTTTGAAGGTTTCGAGGGCATTTCCTATGGCTCCGAGCTCCAGTAGGTAGATATGGAGTGAGGATGCCTGTGCGAGGATCGAGAAGGTGTTTCCCCCCTCCATGTTTGGAGGCATCCATGGTGGCCACCAGCTGGTGAGGTGGTGGTCTGGTTTCCCTTTTGCTAAGTTATCTCGGGCCATTCACCAGTGAAGCGTTTTGTGTATGGGCTGACGAATGGGTATCTGGGTGGTCAGTGACGTCTGAGGTGCCCTTTCAGGGATCTCAATTGTAGTCTGGTGTGTTGGACAACAAAGACCGCAGCCGAGACACAGGAGGGAGCGTGCTGACGATGAGCTGCTGGCAGGGATGCACTGGGCCAGGGATGTCATAGCGTCGATCTGGTAGTCCCGTAGGACGACCTTGGTCTATGTGGTGTCGATGACTGCCCATATGAACGATATCCCCTTGGGGGGGTATCAGCTGGGATTTCATGTAGTTGATGAGGAACCCCAGTTCTTGGAGGAGGGTTATGGTGGTTGTCGGGGCTGCCAGCTGTCGAGATAAGATAAGACGCACACCCCTTGAAGGTGAGGATGTGCCACTGCCACACACTTTGTGAACGCTCTTGGAGCCATTGAGAATCCAAGGGGTAGAACCTTGTACTGGAGGCATCTGTCTTGGCTTTAGAAGCGACGATGCCTCCTGTTGGCTGGGTGCATGGGCACGTGAGTGTATGCATCATGTAAGTCCAGGGATACTAGCCAATACTTGGGCTGTAACAGGGCCAAGACTTTACCCAGAGAGTGCATCTGGACCTTGTGTATGCACCTGTTGAGCTTGCAGAGATCCAGGAACGAGCGTTGTCCTTGTCCATGGTGACGCGGGGGTTCCTGGAGTAGAAACCCCTTGGTGATCTCCTCTGTTCGTCACCGCCTCTATTGATTCTGCCGAAGCAGGTCCTCTCCTTGCTGCAGGAAAATTGGGTCGTCAGATGGAGGGTGCCCCGCCCACTCTGGGGGCGGGAGTGGAGACGAATTCGGAATCCCTGCTTGATGATTCTGAGGGCCCACTGGTCGATGCTGATCCGGGGCCAAGCCTTCGCAGACAATCTGATCCTGCTGGGCCGGAGGGTGGTCAAGGTTCTGTTTTCGTCTTGTGGAGAGGGCTGCCCTTGGATGCCCCTGCCCCTTGGGGGTGCTTGTTTGCGTAGCAGTTATGTTACTGTTGCGAGCGCTGGGGCACAGACTGCTGCCAGTGTGGACTGGCTCGGTGGTGAGCTGGAGTCCCTGTTTTATTTTATTTATTTATTTTCTCTCAATGTCCTCCTGATACAGCCCCATCTGGAACTGTAGCGCAGCAATTCGTGCGCTCAGCATTGCGCCCTCGAAGGTCTTTTTCCCCGTGGAATCCAGGGTTTTTCAGGTCCTTCCCTGACGGGGCGTTGGAAGGGGGGGCTCGTGCTGCCCTGTTTCTCTTAAGCGCCAAGGCTACCGCAATGTCCATGTATGGCTGCTGTGGGTTGTCGAATCCCCGGGCTGGAAAGATCTGGTACTTCAATCCCAGTCTCCTTGATGTTGGTTGCCCTGAAGAGGCAACATGCAGGGATTCATAACACAACGTGGGAACCTTACCCTCCACCACGACCTGCGTTCCTTAGCCCTGACCGCATGGATGATGAGAGGATGAAACTACCACAAGACGTGGAGCACACACTTATGGCAGCCAGAAGACCTTCAACCAGAAAACGCTATGGGTTGAAAGGGAGAAGGTCCCGCTACCAGTGCACAGACACGCAGCGAGACCCCTACAACTGCCCCATACCGGACATCCTGCAGTACATACTGAGCTTATCTCAGTGGGATCTAAAACCTACTTCCATCAAGGTCCACCTAAGTGCAATCGCGGCATACCACACTGGCCTAGACAACAAACCAGTGTCGAGGCATTCAGTAATCACAAAATTTCATGAAGGGACTGTCCAATCTGCACCCACCGGTCAGACCACTACCGCCCGGATGAGACCTCAACTTGGTGCCGCATCAGCTCACCTCGACCCCTTCAAACCTTTGGGGGAGGCAGATCCCGTATTCCTGGCCGGGAAAACCCTGACCATCGTTTCAGCCGACACACTCCTCCATGAGAACAGGGTGGTACCCAGAACCCACTCCCGATTCTTGCCGAAGGTGGCTTCAGCGTGCCTCCCGGCATTCTACATCTCCCCACAGGGAGGCACACAGCCACCTCAGCAACACCTCCTGGACGGTGTGCGGGCCCTGACTAAGCAGCATATTAGACAAGCCTCAATTGTTCGTCTCCTATGACCAAAACAGACCAGGATTTCCGGCCACCAAACGCAGGCGCTCGCGCTGGATATACAAGTGCATCCCCTTCACCTATAGAAAAGCGCAGCGTCAACCGCAGGTGGGAGCCCACGCCCACCAGCGCAGAGCCATAGCCACCACAACGGCTCATCTGCACCACACACCAATAAGGGACATCTACGATGCAGCCACTTGGTCCTCCATGCACACCTTCACCAAGCACTACTGACTCGACATAGCATTCCATGCTCCAAATGCATTCGGCCGAGCAGTCTGGGAAGTGGCTCTTCCCTCCTGGGAGGGACAGCAACCACTAGCACAGCCTTGACAAACACTGATCAAGTAGGGGGTTATAAATATCGACAAACACTGTTCAAGTAGGGTGTTATAAATATTGATTAAGTAGGTCTTCCAGCACTCCTTCCTAGACTGAATGTGGAATAGGCAAGTATGAATTCTCACATGCAAGTACGAATTGTCACCGTTGACCAGTTGGTTTTCTCACTGTTCATTGATTGTCATTGACCAATTTTACTGTTCTGTGAGTTAAGTAGGTCTTCCAGCAATCCTGTCTAGTCTGAAGGTGGAATAGGCAAGTATGAATTCTCATATGCAAGTACGAATTGTCACTATTGACCAGTTATGAATTGTCACTGTTGACTAGTTGGTTTTCTCACTGTTCATTGATTGTCATTGACCAGTTTTCGCTTTCTGTGAGGTAAGTAGGTCTTCCAGCACTCCTGTCTAGACTGAATGTGGAATAGGCAAGTATGAATTCTCATATGCAAGTACGAATGGTCACTGTTGACCAGTTGGTTTCTCACTGTTCATTGATTGTCATTGACCAGTTCATTGTTCTGTGAGTATTATTGCTCAGTTAACACAGCACTTTATCTAAAACCTTGTTTCCACAACTTTACCTGCTTTGCCTGATTACCCTGCCCAGCTCGGCCTCCACAGCCAGGCGAGGGATGCACAGAGCACTAAGGCGCAGGTCCAGTACGTACATCCCTCAGCTAGGGAGTCACCCATATGTGGCTGACTCATCCTGCTTGTCCTAGGAGAAAGTGTAGTTACTTACCTGTAACGTAGGTTCTCTGTGGACAGCAGGATAGTCAGCCACACAACCCACCCCCCTCCCCATACGGCCGACCCGGCCACAGCTAGGAACATCCTGGGGAATAGGGGGAAGCAGGGGAAAATGGGTAGGGCCCGGGCATGCCCAGTGGTGCCCGGACACTGCACGTGCTCAGAGAGAAAAAAAAAAATCTCTCTGAGCTATTGGAGATCTTATCCGCAAATTGGGAGCTGTTGGGACAACACCCATATGTGGCTGACTATCCTGCTGTCCACGGAGAACCTACGTTACAGGTAAGTAACTACACTTTACAGTGAAGTATATTAGGCATTTCCCTGTCCTAGGGAGCTAATTGTAAAAAAAAAAAAAAAAAAGCAGTGGTGGGATTTGGACTCTGGCTTCCCCAGTTCTTAATCCACTGCTCTATTAGGCTACTCCTCTTGAAACCCACTTATGAGGCCGTTCTTTACCGTTCAGTCCTCAATGTAAAGATATTTTCCTCGTTCCCAGATTCCCCTATAATAAGGACGTTCTTTAATAAGGACATATTCCTCTCCCTGATTACACTGTCCCATTCTTTTTTTTCCACCAAGTACTATAACGATTTTGACAGCCAAGAACCCATTAAAGAGGCCAGAATGAACTTTCTATTATCCGTCGCAGATAACACTTACCGACTCCAGTACCACAGAAGCAACACAGAAGGAAAAATGTCCTCGCCAATGGCCAGGCCTTAGCTGTCTGCAATATCTCCCTTCTAACTCTCGTACCCACTTCACTGGTCCTTTGGTTCCTCGAGAAGCATTCCCTCGCTCTTCTGTGTTCTCCTACCTTCTTTTTTTTTTTCTTATAGGCGATGCTACGTCAGCCGTTTTGATCTTGGTGCCTGGGTGCACGAGTGATTGCCAGGTAAGCGAAACGGAGATCTCTGTGAGTTAAAAGGTGTGGCAGCCGTGTTAGCCCACTTTTAAAGGTAATATATAGAAATTAAACAAAAAAAACATAAAGGAAATAAGGTGATACCTTTTTAATTGGACTAACAATGCGTTTTTTGATCAGCTTTCAAAGGTAACCCTTCTTTTTCAGATCAGAATTGATTGTGAGTTAAAATTCATCTCTGTGCCCTCCCCCCTCTCCATCCCTCCTCTGTGCTGTGTATATAAAGTGTCAGTGAGCATAGATATGTTTGCCACCCGCCCCTTCTGGCAACAGATCAATGGACCTGTGACCTCCTGCCTTGGAGGCCAGGGGTAATTCCCAGAGCTTTTTCATTAGGCCAGGGCTACCAGCCAGCGTCTTCTATAGACCCCTCTCAGAGTTTAGATGAGGGCTGGAGCTTATATTAGAGCCTGAGTTTATTTATCAATTTAATTATTAAGATTTATTTACTGCCTTTGTAGAGAAATTCACTCCAGGAAGTGTACAGAGCTGGACTTAGATAACAGACAAGTACAGCAGTGCAAATATTCAGATAACAGGACACAGTATGGCACAGTTGGCTCCATACAAAGTTCACACAATACACAATGAAATCTCTTAATAGACAGCGTGAGGAGAGTGGTGGGGTAAGTGGAGGTGGAGCACTTAGATAGAGAGTGAAACAGGATTTAGAAAAAGAATAAGGGGATAGATTCTCAAAACTTTGCGGTAAAAACCGATAGGCCCCTCTCGCGACCATTATTGTAGCGATTCCAAAAAGGCGAGTCATTCTAAAAAAAAAAAAAATAACGCAAGAAAATGAGGTTGGTGGAGAATAACGAAGGTTCACTAAACTTACACGAGATGAGTCGCTGGTGATAGTGATCGCCACATGCACAAAATATGCCACGAAAGAGGCATAAATGTGCGCCTGTACCGGGAAAAGCAACACCGTATGCGGTGTGTCAATCATAAAGATGCCAGAGCTAGTGGATGAAGGGAGGGGAAATGCAATGTCGTCTTTCAATAAGTACGCATAAGACATGCCTTGTCTCCCCCCAAAACTGCTATAACTCAGTTAAAAGGGGATAGATTCCGTACAAACGTAAGGAAGTTCTTCTTCACCCAGAGAGTGGTAGAGAACTGGAACGCTCTTCCGGAGTCTGTTATAGGGGGAAACACCCTCCAGGGACTAAAGACAAAGTAGATAGAGACAGGTTGTTCACCCTCTCCAAGGTAGAGAGAACGAGAGGGCACTCTCTAAAGCTGAAAGGGGATAGATTCTGTACAAACGTAAGGAAGTTCTTCTTCACCCAGAGAGTGGTAGAGAACTGGAACGCTCTTCCGGAGTCTGTTATAGGGGGAAACACCCTCCAGGGACTAAAGACAAAGTAGATAGAGACAGGTTGTTCACCCTCTCCAAGGTAGAGAGAACGAGAGGGCACTCTCTAAAGCTGAAAGGGGATAGATTCTGTACAAACGTAAGGAAGTTCTTCTTCACCCAGAGAGTAGTAGAAATCTGGAATGCTCTTCTGGAGGCTGTTATAGGGGAAAACACCCTCCAGGGATTCAAGACAAGGTTGGACAAGTTCCTGCCGAACCAGAACGAACGCAGGTAGGGCTGGTCTCAGTTAAGGCACTGGTCTTTGACCTGGGGGCCGCTGCATGAGCGGACTGCTGGGCGCGATGGACCACTAGTCTGACCCAGCAGCGACAATTCTTATGTTCTTATGTAAATCTTGTAATTTGTTTATAAAGTCAAATTTTATCATGAACCACACCCAGAAACACATAAGACATGGCTATCATACACACGCTCAAAAAGCGTGCTTTTGTCCACTACCCCTCCCCCCCAAAAGGCTATAATTTAGGTCAATCGTGTGATTTTTATTTTTTTTCAAGAGTCACAGTCAAAACACACACCAGAGATACGCTTTTTATAGTACCGGCACCCCCGGACCAGTCACTGATTTTTGTTCACCAAAAGCTGATACCATGCTTGGAGAATCACTCGGCGAATCAGAGACTGGTAGGAAGATCGGTGAACCATTTTGGCAATCTGCCACTAAAATACATGCACGCTAAACCGGCTGGAACCGGTTTAGCGACTGCGTTAAAGGCAGCCTTAAGTTTTGAGAATCTGGCCCTAGGGGATTAAATTTTTTTTTTTTTAAAGTTGTATGTGTGGAGCTGTGAGGTCATCAGTCTTCCCATAAACCCCTCTGAGGACACCAGTCCGCTGAGAACGCCTGCTCTAAAGATCCCGCCCCCCCTCCCCCGATCATGCTTGTTTCATGGCTATTTCCTTCTCAGGGGCCCCCGTTCTAAGGACATTCCTTTGCTTCAATAAAAGCAGTCCCCTCCACCCTCTTAACAGCCCCCATTATAAGGACATTGGCACGATGAGTGAGGTGATTAAATCTGCAGACAATACGAAGATATTCAGAGTAGTGAAGACACAGGGGGATTGCGAAAATCTGCAACGTGACATAATCAAGCTCGAGAAATGGGCACCAGCATGACAAATGAGGTTCAACATGGATAAGTATAAAGTGATGCATGCCGGTAACAAAAATCTCATGCACCAATACAGGATATCCGGGACGGAACTTGGAGAGACCTCCCAGGAAAGAGACCAGGGAGTTCTGATCGATAAGTCAATGAAGCTGTCCGCGCAATGCACGTCAGCGGCAAAAAGGGCGAATAGAATGCTAGGAATTATTAAGAAGGGGATCACGAACAGATCAGAGAAGGTTATCATGTTGCTGTACTGGGCCATGGTGCGCCCTCACCTGGAGTACTGCGTCCAGCACTGGTCGCCATACATGAAGAAGAACACGGTACTACTCGAAAGGGTCCAGAGAACAGTGACTAAAATGGTTAAGGGGCTGGAGGAGTTGCTGTACAGTGAGAGATTAGAGAAACTGGGCCTCTTCTCCCTTGAAAAGAGGAGACTGAGAGGGGACATGATAGAAACATTCAAGATAATGAAGGGAATAGACTTAGTAGATAAAGGCAGGTTGTTCACCATCTCTAAGGTAGAGAGAATGAGAGGGCACTCTCTAAAGTTAAAAGGGGTTAGATTCCGTACATACGTAAGGAAGTTCTTCTTCACTCAGAGAGTGATTGAAAACTGGAACGCTCTTCCAGAGTCTGTTATAGGGGAAAACACCCTCCAGGGATTCAAGACAAAGTTGGACAAGTTCCTGCTAAACTGGAACGTCTGCAGGTGAGGCTGGGCTCATTTAGAGCACTGGTCTTTGACCTGGGGGCCGCCGCGTGAGTGGACTGCCGGGCAGGAGGGACCACTGGTCTGACCCAGCAGCGGCAATTCTTATGTTCTTATGTTATGTTAAGACATTCTGCCTTGCATGTGCTCGTTACAAGGATGTTCACCCTTTATTATTTGAAATTTTTTACTCCTGTAATTCTGTATTGCTTACGTCTGACTTATTCTCGCTGCAGAGCGTCTCGAGTGAATTCCTTCAAAAAGCTGATATATAAATCCCAATACATAACAAATGAATAAACTACCCTTCATAAAACAACCTTATGAAGGCCTCACTGTCTATTTCTTTCAAAGTTCTGTTCTCTGCTTTCAGCCCGTCTCTTGGGACGCATTCCCTGCTCCTGCACTGCTTGGAGGCTTGTCTGGCGACCACTGGGATGCACCGTGCTGGGAAGAGTCCAGCTCTTGCCTCCTCAGTGCCCACCGTTCGTGAGGAGCCAATGACAGGGCAGTGGGTTTTGCGGAGCTGATGCATGCGGATGCGGATTTGGCAGGTGCCAAGAGATAGGTTTCTGCCTTGGGGGCTGTTAGAATTATACCATCTCTCCCCTCCAGGAAAGCAGCTGGTCCAGGTGCTGTTGAAATAAGCCCGTAGTCCTCAAAATACAGTCAAACCATGGATTGCGAGTAACATCCTTCTCCTACATCCCAGGCATTTCTTTTGATGATTCAGGCATCTTCAAGGTGATTAGTAGAAAAGTTGTAATGGAGAGCTGTAGAAAATCCGACTAATGGGAACGGGCGGAGACTAAAGACTGGTGACTAGGGGGAAGCAGGAGGAAATGGGTAGTGATCGGGTATGCCCGGTGGGGTGCAGGGCACTGCACGTGCCCAGAGAGAGAGAGAGAGAAAAAAATCTCTCTGAGCTATTGGAGAGCTTATCTGCAAATGGGAGCTGATGGGACACACCCATATGTGGCTGACTCATCCTGCTTGTCCTAGGAGAAAAGGATTTCCCCCTTGATTCCTCCTCCCTACATACTCCCCCTTTCTACAAGCATTTTGCCTCCAATGGTCTCCTGTTAGGAAAGAGATTCCCCATCCTAAAAAATCCCTGTTTTAATGACATTCCCTTTGCAGGGCGATATTCCTCTGTCTCAAGATAAAACCTTCCTTTTCCCCTTCTTTGTAAAACCCCAGACCCAGATCCTTCTAGCCAGAGAGCTCCGGGGACCAGACCTAACCCTAGGGGTCCTGGAGCTCCCGTCTCTGGGTCCTGTCTTGTGTCCATCCTGTTTGCATGCCTCTTACCGTGATGCAGAAGAGGCCGCCAGATGCAGCAGAGGAGAAGCCGTTTTCAAAGGGGAAGGCTTTGGCTTTTTAAAGAAAATGGGAAGGATCCTTGACAGGGGTGTTCCTGTTTAACTAGGAACATTTAAGGCTTTAGGCCCTTCCCAGAAAGAGTTACGTTCACACTAGCAGTGCACAGCGGAGGAGCAGCAGGCTGAGAACCAGAGGAGCCCAGTTCAAATCCCACCACCATTTCCCCTGTTCAAATCTTGGGCAAATGAGAACAAAAAAAAATAAATGCAACTACTATAATTAAAATATTCTCAATCAACTTAAAAATAATTAGCTTTGTGATACGACACGATGAATGTGCTCAGTACTACCCCCCTCCCCCCCCCAAACACCGGTCATTTGAGCAAATCCAGAACAATGGAACGGAGAACCATCATGACAACATTATGTTCTCCATTGTAATCTCATATTGTGATGGACCATGGTCCTAAGAGCTTATGGTCATCATAGCAATGATAATTGGAAAAGAGATGGCTGAGAGGAGATATGATTGAAATCTACAAATTCCTGAATGGAGTAGAACGGGTACAAGTGGATCGATTTTTCACTCTATGTCATTGATGCTTGCTATCTCCCCGTATTGTGTGATGTATTATGTTTTTTTTTAGATTTGTTTATCGCTTTGTATTAAGATTAAGTAATCCATCACATTTTAATAAACTTGAAATACTTTTAAAACCAATAGGAAGAAATATTTTTTACTCAGAGAATAGTTAAGCTCCGGAATGCATTGCCAGAGGTTGAGGTAAGAGCGGATAGTGTAGCTGGTTTTAAGAAAGGTTTGGACAAGTTCCTGGAGGAAAAGTCCATCGTCTGTTATTGAGAGAGACATGGGGGAAGCCACTGCTTGCCCTGGATTGGTAGCATGGAATGTTGCTACTCTTTGGGTTTTGGCCAGGTACTAGTGACCCGGATTGGCCACCATAATAACGGGCTACTGGGTTTGATGGACCATTGGTCTGACCCAGTAAGGCAATTCTTATGTTCTTAAAAGAAAAAATGGAAAAACCACTTATCTGATTGACGACAAAACTTGTGCGGCTTTGTGTAACTCCTATCATGGACATCCAGAAAACAGCTTAGATGTCCCATTTATATAAATGCCAAATGTTCAGTTTTTCACTCTGCACACCATCAACTCACTCACACTCCAAACTGTCCAACACAAACCTCATAGAACAAAATCCACCATATTAAAGTGCCCAAAACAAAATTGCACTGCAGTTCACCCCTTGAGGTAACATTTTTGTTCACAGTTCAAGAAGGTGCTCTTTCACCCTATTGGAAGAGTAAAGTTGGAGTTTGACTCTAAAGGATAGATTTACTAACCTGCCCGATCGTGACCGATTCATGTCTGATCCGGGCAGGTCCGATGGATTCTGCAACCAAGAATATTCTAATGGGGCTGATCGGAAGCACGCCCCCTACTGGTGACATGGATCACTAGGTAGCTATCCCGATGCATGCGCAGACCGTCTACTTTGCCTGTAGATTGTCTGCGCATGTCAGTGGCATACCAAGGGGGAGGCGGGGGAGGCGGGGGGGGGGGGGGGCAGTCCACCACGGGTGCAAGCCCTGAGAGGGTGCTCCTGGTCTGGTTTCCCCCCCCTGCGTCCGGTTCAGCCCCCGACGTCCGGGTCTCGCATCTGGATTCCCACCCCCTGGCCTCCCCGAACCATTTACCTGGGGAAGCAGCCTGCAGCAAGATCGTGATGCCAGCGATCTTTGCACTGCTTGGCTCTGTTTCCTCCTCCGCGGTCCCGCCCCTCCTCTGACGAGGCGGGACAGCGGCGGAGGAAACAGAGCCAAGCAGTGCAAAGATCGCTGGCATTGCGATCTTGCTGCAGGCTGCTTCCTCAGGTAAATGGTGCGGGGAGGTGGGGCAGATGAGCGGTCCTTCGTGATGGGCGAGCGGTCCTTTGAGGTGGTGGGGAGCGAGTGGTCCTTCGGGGGGGCAGCAGGCCTTCAGGGTGGGGTGGGCAGGCAGGCCTTGGGGGGGCGGGGAGACAGGCCTTCAGGGGGACATGCCTTCAAGGGAGGGACAGGCCTTCAAGGGGGACAGGCAGGCAGGCCTTCAAGGGGGGGGCAGGCCTTCAAGGGGGGGACAGGTCTTCAAGGGGAACAGGCAGGCAGGCCTTCAAGGGGGGGACAGGCTTTCAGGGGGGGTGCAGGCCTTCAAGGGGGGGGGACAGACCTTCAGGGGTGGGATGCAGACCTTTAAGGGGGGATAGGCCTTCAGGGGAGGGGAGCCCTGGTGTAGAAGTACACGGAGGGAAGGGGGAGGGGTTCAAAGAGACATGCATATGCCGGACTTTGGATGGGAAGAAATAATGGGTCTGAAAACAGAGGAGAGGGAGAGAGATGATGGACCATGGATTTTAGGGAGGGAAGGAACAGAAAGAGACAGAAAGGGAGAGAAGTTGGACACAAGGGATGGTGTTTAGGGGGAGATAGAGATACTGGTTAGGAGGGTAGTTGGGAAAAGAAAGGGAGAGATGGTGGACCCTGGGGTGGTGGGGAAGGAGGGAGAGATGCTGGATGAAAGGGTAATTAAGAAAAGGTGGATCTGTGGAGGGAGATGAAAAAAAGGAAAGATGCCAGACATCCGAGGGAGGGAAGGGAAATGGAAAGGGAGGACAGAGATGGAAGATGGATGGTTAGCACGGAGAAAGTAGAAAGAAGTAGACCCTGGCAAGAAAGTTATCAGAAGACAACCAGAGCCTTGGACCAACAAGATTTGAAAAATAACCAGACAACAAAAGGTAGAAAAACTAATTTTATTTTCTGTTTTGTGATTACAATATGTCAGATTTGAAATGTGTATCCTGCCAGAGCTGGTGTTATATAGAAACATAGAAAAATGACGGCAGAAAAGGGCCAAAGCCCATCAAGTCTGCCCACTCTAGTGACCCTTCGCCTTGAATTTGTTCACCACCCCCTGCCTTTACATCATTAGAGATCCCACATGAATATCCCATTTATTTTTAAAATCTGCCACGCTGTTGTCCTCAATCACCTGCAGTGGGAGTTCGTTCCAATGATCGACCACCCTCTCGGTGAAGAAATACTTTCTGAAGTCACTATGAAATTTTCCTCCCTTAGTTTTCAGCAGATGCCCTCTGGTGGACGAAGGTCCTATAAGACGGAAGATATCCTCTTCCACCTCGATACGGCCCGTGATATATTTAAATGTCTCACTCATGTCCCCTCTCTCTCTTCGTTCCTCAAGTGAGTACAGCTGCAATTTATTCAGCCTTACTTCATACGGGAGATCCTTGAGCCCCGAGACCATCCTGGTGGCCATCCGCTGAACTGACTCTATTCTCAGCACATCTTTCCGGTAATGTGGTCTCCAGAAAGATGTGCTGAGAATAGAGTCAATTAGACCGCAAACGTGAGCTAGGATTTAACAGAGAGAGGTAAAGTCATTTTTGTTTCTTTATTTTATTTACACCACAGCGCCAGTGTGGTTAGGAGAAGCCAAAGGGGGGTGAAAAAGCTATAAAATAAACCCACCAGGATGTTTGAAAAAAACACCCAATTGGGCAGGAAAATCAAATCGATAAACTAATTCAATAGGCTGAATCGAATCAAATTTTTTTTCCTGAATCTGGCAGCACTAGGTTGCGCTACTATCTTAGACTTTAGGACCTAGGATTGGGGAGAGATGGCATCCTCAGTACTTTATAATGCAAGTGAAACGAGGATTTGGTCAGACTTTTGAAGGGTCTGCAGAAGAAAAATATTGTATAGGCCGGGGACATGAGACAGCAGGAAACGGGAACTTTTCTTCCTTCTATTTTTGTGAATGGAAAGGCTGAGGATGTTGGAGAGTTCAGTTAAAATATGTGCTTTATAAGAAAATATAATAATGTATTTTATAAAGTTTATAGCATTGCTGGCCTACCCGGTGAGGTGTTCCTAGTGGTGGTGGTGGTGATGGCAGCGTGTCAATGTGTTGAGAGGAAGAGGTGGTCTGGGAAATTCTGTTGAGCAAACTCCAGGCCCCTTTCCACCCCCCAGTTAGTCCACTCCACTCAACTGGTTCACACACTGAGTGGGTCTTTGGGTGTTGTTCCTGGGTAGTTGTTTTGGGATCTCTTCCAATGATTTGTCAGTATCTCCTTCTGGTCCAAGGAAGGAAACTTTGTTAATCTTAGCATTGACCTTCAGAATATGTTTGTAACAGCGCTGCTTGTGTGGCATTAGGCTATTTAGTGATCGAAAAAAAACCCCAGACCTTTGCACATTTTTGCACTATATGGTGGGTGTATGAGGAGATTCACATTTCCTGCACAGCTAAGTCCGTGTGAAGTTACCTTGTGCTGTATTTGACATCTAGCAAGATCTCTTGTTTGGAAGGAAAGATCTAAACTTAAAAATGAAGTGGCCAGAAGTTATGGTAAAAACAGATAGTGTAGCTGGTTTTAAGAAAGATTTGGACAAATTCCTGGAGGAAAAGTCCATAATCTGTTATTAAGACATGGGGGAAGTGTCTGCTTGCCTTGGATCGGTAGCATGGAATGTTGCTACTCTTTGGGTTTTGACCAGGTATTAGTGACCTGGATTGGCTACCATGAGAATGGGCTACTGGGCATGATGGACCATTGGTCTGACCCAGTTAGGCTATTCTTATGTTATGTTCTCATCTGTAGGGGCCTTTGTTTTCACTTCTTATTTTAATGTATTTTTTTTCTGGGAACTTATCAGTGTTTTTTTTTATAATGGGAACAAAAATGGAAGAGAATTAATGTGTGTGGAATGGGGGGGGGGGGGGTAACTAATTTCTTCAGCTAAATAATTCAATCCACCTCAACCAAACATAGGAGAACTCACACACCCTCCAACCAAAAACATCAAAAGAATAAAAACTGTTCAACAACCTCCTAGCCATTCGAGCTGCAACACTCGACCCCCAATTCTACAACCTATTGACCTCGACCACAGACTACAAAACCTTCAAAAAAGAAATAAAAACCCTTCTATTCAAAAAACACATAAAACCGAACTAACACAATCAGAACTGTCCCAAGCATCACCTGCAACTACTCCATATGTACTTCTGATGTCATGACAATTCAGACATAATTATGTTATGTTATGTTTGTAATAATGGTTACATATATGAGGTTCAATAAAAAAATATTTTCACTCCCTGTTTCTATTCTGACCATTTATTCCGTTTCATGGTCATTACAAAAAATATTTTTTTATATAGGGGGGCTCAAAAAATGATGGGCCCCGGGTGCCACATACCCTAGGTACGCCACTGGTGCATGTGTCTGCTGTCTGTTTGTTTGTTTTTAATTCATACTGGCCCCGACTCTCCTGCTCTCTGCTGCCCTTCCCCACCTGCGGGTTTAAAGTGGGTTAAAACCAGAGGCTTGTGCTGCAGGAAAGGGCGGCAGAGAGCAGGAGAGTCGGGGGAGGCAGAGAGAGTCGGGGCAGGCAGAGAGCAGGTCACGGCAGAGAACGGGAGAGTCGGGGCAGGCAGAGAACAGGAGAGTCGGGGCAGGCAGAGAGCAGGTCGCAGCAGAGAACAGGAGAGTCGGGTGAGCCAGAGAGAGTCAGGGCAGGCAGAGAGCAGGAGAGTCAGGGGAGGCAGAGAGAGTCGGGGCAGACAGAGAGCAGGTCGCGGCACAGAGCAGGAGAGTCAGGGGAGACTGAGAGAGTCAGGGCAGACAGAGAGCAAGTCACAGCAGAGAGCAGGAGAGTCGGGGGAGCCAGAGAGAATCGGGGCAGGCAGTACTCCAAGTGGAACCTCACCAAAAAAAATAGCAGGGCAGAGAGCAGAGAAGCCTGATCGGGGCAGAGAGCAGGGCGGCCAGAGCAGGAGAATCGGGGCAGAGAGCAGTTTTTTACACAAGCGATTGGTCCTCATCAGCGCTTGTTCTTGATCGGCCAGCCAGTTGGTGTGTCAGGAAAAAAGTGTTGTGAATTGCGTCCTTCCTGCTTTGCATGCTGATTCCCCTCATTTGCATGCATTGATTGGGATCGGATCGCTACACAGGTTAGTGAATCGGGTCGGAGGGAAATCGGGTTGCAAACCGATCGGTACACGATCTGTTTGTTTAGTGAATCTAGCCCTAAGACTTTAGGTGTGGTCTGCCTTATTGGATGTGGGAGTGAAGTGTCTGGTCCTTACCTGCTAAGGGGCACCAGCTAGTAAGCTGGGTCCCAGCTCTGGTCCTAAACCAATAAGTAACTTTGTGTGACTCTTCTGCCAGCATCCGGGTAAACGGGGGTTACATATATTTATATATAGAGAATATATTTAGGATCGTAATGAGTAGAGAAGGACACAGGGATAAATTTGTCCCCATCCCTGCAGGAATTCAATTTTCCCATCCCTGAAGTTTTGTCACTGTCCCTGTCCCTTCCCCATTCAGTTGGATCCAGAATGACTGCCATGGCACTGAACTTCCTAAGGGGTGAGAGTCATGGTGAGGAAGAAGATTAGGAAGAGGATAAGCACTGTAAATACACTAGAGCAAGCACGCTCCCTTTTTAAGGACACAGTCACTGGGGCACAAAATCTGTATATACCGGGTATCAACAAGGGTTCCAAGAGGAAAAAGAATGAGGAACCGGTGAGGCTCACTGTAGCAGTGAAAGAAGCGATCAGAGACAAGAAGACTTCGTTTAAGGAATGGAAAAAGTCAAAAACAGACGAAAACTGGAAAAAGCACAAACGACATCAAAGCAAGTGCCATAAGGTGGTAAGAGGGGCCAAAAGAGACTATGAGGAAAAAAATAGCCTTGGATGCAAAAAAGTTTAAGCCGTTCTTTTGATATATTAAAGGGAAACGACCCACGAAGGAAGCAGTGGGCCCATTAGATGACCATGGAATAAAGGGAGTACTAAAGGAGGACAAAACCATCGCTGACATTTTTTGCATCTGTATTTACCGAAGAGGATATATGTATTATACCAGAAGCCGACAGGCTATACACAGGAAATGAAGAAGGGAAACTGACAGGGTCAACGGTCAATCTAGAAGAGGTATGAAGGCAGATTGATAGGCTTGAAAACGATAAATCCCTGGGACTTGGCGGCATCCACCCGAGGGTAATCAAGGAACTGAAAAGGGTTATAGCTGAACTGCTTCAACTAATAGCCAATCTGTCAATCAAATCAGGAAGGATTCTGGAAGACTGGAAAGTGGCGAATGTTACACCTATCTTCAAGAAAGGTTCGAGGGCAGATTCGGGAAATTACAGACCAGTGAATCTGACTTCGGTACTGGGAAAGATGGTAGACACGCTTATAAAGGACCGCATTATTGATCACCTTGACGGACACAATCTGATGAGGACCAGCCAGCACAGCTTCAGCAAAGGAAGATCTTGCTTGACAAACTTACTGCACTTCGAGGGAGTAAACAGGCAGATAGACAAGGGTGACCCAGTCAACATTGTATATCTAGATTTTCAGAAGGCGTTCAACAAAGTCCCGCATGAACGTCTACTTTGAAAAATTGCGAGCAATGTAATTGAGGGTGATATACTCACGTGGATTAAAAACTAGTTGGTGGATAGGAAACAGAGAATGGGGGTAAATGGACAATACTCGGACAGGAAAAGCATCACGCAGTGCACAGAGTGCCGCAGGATTTGGTGCTCGGGCCCGTGCTCTTCAACATATTTATAAATGACCTGGAAATTGGTATGAGGGAGGTGATTAAATTTGTGGATGATACAAAGTTATTCAGAGTAGTGAGGACACAGAAGGATTGCGAAGACCTATAACGAGACATAAACACACTCAAGGAATGGGCCGCAAAATGGCAAATGAGGTTCAACGTAAATAAGTACAAGGTGATGCATGTCGGTAACAAAAATCATATGCACGAATATAGGATGTACGGTACTGTACTCGGAGAGAGCCCCCAGGCTGTCCGCGCAATGTGCAGTGGCGGCGAAAAGGGCAAACAGAATGCTAGGAATGATCAAGTAGGGGATCACAAACAGATCTGAGAAGGTCATCATGCCGCTAATAATAATAATAAACTAACATTTGTTTCTGAGGGATTGCCATACAACATATTATGAAGAACTGGAAAAATTGGGACCAGTTGAATTATAATTTCTGGTGGAACTCTTTATGACATATTTTTAAAATGGAGCGTGTGATAGCCATACAACAGGATATTAAGAAATTTAAGGATGTTTGGGAGCCATTAACAAAAGTTTGTAAGGAATAATTATTACTTTTTCCCCTTGAATATACACGTCCAAGGTGGGTGGGGGTGGGGATACTTTGTTTTACTTATAGTTGAGGACGATTGTTGGGTATATATTGGGGAGGGGGAGGGTTGATATATATATTTGATATGAAATATAATTTGATAGAATATTAAGTGCTGTTAAAGTATAAAATGTTTCTATGTTATGTTGCACTTATTGTCAGTTTTAAACTGAATAAAGAATATATATATATATATATATATATATATATATATATATATATATATATATATATACTAATGTTATAGCCCGTTACATTAACAGATGCTAGAATATATGTGTGGGTGTCTGTCTTTATTTCTTTCTCTCTCCTTAGCCGCTTTCTTTCTGTCCATTGTCCTTTCCTTTTACCTCCCCTTTGTCCACCATCACCCCTTCACTGCTCTCCTTATGCAGCAGCAGCCCTTCTCCCTTTGTTTTACCTCCCCCCTTGTCCAGCAGCACCTCTTTCCTTCTCCCCCTGTCCAACATTAGGCCTCCGTTCCTTTTTCTTCACCCCCCCCCTCCTCCGAGACCCCCCCCCCCTGCTGGAGGAACGAAGATTGGCGGCTGGCTGCGGTGATGGCTTGTGGAGGCGATCGGCGGCTGGTAACATATAAGCGCGCATGCGCACTCCTGTGACATCAGACCTACTGATCACGGAAGCATGCAAATAGGAGTGCACATGCGCAGCTAGCCTTTTATTATATAGGATATATATATATATATATAAAAAAAAGAAATCATTGGGGACTTCAACTTCCAACAAAACTAATGCTGATATAGTGGTGGATATGAATCTATCAACTTTTTTGAAAAGTTCACTTAAGGTTATATCAGAGAGAAAAACCCTGCTGATAACCTTAGCTTTGGAAAGTGATGTAGCTTTTTTACAAGGCAAAACAGGTGGATCCCCTGTCGGGATAAGGCAAGGAAGTAGGATTTAATGGCTGTGTTCCAGAAGACTGATTCCAGTTACTTGAGATAAGTGGCTTTATACGCTTTTTGCTCTGGACAGTGTTTCTACTTATTTTTGATGGAGTTGTTATTACATGCTAACTAAGAGCTCTTTTAAAACATTGCATTAGGTCCACAATTGCAGCTTTCGATTTGAAGTTTACTGGCGTGGAGCCCTGATTGCAAAAGACTCGCAGTGATAAGGAAGATTTTGATAAATACACTGCACAACAAAGTTTTTGCTTCCTGAACACTGCTGGGTGTTTCTTATAGAATTTTGGGTGCTGATCATGAATATTACATCAAAAATTACCCATCACGTACCATTTCAGAGAAATCTTCAATTTTGTCGTGATTTTTTCTTATATTTGGATGCAAACAATTTTTTCTCCCATAAGTGTCTTATCAACAACGGTTTGTGCCGCCTGGGTATGTCCATGCATAAAATCTAGCCAGGTTGGAAGCTGTTTTATGGAAGATGACATCCTGGGCATGTCTGGGCAGGTCTGAACGAGCTTGCGCTGTCTCACCATGCTATAATGGTGGCTTCCATACACCGATCCTGCTCATTTGGTTAATATAGATAGTCCGTGTGTGTATATAGTATCAGTATAGTAAAGTATAGTAGTATAGTAGCTGTAGCAATATAACAGTAAGTAAGCTTGATGCTATAGACGTTTTGGTGTCGGGCAATATGTCTCGTCGGTGTCGTAACAGCCGCGACACATTCTGCTATATCTGTGGGGAATATACACTTACGCCTCAGAGACGTTCGATGACTGCCCTTGTAAAGAAAGCCTATCATCTGTATTTTGGCTGCAAAATAGGTGATCAAGACAAGCAATGGGCGCCTCACATTTGCTGTGCGACATGTGCTGTTAGTCTGAGAGCCTGGCTCAGAGGTACTCGAAAGACGATGCCATTTGCTGTTCCGATGATATGGCGAGAACAGAAAGACCATGTGACGGACTGTTATTTCTGTTTGACTAATGTGTCTGGTTTCTCTGCCAAAAACAAGAAGTCAATTGAATATCCTAATCTGCCTTCAGCAATGAGACCCATGCCACATGATGACAGTCTTCCAGTTCCGAAACCACCAGAAGATTGGACCTTAGACGAACCAGATGAAGAAACTGCAGTGCAGGGTTCTAACAGTGACATTGACCCGGATTTTGAACCATCCTCATCAGGCGATCCACATCTGATAACACAGTCCGAATTGAACGATTTGGTCAGAGATTTGGGTCTGTCAAAAGCAAAAGCTGAGCTGCTAGGTTCGAGACTGCAGGAATGGTGTTTGCTATCACCAGGTACGAAAATTTCTGTGTTTCGAGACCGGCATCATGATATAACCAAATTTTTTGCACAAGTCGACAGTCTCTGTTTCTGTTGTGACATTGAAGGATTGTTCTCGGTCTTTGGTTGTGATCACAACCCGGAAGAGTGGCGTCTTTTCATTGATTCGTCAATGTTAAGCCTGAAAGCTGTTCTGTTGCACAATGGCAACGTTTATCCTTCAGTACCTGTTGGCTATGCAGCACATATGAAAGAAACATATGAGAATATGGAAATGTTACTAAAGTATGTCCAGTATACCAGGTATAACTGGAATATCTGTGGAGACCTCAAAGTCGTTGCTCTGTTACTAGGACTGCAGCTTGGCTATACAAAGTACTGCTGTTTCATCTGCGAATGGGACAGCCGAGACAGAGAGTCGCACTATTCTAGAAAGAACTGGCCACTCCGTAAAAAGTTAGTTCCAGGACAGAAAAATGTAGCACATGAATCGCTTGTTGACCCGACAAAGATATTTTTGCCTCCTCTTCACATTAAACTGGGACTCATGAAGAATTTTGTGAAAGCAATGAACAAGGAAGGGGAAGGTTTTCGTTATTTAAGACAGATGTTCCCAAGAATAACTGATGCCAAGATCAAAGAGGGTATTTTTGTTGGCCCCCAGATCAGACATGTTATGAGTGACAAGCGATTTGAAGATCTGTTAGTTGGGCCGGAAAAAATTGGCTGGAAAGCCTTGAAAGACGTTGTTGACAATTTTCTGGGCAATTACAGAGCCCCAAACTACATTCAGCTGGTAGACAAACTTCTCAAAGCATACAAGAGAATGAAGTGCAATATGTCACTCAAGATTCATTTCCTCCATTCACACTTGGACTTCTTCCCCGCAAATCTCGGTGCTGTGAGTGACGAGCACGGTGAAAGGTTTCATCAAGACATAGCTACGATGGAGAAACGATACCAGGGCAATTGGAATCCGTCAATGCTTGCCGACTATTGTTGGATGCTACAACGTGATGCACCAGACACTGAATATAAAAGAAACTCGGGAGCAAAACACTTTTAATTCTGTTTCATTTAGTCGCTTGTGCGAAACGTAAACTTGACTATATATTTTATTGTCAGTAAACATAAAAATGTCTATTTCTCATAGTTCTTACGTGATGCAGTAAAACCAAAACCATATTTGAGCATACCAAGTTGGTACCTGTCATAATCACCAAAAACTTTTCAGGAATCAAGACTTAACCAAAAAATTGTTGTGCAGTGATATCAATGTATATGATGTTGTGGAGTTTTTTCATTCCCGTGATGATAAAGGCTCCTTTTGGGTACCTTGCGGATCGGGAACCACTGTATTGAGGTTTGTTTTCTCCACAATTTATTTATTCTTTATTATTTGAGGTTTTGTTTGAACGTCTGTGGTAGTCCTTCCAATACTTATCAGTAGTGAGTTTTCCGAATATCGTGTGATTTTGCCAAATAACCTGATAAACCCATTGACATCACTTTGTGCTGTACTCTATCAGCCATCCCCTCTCTGGGTCTCTAATCACTCCCCATCATTTCCACCCCTTCTCAGTTTTTCCATCTCCTCTCTCATCCCTGACCAATCACCCTCTTTTTAATTCACCATCATGCCATTCCTTGGTATAATCTTCCACCTTCCCATAATCCTTCTTGTTCTCATACACCTTCCTCCATCACTCCTGAGTCTTCCATCATCCAACTCATACCCATCACCTATTTCTTCCCTTGACATGTAATTAAATTCTGAATTCACAACAGAAAACAAAATGGGTAGAACCAACTTATTCTGTTGTTCTCTGGAAGAGAGGAGGGCATCTAAGTTTCCCTGGGGAAGAGGGAAGATCTGAATTGAACACTGAGTATTCCTCAGAGGCAGGGAGCTTCTCTCCCACTACAGAGCACACACACACTGAGCCACAAGGTTTAGGCTGGAGGTAGCTTTTACTCCTTAAAAATTCCATGCCTGTGAGTCCCTCTCCAAACCTCCCCCTCCCAAACTTCCAAGAAAAGACTTGTCAGACAGAATACAGCCTGTGCTTAGTAAGACAGTTTCCCTTTACAGTGTACTGAAGAGAGAGGGGCTGGAGTAAGTCACAGAGCAATTTTGAGTGACAGTTATATGAAGGATTCCTCTTTCCTTCCTGAAGTTTGTTAAATGGTTTCAGCATTGGTCCCAGACGAACTTAAAGTTTATATCTTTTATCGCTTCCTTGTAGGCTGCGTCGAAGGTTTCACTCATCGCAGGATTAAAGTGATTTTTCCAGTCACCAGAGATTCCTAAAAAATATCACAAAAAAAATACCCAAGTGAGAACCACTGAAATCCCAGGGAAGAGGTTGCAGGAACTGTGACTTCTCCCCTCCCCGCCACCTACGGATCCTGTATCATTCCCTACAGTATCTCCTGCAGTGAGATAGTGGAAAAGCAAAAAAAAATATTTCTTTACTTACCCCCACTTTTACAAAACCTTAACTCGGTTTTTAGCACCGGCCGTTACATTAACAGCTCCCACGCTCATAAAATTCCTGTGAGTGTTGGAGCTATTACTGCTGTGGCAAGCACTAAAAAACCACACTAAGGGCTTCTTCTACAAAGCCGTGCTAGCGTCTGCTGCGCAGTAACAGCTCCAAAGCCCATAGAGATTTAAAGGGCTTCGGGGCTGTGGCCGTGCAGCTTTGTATAAGAGAGGATAGTTTTTGTAAAAGATTGGGTTAATGTGTAATTAAACTCTGGAATTCATTGTCAGAGGTTTTAGTAAAAGCAGTTATCTTAGCGGGGTTTTAAAAAAAGGTTTGGATAATTTCCTAAAACAGAAGTCCATAAGACATTATTAAAATGGATGTGGGGAAATCCACTGCTTATTCCTAGGATAAGCAGCATAAAATCTGCCCATTGGTTTCTTGCCAGGTACTCGTGACCTGGTTTGGCCACTTTTGGAAACAGGATACTGGGATTGATGGACCTTCGGTCTGTCCCAGTACAGCAGCTCTTATGTGAGCCAAGTCTAGAACAATGAAGCCATTGTGACATCACTAATGAAGTTGGCTCTTAGGCATTGGTGGAATGAGACATTATGACATCACAATCTTAGCTCTGGAATGTTGCTACTCTTTGGGCTTCTGCCTGGTACTTGGGACCTGGGTTGTCCACTGTTGGAAACAGGATACTGGGCTTGATGGACCTTCTTATGTTCCACATCCAACACTCCTCAATCACTCTCTACAGTAGTTTCCATGGGTCGCCTGTCCATATTTTCTCTCACCTTTCCTGATGAAGGGACTTTTCTGTGTATCCATAATCTCTTTGTCCAATGTGCTGTAATTGGACATTTTGTTGTCCTTCATGCTCTTCAAGGTCGTATTCTCCACCACGGAGTCAATGGCCGCCTCGTTCAGCTCTTTCCCCAGAAAGTTGCAGATCCTCACCACGCTGCCCCGCAGGTCCTGAGAAGGATGGAGACAGGGAAATATCTAACACCGAGATCACTCATTCATCCACCCATCAGGAGATGAAACCTTTTGGGTCCACTGTGACCAAGTTCAGACGGATTTCAACTTACCTGTAACAGTTCCTCATATGTTACGATAAGTAAATTCACCTGATCCTTCACTCCTAGCCACCCTCGGACATGATCAAACCAGGATCCACCTAATACTGCCAGGAAATAAACAGGAGAGACATGGTTAAAGGCTGTGGGAGGAGAGGAGGGTATGTTTTGATGGGGTGCGGTTACAAGTATGGGGTCCACTCACCCTCTCCTCTCAGGAACTTGGGTAACAACTCTTCTATATTCTCAAGCTCGTCCAGGAATCCTGCTGCCTTGGAGAAATAGTGAAGGGAAACCAGGACGTCCCGCGGATTCCGGACTGTGTAAATAACCTGCAAAGGAAGAGCAGTGGGGGCCACCCCAGGACCCCACAAAATCAGTAAATTCTTTGAGGCAAAACACCACTAAGGAAGAGGTTAAACATTTGTCTGAAATGTTATGTTATGTTTCTCAGATTCTTCTATTCTGCCTTTACCTATATAGTTCAAGGATGGATTACAAACGGATCAGAACCCCACACAAACTCCACACTGGAAATTTTTATTGATTTTAGTAGAAGAGCAACGTAACAATGTTATCATGTTTGCTATACATACATAGAGGCATTGCCTGTTAAAATTATATAAACCGTAACTCCCAATATAAACCTTATTCTTGCTAGTGAAGTTCCATATAATAAGGTTGGAGAGGCTCAAATTTCCATACACCACATATCAATGTAACTGTTGAATTTTGAACCAACTGTAAATGATTTATAAGGGATTTGGAACACGATTACAATAATCAGATTTGGACAGAATCAGCCTGTATCAAGAACTGAAAAGTCACGAGGTCAAAGTATTTTCTTATTATCAAAAATAAATGTTTAACTATAGATTGTAGTTTCAAGTTTCAAGTTTATTAAATTGTTTGATTAAACGCTTTTCCAATTTCAAAGCGTTTTACATAAAATAAAACAGGATTTAAAATGCACTCACTTATACATGACATTCGACATTGTACAAAATAAGGCATAGTAAGGGATTTGCAGATGTGGCATTCCAACAATGGAGAAATCAAGGTTTAAAGCACACACTTGAACACTGACTGTCGTTCAAGTTTAATGAAAAAATGATATAAAATGGTCTGGGCGGTTTACATTTATATCATATGCTATGGGGATAAAACAAAAGACAAGACACAATAACGTAATAAGTAAACCAAAATCAAAAAGGAGAGGGAGGTAAAAATCCAAGAGGGAGGAGGGGTAGAACTGCATAATTTCAAGCATTTTGGCAAGCATCACATTAGCATAAGTCTATGATGAACACAGCGCAGTTAGCTAAAGAGCATTTCTTCATTAGAACCTCTTGTAGCTATCAAACTGATACAGAAAAGTATGAATACAGCACAAAGAGGTGAAGAGGGGATTTCATGCAGGCATCACGCTGATACACATAAAGCTTGAACACAGCACAGACAGCTGAACAGAGGATCTTTATTAGAACCCCATGCACATAATAGAGCACAGACAGGCGAAGAGTGGACCCTTGTCTTGAGAGTGAACCCCACTGTTCCTTACCTTGGCCTTCGATGTGAAAAATGATTTGGGGAAGAGATGGACAGGGAGGTGAGATGTGATGAAACGTGGTGAGGGCAAGCTCTCCAGATGTTTGTAGGCTAAAGATAGCTCCAGCCAAGGCATGCGCTCCCAGATAGGCACGGTTTGGGAGATAGTTGTGTCCCCATCATTTTGAATGAGAGTGAGGATCTCCTGCATCCATGTGGACCCTGAAATCCAAAGGGGGAAGGCAGAGGTTAGATGGGCGGCAGGAGAGAATTCTGCTAAGCAACTGCAGGGAGGGAAGAAGATGAAAATACAGAAAAACAAGGAGATGAAGATATACAAATAACCTAAATTATGACACAAAGACAGGGGATCTAGGAAGAAGGCCACCAAGAAACCCCCCACAGAGCAGCTGGTCACCCAGTGCCCTCATTTGTCTGGGTAAGAAGATATTCCACTACCAGCAGACCACCACACCTCCATCCTATTTTCCCAACACGCCCATCTCACCAGATTTGGGGTAGGTGATGCTGAAGACGTCCTGATCCCGGACCTGGAACTCATTGCAAACGTATTCAAAGGTGTCTATATCATAATATTTGGAAACCATGAGAAAACCACGATACTTCAGGAAATTAGAAGAGGACATCTGGAGAGACAACCACAGTGAAAGGTAAGACACAGCACACACACCCCAACCCCAACGGTTTTCAATCTCCAGCACTGTCAGTCCCACACCCTCTCCACCACTGTCCCTGTCCTTGGATACACAGGGGGTTCGGTCCCAGCACTGCCAGTCTCTCCCACCTCCTCAGCACTAACTCTGGGATATTACCTTTGGGGTGATCAGTGTGAGTCAGAATTCAGGACTGATTTTCAGGGATTTATATAATTTGTACCTTGGAACTGAAATCACAGAAACACCCTCAAGGGGGCGTGTTGAGCCATTCCCTTATCTCGAAAAAAACAACCAGAAAAACCCTTCAGAATTCACTATAGGCCTATCTTATTGGCACAGGAACTCTTAATCATCTCTTTCTGTGGCTTATTAACCCTGCACCTTTCTCTCTGCCTTTCTCTGTATGACCTTACTAACAGTGGGGTGGATAGAGACCCCCCCTGGAAAAATATGACTCATCCCCAGTGACTGAGCCGGGGATTAGAACCGAGGTACAGGAAGGGGGTGTCATACATAGGGTTCTTGGGATTAGAACTGAGGCACTGAGAGATAAAGTGACACCCCTGAGGCACACACAGAGTTTATAGTTTCTTTCCTTTGATATACCACCTTATCAATCAAGGTCAAAGTGGTTCACACATTTTTCTTTGGCATGTAATCTAAAAGAGACTGCGAAGATTCAGGCCTAGATTCTCTAGAAGTCGTGTTAAAATCCGACGGGCCACTGTTGCAGCAGTTACAGTAGCGATTAAAAAAAAAAAAAAAAAAAGTGATTTATTCTCCAAAAAATGCTCATGCAAATGAGGCTGATGGAGATTAGCGTAGACGAGCTAAATTTGCATGTGCCCATCGCTGGTGATTGTGATGGGCACATGCGCAGAATAAACGCAACCCCCCCCAACTGCAACAAAAAAATCTAGCTGCAAGTAACCCTCCACCTAGCAGTGGGAGAGATGCCCAATCTCTCCCACTACCAAGCAACACCTCCCCCCCCGTGCCTCTGACGACCTTCGCCCTCTCCCCCTTACCTTACTTTAGATAGCTGGCCAGAGGGATGCCTACTCCCTCTGGCCAGCTGACCCGCCTCTTCAAAATGACGGTGAGGGGCCTAAGGCTCTGATTGACTCAGATGCCTAAGGCCCCTCCTATGTGTATGGGGGGGGGAGGAGGATGCTTGGCGGTGGGAGGAAGTGGGCATCTCTCTTATTGCCAGAGGTGGTGGTGTTGGATTATCAGTGTCGGCAATTCGGCAGGAGAGAGAGGGTATCTCTCCTGCCAAACTTCAATTTGGGATTTTTTGAAAACTTTTTAAAATTGCAGTGTTGGGTGCCTGAAACACATAGGAAACGGCTATAATACTTGCGCTCATGAAGCGTGCTTTTACCATCCCCTATAAGAAAAAATAATAATTTGCGAATCATGTAATTTTTATTATTTTGTTTCATTGGCCACAGTCAAAACACACACCAGAGATGGGTTTTTCACAGTACCGGCACCTACGGGACCAGTCGCTGATTTTTTTGTCGACAAAAAACAACACCGTACTTGGAGAATGACTCGGAGATGAAGAATCCACTGGAGTGCTCACTTAAATATTGAAGAGCCCATTTGCATTGGCAATGTCAGAGACTACTAGAAAGCTCGCTGTTTTGATAATCCGCTGCTAAAATACATGCGCGCTAAATCAGCTAGAACAGGGATCTCAAAGTCCCTCCTTGAGGGCCGCAATCCAGTCGGGTTTTCAGGATTTCCCCAATGAATATGCATTGAAAGCAGTGCATGCACATAGATCTCATGCATAGTCATTGGGGAAATCCTGAAAACCCGACTGGATTGCGTCCCTCAAGGAGGGACTTTGAGACCCCTGAGCTAGAACTATTTAATGAGCACGTTAAAGGCAGATTTTAGTTTTGAGAATCTGGCCCTCAGTGACAGAGCCGGGGATTAGAGCTGAGATGCAGGGAGAAAAAGTGACTCCTCCAGGAGGGTCAAACTTAAGAGATTTAGTGAGTTTTCCTAAAGTCATTCCCAGAGAGACAGCTTGAGAGCCTTGACAGGTGAATTGAGACTCATTGTGTGAGACCCCAGGGCAGATCGGGGATTAGAGCTCACACTATCTGCCTTAGCTTTTCCCAGCCCTGACCTCACATTCTTTTAATTGAAACCCTCTGTGTAGTGACTGGGCTCCAGGCAGTGCTATAGAAATGATAAATACATCAGCAGGATGCTCTGGATACTAAAGGGTTAAAGAGGGTGGACCCTTTAACTCATTGGACAATGAGTGTCAGCCCCTTTCAGGAGAGCAGCCAATCAGAAGCAGGCTGGAGAAGTGAAGGGGTAGGCCTTAGGAGAAGGCTGCTGGGCCCTTAAGGTGGTATTGCTCAGATCTCAAGTCACTGCTCCCTAGGACTGCTTTGGGGCATTTTCTATGTTGGGGGAAGGCAAGGCCTCCTAAATTCACCCTCGTGACCACCCACATATCCCAGCAGTTATATTGAGTTTTCAGGACCTCTGAATTGGCAAGAGGAGAAAAAGTGTATGCAAATAGACCTCATGCATATTCATTCCGAGGGCTTAACACCTGAAGGGGGGCTGGGATGGCAGGGGAGTGGGGCATCAGGATAGGAGGTTTTGAATGTGTTTGCGGGATGAGGTGATGGTGATAATGTATTATGCAGAAAAAGGGGGGCCCCAATAACTAATATGTATTAGATACAATTTTAGTTAAAACTTTTAAAGACACTAATATTATATGAAAGATGTAGCTGAATATTAGAAATCCTTCAGAAACTTGCAAAGTATAAACAGCAGAATTCGCAGAGTACATATTTACCTTAATAGAACAAAATATTTTTGGTTTAATGTCTGGAACATGATGGACTAAACAAAACAAAAAAAAGGACACTAACCCTCTGTTTTACGAAGCCGCACCTGCGGCTGCCGTGCGGCAACGGCCCCGAAGCCCTTTAAATCTCTATGGGCTTCGGGGCCGTTACCGCGTATTCGGAAAACAGGCCCTAAAAGTGTTTAATCTCTTAAACTGACAGAGGTGCTCAGAAGCAACAAAGGTGGTAAGAAAATCACAAACGGGGACAAGCCCCCTAAATGCGCTTTCCGGAGTCTATCATTGCGCCGTCTTTTTTTGCCGGAAAAAAAGGTTTTTGTTGTGTCAAAAAAATGTAGAATATTCCATTTCTTAAATAGAAATATTTTCAATTTATGAAGTGCAATGCTATAACTTAAATGTAGCAGAAGTAATAATAATAATAACTTTATTCTTGTTTACCGCCATACCCAGGGAGCTGTAGGCGGTTCACCTCAATTAAACAAAGTTTAATAAGAAATTACAATAAACTAGATTTACAAGTAATGTAGATATTGAGGTGAGCATGAGGAGGGGAGTTTTCACAACAGATAAACAAAATTTAACAAGAACTTACAATTGATCATAATTACAAGCAATGAGGTGGTGAAGGTGAGCATGAGAGGGGGGGATTGTACAGGTCATTGGAGTTAGTGAGATGGGGGAGATCAAAAAGGGGGGGGGGGGGTACCGGGAGAGTTGGGTCGTTTAAGGGAGGGGTGAGAGAAGTGGAAGAGAGGGGATTAGGGATTTTGAGCGTGGAATAAATGAGTAGTCTCACTGCAGGGTCTACTGGCGGGTTCTGATGCGTTTCGCCATTGGCTTCTTCGGTTCATAGACAGTAACGGGGAAGACAAAGGCGCGCGCCGACAACTGAGCGCAAGACGGAGGCGCGGGCCAAAGAAAAAGACTGTTTTTAGGGGCTGCGACGGGGTTTTTTGTTGGGGAGCCCCCCCACACTTTACTTAATACATATCGCTGCGACGTTGTGGGGGGGTTTGGGGGGTTGTAACCCCCCACATTTTAGTGAAAACGTAACTTTTCCCCTAAAAACAGGGAAAAAGTTAAGTTTTCAGTAAAATGTGAGGGGTTACAACCCCCCAAACCCCCCACAACGCCCCCACAACGCGGCACGATCTGTATTAAGTAAAGTGTGGGGGGTTCCCCCCCACACCCCCTGTTGTAGCCCCTAAAAACAGTCTTTTTCTTCGGTGTGCGCCTCCGCGCTGCGCTCAGTTGTCTGCTCGCGCCTTTGTCCCGGCGCGCTTTTGACCTGACTCCGGCTTCTTCAGAGAGCCCACTCTCGCTGGCTGTTAAACAGTAGAAAACTGCTCCCTACACAGAAAAAGAGAAAGGCGCCATTCAAAATATGAAGATATAAAAGTCTTACAAACAAACTGCTCTCACAGTTACTTCATTTCCGGTTTGCTGACGTCACCCCCAGCGGGCGTCCTGATTTAAGTATTCACGCTGATGTCAGTCATTTGTGGAGGAACGCCCACTATTCCACCTCCCGATTTAGCCCCTCTGGATCTACTGTCTGCCAAAGGAACATCCACGATTGTTCTTTCTTCCAAAGGAGGGCTTTCATATTTCCACCTCGTTTCAATTTTGGAGCTTCCAAAATCACAAATTTTAAGTCGTCTAAAGTGTGAGACTGTGCCTGCCAATGTTGGGTAAGGGGAGCTCCCATGTCCTCCCGACGGATCTTACTCAAATATTCTGTAATTCGCACCCGAATGGTTCTGGTGGTATGACCAATATAGAACAATTGACAGGGGCAAGAGATCAAGTACACGACCCCCTCAGTACTGCAATCTGTATATTGTTTTAAACGATAAGTTTTTTGTAGTCATGCATGCTTTATCTCCTGAGTTTCAATGGCATGAGAGCATGTGCTAAGGGTCGTGAGATTACTTAAAAATTGTGAAGTGGTCACATATTCCCGCAGATTTCTCCCCCTAGAATAGGCGAACATGGGGAATTGGTTGACGTGCTTTTGGTGAGGTGGTTTTTTGGGGGGCTGCTACTGTGCCTTATTTTTTCCACCACTGATTATTTAACTTACTTGAGACACAGAAGTAGAGTTTTTTTGCCATATGAAGCTTAACTGAGGTTTTTTTCTCCACATTTTCTCTATGTCTCTTTTCTTACAGATTGTAGTTGAGTGAGTGGGGTGTGGGTGGAGTTGACTGGCCTTGCAGTGTCCCAAAGACCCCCGTTTGTTCCATTGAGGGCGTATTTTGAGGTGATTGTGAATTGGTTGAACCCCTCATGAGATTGCAAGAAATGCCAGTGGGTTTTGATGATTTTCTTAATCTGAAAAGCTTTGTAGAAATACGGTAGAGTACAAACCAAGTGCGGTTCCACAGGATCATTCGTGCTTTGTAGGAGGTGAACCCGTTGGGCATACAACGCCCTCTTATATGCCTTCTTGATTATACCTGCGAATCATTGCACATATCCTTAGACCTAATCTTGTACTCCTCCACTGTGCTGCACAATCGTCGTAACCTCAAAAATTGACCTACTGGTAAATTTTCTTGCAGGTGCCTCGGATGATAACTATCAAAACATAAGAAGTTGTTTCTGTCAGTATCTTTGTGGTGTATTGTGGTTTCAAACTTGCCTTGAAAGAGATGAATCTTGTGACCAGTCAGGCTCCGGGCCTGCCGTGGTCCCTGTTAAAGCTAGGAGAAAGAATGGCAAGAAGCCCAAAAAGGGGATTTCCAAGGTCAGCTCCCAGTACCAGTCTGACCAGCTGGATGATGGCACAGACCTAGAATGGGGAGATGGGGAAACCATACACAGTCACTACCCTCCACATAGCAGAGCTAGAGACATAGATTTAAAACCTATTCCTGGGAATAGGGAGCAAGGCTATTGCCCTAGTGTCCACCGGGGGAGCTAGAGAGAGACCCAGGGGAGATCCAGCTCAGTCAGGGTAGGGCGTGGCAGTGGCGAAAAGGGCGAACAGAATGCTAGGAATGATTATGAAAGGGATCACAAACAGATTGGAGAAGGTTATCATGCCACTGTACCGGACCATGGTACGTCCTCACCTAAAATACTGCATCCAGCAATGGTCGCGGTACATGATGAAGGACACAATACTACTCAATAGGGTCCAGAAAAGAGCGACTAAAATGGCTGTTATAGGGGAAAATACCCTCCAGGGATTCAAGACAAAGTTAGACAAGTTCCTGCTGAATCGGAACGTACGCAGGTAGGGCACTGGTCTTTGACATGGAGGCTGCCGCGAGAGCGGACTGCTGGGCATGATGGACCACTGGTCTGACCCAGTAGTGCCAATTCTTATGTATGTATGTCATTTTAGAATTGTTAACACAATGTAAGCTGTTTATGTCAAGCTATATCTGTTTTACACCGACTTCGGTAAATCTCTTCATGAAGGCGATTAAAATACAATAAGCTGCTTAACTAATGTATTTATGTACGTCCAAACATTTTCCATAAGATACCAGGAAATGCAGTTCCTGAGTTAGGATACCTATAGGACGTTAGTTTAATTTCTTAAAATTTCTATCCTTCATTCTGCTTTTTGTACCCTTAAGAACATCTTTAATAAAAGGAAATTTAGAAGTCTCTGCTCTTAACTTACGAGTGTGATAAAGTGATGTAATAGATGATCAGCATTCCCTGTATGTGTTTTGGAAAGAACAACAAAGGAAAGAAGGGACAGTTTATCCTATTTTGGTTGTGTGAGCTGTCATATGACTAGCGAATGAATAAGAGCATTTAATTAAGGGATTGCAACAGTTAATTGCATCAATTAGTATTTACGAGCACAACTGGCTGCCTACTGTTCTGTAAGGCTTGGCACATAACTCATAGCATAGAAAGTTAGATCCTATTTTCACCAAAAGCATTTCACCGTCCTTGAACAATCCATCATCCTATCCAAACTCGATTATTGGAACGCCATCTACTTAGGCCTAACGAAAAAAAGTCTTCGCAGACTCCAGCTTATCCAGAACACTGCGGCTAAGCTGATTTTTGCTAAACGCAAATATGACCACGTCTCCCCTCTACTTACCAATCTTCACTGGCTTCCCAGTACTTTCCAGAATTCATTTCAAATGCTCCTGCCTGGCTGTCAAGATCATTCACAGCATCCTTCCGCCCCTACTTCCTCTATCCTTCCTCGCCCCGACACCAACTACCACCAGATCTGCCCACAGACATAAACTATCCTTCCCCTCTCTACACGGCATCCTCCACGCAGGTAAACTGGGTAGATCCCTCCTCTCCAAAATCACCGGCCTCTGGAACGACCTCACTGTCCCGCTGCGGAACCTGGACTCCCTCCAACTATTCCGAAAACAACTGAAAACCTGGCTTTTCTCTAGCATATAATAATCTCTTCTCCTGATTATACCCCCTCTTTTTATGCTTTGTAAACTCTTTCTCTTCTCTCTTCCCATATTTTTTAAACTCTGTAAACCGTGTCGAGCTCCACTTCAGTGGAGAAGATGTGGTATATAAACCTAAGGCTTAGTTTAGTTTAGTTTAGTTTAGTTTAGCATGAATCTGAAAAGGGAGTGTGGCCAAGGACAAGTTGAGGTATTCTGAAAAGTTGCATGCAGAGTTTCAGTATACTGCCTAATTGTGCCTAACTTGGGTGCTGGAATTTACACTAGGTTCTAGCAGGCAAAGTCTGGCACCCAAAAGTTAAGTGTGGGACATTAAAAAAAAAAAAAAAAATTGTCTTTATTAGCAATTGCAACAGGATCGAGATACAATGCAGATAGAATTGGAAAGAGTAAAAAGTGATTTGACAGCCAGAAAAAACAGTGTTGATGCATAGGGATGTCCTGACTTTCTGAGTCCAAATACCAAGGTCACCTTCACAGCCCTGCCGGACTCCTATCACTTTCCTGTGGACTCAATTTTGGAGACGCAGGATAAGGGAAAGAAGTCAGACTCTGAATTCAGCTTGAGGTATGTGGCACCTTTGATTTTGGACACTTGCGACCGCCCCAATGTTAATACTACCATAGAGGGTCAGGATAAATTAACTTTAATTGATACAGGGGCCAGAATCAGTTTTACAGATAGAGCAAGAAAAATATGGAAATTTGTGAGATTCAAGTTTCAAGTTTATTTTTAACTTATTGAATAGCTTAATTTAATTTGCTAAGCGATTTACAAATAAAAACAAAAGGTGTACACATAAGCTTATTTATAGTAAATTACATGAGTTTGACATATTGACATACAAATTAACAGATACATAAGGGAAAAAGGGTAGAATTACAGTTGTATTAATAAAGCACAAAAAGAAGACATGAATGGTGAAAACAATAGGAATGGGGAATAAATAAATTAAAGGCATCTTTAAAAAGGAAGCTCTTCAGATTGCTTTTAAAATGGTTTAGGTCATTTTCTTCTCTTACATGCTGAGGTAAGGTGTTCCATAATTGTGGGGCCCTTACAGAGAAGATATCATGACGACGAGTTCCGATAACTTTCAGTGATGGAATCGTTAAAGAGTTTTTGATTAATGGATCTTAAAGAACATGATATACTATGGGGAATAAGTAGTTATTAATGAATTGGGGTTCGTTCAAAGACAGTGTTTAAAAAAAAACCCAAAAAACTAAAAGTAGGATTTCAGGATTGCAGACAGAGCTTGATAGGTGTGGAAGAGGCTTAATGAGTCTTAGTGCCCATGCAAATATGGATTCCCTACTTATTCAGACTTTCCTTTCTAACCTCCGTTCTCCTTTACAGATTCTGGTCAAACAAATGATTTCAGAATGGCCCATTAGTTCTTGTGTAGAATTTCAGAATAAATTAATGAAAAAAAAAAAAAGAAGCCGCAGGTTGCTTTGAGATCTCTAAGCCTCGGGGAAATCCTGCATTATCAGGGCCGACTACCCACCTGGGGACCGCGTCTGTCCGCTCCTCGCAGAAGAGGGAGGTCGCGGGTTTCGTAGGGGGCGTGCCCCTGCATCCAATCGATGTGGTAATAATCCATCCAGAAGTACTGGATGTTTTAATTATGGGGACCCTGGTCACTGGCTTAATCAATGCCCATCTGGCCGGTGCCCAAAGCTGCCCCTCGGACGGACTTTGGTGCAAAGAGGGGAAACCCTGTATACCAGCTGCTAACTCTCCCTTATTCATTGCCCAATATCATGGCATTGGTCACCGCAGTGCTCGCTCGACATCTCAACTTCTTGCCATTCTTGCCAGTGATTTTTTTCATTCTTGACTTTTGCTCCCTGATACAGACATATATAGTTCGGCACCTTACTTACCCCACTTCTCCTTTTACACACTTACAGATTGACTTTACTCATATTCCTCATGCCACCGGGACTCGCCAGGATTACGCCCTTGTTATTGTTGACATGTTCTCCCGATGGCCTGAAGTTTTTTCCCACTACAAATGAAACTGCTCAAACTATGGTGAACATTTTACTTCGCGAAATCATCCCTAGGTGGGGATGTCCCACACACACCAACTCAGATAACGGTCCTGCTTTCACTGCCAGAGTATGCAAAGATTTAGCTATCGCACTCCGCATTGAGTGGAAATTTAATCTCCCATATCACCCACAGAGTTCCGGTATTGTCGAACGCATGAACAGGACTATTAAAGATAAAATCTGGAAAGCCACAGCTGGCACATTTGTGAATTGGAAAAAAAATTCCTTCCTATTGTTTTAGCTGAAATTAGGATGTTACAAAATTAAAATGTGTTTTTCCTTTCTTTTTCTTAGCAGCGGTTCGGATATATGCATGCCCATCCCAGTTTTGGCACAGGGATATTTCTGGTGTTTTCCAGGGATCCTCTTTGTCACTGCAGAGATAAAGACGATCCAAAGAGACATTAGCTTTTCTAAATATGAGATGGTTATGCTATGCATTATTTGTCCATATACTTTACTCATGTGTTCATCTTTGTTTTGTTTTTCTATAACAATGTGTTTATTTCAAGAGACAAGTTCAGCTCTGAACACTTGACTGATGGAAAAATATTGTGTTTTATGTTTTGTCTGTGCCATGTGGTCTGTGTTTTGTCTACTTGTTTTGGTTTGAGGAGTACCCCAGGATACATAACATTGGCCATTTCTAGAGCTAGCTCTTTTCCCACTTTTTACTAGCTCAATTGCGCAATGTTCTTTTTACCTATAGTTTGCGTATGCTAAATGTAGCTTAGTTAGGGGTTATATTTTTAAGAAAAGGTTTTACTCTATATCTATACAGTGTTTATTCTATGGTGCTCACTAGATATGAACCATTCAGTACACATTTCTGACATAATTTTTTTAAATACATTCAGTACAGAATTATGGTCTCTCTGAAGTGCCATAATAGGTATATGCAGCACACAAAAACATATTTTTTTTGGAATGTCTGATTAAGAACCTTAAGTACCTGAATATTGTCTCTCTTTTGCCATAACTATAACAAGTAAATGCATTAATATTGTCACATGTTGCCACATTCAATACAGGCAACATGGTTTCTCTCACTTTCTATCTCTTATTTGGATAAGAACATAAGAACATAAGCAATGCCTCTGCTGGGTCAGACCTGAGGTCCATCATGCCCAGCAGTCCGCTCACGCGGCGGCCCAACAGGTCCAGGACCTGTGCAGTAATCCTCTATTTATACCCCTCTATCCCCTTTTCCAGCAGGAAATTGTCCAATCCTTTCTTAAACCCCTGTACTGTACTCTGCCCTATTACTCCCTCTGGAAGCGCATTCCAGGTGTCCATCACTCGTTGGGTAAAGAAGAACTTCCTAGCATTCGTTTTAAATCTGTCCCCTTTCAACTTTTCCAAGTGTCCTCTTGTTCTTTTATTTTTCGAAAGTTTGAAGAATCTGTCCTTCTCTACTCTCTCTATGCCCTTCATGATCTTATAAGTCTCTATCATATCCCCTCTAAGTCTCCTCTTCTCCAGGGAAAAGAGACCCAGTTTCTCCAATCTCTCAGCGTATGAGAGGTTTTCCATCCCTTTTATCAAGCGTGTCGCTCTCCTCTGAACCCTCTCGAGTAACGCCATATCCTTCCTAAGGTACGGAGACCAATATTGGACGCAGTATTCCAGATGCGGGCGCACCATCGCCCGATACAATGGTAGGATAACTTCTTTTGTCCTTGTTGTAATACCCTTCTTGATTATGCCTAGCATTCTATTTGCTTTCTTAGCGGCTGTTGCGCACTGTGCCGTCGGCTTCATTGTCATGTCCACCATTACCCCCAAGTCCCTTTCTTGGTTGCTCTCATTCAATAATATCCCTCCCATCGTATAGTTGTAACTCGGGTTTCTGTTTCCAACATGCAATACTTTACATTTCTCAACGTTGAACTTCATCTGAAGTACAGCTGCTGAATGATATCTGGACTCTTTCAAGCCGGTGTATCCCTCCCTGTATGCACAGACATCATTTAATCCCAAGGGTGAACACCACCAGTTTCCAGTGACTGACAGATCCTGTGCAAATATCATTTCATCCCAAGTGTGCATCTCACCAGTTTAAAGAGACTGTCGGTTCCTGCTGGACTCATTCATTTTCCTGCACCCTGACTGCAGAGACTTCTCTACCTTCTCACACATGCTGTACACAATGTTTCCTGTTCGTTGGAACGCTTTGCTGTACAGTTCCACCTATTTAACCTACGCCACACCTCTAATGATTCTATGGACATTCCAGACTTTATTTCATATGCTGTACATCCACTACCTCTTGGTATGGGCAACGAGACATTTCAAAAGCTGCTGAACTACATTGAACAACTTAAGAAAACCTCCAAAGAAGTGAATCATACTATCACTTTTGAAAATGGACAGATTGCACAAAATTTGCTCCGAGATGCTCATGTCTCAAGTTTGGGAACTTTTCTTTGGGTATTCGCCCACTGCAAACCACGTATTTAATGTTTTAATTCACCCTATCATTATCTTAACTATTCTACAAATTTTGCTATGTATTGTTATGATTCTCCTTTGCTGTAGAGTGAAACACATTTACATTTCTTTTCTCACAAGGTTCCTTCTAGCTTTTAAGGCAGTTAGACATTAATTTCCAGTATCTTCTCTTGCTAATTTGGCTAATTTGGTTCTAATTTGGTTTTAATCTGGCATATCGCATTGCATTACCAGGGTCAGAGATAATATTATCCCATATCCCATACTTGCATGCTCTCTCGTGACATCTTTGTACTTTTTTGCCTGGGCCTCCTGAAAAAAGCTTCCTGCATCCCTTATGCACCGTTCATTCGCTCAACGATGGGTAAGATATAAGCATACTGGGATCCCCGCCCAGATGATGGTGTGCAACCTAAGACAGAGGTTTGAACTCATAATGGGAATTGTTTATCTTCATTGCTTGGAGATTCTGCAGGACAGGGGACGTGCTACTATAATGTTGGAGGTAAGCGAAGCATCTTGCGAAATGCAGACTGGCTGTTTATAGAAGGGTACCACAAGCTTGTCTTCATTTCAAAGAATAAAATAAACAAAGTATGGGAGATGTCAGCATAGCTGTTGCTAGCATTCAGCATTTTCAGTCTTTCACCCTAAACATCCTACTGCTTACATCTCTCTGACACTCTAACTTTTCAACTCTACACTCTAGACGCCCTAACCTTACATACTCTCATACAAACCTTACGTACTCTCATACAAACCTTACGTACTCTCATACAAACCTTACATACTCTCATACAAACCTTACATACTCTCATACAAACCTTACGTACTCTCATACAAACCTTACATACTCTCATACAAACCTTACGTACTCTCATACAAACCTTACGTACTCTCATACTATCTCTCTCTCTCATTTTCTCTCTCATTTACTCTCTCTCATTTTCTCGTTAACAGGCAGACCTCACATATATTACCTGATTATGGCAGGGCGAACAAGAAGTGCGAAGCCTACAAGCAAGATCGGCATTCCCTACACGGAGGTGATCTGGGAGGTGACCTCAACCTGCACACAGACGGAGGAGAACCCAGCACCAGGAATAGATGTCTCCACGCAGACTGAGGCCATCCCACTGCAGTACAACATGGCCTCTACACAGACAGAGGAGGTCAGCCAGCAGGATGTCGACATCATGCGGGAACTAAGGATCCTCAGGGAAGAGGTGAAACGCCTGAGGGGCATTAGAGAGGATGAGGCCTACATCGATGGAATAGTGCAGGAACTGTCCCAAATCACCGAACAGGCCCGTGACAGATCACTGAATGAGACACCAGGACCGTCGACACTGAAACCAACTGTTGGAATCCAGGAGTTAGCTGGGGACACTGACTCCTGGCAGTTAGTGACCTCCTCCACAGGTAAACGTAGGAGACCCCCCCCCTCCATTTACAAACTCTTCACCTTCTTATTCTTTCTCTTACCAGGGTAGCTCCACATCGACTCCACAACTTAACCTGAGGAACAGATTCCAGGTCTTGCAGGAAGAGGATACCGAAGTGAAGCAGGACCAGGTTCAACACACATCTCCATCTCCAGGGACAATGGATCGACCCCCTGAAAAGAAGCGCAGGGTAATAGTCATCGGGGACTCCATGCTGAGGGGCACCGAGGGACCAATATGCAGACCGGATATGCAGTCAAGGGAGGTCTGCTGTCTGCCCGGAGCCAGAATACGAGATGTGACCACCTGTCTTGATAGACTTCTCAGGCCCCACGACCACTTCCCCATGCTGCTCATCCACGTCGGAACGAATGACACTGCCAAGAACACCCTGGAGGACATAGCCAGAGACTTCGGAGCTCTGGGAAAGAGGCTGAAGCAGACAGGAGCACAGGTAGTATTCTCTTCGATTCTTCCTGTTAGGGGCAGAGGAAGGGACAGGGACGAACGTATCCTGAAGACGAATGAGTGGCTACAACGATGGTGCTGGGAAATGAACTTCGGATTCCTGAATCACGGAGAGGCACTACAGGGACTACAGGGATCAGACGGACTCCACCTGACCAACAGAGGTAAGAACGTCTTCGGACACCGACTAGCCCGCCTACTTCGAAGGGCTTTAAACTAGGTAAATCGGGGGTGGGTACCCACTTTTACACCGGAGCAGTAAGTAACAATCCTGATGTGGCAAATCAGAACTCCGCTTCTAAGTCTGAGGTAAGTACCCTTACTGCAAAAGAATCGCTAGGAGACACTTTAACTCAAATGGGTGGCTCTCTACAGGAGCTTATTAAACATAAAGAGTGGAGAGCTATATATGTTAACGCACTCAGCCTAGGGAATAAATTTCTAGAACTGGAAACAGAAATAGTTAATGCAGACCTTGACATAGTAGCAATATCCGAAACATGGTTCACAGACTCTCATGGGTGGGATATAACTATACCAGGATTCAACCTGCTTCGCCAAGACAGAGAGGGTAAGTTAGGAGGAGGGGTAGCACTTTACATCAAAGAGAACATCAAGACAACCAGGATCACGGATGTCAAGTATACTGGGGAATCCATCTGGGTAAACCTGGCCAGAGGCGGAGAAAAATGCCTGTACCTTGGTGTGGTATACAGACCTCCAAGACAATCGGAGGACAAGGACGCAGAATTAATTGAATACATTGAGAATATCACCTTACGGGGGGACGTTGTTCTGTTAGGAGACTTCAACATGCCTGATGTAGACTGGAACACACTCTCAGCGACAACTTGTGATAGCAGGAGGATATTGATGTCCATGAAGGGAGTACGGCTCAAACAAATGGTACTAGAACCCACTAGGGCCCAGGCCATCCTGGATCTGGTACTTACGAACGGGGAAAGCGTCTCGGAGGTCTCGGTGGGAGAAACGCTAGCCACCAGTGACCATAACATGGTATGGTTTAACCTTAAGAAAGGCTTCACTAGATCACAAACAAAAACAAAGGTACTCAATTTCCGGGGCACTGACTTCGCACGCATGGGAGACTTCTTCCATCAGAAGCTGCAGGTTCAAGAAGTAACTAATAATGTGGAAGCTATGTGGTCAACCTTGAAATCAACCCTTCATGAGACAACTATCCGCTACATAAAATCGGTAACTAAACAACAAAGAAAAAAGAAACCCCAATGGTTCACTGATGAGGTCTTGTACCTCGTCAAGGAGAAGAAAAGAGCATTTCTCTCATACAAACGCACGGGGGAAAAAGAAGCAAACATTGAATACAGGACAAAGTCTGCAGCGGTCAAAACAGCAGTCAGGGAGGCCAAGCTTCGAATGGAAGAAACTCTAGCGAAGAACATTAAGAAAGGGGACAAATCCTTCTTCAGGTACATTAGCGACAGGAAAAAGAACACAAACGGGATAGTACGCCTTAGAACGCCAAACGGGAATTATGTGGAAACAGATTCCGATAAAGCCAAACTACTGAATGATTACTTCTGTTCAGTCTTTACCTGCAAGGCACCAGGGCACGGGCCACGGCTGGAAACAAAGCAAAGCATGGAAGACCCATTTCAGAATTTTGAGTTCACAACAGCAGATGTTTACAGAGAACTGTCAAGACTCAAGGTGAACAAAGCCATGGGACCGGACAATTTGCACCCAAGAGTGCTCAGAGAGCTGTGCGATGTTCTGGCGGAACCGTTAGCCATGCTCTTCAATCTCTCCCTAAGTACGGGGAGAGTCCCCCTGGACTGGAAAACAGCTATCGTCGTTCCTCTGCACAAAAAGGGTTGCAGAGCAGAGGCTGCGAATTACAGACCAGTGAGTCTCACATCAATAGTGTGTAAACTCATGGAAACTCTACTTAAAGGTAAATTAGACACGATATTGGATGAGGGGAATCTAAGGGATCCCTGTCAACATGGATTCACTAGGGGCAGGTCATGCCAATCCAATCTTATCAGCTTCTTTGATTGGGTGACAGGAAAGCTAGACTCGGGAGAGTCTCTGGACATAGTGTACTTGGATTTCAGTAAAGCTTTTGACAGTGTCCCACACCGTAGACTATTAAACAAGATGAAATCGATGGGGTTAGGTGAGAAACTAACTGCATGGGTCAATGATTAGCTGAGTGGAAGACTTCAGAGGGTGATGGTCAATGGCATCCTCTCTGAGACATCGGAGGTGACTAGCGGAGTGCCGCAGGGCTCAGTCCTGGGACCATCCCTTTTCAACATATTCATAAGGGACTTGACCCGAGGGCTTCAGGGTAAAGTAGCACTGTTCGCCGACGACGCCAAACTGTGTAATACAGTAAGCGAAAGCAATCTCAAGGATAGTATGACGCAGGATCTGATCACGTTGGAAAACTGGTCCTCGACATGGCAGCTGGGCTTCAACGCTAAGAAGTGCAAGGTCATGCATCTCGGCAGCAGAAATCCATGCAGAACATACACCTTGAATGGAGAAACACTAGCTAGGACTTCAGAAGAATGGGACTTGGGAGTAATCATCAGTGCAGACATGAAGGCTGCCAAACAAGTAGAGAAGGCCTCATCCAAGGCAAGGCAAATGATGGGATGTATCAATAGAAGCTTCGTCAGCCACAAACCTGAAGTCATAATGCCACTTTACAGAACCATGGTGAGACCTCATCTGGAATACTGTGTGCAATTCTGGAGGCCACATTACCGTAAAGATGTGCTTCGAGCTGAGTCGGTCCAGCGGATGGCCACTAGGATGGTCTCCGGACTCAAGGGTCTCTCATATGAAGAAAGACTGGGCAAATTGCAGCTCTATACTCTAGAGGAGCGCAGGGAAAGGGGTGACATGATTGAGACATTTAAGTATGTCACAGGTCATGTCGAGGTGGAAAATGACATATTCTTTCCCAAGGGACCCTCGGTCACAAGGGGGCACCCGCTCAAACTCAGAGGAGGGAAATTTAGTGGTGACACCAGGAAGTATTTCTTCACAGAAAGGGTGGTGGATCACTGGAACAAACTTCCGGTGCAGGTGATCAAGGCCACCAGCGTGCTCGACTTTAAGAATAAATGGGACATCCACGTGGGATCCCTACGAGGGTCGAGTTAAGGAACTAGGTCATTAGCACTCAGACTTAATGAGGTGGGTCATTGGAGTGGGCAGACTTGATGGGCTGTAGCCCTTTTCTGCTGTCATCTTTCTATGTTTCTAACTAATGTCAGCCAAGGCCTATGGGAAATTATATCAATCTGACTCTGGCATGGGAATGCAGAAATAGCCCTGATTAAATCATGATTAGCTAAAAGGTGTTAATGTCTCATTAAGAGGGTGCTTAGGACAATGGGTCCAGGTGCACAGATAACTAAGATTAATCAGAAACTATTGTCAGAGGCATACTGGAAATTACATTTAACTACAGCCTAGTGTTCCTTTTTGGAATCATAGGTATGCTTCACTGTTGCAGCATCAGATTTTCGCTTTAGGTGATATTTACTGGCTCTGTGGAGACCTTCGGCTCCGTGTTAAACTACACAGCCAGTAGATAGGCCAGTGCGCTTTAGCTAAGGTTATCATGCCCCTGCTTCCTATCCGCATGGTTCCTCCTTCCCTTTGCCTCGACATAAACGTGATCTCCTTGGTAGTTTTGATCCACATGTATACATAGATGCTATAGGGGTCCCAAGAGGGGTCCCAGATGAATTCAAGGCCCGAGACCAGGTTAAGGCTGGGTTTGAGTCCCTTATTCCCCTTATTACTATCAATAAGAATGTTGATTGGATTAATTACATTTATTATAATCAGCAACGCTTTGTGAATTACTCTAGGGACGCCTTGCAAGGTATTGCTGATCAGTTAGGCCCCACTTCTCAGATGGCTTTCCAAAATCGCATGGCCCTGGATATGATCCTTGCAGAGAAGGGGGGTGTCTGTAAAATTCTCCCCAGTACTTTATCCTGTTGCACCTTTATTCCTGACAATACAGGTCCCACGGGTAAGGTTACTATGGCCATTAAAAAAATTAGAAGACCTCTCTGCTGAACTTAAACGTAATTCTGGTTTATCTAATCCTTGGGATCTGTATTTTAGTTGGATGCAGGGCTGGGTGAAAGACCTTCTTATTGTTTTAATCATTATTATTATCTGCACTCTTGATGCTTATGTAATTTTTAGACTGTTCCTGCACTGTTTGACTCATATTACAGCTCCTAAAACCCCTCCTCAAGAGACATATCTAGAATATATCTCCCTCCACGCTCATGCTGTGCATTTATGATGTCATTTTCATGACGTAAAAAGGGATTGAAAGGACACATTTGAAAGGACATAAGTTTTCTGTCTCTGTCTGTGCTGGAGGTAATCAAACTTGATGTTTGGGAAGAGGCCATTTAATCTTGTTAATGAAGTTAGTTGTTTGACAATAGAGGTTCAGACCCCCCACCGCCATGTACCGGTTGAGAGTGATAAGGGAAGCCTTTAACACCTTTAGATTTAAACAATGAAGTACATATCCTGTTCACGCACCCCCTCCCTTCTCTTGTCCAACCCTCCTCCTGTGTTGATTACCACTGACCCATGTAAAAAGATATATAAATGGATGTAAACTAATAAAAGATAGGCAATCTCTTTAGGACACTGTCTGCGTATCTTTTCTCTCTAAGGAGAATGCCTCCGGATATCTGTACCCAGATGACAGGGTGTGGGCAGGGCGGTTTCGGGACCAAGAAACGGACATTGTTCGCTTCAGAGTTCTTGGCACTAAGGCCAAAAATCCTTTTCCCTAGGTGGAACCTTTTTGTTAAAATTTCTGGTGAAATGTTTTGTTACTTATAATACTAAGAATTTCTTATTTTTTGAACCCAAACAGCTGTTAGAGTTTATTGAAACAAGAGAAGGAGGAGCATCTGTAGTATTGTATTACCTGTTGATCTCTTCAAATATGGTGGACTAAATATCCTAGTAATTGTTTTCTGTTTCTTTTGTCAATTTCCACTATGTTATATCGACCTATTCAAGTTGTAATTATTCTACTTGATTGTAATAAGAAAGTTGTTATAAATTAAAAAAAAAAAAAAGAATTTCTCGGACCTGCCCGGATCGGGCAGATTCGTGAATCCAGCCCACAGTATACTATGGATTAGATTCACTAAGCAAACTGATCGTGTACCGATCGGTTTGCGATCCCTTTGTGATCCGATTGTTTCCTGACCTGATTCACTAACCATCCTCCCAACCCGATCAATACCCGATCCGATCAGCAGATGGAAATGAGGGAAATGGATTGCAAATTTTGTAAGGCAGCGATTCACTAAACCGATTGGGCTTGCTGGTCAGAAAAGAATCGACTGCTGAAGACTAGTCACTTCTATCCTAGCCGACTCGCCTGCCCATTAAAATCACGGGCTTGCAATGCTTTTAGCAGAATATTTAAAAAAGGAAGTTTTCCTTTTTTATATATTCAGCAAAACGCATTGCAAGCCCATGAGTTTAATCTGACAGTGTCCCCCCTCCCCAAACAAAAAAAACACCCTCCCTCCCGCACAGATGTCTGCAGTCGCCACTACCCACCCACCCCTTCCCAGAAGCAAAGTAATATCACAAGAGGGATGCTAACTCAGGCCTACCGTGATCTTCAGGAGCAGGAGGAAGCGCAAAGTCCTCCTGCTCCTGCTGCTCTGCCAGCCGATACTGGCCTTAGATCATACTCCAGTGCATCATGTGATGCACAGGGAGGGGCCTAAGGCCATGATTGGCTGAGGCGCCTCGGGGTCCTCCCTTGGGAGGGGCCTGGGGTGCCTCAGCCAATCAGGGACTACCTTAGGGAGGTAGTCCCTGATTGACCATTGTTTTTGGCCAAAGACTTCCTTAAACTCCTCCCTAAGGTAGTCCCTGAGGCACCCCCGTGCCTCACCCAAGGGAGGAGCCTGAGGCACCATAGCCAATCAGGGCCTTAGGCCCCTCCCCGTGCATCACATGATGCATTGGGGCGTGGCCTAAGGCCATCATTGCTGCGCATGAGATTGGAGGAGCAGGAGGGACCGAGCACCCCTCTTGTTCCCACCGATTTTCAAGGTATGGGGGGGTGGGCTGGGCCCAGCCAGCTGGCCGGCCTAGCTTAAGCTACAGGGAGGGAGGTGGGCCGAGCCCGGCCAGGACGGGTTTGAGATGGCAGGAGGGAATTGGTATCCCTCCTGCCTTTTGTGGGGCATTGGCGCAGGGGGCATCATGGGGGGGGGGCATTTTTGGGGGTTTGGGGAGGGAGCAGGCACTTCAGGGAGGGGGATTTTTTATTTTTATTTTTTAACCGAGCAGTTATTTTACATGTGTAATACATGCAAACTATATGCCTGATTAAAAAATAAAAAAAGCTGGATGAAGCCCTGACAGCAGTGATAGGAGGCTGCTTCTCCTGCCACTACTGTCAGGGTCTGTGCATGCTCCAGGATCGGTTTCTAGCGATCCGTGCTGTGGGTGGGCGTGTCAACGATCGTCCCCATTTGCATGCAGGCCTTTTGTGAATTCGTCAGCTTGCATGCAATCTGGAATGGATCGGAGACAGAATCGGGGTTAGTGAATCTTGTCCTATGGCATGAAACTCATTATAATATTATTCATAGGACCCCTGAAGAAGACATTCTGTCGAAACACGTACCGTGTTGGATTCAGGGTCCAAAGCTTTTCAGCGGACTGCATCCTAGAGGTTTTTATGTGGTTTGCCAAGTTTTAATATTATTGTAATATTAATAAAGTCCATCTCAGGAACATCATTTTTCCATTTTGTTTTTGTTTCTTCTTTTTGCCTCTGCCAGTTCCCATTCCAAGTGAAGAATTCCTTTAGATAAACGGCGATTTCTGGCTACAACAAAAGCTATACAGTCCCCGTGATGTACCGCTTTAGCCACACTCCAGAATAGGGCCGGGTCTTGCAAATGCTTCCCATTAAATTCTAAATAAGTCTCCATTTGTCCTGAAGATATTGCTTAAAATGGGCATCAGAGACCAAATAACCAGGAAAGTGCCATCTCTCTGGTCCCACCAAACCAAAGCCCACATTAACCTCTATCAATATCAAAGAGTGATTCGAAATTACCGAAGGACCAATATGCGCCAAATCAATAGTATGAAAAGAGTCTCTAGTAGTCAGAATATAATCGATTCTAGAAAGTGTTCCATGGGCCCTTGATCTATGGGTATAATCCTCTTGTTGAAATGGAGTATCCGCCAAGGATCTACCAGATCTACGGATTTTAATGCAATGGGAAAGTACCTGAAGAAAGAGCTGTTAGGATGGGAGGACATAAGAGAAGTAGAAAGACAGTGGTCTAAGCTGAAAGGAGCGATAAAAATGGCTACGGACCTTTATGTGAAGAAAATCAATAAAAACAAGAGAAAAAGGAAGCCGATATGGTTCTCCAACCTAGTGGCTGAGAAAATAAAGGCGAAAGAGTTGGCGTTCATGAAATATAAAAAAACCCAAGAAGAGGAGAGCAGAAAGGACTACAGGGTGAAACTGAAAGAAGCCAAGAGAGAGATATGTTTGGCGAAGGCACAGGCGGAAGAACAAATGGCTAAAAATGTAAAAAAGGGAGATAAAAATTTTTTCAGATATATTAGTGAAAGGAGGAAGATAAAAAATGGAATTGCTAGGATAAAATATGCTGAGAACAAATATGTGGAGAGTGATGAGGAGAAAGCAAATACTTCTGTTCTGTGTTCACAGAAGAAAATCCTGGAGAAGGACCAAGATTGTCTGGCAAAGTTACACGAGAAAATGGAGTAGATTCTGCGCCGTTCACGGAGGAGGGTGTTTATGAGCAACTTGAAAAACTGAAGGTGGACAAAGCGATGGGACCAGACGGGATCCATCCCAGGATACTAAGGGAGCTCAGAGAGGTTCTGGCGAGTCCTATTAAAGACTTGTTCAACAAATCTTTGGAGACGGGAGTGATTCCTGGGGATTGGAGGAGAGCGGATGTGGTCCCTATTCATAAAAGTGGTCACAGGGATGAAGCAGGAAACTACAGGCCGGTGAGCCTCACTTCAGTTGTTGGAAAAATAATGGAAGTGTTGCTGAAAGAAAGGATAGTGTATTTCCTTGAATCTAATGGGTTGCAGGATCCGAAGCAACATGGCTTTACAAAAGGTAAATCGTGCCAAACGAACCTGATTGAATTTTTTGATTGTGTGACCAGAGAGCTGGATCGAGGACATATGCTAGATGTAATTTACTTGGATTTCAGCAAAGCCTTTGATACAGTTCCTCATAGGAGGCTGTTGAACAAACTTGAAGGGCTGAAGTTAGGACCCAAAGTGGTGAACTGGGTCAGAAACTGGCTGTCGGACAGACGCCAGAGGGTGGTGGTTAATGGAAGTCGCTCGAAAGAAGGAAAGGTGACTAGTGGAGTCCCTCAGGGTTCGGTGCTGGGGCCAATTCTGTTCAATATGTATGTAAGTGACATTGCTGAAGGGTTAGAAGGAAAAGTGTGCCTTTTTGCAGATGATACCAAGATTTGTAACAGAGTAGACACCGAAGAGGGAGTGGAAAATATGAAAAAGGATCTGCAAAAGTTAGAGGAATGGTCTAATGCCTGGCAACTAAAATTCAATGCAAAGAAATGCAGAGTAATGCATTTGGGGATTAATAATAGGAAGGAACCGTATATGCTGGGAGGAGAGAAGCTGATATGCACGGACGGGGAGAGGGACCTTGGGGTGATAGTGTCCGAAGATCTAAGGGTGAAAAAACAGTGTGACAAGGCAGTGGCTGCTGCCAGAAGGATTCTGGGCTGTATAAAGAGAGGCGTAGTCAGTAGAAGGAAGAAGGTGTTGATGCCCCTGTACAGGTCATTGGTGAGGCCCCACTTGGAGTATTGTGTTCAGTTTTGGAGACCGTATCTGGCGAAAGACGTAAGAAGACTTGAGGCGGTCCAGAGGAGGGCGACGAAAATGATAGGAGGCTTGCGCCAGAAGACGTATGAGGAGAGACTGGAAGCCCTGAATATGTATACCCTAGAGGAAAGGAGAGACAGGGGAGATATGATTCAGACTTTCAAATACTTAAAGGGTATTAACGTAGAACAAAATCTTTTCCAGAGAAAGGAAAATGGTAAAACCAGAGGACATAATTTGAGGTTGAGGGGTGGTAGATTCAGGGACAATGTTAGGAAATTCTACTTTACGGAGAGGGTGGTGGATGCCTGGAATGCGCTCCCGAGAGAGGTGGTGGAGAGTAAAACTGTGACTGAGTTCAAAGAAGCGTGGGATGAACACAGAAGATTTAGAATCAGAAAATAATATTAAATATTGAACTAGGCCAGTTACTGGGCAGACTTGCACGGTCTGTGTCTGTGTATGGCCGTTTGGTGGAGGATGGGCAGGGGAGGGCTTCAATGGCTGGGAGGGTGTAGATGGGCTGGAGTAAGTCTTAACAGAGATTTCGGCAGTTGGAACCCAAGCATAGTACCGGGTAAAGCTTTGGATTCTTGCCCAGAAATAGCTAAGAAGAAAAAAAAAAAAAATTTAAATTGAATCAGGTTGGGCAGACTGGATGGACCATTCGGGTCTTTATCTGCCGTCATCTACTATGTTACTATGTTACTATGTTATGTAGATCCAAGGCCGAACTAAAATATGGTAAACTTCTCGTGCTTCTCCCTACCTGATGTCCACCCAATTGAAAGCGATCATTACTCGGATCCATAACCTGATTGAAATCCCCTGCTACAAATAATGGCTCGTCTACCTGTTCCACTACCAGTTTAATTAAATGTTCAAAAAAGGGATGATCATATACGTTTGGTGCATAAACATTAAGCAAATGGAAAGTGTAAGAACCCACCGAAATATGGAGCAGGAGATATCGGCCCTGTGGGTCTTGCTCCACTATTTGGACTTTATGTGGTAGTGATTTTCTTATCAACACTGCTGCTCCCGCCCGTGTGTGTGGGGAGAAAGCCGCATACACCGACCCCACCCAGGATTTGCGCAGTTTCATGTGTTCTAGCACTGAGAGACGCATCTCTTGCAGACGTGTAAAATCTGCTTGGGGTCGCTTCAGTTGGGTAAGAATTGTAGAGCGCTTGACAGGAGATGTGATGCCTGACACATTCCATTACACTAACTGTAGGGTATGTGCAGAAGTCATAAGGCCAACCAAGGGTTATCTAGTTACTGTGTATTCCCCTTATCCTGAAAACCCTCCCTGGTGCCCAGCCCCACCCAGGAAAATTGAGTGCCATAATCATGAGTAATAGCAGAAAAAAGTTGTACCCCATCAAGAATAATAATATAAAGTAACAATAACATGTATGCTAACACCCCTATTAAGCTGTAGACCTGCAACCCATCCCCAACTATTCCCTGCACACATCCCCCAACCTTCCCAAGTAACCCCCCACCATACTCCATAGCCCTCGAGTCCCACATCGCCCGACCCTTACCAAGAAGGATCAAGAGATGTGCGATTAAGTTAATGATGATGCCCCGAGACTATTTGCAATGTACAGATATAAAAACTCTAAGGGCTGGCAAGCAAAATGATCCAAAACTTGTTCAAACATTGCATAAGTGCCTTTTAGCAAAACTACAGAACAGGTAACACAGTGTAAACATTAAACCAAAGAAAACTCAAGAATTCAGTCCCACACAGATCATGGGACCCAAACCAGTGCAATCCACTCACTGTCTGCAAACATCAAAACAGTAGAAACAGGTACTGCAGAAAAAAAAAATCAGGTGTTCTCTGCAGGGTGGGTAATATGAGTGTTGAGGTAAGTAGCCGCTTCTACAGATGAATCAAAAGAATGCCACTGACCCTGGTGTTGGATTCGCAAAATAGCTGGATAAATGAACATAAATCACATTTTTTTCCTCTGCCAAAGAGGTACACAAAAGATAGAACAGTTTCCTCTTCTTCATTAATGCTGCCGAGTACTGTAATCCTGAAAAATTTGCACTTCTGAATCACCAAATTTTAGTTGGTCTCTTAGTTGTTTGTATTTGCACAAAATTTCCACTTTGGGATTGTAATTTAAAATTTTTGTAATCACCATCCGCGGTTGGGCTTCATGATTTGGCTCCCTGCCCAGGCGGTGCGCTTTCTCCAACCGGATGGGCCCCAGATCCGCTCGAAGTGGGAACATGTCACGGAGTCAGTTCTCCAGCGTTGTCAACAATGAAGATCCAGCCACCGTCTCAGGAATGCCCAAAAACCATAAATTTGACCGGCGGGACTGATTTTACAAGTCCTCAATACGGTCGGCCTGGGCACGGGTAAGTTCTTGCAGAGATTGAAGTGCGGTTTCCTGCTCCTGTTGTGTGTCGTCAAGCGAGGAGACTCTCGTTTCCAAGTTGGTAGTATGGCGTGTAGTATCTGCGATCATTGTTTTCATTTTCTGCAGCTGCTCTGAGAGCTGGTCCATCCCCGGTTGCATCGCTAAAGTGACTGCCTGGATTAGCTCCCGAAGGGCCTCTGGAGAAAACTGGCTAACTTCCGATGTCAGTCCCAGCACCATTTTGTTATCGGCAGGCCTGGGATGCTCAAGATCTTTTTTCGTTGCTTTCGAGGCCATCGGAGTCACCGGCTTTGTTAAATATTTTCCACACACTGCTCTGCTGTCCGAGAATACCCCAAAGCTCCTCGTAGGCACAGTTAGAATTGCAGATATGCTTATAAAGTGGCTCGGGAGCTAGAGCAGTGTGCGTCTGCCCCTGCTCACTGCATCACGTGATCCCTCACTTTTTTTTTAAACTGAAAGTCTCTGTGTAGGGACTGGGCTCCAGGCAGTGCTATCGAAATGATTAATACATCAGCAGGATGCTCTGGATACTAAAGGGTTAAAGAAGGTGGGTGCTTGGACCCTTTAACTCATTGGACAATGAGTGACAGCCCCTTTTCAGAAGAGGAACCAATCAGAAACAGGCTGGAGAAGTGAAGGGGCAGGCCTTAGAAGAAGCGTGCTGGGTCCTTAAGTTGGTATTGCTCAGATCTCAAGTCCCTGTTCCCTAGAGCTGCTCTGAGGCATCCTCTATGTTGGGGGAAGACAGGGCTTCCTAAATGCACCCTGATGACTAACCACATATCCCAGCAGCTGTACTGAGTTTTCAGGACATCCAGGGTGAATTGGCAGCAGGAGTAAACCATCCCATGCAAACAGACCACCTGCATATTCATTCAGGAGGGCTTAAGACCCAAAGGGGGGCTGGGATGGTAGGGGACTGAGGAACCAGGACAGGAGGCTGTGGTAGTGTTTGGGGGATGAGGTATCTGGGAATTATCTTAAAAGTTCTCCACCCACCTCCCTAGGGGAGGGGGGCTCCCCCAGGGAGGTGGGTGGAGAACTTTTAAGATAATTCCCAGATACCTCATCCCCAAACACTACCACAGCCTCCTATCCTGGTTCTCCAGTCCCCTACCATTTCTCTTAGAGAGCCAGCAATACTATTTATCTGCAAAAGGAAGAAGCCTTAACAGGTTCACCCTAAGGGAGGAGAGATTGCATGTTGCAGCCCTTCCTCCATATTCAAATCAGCTGATGTAAGATAGAGAGTCCCCCCCCCCCCTGGGAGGCTCTGGAATTATTACAGTTTTCTGTGGCAAGATGTCCGTCAAGGTTTTCATAAAAATATAATGCCTAATCTTTCATTCTGCACCACTTGGGAGGTGGCACAGATTTACTGCTTTTCTTTTTTTTTAATTTGAATATAGCAGTTTATATAATTCTTTTTTTATATAATTATTGAAATGATATACAAACAATACAACTTGTGCAGGCAAATAGAAAAGAAACAAATATAAATCACAATATATCAACATAATAAGAGTCCACTATTTCTCCTTAGACCACAACAGTGTTAAAAGGGGAGAAAGCTTAATATTAGGGACCAAATTATTATAAGAAAAATTAAATGAGTGAAAAAGGCATTAACGGCTACTGAGGCCCCTTAACGATCCCATTACTTCCCATGTTTACACCCCTGGTGATTTTCTTCAGGTCTAGGAAGGCTCGCAAATGGTCCGGAACAAAAAAGGTATATTTGATAAGGCAAATTCCCTTCATGGGTCAACGTATATGGATCTTTCCTGACGTAAATAAAGAAACTCAAATGAGAAGGAAACTTTTCCTAGCTATGATACATTCAGTATTCTTAAAGTAATATGAGTCCACATCAAGGAACAGAATGGAAGCATTCTCAGACTGGCAGGGGAAACAAGAACAAGAGGGCACTCAAGAAAATTGAAGATTCAGAACAAACGCTAGGAAGTTTTTCTTCACTCAGAGGGTGGTGGATGCCTGGAATGCACTTCCAGAGGAGGTGGTGGAGCAGAGTACGATTTCGGGTTTCGAGAAGGGGTTGGACAGGTTCCTGAAGGAAAAGGGGATTGAGGGATATAGATAGAGGGGGTACTATACAGGTCAAAATGTCTTCAAAAGAGGATCATTTGCAGGTCACTGACCTGGGGGGCCGCCGCGAGAGCGGACTGCTGGGCACGATGGACCTGTGGTCTGACTCGGCAGAGGCGATGCTTATGTTCTTATGTTCAAACATATTAACCAAAAAGAAACTGCTTGTAAATATCTTATTTTAAGTTTTAGTTTGAACATCTGTCTTTCTTTATCTAACAGGAATCTTTCCAACTGTTGAACTTGTTATGTTATTAGCGGTATACAAAAATGTAGTTATTATTATTATTATCAGGTTCAAAAAAGGCATAGGAAATAAGTAAGTAACCATACATTTGGCAGGAAATTTTAGGAAAAAGGTTGCTCCAAATTATAATACTCGAGATTTTATATTGGAGAAATTGTTTCCGTCTATATTGGATAGCTCTACACATGTCTGGAAACATTTGTAATTTCTGCCCGCAAAGGAGGATATCTTTTCTCATGAAATAATTTTTCAAAACAAGAGTTTTACAGTTCTTCGAGGCGAAGATAACCAATAGGGTGGCTCATTTTTGCGATGCCGAAGAGTAGTTTCTACTGGATCAAGCGATTCTTCAAGGTTCGCTTTTGAAGGGAAGAACAACGTGAGCAAGTTTCCGGATGGTACTCAAGTCCCAAGCACTGGAGGCACCAGCAATGTGGGTCAGTTACTGAAATGGGCCGAGAACAGCGACCGCACTTTTTAAAACCCGTCTGCGGGCGGGACATTGACGGGAAAACAGCCCCGGCTAGGTCAAAATTGGAGCCCAAGGTTGTCGAAGAGACCTTGCCGGGCCAAACCTGCGAGAGGGAAAAAATGAAAATTTTCACGTTTTTAATTTTTTTTACTCGATTTAATTCGAAAAAAAGAAAACAAATAAGATATGACTAAAGTCAAAATGCTGCAAGAGCGGGTAGGCAGCGAAAAGAAGTTTCAACAGCTGTTGAAAGACGCATCTTCCTAGCTCCGCGGAAACTAAGCAACTGAGGGACCGTGCACCTACATCGGGCGGGAAGGTACTCGCGCATGCATGGTGCGAGCTATTGCGAACTTTCCAAAGACTTAAAGTGGCATTGCACTTTTAAAGTGGTCCGTACCAGGGCTCCGTCGGTGACGTCACCCATACATGAGAATATGCTGCCTGCTTGTCCTGGGATAAACAGTGCTACGGTTTTGTAAAAAAAAAAAAAACCCCAAAAAAAAACAAAAAAAACAAAGGGGGGGGGGGTTGGGGGGGAAGTTAGTCCAATAATGATTTCTTTTTTCATCCCCTGATGTAGCTTTTTTACAAGGGAAAACAGGCGATCCCCCTGTCGGGATAAGGCAAGGAAGAAGGACTTAATGGCTGTGTCCCATTGGCTCCCTGTCAGTCATCATATTACCTTTAAAATCTTACTTTTAATCTTTAAAACTCTATCCTCAAATGAGCCTCAATATATTAATAAATTACTCATTCCGCATAGGATATCTCATTCCCTTAGCCAAAAACTTTTAGTAGTTCCCTCACTGAAAATTATTGGAACCCGTCATCATGACATTTTTTTCTGTAATGGCTCCACAATTATGGAACGCCTTACCCCAGCATCTTAGAGATGAAAATGACCTAAACCCTTTTAAAGGCAAACTGAAGGGCTTTCTTTTTAAAGGCGCTTTTAATTTATAAATATATTTAAGGTTTACTTTTTTTTTCTCTCTCTCTCTCTCTCTCTCTTCTCTCTAAAGGAAAAGAATAACAAAAAAAAACCAAAAACCCCAACTTTTTACTCCCCCTTTTTCCTACTGTTTTACTCCCCCTTTTTCCTACCGTTTATGTCCTCTCCTTTTCCTAATAATACGGTAATTGTAGTTCAGCCCTTCTTCTCCATATGTATCTGTAAATTTGTATTTCAGTCTGTCCACTCATCCAGATCGAGGAGATCTTAAAACCTATTAACCTTCCCCCCTCATAATGGTACCCGACGTAAGAAACTATACGACAGCCTTCTAGCGACACAGGCAGCGAAAATTGACCCCACCATCACCAAACTAATGATCAACACAACAGACATCAAAGTGTTTCGAAAAGAAATCAAAACATTTCTATTCAAAAAACACGTCCTTACTAACTAATCTCCTCCCCTTTCGCACAAGCTCTCCCTCTCCTGAATATCACATTAGTCAACTCCTAGAACCTTTCCCTCCAAAAATACTCAGATTCCTAAATAAGCATTTACCTCACTATCCAACAAACTTCTTACGTCATTGTTAGGTAATTTCTCATCTGTAACCCGCATATACTGATATTCTCCACTATATCCTATTATCACTTGATTCTCTTAAATGTAATTCTTATAATTGAATGTAATTCTTATAATTGAATCCTCTACCACACCATGTAAAGTACATGAATCACGGTCATGCAATATCTCTAGATAATCTATTAAGTAATATCTCTAGATAATCTGTTATGTAATTTCTCTGGATAATCTTTGTTTTGCAATTCTCTCGGTAATGTCCAGATCTCTTATAATTTGTAATCCGCCTAGAACCACAAGGCACAGGCGGAATAGAAATCACTAATGTAATGTAATGTAATGTAATGTAATAACCCATATTATTTACTGATTACATTGATGTAAATTATATTTTACTTGTTTTAATTTTTACATTGCTTAGTAAAATTTAATAAGCGATTCATTAAGTTAAAAATAAACTTGAAACTTGAACTTGAAACTTCCAGAAGACTGATTCCAGTTTCTTGAGATAAGTGGCTTTATACGCTTTTTGCTCTGGACAGTGTTTCTACTTATTTTTGATGGAGTTGTTATTACATGCTAACTAAGAGCTCTTTTAAAACATTGCATTAGGCCCACAATTGCAGCTTTCGCTTTGAAGTTTATTGGTGTGGAGCCCTGATTGCAAAAGACTCGCAGTGATAAGGAAGATTTTGATAAATATCAATGTATATGATGTTGTGGAGTTTTTTCATTCCCGTGATGCTACAGGCTCCTTTTGGGTACCTTGCGGATCGGGAATCACTGTATTGAGGTTTGTTTTCTCCACAATTTATTTATTCTTTATTATTTGAGGTTTTGTTTGAACGTCTGTGGCAGTCCTTCCAATACTTATCAGTAGTGAGTTTTCTGAATATCGTGTGATTTTGCCAAACAACCTGATAAACTCATTGACATCACTTTGTGCTGTACTCTATCAGCCATCCCCTCTCTGGGTCTCTAATCACTCCCCATCATTTCCACCCCTTCTCAGTTTTTCCATCTCCTCTCTCATCCCTGACCAATCACCCTCTTTTTAATTCACCATCATGCCATTCCCTGGTATAATCTTCCACCTTCCCATAATCCTTCTTGTTCTCATACACCTTCCTCCATCACTCCTGAGTCTTCCATCCCACTCATACCCATCACCTATTTCTTCCCTTCACATGTAATTAAACTTTGAATTCACAACAGAAAACGAGATGGGAAGAACCAACTTATTCTGTCATTCTCTGGAAGAGACGAGAGCATCTAAGTTTCCCTGGGGAAGAGGGAAGATCTGAATTGAACATTGTGTATTCCTCAAAGGCAGGGAGCTGCTCTCCCACTACAGAGCAGACACACACTGAGCCACAATGTTTAGGCTGGAGGTAGCTTTTACTCCTTAAAAATTGCAAGGCTGTGAATCCCCCTTTCCAAACCTCCCCCTCCCAAGCCTCCAAGAAAAGACTTGTCAGACAGAATACAGCCTGAGCTTAGTAAGACAGTTTCCCTTTACAGTATACTGAAGAGAGAGGGGTTGCAAGAAGCCACTGAGCAGTTGTGAGTGACAGTTATATGAAGGATTCCTCTTTCTTTCCTGAAGTTTCAGCATTGGTCCCAGATGAACTTAAAGTTTATATCTTTTATCGCTTCCTTGTATGTTGCATCGAAGGATTCAATCATCGCAGGAGTAAAGTGATTTCTCCAGTCACCAGAGATTCCTGAAATATGTCACAAAAAAACCCAAGTGAGAACCACTGACATCCAAGAGGAAGAGGTTGCAGGAACTGTGACTCTCCTCCCCCCCCCACCCTCCCCACTTCTGCTGCCCGATTCAGGGGAAAAAAATTTTGATTCGATTCAGCCTATTGAATCGATTTTCCTGCCCAATTGGGTGTTTTCTTCAAACATCCTGGTGGGTTTATTTTATAGCCTCTTCACCCCCTTTGCCTTCTCCTAACTACACTGGTGCTGTGGTGTAAACAAAAAAGACTTTTCCTCTCTCTGTTAAATCCTAGCTCATGTTTGCGGTCTAACACAATCTCTAGCAGGATACATATCTGACACAAATCTGACATATTGTAATCACAAAACAGAAAATAAAATTATTTTTTCTACCTTTTGTTGTCTGGTCATTATTCAAATCTTGTTTGTCCCAGGCTCTGGTTGTCTTCTGATAACTTGCTTGCCAGGGTCTCCTTCTTTCTTCTTTCTCCGTGCTAAAAGTCCATCTTCTATCTCTGTCCTCCCCTTCCGTTTCCCTTCCCTTTCCAGAGGTCTGGCATCTTTCCTTTTTTTCATCTCCATGTATTTCTACACCAGGGCCCCCCCCCCGAAGGCCTGCACCCCCCAAAAGTCTGCATCCCACCCCTGAAAGCCTGCTTGTCCCCCTCGAAGGCTTGTACCACCACCCCTAAAGGCCTGTCCCCCCTGAAGGCCTACACCCCACCCCTGAAGGCCTGCCTGTCCCCCTTCGAAGGACTGCACATACATCCCATCCCCGGAAGGCCTGCGTGTTCACCCCTGACCTCCCGCATCCATTTACCTAATATCAGCAGCCTACAGAGAAGATTGCGGGTGCTAGCGATCTTTGCAAGCTGCCATAGGTCTTCGGAGCTGTCTTCCCTCTGTCGCGGTCCCGCCCACTCCTCTGATGTCAGAGGCGGGATCGCGGCAGAGGAAACAGTGCCGAAGTCCTATGGCAGCTTGCAAAGATCGCTAGCACCGGCGATCTTCTCTGCAGGCTGCTGATATTAGGTAAATGGATGTGCGGGAGACCAGGGAGGAAGCCGGACACTAGCGGGAGGCCGGGGGGAAGCCGGACACTAGCGGAAGGCCAGGTGGGAAGCCGGACAACAGCACTTCCCGACTGACCCTCCCCACTCGCCCTCTAAAGCATGTGCGGCAGTGGCCAGCCAACAAAAGGCAGCGCTGCTGTTCCCGCTTTAGGGGGCGAGGGAGAAAGGTCAGTTACCGAATCGGGAAGCCGATTTTTTTTTTAACGATTCGAATCGTGAATCGGGCAGCACTACTCCCCACCACTTACGGTTCCTGTATCATTCCCTATAGCATCTCCTGCAGTGAGATAGTGGAAGTACAGAAAAAATATTTCTTTACTTACCCCCCGCTTTTACAAAACCTTAGCGAGGTTTTTAGCGCCAGTCGTTGCATTAACAGCTCCCACGCTCATAAAATTCCTGTGAGTGTCAGAGCTGTTACTGATGTGGCCGGCACTAAAAACCACACTAAGGTTTTGTAAAAGGGTGGATTAGTGTGTAATTAAACTCTGGAATTCATGGTCAGAGACTGTAGTAAAAGCAGTTATCTTAGCAGGGTTTTAAAAAAGGTTTGGATAATTTCCTAAAACAGAAGTCCATAAGCCATTCTTAAAATGGATGTGGGGAAATCCACTGCTTATTCCTAGGATAAGCAGCATAAAATTTGTTTTACCCCTTGGGTTCTTGCCAGCTGCTTGTGACCTGGGTTGCCCACTGTTGGACACGGGATACTGGGCTTGATGGATCTTCGGTCTGTCGCATCTCTTACATTCTTATGTTCTATATCCAGCACTCCTCATTCACTCTCTATAGCAGCTTCCATGGGTCACCTGTCCATATCTTCTCTCACCTTTCCTGATGAAGGGACTTTTCTGTACATCAATAATCTCTTTGTTCACAGTGCTGTGATTGGACATTTTGTTGTCCTTCATGCTCTTCAAGGTCGTATTCTCCACCACGGAGTCAATGGCCGCCTCGTTCAGCTCTCTCCCCAGGAAGTTGCAGATCCTCATCACACTACCCCGCAGATCCTGAGAAGGAAGGAAACAGGGAAATACCTAACACCAAGATCACTCATTCATCCACCCATCAGGAGATGAAACCTTTTGGGTCCACTGTGACCAAGTTCAGCTGGATTTCAACTTACCTGTAACAGTTCCTCATATGTTAGGATAAGTAAATTCACCTGATCCCTCACTCCAAGCCACCCTCGAACATGTTCAAACCAGGATCCACCGAATACTGCCAGGAAATAAACAGGAGAGACATGGTTAAAGGTTGTAGGAGGAGAGGAGGGTATGTTTTGATGGGATGAGGTTATAGAGTTTGGGGTTCACTCACCCTCTCCTTTCAGGAACTTGGGTAACAACTCTTCTATATTATCAAGCTCATCCAGGAATCCTGCTGCCTTGGAGAAATAGTGAAGGGAAACCAGGACGTCCCGCGGATTCCGGACCGTGTAAATAGCCTGCCAGGAAAAAGCAATGGAGGCCACCCCAGGACCCCACAAAATCAGTAAATTCTTTGAGATCCAGAGACTCCACAAAACGCCAGTAAGGAAGGAGGCTAAACATTTGTCTGAAATGTTATGTTATGTTTCTCAGATTCTTCTATTCCACCTTTACCTATATAGTTCCAAGGACGGATTACAAACCAAGAAGCCAAACTACATTGTCTGGAAATCACAATGAACGGATCAGAACCCCACTCAAACTTTACACGGGAAATTTTCATTGATTTTGGTAGAAGAGCAACGCAACAATGTTATCATGTTTGCTATAATAATAATAATAATAATAATAACTTTATTTTTCTATACCGCCATAGTCAGGCGACTTCTAGGCGGTTTACATTATAAGAAGGCTGGACATTCAGCGAATAGCAAAAATCTTAATACAATACGATATCATAGATCCACTTACAATACAATACAGTGAGTCTAAATACAATAACATATAATACAGTCTAAATACAATAGTATATAATACAGTGAGTCTAAATACAGTAACATATAATAAGTCTAAATATAATACCGTACGAGGAGTTTTAATGCAGTACGATAGTCTAAATGGGAAACTTACGTGTTAATTGGAGATCTATGGGCAAAGAGTATCTGAGAGATTTAGGGCATCCATAAGTTGGAGTTCTAAGGATAGAGGAGATCTGAAAAAGAGGGGCTTCTTGAGAGAGAGAAAGGCGTTTGTTGGGGAGGGGAGTCCTAGTGGGGGGGGGACTGTTTTAGTCAATGAATTTTGCGAATAGGGTGGTTTTGATCGATTTGCGGAATGCATTATAAGTCGTTTTGGGTTCGTTTATGTGGTTTTTCAGCCAGATTTGCTGTCTGTTCGCTTGGAACTTAAAGGTTCTGTCCATATATAGATATATATATATAGATATATATATAGATGGGGGCATTGCTTGTTAAAATTATATAAACCGTAACTCCCAATATAAACCTTATTCTTGCTAGTGAAGTTCCATATATTAAGGTTGTAGAGGCTCAAATTTCCATACAACATATACAATATGCAAATGATTTATAAGTGATTTGGAACACGATTGCAATAATCAGATCTGATCCAAAAAGACTCGAGGTCAAAGTATTTTCTGACAGATCTGACTTTTAACTACAGATTGAACAAAATAACACATAGTACAGCAATTATCTATTTGTACCCCTAAAATTTGAGAACATAAATTTAGGAGAAACACTCTGTCCACACTGGATTTGCAGATGTGGCATTTAGGATATGGAGAAATCAGGAGAGACAGGGTTTAAAAGCAAACACTTCAATACTGACTGTCATATAACACGGTCTGAGTGGTTTACATCTATATCATATGCTATGGGGATAAAACAAATGACAAGACACAATAACGTAACAAGTAAACCAAAATTAAAAAGGAGAAGGAGGTAAAAACCAAGAGGGAGGAGGGATAGAACTCCATAATTTCAAGCACTTGCCAGCATCACACAATCATGTCTATCATGAACACAGCACAGACAGCTAAAGAGCATTTCTTCATTAGCACCCCTTAAAACTATCAGACTGATACAGAAAAGTATGAATACAGCACAAAGAGGTGAAGAGGGGATTTCATGCAGGCATTACACTGATACACATAAGGCATGAATACAGCACAGACAGCTGAACAGAGGATCTTCATTAGAACCCCATGCACATAATACAGCACAGACAGACGAAGAGTGGAAGCTTGTCTTGAGAGTGAACCCCCACTGTTCCGTACCTTGGCCTTAGATGTGAAAAATGATTTGGGGAAGAGATGGACAGGGAGGTGGGATGCCAGGAAACGTGGTGAGTGCTGGCTCTCGAGTTTCTTAACAAATAAGGGTAACTCCAACCAAGGCACGCGCTCCCAGTTAGGCACGGTGTGGGAGATAGTTGTATCCCCATCGCTTTGAATGAGAGTGAGAATCTCCTGCATCCATGTGGTCCCTGAAATCCAAAGGGAGATGTTATGTAGCTTGTGTGTGTGTGTGTGTGGAGGGGGGAGGGGTGGAGAGAGAGAATTCTGCTAATCAACTGCAGGTAGGGAAAAGATGAAAATACAGAAAAACAAGGAGTTGAAGATATACAAATAACCTAAAGTTTGATAAAAAGAAAGGGGATCTAGGAAGAAGACCACCAATAAACTCCCCACAGAGCTGTTGATCACCCAGTGCCATCATTTGTCTGGGTTAAGAAGAATTTCCACTCCCTGCAGACCCCCACACCTCCACCCTATTTTCCCAACGCCTCTCTCTCACCAGATTTGGGGTAGGTGATGTTGAAGACGTCCTGATCCCGGACCTGGAACTCATTGCAGATGTATTCAAAGGTGTTTATATCATAGTATTTGGAGGGCATTAAAAAACCACGGTGCTCCACGAAATTAGAAGAGGCCATCTGGAGACACAACCACAGTGAAAGGTAACACACAGGAACAGACAAAAACACTCCAAACCCAAAAGGTTTTCAATTTCCAGCACTGTTCCTGGGGTACACAGGGGTTTCGGTCCCAGCTCTGCCAGTCTCTCCCACCTCCTCAGCACTGCCTCTGGGATTTTACCTTTGGGGTGAACAGTGTTTGGGACTAATTTTTAGGAATTTATATAGGATGGACCTTGGAATTCAAACCCAAGAAACACCCTCAAGGGGCGTGCTGGCCCATCCCATATGCATAGCCTCCTCTTCAGTATATGACTTTTTATTACTGCTATTTTATGTAACATCTCTGTAAATGTAACAACACTATAATATGTATCATCGCTGTAAATGTACAGTCTCTTCTATTGTTAACCGCATTGAACTTCCATGGTATTGCGGTATACAAGAATAAAGTTATTATTATTATTATTATCCCCTTATAAAAAGAAAAAATACAAACCATCATAATTTACTCTGGTCCTTTCTCTTTTTTTTATTAAATTTCAAATAATTCCAAAAAAGGGTGAGAAGGGAGGGGGAGGAGAGCGAGAGAGAGCGAGAGAGGTGAAGAGCCCCCCTGAAATCCCCTAACATATTAGGCCAATAAACACTAATAAAGGCCTAAAATGGCTGAAAATGCTCTGACTAAAACTGTCAAGCCTTTGCACAATCTATGCATGTTGAAATCAGCAAGCCAAGCAAAACTTATGCGAAAATGAGCAAATGAAACAAAACTTATTCTTTTACATGGCAACTGGTGTCACATCTGCTGTAGTGCCATGAGAGCAGGGAATTGAACCTAAGAAGGATGAGAACATGTCTTGACCAAGAATACAAAAATACATTATTTATTAGAAATATCCTGGAATGGGCAGAGCCTTACTGGACCCAAGGGCTCAAAGTTGATGACCTGATATTGAAATGACATTTGATGGGAATAGTTATTTTAGTAAACAGGACACGCGTGTGGTATGACACAGATAGCACAGTTACTTATCGTAACAGGTGTTATCCAGGGACAGCAGGCAGCTATTCTCACATATGGGTGACGTCACCGACAGAGCCCGGATGCGGAAGCCTTGCAAGCAGACTTGCTTGAAGAAACTAGACGTTTCAAGTCGACCGCATGCGCGAGTGCCTTCCCGCCCAGCGTAGGGCGCGTCTCCTCAGTTCAGATAGCTAGCAGAGAAGCCAACCAGGGGAGGTGGGTGGGTTTTGAGAATAGCTGCCTGCTGTCCCTGGATAACACTTGTTGGTAAATAACTGTGCTTTATCACAGGACAAGCAGGCAGTCTATTCTCACATATGGATGACCTCCAAGCTAACCAGAATGGGATGGTGGGAGTGTTGGCAATTTAGGAGAATAAATTTTTTAAATACTGTTTGGCCAAACTGTCCATCCCGTCTGGAGAAGACATTACAGACAATAGTGAAAAGTGAAAGTATGAACCGAGGACCAAGTAGCAGCCTTGCAAATTTCCTCAATAGGTGTAGATCTGAGGAAAGCTACTGAAGCTGCCATTGCTCTGACTTTATGGGCTGTGACTCTACCGTGTAGGGGTAATCCAGCCTGGGCATAGCAGAATGAGATACAAGCAGTCATCCAGTTGGAGATGGTACGCTTAGAAATAGGATGTACCAACTTATTTGGATTGAAGGAGACAAAAGTTGAGGAGCTGTTCTGTGTGGTTTGGTGCATTCCAAATAGAAGGCCAAAGCACATTTACAGTCCAGAGTTTGAAGAGCTACTTCTCCAGGATGAAAATGTGGCTTTGGAAAGAACACTGGAAGAACAATGGATTGGTTGAGATGAAATTCTGATACCACTTTAGGGAGGAATTTAGGATGACTACAAAGAACCACTTTGTCATGATGGAACACCGTGAAAGGTGGATCAGCAACTAAAGCTGAGATACTTCAGTTGAGCTTTGTCAATTGGTTCAAATGGAGGCTTCATCAGTTGAGCAAAGACAAAACTGAGGTCCCAAACCATAGGAGGCGGTTTGAGAGGAGGTTTGACATTGAAAAGTTCTTTCATGAATCTGGAAACCACCGGATGAGCAGAGGGGTTTCCCTTAAATAGGCTGATGGAAAGCTGCAATTGCACTGAGATGGACTCGGATCGATGTAGACTTGAGGCCAGAAGTGGATAAGTGCAAAAGATAATCCAAAACAGAAGATAAGGAGGAATGTTGGGGCTCCTTATCATGAGAAAAACACCACATAGAAAATCTAGTCCATTTTTGGTGATAGCATTGTCTAGTGGTAGATTTCCTAGAAGCCTCTAAAATGTCTCTGACAGGTTGAGAAAACTGAAGAGGAGTCATGTTGAGAGGTATCAAGCTGTCAGGTGTAGAGACTGCAGGCTGGGATGAAGCAGAGATCCCTGGCTCTGTGTAAACAGAGAAGGAAAACTGGTAGAAGGGATGGCTCCCTGCTGCTGAGTTGAAGTAGAAGGGAGTACTAAGGTTGTCTCGGCCACCGAGGAGCAATCAGAATCATGGTGGCATGATTGTTCTTCAACTTGATCAGTGTCTTGAGAATGAGAGGGAATGGAGGAAATGCATAGAGGAAGAGATTCGTCCATTCCAGAAGAAAAGCATCTGCCTCGAGGCAATGAGGAGAGTATATCCTGGAGCAGAACTGAGGCAGTTTGTAGTTGTGGGGAGCTGCAAAGAGGTCTATCTGAGGAGTTCCCCACTGTGAAAAAATGTGATGAAGAGGCGAGGAATTCATGAGGTTGCAGAAGACGACTCAAGTTGTCCGCCAAGCAATTTTTTGCCCCTTGGATGTAGACAGCTTTGAGAAAGGTGTTATGGCAGATTGCCCAGTCCCAAACCTTCAGAGCTTCTTGACAAAGGGAGGCAGATCCCGTCCCTCCCTGTTTGTAATACATGGCGACTTGGTTGTCCATCCGAATGAGGACTACTTGGTCGTGAAGAAGATGTTGAAAAGCGTTGAGAGCCTTGAAAATCACTCTGAGTTCCAACAGATTGATGTGACACTGACGATCCGTACTGGTCCAGTGGCCTTGTGTACGGAGACCATCGAGATGAGCGCCCCAAGCGTAGGTCAAAGAATCTGTCGTGAGGACCTTCCGATAAGGGGGCGTTTGAAAAAGCAAGCCTCTATAGAGATTGGAAGAGAGCATCCACCAACGGAGAGACTGCTTCAAAGAAGGAGTGACTGTTATGTGTCGAGAAAGTGGGTTGCAAACCTGCGTCCATTGAGAAGCCATGGTCCACTGAGGAATTCTGAGGTGAAGTCTGGCAAAAGAAGTCACGTGTACTGTGGAGGCCATGTGATCTAGTAGTACCATCATGTGTCTCGCTGAGATGGAAGAGCGGGAAGACACTGTATGACAGAGTTGAAGGAGAGCTTCCAGACGTTGTTGTGGAAGGAATGCTCTGAGTTGGATAGTAACCAGAACAGCTCCGATGAATTGTAGATTCTGAGAGGGTTGAAGCTGGGATTTGGGAAAGTTGATTTTGAATCCCAAACTTTGTAGGAACCACGTAGTCCGTTGGGTCACTACAATAACCCCCTGAGATGTTGAATCTTTGATAAGCCAGTCAGCAAGATAGGGGATTACCTGAAGACCATGGTTCCGTAGAGCTGCTGCCACCACCACCAGGCACTTGGTGAACACTCTGGGAGATGAAGCCAGGCCAAAGGGCAGCACTCTGTATTGATAATGCAGATTCCCCACCTGAAATCTGAGATATTGACAGGAGGCCGGATGGATGGGAATATGAGTATAGGCCTCTTTGAGATCCAGAGAGCATAACCAGTCGTTCTGCTCGAGAAAGGGATAAAAGGATGCCAGGGACAACATGCAAAATTTTTCTTTGACCAAAAATTTGTTGAGAGCCCTGAGATCCAGAATGGGCCGCAGATCACCTCTCTTCTTCAGAACAAGGAAGTAACGGGAGTAAAACCCCCTGTTCTGCTATTTCAAAAGAACTGGTTCGATGACATGGAGACGAAGCAGAGCTTGAGCTTCCTGAAGAAGAAGGGCGGTCTGGGATGGATTGGAAGGATACTGTTTTGGAGGAAGCTCTGGTGAAACCTGAGTGAAATGAAGAGAGTATCCTTCTCTGATGATGGTCAGTACCCAGAGGTCGGATGTAATTGTCATCCATCGGTGGTAAAAATGATGGAGATGACCTCCTATAGGGGGAAGAGAAGTCAGAGACAGAACGATGGAGGTTATGCTCTGTTGTAAACAGTCAAAAAGGCTGTGAAGCCTTAGGTGCAGCAGAAGGTTGAGATTTTTGTTGCTTCTGAGGCTGCTGTTTCTTAGGAGGAGGGCGAGTGTAAGGAGCCGCCCTTGGAGCAAAACGCCTCTAGTAAGTGGGAGGAGGGTGTGTAGGCTTGGTAGGAGTCGGCTTTGGTTTAGGTCTGACAATAGAAGGAAAAGATTTTTCATGTTCAGACAATTTCTTGATGGCAGCCTCGATCGATTCATCGAAGAGGTCATTGCCTGCACAAGGAATATTAGCCAAGTGGTCCTGAAGATTAGGATCCATGTCAATGGTACGAAGCCAGGCAAGGCGACGCATGGCTACAGAGCAAGCAGCCGCCTGGGCAGACAACTCAAAAGCATCATAAGACGACTGAAGTAGATGGAGTCTGAGTTGTGATAGAGAAGTGATTACTTCCTGAAATTCGAAGTGTTTTTTGAGTGTCTAAATAGGTAAGAAATTTAGGCAAAAGAGCAATAAGGAACTCAAAATAGGTGACAAAATGGAAGTTATAATTGAGGACTTTAGAGGACATCATGGCGTTTTGATAGATGCGACGCCCAAGTTTGTCCATAGTTTTCCCTTCTCTTCCAGGAGGAACTGTGGCATAAATCTTGGAAGGATGGGGCCTCTTTAAGAAGGACTCCACAAGTAGGGACTGATGAGAACTGTGAATTATCAAATCCCTTACAATGGAGTGTTTTGTATCTGGAGTCCAATTTGCCTGGAACCGCTGGAATTCCATAAGGAGTCTCCAGGCTTCTGGTAAAAGTTTGAGACAAAAGCTTGTGAATAGGAAGCTTAAGTGACTCTGCTGGAGGTTGAGGAAGACGCATGTCTTCAAGATACTCCTTAGAGTATTTGGAACCAGCATCTAGTTGAAGGTCCAAGTCCACAGCCATCTGACGAAGGAAAGATGAGAAAGATAGTTGATCTGGCAATGCTTTGCCTCGAGAAGAACTCGAGGTCGTCGAGGCAGCCTGGGTCAAAGATGAAGCTTCGGCCGGAAAAAAGGCCTCAAAAGAATAGGGAGATTTGGACGAGGCTATGGAAGCCGCTGAATCCTTGAGGTGTGGAAGTGGAGACCTCGAACAAGGAGTCGGCGGTCTAGTAGAAGTAGGTGTAGATCGAGGCTTAGTGGAAGAAGGTCGCTCCTTAGAGGAAGAACTATACCTGGAAGGATGCCTCGATGAAGGTCTCGATCGTCGATGAGAATGGTGCTTGGAAGCAGATCTCGAAGATCGAGGAGACTTTGCCTCGGAAACAGTAGCAGACGATGCCACCAAAGAATGGATGGGACTGGAGGCCGTGGATCGAAGCTCCAGAGGCTTGGAGGAACCTCGATGCACTCTCAAAGACTCTACTCCTTGTATAGAGTGTGAGGATTCCTGCCGAGGCACTTGCAAAGATTCTGCTCCTTGCTTTACGTGCTTAGATGCCAGACCAGACACTCACAGAGACTCTGCTCCCTGCATAGAGTGTGAAGTTTCAGCCGATGGCAGAGGAAGAGGCTCGTCCTCACGGGAGTCTGAAGAATGCCCAGGCTGGATTAGAGTAGCTAGCTTCAGTCCCATTTTGGTAAGGAACTGAAGAAATTGCTGCTCTAACATGGTCTGGAAAGATGCTGGCAAAGATGGATCCGTGTCTGAAACCGGACCACCTGCCTTGGCTGGAGGTTCCACCAAGGCAGTGGAAATGTGCTTCTACTTAGAAATCTTAGGCACCTTAAGCTCTACCGGTGGAACTGTCTGCTGAGCTATCTGACCTGAGGAAACAGGGGAAGATGTATCAGACGTCGTCGAAGAAAGAGCTGCTGCAAACAAAGAAGGTCTGATGAGGCTCGAAGTCGAAGCAGTGGAGGCAGGAGGGCCCTCGGTTGAAGGTGAGACCGAAGTGGACTTCGAAGTTGAAGATGTGGACGAATCCATCTGGAAGAGCTTCTCCACTGAAAGTTGACGACGTTTAAGGGCTCGAGGTTGAAGGGTGGCACAGCGTTCGCACGACTTCGGATGATGTTGTGGCCCAAGGCACTTGAGGCACCTAGTGTGAGGGTCTGTGAGAGAAATCGAACGTTGACACTGGCTACACTTCTTGAATCCTGTCGCTGGCCGGGACATAGAAGGAAAAATAGCCGCTGCAAGCCCCGGCAGCCAAACGGAAGAACTAAATTATTATTTTTTTTAAAACTGAAAATAAAAGAAAGTACAGCGATTCGTGAAGAAAAAAAAACACAAACCTTAGTGTAGAAAAGGCACGAAGTGAAAAGTTAGATGCAGAGAGTCGAAGACGGACTTCTCGGCTCCGCGGAAAACTGAGAACTGAGGAGACATGCTCTATGCTGGGCGGTAAGGCACTTTCGCATGCGTGGTGCAGTCGATTCGAAACTTCTAGTTTCTTCAAGCAAGTCTGCTTGCGAGGCTTCCGCATCCGGGCTCTGTCGGTGATGTCACCCATATGTGAGAATAGGCTGCCTGCTTGTCCTGGGATAGATTATGAACCAATTAATAAACTGATAAATGTAATGACGTTTGTAAGTGACCAATAATTTTAACAGTATATGTGCCAACGTGGCCTCAGGCTGTCAAGAATTGTATATGAGACAGTCTTTGTGATTATGAAAGTAGGACAGACTTCCAGGTATACTCAAGCACTTGAGGCATACTATCTGTCAGCTCCATATGCTGTAAAGATTTGCTCTTGTAACCTGTTATTGATTGTTAATAAAATATATATTAACTAGTCTTATAGACCGTTACATTAACGGGTGCTAGAATATGTGTGTGTCTGTCTTTATTTTTTTTTCTCTCTCCTTAGCCGCTTTCTGTATTTCTGACTTTCTTTCTTTCTTTTTTTTTTCCTAGGGGGGGGTGTGGGGGAGCGTGGGGGGTGGCGTGGGGGAGGGGGCGTGGGGGGCGGTCCGACCCGAGTGCACGGGCCCAAGGGGTTGCACAGCTGGCCTGCCATTGCCGTCATCAGAAAGAAGCCGGCGCCAGTTCTCCCTCCCTCCGAATTCGCCCTGCTTTGTTTCCCGCGGGCCGACCAACTATAGCCGTCCGACTTCAATTCTGACGTCGGAGAGGACGTTCTGGGCCAGCCAATCGCTGCCTGGCTGGCCCAGGATGTCCTCTCCGACGTCAGAATTGACGTCAGACGGCTATAGTTGGTCGGCCCGCGGGAAACGAAGCAGGGCGAATTCGGCGTCGGCCTGTTTCCGATGGCCAGTGGCAGCCTTTCCCCGGCGGTGGTGGCAACAGCATGGTGGTGGTGGCGGCGGTGGCATGGGAGAAAGAAAGAAAGGGGGGGAGACAGGGAGCCAGAAAGAAAGAAAGGGGGGGGGACAGGGAGCCAGAAAGAAAGAAAGGGGGCAGGGTGAAAGAAAGAAAAAAAATGGGGCATGGGGAGAGAGAGAGAAAGACAGACATAGAGAAAGAAAGGGGGCATGGAGAGAGAAAGAAGGGGGCAGGGTGAAAGAAAGAAAGAAATGGGGCACCGAGAGAGAGAGAAAGACAGACATACAGAAAGAAAGGGGGCATGGAGAGAGAAAGAAGGGGGCAGGGTGAAAGAAAGAAATGGGGCACGGAGAGAGAGAGAGAAAGACAGACATACAGAAAGTAAGGGGGCATGGAGAAAGAAAGAAAGAAGGGGACAGGATGAAACAAAGAAAAAGTTGGGGGAGGGAATGAGGTCTGGAGGAGAGAAAGCATACAGGAGGCTGAAAGAAGGGAAGAAATATTGGATGCACAGTCAGAAGAATAAAGTGCAACCAGAGACTGATGAAATTACCAAACAAAGGTAGGAAAAATGATTTTATTTTCAATTTACTGATCAAAATGTGTCCGTTTTGAGAATTTATATATGCTGTCTATATTTTGCACTCTGGGCCCCTTTTACTAAACTGCAATAGCAGTTTTTAGCGCAGGGAGCCTATGAGCGTCGAGAGCAGCGTGGGGCATTCAGCGCAGCTCCCTGCGCTAAAAAACGCTATCGCGGTTTAGTAAAAAGGGAGGGAGTATATTTGTCTATTTTTGTATAGTTGTTACTGAGGTGACATTGCATAAAGTCATCTGCCTTGACCTCTTTGAAAACCCGCAGAATATAAATGATAATTAACATTTTCTCTGCGTACAGTGTGCTTTGTGTTTTTAAAATGTTATTGTTGGTAGATCATTTTGACTTGGCCACGAAGGTAAGGGGGTGGAGGGAGGGGAGCTGCTGAAAGACATCTAGTAATCCTTGCAGGCTTGACTGTGCAGGGAATTATTTTTGTAAAATCATGTCTTGTTATGTGAATAGCATTATTTAGACTTTAATTTCTATGAATGAATAGAATGAAAATGATATAAAATTACTTGCTTGTTTTTATGTGCATGCGCTGAAGGAAAGTGGAGAGAACGCTGAAGGGAAATGGGGAAGAGAGAGTGGGGAGAAGATGCTGATTTATAAATTGACAATTGTACAGAATATTGTTTCTTTTTATACTTTAATATATTAAGTTCAATATAAAACAATTCAATTGAAGAAAGAGCAACATTGCTTGTGTCTTTTATTTTTCAACAAGATTTGAATTCGGTATTGAAATTTTATTTCCGGAAATCTCAAATTCCCTTCATGGGTCAACGTATATGGATCTTTCCTGACGTAAAGAAACTCAAATGAGAAGAAAACTTTTCCTAGCTATGATACATACAGTATTCTAAAGTAATATGAGTCTACATCAAGGAACAGGACGGAAGCATTCTCAAACATATTAACCAAAAATAAAATGCTTGTAAATATCTTATTTTATGTTTTAGTCTGAACATCTGTCTTTCTTTATCTAACAGGAATCTTTCCAACTGTTGAACTTGTTATGTTATTAGCGGTATACAAAAATTTAGTTATTATTATTATTATCAGGTTCAAAAAAGGCATAGGAAATAAGTAAGTAACCATACATTTGGCAGGAAATTTTAGGAAAAAAGTTGCTCCAAATTATAATACTCGAGATTTTATATTGGAGAAATTGTTTCCGTCTATATTGGATAGCTCTACACATGTCTGGAAACATTTGTAATTTCTGCCCGCAAAGGAGGATATCTTTTCTCATGAAATAATTTTTCAGAACAGTAGTTTTACAGTTCTTCAAGGCGAAGGTAACCAATAGGGTGGCTCATTCAGAAATTTCATGCTGAGTTGTTTCAAAAAATAAGGTTAAATTTTCCAGTGGATCTTTCTTTTGGCTAGATCCATCAGGCATACCTCCCTTTTGGTTAACCAGTCCCCTCTATTCAACACAATAGTTTCAGCATTGCTCAATTCTAAAACCTCTTTAAAATATTTTCTAAGTAGTATCTCTGGTGAAGGTGATGGGGATAATTGTATTGTGCAGAATATAAGGGGGGGCATAACTAATATGTATTAGATACAATGTTAGTTAAACCTTTTAAAGACACTAATATTATATGAAATATATAGCTGAATAATTGACACAGCAAAGTCTAAACCGCAGAATTGGTTTAATATCTGGAACAAGATGCTGGAGCCAAGTTATTATTATATTACAGGCCCCTGAAAATAAGCTAAAATTCACCCTGACATATTTGTCGCTTGATGAGTTAGGGGAAATCATGTGACTATAACCATGTGGTTGCAGCCTACAGGAATGTCTTGTTTAGCAAATGAGAGAGTTTCTGGTAAACATATTTGCAATAGAAAAGAACATGTCTACAAGGGTCAGCGTAACCTCAGTAAGCATGTTGTACACTTCCTTCTATTGCTGACAGAGGTGACAAATAGTATGTGATGAGTTAAGTCACTATTACTAAGGAAATTACTAGCAAAGTAAAATTAAGAAAATCATGTGGCTTCAATGGAAACCAGTAGAATATTGTTGAAGTATGTAATTTGTAGATGGATTATAATTGGACGATGTACCAACTACGTATGTTTAATAATGAATTAATTCCTGTTATTATTCCCAATAAAATGGCCAGTCACAGGTATTTGAGAAGCCTTTCTGACGTCCCATTATTTTGGAGGATGCAGAAATGCTTCTCAAAGCTTTGACTATTTAGCTACACTTGAGTGTGGAATTCTTTGATCTCCTCTGAGATAGAATTAAGAACTGAGGAGTATATGGAAGATTTTTTTTTTTTTTGGGGGGGAGGCATGTTTGTAGCCTGTCCACATAGTTTTTTCAGCCAAACTCAATATTCTCAGATTAGAAGCTCTGATATGTTTTTCCATAATTTCACATTGCCTATGCAACCAAAGACTGTCTTTAATTTCTGAAGTACTAGTTTGTTGTAGCAATCCAATCTGAGAATCTGATTTATTAACTGCCATTTCTAATTGGTTAATTTTCTCATCCATTCTTTCCATTTTAGACGCTACTTGATCTGAAAAAGCACAAAGCTTTAGTATTGGACCCTGTAATAAAGTTTCAGACCTCTTTACCACGGTCCATACATCTCTTAAAGTTATATTCTGAGGTATTTCATTAGATAAATTTCCAATAGGAAACTCAACTGATTGGATTTTATTATGCAGTAATGAGGATTCTAACTGTGGTTGTTGTAACACTAGGTCTGAAGCTGCATTCTCTCCTATTGGAAGACTTCCATTAGGACAAGTCCCCTCTGGAGAGAAACAAGAGACGGATGGACCCAGGGAAATCCTTTCCCCAGAACTTAATGAGGCACCCGATATATTTCCTGCGATAGGAGAGGAAGAATTAGGCTTAGGAGACAAAACTAGGTGTCTTTCAATAGGGCCTGGAAGAGTCGGCGTACTAGTTGGTAACAATTTAGGCTTTACCTTACGCTTCCCCATGCTCACAACAAAATCATATATAAAACAAGAAATCTCAAACCGTGTTCTCTACTCCACCGTGGGAAGCGGCTAGTTCTTAACTCCAGTGTAGTCCCACCTGCCAACGTCAGCACATAGCCTTGGGAACAGCTGTCAAAAGTGAAAGTGCAGCAAATCAGCCAGATATCTCCTATCTCCAGGCAAAAATGTCTCCTTACTCTCCAGATTTACTGCTTTTTTGATCTCTTCTGCGTGGAAAGTGCTGAATTTTTGTTACGATCTCATAGCCCTTTTTCCCTGCTAGGAGAATCCCAGGGGGAAGGAGAAAGACAGAGTGGAGAGTGAGTGTGGAGGAGAGAAATGCAAAGGGAGAGACTAGAGAAGAGAATGAATTTGAGGAGTGAAGCAGAGAGGAGGGGAGAAACTGAATGTGAGGGAGAGCAGAGAAGAGGGGAGAGACTGAGGAGAAGAGACAGGGTAAGAGACACTTTAAGAAGAGAGCGAGAAGGGGAGAGACTGAGAGGAGAGAGTGAATCTGAGAGGTCAGCCAAATGAGAGAGTGAACGTCAGTGTGAGAGACTAAGGAGGAGAAGAGATTGAATCTTAAGTAAAAGAGAGAAGGGGGTAGTGAATCTGAGAGGAGAGAGAAGAGAACAGAGTGATTCTGAGGGAGAGACAAAGGAGAAGAGAGAATGAATGGTTGAGAGGAGGGAAGAGGAGTAATCTCAGGGAAGAGACAGGAGGTAGACAGACAGAGTGTGACTGTAAAAGCCAAGAAGAAAAGAGTGTGGGGAGAGAGAGACATGCTCTTAACGTTCTTCCGTCACTTAGAAGTCTCCTAATATCCTGGAGGAGGGCATCCAGGGCATGGAGCAGGTGCCTGGATAGGATAGCGGTATTCCTCCATGCTGGCGCAGCAGTCAGGCATGATGCAGGCGAGTGCTGCCGTCAGCTCCAGGGGCTGTGTCCTTCCCTATGGAATAGGCTGGGGGGGCTCCTTGGGAGAATAAGGGGACCCTGAGAAATTCTAGAGGGGTCTCACAGGGGGATATGCAGGGATGGCCCCAGTGGGAAGGTTTTAAGCAAAGACTCGATGAACAAACAAAGAACTATAACATCCTACTGCTCCTACCAATGCGGTGCCCCGTGCTGGGAAGAGTCTGGCTCTTGCCCCCCTCAGTGCCCCTGTACACGAGGGGCCATCGACCGGGCGGTGGGCTTCGCTGAGTTGATACGTGCGGATTGGACAAGTGCCAAGGGGGTAGGAATCTGCCTCAGGGGCTGTTAGAACTATACCACCTCTCTCCGCCAGGAAAGCAGATGGTCCAGGGGCTGTTGAAATAAGCCCGAAGTCCTCAAAATACAGTAAACCCTCGGATTGCGAGTAACGTGGTTTACGAGTGTTTTGCATACGTGCGTCGCATCGCCGAGCGCAGCAATTAAGCATAATGCAAGCCCGTACATCGTACACACACAATATACCCTAGCCCACTACATCCCGGCCTTGCCTTCACCGTTGCACAGTCCCTGAACCCCCCTACTCATTCTGCCAGTGCCCAATTTCATCCCATTTGGCTCAAAGTCTACATAATCCAACCCAATTCCCTGAGCTCCCGCCTACTCTCACTATGCTGAGGGAGTGTAGTGACTGATCTATATGAACGAGGTCTTGCAATACAAGTAGGTACAGTATATTTTATATTAAAGTTTTAGGGTGGTAGAACGAATCGTCTGAAATTCCATTATTTCCTATGGGGAAATTTGCTTTGATATACAAGCACTTTGGATTACAAGCATGCTTCCGGAACGAAATATGCTCGCAAACCAAGGTACCACTGTAGTTCAATTCACAGTACATCTGACAGGGTTATAGGCATAGTAGCAGAGCTGGGGTTTATATTTTTGAAAGTTCCTGCGCCAACAGGAATCAAGGATTTCCCCCTTGATTCCTCCTCCCTACATACTCCCCCCCCCCCCTTTCTACATGCATTTTGCCTCCAATGGTCTCCTGTTAGGAAAGAGATCCCCCATCCTAAAAATCCCTGTTTTAAAGACATTCCTCTCGCAGGGCTATATTTCTCTGTTTCAAGATAAAACCTTCCTTTTCCCCTTCCTTGTAAAACCCCAGACCCAGATCCTTCTAGCCAGAGACCTAACCCTAGGGGTCCTGGGGCTCCCGGCTCTGGGTCCTGCCTTGTGTCCATCCTGTTTGCATGCCTCTTACCGTGATGCAGAAGAGGCCGCCAGATGCAGCAGAGGAGAAGTCGTTTTCAAAGGGGAAGGCTTTGGCTTTTTAAAGAAAATGGGAAGGATCCTTGACAGGGGTGTTCCTGTTTAACTAGGAACATTTAAGGCTTTAGGGCCTTCCCTGCCCTCCCAGAAAGAGTTACGTTCACACTAGCAGTGCACAGCGGAGGAGCAGCAGGCTGAGAACCAGAGGAGCACAGTTCAAATCACACCACCATTTCCCCTGTTCAAATCTTGGGCAAATGAGAACAAAAAAGAAATGCCACTACTATAATTAAAATAATCTCAATCAACTTATAAATAATTAACTTTGTGATACAACGCGATGAATATACTCATTACCCCCCACCCAGTGGCGTACCTAGGGTATGTGGCACCCGGGGCCCATCATTTTTTGACACCCCCCCATGTAAAAAAATATTTTTTGTAATAACCATGAAAAATAAATGGTCATAATAGAAACAGGCACTGAAAAATTTATTTTATTGAACCTCATATATGTAACCATTAATCCAAACATAACATAAATTATGTCTGAATTGTCATGACATCAGAAGTACATATGGAGTAGTTGCAGGTGATGCTTGGGACAGTTCTGATTGTGTTTGTTTGGTTTTATGTATTTTTTGAATAGAAGGGTTTTTATTTCTTTTTTTTAAGGTTTTGTAGTTTGTGGTCGAGGTCAATAGGTTGTAGAGTTGGGAGTTGAGCGTTAGGAGGTCGTCGAACAGTTTTTTTTCTTTTGACGATTTTGGTTGGAGGGTGTATAAATGGTGTGTGAGTTCTCCTATGTCTGGTTGAAGTGGATTGAATTATTTAGCTGAAGAAATTAGTTACCCCCCCTCCCATTCCACACACATTAATTCTCTTCCATTATAAAAAAACACTGATAAGTTCCCAGAAAAAAAATTCATTAAAACAAAAAGTGAAAACAAAGGCCCCTACAGATGAGAACATAACATAAGAATAGCCTAACTGGGTCAGACCAATGGTTCATCATGCCCAGTAGCCCATTCTCATGGTAACCAATCCAGGTCACTAATACCTGGTCAAAACCCAAAGAGTAGCAACATTCCATGCTACCGATCCAGGGCAAGCAGACACTTCCCCCATGTCTTAATAACAGACTATGGACTTTTCCTCCAGGAATTTGTCCAAACCTTTCTTAAAATCAGCAATGCTATCTGCTTTTACCATAATTTCTGGGCACTTCATTTTTAAGCTTAGATCTTTCCTTCCAAACAGAGACCTTGCTAGATGTCAAATACAGAAAGAACAAGATAACTTCACAAGGACTTAGCTGTGCAGGAAATGTGAATCTCCTCATACACCCACCATATAGTGCAAAAATGTGCAAAGGTCTGGTTTTTTCTTTCAATCACTACATAGCCTAATGCCACACAAGCAGCGCTGTTACAAACATATTCTGAAGGTCAATGCTAAGGTTAAAAAAGTTTCCTTCCTTGGACCACAAGGAGATACTGACAAACCACTGGAAGAGATCCAAAAACAACTACCCAGGCACAACACCCAAAGACCCACTCAGTGTGTGAACCAGTTGAATGGAGTGGACTAACTGGGGGTGGAAATGGGCCCGGAGTTTGCTCAGCAGAATTTCCCAGACCACCTTTTCCTCTCAACACATTGACACGCTGCCGCCACCATCACCACCATTAGGAACACCTCACTGGGTAGGCCAGCAATGCTTATAAAGTTTATAAAACACATTATTATATTTTCTTATAAAGCATATATTTTAACTGAACTCTCCGACATCCTCAGCCTTGCCATTCACAAAAATAGAAGGAAGAAAAGTTCCTGTTTCCTGCTGTCTCATGTCCCCGGCCTATACAATATTTTTCTTCTGCAGACCCTTCAAAAGACTGACCAAATCCTTGTTTCACTTGCATTATAAAGTACTGAGGATGCCATCTCTCTCCAATCCCAGGTCCTAAAGTTTAAGACAGTAGCGCAAACTAGTGCTGCCCGATTCAAGGAAAAAAAAAAATTTGATTCGATTCAGCCTATTGAATTGGTTTATCGATTCAACTTTCCTGCCCAATTGGGTGTTTGTTTGTTTTTTTCAAACATCCCGGTGGGTTTATTTTATAGCTTTTTCACCCCCTTTTGGCTTCTCCTAACCACACTGGCGCTGTGGTGTAAATAAAATAAAGAAACAAAAAGGACTTTTCCTCTCTCTGTTAAATCCTAGCTCACGTTTGCAGTCCAACACCAGCTCTGGCAGGATACACATTTCAAATCTGACATATTGTAATCACAAAACAGAAAATAAAATTAGTTTTTCTACCTTTTGTTGTCTGGTTACTTTTCAAATCTTGTTGGTCCAAGGCTCTGGTTGTCTTCTGATAACGTGCTTGCCAGGGTCTCCTTCTTCCTTCTTTCTGCATGCTAACCATCCATCTGCCATCTCTGTCCTCCCCGTTTCCCTTCCCTCCCTAGGAGGTCTGGCATCTATCCTTTTTTCGTCTCCTTCCACAGATCCATCTTTTCTTAACTACCCTTTCATCCAGCATCTCTCCCTCCTTCCCCACCACCCCAGGGTCCAACATCTCTCCCTTTCTTTTCCCAACTACCCTCCTATCCAGTATCTCTATCCCCCCTCCACACCATCCCTTGTGTCCAACTTTTCTCCCTTTCTGTTCCTTCCCTCTCTAAAAACCATGGTCCATCATCTCTCTCCCTCTTCTCTATTTTCAGACCCATTATTTCTTCCCACCCAAAGTCCCATTCCCTCCGTGTATTTTTACACCAGGGCCCCCCTCCCTGAAGGCCTGTCCCCTCCTTAAAGGTCTGCATCCCACCCGAAGGCCTGCACTCCCCCCCAAAGGCCTGCACCCCCCCGAAGGCCTGCAACCCCTCCCCGAAGGCCTGCACCCCCCTTGAAGGCCTGCACCCCCCTTGAAGGCCTGCACCCTTCTCTTGAAGGCCTGCCTGCCTGCCTGTCCCCCCCCTTGAAGGCCTGCCTGTCTGCCTGCCTGATCCCCTTGAAGGCCTATCCCCCCTTGAAGGCCTGTCCTCCTCCCTTGAAGGCCTGTCCCTCCCTTGAAAACCTGCCTGCCTGTCCACCCCTTGAAGGCCTGTCCCCCCTTTGAAGGCCTGTCTGCCTGTCTCCCCTTTGAAGGCCTGCCTGTCACCCCACCCCCCCCTTGAAGGCCTGCTTGCCTGCCCCACCCCGAAGGACCGCTAGCCCCCCTGACCTCCTTGCACCACTTATGAAGCACCCCACAGCGGGATCGCGATGTCAGCGATCCCTGCGCTGCTTCGGAGCTGCTTCCTGCGCCGCGGACCCGCCCCTCCTCTGATGTCAGAGGAGGTTGATCAATTAAAGAAATTAAACCATTGTTCTTAAACAAAAGAGCAAGGATACCATACTAAATGAAAAATAGTATAGTTGCAAATAATTAATCAAACTCAAGTCCACTATCAGATCCAAGAATTAGAGAGTAACAACATTTCAAGAATAGAAATTATAATAAAACTTTACATGTCTGCTGCTAAGCCGGGAACCCAAAATTTACTCATGAGTGATTTTTGTTATAGTTCCTTCCTTTTCTGCTCATTTTTGAGAAATAAATTATGTCAAATGGCTTGGATCAGGAAAAACATATTGGAATGAATTATATCTAACTATGCATTTTCAAGGATAACGGAGGAAAAAAATTCCTCTGATCTGGATCACCTCAGATTTTAACAAAAGAAACCGACGATGTCTTTTTTTGAGTTTCCTTTGAGACATCAGGAAATACTTGAATATTCAATCCCAGGAATTCTTTCCTCCTATTCTTGAAGAACATATTCAACAGCCAATCTCTATTCGGAGATAGGGCCATTGTGATTAACAGAGTAGCAGGAGTAACTAACTTCCGCTCAGAAGTTTCCAACAATGTAGATATATCTAATGAAGCTGGTCTTTGTACATTTGCTTCTGTCTCTTGATTTTACTGCAATGTTGGCCGGTAATATGCCCGTGTAAGTGTGTGCAGGGATTCCTCAGGAATTTGCAGAATCTCAAGAAAATATCATTTTATCATTTCTCTGGGAGATATTGAGGAAATCTTAGGAAAGTTTATTAAGCGTAGATTATTGATTCTATTATGATTTTCAAGATTTTCAAGTTTCCTTCTCAATAAAATATTATCTTTGACCACTAAATCTTGATTGTGTCTTAATGTTGTTATCTCTTTTTCTATTTTTTGGATATCCGTTTTATGCTCAATAGATTCATTTTTAAGGCCGAGGACACTGGGAGGCCATAAGCAGGCAAATCTGAGATTGCAAATTGCTTACCCAGGCCTCTGGGAGGAAAGACCTTCCCCAATGAGGTATTAAACACAACCAAGATACTCCAGGCGCTGTGAGGGGGCCAACCGGCTCTTGGCTAGGTTGACAACCCATGTCAGGGACTGTAGGAACTCTACCACCCGAGCCATGACCTGGGTGCTCTCCTGGAATGACTTTGTGCGAATCAACCAGTCGTCCAGGTAGGGAAGCACCAGAATGCTCTCTGACCGCAAGGCGGCCGCGACGACCACCAGAATCTTGGTGAATATCTGGGGAGCTGTGGCCAATTCAAAAGGAAGTGCACAGAACTGATAGTGCTGAACCAAGAACGCAAAATGAAGGAATGCGCTGATGGGAGGCCTAGATTGGAACATGCAAGGAGGCCTCAGTCAGGTCGAGAGAGGCTAAATACCGGTTGAGCCACCAGAATCACATATCGCAGTATCTCCAAGCGAGAAGACAGAACTCTGAGAGCCCTGTAGACCCCCTTGAAATCTATGATAGGCTGAAAGGATCCCACTTTCTTGGGCACCACAAAGTAAATCGAGTACCTGCCAGTGCAACATGCCTGAGGGTGAACCGAACCAACAGCTTAGAGATCTAGCAATCTTTTAAGGATCTGGCGAAAAACCTGCTTCGTCCACGCTGCCTGACAAGGAGAAGCTAGAAAATGATCTGGCAGGGAATCATCTCCAGCTGACCAAGCACCGGACCCAGAGGGGGGCGTGGAGTCATTGGACAGGGCGGACAGCGGGGGAACTGGTGGAGGGATTCTCAGCCTCCCGACGGGCCCGACAGGACTGCATTCACTGAAAGAAATGACCCCTGGCAAAATTAGAGGTCGGGTTGGGGGCAGTCCCACGTTCAGGGCAGTACCTGCGGAAATCTCGCAGACTTCCCCCGAGCAGTGCCACCTCGAACAGCCTGGCAAGCACTGTCTTCAGGCAGGCAGGGCACTTTAGAGTCCGTCAGAGTTTGAACTAACTAGTCCAAAACCTCTGGAAAACAACAAGGACCCCCCGAAAAAGAAAATTTAGAGAGTTTAGTGATGGACACTGCATCCATCGACCAAGTCAGAAGCCAGAAGGTCCGATGCATAGCCATGGATTTGTCCACAATAAGACATGGAGGGCATCTTTCTGGAAACGTCAATCGCTCCTCCTAAACTTACTTGCTCCACTTCATCACTGACGCTGAAACCGTGGATTGAAGACAAAGTTTTATTTTATTTTCCTTTCCAGCTTATGATTTATCTTTAATCTTATCTATTGTTTTGCCTTTTGTCTTTGTTTTGTTCTATTTCTATCATTTAAATTTCTCCAGAATTCTACTGTTCAATGACTCCCCCTTCTGCTTCTATTCCTTTCTCTCCTCTCTTCTACCTTCCAAAGTATTTAGATCAATGCTGTCTTGTTAAAATGTTTATTTTATTTTTATTTTTCCTCTAACTCTACTTTTCACTTCTCTATTACCCTCCAGGTACTTTAGTTAGATTGTGAGCCTTCGGGACAGTAAGGGAATTTTTCAAGTACCTTTCTTATTTCTAATCTTAATGTATATTTTCTGTATACCGCTTAGAACCTAACGGATGTAGCGGTATATAAGAAATAAATTACATTACATTACATTACATTACATCTGAGAGGAAAGGAGGCATCCATCTGAATCTTTGCCACCTCCTGACCATCAGACTCATTGTCAAGGACCCACTCGGCCCACCGAAATACGGCCCGAGCCACCAGTCCCGCACAAATAGCTGCCTGGATCCCCAAGGCAGACACATCAAAATTCTGTTTAAGAATGGTCTCCACCTTAGGCAGAGCTGCCCTTGACGGTCACAGTATGCCGCGTAGCAATAGCTGAGACCACCACGTCCATCACTGGCGACTTTAAGGTAGTCCTATCCCCCACCAGGACGGGATACAAACAAGCCAAAACCGAAACGACGCCTCTGGCAAAGTCCACTGCGCCAGGATAATATTCAGAAAAAAAACAGATATATTGGACAAGTGTGGGAAGCAAAGGAAATCCCCCAAAGAGGGCCCTCCACACTGGGGGGGTCGCAGGTGGCGCCTCCTCAAAGCGCAGCACCAAGGAGATCTGCTGAATCAGATCTGAGAGCTTGTCCCTCTACAAAAGGCGCATCTGAAACGCCTCCTCGCTTGTAGACTGAAAGAAACAAGTCCCTGGTACCAGCGGCCGTCCCCTCGAGAGGATCCTGGAGGTGTCCACAAAGGTCCAGGTCCTCATGCATTAGTTAAAACTCTCATCAGACAACAAGTCCTCGTCCGAGGTCATACGCGGGTGCCTGGATGAGGGAGGAGGAGGGGGGATACGAAAAGAATTAAGGGTCAAAACATCAGGGGGCGCAGAGGGAACAAACCCCCCAAGTCCCCCTGGACACAAGTAGGACCCCTGGCCATCAGAAAATATGCTTTACACGAAGCAAAAAGAAAATGAGGGGGAGAAAAACCCCCGGCGGCCTGAAGGGACTTCCTGCCCCAGCAGGGGACCCTGCTGTAACCTGTCTCTGTTATGTCAAAACAAGGAGAAGGTACCTGATGCTAAATACAAGATGGAGGGGCTATCTGAGGAAAAACACGCCAAAAATAGCCCCTCCAGGGCCTGTAGCAGCTGAGAAGACTGAACTGTCCCAGCCGCTAAAGCAGGCAAAAGCCAGCATCAGCTGAGAGAAAAAACAGCTGACAGGAAATCCCTCCATGGGCGGCAGGAAAAGACTGGGCTTCCCTGCAAAGTTCTGATGACGAGGCACTAGCAGTGGGGAGCCCTGGATGCCGGCACCCGCTGCCAATGAGGCTCTTCCACCGCACCGGCATGAACAGCTGTATTCAAGCTAGCCGCGAGTGCCTCGCGTCTGGACAAAATTGTGCACCTCTCTCCCTGAGAAGCGATCAATTGCTCCATACATGACCTAGCTGAAAGAAAAGTGCCGGTTAGTTGAAAAATGCAGTAATTTACAGCATATTTTAAGGGAAAGTAACCCTTTCAGACTGGCACTGCCTCGGGATCTTTTTCTTTTTTTTTTTCCACAGAACAGACTCCACTGGTTCTCTAAGCAATATGCCTTACCACCAGGAGGTAAGGCTTACTGTTAAGGCACTTCTAGAAAAATGATGGGGAGGTGGAGGAAAGGGGGGGAGAGACCCCACTCTAGACCCGCCATGTTTGACACCCCCGAGGTCGGATGGACCCCCAAACAGGGTCCACCCAAGCTCTGTCCAGCCATAAAAAGGGACAAAAATTCCTAAACAAATTCCAACAGCTCTACCAAGGGAGTTGGGTACAGCTCACCACACCTGCTGGAGACTGAGAGAAGACTGAGTTAATTAGGGAGGGGTCACATGATATGTACAGTTTCAAAGTTTTGTCTCAGTCTCCACCTGCTGGTCATGAAGAGATATATACCTGCTTGTAAGATTAACCTATGCTGGTCTGGAGAGTTGCTAAAGAAACACAGTTACAGGTGTGGCAGCTGTGTTTCTCCACTTTTTAAAAGAATGTACCTTGCGAACCACTTAGGTTTAAGCGGGGTATAAGTTTTTACAGAAATAATATTTAGAAATAAAACAAAACACAAAGGAAATAAGATGATACCTTTTTTACTGGACTAATTAATTAAAAAATGTATTAACCTCCCTTTTTACAAAACTGTAGCGCGATTTTTAGTGCTGGCTGCGGCAGTAACATCGGAGCTGTTACCGCTGGGGCCGGCACTACAAAAAGCGCTATGGTTTTGTACAAAAAGGTTGGGGGGGGGGTAAGTTAGCCCAATAATGATTTATTTTTTCATCCCCTGATGTAGCTTTTTTACGAGGCAAAACAGGCGATCCCCCTGTCAGGATAAAGCAAGGAAGAAGGACTTAATGGCTGTGTTCCAGAAGACTGATTCCAGTTACTTGAGATAAATGGCTTTATACACTTTTCGTTCTGGACAGTGTTCCTACTTATTTTTGATAGAGTTGTTATTACATGCTAACTAAGAGCTCTTTTAAAACATTGCATTAGGCCCACAATTGCAGCTTTCATTTTGAAGTTTATTGGCGTGAAGCCCTGATTGCAAAAGACTCGCAGTGATAAGGAAGATTTTGATAAATATCAATATATATGATGTTGTGGAGTTTTTTCATTCCAGTGATGATACAGGCTCCTTTTGGGTACCTTGCGGCTCGAGCACTACTGTACTGAGGTTTGTTTTCTCCACAATTTATTTATTCTTTATTTGAGATTTTGTTTGAACATCTGTGGCAGTCCTTCCAATACTTATCAGTAGTGAGTTTTCCGAATATCGTGTGATTTTGCCAAACAACCTGATAAACCCATTGACATCACTGTGTGCTCTACTCTTATCAGCCATCCCCTCTCTTGGTCTCTAATCCCCATCATTTCCACCCCTTCTCAGTTTTTCCATCTCCTCTCTCATCCCTGACCAATCACCCTCTTTTTAATTCACCATCATGCCATTCCTTAGTATAATCTTCCACCTTCCCATAATCCTTCTTGTTCTCATACACCTTCCTCCATCACTCCTGAGTCTTCCATCCCACTCATACCCATCACCTATTTCTTCCCTTCACATGTAATTAAACTTTGAATTCACAACAGAAAACGACATGGGAAGAACCAACTTATTCTGTCATTCTCTGGAAGAGACAAGAGCATCTAAATTTCCCTGGGGAAGAGGGAAGATCTGAATTGAACATTGTGTATTCCTCAAAGGCAGGGAGCTGCTCTCCCACTACAGAGCAGACACACACTGAGCCACAATGTTTAGGCTGGAGGTAGCTTTTACTCCTTAAAAATTGCAAGGCTGTGAATCCCCCTTCCAAACCTCCCCCTCCCAAGCCTCCAAGAAAAGTCAGACAGAATACAGCCTGTGCTTAGTAAGACAGTTTCCCTTTACAGTATACTGAAGAGAGAGGGGTTGCAGGAAGCCACTGAGCAGTTGTGAGTGACAGTTATATGAAGGATTCCTCTTTCTTTCCTGAAGTTTGTTAAATGGTTTCAGCATTGGTCCCAGATGAACTTAAAGTTTATATCTTTCATCTCTTCCTTGTAGGCTGCGTCAAAGGATTCACTCATCGCAGGAGTAAAGTGGTCTTTCCACTCACCAGAGATTCCTGAAAAATGTCATAAAAAAAACCCAAGTGAGAACTGTTTTCTTACTCTTTGTGACTCTGTGGAGAGCTGCGTGCATTTGGTAGCGCCATAGAAATAATTAATTGTAGTAACCACTGAATTCCCAGGGAAGAGGCTGAAGCTGTAGGAGCTGTGATCCCAGGTCCCCACCCTACAGCACCTCCTGCAGGGAGAGGCTGAGACTGCAGGGGCTGTGAAATTCCCTACGCCCCATGTTCCTGTACATTTTCTTACAGTGCCCGTACAGGGAGAAGCTGGGACTGCAGGGGAGGACATATTTTACCACATCTAGATCTCTTACACCATTCCCTACAGCATCTCCTTCTGGGAGATACTGGAACTGAAGGAAAAATATTTCTTCACTAAATGTGTAATTAAACTCAATTCAGTGAAATAAAATGTAGTGAAAGCAGTTAGTTTAGCATGGTTTTTAAAAAGGCTTGGTTAATTTCCTATAAGAGGCGTCCATAAACCATTATTGAGATGGCTTGGGGAAATCCATGGCTTATTCTTAGGATAAGCAACATAAAATCTGTTTTACTCTTTGGGATCATGACAGGTACTTGGGACCTGGGTTGGCTACTGTTGAAAATGGTATTCTGGGCTTGCTGGTCTTTCGGTCTGTCCCTGTATGGAGATTTTTATGTTCCTCATCGAGCCCTCCTCAACCATTCTCTACGGTAGCTTCTTTGTGTCGCCTGTCGATATCTTCTCTCACCTTTCCTCATGAAGGAACCTTTCTGTACATCCAGAATATCTTTACGAAAGGTGCTGTAATTGGACATGCTGTTGTTCTTCATGATCTTGAAGGATGCATTCTCTACCACGGAGTCAATGGCCGCCTCGTTCAGCTCTTTCCCCAGGAAGTTGGAGATCCTCACCACGCTGCCCCGCAGATCCTGAGAAGGATGGAGACAGGGAAATATCTAACACCAAGATCACTCATTCATCCACCCATCAGGAGATGAAACCTTTTGGGTCCACTGTGACCAAGTTCAGACGGATTTCAACTTACCTGTAACAGTTCCTCATATGTTAGGATAAGTAAATTCACCTGATCCCTCACTCCAAGCCACCCTCGGACATGATCAAACCAGGATCCACCGAATACTGCCAGGAAATAAACAGGAGAGACATGGTTAAAGGTTGTAGGAGGAGAGGAGGGTATGTTTTGATGGGGTGAGGTTATAGAGTACGGGGTCCACTCACCCTCTCCTCTCAGGAACTTGGGTAACAACTCTTCTATATTATCAAGCTCGTCCAGGAAGCCTGCTACCTTGGAGAAATAGTGAAGGGAAACCAGGACGTCCCGCGGATTTCGGACTGTGTAAATAGCCTGCAAAGGAAGAGCAGTGGGGGCCACCCCAGGACCCCACAAAATCAGTAAATTCTTTGAGGCAAAACACCATTAAGGAAGAGGTTAAACATTTGTCTGAAATGTTATGTTATGTTACTCAGATTCTTCTATTCCGCCTTAACCCATGTAGTTCAAGGACAGATTACAAACCAAGAAGCCAGACTACGTTGTCTGGAAATTACGATGAACGGATCAGAACCCCACTCAAACTCCACACTGGAAATTTTAATTGATTGTGGTCGAAGAGCAACGTAACAATGTTATCATGTTTGCTATATGCATAGAGGCATTGCCTATTAAAATTTTAAAAAGTGTAACTCCCAATTTAACTCTCCTTCTTGTTGACTCAGGTAGCCAGTGAAGTTCCATGTAATAAAGTGGTAGAGGCTCAAATTTCCCTACACCACATATCAATGTAACTGTTGAATTTTGAACCAGCTGCAAATGATTTATAAGGGATTTGGAACAAGACTGCAATAATTTGATCTGGACAGAATCAGACTCTACCAAGCTCCAAAAGGACTCGAGTTCAAAGTATTTTCTGACAGATCTGACTTTTCTCATTATCTAAAATAAATGTTTAACTACAAATTGAACAAAATAACACATAGTACAGTATCTATTGGCACCCCTAAAATTTGAGAACATACATTTAGAGGAAACACTTTGTCCACACTGGATTTGCAGATGTGGCATTTAGGATATGGAGAAATCAGGAGAGACAGGGTTTAAAAGTAGACATTTTGACACTGATTGTCATTCAAGTTTATTGAAAATCTATATATATAAAATCGGAGGTATGTATGTGTGTATGTGCCGCGATCACGCAAAAACGGCTTGACCGATTTGAACGAAACTTGGTATGCAGATCCCTCACTACCTGGGATGATATGTTCTGGGGGTCTCGCGGGCCACCTGCACACGTGGGCGGAGCTACAAACAGAAAATCAGATTTCACCCATTCATGTCAATGGAAAAAATGTAAAAAGCTGCCATTCTCACTGTAATTCAAAAACGGCTTGACCGATTTGAACGAAACTTGGTATGCAGATCCCTCACTACCTGGGGTGATATGTTCTGGGGGTCTCGCGGCCCGCCTGCACACGTGGGCGGAGCTACAAACAGAAAATCAGATTTCACCCATTCATGTCAATGGAAAAAATGTAAAAAGCTGCCATTCTCACAGTAATTCAAAAACGGCTTGACCGATTTGAACGAAACTTGGTATGCAGATCCCTCACTAACTGGGGTGATATGTTCTAGGGGTCTCGCGGCCCACCTGCACACGTGGGCGGAGCTACAAACAGAAAATCAGATTTCACCCATTCATGTCAATGGAAAAAATGTAAAAAGCTGCCATTCTCACTGTAATTCAAAAACGGCTTGACCGATTTGAACGAAACTTGGTATGCAGATCCCTCACTACCTGGGATGATATGTTCTGGGGGTCTCGCGGCCCACCTGCACACGTGGGCGGAGCTACAAACAGAAAATCAGATTTCACCCATTCATGTCAATGGAAAAAATGTAAAAAGCTGCCATTCTCACTGTAATTCAAAAACGGCTTGACCGATTTGAACGAAACTTGGTATGCAGATCCCTCACTACCTGGGGTGATATGTTCTGGGGGTCTCGCGGCCCGCCTGCACACGTGGGCGGAGCTACAAACAGAAAATCAGATTTCACCCATTCATGTCAATGGAAAAAATGTAAAAAGCTGCCATTCTCACTGTAATTCAAAAACAGCTTGACCGATTTGAACGAAACTTGGTATGCAGATCCCTCACTACCTGGGGTGATATGTTCTGGGGGCCTCTCAGCCCACAACTCCATGTTGCTTGCTCAAGGGTGGGTTCACCCAACAATTTATATGTTCTTTCTCCTGGAGGTGAAACTAAAAATGTTGTTTATAATCACGTTTTGCGTTAGTTGTATTGTATTCATTTTGTCAAATATTTCACATTATAATTTGAATATTGTACTTTTTATTAAGCTGTAAAAAAATAATTTCATTCACCACTATAAAGTATCTTTATTTGAATCCATTTACAGTGTTATTGCTATAATTAAATACCCGTGCAACGTCGGGGCATCAGCTAGTTTAATATCAAATGGCCTAAATGGCTTACATTTACCATATCATATGCTATGGGGATAAAACAAAACACAAGACACAATAATGTAATGAGTAAGCCAAAATTAAAAAGGAGGGGGAAGTAATAAACCAAGAGGGAGGAGGGCTAGAACTCTGTCATTTCAAGCACTTGCAAATATGACACTAACATAAGTCTATTATGAACACAGCACGGACAGCTGAACAGAGGATCTTCATTAGAACCCCATGCACATCATACAGCACAGAGAGGCGAAGAGTGGAAGCCTGTCTGGAGAGTTTATGTTTATTAAAATCTTTCTATACCGCCCATAAAGCCAAAAAAGGATCAGAGCGGTTTACAATACAACTTAATCAAATGACAAGAACTCCATTTAAGATAGAAAGAAAGAGGAAAATATAAAAAAACAAAATTTCTAGTACATCATATCCTATAGCATTCAATATTAGATAAAATTAAAAACTGTTACTTAATAGTCCCAGAACATAAGAACATAAGAAGTTGCCTCCGCTGAGTCAGACCAGAGGTCCATCCTGACCAGCGGTCTGCTCCCGCGGCGGCCCATCAGGCCTAATTGCCTGAACAGTGTCCCTGACTAATTTTGTAACTGCCTCTAATCTTATCCCTATTACCTACCTCTACTCCTATCTGTACCCCTCAATCCCTTTGTCCTCCAGGTACGTGTCCAGACCCTTTTTGAAGCCCTGTAGCGTGCTTCTGCCTATCACATCCTCCGGTAGCGCGTTCCATGTATCCACCACCCTCTGGGTGAAAAAGAACTTCCTGGCGTTTGTTCTAAACCTTTCCCCTCTCAATTTCTCTGAGTGCCCCCTTGTACTTGTGGTTCCCCGTAATTTGAAAACTCTGTCCCTGTCTACTCTTTCTATGCCCTTCATGATCTTGAAGGTTTCTATCATGTCTCCTCTAAGTCTCCGCTTTTCCAGGGAGAAAAGCCCCAGCTTCTTCAGTCTGTCAGTATATGAGAGGTCTCAGAATTCATATTAATCATTTAAAAAGGCCATTTGAAAGAAATATGCATTTAGCTGTCTTTTAAAATTTGGATATGATTCTTCCTTCCTCAGTTCCATAGGTAAACTGTTCCACAATATTGTAACTAAATAGAAAAATGCACCTTTTCTTGTTGAGGCAAGGTGAGCCTTTGAGATATGGGGAACACCTACTCTGTTATCATTCAAGGACCTTAATATACGCCTATGTGCATAGAACAGTACCAGATTAGAAAGATATAATGGTTGTAACTCATACACTGCTCTATGTGCTAACATTAAGTTCTTAAATTTTATCCTACATTCCATGGGTAACCAATGAAATTTCAAGTATAAAGGAGTTTCCTGATCACGGCCTAACAACCAAATCGCTGCATTTTGTACTGTTTGCGGGCGCTTTAATTGCCCTGCCGTTATTCCTGCATATACTAAATTACCATAGTCCAACTTAGATAAAACAAAAGCATGAATAGGAGTATGTAATGATTTCTCATCCAAAAAACCTCGAATAGCTCTACGCCAGTGGTCTCAAACTCAAACCCTTTGCAGGGCCACATTTTGGATTTGTAGGTACTTGGAGGGCTGCAGAAAAAATAGTTCATGTCTTATTAAAGAAATGACAGCTTTGCATGAGGTAAGTACCTACAAATCCAAAATGTGGATTATCTGAATTCTGAAATTATCAGAAGCAATTAAGGAAATATTTAGAAACTATAGTTTATAAATCTTTCCTTAATTGCTTCTGATAATACATAGAAACATAGAAACAGACAGCAGATAAGGGCCACGGCCCATCCAGTCTGCCCACCCCAATAGCCCTCCCCTACCTTTCTCTGTGAAGAGATCCCAGGTGACGATCCCATTTTGTCTTAAAATCAGGCACACTGCTGGCCTCCATTACCTGTAGTGGAAGGCTATTCCAGCGATCAACCACCCTTTCAGTGAAGAAGTATTTCCTGGTGCCACCGTGCAGTTTCCCGCCCCTGATTTTCCACGGATGCCCTCTTGTTGCGGTGGGACCTTTGAAAAAGAAGATATCCTCTTCCATCTCGATACGGCCCATGAGATATTTGAACGTCTCGATCATGTCTCCCCTCTGATTGAGACGTTCAAATATCTCACGGGCCGTTTCGAGGTGCAACATGCAGAAAGTGAAAAACTATCAAAGTACCAACTGCAAGAGACAAGATTTTGGACCAGCTATTTTGAGGCCCTCGGTAATATAAAGAATGATTCTTTAGGGCAGGCCTGCACATCTCGAGGGCTGAATCCAGTAGGGATTTCCTCTGAATATGCATTGAAAGCAGTGCATGCAAATAGATTTCATGCATATTCATTTGGGAAAACCTGGCCTGGCGAGGGCTGAAGTTGTGCAGGCCTGCTTTAGGGAAAACTTGTGCCTTAAATGTCCGGCGGTCGTGTCTGCAACCGCCTTCAGCTCTCACCTCCTCCCGCACCGGACACACGCACATGCTGCACTGCCTCTAATGGTTATCTTACGTTCTGGAACGTTGCCCGCCTCACTGCTGTAAACTCACACAAGCGCTTTCCTGCGTCCGTACGCAATTGTGAGGTGAGTGGAGAGGACAATCGTGTACAAGACGCAGGAAAGCGCTTGCGTGAGGTTACAGCAGTGAGGCGGGCAACGTTCTAGAATGCGACTGCCGGACCCTTAAGGTGCAAGTTTTCCATAAAGAATCATTCTTTATAATACCGAGGGCCTCAAAATAGTACCTGGCGAGCTGCATGAGGCCCCCCCCGGGCCGTGAGATTGAGACCACTGCTCTAAGCAGTTTTAGTGCCCCAAATCCTTTAGCGACTACTGACAAGATCTGCTCTTCAAAAGTCAAATGACAATCAATTATAATTCCCAAGTACTTAAAACTATTCACAATCTTTATACTATACTGATGAAATGAAAGATCTAACATTGGTACTTCCTTATCTCCTGAGATAAGGAAGTACCAATGCTACTGTTTTTGACATAGCTAATACTAATTTGTGTTCATTCAACCATTCTTCTATCTTTTTTAGGCCATTTAAAAGAGGTCCTAAATCTAATGTTAAAGAGTGAACCCCACTGTTCCTTACCTTGGCCTTGGATGTGAAAAATGATTTGGGGAAGAGATTGACAGGGAGGTGCGATGAGAGGAAACGTGGAGAGGGCAGGCTGTCCAGATCTAAAGAAAATATGGATGGCTCCAGCCAATTCACACGCTCCCAGATAGGCACGGTTTGGGAGATAGTTGTGTCCCCATCATTTTGAATGAGAGTGAGAATCTCCTGTATCCATGTGGACCCTGAAATCCAAAAAGGCAAGTTAGATGTAGATTGGGGGCAAGGGGGAGAGAATTCTGCTAATCAACTGCAGGGAGGGAAGAAGATGAAAATACAGAAAAACAAGGAGATGAAAGATATGCAAATAACTTAAATTATGACAAAAAGAAAGGGGATCTAGGAAGAATACCACCAAGAAAACCCCCACAAAGCTGCTGATCACCCAGTGCCCTCATTTGTCTGGGTTGAGAAGAAATTCCACTACCTGCAGACCCCCCCACACCTCCACCCTATTTTCCCAACACGCCCATCTCACCAGATTTGGGGTAGGTGATGCTGAAGACGTCCTGATCCCGGACCTGGAACTCATTGTAGATGTATTCCAATTTGTCTCTATCATATATCTGGGAGGGATAAACCCAACCACGATACTCCAGTAAATTAGAGCAGGCCATCTGGAGACAAAACGCCAGTGACAGTTAACACACAACTACATACACTCCCCCTATCCAAAGGGTTCGGGACTGATTTTCAGGAATTTATCTAGGATGGACCATTGAACTGAAACCCAAGATACACCCTCAAGGGGCGTGCTGGACCATCCCCTTATCTCAAAAAAAAAATAAAACAAACCATCATAATTCACTCTGGTCCTTTCTTATTAGCACAGGAACCTTTAATCATTTCTGTCACTTATTAACCCTGCACCTTTCTCTCTGCCATTCTCTGTATGGCCTTTCTAACAGTGGGGTGGATAGAGAGTCCGGAGAGATACACTCATCCCCAGTGACTGAGCCGGGAGTTAGAACCGAGGCACAGAGAGATAAAGTGACACCACAGGGACACACAGAGTCAGTGACAGAGCCAGGGATTAGAACTGAGGCACAGGGAGAAAAAGTGACTCCTCCAGGAGGGTCACACAGAGATTTAGTGAGTTCTCCTAAGGTCACACCCAGAGAGACAGCTTGAGAGTCTTTGAGGTAAGAGGCAGTGGCGTACCAAGGGGGGGGCGGGAGGGGCGGTCCGCCCCGGGTGCCAGCCCTGAAGGGGTGCTCCCGGCCTTGCCGATCAGTCCCCCCACACCTGACGTTAGAGGAGGGGCGGGAACGCGGCGCAGGAAGCAGCGCCTAAGCAGCGCAGGGATAGCTGACGTCGCGATCCTGCTGCGGCTGCTTCATAGGTGGTGCAGGAAGGTCAGTGGGGCGAGCGGTCCTTCGGGGGTGGTGGGGACTGAACGGCAAGGCCGGGAGCATAGGTAGTGCTGCTTCATAGGTGGTGCGGGGAGGCCAGGGGGGCGAGCGGGTCCTTCAGGGTGGGGCGGGTGGGCAGGCAGGCAGGCATTCAAGGGGGAGGGGGGTGACAGCCAGGCAGGCCTTCAATGGGGGGGGACAGGCCTTCGGGGGGGTGTGCAGACCTTCAAGGGGGAGGGACAGGCCTTCAAGGGGGGGGCAGGCAGGCCTTCATGGGGGGACAGGTCTACAAGGGGGTGGGCAGGCCTACAAGGGGGTGGGACAGGCCTTCGGGGGGGTGCAGGCCTTCAGGGGGGGTGCAGGACTTCAGGGGGGGGTGCAGGCCTTCAAGGGGGGGACAGGCCTTCAAGGGGGGGACAGGCAGGCATGCCTTCAAGGGGGGGACAGGCCTACAAGGGGGAGGGACAGGCCTTCAAGGGGGGGACAGGCCTACAAGGGGGTGGGACAGGCCTTCAAGGGGGGTGCAGGCCTTCAAGGGGGGACAGGCAGACCTTTAAGGGGGGACAGGCCTTTGGGGGGGGACCCTGGTTTAGAAGTACACGGAGGGAAGGGGGTGTTCAAAGAGACGTGCATATGCCAAACTTTGGGGGGGGATGAAGAAATAATGGGTCTGAAAATAGAGGAGAGGGAGAGAAATGATGGACCATGGGATTTAGGGAGGGAAGGAACTGAAAGGGAGAGAAATTGGACACAAGGGATGGTGTGGAGGAGGGATAGAGATACTGGATAGGAGGGTAATTGGGAAAAGAAAGGGAGAGATGGTGGACTCTGGGGTGGTGGGGAAGGAGGGAGAGATGCCGGATGAAAGGGTAGTTAATAAAAAGGTGGATCTGTGGAGGGAGATGAAAAAAAGGAAAGATACCAGACTTCCTGGGGAGGGAAGGGAAATGGAAAGGGAGGACAGAGTTGGCAGATGGATGGTTAGCATGCAGAAAGAAGAAAGAAGGAGACCCTGGCAAGCAAGTTATCAGAAGAAAACCAGAGCCTTGGACCAACAAGATTTGAAATATAACCAGACAACAAAAGGTAGAAAAATTAATTTTATTTTCTGTTTTGTGATTACAATATGTCAGATTTGAAATGTGTATCCTGCCAGAGCTGGTGTTAGACTGCAAACGTGAGCTAGGATTTAAGAGAGAGAGGAAAAGTCCTTTTTGTTTCTTTATTTTATTTACTCCACAGCGCCAATGTGGTTAGGAGAAGCCAAAGGGGGTGAAAAAGCTATAAAACCCACCAGGAGTTTTGAAAAAAATCACCCAACTGGGCAGGAAAATCGAATTGAAAAACCAATTCAATAGGCTGAATCGAATCAAAATTTTTTTTCTTGAATCTGGCAGCATTAGTTTGCGCTACTGTCTTAGACTTTAGGACCTGGGATTGGGGAGAGATGGCATCCTCAGTACTTTATAATGCAAGTGAAACGAGGATTTGGTCAGACTTTTGAAGGGTCTGCAGAAAAAAAATATTGTATAGGCCGGGGACATGAAACAGCAGGAAATGGGAACTTTTCTTCCTTCTATTTTTGTGAATGGAAAGGCTGAGGATGTCAGAGAGTTCAGTTAAAATATGTGCTTTATAATAAAATATAATAATGTGTTTTATAAAGTTTATAGCATAGCTGGCCTACCCAGTGAGGTGTTTCTAGTGGTGGTGGTGGCAGCGTGTCAATGTGTTGAGAGGAAGAGGTGGTCTGGGAAATTCTGCTGAGCAAACTCCGGGCCCATTTCCACCCTCCAGTTAGTCCACTCCACTCAATTGGTTCACACACTGAGTGGATCTTTGAGTGTTGTGTTGGGATCTCTTCCAGTGGTTTATCAGTATCTCCTTCTGGTCCAAGGAAGGAAACTTTGTTTTCCTTAGCATTGACCTACAGAATATGTTTGTAACAGCGCTGCTTGTGTGGCATTAGGCTATGTAGTGATCGAAAGAAAAAAACAGACCTTTGCACATTTTTGCACTATATGGTGGGTGTATGAGGAGATTCACATTTCCTGCACAGCTAAGTCCATGTGAAGTTACCTTGTGCTATATTTGACATCTAGCAAGGTCTCTGTTTGAAAGGAAAGATCTAAACTTAAAAATGAAGTGGCCAGAAGTTATGGTAAAAGCAGATAGTGTAGCTGGTTTTAAGAAAGATTTGGACAAATTCCTGGAGGAAAAGTCCATAATCTGTTATTAGGACATGGGGGAAGTGTCTGCTTGCCCTGGATCGGTAGCATGGAATGTTGCTACTCTTTGGGTTTTGACCAGGTATTAGTATCCTGGATTGGCTACCATGAGAATGGGCTACTGGGCATGATGGACCATTGGTCTGACCCAGTTAGGCTATTCTTATGTTATGTTCTCATCTGTAGGGGCCTTTGTTTTCACTTCTTATTTTAATGTATTTTTTTTCTGGGAACTTATCAGTGTTTTTTATAATGGGAACAAAAATGGAAGAGAATTAATGTGTGTGGGATGAGGGGGTAACTAATTTCTTCAGCTAAATAATTCAATCCACTTCAAACAGACATAGGAGTACTCACGCACCATTCACACACCCTCCAACCAAAAACGTCAAAAGAAAAAAACTGTTCGACAACCTCCTAGCCATTCGAGCTGCAACACTCGACCCCCAACTCTACAACCAATTGACATTGACCACAGACTGCAAAACCTTCAAAAAGAAATAAAAACCCTTCTATTCAAAAAACACATAAAACCGAACTAACACAATCAGAACTGTCCCAAGCATCACCTGCAACTACTCCATATGTACTTCTGATGTCATGACAATTCAGACATAATTTATGTTATGTTATGTTTGGAATATAAGAAAATTTTCACTGCCTGTTTCTATTCTGACCATTTATTCCGTTTCATGGTCATTACAAAAAATATTTTTTTACATGGGGGGGTGTCAAAAAATGATGGGCCCCGGGTGCCACATACCCTAGGTATGCCACTGGTAAGAGGAGATACAGATGAATTGAGTCTCAATGTGTGAGACCCCAGGGCAGATTGGGGTTTAGAGCTGACACCACCTTCTTTAGCTTTTCCCAGCCCTGACATCATAGTTTAACAGAAACCCTGTAGGTAGTGACTGGCTCCAGGCAGTGCTATAGAAATAATTTACACATCAGCAGGAAGATCTGGATACAGAGGGTGGATGCTTGGACCCTTTAACTCATTGGACAATGAGTGACAGCCCCTTTCAGGAGAGGAGCCAATCAGAAGCAGGCTTGGGTGAGAGAAGGGGCAGGTCTTAGAAGAAGGGTGCTGGGCTCGGTGGTATTGCTCAGATCTCAAGTTCCTGCTCCCTAGAGCTGCTCTGGAGCATCCTCTATGTTGGGGGAAGGCAGGGCCTCCTAAATTCACCCTGGTGAATTCACCCACATATCCCAGCAGCTGTATTGAGTTTTCAGTACATCCAGGGTGAATTGACAGCAGGAGAAAAACAGGTTATGCAAATAGACCTCATAAATATTGTGACTGGGCGTGGGCCTGGCCAATAAGGATCAGGCCTGTAAATACCCAGTACACAGACCTTAACCGAGCAGATTATCATAGGAGTTGGTAAAGATATGGCACAATGAAAATAATAAGCAGTTTCAGTTGTACCAATGCTTCCTGAAATATATATTTCTTTATTGGCACATAGACCTGTTTTGAAAAGCAACTATCAATCCAAACCAACAAAACACCTTCTTCCCAACTGGGTTCTATTACAGTACTGCTTTAGTCCCTTTTAAAGCATCAAAACAGATTTCAGTTCAGCACAAAAACAAAACTTTTTTTTTGGCTTCTACAAACACCCTACCAGTTAGGCAGGTTTCTAGTTTGGCCTTCACATGCTGTGCCAAACTCTCCTTTCCTCTTAAACTAGGCAAAACAGTGTCCAAAAGACCTCTGCCTTCTTTCACTCCTTTAAAGCTTTAATGCAGAACTGCACCTTAAGTACCATTGAGTTTTTTTATGTTTATGGCCAAACTCAATGGCACTGGGATCATCCACCCTCTAAGACCAGATATTGTGATCCCTCCCCAAATAAAGGATCCCATTCAGGACGAAGGAAGTCATCATGCCGCTGTATCGCGCAATGGTGCGCCCGCACCTGGAGTACTGTGTTCAATATTGGTCGCCGTACCTCAGAAAGGACATGGCGGTACTCGAGGGAGTGCAGAGGAGGGCGACAAAACTGATAAAAGGTATGGAAAATTTCTCTTACGCTGACAGGTTAAAAACACTGGGGCTGTTCTCTCTGGAGAAGAGGAGACTTAGAGGGGACATGATAGAAACCTTCAAAATCCTAAAGGGCATAGAGAAAGTGAATAAGAACAGATTCTTCAAACTGTGGGGAGCCTCAAGCACTAGGGGTCACTCGGAGAAATTGAAAGGGGACAGGTTTAGTACAAATGCCAGGAAGTTCTTTTTTACTCAGAGGGTGGTGGACACATGGAACAAGCTTCCGGAGGAGGTGATAAGCCAGAACTCTGTACAGGGGTTCAAGGAAGGTTTAGATAGGTTCCTGGAGGAAAGGGGGATAGAGGGGTACAGATAGAACTTGAGGTAGGTTATAGAAGTGGTCAGAAACCACTTCACGGGTCGCGGACCTGATGGGCCGCCGCGGGAGCGGACCGCTGGGCAGGATGGACCTCTGGTCTGACCCAGTGGAGGCAAATTCTTATTTTCTTATGTTCTTAATAGTTTAAAGCTTTTGAAAAATGTTATTCTTCCATATAACAGGATCGTCATAATACACAGGTCTTTCTAACGACATTCTTTGCTCTGCTACACTAACTTTTGCACAAATCACACACACTTTTCTTCCATGAGCAGCTTTGCAAAAAGGTCAGCAAACACAGTCTCTATTATGGCATAGGGCAGGGGTCTCAAAGTCCCTCCTCGAGGGCCGCAATCCAGTCAGGTTTTCAGGATTTCCCCAATGAATATATGCATGAGATCTATTAGCATACAATGAAAGCAGTGCATGCAAAACGATCTCATGCATATTCATTGGGGAAATCTTGAAAACCCGACTGGATTGCGGCCCTCAAGGAGGGACTTTGAGACCCCTGGCATAGGGCATGCCTGACCAAACTCCTAAACTTTAAGCTGCTGCTTCCAGCAATGCTGGTGAGACACACCCTTTATAATTGCCACAAAGCTTTACTTTTATCAAACTTCTCCACATTCACTCAGGCAGTTTCCATTTGACTCTCAAAAGACAATTGTTCCAAAGTGGCTTCAGTACATTCTATTATTAAGACATGGGGGATGCCTTTGCTTGCCCTGGATCGTTAGCATGGAATGTTGCTACTCTTTGGGTTTTGGCCAGGTACTAGTGACCTGGATTGGCCACCGTGAGTACAGGCTACTGGGCTTGATGGACCATTGGCCTGACCCAGTAAAGTTATTCTTATGCTCATCCTGACTCAATAACTCACTGGCTTCAGAAAACTCTGCCAGGAAATCTTCCTGCATCTCTATATCAGGATATATCTGTACATTGTAATTCGCCGATTGTACAGCTCTCTTCACTGTGAGCCGCCTAGAAGTCGTAAGATTATGGCGGTATAGAAAAAATAAAATTATTATTATTATTATTCACATGCATGTTCTTGTAACTGGCTGACCTGATTTCCTGTGGAGTTGTGCCTTTCCTCAGCAAACGTGGCTTGACTTCAGGCTTCAGCTGCTGTGTCTGCCTCGCACTGCTGCTCTCTGCTCCTCCTCGCACTGCTGCTCTCTGCTCCTCCTCTTTGCTTCCCTTTACTTGGGTTGTGGGGACTAGTGGAAGGTGCAGGCGTTTCCCTAATCACCTGTCTCCTTGTGAAAGCTGTAGGCCGGTCCAAACTAGTTCCCTACTAAAAGAATGGTGTATTCTGCTTAAAACTGTTCTCTGTATTTCTGTCCTTTCTCTTCAATGTTCCTGCTGCTGCTAATGTTTTCTCTCTGGACTAGGGTTATCCGACGTCTGGATTTTCCCAGACGGCTTTTCAAAATCCGGCATTTTGCCCGGGTTTTGAAAAGCTTTCCTTCACATCGCTTCGGCCAGGAGGGCATTCGTGCATGCCCTGCCCGACGAGAGCAGGCAGCAGGGGATGAGGCTATGTTGGGATTGGGGCGGGAGTGGGGCGTGACAGGGCGGGAATGTGTGGAACTGGGCAGGCCTGGGGGGTGGGTCTAGGGGTCCAGATTTTCCAAACCCTACTCTGGACCCTGGACTTGGCGAGGATAAATGGGTACTTGCTTGCATTTTCCTTAGGGTTTCCCAAGGGTGTCCCTTCCCTCTTCCCAGCTCTAGGCTGTGGTATATGTTTAAATGTGTTGGAACGGACATGTCCTCTTTTTGAGGACTCCACTGGGAATCCGAGCAGATTTTTCAATTCCAAGTTTCTTTAAAATTTTGTTATAGCACATATTGTAATTCTAAGCGGTGTACAAGTATCATAAAAAATAGAGTTATATATATATATACATACAATTATAAACAAAGTACATACAAAAGACTAATAAACAATACATAAGAGGGTTGGGGGAGAACTCCATTAATTCAATAGGAAAGTAAGACAGGTAACGATAGAACAATAGGAAATGGGGACCCTTTCTGAAGAGGTCTAAACGCCACTTTAGTCTGGTTTTCACCATTTCGTGGAGGGACAGCAGCAGCAGCCTGAAAAAGAAATCATATCGGCAGGGGTCGGCATTGTGCTCCAGAGCTCCTACCTCTTCTCCTACCTCTCCCTTCCACCTGCACCCTCCCCCCTCCATCCCCGCGGCCCTCTTCGGTGACTCGTCAGCGGCGGCAATCAAGACAGGCTGCCAATGTCGAGGCCTTCCTTCCGTGAGTCCCACCTACTTTGTTTCAACTTCCAGTTTCTGCAAAGGTGGGACTTGTAGAGGGAAGTTCCTGACATCGGCAGCCTATCTTGATCGCTGCCGCTGATGAATCGCCAAAGAGGGCCACGGGGAAGGGGGGGTGCGGCCGGGTGCAAGTGGAAGGGAGAGGGTCAGATGCAGGACTCGTGGGTGAGGGAGGAGAACGAGAGAGAGAAAGAGAGAGGGGAGGGAATCAAAAGGAAATACCGGGCTGGGCCGGAGTGGAGGGAGGGTGGAAAGATGCCGGCCACTGTATCGAGAGCTGCAATGGCTCCCAGTGGAGGCGCATATTGTATTTTAGCTGGGCTGTTTCTATTATAAAGTTGCTACTGCCCTCAGCCACAAGAGGGCATCTGCTCAAACTCAGGGGCGGGAAATTTCATGGCGACACCAGGAAATATTTCTTCACCGAGAGAGTGGTTGATCCTTGGAACGAGCTCCCAGTGCAGGCGATCGAGGCAAACAGCGTGCAAGAATTTAAGAGCAAATGGGATGCCCATGTGGGATCCCTTAGAGGGTTAAACCAAGGGAACCTGTCACCAGGAGTGGGATCCCTAGGATAGTAGACTTGGGAGTGGGTCAGTAGAGTTGGCAGACCTGAAGGGCTATGGCCCTTATCTGCCGTCATCTTCTATGTTTCTATGATTCATTTGTCTTTTAAACTCAGAAAAATCCAATAAAAACTCACACTTTATTTGTTTTCCCTTCAGTTAGTGCAGTGGTAGGCAATTCCGGTCCTCGAGAGCCAGACCAGGTTTTCAAGATATCCACAATGAATATGTATGAGATGGATATGCATGTACTGCCTCCTTGAGATGCAAATCTATCTCGTGCATATTTATTGTGGATATCCTGAAAACCTGACCTGGTTCCAGCTCTCGAGGACTGGAATTGCCTACCCCTGAGTTAGTGGATGCAAGTCCAAAAAATTTCATGAGCAACAACTTTCTTTTCAAGTTGCATTGCATGATAGTGACTTTAAGAATCTGTTCCTAACCTCTTACTCTTATCTTCAATTTAGAAAGCAGTTGAAAACTCATATTTTCAAAAAATTCATAGGCAACTAATTCTTTAACTATTTCATCCTGTAAGTATTACTAATCTTTTGTAAACTGCATTGAACTCCCTGGTTATGTGGTCTAGAAATTGATTTATCACATTTGTTGTATTGTATTGCAGGAAAAAATGAAGAGGGAAGATATGCTAAAAAGGAGACAGTGACATAGAGAAGGGGCAAGCAGGAACTGGTTGTGGTTGTTTGGATTAGTCGGTTGTTCAAGTAGGCTAGGCAATCTCCGTTTATGGTTTTCAATAGTAGACAGTAGAATTTGAATAGCATTCTTGCTTGTATTGGGAGCCAGTGTGAATTGAGGTAAGCTGCTGTGATGTGGTTGTGTTTCCTCAGTGCATAAGAACATAAGAACATAAGAACATAAGCAATGCCTCTCCTGGGTCAGACCTGAGGTCCATCATGCCCAGAAGTCCGCTCACGCGGCGGCACAACAGGTCCAGGACCTGTGCAGTAATCCTCTATTTATACCCTTCTATCCCCTTTTCCAGCAGGAAATTGTCCAATCCTTTCTTAAACCCCAGTACTGTACTCTGCCCTATTACGCCCTCTGGAAGCGCATTCCAGTAGTCCACCACTCTTTGGGTAAAGAAGAACTTCCTAGCATTCGTTTTGAATCTGTCCCCTTTCAACTTTTCCGAGTGCCCTCTTGTTCTTTTATTTTTAGAAAGTTTGAAGAATCTGTCCCTCTCTACTCTCTCTATGCCCTTCATGATCTTATAAGTCTCTATCATATCCCCTCTAAGTCTCCTCTTCTCCAGGGAAAAGAGACCCAGTTTCTCCAATCTCTCAGCGTATGAAAGGTTTTCCATCCCTTTTATCAGACGTGTCGCTCTCCTCTGAACCCTCTCGAGTAACGCCATATCCTTCTTAAGGTACGGCGACCAATATTGGACGCAGTATTCCAGATGCGGACGCACCATCGCCCGATACAACGGCAGGATAACTTCTTTTGTCCTGGTTGTAATACCCTTCTTGATTATACCTAGCATTCTATTTGCTTTCTTAGCGGCTGCTGCGCACTGTGCCGTCGGCTTCATTGTCATGTCCACCATTACCCCCAAGTCCCTTTCTTGGGTACTCTCATTCAATAACATCCCTCCCATCGTATAGTTGTACCTTGGGTTTCTGCTTCCCACATGCAATACTTTACATTTCTCAACGTTGAACTTCATCTGCCATCTCGCCGCCCATTCCCCCAGTTTGTTCAAGTCCCTTTGCAATTCTTCGCATTCCTCTTTAGTTCCAGCTCCACTAAATATTTTTGTATCGTCCGCAAATTTTATTCTCTCACATTTCGTCCCTGTTTCTAGATCATTTATGAATATATTAAATAGCAGCGGCCCGAGCACCGAGCCCTGCAGAACACCACTCGTGACCCTCATCCAGTCCGAGTAGTGGCCCTTCACTCCTACCCTCTGTTTCCTACCTGCCAACCAGTTTCTAATCCATCTATGTACGTCTCCATCCACCCCATGATTCTTCAGTTTCCGGAGTAGACGTTCGTGAGGCACCTTGTCAAAGGCTTTTTGGAAATCAAGGTATATGATGTCTATGGGGTCTCCCCTGTCCATCCTTTTGTTAATTCCTTCGAAGAAGTGCAATAAGTTAGTTAGGCACGATCTCCCCCTGCAGAAACCATGTTGGCTTGTTTTCAGAAGTTCGTTTCTATCCAAATGTTCATCGATGTTTTCTTTTATCAGTGCTTCCGCCATTTTCCCCGGAACCGAGGTCAGACTCACCGGTCTGTAGTTTCCCGGGTCACCTCTTGATCCCTTTTTAAAGATGGGCGTGACGTTGGCTATCTTCCAATCCTCCGGGATCATGCCTGTTTTCAAGGATAGGTTGCAAATTTGCTGCAGTAGTTCAGCTATCTCCTCCTTTAATTCTTTCAAAACCCTTGGATGGATTCCATCCGGACCAGGGGATTTGTCAGTTTTAAGTTTTTCTATCTGCCTGTGTACATCATCAAGGCTCACTTCCATGGATGTTAATTTTTCTGCTTGATTTCCATTGAAGATTTGCTCAGGTTCCGGTATGTTGGTTGTGTCTTCGTTTGTAAATACAGATGAAAAGAACATGTTAAGTCTTTCCGCGACTTCTTTCTCCTCCTTCACCGCTCCCTTCCTGTCTCCTTCGTCCAGCGGTCCCACCTCCTCCCTAGCTGGCTGTTTCCCTTTAACATATCTGAAGAACGGTTTGAAATTTTGTGCCTCCCTGGCTAGCCTCTCTTCGTACTCTCTTTTGGCTTTTCGAACCACACTGTGACATTCTTTTTGATACTTCCTATGCTCTTTCCAGTTCTCCTCAGTTTTGTCCTTCTTCCATTTCCTGAATGAATTTTTCTTATTGGCTATCGCTTCCTTCACTATTTTAGTCATCCATACCGGGTATTTTGTTCGACTCTTTTTGCACCCCTTTCTGAATCTGGGGATGTACAGATTTTGCGCCTCGCTCACCATGTCCTTGAAAAAAGACCAGGCATGTTCTACCGTTTGCCATTTCTTGGAAGTGTTCCTAATTTTCTTCCTTACCATTTCCCTCATTGCTTCATAGTTTCCTTTCCTGAAGTTGAAAGTTGTCGCTATGGTTCTCTTTCCGTTCGGTATTCCTACTTCAACCTTGAACTTGATCATATTATGATCGCTATTTCCCAACGGTCCCACTATTTCCACTTCCTTTGCAGGTCCCATTAGCCCATTTAGGATTAGATCCAAAGTTGCATTTCCTCTCGTCGGTTCTCTAACAAGCTGCTCCATGAAGCAATCTTGTATAGCCTCCAGGAATTCTGTCTCCCTGGCGCATCTTGAGCTTCCAAGACTCCAGTCTATCCCGGGGTAGTTGAAGTCTCCCATAACAACCGTGTAACCTCTTTTGCATTCTCGCTTCATCTCGGCATCCATTTCTTTATCAATATCTCTTGTTTATTTGAATAGATAAGTCTCAGAGCTGTGTTTTGTACTGTTTGTAGTTGTTTTATCATGGTTGCGGGGCAGGGGAGATAGAAGATATTGCAGTAGTCTAGAAGACCCAGGACTAGGGACTGGACCAAGAGCTGGAATTGTTTTCTGTCGAAGAATTTTCAAACTTGCCATAGGTTTCTCATGACTGCGAATAATTTCTGTATTGTTTTGTTGATTTGTGGCTGTATGGTACAGCCTCTATCAGCATTCTTAGAAGTTTTAGAGTGGGTTGAATGGGGTATGTGATTGAGTTTATTACTAGGTTTGTTATGGTTGGGGTTTTGTTATTTTCGAGGAGGAGGAATTTTGTTTTGTCAGGATTCAGTTTCTAAAAATATTTATTTTCAAATAAACAAGTACCACTTCATAGAGATTATCTCCAATAATAGAATATTATTTCATAATTCCCCAGGAAGCACGTTTGCTAATCACCAGCTTGGCCAAACCGATCTCGGCAGTGAGTTGCGCTCTTTACAAAACAAGAAGTAGCTGATCATCCAGGCTGATAAGGGGCAGGACACTTTAGATCCATTTAGGAGCTAAGCTGGTCTCATTATCAGGGCTGTTTCAAAGTGTCCAAGACCCTCTTCCCCAGCCCCAGAGTTTTATCATTAACTCCACAATCATGATTGGCTAACATCCCTCTCAGACTTCCTGTTTTTACCTATTAAGTATTCCTTCATATATGTATAAAAGTCTTTCACCCAGATAAATGGGCTGAGGAGGGGGGTGAGCAGTTTTCAAAATATGCACTGATGGTTGTATGAGAGTGTGGGTTCTTGTGACCTGGACGGAACTCCTCTCGTACGAGGAAAGACTAAAAAGGTTAGGGCTCTTCAGCTTGGAAAAGATATGGTTGAGGGGAGATATGATTGAAGTCTACAAAATCCTGAGTGGAGTAGAACGGGTACAAGTGGATCAATTTTTCACTCTATCAAAAATTACAAAGACTAGGGGACACTCGATGAAGTTACAGGGAAATACTTTAAAAACCAATAGGAGAAAATTTTTTTTCACTCAGAGAATAGTTAAGCTCTGGAACGCATTGCCAGAGATTGTGGTAAGAGTGGATAACGTAGCTGGTTTTAAGGGTTTGGACAATTTCCTGGAGGAAAAGTCCATAGTCTTTTATTCAGAAAGACATGGAGGAAGCCACTAATTGCCCTGGATCGATAGCATGGATTGTAGCTACTATTTGGATTTCTACCAGGTACTTGTGACCAAGATTGGCCACCGTGAAGACGGGATACTGGGCTAGATGGACCATTGGTCTGACCCAGTAAAGCTATTCCTATGTTCTTATGTTAATTGAGCCATTGTGAAGTCACTGATGAGATTGGCATTGGTGGAATGAGGCATTATGACATCACAATCTCATCTCTGGAATGTTGCTACTCTTTGGGTTTCTGCCTGGTACTTACGAACTGGATCGGCCATTGTGAAGACAGGATGCTGGGCTAGATGGACCATTGGACTGACCCAGTAAGGCTATTCTTATATTTTTATTGTTTTGCTTTGACTGTACCTGCTCTTTGCCATAGGTGATTGCTTAGTCTTGCCTAATGGTTACATGAGCCCTGCTCACTGCTAGAGGCAGCCATCTTGATATTTTGGCTCACCAGCTGCCATCCAGCTGTTTGGCTTTCATTAGCTGTAGTCACCTTGGAAGGATTGGGGGTGGGGGTACCAGATTTTTGGTCTAGAAAAAGAGGGCATGTGTCCCCACCCTGTTCCACATGTGCAGATGCCCTCTAGACGCAGTCCCAATCTCAATGCTGTATTTTGAAAAGCCATCTGGATGCCGCCCTTGACCGTCCTCTAAAAAGAGGACATGTCTGGGTAAATCCAGACGTCTGGTAACCCTAGGTGGGGGTAAGCAGGGCTCACTCTCAAATTCATATATGCAATGCTACCTAGGTCTAGACTTTTTGGCCAGTCTGGTTTTGAACTTACATCCCTAAGGATTATGGGTTATGTAGTGTCTGATCCTGGCCTTTGAAATCAGTGCCACAGGTCCCATAATGGAGCAGGATGGGGGTGGTCAGAAATTAGGAAAGTGCAGAGATAAACTGAGCTGGAAAGCCTGAGATGTCAGAGCCTGTCTGCAGCACAAGAGCAGAGAATGAGAAACAAAAATGCATTTCTTCCAGTACTGAGCAAAATCCAAAGAGAAAAGAGACACATTTCCCAAAAAGAAGGGAGATGAAGAACTTGAGCTGGAAACCCTGAGGTGCCACAGCAGAGAAAGAGAAACTGAAATGCATTTCCTCTTGTACTGAGCAAAATTCAAATAGATGAGAGACACATATTCCAAAGAGAAGAGAGAAAATTGTGAGGTCCAGAAGTCCACAGGGAGGTAGCAGAGAAAGTTAGACTAAGATGGCAATGAGAGGATAAAAAAAAGTTTAGGCAGAAGATTGAATCGTTCTTCCTTGGTCCCTGAACTCACCAAATTAGACCCTGGTGAGACACAGTTGAGGCAGTAATTTTACACGTTTCTAGACAAGGAAAACTTAAGGGACCCCCACCAACATGGTTTTACGAAGGGAAGGTCTTGCCAATCCAACCTGATAAGTTTTTTTGACTGGGTAACTTGGACTTTAGTAAAGCTTTTGATAGTGTTCCACACCGCAGGTTATTGAACAAGTACGGTACTCTCTCAAAATCGTCAAAAGTGACCAGTGGAGTGCCGCAGGGCTCGGTCTTGGGCCCAATGCTATTTAATATCTTTGTAAGGGATCTGACTCAAGGACTTCAAGGCAAAATTGCGTTATTTGCCGACGATGCTAAACTATGCAACCGCGCAAAACACTATGGAACAAGACCTACTTTTGCTAGAACAATGGTCCCGTACTTGGCAACTAAACTTTAATGCCAAAAAATGTAAGGTGATGCATCTTGGCAGCGGGAATCCTTGCACTACATACACCCTAAATGGAGAAAACTTAACAAAAACTGAAGTAGAAAGGGACTTGGGAGTAATCATCCGTGAAGACATGAAGGCTGCAAATCAGGTGGAGAAAGCCTCAACAAAGGCTAGACAAATGCTTGGCTGCATAAGAAGAAGCTTTATCAGCCGAAAACCCGAAGTTATATTGCCATTATACAGATCTATGGTGAGACCGCACCTGGAGTACTGTGTCCAGTTTTGGAGGATGTGAAGAGAATTGAGTCGGTTCAGAGAATGGCCACAAGGTTGGTCTCAGGACTTAAAGATCTTTCATATGAAGATCGTCTGAGTAGTCTGCGCTTATACTCGCTCGAGGAGCGCCGAGAAAGGGTGGACATGATAGAAACTTTCAAGTACATAACGGGCCGCATCGAGGAGGAGGAGGAAATCTTCACCCTTACGGGTCCCACGGTGACAAGAGGACATCTGCTAAAACTTAGGGGAGGACGATTTCATGGGGACACCAGGAAATACTTCTTTACCGAGAGGGAGATTGATATATGGAATGGTCTTCCAAGTCAGGTAGTCGAGGCTAGTAGCACGCTCGACTTCAAGAGACGATGGGACAAACATGTGGGGTCGCTACAAAGGTATGGTAGAGGATAGTTTCTCGAGGGTGGAAGGGATCATGATTGGGCAGACTTGTTGGGCCGTCAGCCCTTTTCTGCCATCATATTCTATGTTTCTATCAAGAGTTGTATGAGAGTTTTTATTTATTTATTCAATTTTTTTAGCCCGTCCTCCCAAAGGAGCCCAGAATGGGTTACAAAATACATCCATAATAATCCAGACAGAACAGAGATGACATAATTTACATAAATTACAATGTAGACATGACAATAATTTACAACATAGACATGACAATAAAACATATGCACTAGGTCACGTGACGCTATGAGCTGCTGAGGATGCGTTTCCGTGCAGCTCCGGGGCCCCGATCCACAAACCTGAGTTCTCAGCAGTTCACCGGCACCCTGGCCGCTCCACTTTGCAGCGCGCAAGATCGGGATCAGATGGACAGGTATCTAACCCAATCGCAAGACGCGACTCGCCCTCCCACCACCCGCAAAACTCCGGCACGCCCGAAATCCGGCGAGGCCAAAATGGCGGCGGCCCCGATCGCGGCCGTGTCTGTGCTCGCTGACACGGCCATTGAAGATATTAAAAAGGCTGTAGCTCAGGTGCTTGGGCCGCAATTGGATCACATCACTTCTAAAATGAATCGCCTGGAGCAACTTTTTTCGGACAATGCGGCGCGCACTACAGAACTGGAATAACGAGTGTCTGCCACGGAAGACACTATAAACTCACACGAGCTGGACATAGCGGCACTACAAGAAACGGTACGCACGCAGGCTGACAAATTGGATGATCTGGAGAACCGGTCACGCCGAAATAACTTACGATTCCTGGGTGTACCTGAGACGATTCCGGATGCGCGCCTATTGGCTGAGCTGGAGGGTTGGCTTGAGATGGAGTTCACTGATACCGTAGTGCCTGGATCTCTTTGCCTGGATCGGGCCCATCGTTTGGGCGTGCGGCCTACTCGCAAATCTAGACCACGTGTGGTCATTGCAAAATCCCTTCACTATCGACACAAGATGGACATACTGAGGCAATCCCGGGCCCGGAAGGACTCTCTTAAACTAAGGGGCTCTGTCATACGTCTCAGTCAGGACTATTCATCGGCCCTGACTGATCGGCGTAAGACCTTTTATCCTCTTTGTATGAAATTGGTGGAGCTGAAGCAACGATTTCTTTTTGTATACCCTGCTCTACTAAAGATCCAGCATGGTGGAGCATGGCACTTCTTCTCTGTGTCTACGGAGGCTGCAGACTTCATTAATCAACATCTTGGCTCTCCTGCGGACCCGCCTTGACTTTTTACATATTTGTCTGGCCATTTAGGGCCAGGGTGATCTTTGCTGACCCTTAATAGCTGTTTGTTTATTGTGTTGAGGCTTAACTTGCACTTCCATGTTTATTGGGCTTGGGTGGATCGGGGCACCGTGAGGTGTCTTCACAGTCCTCGAGCATATTCCTAGGAATATGCTGTGTGGGTTATTTGGGGGATAGGAGTGAGGGGTTACTGTTTGGATGGGAACTGTCTATAGGAATGCTTTACTGGCTGCTGTTATTTTCTTGATATTATTGGTTTTTTGTCTTATGTTACCACTGTTAGTTCATCTGTCACTTTCTGGGAGTAATCTGGAGTACCATTTGGATGGCACTTGGGTGAAGCTGGGCACCTGGGTGCACACTTTGCTTACTATCTGCTGTATGTTAATTAGGTTAGTGGATCCTGGGTGATAGTATACTACGCATTGTTTCCTGGAATGTGTCTGGGATTACATCCCCGGTGAAACGTTCTAAGCTGCTTAAGCAGTTGAAACACCATCGCGCTGACTTGGCGTGCTTGCAGGAAACCAAATTGACTAATGAGGAACATAAAAAACTACAAAGGAGCTGGGTTGGCTCAATGTTTTATGTATCCTCTTCGGGCAAAAGGGCTGGGGTTTGCTTGTTGATTCGTAAAGGTCTGAAATGTGCTGTTACGGTCTGTCACCAGGACCCCCAGGGTAGAAACTTATTGTTGCATGTATCCTTACAGGGTATGGACTTTCGACTACTGATTACTTATGGGCCTAATTTCTATTCTTCCTCCTATTTTGCTACTCTAATCTCGTTGGGCCTATTGGATTCTTCTTTTCCTCTTATTGTGGCTGGGGACCTTAATCAAGTGTTGGATCCTTCTCTGGATCGCTCTACTGTTTCACCCTCGCCGACTACTGCTTCTACTAAGGGAGTGCCATTTCTATGTAAGTCCCTGGGTTTGGTTGATCCTTGGCGCCTTCTCCATCCTTTTGAGAGAGACTATACTCACCAGTCCAGAACGCACGGGTCTTTTTCTCGCTTAGATTATCTTTTGGTCTCGGAACATCTCTTCTCCCGTGTCTCTGAGGCTACTATTGGGCCCCTAGAGGTATCTGATCATTGCCCTGTGTGGATTGATGTGGCTTGGGGTGTTCCTCCCTTGGGTTCCTTTCGGTGGCGCTTTCCATCCTACTTACAGGATGATCCTGACTTTATGATTTACCTCAGTAAACGCTGGGACGAATTTCTGATTACTAACGGTCAACATCTATCTACTCCAGACCTCTTTTGGGAGACGGCTAAGGTAGTCCTCCGGGGGGACATTATCTCGTACGTTACTGCTCGTCGTAAGCGTATCTCATCTGGCATCCTTCGATTAGAAAAACAATACTCCCACTTGAAAGCTCAGTTTCTACTCCACCCTACTATATGTTGCGGGAGGAACTCCATGCGGTACAGATAGCCCTTAACGCTCTCTTGCATGACCGTACCAAACATTCACTCTTTTATAGGAAATATCGATTCTATCGGTATGGCAACCGAACTGGGAAAATGTTAGCTACCCTGACTAAGAAATGGCAGGATGATCGTTATATTTCTAAAATTCGGCTACCAAATGGTGTTTATACTACCAAAACAGCAGATATAGCGGACGCCTTTTACCGGCATTTCTCTACCTTTTATGCCAGCCCAGGACCTCATTGTGGTCCCGATATTCTTGACTATCTAGAGGATGCTGGTATGCCTAAGTTCACGGACCTGCAACGGTCTGTTTTGAGTGGACCCTTTCGGGGCACGGAGCTTCAGAAAGCGATTAAAAATTTGCGCTCTTGTACAGCTCCGGGCCCCGACGGGTTCTCCTCCAAATTTTATAAGATGTTCTCTTTGCAGGTGTGTGGACCTTTGTTAGGTTATTTTACTAAGGCGCTGGAACAGGGAGGGTTTCCTTTATATGCTAACTCTGCCACTATCACTCTACTGCCAAAACCGGGCAAATCGCGAGACGAACTTGAGTCTTATCGTCCCATTTCACTCATAAATGTTGATTTGAAAATATTAGCTCGTTTACTGGCGGATCGGCTGACCCCCCTATTGCCTCATGTAATATCTCCGGCGCAGGTGGGATTTGTGCAGGGCCGACACTCTGTGGTCAACGTTCGCAGGGTGCTGTTGGCTGTATCCAGAGCTCAAGCGACTTCTACGTTTGGTCTCTTAGCGAGCCTGGATGCAGCCAAGGCTTTTGATCAAGTTCGTTGGCCGTATCTTTTCCAGGTCTTAGAATATGTAGGTTTGGGGAGTTGGTTTGGATCTGCTTTACGTGCGCTTTATTCAGCACCATCAGCCTCAGTTTTAGTTAATGGGATTCTAACTACAGTGGTGCCTCACACAACGAACTTAATTCGTTCCAGGAGCAAGTTTGTTATGCGAAAAGTTTGTTATGTGAAACGCGTTTTCCCATAACAATACATGTTAAAAAAAATAATTCGTTCTGCAGCATAAAATATGCTAAGATGACATAAAAAAAGATAAATTTGTCAAAATGGTGAAAATGGTGGTCTTGCTGAGGCCAAACTCTTTGACGAGGTCACACTGTTTGACCCCACATTCACTCCTTCTAATTATTTCCCGTTTCATTTCAACAGAAATCACCTTCCTGCTTTTTTTAGAAGCCATGATATATAAAAAATATTGAGTTTATCTTAAAAGGACGACTGTATACAGTGAGAGAGGGCAGTTAAGCGCAGTGACTAACGACTGCCTGCAGTGCCTGCGCGGAAGGATGCAATACATCGGCAGCTCGGGCGACTTCGTTGTGTGAAACGAAGTTCGTTGTGTGAAACGAAGTTCATTGTGTGAAGTTCGTTGTGTGAAACGAAGTTCGTTGTGTGAATCAAGACATGAAGTTCGTTGTGTGCAGCGTTCGTTGTGCGAGGCGTTCGTTATGCGAGGCACCACTGTAATTCTTTTGAAGTGAGCCGAGGAACTCGTCAGGGTTGCCCTCTCTCCCCATTGCTTTTCCTTCTTTATCTAGAACCCCTACTGCGTACGATCCAACGGGATGATGAACTGGTTGGTTTACCTGAGGGCTCTTCTCAATTACGTGTTCTGGCATTTGCCGATGATTTATTGCTTACCCTGGCTCGTCCACACCGTTCTCTGCCACGTGCTATGGACCTCTTCGACGAGTTTCACTTGTTTTCTGGGTTGACTTTAAATAAGCAGAAGTCCTTAGTGCTCCCTTTACAACTCTCTGTTCGTGAAACTTGGATGGGTCCCTTTCCTTTGGTATGGGCTGATTCTTCGATTCGGTACTTAGGTGTTCTTATACCTAGAGACCTGACTACGCTCTACTCTATCAATGTCCTTCTTATGTTGACTGGCGCAGAATGCCGACTGCGAGCTTGGTATGCATATCCGCTATCTCTCCTGGGGAAAATTGCTTTATACAACATGATGATGGTCCCACAGTGGCTCTACCTTTTTCAAACTTTACCTATTCTTTTACAGCGCTGCCATTTGCGACAGCATCATCGCTCTCTCCGTTCTTTTTTATGGGGTGGCAAGAGGTCTCGTATTCCCTTACACTCTTTATTTTTACCTAGAACTCAGGGGGGACTTGGACTGTTACACATAGGTAGGTTTAATGTGGCTTGTCAGCTTAGACACTTGAATGATTGGTTCTGTGCTACATCCTATTTCTCTGCTACAGGGGTGGAATGTAGCTCTTTTGCTCCTTATCATTTTAGTTACTTGCTCCATGTGAAGTGCCTGCCCCCCCGAACACAATTATATGGGGATTTATTTCTCCTTCCTCTACGGAAAATTTGGAAACAAATCTGCTCTCAATTGAATCTTCAGTTTGATGTGACACCATGCTTACCTATTACTGGCAATGGAGACTTTCTCCCTGATATGGGCTTGGACGCTCATCCCAGGTGGCCGGGGAGGGGCATGCACTACTTGTTTCATGTCCTCCAATCTGATGGTACTCTTCAATCTTTCCAAACATTATATGATTCTTCCGCTTTGGTGGCTGGGGATTGGTTTTCTTATGGACAATTGCAACACTATGTTCACTCACTCCCTGGCTTGGCTTTACGAGAGGATGTCCAGGAGAAGTTATCTGAAACCTTAAGTCTTACTGCTCAGGTGCGCATCCCTTTGCGGTTTCACCATCATTCCTTGCAGGAGTTGGCTGGAGAGTTGGACTATGCAACACTGGCCGCTAAGTGGTCTGCAGACTTACAGTTTTTCATTCCTGCGGATATGGTAAAGAGAAGCATTCTTCGAGGGACAAAATCATTGGTTGCAGTGACTGAACGGGAACGTTATTATAAATTTTTAGTTAGGGCCTATTTTGCTCCTGTTAGAGCCTTTCATGCCCGCATTTGTACAACTGATGTTTGCCCTAAATGTGTGACCCCTCAAGCTTCCTTAGGTCATATGTTTTGGCTGTGTCCCGGTATTCGGGCCTTTTGGAAACGTCTTTGCCTATATATTGCTTCTTTCTGGAACTGTACTTGGACACCTACGAACACTTTTCTCTTTACTTTGAAGTTATCTTTGCAACCGATTCGTCCTGGAGCAGCTGAATTTGCTCGGAAGGCCATCCTGATGGGCATCAAGTCTATCCTTCAGCAATGGTTATCACCTCACACACCTACTGTCTCGCAATGGCGGACCCAGATGATCCAACTTGCAGGGTGCGAGCGATTGGACATTTCGGATATGAATTCCAGAAGTGGCACGTTGTACCTCAAGTGTTGGTTACCCTTTTGCTGGTATGCTGGACTATAGCGTTGCTGTTCCCATGGGGGGAGGGGGGGAGTTGGGTAGGTGGGGTTTTGTTGGAATTTTCTGACTGTGTCTGGTTGATGTTTTACTGCACTTCAAAATTAATAAACAGAGTTAACCATAAAACATATGCACTAAGTAGCATCTGGTGAGATTAGGTGGCGTAGGTGCGTTGACTGAGTGGCATTTCTGGGTGAATGACTTTAAGGCGCTGGGTTAATAAAGAGGAAGGTTTTCAAAGCCCTCCTGAAGTTCCAGAGTCCATCTAGTGATCTGACAGATGGAGGGATTGTGTGCCAAAGTTTAGGTATGAAATGTGAGTAGTAGTGTTTGCGGGCTGTTTTAGTTTTGAGGGAGCGGCCAGAAGTTATGGTCAGTCGTTTTTCTCCTTGGGACCTCAGTGGTCACTTTGGGAAGTAGATTTGTAGTTTAGTTTTCATGTAGTATGGAATCATTTCATGGAAGGTTTTGAAAGCGAGGACCAGGGCCTTGAAGGTGCAGCGTTTTTGAATGGGCAGCTGATGCAGGGGTAACATGGTCATGGATGCCTAGGTTTTTCAGAAGGCAGATTGCAGCGTTTTGCACCCTTTGGAGGCGGGAGAGAGTTTTGGTAGGCAGGCCCACTAGTAGAGTGTTACTATAGTCTACACGGGATAGTACAAAAGCGTAGAGTAGTTGGGCAAATTCGGGTTCTGAGAAATATGCATGTATAGTTTTTAGCTGGCGGAGGTAGTAGAAGGAGGATGATACTAGTTTGGATACGTAATCTATCATTGATAAGTTAGAGTCAAGAGTTACCGTACTCCTAGGCTGCGGACGTTGTCTTTGGGTGTAAGGGTGCTTGTGGCCCAGGAAAAGGACGGACGGTGGTATACACATAGATCTTTGTGGATTCAGAGAAGTTCTGTCTAGGTTTCATTTAACTGTAACTTGTTCCCAGTCATCCAAGTCTTTATTTTAGTTAAACAAGATTGGAGGTTGTAGATTTGTGTGTCTCGGTGACGGCCTAGGGGAAGATAGAGTTGTAGGTCGTCAGCGAAGGAGTGGATTCTGATTCAATGTTTTCCTGCTATGTCCAGTACTGGTTTGATATAGAGGTTGAAGAGGAGAGGTGATAGTATAATTCATCTATCTTATTATCAAATTTTATTTCATCCTTATTTAATATTTATTTAATAATATTTTATTATATAAAAAATTTCAGCTCTATGATATATATGGTATGGGATTCATATTTCATATTTCTCTAAAAGTCAACAAGCCAATACCATATATATCATAGAGCTGAAATTTTTTATATAATAAATTATTATTAAATAGATATTAAATAAGGATGAAATAAAATTTGATAATAAAATAGATGAATTATAGAAAGCAATTTAATTATTGGTAATTAATTAATCTGGTAGGGAGGTGGGACTAAGCCGGTGATGTTATAGGAGTTGAAGAAAGATGTTTTCTTTCTCTTAAAGATATCCCAGTATGGAAGGATATACTCCACTATCTGAGGCTTGTCCCTAATATAACTTTCAATTCAATTTAAATTAAGTATCACTATAGTCTTCAGACCTTTTTGATTTCTTAAATGGGTTTTTTGTATATTTATTTAATTAATAGATAACCATTTAAAATTTTGATTTTTTTGCAGTAATAACAAGTTGAAATTCCAAGCGGTTGCTGAGAAAAATGCAAAAACCTAGGGAGGTTACTTTTTTTTTTTTTTGCCTTATCCTTTATACACCCTAGGTTCCCTTCAGGGTGGGATCCCTTAAGGACTAGTGAAACATTGGCTATCTATGCACACCTAGATCATCTTATGAGTGCATGAAAAAATATAATGACTCATTGATTTTTACACTGGTCGTCATCAGTTCCATGTCAACAAAGGCATGCACTGTTCTACTAATTAATATTATGCCAATATTTTGCCTTCTTCTTATTCCAAGGCAAATCATTCCTGAGCAGTGAAAGGTCAGCGGGGATCCCAATCCACTCAGGTAGAAAGGCAGCATCATAGTGGAACAGTTTCAAGAACCAGGAGTCTGGTAGAGTGAAATTGGTGAGGTAAATGGTCTCCCCTCCTGCCAGATAGCCCGCCCAGTAACCAAAGGTGCCAATGGTCATGATAGTGTGGTTACAATGAGCAAGGATGGCAAAGTCCTTCCCAGGTGAGGACTCCACCCCATCCTCGGAAAAGTAGACATCTCCACTAGACGCATCAATGCTCTTCTTACACCACTCCATTCCATTACTGGTCACCACAAAGACGGGTTCCTGATACTTATTACGGAAATAGCTCATTGCCTTCTCCAGGTAGGTCTTGTCTGCCACTACTCCTTTCCATATATTGGGCATTACGTTGACGTAGTCCCCCCTTCGCACATGAACCCCAATGAAGGTAGCATTCTTCCTTGTCCCTTTCACTTGCTCTAAATACTTGTTGGTCTCATCTCTGATGAAGTCATGGAAGGTGAACTCCCGGAGGATCTCCTCTCGGATGTGGTGGTAGAAGGTCCATGAGCAAGGGAAGCCACTGAGTTTCACGTATTTCCCCTCAATGTATTTGTATTCTTCAGACATCCAGTCATGGAGCTCATAGTTCCTCCAGGGCAACTTGACTATCATATATTTACTCAAGACGGGTAAGTTAATCTTGAAGATAGGGGACAGCCAATCATACATCTCTGGCATGATGTATGCTTGGTTGCCTGTGAGCTTGGCCAACGCATATAGAGTGGCGTACTCACCCATCTGGTTGCCTAGCCTCCCTTTAGATTTGATAGTCCATACCTTAGGGTCTTGACAATTGACTGTTGTTAGATTGCGCTTCTGTGCCATGAATTGAAGTCTAAGCAGCTGATCACAGGTCACAGACAGCTGTAGGCTATGCTTCAGCCAGAAGCTGTAGAGCAATAAAAGACCTGTCACCGCCATGAAGAAGATCCTCCATTTCCGGTAAAACGTCTCCATTCAAGCAGTTCTGCCACTTCAGTCATGGAGAGTCAAATACCACCTCTCCTGCCCCTAGAGAGAGAGAGATAGAAAAGAAACAAGATATAGCCATTACAGTGTTTAATAAATTCAGCTCAGCAGCGCTTCAAACCTTCTCCCCACACTGCACTTTGGAAAGGAAAGGGATATATTTGTGCAATAGCTTTGGTTGGTGCTCAGTCAGAGCCAGTGGGAAGACTTTCAGAGTTACACCCCCAACTCTCAATTATATTTTGGGGCCCCTAGTCTGTAGCCTACCTCCAATACTTTGGTAATTAAACTCAATAATCATGACTGTCACACAAACATCATATAAAAATGTGGGTTAATTATGTGTGGATGTCGAGATCAGTTGTTTTGCTCTGAGTGCAGCTGCTCTTTTTGCCCCCCCCCCCCCACTTTCATAGCTACAACTCTAGGTGACCTGCTTGGACTTGACTGTAGGTTGGGCCAGCCCTGTGCTTCTTCCTTGCCCAAAATCCTTATACGGTGGAAAATGCCAACAGTGCCTGACTTTCTGGATCTTGAAAGTAAAAACCAGAACATAAGAATAGCCTTACTGGGTCAGACCAAAGGTTCATCAAGCCCAGTAGCCCATTCTTGCTGAGAACGTCTAGATTGGCACACAAAGGGGGATAATACTGAAATGGAGGGTTGATAGGGATACAGATGGGGCAATGCTGAAAAAGGGAACAGGAGGAGATAGGGATCAATGCTGAAAAAAAGGAGGTGAAATAGAGACACATAAGTATTGCTGAAAAAAAGGGGGGAAGACAAGGACATTGAAGGGGCAAATGGTGAACATGGGGGAAAGACAAGGACAGGGACAAATGAAGATTCTGAAAAAGAGGTGAGATAGGGATATAGGTGAGATGGACACACAGAAGAGTGATGCTGGATCAAGGAGAGATGGGGGCTCAGGCTGGATGGAATGGGGAGAAAGAGGGCCAAGCCATATGGAAGGGGCACAGAAAGAGGACAGATATTGGAAAGAATGAGAGAATGAAGAGAAGACGAGGAAAGCAGAAACCCAGAGACAACCAAGGTAGATAAAAGTTCCTTCCCTTCCCACCTACTTGCCCAGGACTTTAAGTTAGAACCCTTTCCAAATGTATATAAAACTGTTCAAATGCATTTTACCGCAGTAATACTATCCGAAATATAAGTCTATATTAATAAGAAAGTTTGCAACTCCTCTGAACTGCCTCACTCTATGTCATCCAACTTTAACCCGTATGTATAAACAACCAAATCTGTAATTCCTCTGGTACGTTCCACTCCATATATGTTAATTTGTAACAAAAAAAAACAAGGCAAGTGGTCCACCACAGAATCTAACGTGGAACAAAAGAAGATCGGCAGACAATAAGGAGATTCAAATCAGGTTTATTTTTCAAGGTGCTTCCAGGAACCATTTCTGTTGCACGAAGTGTGAGATAATAAAATTTGCCGACGATACAAAACTATTTAGTGGAGCTGGGACTAAAGAGGAATGCGAAGAATTGCAAAGGGACTTGAACAAATTGGGGGAATGGGCGGCGAGATGGCAGATGAAGTTCAACGTTGAGAAATGTAAAGTATTGCATGTTGGAAACAGAAACCCGAGGTACAACTATACGATGGGAGGGATATTATTGAATGAGAGCAACCAAGAAAGGGACTTGGGGGTAATGGTGGACATGACAATGAAGCCGACGGCACAGTGCGCAACAGCCGCTAAGAAAGCAAATAGAATGCTAGGCATAATCAAGAAGGGTATTACAACAAGGACAAAAGAAGTTATCCTGCCATTGTATCGGGCGATGGTGCGCCCGCATCTGGAATACTGCGTCCAATATTGGTCTCCGTACCTTAGGAAGGATATGGCGTTACTCGAGAGGGTTCAGAGGAGAGCGACACGCTTGATAAAAGGGATGGAAAACCTCTCATACGCTGAGAGATTGGAGAAACTGGGTCTCTTTTCCCTGGAGAAGAGGAGACTTAGAGGGGATATGATAGAGACTTATAAGATCATGAAGGGCATAGAGAGAGTAGAGAAGGACAGATTCTTCAAACTTTCGAAAAATAAAAGAACAAGAGGACACTTGGAAAAGTTGAAAGGGGACAGATTTAAAACGAATGCTAGGAAGTTCTTCTTTACCCAACGAGTGGTGGACACCTGGAATGCGCTTCCAGAGGGAGTAATAGGGCAGAGTACAGTACAGGGGTTTAAGAAAGGATTGGACAATTTCCTGCTGGAAAAGGGGATAGAGGGGTATAAATAGAGGATTACTGCACAGGTCCTGGACCTGTTGGGCCGCCGCGTGAGCGGACTGCTGGGCATGATGGACCTCAGGTCTGACCCAGCAGAGGCATTGCTTATGTTCTTATGTTGCATTTCGCCAAACAAGGCTGGTCAGTGCTAACAGAAAACCATGTCTTTCATACACACAGGACACAAAGTCACCCTCACCCAGTATGGAATAAGTAATCACAAACTAACCCCCCACCCTTTTTTTTTTTTTTTTTACAAAAGCACAGAAGAGGATTTTAGCACTGGCTGGCGGGCTGAATGTTCTGCGCTGCTCTGACGATCATAAGAATTCTATGACCATCGGGGCAGTGCAGAGCATTCAGCATGCTGGCTTGTGCTACAAACCAAAGGAACGGTATAGTTTAGGGGGTGAAGAAACAGCGGTGCATATCCTCCAATACTGAACAAAATATAAAGAGAGCAGACGTAAATTAGAAAAAAGAGAAATAAGAAAGCGCTTTACAAATTAACAAATAAAAATAAAACAAAAAAATGGAAAATAAGATAATACCATTTTATTGGACTAATACATTTTTCTAAATTAGCTTTCAGAGGTCAAAACCTCTTTCCTTAGGTCAGTAAAGTATACTGCTGTTACAATATCCTGTCCTGACCTGAGGAAGAATTTGGTCTCTGAAAGTTAGTCAAAAATGTATTAAAATTAGTCCAATAAAAGAATTACTATTTCTATTTCTAAACATTTATCAATACACCTACAATGCCACTTTATCCTAAAGCAAAAAAATTAAAAAATAGATTTTTTTTCTACCTTTGTTATATGGTTTCTGCTTTCCTCATCTTCTTGTCATTCTCTTCCTTCTATCCACTGTCTGCCCCTTCCAGAAAATGTCTGCCTCCTTCTGCCATCTCTCCTCCTGCCCCCCCTCCTCCCCTTGGTCTGGCATCCATCATCTTCCCTTTGTTCCCCTCATGGTCTGGCATATTTCTCCTTCCATCTCTCCTTCCCTCCCCCCCCTGTGGTTTTTAACCTCTCTCTCTTCTCATTTCCTCCACTCAGAACTGATATCTCTGTCTCCTTCCCTGTTCTTTGGCATCTCTCTCCTCTCTCTTCCCTTTCCTTTCCTTTTCTTCTCTGGTCTTCCATCTCTATTTTCTGCCTCTGTCTAAATTAAATTTTTTGTTACTATTTGAAGGGACACGTATCAAGTCCTTAGGCCATGTTTTCCAGCTGTAAGAAAGCCAGACCCTGTTTGTCTTTCTTTCTTTGAATAGAGTACAAGGACATTTATGTTTGAACAGAAATGTTGTGAAGTGAATTCAATTGTTTTTATAAGCCGTATTTGCAAACAGATTTAGATTAGGGGCTCTGCTGGTCAAGGCTTTTTCTGACCTTTTGGACTCCAATCTCCAGCTAGAAAAAATGCTGATGTGTTTAAAGTTTCATGTGACCTGTGTCCATATATGGTTTGTGTTTACGTCATATGCTGACACATGCTGACAACACTGATTCATGTAAAAGATATAAAAGGAATGTGAAGCTGATATTAAAGCGGACATGTTTTGGAAGATGATTTCTGGTCTTTAAGATATGTCCCCAGGTGCATCTGACTTTCAAATGACAGAGACACAGAAAATATGGGGCAGGAATTGGGACCTAAGCCTTTTCAGTTGGGGGCACGTCCGCGATGGGCAGATGATATCACCAATATTTTGTGAGTATTTCTGAATTTTTTCTGTTCTTTAATACTCACTGGGTAGTGGTGACCTGTACCCACCCCTTATTTTAAGTTCAAGCTTTGGGTTCTATTATGGAGGTTTTTTTGGGGAAAATTCTCGGGGTACTTTCGGTAAGCGCCCCTCGTGAATATAAGCAGCTGCCATTCTTTCGGGAAGAATGAAATTATTTATAGAACCCCCCTGCCCACTCTGTCATTTGTAAGGTTAAAACTTTTATAGAGTATAAGATTTTATTGTCTCTTATTACTGTACCTCGCTTATAAGGTAAGATAAGCGAATATTTTTGCATTGTTATATTGTTTTTGTAATGAGTCATAAAGGCACTTAGGATTCTCCTAGACAAATGAGACTTGTACGGCTGTGTGTGTATGACATTCTTCCTTCAGCTCCACCAATGTTTAACACTGAGGTAGGACGTGCTGTTATGTGGAATGAATTGCAAGCGCTGTTTGAATCAGTCTAAGATCTTTCCTTCGCAGCTTGTATACAAGCAGCTTTCATTATCAGGGCCCATGCATGAATGCTTTTGCCCCTTCCCCTAGACTTCTCTGTTTGGGCTTCCACTGACCCCCTATAGTGCTTCTTTGAAGTTACTCATTCTTGTTTTTATCAAGCAGTACGGTGAGAATCATGATTCCACTGCTTGTTACTGTTGTCTAAGCTGATGGCATTCCCCGTTTCGTCCTAGACTTTAGGGCTGTTAGTGTTTTGGTAATTCTCATTGCACTTATGTTTCTTCCACCATTCCACCGGCAGCCAATGATTTTTTTTTCTGTCATTGTCCTAAAGAATGTTTTATTTTTGTCCCTATTGGTGAGGCTTTTCAGCTCTTTTTTTTGCCTTCACCTTTACGCAACAGTATACCTGGTGTGGAATGCCCCAGGGCTATGTTGACTCCATTGTCCTTCGGGCTATTCTACAGTCATGCACTGCCCCTCATGGTCCTAATTCTCATTTTGTACATCTTTTTGTGTTCCATAATTCAGGAGACCTGTCAGGCTGATAGTTTGCACCTTTTATAATGGTTGTCTGTGTGTGGTCACAAGGTGTCACGAAATAAACTGCACTGGTGTACATCTGAAGTGAAATACCTGGGTTTTATGGTCTCATGGTCAGAGGAAAATCTGCACTTTCCGCACTGCTGCTGTTCTGGGTCTGCCCCGCCCAGTTACCAAGAAAGACATGCTTACTTTTCTTGATATGATTGGTTACTGCCGCCAATGGATCTCTGCTTGTTCCTTCTATGACCAGATTTTGAGACAGACCCTGGTTTCTGAAATGACTGCTCTTATCAGATGGACTCATGCAATGTGCTTTGGTTTCTAGCTCAGGTTTGGGTTTTCCTGCTTATGCCCACATGTTTTATCTCTTTGTTTGGGACTATTGTAACACCATGAAGGGAGAACATGGCAGTAAGTTACGCTCTGTTGCCTTTTTTCTATAGTCACTCCTGTTCAAGTTCCCTGGCTGCATGTGCTATGGTGGTAGAGATGGTTACTCTTCTGACCCTTGGTCACCCCACTACCCTTCACACTCTTCACGATGTACAAGCCCTTCTTTTAAATGGGCTTCTGGGTCTCACGGGTGAACAGGATTCTCTTCCCTTCTAGTCCTTTTTTACCCCCCCCCCCCCCTCTGAACTTGATGCCTGGCGTTTGGCAGGTGCCCAAAGCCGCCCTTTTGGACGGACTTTGGTGCAAAGAGGGGAAACCCTGGATACCAGCTGCTAGCTCTCCCTTATTCATTGCCCAATATCATGGTATTGGTTATCGTAGTGCTCGCTCGACATTTTAACTTCTTGCTAGTGATATTTTCATTCTTGACCTTTTGCTCCTTGATACAGATATATATAGCTCGATAATTACAACTGGCACATTTGTGACTTGAAAAACAAATTGGAAAATACAATTCCTTTCTATTGTTTTAGCTGAAATTAGGATGTTGCTAATTTAAACAGTTTTGGCACAGATATTTCTAATGTTTTCCAAGGGTCCTCTTTATCACTGCAGAGATAGAGACGCTCCAAAGAGACATTAGCTTTATGCCTTTTTTCAAATATGAGATGGTTATGATATACATTATTTGTAGTTTTGGTTTTTTATATCAATGTGTTTATTTGCAGAGTTAAATTCAGCCCTGCACACTTGACAGATGGAGTAATAGCTCCACGCTTAAAACTTTATGTTTTGTCTGTGTCATGTCTACTTGTTTTAGTTTAGTGGGTATCCCAGGATACATAATATTGGCCATTTCTAGAGCTCTTTCTCCACTTCTTACTAGCCTAACTGCACAATGTTCTTTTACTTATAGCTTTTATATTCTGAATATAGTTTAGTTAAGGGTTATATGTTTAAGAAAAAGTTTTACTTTATACAGCGTTTATTTCGTGGTGTTCCCTACATATGATCCATTCAATATACATTTCTGAATACATTCAGTACATCAGTATGGTCTCTCTGAAGTGCATAATAAGTTATATGCAGCACGAAAAAAACATATCCTTTTGGAATGTCTGATTAAGAACCTTAAGTACCTGAATATTGTCTCTCTTTTGCCATAGCTATGCTAAGTAAATGAATTGGTATTGTTACATGTTGCCACATTCAGTACAGGCAACATGGTCTCTTTCTTGTTTTCTATCTCTTATTTGGATCACATTGGAGTACAGCTGCTGAATGATATTTGGAATGCTTTTCAAGTATCTCTTTCTGTATGCACAGACATCTGGCTGCTCTCCCTTTGAGATTCTCACAGGATGACCTTTCCCCGCCCCATGGGTGGACAAACCCTCAATAGTTGAGTAGTGATTTTCCCTTGATACAGGAGGAATACGTCCAAAAGCTAATTGAAATATTAGGGCTTGTTCAAAGAAACGTGTCTTGCACTTCTCCTTTCTCTCCACAGATTCCTACCCATTTTTTCCAGCCTGGTGATTGTCCAGAAGCTTTCCAAGGATCGGAAGCAGACAGATTTCCCCTTTGGCCTTCCCACTACTGTGATCACTGTGACCAGGCCCGCTGCACTCACTGAGGAGTGTCCTGTTTGGATCCACGCAAGTCGCTTGAAGAGGGTTAACCTAAAACCCCAGAAGCAAGTCTTCCCTGCGCAGATTTCACCTCCTCCAGTGGAACAACATGATGATCTCATTGCAGCATTCTACCAACTTTATCATTCTCTTACTGGCAACGCTGCTGCTAGTTTTTCTCCCTGTATGGATCATTTCTAACTGGGTCTACAGGGATGATGTGTTCTGGGTCCACGACACTTTCTGCCCATACCCATCTGTAAATGACACTCCTGCTGTAAACAGCACCCCCGGCATCTCTTTGCGAACATACGTTAAGCTGGACTACTCCCTCGCAAAGGCTGTCCTTCAATTGGAATCCAGAAAGACAGACAGTATGCTACCCTTTGGTATAATTCCAGCAGTGTGCAAGTTGCCACCTTCTCCTTTGAGTATTGTGACATTGTGGACTGTTCATCAATTGATATCCCAAGGCTGTGCCATTGGTCCTCAGAGATTCCTAAAAACTAAAGACATATGTATATATATATGTTACTGACTCACGTTGGGGGATAAGTGTGCATTCTGGGGAGCGGTAGGGTGGAATATTGATACTGACTGGGATTATAAACTAGAAAATACTCTGAAAAACAGTGGACCAAAATGGTAAATCATTGGTTACTTGTATGACCCTTCATAAGGTTGGACACTGTTATAGGAAAAGTGTTCCTGCACAAATTATTAAGCTTTCTCTTACTATTGACAACCCTAGACCTACTGATGAAGGTATGTACATTATGGACATGTGGTTTAAGGGTGGGTCTAGCTATCCGACCCATCAGTTTTCTTACGGGATCTATCTACCTCCACTCATCCTATCCCGCCATTTTGTGGGGGCCCCAAAAATACTAACCCACTGGCCCCTACATTCAATAAACTTACTGACATGATGGCTATTGCCAATCCCACTTTTGAAGATACTGTGGCTGTTGAGGTAGGGTTTTCAGAACGTAACCTTTGGTTAGAATGGATGAAATTCACTGCTGATCAACATAATAAGAGTAATTGTTACATATGTGCTCAAGCTAGACCCCATCTAGGAACCGTACCTCTGGACCTCCCTCCTGGTATCCAACCATGCTTTTTGGGTTATTTACCAATATCTCCTCTAATTTTACCTATCCCCTTTGTGCACTGTGGTGTTCTAAATACCTTTTGCTGCCAGGACAGCAAAAGCTTGATATTGCCGTTACCATCTATAAGGGCAATTACACATGTCATGTTTCTAATCTGACACAGGGTAGTTTTGTAGGTAATTTACCCCCAGGTTATTGTTCTGTCTTGGCTCATAGGTATACCCTATTGTTGCTACATCAGATTTGATATTTACTGGCTTTATGGAGACTTTTGGCTCCGTGTTAAGCTACCCAGCCAGTGGATAGGCCAGTGCACTTTAGTTAAGGTTACCATGCTCTTGCATATTTTTCTGAACAGCATCCTTCCTATTCACATGGTTTTTCCTTTTATTTGTCTTGATATAAATTTGATCCACATGTATACATAGATGCTATAGGGGTCCCAAGAGGGGTCCCAGATGAATTTAAGGCCCGAGCTCAGGTTAAGGCTGGGTTTGAGTTCCTTATTCCCTTTATTACTATTAATAAGAATGTTGATCGGATTAATTAAAATTTATTATAATCAGCAACGCTTTGTGAACTACTCTAGGGACGCCTTACAAGGTATTACTGATCAATTAGGCTCCACTTCTCAGATGGTTTTCAAAATCGTATGGCCCTAGATATGATTCTAGCTAAGAATTCTGTAAAATTCTTCCCAGTACTTTATGGTGTTGTACTTTTATTCCTGACAATATAGGTCCTACTATGGCCATTCAGAAATTAGCAGACCTCTTTGCTGAGCTCAAATGTAACTCTGATTTATCTAATTCTTGGGATCAGCACTTTAGTTTAATGCAGGGTTGGGTAAAAGACCTTTTTATTGTTATAATCTCTATTATTATCTGCACTCTTGTTTTTGACTGCTCATGTACTGTGTTATTCGTATTACAGCTCCTAAAAAACCCCTCCTTGAGAGACATATCTAGAGTATAACTCCCTTCCAGCTCATGCTGTGTATTTATGATGTCATTTTCATGACATAAGAGGGGATTGAAGGGACACGTATCAAGTCCTTAGGCCATGTTTTCCAGCTGAAAGAAAGCCAGACCCTGTTTGTTTTTCTTTCTTTGAAGAGAGTACAAGGACATTTATGTTTGAACAGAAATGTTGTGAAGTGAATTCAATTGTTTTTATAAGCCGTATTTGCAAACAGATTTAGATTAGGGGCTCTGCTGGTCAAGGCTTTTTCTGACCTTTTGGACTCCAATCTCCAGCTAGAAAAAATGCTGATGTGTTTAAAGTTTCATGTGACCTGTGTCCATATATGGTTTGTGTTTACGTCACATGCTGACACATGCTGACAACACTGATTCATGTAAAAGATATAAAAGGAATGTGAAGCTGATATTAAAGCGGACATGTTTTGGAAGATGATTTCTGGTCTTTAAGATATGTCCCCAGGTGCATCTGTCTTTCAAATGACAGAGACACAGAAAGTAAGGGGCAGGAATTGGGACCTAAGCCTTTTCATTATTCAGCCCACAGTTTCCCTCTTTTCACTGTGTCTACTCACAGCTTGCCACCCCTTTCCTTCACCCCTCTACTATTTCACTAACTATCTTCTTCCCCCCCCCCCCCCATCCAGCATGTGGGAAACCAGCAGCAGTGGTGAGGAGGTGAAGGCTGGGCACAAGTTCTCCCCACTTCCATCATCTGCCCTGCCCTCTTCTGTCTCCCTTCTTCCCACTTCCATCATCTGCCCCTTTCTTCCCATATCCATCATCTGCCCTGCCCCTTTCTTCCCACATTCATCATCTGCCCTGCTCTGCCCCCTGCTCTCTCTCCCTGCACCCTAGGCCCATCTCATCACTCACCTTTCACTCTGATTTTTTTTTTTTTTTTCAAATGGCAACGGCCCCCCCAAACATCAATCAGCAACGTGCCCCCCTCCATCGACGGAATGATCGGCAACGGACCCCCCTCCCCCATCGACGAAAAGTAAGATAAGCAAGGAATGCGGGTAAGAAAGGCAACATTAACTGTAATTTTGCAAACGGTGCTGCTTGCCCAAAGCTTCCCTCTGACGCGCCCAGGTGGAAACAGGAAGCTGCGTCAGAGGGAAGCTTTGAGCAAGCACCACCACTTGCAATTACAGTTGCTGTTGCCTTTCTTACCCGCGTTCCTTACTTATCTTACTTTCCGTCGATGGGGGGGGGAGGGCCCGTTGCCGATTGGTCTTGTGATGTGGGGGCCTGCGTTGCCGATCAGGGGGGCCGCATTGTCGATTGATGCTGGGGGGGGGGGGGGGCCATCGCCATTTGAAAAAGGTAATAAATTTCCGTTGATACCCTCCTTCATCGGGCCCCCTTGACCATTTCGGGCCCTGGGCACGTGTCTATTGGGCCTATTCAAGGGAGAATGTGGCGCAGTGGTTAAAGCTACAGCCTCAGCACCCTGAGGTTGTGGGTTCAAACCCACGCTGCTCCTTATGACCCTGGGCAATTCACTTAATCCCCCCATTGCCCCAGGTACATTATATAGATTGTGAGACCGCTGGGACAGAGAGGGAAAACTGCTTGAGTACCTGAATAAATGCATGTAAATCGTTCTGAGCTCCCCAGGGAGAACGGTATAGAAAATTGAATAAATAAATATTCTTTAATCCGGCCCTGGGAACATGCATCACTGTTTGTGGTGCTGTATTCTACGCAGATTTCTGGCTTCTTAGGAAACAGTTTCATTGCTGTCTACATATTCTACTTTTAGTTTGCCGTTACTTATTCTATACTGAGTGAGAGTGTTTCTCTGTTCTGTGCATGCGAAAAATAAGATGTGCTTTTCTGTTTGCACTGACTGCAGAATTGATCTGCTCTAATCTGGCTTGTTTAGTTTTACAATGGGTGTACTCATGTTCTAGTGCTCGCTGCAAAGGTTAAGATTCTGCCAATTCCCAGGTGTGACTCGTGGATTATGACTAAAAATATTTTTTTTCATACAGAGAGGGTGTTTAAAAATGATTGACCCCCCCAGGTGTCAGATATGCTAGACATGCCACGGTTCATAGACAACGGCGCGAAAGACAAAAGCGCGCACCGACAATTGAGCGCAGTGCGCGCCGCCGCGCCGCTCTAAATTACAGTTTTAAGGGGCTCCGACGGGGGGGGGGTTTGTTGGGGAACCCCCCCAGTTTACTTAATAGACATCGCGCCGGCGTTATGGGGGGTTTGTAACCCTCCACATTTTACTGTAAACTGAACTAAAAACAGGGAAAAAGTGAAGTTTTCAGTAAAATGAAGGGGTTACAACCCCCCCACCCCCCCCCCACAACGCCCCCACAATGCGGCGCAATGTCTATTAAGTAAAGTGGGGGGGTTCCCCCCACGCCCCCCCCCGTCGGAGCGCTAAAAACAGTAATTTAGAGCGGCGCTACTCTTTGGGTTTCTTCCTGGTACTTGGGACCTGGGTTGGCTGCTGATGGAAACCTTTGGTCTATCCCAGTAGGCAAGGCATATGTTTCTTTTTATTTAATGCACACACTTTATTTTTGATATACCGTTTATCATACAGGTATCTAAATGGTTAACAATAAAATAGAATATAAAAATTAAAAAATAAAATAAAAACATGGCTAAACTAAAAGGAGGGAAGCACTTACGCATTGAAGTACATGATACGAAAGGGAAACAATGGGGAGAGGAAAATTATTAAATACATCGAAATGGAAAATAAAAATAAAGGGAGGCAAAATGGAAAGGGAAGTACATTTGGGTAAGGGGGGTTGCTTCTAAAGAAGCATTTTGATTATCAAAGAGGTTCTACAAAAGAGGAACAATAGTTGTGGAAATCAGGGTTTACAAGGTATAAGTGTCTTTAAAAAGGAAAGTTTTGAGTTAGATTTTAAATTTATCTAAAGAGTTTTCTAAACAAAGGTCGGCAGGAAGGGCATTCCACAAGGTGGGAACTGTAACATAGAAGATGGATTTACGAGTAGTGTCGTAGAAGAGTTCTCTTATCGAGGAGATGATGAGTAGATTTTGATTACTAGATCAGTGTTCTTCAACTGCCGGTTAGCGGACCGGTATTGTTCCGTAAAAATTTTCTGTCCGTGAAGATCTGTGAAGGATTCGGGTCCCCTCCACAAACTGCATACTTGGCAGGAAGAGAGGCTCCGGTGCGTCAGCTGATTGCAACTTCCTGTTGCTGTCACGGATGCCGGGACTTCTGCCGCGTATGCCTCCTGCCTTTGCCGGGACGCCTACTGCCTTCGCGGGGACTCCTGCCTTCGCAGGGACTCCTGTCGCGTGTGCCTCCTGCCTTTATCTTGTCTCCGCCCCCCCCCAGACCAGTAGCGGCAGCTCTGTGTTCTTTTAACTTCGCCACACAGCTGCCGCTAGTTAGTCGCGGTTTCATCAGGCAGCCTCGGGGCCTTTGCTAGGCGGACTGGCCTAGCAAAGGCCCCGAGGCTACCTGATGAAACCACATCTAAACTACTGCTAGGGGCAGCTGTGTGGCAAAGTTAAAATCACACAGAGCTGCTGCTAGGCTAGAGAGAGGAAAAATGTGCTGGAGAGGGAAGGAGGGAAAGGAGAAGGGATACTCCTGGACAGGGGAGGAGGAAAATAAGAAGGAAACAGCAGGGAGATTAGAGGAGGGGAAGGGGTCAGGATGGAATTGAGATCAGATGAGAGAAAGGGGAGAGAGGAATGAGAGAGTAAAGAGAGATTGATTTTGGGAAGGGGGTCAGCTGAGAAATAAGGAGAGAAGGACAAAGGTGCTAGATCTGGTGTAGGAGAGATAAAAATGATGAAGACAGCAGTGAAGCTGGAAAGGAGAGAGGGGTTGGATGGAAAGGGGAGAGGGGCATAGAAAGAAGACAGATACCATATGGAAGGGGGAGATGCTGGATTGAAGAGACAGAGAGGGCAGACGCTGGAAGGAAGAGAGTGAAAAGAAGATGAAAGCAGAAACCAGAGAAAACAAAAGGTAGAAAAAAATAATTTTATTTCTATTTTGTGATTAGAATATATCAGATTTGAAATACGTATCCTGCTAAAGCTGGTGTTCGACATAACTGAAGACTGCAAAGCCCAAGCAGTGCTTCTTTAGCTTACAGCTAGCTTAGGGCTCTCTCTGACCAGGGGCAGTTGCCCTATTTGCTCTTCCCTAACACTATTCCTGTCATGTGTGACTGCGGTCTTCTGTTAGCATGATATTTCTGTGTACCATTCTGTAATAATTTGGCTTATTCAGGTTTCTTGATAGTAGAGGGAATATTGCTGCTATTCTGGGTTTGCCCCGCCCAGCTACCAAGAAAGACATGCTTACTTTTCTTGCTATGTTTGGTCACTGCCGCCAATGGATCTCTGCTTGTTCCTTCTATGACCAGATTTTGAGACAGACCCTGGTTTCTGAAATGACTGCTCTTATCAGATGGACTCATGAAATGTTGGACATTTAAGATGTGCTTTGGTTTCTAGCTCAAGTTTGGGGTTTCCTGCTTATGCCCACATGTTTTATCTCTTTGTTTGGGACTATTGTAACACCATGAAGGGAGAACATGGCAGTAAGTTACGCTCTGTTGCCTTTTTTATAGTCACTCCTGTTCAAGAAAGCCCTGGCTGCTTGTGCTATGGTGGTAGAGATGGTTACTTCTCTGACCCTAGGTCACCCCATTACCCTTCATACTCTTCACGATGTTCAAGCCCTTCTTTTAAATGGGCTTTTGGGTCTCACGGGTGAACAGGATTCTCTTCCTCTCTTTTTTCACAGCTTCCTCTGAATTTGATGCCTGGCGTTTGGCAGGTGCCCAAAGCCGCCCTTTTAGACGGACTTTGGTGCAAAGAGGGGAAACCCTGGATACTAGCTGCTAGCTCTCCCTTATTCATTGCCCAATATCATGGTATTGGTTATCGTAGTGCTCGCTCGACATTTTAACTTCTTGCTAGTGATATTTTCATTCTTGACCTTTTGCTCCTTGATACATATATATATATAGCTCAATAATTACAGCTGGCACGGTTGTGAATTGAAAATAAATTGGAAAATACAATTCCTTTATTGTTTTAGCTGAAATTAGGATGTTGCTAATTTAAAATGTTTTTTCCGGATTTATACATAGCCATCCCAGATCAGTTTTGGCACAGATATTTCTAATGTTTTCCATGGGTCCTCTTTATCACTGCAGAGATAGAGACGCTCCAAAAACATTAGCTTTATGCCTTTTTCCAAATATGAGATGGTTATGATATACATTATTTGTAGTTTTGGTTTTTTTATATCAATGTGTTTATTTGCAGAGTTAAATTCAGCCCTGCACACTTGACAGATGGAGTAATAGCTCCACGCTTAAAACTTTATGTTTTGTCTGTGTCATGTCTACTTGTTTTAGTTTAGTTTAGTGGGTACCCCAGGATACATAACATTGGCCATTTTTAGAGCTCTTTTTCCACTTCTTACTAGCCTAACTGCGCAATGTTCTTTTACTTTTAGCTTTTATATTCTGAATATAGTTTAGTTAGGGGTTATAAGAAAAAGCTTTATTTTATACAGCATTTATTTCGTGGTGTTCCCTACATATGATCCATACATTTCTGAATACATTCAGTACATCAGTATGGTCTCTCTGAAGTGCATAATAGTTATATGCAGCACGATAAAACATATCTTTTTGGATTGTTCAATTAAGAACCTTAAGTAACTGAGTATTGTCTCTCTTTTGCCATAGCTATATCAAATACATGAATTGGTATTGTTACATGTTGCATGTTACAGGCAACATGGTTTCTCTTGTTTTCTATCTCTTATTTGGATCACATTGGAGTACAGCTGCTGAATGATATTTGGAATGCTTTTCAAGCATCTCTTTTCAAGTATCTCTTTCTGTATGCACAGACATCTGGCTGCTCTCCCTTTGAGATTCTCACGGGATGACCTTTCCCCGCCCCATGGGTAGATTTTCCCTTGATACAGGAGGAATACGTCCAAAAGCTAATTGAAATATTAGGGCTTGTTCAAAGAAACGTGTCTTGCACTTCTCCTTTCTCTCCACAGATTCCTACCCATTTTTTCCAGCCTGGTGATTGTCCAGAAGCTTTCCAAGGATCGGAAGCAGACGGATTTCCCCTTTGGCCTTCCCACTACTGTGATCGCTGTGCCCAGGCCCGCTGCACTCACTGAGGAGTTTCCTGTTTGGATCCACGCAAGTCGCTTGAAGAGGGTTAACCTAAAACCCCAGAAGCAAGTCTTCCCTGCGCAGATTTCACCTCCTCCAGTGGAACAACATAATGATCTCATTGCAGCATTCTACCAACTTTATCATTCTCTTACTGGCACCGCTGCTGCTCGTTTTTCTCCCTGTATGGATCATTTCTAACTGGGTCTACAGGGATGATGTGTTCTGGGTCCACGACACTTTCTGCCCATACCCATCTGTAAATGACACTCCTGCTGTAAACAGCACACCCGACACCTCTTTGCGAACACGACATCAAGCTGGACTACTCCCTCGCAAAGGCTGTCCTTCAATTGGAATCCAGAAAAGACTGATAGTATGCTACCCTTTGGTATAATTCCAGCAGTGTGCAAGTTGCCACCTTCTCCTTTGAGTATTGTGACATTGCGGACTGTTCATCAATTGATATCCCAAGGCTGTGCCATTGGTCCTCAGAAATTCCTAAAACTAAAGACATATATATATATATATATATGTTACTGACTCACGTTGAGGGTTAAGTGTACATTCTGGGGAGTGGTAGGGTGGAATATTTATACTGACTGGGTTTATAAACTAGAAAATACTCTGAAAAACAGTGGAACAAAATGGTAAATCACTGCTTACTTGTATGACCCTTCATAAGGTTGGACACTGTTATAGGAAAAGTGTTCCTGCACAAATTATTAAGCTTTCTCTTACTATTGACAACCCTAGACCTACTGATGAAGGTATGTACATTATGGACATGTGGTTTAAGGGTGGGTCTAGCTATCCGACCCATCAGTTTTCTTATGGGATCTATCTACCTCCACTCATCTTCTCCTGCCATTTTGTGGGGGCCCCAAAAAATACTAACCCACTGGCCCCTACATTCAATAAACTTACTGACATGATGGCTATTGCCAATCCCACTTTTGAAGATACTGTGGCTGTTGAGGTAGGGTTTTCAGAACGTAACCTTTGGTTAGAATGGATGAAATTCACTGCTGATCAACATAATAAGAGTAATTGTTACATATGTGCTCAAGCTAGACCCCATCTAGGAACCGTACCTCTGGACCTCCCTCCTGGTATCCAACCATGCCTTTTTGGGTTATTTACCAGTATCTCCTCTAATTTTACCTATCCCCTTTGTGTACTGCAGTGTTCTAAATACCCTTTGTTGCCAGGACAGCAAAAGCTTGATATTTCCGTTACCATCTATAAGGGCAATTACACATGTCATGTTTCTAATCTGACACAGAGTAGTTTTGTAGGTAATTTACCCCCAGGTTATTGTCTTGGCTCATAGGTATGCCCCATTGTTGCTGCATCAGATTTGATATTTACTGGCTTTATGGAGACTTTTGGCTCCCTGTTAAGCTACCCAGCCAGTAGATAGGCCAGTGCACTTTAGTTAAGGTTACCATGCTTCTGCATATTCTTTCTGAAAGGCATCCTTCCTATTCACATGGTTTTTCCTTTTATTTGTCTTGATATAAATCTGATCACATGTATATTATAGGGGTCCCAAGAGGGGTCCCAGATGACTTTAAGGCCCGAGCTTAGGTTAAGGCTGGGTTTGAGTCCCTTATTCCCTTTATTACTATTAATAAGAATGTTGATCGGATTAATTAAAATTATTATAATCAGCAACGCTTTGTGAACTATTCTAGGGACGCCTTGCAAGGTATTACTGATCAATTAGGCTCCACTTCTCAGATGGTTCTCAAAATCATATGGCCCTAGATATGATTCTAGCTGAGAATTCTGTTAAATTCTCCTCAGTATTTTATGCTGTTGTACTTTTCTTTCTGACAATATAGGTCCTCTTATGGACATTCAGAAATTAGCAGACCTCTTTGCTGAGCTTAAATGTAACTCTGATTTATCTAATTCTTGGGATCAGCACTTTAGTTGAATGCAGGGTTGGGTAATTGTTATAATCTCTTATTATTTGCACTCTTGTCTTGACTGCTCATGTACTGTGTTATTCGTATTACAGCTCCTAAAAAACCCCTCCTTGAGAGACATACCTAGAGTATCACTCCCTTTCTGACCCTCTGTGGACTTCAATCTCCAGATAGGAAAAATGCTGATGTGTTTAAAGTTTCATGTGACCTGTGTCCATATATGGTTTGTATTTACGTCACATGCTGACACATGCTGGCAAACCTGATTCGTATAAAAGATGTGAAACTCATAATAAAATTTGGACATGTTTTGGAAGACGATTTCTGGTCTTTAAGATGTGTCCCCAGGTACCTGACTTCCAAATGACAGAGACAGAGAAAGTATGGGGCAGGAATTGGGACCAAAATCCTTTTCAGGGGAGACAGGGGTTGTGTTGATCCATGCCCTGTATTATTTGTATTTATAAAATGACAATTGTACAGAATATTGTTTCTCTTCATACTTTAATAAAATACGTTCAATATAAAATCATAACTATTTGAGGCTTGTGCAGATGGGATCAAATGGTTGGCAGGGACCGAGCTCGCAGGGACAGAGCGGAGATGTTTTTTTTTAAATTTCAGTCTTAGTAGTTTGCCGGTCCACAAAATAATTCTTTTATTACCACCGGTCCATAGGTGTACAAAAGTTGAAGAACACTGTACTAGATTGAAGAGTCCTGCAAGATGCATATGGAATTAGTTTATCAATGAAAGCTGGTTGGTGGGAATGTTTTGTTTTTGAAAGCAAGTACAGTGGTACCTTGGATTACGAGCATAATCCGTTCCAGGAGCATGCTCGTAATCCAAAATGCTCGTTTATCAAAGCGAGTTTCCCCATAGGAAATAATGGAAACTCGCTTTGATGCGTTCCCCCACCCCCGAGAATCGGCATTGCTCCCCTCGAAGGCCTCCTCCCCGCGATCAGGCACCCCCCCTGCGATCCGGCACCCCCCCCTGCCTCTAACCGGCACTCCCCCCGCCACGATCCGACCCCCCCCCCCGCGAAACGATTGGGCAACCCACCGCCCGATCAGAACGTGAACTCGCAGGCCTTGAGCATGTTCAGATGCTCAAGGCCCAGCAGAGAAGAAAGCCGATTTTCAAGAGTGCCCAGATGAGGGTAAGAAGCGGTGGGGGGGGTGCCCAATTGTGTCGGGGGGATGTCGGATCGTATTGGGGGGGTGCCCAATCGTGGCGGGGGGGTCGGATCGTGGCGGGGGGGTGCCCAATCGTGTCGGGGGGGGGTCGGATCATGGCGGGGGGTGCCGGTTCAAGGCAGGGGGAGTGCCGGATCACAGGGGGGGTGCCGGATTGCGGGGGGGGGGGGTGCTCGTAAATCGAGCCATGCTCGGTTTCCGAGGCACCGATTTTGCAAATGTTTTGCTCGTCTTGCAAAACACTCGCAAACGGGTGCACTCGTAAACCGAGGTACCACTGTAGTAGTATTTTATAGGTAAGACGATGTGTGATTGGCAGCCAGTGTGCTTTACGGCGGAGAGGAGTAACGAGGTCAAATTAGATTAGTTTCACAACAGTGTTTTGTTTAATTGGATGTGACAAATTTCTTTCTGGCTTATGCCTTGGTAGAAAGCGTTTCAGTAGTCTATGGTTGAAATAACAAGGGAATGAATCAGTATATTGATTGAGGGAGGATCAAGAAGAGATGAGATGGAGCGGATGAGTCGTAGTTTATGAAAGCATTTTTGTGTTACGGCACTGATTTGTTGATGGAATGTAAGATCTTTATCGAGGATAACGCCAAAGAGTTTTACTTTGCTGACAATTTAAATAGGAGAGGAGTCAATGCTCATGGGAGCTCAGAAATGTTCATCTGTAGAGGTAAGGAAGAGGACACCTATCTTCTATTACCCCCACCTTAGCCCTCCTGCTCTGGCACTTGTTACCTAACACAATGACCTTACTCCCTCCACTCCTGTCCCCAATTCACCACCAATTGACTGCCAGGAAAGAGCTTGGCTTTGCTTTACTCTCTCTCCTCTTGTCTCTGTCTGGGGCTAGCCTAGGACAAATCCTGCTTCCTACAACAGAATTCCAACTGGAGGGCTGAGAGGGCACCTCAGGTGAACCAAAAAAATATTGATTGTGCAGACAGGAGATGGGGCAGGCTGCCAGAAGCAAAGGACTGATCTCTCTCTCTTCCCCCTGTCTCTCCTCTGCCGGCCTCTCTCTGAAGTCAGAACCGCACAGGGCCAGTGGGTCTCACAACCACAAAAAAAAAGAATTGGGAAGAACCGATTTATTCTGTCTTTCTTTGAAAGAGAGGAGGGCATCTAAGTTTCCCAGAAGAGGGCAGATCTGAATTCAACACTCTGTACTCCTCAAAGGCAGAGTGCTTCTCTCCCACTACAGAGCAGACACACACTGAGTCAAAAGGATTAGGATGGAGGTAGCTTTTACTCCTTAAAATTTCAAAGCCTGTGAGTCCCCCTCTCCAAATAACATAACATAAATTTTTATTGATATACTGCAAAAGCCTTTCGGTTCAAAACAGATGGGCTGACCATTGTCAGTGAGCTACATTCCCAGGCCTCCAAGAACAGACTTGTCATATAGAATACAGCCTGTGCTTAGGAAGACAGTTTCTCTTTATTTCAAGTTTTCTTTATTTTTGATATACTGTTTATCCAGCAGGTATCTAAACAGTTAACAATAAAATGAGATTTAAAAATAAAAGAAATATCGTATCTAAAGCTAAACGTACGGAAGTAATTACGCACTGATGTATATGAAACGAGAGGAAAATAGGAGAAGGGAAATTTGTAAATACATCAAGATAGAAAAATAAAGGGAGGTAAGTGGAGAAGGGAAATACATTAGGGTAGGACTCGCTTCTAAGAGTGAAAGTGAATTGTTAAAGAGAGCTGGGATTAAAGAGTTTAGGCATCTTTAAATGGAAAAGTCTTGAGTTTGAGAGGGGATGAAGGAAGCCACAGAACAGTTGTGAGTGACAGTTATATGAAGAATTCCTTTTTCTTTCCTGAAGTTTAACGATTTCAGCATTGGTCCCAGATGAACTTAAAATTTATATCATTCATTGCTTCCTTGTAGGCTGCATCGAAGGATTCACTCATTGCAGGAGTAAAGTGATTTTTCCACTCGCCAGAGATTCCTGAAAAATATCACAAAAACCCCAAGTGAGAACCACTGAAATCTCTGGTAAGAGGCTAAAGTTGCAGGAGCTATGAACCCCTTCCCCCCTCCAGGTTCCTGCATCATTTTCTACAGCACTTCCTGCTGGGAGATACTGGAACTGCAGAAAAAATATTTTTCTCAGTGAGTAATTAAAGTCAGGAAGTCATTGCCAGAAAATGTAGTAAAAGCAGTTAGCTTAGCAGGGTTTAAAAAGGGTTTGGAAAATTTCTTAAATTAAAAGCCCATAAGCCATTATTAAGGTGGCTTGGGGAAATCCACAGCTTGTTCCTAGGATAAGTAACATAAAATTATGTTCTACTCCTTAAGATTTTGCCAGATACTTGCGACTTGGGATGGCCACTGTTGGAAACGGGATACTGAGCTTGATGGACCTTCAGTCTGTCCCAATATGTAATCTCTTACATTCCACATACAGCACTCCTCAATCACTCTCTACAGTAGCTTCCACGATGTCACCTGTCCATATTTGCTCTCACCTTTCCTGATGAAGGGACTTTTCTGTATATCCAGAATATCTTTAGGAAAGGTGCTGTAATTGGACATTTTGTTGTCTTTCATGTTTTTGAAGGACACATTCTCCACCACAGAGTCAATGGCCGCCTCATTCAGCTCTTTCCCCAGAAAGTTGCAGATCCTCACCACACTGCCTCGCAGGTCCTGAGAAGGATGGAGACAAGGAAATATCTAACACCGAGATCACTCATTCATCCACCCATCAGGAGATGAAGCCTTTTGGGTCCACTGTGACTAAGTTCAGATGGATTTCAACTTACCTGTAACAGTTCCTCATATGTTACGATAAGTAAATTCACCTGATCCTTCACTCCTAGCCACCCTCGGACATGATCAAACCAGGATCCACCCAATACTGCCAGGAAATAAACAGGAGAGACATGGTTAAAGGCTGTAGGAGGAGGGGAGGGTGAGTTTTGATGGGGTGAGGTTATAGAGTTTGGGGTCCACTCACCCTCTCCTTTCAGGAACTTGGGTAACAACTCTTCTATATTATCAAGCTCGTCCAGGAATCCTGCTGTCTTGGAGAAATAGTGAAGGGAAACCAGGACGTCCCGCGGATTCCGGACCGTGTAAATAACCTGCCAGAAAAAAGCAATGGAGGCCACCCAAGGACCCCACAAAATCAATAAATTCTTTGAGATCCAGAGACTCCACAAAACACCAGTAAGGAAGGAGGCTAATCATTTGTCTGAAATGTTATGTTATGTTTCTCAGATTCTTCTATTCCACCTTTACCTATATAGTTCCAAGGACGGATTACAAACCAAGAAGCCAAACTACATTGTCTGGAAATCACAATGAACGGATCAGAACCCCACTCAAACTTTACACTGGAAATTTTCATTGATTTTGGTAGAAGAGCAACACAACAATATTATCATGTTTGCTATATAGATGGGGGCATTGCCTGTTAAAATTATATAAACCGTAACTCCCAATATAAACCTTATTCTTGCTAGTGAAGTTCCATATATTAAGGTTGTAGAGGCTCAAATGTCCACACAACATTTACAGTATATCAATGTAACTGTTGAATTTTAAACAAATTGCAAAGTGATTTGGAACACGATTGCAATAATCAGATCTAATCCAAAAAGACTCGAGGTCAAAGTATTTTCTGACAGATCTGACTTTTCTCATTATCTAAAATAAACATTTAACTACAGATTGAACAAAATAACACATAGTACAGCAATTATCTATTTGTACCCCTAAAATTTGAGAACATAAATTTAGGTGAAACACTCTGTCCACACTGGATTTGCAGATGTGGCATTTGAGATATGGAGAAATCAGGAGAGACAGGGTTTAAAAGCAAACACTTCGACACTGACTGTCATATAACACGGTCTGAGTGATTTACATCTATATCAGTGGTCTCAAACTCAAACCCTTTGAGGGGCCACATTTTGGATTTGTAGGTACTTGGAGGGCTGCAGAAAAAAATAGTTAATGTCTTATTAAAGAAATGACAATTTTGCATGAGGTTAAACTCTTTATAGTTTATAAAACTTTCCTTTAACAGTTAAAAGGAAAGATATATAAACTATAAAGAGTTTTACCTCATGCAAAATTGTCATTTCTTTAATAAGACATTAACTATTTTTTCTGCGGCCCTCCAAGTGCTCTATTTTTTCTGCAGCCCTCACATTTAAAGTTTAATATCTTTTCTTTCTCAAAACTGGCACATTTCAATCACTAAATTGAAAATAAAATCATTTTCCTACCTTTGTTTGGTAATTTCATCAGTCTCTGACTATGCATCCAATATTTCTTCTCTTCTTTCAGCCTCCTGTATGCTTCCTCTCCTCCAGACCTCATTCCCTCCCCCAACTTTTTCTTTCTTTCTCTATGTCTGTCTTTCTTTGATTCCGTGTCCCATTTTTTGCTTTGTTTCTGGCTCCCTGTCCCCCCCTTCTTTCTTTCTTTCTTCCTTCCTTCCTGCCCTCCCCCACGCCACCGCCGCCGGGGAATAGGCTGCTGCCGCTGCCGCCATCGGGAACAGGCCGAGATCTCCCTCTTTCTCTTCTCTACGGGGCCGACCAACTCTCGCCGCCCGACGTCAATTCTAACGTCGGAAAGGACGTTCCGGGCAGTCAGGCAGCGATTGACTAGCTAGAACGTCCTCTCAACGTCAGAATTGACGTTGGGCGGCGAGAGTTGGTCGGCCCCGAAGAGAAGCAGGGAGATCAAATAACACGATGCCGGCCTGAGAAGGGAAGGGAAGCAGGTTGGGCACCACTGTTCTAGACGAGCCGCACTCTAGGGAGAACAGTGGACCGCCCCCCCTTGGTACGCCACTGGAGCAGCAGCGTGTCTGGCCGGGTCTTCCATGGATAGCGCAAGGAGCCGCCAACCTGCGGCTTTGAACGGAACGAGCCGGCCAGACACACTGTTGCTCCAAAAGGAAGACAATGATCCAGTCCAGACTGCGGGCCGCAAATAAAACCTGGAGAGCCACATGCGGCCCGCGGGTCGCGTGTTTAAGACCGCTGATCTATATCATATGCTATGGGGATAAAACAAAAGACAAGGCACAATAACGTAACAAGTAAACCGAAATTAAAAAGGAGAAGGAGGTAAAAACCAAGAGGGAGGAGGGGTAGAAACATAGAAGATGACGGCAGAAAAGGGCTACAGCCCATCAAGTCTGCCCACTCTGCTTACCCACCCCCTGTCTATGCCATAATTTCTAGCACTTGCCAGCATCACACTATCATAAGTCTATCATGAACACAGCACAGACAGCTATTTATTTTATTTATTTAAAATTATTTGTAACCCGCCTATCTATAAATATAGGCGCGGAACAATACAAACATACAAAATCAGCAAACGACAAACAATTAAATTAGAAAAACAGAAAAAACACAGCCTAGGCATTAGAACCCCTTGCAGCTATCAAATTGATTCAGAAAAGTATGAATACAGCACAAAGAGGTGAAAAGGAGATTCCATGCAGGCATCACGCTCATACACATAAATCATGAACACAGCACAGACAACTAAACAGCATTTGTCCATTAGAACCCCCAGGGTCCCCTGCTGTTCCCTCTTCTATTTAATAAACATCAAACCCAATAAAGAATGTAAGGAGTTGTATAAAAATGTATTCTTTTAAAAGTGAGCTCACTGGGAGACATCATGTATAAAAATGCCACTCTGTTAAATTAGTTTACCAAACAGCCCTCTATTTAAACTAAAGTGAAGATCTTCTGTGAGAGTAATCAGTCAAACCATTAGCCAGAGTGTGTAAATAAAACACCTCTTCACATTAGGTCTGGTATATTCAGAGATCCTCAGAAGTGCCACCTAGGACTCAAGCATATTCATTGTCCCAGGGTCTATGCACAACTTTCTCACCGGATCTTAAAGCTTTTATTCTATAAATATATAAATTACTTTAACCACCTTGTAGTGTGTATATAGTTTAAGGACTTAGCTTAAAACTGTAGTCTTCCTTTCAGGAGTTTTACCGCCAACATGTTTCACCCAAAGGGTTTTTTTTCCAAGGCTCATATCCCTTTGTTAAGCTTACTGCCGCTGTAACCGACAACTGAATTATACATGGACTGACCGCCAAGGAACTCAAACGCCTCCAGTGGGTTCAAAACTCGGCAATCCGCTTCCTGTGCAGCCTCAGTTATCCTCTCCAGCCTTCCAGGCAGAACACTGGCTACCGATCAATAAATGCTACATATTCAAGGCCCTGGTAATAGCCTACAAACGATTCCACCTCACCACATCAGCCTACATTACCTCCAAACTACAGCAGTACACCCCCACCCGCCCTCTCCGCTCCGAGGCAGAGGTGGCTATGCATTCCTCCTGGGAGATCCCTCCAGATGGAAACCGCCCTTAAGTGCTCCTATAGGCATTTTGTCCTACGGCTATGGAAAGAACTGCCTGCACAGATCAGATTGCTGAATGCATTGATGAGCTTCCAAAGAGCAGTGAAAACCTTCCTTTTCAACTGACCTACTTCCAGCAAAGAGTTCCCCGATACTCTCTTCTTCCAAAGAATGCTATTATACAATCAGTCATGCCCTTAATTAACAAGAAACATCTCCTGTGATTGCTATGAACATCTCTCTGCAACCTTTCATGTCCTAAGCTACCATGATTGTCCTATGTAATGTATTGTGGATGATACGCTCTATTTCATCCCTTCTAGACCCCAAATCCCTCAATATTCTAATCCATTCTTTAGTCATTTCCAGCTTAGACTACTGCAATTCCCTCGATCAGAGAATCACCCAGAAATAGATCAGATCAGGGCAGGATTAACCAATAGGCCCAGTAAGCACGTGTCTAGGGCCCGAAATGATCAGAGGGGCCTGATAAATGAGGGCATCAACATTGTTTTTTTCCAAACGGCAATGGGACCCTCCAGCATCGATCGGCAATGCAGGCCCCCCCCCCCAATCATTTCCATCTTAGACTACTGCAATTCCCTCGATCAGGGAATCACCCAGAAACAGATCAGATTACAAATAATTCAAAATACACGTTTCCCCTCTTCTTAAAAAAGCCCATTGGTTACCCATCACTCACAGAATCTCATTCAAAACTCTTACTAGCATTTAAAGTTCAACTCAATCACTCCCCTGTGTTCATTGACAGGCTTTTAATTCCTTACGAATCCTCTCAGCAACATCTGACTATTCCCTCAGTCCGACAGCTTTTCTACAGCACAACACGAAAAACCATTTACTCGGTGGTTGTGCCAACAACTATGGAACGTTCTTCCCCCCAACTCTACGGCAAGACAATAGTTGAAATAACTTTAAAACCAATCTTGAAACTTTTCTCTTCAAAGACGCCTATGAGATTTACGATTGACAATGGAAAAAAAAAAGGCGGAGATGCTTGCTCCAGACAACCCCACTTCCCTGATGGTTTTTCCTGTACCTTTTGCTTTTATTTTTAATATTATATCCTTACACTTTTCTCCCTTCATTTCAATTTTTGTCTCTATAGTTACTTTTAGTTTGTTTGTTTATTCCCCCGATTTTTAATTAATTCAATTTTTAACACTGTAAAGATGTAAACCACTTTGGTATGTAAAAGTAATATACCAGGACATAATAAACTTCAAAATAATATAGCTATGTGTCTACTGTAATCTACTGTGGATGTGCTTATGTTACCCATTCTGAGCTCACGGGAGGACAAGATAGAAATCTAAATAAATAAATAAAGCTATCAGACTGATACAGAAAAGTATGAATACAGCACAAAGAGGTGAAGAGGGGATTTCATGCAGGCATCACACTGATACACATAAGGCATGAATACAGCACAGACAGCTGAACAGAGGATCTTCATTAGAACCCCATGCACATAATACAGCACGGACAGGCGAAGAGTGGACCCTTGTCTTGAGAGTGAACCCCACTGTTCCTTACCTTGGCCTTCGATGTGAAAAATGATTTGGGGAAGAGATGGACAGGGAGATGAGATGACATGAAACGTGGTGAGGGCAGACTCTCCAGATTCGTGGAAAATAGGGTTGGCTCCAGCCAAGGCACGCGTTCCCAGTTAGGCACGGTGTGGGAGATAGTTGTATCCCCATCGCTTTGAATGAGAGTGAGAATCTCCTGCATCCATGTGGTCCCTGAAATCCAAAGGGGGAAGCTATAGGTTAGATGGGGGTGTGGGGAGAGAGAATTCTGCTAATCAACTGCAGGGAGGGAAGAAGATGAAAATACAGAAAAACAAGGAAATGAAGATATGCAAATAACCTAAAAGAACAAAAAGAAAGGGGATCTAGGAAGAAGACCACCAAGAAAACCCCCACCGTGTTGCTGATCACCCAGTGCCCTCTTTTGTCTGGGTGAAGAAAAAATTCCGCTCCCTGCAGACCCCCCCCCCACACCTCCACCCTATTTTCCCAACGCCCCCGTCTCACCAGATTTGGGGTAGGTGATGCTGAAGGCGTCATGATCCCGGACCTGGAACTCATTGCAGATGTATTCCAACTTGTCTTTATCATAGTATTTGGAGGGCATGAGAAAACCACGGTGCTCCAGGAAATTAGAAGAGGACATCTGGAAACAAAACCAAAATGAAAGGTAACACACAGCTATATACACCCTCCCCCCAAAAAGGTTTTCAATCTCCAGCAGTGTCTCTGTCCTGGGGTACACAGGGGGTCAGTTCCAGCACTACCAGTCTCAGCTACCTCCACAGCACTGCCTCTGGGATTCTACCTATGGGGTGATCAGAATTCAGGACTGGTTTTCAAGGATTTATCTAGGATGGACCTTTGAACGGCAACGCGAGAAACACCCTCAAGGGGCGTGATGGGCTATCCCCTTATCTCTAAAAAAAAACAACCCAACGCCTCCAAAACTCACTCTGGTCCTTTCTCATCGGCACAGAAACAGTTTAGCCTGCAAAATGGTTTATCGCTGTCTTTAGCGACATTTCTAGTAGCCTCTGATACTGACATGCAAATGGGTTCTTCAACATTGAAATGAACACTCCGGTGAATTCTTAATAATTTCCAAACCATTTCCTAAGAGCAGCGTCAGCTGTACAGTGACAGCACTGTTTTAAAACCCTGACATGGCTCTGTCGGACACTGCTAGAAAGTCAACTGACCCCCCCCCCTCCCCAGCATTAGGAGAGATGCCCCCCCCCTTTGCATCTGTGACCCCCTCCCCAGCAGCGGGAAAGGTGACCACTCTCTCCCGTCATAAACAACACCCCCCTGCAGCAGTGAGGGAGAGATGCCCATTCTCTCCTGGCACCAAATGACACCCCCCAGCAGCTGAAGAGATGCCCATTCTCTCCCACTGCCACACAACACCCCCCCCCCCCCCTCGCCTCCAACCCCTCTCCCCCTTACCTTGAATTAGTTGGCTAACTGGGGAGATGCCTTCTCCCTGTGGTCAGCTGGCCCACCTCTTCACATTGGGCCTTCTCCTCCCCAGTGCATCAAAATGGGCCTTCCCCTCCCTGGTGCATCCTGGGATGCACCGGGAAGGGGCCTGAGGCTCTGACTGACCCAGGTTGGAAAGGCCTTAAACAACCTTGGCCCATCAGAGCCTCAGGCCCTCCCCAGATGCAGCAGAAAGGGGCCTAAGGTTCTGATTTGCCCAGATGCCTAAAACCCCTCCTATGGGGCAGCTCCTTCCCGGTGCATCTGAGGAGAGTCCTGAAGCTCTGATTGACACAGGTTGTATAAGGCCCCTCCTGTGCGATGGACCTTAAACAACTTGGTTCAATCAGAGCCCCAAGCCCCTCCCCGGTGTATCCCAGGATGTACCGAGGTGGGGAAGGCCCATTTTGAACAGGCAGGCCAGCTGGCTGCAAGGAGTAGGCAACCGGAGAGTCAGCCAGCTAATTCAAGGTAAGGAGGAGAGGGGTGGCAGTGGGAGGGAATGGGCATCTCTTCCGCTTCTGGGAGGGTGGTCGCTTGGCGCTGGGAGAGAGTGGGCATCTCTCCCACTTATTGGGGGGGGAGGTCGCCGCTGCAGGAGGGATGTTGTTTGTGGTGAGAGAGAGTGGGCATCACTTCTGCTGTGGGAGTGGGGAGAGTGTTGATTGGCAGCGGGAGAGATTGAAAATCTCTCCTGCTGTTGTTTTCTTTTTGCATTTATTCTGCACATGTGCCCATTGCTATCACCAGCGATGGGCACATGCAAATTTAGCGAGTCTTCACTACTTCTCTTGATACAACCTATCATCTGCCGTGCTTTAGATGAAGCCTTCTCCACTTGAGTGGCTGCTTTCATGTCAGCACTGATGATTACTCCCAAGTCTCGTTCTTCCGTAGTCCTTGTTAAAGTTTCTCCATTCAGGGTGTAGGTTCTGCAAGGATTTCCGTTACCGAGATGCATGACCTTACATTTCTTGGTGTTGAAGCCCAGCTGCCAGATCAAGGACCATTTTTCTAAAGTACGCAGGTCTTGCTCCATAGCATCCTGTAGATTATAGCCATTTACTATATTGCATAGTTTGGCGTCATCAGCGAATAAGGTTACCTTGCCTTGAAGCCCTTGAGTTAGATCCCCAATGAATATGTTGAAGAGGAGTGGGCCCAGGACTGAACCCTGTGGCACTCCGCTAGTCACCTCTGACATTTTAGAGAAGGTACCGTTAACCACCACCCTCTGAAGTCTGCCACTAAGCCAATCTTTAACCCATGCAGTTAGAGTCTCTCCTAATCCCATCGATTTCATCTTGTTCAGCAGCCTGCAGTGTGGGACGCTGTCAAACGCTTTGCTGAAGTCCAGGTACACGACGTCCAAGGACTCTCCTGAGTCCAGTCTTCTTGTTACCCAGTCAAAGAAGCTGATTAGATTGGACTGGCATGACCTACCCTTGGTGAATCCATGTTGGCTGGGATCGCGGAGATTTCCCTCGTTCAGGATCGTATCTAATTTATATTTGACTAGTGTTTCCATGAGTTTACACACTATTGAGGTGAGGCTTACCGGTCTATAGTTCGCAGCCTCAGACTTGCAACCCTTTTTATGTAGAGGAACGACATTGGCTGTTTTCCAGTCCAACGGAACTATCCCCGTACTTAGTGAGAGATTGAATAGCATTGTCAACGGTTCCGCCAGAACATCTCTCAATTCTCTGAGCACTCTTGGGTGTAAATTGTCCGGACCCATGGCCTTTAGCTTTGCCAGTTCGTTGTAGACGTCCCCAGGTGTGAATTCAAAATTCTGAAACGGGTCATCCATGTCTTGTTTTATCATCAACTGTGGTCCGTGTCCCGGTGCTTCGCGGGTGAAGACTGAGCAGAAATATTCATTTAGTAGTTCTGCTTTTTCTGAATCCGCCATCGCGTAGTTTCCGTCCGATTGTCTAAGGCGTACTATACCGTCTGTGTTCCTTTTCCTGTCACTGATATACCTAAAGAAGGATTTGTCCCCTTTTTTAATGTTTTTTGCCAGAGTTTCTTCCACTCGAAGTTTGGCCTCCCTAACTGCTCTTTTGACCGCTGCAGATCTGGTCTTATATTCTACTTTAGTTTCTTTTCTCTGCGTACGTTTGTAGGAAAGAAATGCTTTTTTCTTCTCCTTAATGAGGTGAGAGATCTCTTCAGTGAACCATTGGGGTTTGTTGTTTCTTTGTCTTTGTTATGCTCTGTTGCCTTTTTTTCTATAGTCACTCCTGTTCAAGTTCCCTGGCTGCATGTGCTATGGTGGTAGAGATGGTTACTCTTCTGACCCTTGGTCACCCCACTACCCTTCACACTCTTCACGATGTACAAGCCCTTCTTTTAAATGGGCTTCTGGGTCTCACGGGTGAACAGGATTCTCTTCCCTTCTAGTCCTTTTTTACCCCCCCCCCCCCTCTGAACTTGATGCCTGGCGTTAGGCAGGTGCCCAAAGCCGCCCTTTTGGACGGACTTTGGAGCAAAGAGGGGAAACCCTGGATACCAGCTGCTAGCTCTCCCTTATTCATTGCCCAATATCATGGTATTGGTTATTGTAGTGCTCGCTCGACATTTTAACTTCTTGCTAGTGATATTTCATTCTTGACCTTTTGCTCCTTGATACAGATATATATAGCTTGATAATTACAGCTGGCACGTTTGTGACTTGAAAAACAAATTGGAAAATACAATTCCTTTCTATTGTTTTAGCTGAAATTAGGATGTTGCTAATTTAAAATGTTTTTTCCGGATGTATACATAGCCATCCCAGATCAGTTTTGGCACAGATATTTCTAATGTTTTCCACGGGTCCTCTTTATCACTGCAGAGATAGAGACGCTCCAAAGAGACATTAGCTTTATGCCTTTTTTCAAATATGAGATGGTTATGATATACATTATTTGTTGTTTTGGTTTTTTTATATCAATGTGTTTATTTGCAGAGTTAAATTCAGCCCTGCACACTTGACAGATGGAGTAATAGCTCCACGCTTAAAACTTTATGTTTTGTCTGTGTCATGTCTACTTGTTTTAGTTTAGTGGGTACCCCAAAATATATAACATTGGCCATTTCTAGAGCTCTTTCTCCACTTCTTACTAGCCTAACTGCACAATGTTCTTTTACTTATAGCTTTTATATTCTGAATATAGTTTAGTTAGGGGTTATATGTTTAAGAAAAAGTTTTACTTTATACAGCGTTTATTTCGTGGTGTTCCCTACATATGATCCATTCAATATACATTTCTGAATACATTCAGTACATCAGTATGGTCTCTCTGAAGTGCATAATAAGTTATATGCAGCACGAAAAAAAAACATATCCTTTTGGATTGTTCAATTAAGAACCTTAAGTAACTGAGTATTGTCTCTCTTTTGCCATAGCTATGCTAAGTAAATGAATTGGTATTGTTACATGTTGCCACATTCAGTACAGGCAACATGGTTTCTCTTGTTTTCTATCTCTTATTTGGATCACATTGGAGTACAGCTGCTGAATGATATTTGGAATGCTTTTCAAGTATCTCTTTCTGTATGCACAGACATCTGGCTGCTCTCCCTTTGAGATTCTCACGGGATGACCTTTCCCCTTTCAATTTCTCTGAGTGCCCCCTTGTACTTGTAGTTCCCCATGGGTAGATTTTCCCTTGATACAGGAGGAATACGTCCAAAAGCTAATTGAAATATTAGGGCTTGTTCAAAGAAACGTGTCTTGCACTTCTCCTTTCTCTCCACAGATTCCTACCCATTTTTTCCAGCCTGGTGATTGTCCAGAAGCTTTCCAAGGATCGGAAGCAGACAGATTTCCCCTTTGGCCTTCCCTCTACTGTGATCACTGTGACCAGGCCCGCTGCACTCACTGAGGAGTGTCCTGTTTGGATCCACGCAAGTCGCTTGAAGAGGGTTAACCTAAAACCCCAGAAGCAAGTCTTCCCTGCGCAGATTTCACCTCCTCCAGTGGAACAACATGATGATCTCATTGCAGCATTCTACCAACTTTATTATTCTCTTACTGGCAACGCTGCTGCTAGTTTTTCTCCCTGTATGGATCATTTCTAACTGGGTCTACAGGGATGATGTGTTCTGGGTCCACGACACTTTCTGCCCATACCCATCTGTAAATGACACTCCTGCTGTAAACAGCACCCCCGGCATCTCTTTGCGAACACACGTTAAGCTGGACTACTCCCTCGCAAAGGCTGTCCTTCAATTGGAATCCAGAAAGACAGACAGTATGCTACCCTTTGGTATAATTCCAGCAGTGTGCAAGTTGCCACCTTCTCCTTTGAGTATTGTGACATTGTGGACTGTTCATCAATTGATATCCCAAGGCTGTGCCTTTGGTCCTCAGAGATTCCTAAAAACTAAAGACATATGTATATATATATGTTACTGACTCATGTTGGGGGATAAGTGTGCATTCTGGGGAGCGGTAGGGTGGAATATTGATACTGACTGGGCTTATAAACTAGAAAATACTCTGAAAAACAGTGGACCAAAATGGTAAATCATTGGTTACTTGTATGACCCTTCATAAGGTTGGACACTGTTATAGGAAAAGTGTTCCTGCACAAATTATTAAGCTTTCTCTTACTATTGACAACCCTAGACCTACTGATGAAGGTATGTACATTATGGACATGTGGTTTAAGGGTGGGTCTAGCTATCCGACCCATCAGTTTTCTTACGGGATCTATCTACCTCCACTCATCCTCTCCCGCCATTTTGTGGGGGCCCCAAAAATACTAACCCACTGGCCCCTACATTCAATAAACTTACTGACATGATGGCTATTGCCAATCCCACTTTTGAAGATACTGTGGCTGTTGAGGTAGGGTTTTCAGAACGTAACCTTTGGTTAGAATGGATGAAATTCACTGCTGATCAACATAATAAGAGTAATTGTTACATATGTGCTCAAGCTAGACCCCCATCTAGGAACCGTACCTCTGGACCTCCCTCCTGGTATCCAACCATGCTTTTTGGGTTATTTACCAATATCTCCTCTAATTTTACCTATCCCCTTTGTGCACTGTGGTGTTCTAAATACCTTTTGCTGCCAGGACAGCAAAAGCTTGATATTGCCGTTACCATCTATAAGGGCAATTACACATGTCATGTTTCTAATCTGACACAGGGTAGTTTTGTAGGTAATTTACCCCCAGGTTATTGTTCTGTCTTGGCTCATAGGTATGCCCTATTGTTGCTACATCAGATTTGATATTTACTGGCTTTATGGAGACTTTTGGCTCCGTGTTAAGCTACCCAGCCAGTGGATAGGCCAGTGCACTTTAGTTAAGGTTACCATGCTCTTGCATATTTTTCTGAACAGCATCCTTCCTATTCACATGGTTTTTCCTTTTATTTGTCTTGATATAAATTTGATCCACATGTATACATAGATGCTATAGGGGTCCCAAGAGGGGTCCCAGATGAATTTAAGGCCCGAGCTCAGGTTAAGGCTGGGTTTGAGTTCCTTATTCCCTTTATTACTATTAATAAGAATGTTGATCGGATTAATTAAAATGTATTATAATCAGCAACGCTTTGTGAACTACTCTAGGGACGCCTTACAAGGTATTACTGATCAATTAGGCTCCACTTCTCAGATGGTTTTCAAAATCGTATGGCCCTAGATATGATTCTAGCTAAGAATTCTGTAAAATTCTTCCCAGTACTTTATGGTGTTGTACTTTTATTCCTGACAATATAGGTCCTACTATGGCCATTCAGAAATTAGCAGACCTCTTTGCTGAGCTCAAATGTAACTCTGATTTATCTAATTCTTGGGATCAGCACTTTAGTTTAATGCAGGGTTGGGTAAAAGACCTTTTTATTGTTATAATCTCTATTATTATCTGCACTCTTGTTTCTGACTGCTCATGTACTGTGTTATTCCTATTACAGCTCCTAAAAAACCCCTCCTTGAGAGACATATCTAGAGTATCACTCCCTTCCAGCTCATGCTGTGTATTTATGATGTCATTTTCATGACGTAAGAGGGGATTGAAGGGACACGTATCAAGTCCTTAGGCCATGTTTTCCAGCTGTAAGAAAGCCAGACCCTGTTTGTCTTTCTTTCTTTGAAGAGAGTACAAGGACATTTATGTTTGAACAGAAATGTTGTGAAGTGAATTCAATTGTTTTTATAAGCCGTATTTGCAAACAGATTTAGATTAGGGGCTCTGCTGGTCAAGGCTTTTTCTGACCTTTTGGACTCCAATCTCCAGCTAGAAAAAATGCTGATGTGTTTAAAGTTTCATGTGACCTGTGTCCATATATGGTTTGTGTTTACGTCACATGCTGACACATGCTGACAACACTGATTCATGTAAAAGATATAAAAGGAATGTGAAGCTGATATTAAAGCGGACATGTTTTGGAAGATGATTTATGGTCTTTAAGATATGTCCCCAGGTGCATCTGTCTTTCAAATGACAGAGACACAGAAAGTAAGGGGCAGGAATTGGGACCTAAGCCTTTTCACTATTCAGCCCACAGTTTCCCTCTTTTCACTGTGTCTACTCACAGCTTGCCACCCCTTTCCTTCACCCCTCTACTATTTCACTAACTATCTTCTTCCCCCCCATCCAGCATGTGGGAAACCAGCAGCAGTGGTGAGGAGGTGAAGGCTGGGCACAAGTTCTCCCCACTTCCATCATCTGCCCTGCCCTCTTCTGTCTCCCTTCTTCCCACTTCCATCATCTGCCCCTTTCTTCCCATATCCATCATCTGCTCTGCCCCTTTCTTCCCACATTCATCATCTGCCCTGCTCTTCCCCCTTCTCTCTCTCCCTGCACCCTAGGCCCATCTCATCACTCACCTTTCACTCTGATTTTTTTTTTTTTTCAAACGGCAACGGCCCCCCTAACATCAATCAGCAACGTGCCCCCCTCCATCGACGGAATGATCGGCAACGGACCCCCCTCCCCCATCGACGAAAAGTAAGATAAGCAAGGAATGCGGGTAAGAAAGGCAACATTAACTGTAATTTTGCAAGTGGTGCTGCTTGCCCAAAGCTTCCCTCTGACGCGCCCAGGTGGAAACAGGAAGCTGCGTCAGAGGGAAGCTTTGATTAAGCACCACCACTTGCAATTACAGTTGCTGTTGCCTTTCTTACCCGTGTTCCTTACTTATCTTACTTTCCGTCGATAGGGGGGGGGGAGGGCCCGTTGCCGATTGGTCTTGTGATGTGGGGGCCTGCGTTGCCGATCAGGGGGGCCGCATTGTCGATTGATGCTGGGGGGGGGGGGGCCATCGCCATTTGAAAAAGGTAATAAATTTCCGTTGATACCCTCCTTCATCGGGCCCCCTTGACCATTTCGGGCCCTGGGCACGTGTCTATTGGGCCTATTCAAGGGAGAATGTGGCGCAGTGGTTAAAGCTACAGCCTCAGCACCCTGAGGTTGTGGGTTCAAACCCACGCTGCTCCTTATGACCCTGGGCAATTCACTTAATCCCCCCATTGCCCCAGGTACAGTAGATAGATTGTGAGACCGCTGGGACAGAGAGGGAAAACCGCTTGAGTACCTGAATAAATGCATGTAAATCATTTTGAGCTCCCCTGGGAGAACGGTATAGAAAATTGAATAAATAAATATTCTTTAATCCGGCCCTGGGAACATGCATCACTGTTTGTGGTGCTGTATTCTACGCATATTTCTGGCTTCTTAGGAAACAGTTTCATTGCTGTCTACATATTCTACTTTTAGTTTGCCGTTACTTATTCTATACTGAGTGAGAGTGTTTCTCTGTTCTGTGCATGCGAAAAATAAGACGTGCTTTTCTGTTTGCACTGACTGCAGAATTGATCTGCTCTAATCTGGCTTGTTTAGTTTTACAATGGGTGTACTCATGTTCTAGTGCTCGCTGCAAAGGTTAAGATTCTGCCAATTCCCAGGTGTGACTCGTGGATTATGACTAAAAATATTTTTTTTCATACAGAGAGGGTGTTTAAAAATGATTGACCCCCCCAGGTGTCAGATATGCTAGACATGCCACGGTTCATAGACAACGGCGCGAAAGACAAAAGCGCGCACCGACAATTGAGCGCAGTGCGCGCCGCCGCGCCGCTCTAAATTACAGTTTTAAGGGGCTCCGACGGGGGGGGGGTTTGTTGGGGAACCCCCCCAGTTTACTTAATAGACATCGCGCCGGCGTTATGGGGGGTTTGTAACCCTCCACATTTTACTGTAAACTGAACTTTTTCCCTAAAAACAGGGAAAAAATGAAGTTTTCAGTAAAATGTGGGGGTTACAACCCCCCCACCCCCCACAACGCGGCGCGATGTCTATTAAGTAAAGTGGGGGGGTTCCCCAACAAACCCCCCCCCCCGTCGGAGCCCCTTAAAACTGTAATTTAGAGCGGCGCAGCGGCACGCGCTGCGCTCAATTGTCTGGCCGCGCCTTTGTCCCGGCGCGCTTTTGACATGACACCGTATGCCACTGACGGCTGGACTCGGAGTTCCAGACCCGAGGCCGCAGCGGTCATCGCCGACGGTTATCGCAGATGAACAGCATGCACCAGTAGAGGCCAGCTCAGGTCCCATCAGTGCACGTAGTTGGCAGCTGCCAAGGCCCGAGGAGAGAAGGAAAGATTCGAGAGGCCAGCCGGGATCTGGGAGAGACTTACTGCACAGACAGTGCAGGTTTACTAGTGTTCTGCTGCCTAAGTTAGCCTGAAGTTGGGACAAAATGAAATAATGCTCTCTGTCCTAAAGGAGGATGTATCAGGAAGTTCCTCCCAATTGCCAGGTCGTCACGAAATAAACTCCAAAAGGAATGGAAGCTATAGGGCTCAGAATCGAAACTGAAATATGTCTAAAAAACCTGCCCAAGTTGACACTTGGATGATCTAAAAGACAGGTCATCCAAATGCTCATAATCGAAATAGCTTTTATAGACGTACCGTATATACTCTAATATAAATCGGGATTTTTGGGCCCAAAAATGGGCCCAAAAATGGGGGTCCTGGTTTATATTCGGGTCAATGCCCCCTCCCCAGAACTTTTTTTTAAGACCGCCGTCAGGCTCTGCCCCCCTTCTCCTCCCTGCCCTATCATACCTCTTCCGATCCGTGGTGGAAGTGCAGGTGCAGCGGGTCCTCTGCCGATCCACGGTGGAGGTGCAGCGGGCAGGAGCAAGCTTTTCAAACTCCCGCCTTGCTGCTAACCAGCTGCGTGATTGAATTTCCTCATCTGAGCGGCACGAGCAGCAGCGCAATTTGGCACTGCTTCTCGGCGCTGAGCAGCTTCCTTATTGCCTCCCGCGAATTCGAGGAATTTTGGGTCGAGAATGTGGTATAAAGATAGACGTAGTGGTGGTCTTGGACGATCAAATGTCTGGACATATAGATAGACGATTTTAGAAAAAAAAATATTTTGGACGTATTTTTCGAGAATGGACATTTTGCCGCTGCCGACTTTTGGCGACTAGTGCTCTACGTCCAAATCGGACTTAGACGTTTCTTTTAATTATGCCCCTCCATGGATTTAAGATAAGTAAAGGATTTATTTTTTTTGGGGGGGGAGAGGCTGGCTTGACAATCTGTAACTTGTGCTCTGCATGTGTTACTGAAACCCCCCTAGGGCTGTTTGCTACATGTGACCATTTGCTGAATGTTTTTAAAAAGTTGGGAGGGTGAGATACTGAACCTGGCTATGGTTAGGAAAGAATGCTAGTTTCCCTGGCTAGGCTTTGAAATAAAGCCTACAGAGCCTGCTATTTTGGTGTTTGGTTGATGTCTTCAATTGCCTCGATGCTTCGGATCTGTTTACAGCTGGAGGATTGATTAATGTTATTTCCATATGGTTATCAATTCAAGGGTTGGTCCACTCCACTCAGTATTTTATAGACTGACAACTGAAAGTCTGCTATATCGGTGCAGCACGAGAAAGGGTGGGGGGCGCCATGGAGGGCAAGTCGCATGGACTATAGGGTTATAGGGATAGGATTAGAGAATTAGAGGCAGTTACAAAATCAGTCAGGGACACTGTTCAGGCAATTAGACCTGATGGTCCGCCGCGGGAGCGGACCGCTGGGCAAGATGGACCTCTGGTCTGCCTCAGCGGAGGCAACTTCTTATGTTCTTATGAATGCAATTATAGCTTGCTACGACCCTGACTGCTCACAGCAGGCAACCGCCTAGGCGAGGAGTGGGGCAAAGTTCGGGCCATGTGTCCTCTTTTATGGCTTCACAAATACGGATCAGCGGGTATTTCACCTACTGCTGGTCTCTCCAGACATACTCTAGTGCTCACTGTGACAGTATTCATTCTGGAGAGCTTAAGACCCAAATGGGGGCTGGTATGATAGGGGAGCGGGGCACCGTATAGCAGGCTCTGGATGTGTTTGGTGGATGAGAGATCTGGGATCTACCTTAAAAGTCCTTCACCCACCTCTGCAGTGGGGGTGGGGTGTCATTTTCCCTAGAGAACCAGCAGTGCTGCTTATCTGCTAAAGGAAGAAGCCTTAACAGGTTCCCCCTAAGGAGAGGAGAGATTGCAAGGTGGATTCCGCCCCCCCCCCAATATTCCTATCAGCTGATGTAAGATATAGAGCCCTCCCTGGGAGGGCCTAGAATTATTACAGTTTTCTGTGGCAGGCTGGATACCTCCCCCACCATCTGCCAAAGTTTTCATACCGGATGCTGGACGGGGGGGAGCAGGGAAAGGGGTGCTGCTGGACAGGGGGGGAGATAAAAGGAAGGGGGAAGTCCTACTGCTGGACAGGGGAAGCAGTGAAGGGGTGCTGCTGGACAGGGGGAGGTAAAACGAAGGGAGAAGGGCTATTGCTGGACAGGGGGAGCAGGCAAGGGGTGGTGGTGGACAGCTGAAAAAATAGAGAGAAAGAAAGAAAGAAAGACAGACAGAAAGCGGCCAAGGAGAGGGAGAGAAAGAAAGAAAGAAAGACAGACAGAAAACAGCCAAGGAGAGAGAAAGAAAGAAAGAAAGACAGACAGACACACACACCTATTCTAGCATCCGTTAATGTAATGGGCTTAAAGACTAGTTCTCTAATATAGATTTAAAACAAACAGGAGAAAATATTTTTTCACTCGACATGTAATTAAACTCTGGTATTCATTGCTAGAGAATGTGGTAAAAGCAGTTAGCTTAGCAGGGTTTTAAAAAGGTTTGGCTAATGTCTTTAAAAAAAAATATTCTATAAGCCATTATTAAGATGGACTTGGGAAAATTCACTACTTATTTCTAGGATAAGCAGCATTAAATCAGTTTTACTCCTTGGAATCTAGCTAGGTACTTGGGACCTGGGTTGGCTACTGCTCTGGCACCTGTTACCTAACACAATGACCTTACTCCCTCCACTCCTGTCCTCAATTGACCCCAACTGACTGCCAGGGAGGAGCTTGACTTCATGGCAGCTCTTATGTTCTTTTGTGAACCAAGTACTGTATAGGACAATGAAGCCATTGTGACATTACTGATGAGGTTGGCTCTTAGGCATTGGTGGAATGAGGCATTATGACATCTCAGCTCTAGAATGTTGCTACTCTTTGGGTTTCTTCCTGGTACTTGGGACCTGGGTTGGCCGCTGATGGAAGCAGGATACTGGGCTTGATGGACCTTTGGTTTCTTTTTATTTAATGCACACATTAAATTTATTTATTTTTGATATACCGTTTATCATACAGGTATCTAAATGGTTAACAATAAAATAGAATATAAAAATTAAAAAATAAAATAAAAACATGGCTAAACTAAAAGGAGGGAAGCACTTACGCATTGAAGTACATGATACGAAAGGGAAACAATGGGGGGAGGAAAATTATTAAATACATCGAAATGGAAAATAAAAATAAAGGGAGGCAAAATGGAAAGGGAAGTACATTTGGGTAAGGGGGGTTGCTTCTAAAGAAGCATTTTGATTATCAAAGAGGTTCTACAAAAGAGGAACAATAGTTGTGGAAATCAGGGTTTACAAGGTATAAGTGTCTTTAAAAAGGAAAGTTTTGAGTTAGATTTTAAATTTATCTAAAGAGTTTTCTAAACAAAGGTCGGCAGGAAGGGCATTCCACAAGGTGGGAACTGTAACATAGAAGATGGATTTACGAGTAGTGTCGTAGAAGAGTTCTCTTATCGAGGAGATGATGAGCAGATTTTGATGACTAGATCAGTGTTCTTCAACTGCCGGTTAGCGGACCGGTGTTGTTCCGCAAAAATTTTCTGTCCGTGAAGATCTGTGAAGGATTCGGGTCCCCTCCACAAACTGCATACTTGGCAGGAAGAGAGGCTCCGGTGCGTCAGCTGATTGCAACTTCCTGTTGCTGTCACGGATGCCGGGACTTCTGCCGCGTATGCCTCCTGCCTTTGCCGGGACGCCTACTGCCTTTGCGGGGACTCCTGCCTTCGCAGGGACTCCTGTCGCGTGTGCCTCCTGCCTTTATCTTGTCTCCGCCCCCCCCAGACCAGTAGCGGCAGCTCTGTGTTCTTTTAACTTCGCCACACAGCTGCCGCTAGTTAGTCGCGGTTTCATCAGGCAGCCTCGGGGCCTTTGCTAGGCGGACTGGCCTAGCAAAGGCCCCGAGGCTACCTGATGAAACCACATCTAAACTACTGCTAGGGGCAGCTGTGTGGCAAAGTTAAAATCACACAGAGCTGCTGCTAGGCTAGAGAGAGGAAAAATGTGCTGGAGAGGGAAGGAGGGAAAGGAGAAGGGATACTCCTGGACAGGGGAGGAGGAAAATAAGAAGGAAACAGCAGGGAGATTAGAGGAGGGGAAGGGGTCAGGATGGAATTGAGATCAGATGAGAGAAAGGGGAGAGAGGAATGAGAGAGTAAAGAGAGATTGATTTTGGGAAGAGGGTCAGCTGAGAAATAAGGAGAGAAGGACAAAGGTGCTAGATCTGGTGTAGGAGAGATAAAAATGATGAAGACAGCAGTGAAGCTGGAAAGGAGAGAGGGGTTGGATGGAAAGGGGAGAGGGGCATAGAAAGAAGACAGATACCATATGGAAGGGGGAGATGCTGGATTGAAGAGACAGAGAGGGCAGACGCTGGAAGGAAGAGAGTGAAAAGAAGATGAAAGCAGAAACCAGAGAAAACAAAAGGTAGAAAAAAATAATTTTATTTCTATTTTGTGATTAGAATATATCAGATTTGAAATACGTATCCTGCTAAAGCTGGTGTTCGACATAACTGAAGACTGCAAAGCCCAAGCAGTGCTTCTTTAGCTTACAGCTAGCTTAGGGCTCTCTCTGACCAGGGGCAGTTGCCCTATTTGCTCTTCCCTAACACTATTCCTGTCATGTGTGACTGCGGTCTTCTGTTAGCATGATATTTCTGTGTACCATTCTGTAATAATTTGGCTTATTCAGGTTTCTTGATAGTAGAGGGAATATTGCTGCTATTCTGGGTTTGCCCCGCCCAGCTACCAAGAAAGACATGCTTACTTTTCTTGCTATGTTTGGTCACTGCCGCCAATGGATCTCTGCTTGTTCCTTCTATGACCAGATTTTGAGACAGACCCTGGTTTCTGAAATGACTGCTCTTATCAGATGGTCCCTACTGAAAAATACTATCACAGAAGCACAAGATCTCTACATTCCGAGGATTTCCAAAGATCGGAGAACAAAGAGCAAAAGAGAACCGGCATGGCTTACCATACAGGTGAAGGAAGCCATAAAAGAAAAGAAGGACTCTTTCAAAAAATGGAAATGCATAAAGACAACCGAAGCCTGGAACAAACATAAAGATGATCAGAAGAAATGTCACAAGGCGGTGAGGGATGCCAAACAGGAGTATGAGGAAAAAATAGCCCAGGAGGCCAAAAACTTCAAGCCCTTCTTTAGATACGTGAAAGGGAAAAAACCTGCAAAAGAGGCAGTGGGACCCCTGGACGACCAGGGAAGAAAAGGGTACATCAAGGAAGATAAACAAATCGCAGACAAACTAAATTCCTTCTTTGCGTCCGTCTTTACGAAGGAGGACACCTCAACAATACCTGAAGCGGAGAAAGTGTTTGCAGGAGAAATAGAAGAAAAAAGGATCGAGAGGGGAACCGGGCAACTATAGGCCTGTGAGTCTTACGTCTGTCCCCGGCAAGATGGTTGAAGCACTGATCAAGGATAGCATAGTCTGGCACTTGGACGCACACGACTTGATGAAACCCAGTCAACATGGATTCAGGAAAGGGAAATCATGTTTGACGAATTTACTCCAATTTTTTGAGACTGTGAACGAGCAAATTGATAGTGGGAAGCCGGTGGACATAATATACTTGGACTTCCAGAAAGCGTTCGACAAAGTTCCACATGAAAGACTTCTCGGGAAACTACAAAGCCATGGCATAGAGGGGGATATACAAAGGTGGATAGGCAAATGGCTGGAAAACCGAAAGCAGAGAGTGGGCATAAATGGGAAGTTCTCCGACTGGGAGAAAGTGACTAGTGGTGTACCACAGGGCTCGGTACTTGGGCCGATCCTTTTTAATATTTATATCAATGACCTGGAGGAAGGAACAACCAGTGAGATCATCAAGTTTGCAGATGATACAAAACTATGCCGGGCAATCAGATCGCAGGAGGATAGAGAGGAACTCCAGAGCGACTTGTGTCGGTTAGAAACATGGGCGGAGAAATGGCAGATGAAGTTCAATGTGGAGAAATGCAAGGTAATGCATTTAGGCAATAAGAATGCGGAATACGAGTATACAATGTCAGGTGCAACTCTGGGGAAGAGTGAACAAGAAAAGGACCTGGGTGTACTGATAGATAGGACCCTGAAGCCGTCGGCACAATGCGCGGCAGCGGCGAAGAAGGCAAATAGAATGTTGGGCATGATAAAGAAAGGAATCTCGAGTAGATCGGAGAAAGTTATAATGCCGCTTTATAGGGCAATGGTCAGACCACACTTGGAATACTGCGTCCAACATTGGTCTCCCTACCTAAAGAAGGATATAAAACTGCTGGAGAGGGTGCAGAGACGAGCAACAAAACTGGTGAAGGGTATGGAGAAACTGGAATACGAGGATAGACTTATAACACTAGGATTGTTCTCCCTAGAGAAAAGGAGACTGCGTGGGGATATGATCGAGACCTTCAAAATACTGAAAGGAATCGACAAAATAGAGCAGAGAAGATTATTTACATTGTCCAATTTGACACGGACTAGAGGACATGAAATGAAGCTAAGGGGGGACAGGTTCAGGACTAATGTCAGGAAGTTCTGCTTCACTCAGAGAGTGGTTGACGCCTGGAATGCCCTCCCAGAGGAGATTATTGCGGAATCGACCGTCCTAGGCTTCAAGAGCAAACTAGATGCATATCTCCTTAAGAGAGGCATATAAAGATATGATGGACTATAAATTACGCCAGGGTACACCTGGCAGGGCCTCCGCGTGCGCGGATCGCCGGACTTGATGGACCAAAGGTCTGATCCGGAGATGGCAGTTCTTATGTTCTTATGTTCTTATGTTCTTATGACTCATGAAATGTTGGACATTTAAGATGTGCTTTGGTTTCTAGCTCAAGTTTGGGGTTTCCTGCTTATGCCCACATGTTTTATCTCTTTGTTTGGGACTATTGTAACACCATGAAGGGAGAACATGGCGGTAAGTTACGCTCTGTTGCCTTTTTTATAGTCACTCCTGTTCAAGAAAGCCCTGGCTGCTTGTGCTATGGTGGTAGAGATGGTTACTTCTCTGACCCTAGGTCACCCCATTACCCTTCATACTCTTCACGATGTTCAAGCCCTTCTTTTAAATGGGCTTTTGGGTCTCACGGGTGAACAGGATTCTCTTCCTCTCTTTTTTCACAGCTTCCTCTGAATTTGATGCCTGGCGTTTGGCAGGTGCCCAAAGCCGCCCTTTTACACGGACTTTGGTGCAAAGAGGGGAAACCCTGGATACTAGCTGCTAGCTCTCCCTTATTCATTGCCCAATATCATGGTATTGGTTATCGTAGTGCTCGCTCGACATTTTAACTTCTTGCTAGTAGATATTTTCATTCTTGACCTTTTGCTCCTTGATACATATATATATATAGCTCAATAATTACAGCTGGCACGGTTGTGAATTGAAAATAAATTGGAAAATACAATTCCTTTATTGTTTTAGCTGAAATTAGGATGTTGCTAATTTAAAATGTTTTTTCCGGATTTATACATAGCCATCCCAGATCAGTTTTGGCACAGATATTTCTAATGTTTTCCATGGGTCCTCTTTATCACTGCAGAGATAGAGACGCTCCAAAGAGACATTAGCTTTATGCCTTTTTCCAAATATGAGATGGTTATGATATACATTATTTGTAGTTTTGGTTTTTTTATATCAATGTGTTTATTTGCAGAGTTAAATTCAGCCCTGCACACTTGACAGATGGAGTAATAGCTCCACGCTTAAAACTTTATGTTTTGTCTGTGTCATGTCTACTTGTTTTAGTTTAGTTTAGTGGGTACCCCAGGATACATAACATTGGCCATTTTTAGAGCTCTTTTTCCACTTCTTACTAGCCTAACTGCGCAATGTTCTTTTACTTTTAGCTTTTATATTCTGAATATAGTTTAGTTAGGGGTTATAAGAAAAAGCTTTATTTTATACAGCATTTATTTCGTGGTGTTCCCTACATATGATCCATACATTTCTGAATACATTCAGTACATCAGTATGGTCTCTCTGAAGTGCATAATAGTTATATGCAGCACGATAAAACATATCTTTTTGGATTGTTCAATTAAGAACCTTAAGTAACTGAGTATTGTCTCTCTTTTGCCATAGCTATATCAAATACATGAATTGGTATTGTTACATGTTGCATGTTACAGGCAACATGGTTTCTCTTGTTTTCTATCTCTTATTTGGATCACATTGGAGTACAGCTGCTGAATGATATTTGGAATGCTTTTCAAGCATCTCTTTTCAAGTATCTCTATCTGTATGCACAGACATCTGGCTACTCTCCCTTTGAGATTCTCACGGGATGACCTTTCCCCGCCCCATGGGTAGATTTTCCCTTGATACAGGAGGAATAAGTCCAAAAGCTAATTGAAATATTAGGGCTTGTTCAAAGAAACGTGTCTTGCACTTCTCCTTTCTCTCCACAGATTCCTACCCATTTTTTCCAGCCTGGTGATTGTCCAGAAGCTTTCCAAGGATCGGAAGCAGACAGATTTCCCCTTTGGCCTTCCCACTACTGTGATCGCTGTGCCCAGGCCCGCTGCACTCACTGAGGAGTTTCCTGTTTGGATCCACGCAAGTCGCTTGAAGAGGGTTAACCTAAAACCCCAGAAGCAAGTCTTCCCTGCGCAGATTTCACCTCCTCCAGTGGAACAACATAATGATCTCATTGCAGCATTCTACCAACTTTATCATTCTCTTACTGGCACCGCTGCTGCTCGTTTTTCTCCCTGTATGGATCATTTCTAACTGGGTCTACAGGGATGATGTGTTCTGGGTCCACGACACTTTCTGCCCATACCCATCTGTAAATGACACTCCTGCTGTAAACAGCACCCCCGACACCTCTTTGCGAACACGACGTCAAGCTGGACTACTCCCTCGCAAAGGCTGTCCTTTAATTGGAATCCAGAAAAGACCGATAGTATGCTACCCTTTGGTATAATTCCAGCAGTGTGCAAGTTGCCACCTTCTCCTTTGAGTATTGTGACATTGCGGACTGTTCATCAATTGATATCCCAAGGCTGTGCCATTGGTCCTCAGAAATTCCTAAAACTAAAGACATATATATATATACATATATGTTACTGACTCACGTTGGGGGTTAAGTGTGCATTCTGGGGAGTGGTAGGGTGGAATATTTATACTGACTGGGTTTATAAACTAGAAAATACTCTGAAAAACAGTGGAACAAAATGGTAAATCACTGCTTACTTGTATGACCCTTCATAAGGTTGGACACTGTTATAGGAAAAGTGTTCCTGCACAAATTATTAAGCTTTCTCTTACTATTGACAACCCTAGACCTACTGATGAAGGTATGTACATTATGGACATGTGGTTTAAGGGTGGGTCTAGCTATCCGACCCATCAGTTTTCTTATGGGATCTATCTACCTCCACTCATCCTCTCCCGCCATTTTGTGGGGGCCCCAAAAATACTAACCCACTGGCCCCTACATTCAATAAACTTACTGACATGATGGCTATTGCCAATCCCACTTTTGAAGATATTGTGGCTGTTAAGGTAGGGTTTTCAGAACGTAACCTTTGGTTAGAATGGATGAAATTCACTGCTGATCAACATAATAAGAGTAATTGTTACATATGTGCTCAAGCTAGACCCCATCTAGGAACCGTACCTCTGGACCTCCCTCCTGGTATCCAACCATGCCTTTTTGGGTTATTTACCAGTATCTCCTCTAATTTTACCTATCCCCTTTGTGTACTGCAGTGTTCTAAATACCCTTTGTTGCCAGGACAGCAAAAGCTTGATATTTCCGTTACCATCTATAAGGGCAATTACACATGTCATGTTTCTAATCTGACACAGAGTAGTTTTGTAGGTAATTTACCCCCAGGTTATTGTTCTGTCTTGGCTCATAGGTATGCCCCATTGTTGCTGCATCAGATTTGATATTTACTGGCTTTATGGAGACTTTTGGCTCCCTGTTAAGCTACCCAGCCAGTGGATAGGCCAGTGCACTTTAGTTAAGGTTACCATGCTTCTGCATATTCTTTCTGAAAGGCATCCTTCCTATTCACATGGTTTTTCCTTTTATTTGTCTTGATATAAATCTGATCACATGTATATTATAGGGGTCCCAAGAGGGGTCCCAGATGACTTTAAGGCCCGAGCTTAGGTTAAGGCTGGGTTTGAGTCCCTTATTCCCTTTATTACTATTAATAAGAATGTTGATCGGATTAATTAAAATTATTATAATCAGCAACGCTTTTTGAACTATTCTAGGGACGCCTTGCAAGGTATTACTGATCAATTAGGCTCCACTTCTCAGATGGTTCTCAAAATCATATGGCCCTAGATATGATTCTAGCTGAGAATTCTGTTAAATTCTCCTCAGTATTTTATGCTGTTGTACTTTTCTTTCTGACAATATAGGTCCTCTTATGGACATTCAGAAATTAGCAGACCTCTTTGCTGAGCTTAAATGTAACTCTGATTTATCTAATTCTTGGGATCAGCACTTTAGTTGAATGCATAATCTCTTATTATTTGCACTCTTGTCTTGACTGCTCATGTACTGTGTTATTCGTATTACAGCTCCTAAAAAACCCCTCCTTGAGAGACATATCTAGAGTATCACTCCCTTTCTGACCCTCTGTGGACTTCAATCTCCAGATAGGAAAAATGCTGATGTGTTTAAAGTTTCATGTGACCTGTGTCCATATATGGTTTGTATTTACGTCACATGCTGACACATGCTGGCAAACCTGATTCGTATAAAAGATGTGAAACTCATAATAAACTTTGGACATGTTTTGGAAGACGATTTCTGGTCTTTAAGATGTGTCCCCAGGTACCTGACTTCCAAATGACAGAGACAGAGAAAGTATGGGGCAGGAATTGGGACCAAAATCCTTTTCAGGGGAGACAGGGGTTGTGTTGATCCATGCCCTGTATTATTTGTATTTATAAAATGACAATTGTACAGAATATTGTTTCTCTTCATACTTTAATAAAATACGTTCAATATAAAATCATAACTATTTGAGGCTTGTGCAGATGGGATCAAATGGTTGGCAGGGACCGAGCTCGCAGGGACAGAGCGGAGATGTTTTTTTTTAAATTTCAGTCTTAGTAGTTTGCCGGTCCACAAAATAATTCTTTTATTACCGCCGGTCCATAGGTGTACAAAAGTTGAAGAACACTGTACTAGATTGAAGAGTCCTGCAAGATGCATATGGAATTAGTTTATCAATGAAAGCTGGTTGGTGGGAATGTTTTGTTTTTGAAAGCAAGTACAGTGGTACCTTGGATTACGAGCATAATCCGTTCCAGGAGCATGCTCGTAATCCAAAATGCTCGTTTATCAAAGCGAGTTTCCCCATAGGAAATAATGGAAACTCGCTTTGATGCGTTCCCCCACCCCCGAGAATCGGCATTGCTCCCCTCGAAGGCCTCCTCCCCGCGATCAGGCACCCCCCCTGCGATCCGGCACCCCCCCTGCCTCTAACCAGCACTCCCCCCGCCACGATCCAACCCCCCCCCCCCCGAAACGATTGGGCAACCCACCGCCACGATCCGACCCCCCCGACACGATTGGGCACCCCCCGACACGATCCGACATCGCCCCTGACACAATTGGGCACCCCCCCACCGCTTCTTACCCTCATCTGGGCACTCTTGAAAATCGGCTTCCTCCTCTGCTGGGCTTTGAGCATGCTCAGTTCACGTTCAGAACGTGAACTCGCAGGCCTTGAGCATGTTCAGATGCTCAAGGCCCAGCAGAGAAGAAGGCCGATTTTCAAGAGTGCCCAGATGAGGGTAAGAAGCGGCGGGGGGGGGTGCCCAATTGTGTCGGGGGGATGTCGGATCGTATTGTGGGGGTGCCCAATCGTGTCGGGGGGTCGGATCGTGGCGGGGGGGTGCCCAATCGTGTCGGGGGGGGGGGGTCGGATCATGGCGGGGGGTGCCGGTTCAAGGCAGGGGGAGTGCCGGATCACAGGGGGGGTGCCGGATTGCGGGGGGAGGGGGGTGCTCGTAAATCGAGCCATGCTCGGTTTCCGAGGCACCGATTTTGCAAATGTTTTGTTCGTCTTGCAAAACACTCGCAAACCGGTGCACTCGTAAACCGAGGTACCACTGTAGTAGTATTTTATAGGTAAGACGATGTGTGATTGGCAGCCAGTGTGCTTTACGGCGGAGAGGAGTAACGAGGTCAAATTAGATTAGTTTCACAACAGTGTTTTGTATTAATTGGATGTGACAAATTTCTTTCTGGCTTATGCCTTGGTAGAAAGCGTTTCAGTAGTCTATGGTTGAAATAACAAGGGAATGAATCAGTATATTGATTGAGGGAGGATCAAGAAGAGATGAGATGGAGCGGATGAGTCGTAGTTTATGAAAGCATTTTTGTGTTACGGCACTGATTTGTTGATGGAATGTAAGATCTTTATCGAGGATAACGCCAAAGAGTTTTACTTTGCTGACAATTTAAATAGGAGAGGAGTCAATGCTCATGGGAGCTCAGAGATGTTCATCTGTAGAGGTAGGGAAGAGGACACCTATCTTCTATTACCCCCCCTTAGCCCTCCTGCTCTGGCACTTGTTACCTAACACAATGACCTTACTCCCTCCACTCCTGTCCCCAATTCACCACCAATTGACTGCCAGGAAAGAGCTTGGCTTTGCTCTACTCTCTCTCCTCTTGTCTCTGTCTGGGGCTAGCCTAGGACAAATCCTGCTTCCTACAACAGAATTCCAACTGGAGGGTTGAGAGGGCACCTCAGGTGAACCAAAAAAATATTGATTGTGCAGACAGGAGATGGGGCAGGCTGCCAGAAGCAAAGGACTGATCTCTCTCTCTTCCTCCTGTCTCTCCTCTGCCAGCCTCTCTCTGAAGTCAGAACCGCACAGGGCCAGTGGGTCTCACAACCACAAAAAAAAAGAATTGGGAAGAACCGATTTATTCTGTCTTTCTTTGAAAGAGAGGAGGGCATCTAAGTTTCCCAGAAGAGGGCAGATCTGAATTCAACACTCTGCACTCCTCAAAGGCAGAGTGCTTCTCTCCCACTACAGAGCAGACACACACTGAGCCAAAAGGATTAGGATGGAGGTAGCTTTTACTCCTTAAAAATTCAAAGCCTGTGAGTCCCCCTCTCCAAATAACATAACATAAATTTTTATTGATATACTGCAAAAGCCTTTCGGTTCAAAACAGATGGGCTGACCATTGTCAGTGAGCTACATTCCCAGGCCTCCAAGAACAGACTTGTCATATAGAATACAGCCTGTGCTTAGGAAGACAGTTTCTCTTTATTTCAAGTTTTCTTTATTTTTGATATACTGTTTATCCAGCAGGTATCTAAACAGTTAACAATAAAATGAGATTTAAAAATAAAAGAAATATCGTATCTAAAGCTAAACGTACGGAAGCAATTACACACTGATGTATATGAAACGAGGGGAAAATAGGAGAAGGGAAATTTGTAAATACATCAAGATAGAAAAATAAAGGGAGGTAAGTGGAGAAGGGAAATACATTAGGGTAGGACTCGCTTCTAAGAGTGAAAGTGAATTGTTAAAGAGAGCTGGGATTAAAGAGTTTAGGCATCTTTAAATGGAAAAGTCTTGAGTTTGAGAGGGGATGAAGGAAGCCACAGAACAGTTGTGAGTGACAGTTATATGAAGAATTCCTTTTTCTTTCCTGAAGTTTAACGATTTCAGCATTGGTCCCAGATGAACTTAAAATTTATATCTTTCATCGCTTCCTTGTAGGCTGCATCGAAGGATTCACTCATCGCAGGAGTAAAGTGATTTTTCCACTCGCCAGAGATTCCTGAAAAATATCACAAAAACCCCAAGTGAGAACCACTGAAATCTCTGGTAAGAGGCTAATGTTGCAGGAGCTATGAACCCCTTCCCCCCTCCAGGTTCCTGCATCATTTTCTACAGCACTTCCTGCTGGGAGATACTGGAACTGCAGGAAAAATATTTTTCTCAGTGAGTAATTAAAGTCAGGAAGTCATTGCCAGAAAATGTAGTAAAAGCAGTTAGCTTAGCATGGTTTAAAAAGGGTTTGGAAAATTTCTTAAATTAAAAGCCCATAAGCCATTATTAAGGTGGCTTGGGGAAATCCACAGCTTGTTCCTAGGATAAGTAACATAAAATTATGTTCTACTCCTTAAGATTTTGCCAGATACTTGCGACTTGGGATGGCCACTGTTGGAAACGGGATACTGAGCTTGATGGACCTTCAGTCTGTCCCAATATGTAATCTCTTACATTCCACATACAACACTCCTCAATCACTCTCTACAGTAGCATCCACGATGTCACCTGTCCATATTTGTTCTCACCTTTCCTGATGAAGGGACTTTTCTGTATATCCAGAATATCTTTAGGAAAGGTGCTGTAATTGGACATTTTGTTGTCTTTCATGTTTTTGAAGGACACATTCTCCACCACAGAGTCAATGGCCGCCTCATTCAGCTCTTTCCCCAGAAAGTTGCAGATCCTCACCACACTGCCTCGCAGGTCCTGAGAAGGATGGAGACAAGGAAATATCTAACACCGAGATCACTCATTCATCCACCTATCAGGAGATGAAGCCTTTTGGGTCCACTGTGACTAAGTTCAGATGGATTTCAACTTACCTGTAACAGTTCCTCATATGTTACGATAAGTAAATTCACCTGATCCTTCACTCCTAGCCACCCTCGGACATGATCAAACCAGGATCCACCCAATACTGCCAGGAAATAAACAGGAGAGACATGGTTAAAGGCTGTAGGAGGAGGGGAGGGTGAGTTTTGATGGGGTGAGGTTATAGAGTTTGGGGTCCACTCACCCTCTCCTTTCAGGAACTTGGGTAACAACTCTTCTATATTATCAAGCTCGTCCAGGAATCCTGCTGTCTTGGAGAAATAGTGAAGGGAAACCAGGATGTCCCGCGGATTCCGGACCGTGTAAATAGCCTGCCAGAAAAAAGCAATGGAGGCCACCCAAGGACCCCACAAAATCAATAAATTCTTTGAGATCCAGAGACTCCACAAAACACCAGTAAGGAAGGAGGCTAAACATTTGTCTGAAATGTTATGTTATGTTTCTCAGATTCTTCTATTCCACCTTTACCTATATAGTTCCAAGGACGGATTACAAACCAAGAAGCCAAACTACATTGTCTGGAAATCACAATGAACGGATCAGAACCCCACTCAAACTTTACACTGGAAATTTTCATTGATTTTGGTAGAAGAGCAACACAACAATATTATCATGTTTGCTATATAGATGGGGGCATTGCCTGTTAAAATCATATAAACCGTAACTCCCAATATAAACCTTATTCTTGTTAGTGAAGTTCCATATATTAAGGTTGTAGAGGCTCAAATTTCCACACAACATATACAGTATATCAATGTAACTGTTGAATTTTAAACAAATTGCAAATGATTTATAAGTGATTTGGAACACGATTGCAATAATCAGATCTAATCTAAAAAGACTGAGGTCAAAGTATTTTCTGACAGATCTGACTTTTCTCATTATCTAAAATAAACATTTAACTACAGATTGAACAAAATAACACATAGTACAGCAATTATCTATTTGTACCCCTAAAATTTGAGAACATAAATTTAGGTGAAACACTCTGTCCACACTGGATTTGCAGATGTGGCATTTGGGATATGGAGAAATCAGGAGAGACAGGGTTTAAAAGCAAACACTTCGACACTGACTGTCATATAACACGGTCTGAGTGATTTACATCTGTATCAGTGGTCTCAAACTCAAACCCTTTGAGGGGCCACATTTTGGATTTGTAGGTACTTGGAGGGCTGCAGAAAAAAATAGTTAATGTCTTATTAAAGAAATGACAATTTTGCATGAGGTTAAACTCTTTATAGTTTATAAAACTTTCCTTTAACAGTTAAAAGGAAAGATATATAAACTATAAAGAGTTTTACCTCATGCAAAATTGTCATTTCTTTAATAAGACATTAACTATTTTTTCTGCGGCCCTCCAAGTGCTCTATTTTTTCTGCAGCCCTCACATTTAAAGTTTAATATCTTTTCTTTCTCAAAACTGGCACATTTCAATCACTAAATTGAAAATAAAATCATTTTCCTACCTTTGTTTGGTAATTTCATCAGTCTCTGACTATGCATCCAATATTTCTTCTCTTCTTTCAGCCTCCTGTATGCTTCCTCTCCTCCAGACCTCATTCCCTCCCCCAACTTTTTCTTTCTTTCTCTATGTCTGTCTTTCTTTGATTCCGTGTCCCATTTTTTGCTTTGTTTCTGGCTCCCTGTCCCCCCCTTCTTTCTTTCTTTCTTCCTTCCTTCCTGCCCTCCCCCACGCCACCGCCGCCGGGGAATAGGCTGCTGCCGCTGCCGCCATCGGGAACAGGCCGAGATCTCCCTCTTTCGCTTCTCTACGGGGCCGACCAACTCTCGCCGCCCGACGTCAATTCTAACGTCGGAAAGGACGTTCCGGGCAGCCAGGCAGCGATTGACTAGCTAGAACATCCTCTCAACGTCAGAATTGACGTTGGGCGGCGAGAGTTGGTCGGCCCCGAAGAGAAGCAGGGAGATCAAATAACACGATGCCGGCCTGAGAAGGGAAGGGAAGCAGGTTGGGCACCACTGTTCTAGACGAGCCGCACTCTAGGGAGAACAGTGGACCGCCCCCCCTTGGTACGCCACTGGAGCAGCAGCGTGTCTGGCCGGGTCTTCCGTGGATAGCGCAAGGAGCCGCCAACCTGCGGCTTTGAACGGAACGAGCCGGCCAGACACACTGCTGCTCCAAAAGGAAGACAATGATCCAGTCCAGACTGCGGGCCGCAAATAAAACCTGGAGAGCCACATGCGGCCCGCGGGTCGCGTGTTTAAGACCGCTGATCTATATCATATGCTATGGGGATAAAACAAAAGACAAGACACAATAACGTAACAAGTAAACCGAAATTAAAAAGGAGAAGGAGGTAAAAACCAAGAGGGAGGAGGGGTAGAAACATAGAAGATGACGGCAGAAAAGGGCTACAGCCCATCAAGTCTGCCCACTCTGCTTACCCACCCCCTGTCTATGCCATAATTTCTAGCACTTGCCAGCATCACACTATCATAAGTCTATCATGAACACAGCACAGACAGCTATTTATTTTATTTATTTAAAATTATTTGTAACCCGCCTATCTATAAATATAGGCGCGGAACAATACAAACATACAAAATCAGCAAACGACAAACAATTAAATTAGAAAAACAGAAAAAACACAGCCTAGGCATTAGAACCCCTTGCAGCTATCAAATTGATTCAGAAAAGTATGAATACAGCACAAAGAGGTGAAAAGGAGATTCCATGCAGGCATCACGCTCATACACATAAATCATGAACACAGCACAGACAACTAAACAGCATTTGTCCATTAGAACCCCCAGGGTCCCCTGCTGTTCCCTCTTCTATTTAATAAACATCAAACCCAATAAAGAATGTAAGGAGTTGTATAAAAATGTATTCTTTTAAAAGTGAGCTCACTGGGAGACATCATGTATAAAAATGCCACTCTGTTAAATTAGTTTACCAAACAGCCCTCTATTTAAACTAAAGTGAAGATCTTCTGTGAGAGTAATCAGTCAAACCATTAGCCAGAGTGTGTAAATAAAACACCTCTTCACATTAGGTCTGGTATATTCAGAGATCCTCAGAAGTGCCACCTAGGACTCAAGCATATTCATTGTCCCAGGGTCTATGCACAACTTTCTCACCGGATCTTAAAGCTTTTATTCTATAAATATATAAATTACTTTAACCACCTTGTAGTGTGTATATAGTTTAAGTACTTAGCTTAAAACTGTAGTCTTCCTTTCAGGAGTTTTACCGCCAACATGTTTCACCCAAAGGGTTTTTTTTCCAAGGCTCATATCCCTTTGTTAAGCTTACTGCCGCTGTAACCGACAACTGAATTATACATGGACTGACCGCCAAGGAACTCAAACGCCTCCAGTGGGTTCAAAACTCGGCAATCCGCTTCCTGTGCAGCCTCAGTTATCCTCTCCAGCCTTCCAGGCAGAACACTGGCTACCGATCAATAAATGCTACATATTCAAGGCCCTGGTAATAGCCTACAAACGATTCCACCTCACCACATCAGCCTACATTACCTCCAAACTACAGCAGTACACCCCCACCCGCCCTCTCCGCTCCGAGGCAGAGGTGGCTATGCATTCCTCCTGGGAGATCCCTCCAGATGGAAACCGCCCTTAAGTGCTCCTATAGGCATTTTGTCCTACGGCTATGGAAAGAACTGCCTGCACAGATCAGATTGCTGAATGCATTGATGAGCTTCCAAAGAGCAGTGAAAACCTTCCTTTTCAACTGACCTACTTCCAGCAAAGAGTTCCCCGATACTCTCTTCTTCCAAAGAATGCTATTATACAATCAGTCATGCCCTTAATTAACAAGAAACATCTCCTGTGATTGCTATGAACATCTCTCTGCAACCTTTCATGTCCTAAGCTACCATGATTGTCCTATGTAATGTATTGTGGATGATACGCTCTATTTCATCCCTTCTAGACCCCAAATCCCTCAATATTCTAATCCATTCTTTAGTCATTTCCAGCTTAGACTACTGCAATTCCCTCGATCAGAGAATCACCCAGAAATAGATCAGATCAGGGCAGGATTAACCAATAGGCCCAGTAAGCACGTGTCTAGGGCCCGAAATGATCAGAGGGGCCTGATAAATGAGGGCATCAACATTGTTTTTTTCCAAACGGCAATGGGACCCTCCAGCATCGATCGGCAATGCAGGCCCCCCCCCCCCCCAATCATTTCCATCTTAGACTACTGCAATTCCCTCGATCAGGGAATCACCCAGAAACAGATCAGATTACAAATAATTCAAAATACATGTTTCCCCTCTTCTTAAAAAAGCCCATTGGTTACCCATCACTCACAGAATCTCATTCAAAACTCTTACTAGCATTTAAAGTTCAACTCAATCACTCCCCCGTGTTCATTGACAGGCTTTTAATTCCTTACGAATCCTCTCAGCAACATCTGACTATTCCCTCAGTCCGACAGCTTTTCTACAGCACAACACGAAAAACCATTTACTCGGTGGTTGTGCCAACAACTATGGAACGTTCTTCCCCCCAACTCTACGGCAAGACAATAGTTGAAATAACTTTAAAACCAATCTTGAAACTTTTCTCTTCAAAGACGCCTATGAGATTTACGATTGACAATGGAAAAAAAAAAAGGCGGAGATGCTTGCTCCAGACAACCCCACTTCCCTGATGGTTTTTCCTGTACCTTTTGCTTTTATTTTTAATATTATATCCTTGCACTTTTCTCCCTTCATTTCAATTTTTGTCTCTATAGTTACTTTTAGTTTGTTTGTTTATTCCCCCGATTTTTAATTAATTCAATTTTTAACACTGTAAAGATGTAAACCACTTTGGTATGTAAAAGTAATATACCAGGACATAATAAACTTCAAAATAATATAGCTATGTGTCTACTGTAATCTACTGTGGATGTGCTTATGTTACCCATTCTGAGCTCACGGGAGGACAAGATAGAAATCTAAATAAATAAATAAAGCTATCAGACTGATACAGAAAAGTATGAATACAGCACAAAGAGGTGAAGAGGGGATTTCATGCAGGCATCACACTGATACACATAAGGCATGAATACAGCACAGACAGCTGAACAGAGGATCTTCATTAGAACCCCATGCACATAATACAGCACGGACAGGCGAAGAGTGGACCCTTGTCTTGAGAGTGAACCCCACTGTTCCTTACCTTGGCCTTCGATGTGAAAAATGATTTGGGGAAGAGATGGACAGGGAGATGAGATGACATGAAACGTGGTGAGGGCAGACTCTCCAGATTCGTGGAAAATAGGGTTGGCTCCAGCCAAGGCACGCGCTCCCAGTTAGGCACGGTGTGGGAGATAGTTGTATCCCCATCGCTTTGAATGAGAGTGAGAATCTCCTGCATCCATGTGGTCCCTGAAATCCAAAGGGGGAAGCTATAGCTTAGATGGGGGTGTGGGGAGAGAGAATTCTGCTAATCAACTGCAGGGAGGGAAGAAGATGAAAATACAGAAAAACAAGGAAATGAAGATATACAAATAACCTAAAAGAACAAAAAGAAAGGGGATCTAGGAAGAAGACCACCAAGAAAACCCCCACAGTGTTGCTGATCACACAGTGCCCTCTTTTGTCTGGGTGAAGAAAAAATTCCGCTACCTGCAGACCCCCCACACCTTCACCCTATTTTCCCAACGCCCCCGTCTCACCAGATTTGGGGTAGGTGATGCTGAAGACGTCCTGATCCCGGACCTGGAACTCATTGCAGATGTATTCCAACTTGTCTTTATCAAAGTATTTGGAGGGCATGAGAAAACCATGGTGCTCCAGGAAATTAGAAGAGGACATCTGGAAACAAAACCAAAATGAAAGGTAACACACAGCTATATACACCCTCCCCCCCAAAAGGTTTTCAATCTCCAACAGTGTCTCTGTCCTGGGGTACACAGGGGGGTCAGTTCCAGCACTACCAGTCTCAGCTACCTCCACAGCACTGCCTCTGGGATTTTACCTATGGGGTGATCAGAATTCAGGACTGGTTTTCAAGGATTTATCTAGGATGGACCTTTGAACGGCAACGCGAGAAACACCCTCAAGGGGCGTGATGGGCCATCCCCTTATCTCTAAAAAAAAAAAACCCAACGCCTCCAAAACTCACTCTGGTCCTTTCTCATCGGCACAGAAACAGTTTAGCCTGCAAAATGGTTTATCGCTGTCTTTAGCGACATTTCTAGTAGCCTCCGATACTGACATGCAAATGGGTTCTTCAACATTGAAATGAACACTCCGGTGAATTCTTAATAATTTCCAAACCATTTCCTAAGAGCAGCGTCAGCTGTACAGTGACAGTGCAGTGGCGTACCTAGGGTATGTGGCACCCGGGGCCCATCATTTTTTGACACCCCCCCCCCCATGTAAAAAAATATTTTTTGCAATGACCATGAAACGGAATAAATGGTCAGAATAGAAACAGGCAGTGAAAATTTTCTTATATTCCAAACATAACATAACATAACATAACATAAATTATGTCTGAATTGTCATGACATCAGAAGTACATATGGAGTAGTTGCAGGTGATGCTTGGGACAGTTCTGATTGTGTTAGTTCGGTTTTATGTGTTTTTTGAATAGAAGGGTTTTTATTTCTTTTTGAAGGTTTTGCAGTCTGTGGTCGATGTCAATTGGTTGTAGGTTGGGGGTCGAGTGTTGCAGCTCGAATGGCTAGGAGGTTGTCAAACAGTTTTTTTCTTTTGACGTTTTTGGTTGGAGGGTGTGTGAATGGTGCGTGAGTTCTCCTATGTCTGTTTGAAGTGGATTGAATTATTTAGCTGAAGAAATTAGTTACCCCCCCCATTCCACACACATTAATTCTCTTCCATTTTTGTTCCCATTATAAAAAACACTGATAAGTTCCCAGAAAAAAAATACATTAAAATAAGAAGTGAAAACAAAGGCCCCTACAGATGAGAACATAACATAAGAATAGCCTAACTGGGTCAGACCAATGGTCCATCATGCCCAGTAGCCCATTCTCATGGTAGCCAATCCAGGTCACTAATACTTGGTCAAAACCCAAAGAGTAGCAACATTCCATGCTACCGATCCAGGGCAAGCAGACACTTCCCCCATGTCTTAATAACAGATTATGGACTTTTCCTCCAGGAATTTGTCCAAATCTTTCTTAAAACCAGCTACACTATCTGCTTTTACCATAACTTCTGGCCACTTCATTTTTAAGTTTAGATCTTTCCTTTCAAACAGAGACCTTCCTAGATGTCAAATACAGCACAAGGTAACTTCACATGGACTTAGCTGTGCAGGAAATGTGAATCTCCTCATACACCCACCATATAGTGCAAAAATGTGCAAAGGTCTGTTTTTTTCTTTCGATCACTACATAGCCTAATGCCACACAAGCAGCGCTGTTACAAACATATTCTGTAGGTCAATGCTAAGGATAACAAAGTTTCCTTCCTTGGACCAGAAGGAGATACTGATAAACCACTGGAAGAGATCCCAACACAACACCCAATGACCCACTCAGTGTGTGAACCAGTTGAGTGGAGTGGACTAACTGGGGGGTGGAAATGGGCCCGGAGTTTGCTCAGCAGAATTTCCCAGACCATCTCTTCCTCTCAACACATTGACACGCTGCCACCACCACCACTAGAAACACCTCAGTGGGTAGGCCAGCTATGCTATAAACTTTATAAAACACATTATTATATTTTCTTATAAAGCACATATTTTAACTGAACTCTCTGACATCCTCAGCCTTTCCATTCACAAAAATAGAAGGAAGAAAAGTTCCCATTTCCTGCTGTTTCATGTCCCCGGCCTATACAATATTTTTTTTCTGCAGACCCTTCAAAAGTCTGACCAAATCCTCGTTTCATTTGCATTATAAAGTACTGAGGATGCCATCTCTCCCCAATCCCAGGTCCTAAAGTCTAAGACAGTAGCGCAAACTAATGCTGCCAGATTCAGGAAAAAAAATTTCGATTCGATTCAGCCTATTGAATTGGTTTTTCAATTCAATTTTCCTGCCCAGTTGGGTGATTTTTTTCAAAACTCCTGGTGGGTTTTATAGCTTTTTCACCCCCTTTGGCTTCTCCTAACCACACTGGCGCTGTGGTGTAAATAAAATAAAGAAACAAAAAGGACTTTTCCTCTCTCTGTTAAATCCTAGCTCACGTTTGCAGTCCAACACCAGCTCTGTCAGGATATACATTTCAAATCTGACATATTATAATCACAAAACAGAAAATAAAATTAATTTTTCTACCTTTTGTTGTCTGGTTATATTTCAAATCTTGTTGGTCCAAGGCTCTGGTTTTCTTCTGATAACTTGCTTGCCAGGGTCTCCTTCTTTCTTCTTTCTGCGTGCTAACCATCCATCTGCCAACTCTGTCCTCCCTTTCCATTTCCCTTCCCTCCCCAGGAAGTCTGGTATCTTTCCTTTTTTTCATCTCCCTCCACAGATCCACCTTTTCTTAACTACCCTTTCATCCGGCATCTCTCCCTCCTTCCCCACCACCCCAGAGTCCACCATCTCTCCCTTTCTTTTCCCAATTACCCTCCTATCCAGTATCTCTATCCCTCCTCCACACCATCCCTTGTGTCCAATTTCTCTCCCTTTCAGTTCCTTCCCTCCCTAAATCCCATGGTCCATCATTTCTCTCCCTCTCCTTTATTTTCAGACCCATTATTTCTTCATCCCCCCCCAAAGTTTGGCATATGCACGTCTCTTTGAACACCCCCTTCCCTCTGTGTACTTCTAAACCAGGGTCCCCCCCCAAAGGCCTGTCCCCCCTTAAAGGTCTGCCTGTCCCCCCTTGAAGGCCTGCACCCCCCTTGAAGTCATGTCCCACCCCCTTGTAGGCCTGTCCCCCCCCTTGAATTCCTGTCCCTCCCCCTTGTAGGCCTGTCCCCCCACCTTGAAGACCTGCCTGCCTGTCCCCCCCTTGAAGGCCTGTCCCCCCCTTGAAGGTCTGCACCCCCCCGAAGGCCTGCACCCCCCCCGAAGGCCTGTCCCCCCCCTTGAAGGCCTGTCCCCCCCCCTTGAAGGTCTGCACCCCCCCGAAGGCCTGCACCCCCTCCGAAGGCCTGTCCCCCCCTTGAAGGCCTGTCCCACCCCCTTGTAGGCCTGTCCCCCCCTTGAAGGCCTGCCTGCCTGCCCCCCCCTTGAAGGCCTGTCCCCCCTTGAAGGCCTGCCCCCCCCTTGAAGGCCTGCACCCCCCCCGAAGTCCTGCACCCCCCCTGAAGGCCTGCACCCCCCCTGAAGGCCTGTCCCACCCCCTTGTAGGCCTGCCCACCCCCTTGTAGGCCTGTCCCCCCTTGAAGGACTGCCTGCCCCCCCCTTGAAGGCCTGTCCCTCCCCCTTGAAGGTCTGCACACACCCCTCCCCCGAAGGCCTGTTCCCCCCCTTGAAGGCCTGCCTGCCTGTCACCCCCCTCCCCCTTGAATGCCTGCCTGCCAGCCCATCCGCCCCACCCTGAAGGACCGCTTGCCCCCCTGGCCTCCCCGCACCACCTATGAAGCAGCACTACCTATGCTCCCGGCCTTGCCGTTCAGTCCCCACCACCACCACCACCCCCGAAGGACCGCTCGCCCCACTGACCTTCCTGCACCACCTATGAAGCAGCCGCAGCAGGATCGCGACGTCAGCTATCCCTGCGCTGCTTCCTGCGCCGCGTTCCCGCCCCTCCTCTGACATCAGAGGAGGGGCGGGACCGCAGCGCAGGAAGCAGTGCCCAAGCAGCTTAGGGATAGCTGACCTCGCGATCCTGCTGCTTGCTGCTTCACAGGTGGTGCAGGAAGGTCAGTGGAGCGAGCGGTCCTTCAGGGGTGTGGGGGGACTGAACGGCAAGGCCGGGAGCACCCCTTCAGGGCTGGCACCCGGGGCGGACCGCCCCTCCCGCCCCCCCCTTGGTACGCCACTGAGTGACAGCACTGTTTTAAAACCCTGACATGGCTCTGTCGGACACTGCTAGAAAGTCAATTGACCCCCCCCCCTCCCCAGCATTAGGAGAGATGCCCACCGCCACAAACAACACCCCCCCCTTTGCATCTGTGACCCCCTCCCCAGCAGCGGGAAAGGTGACCACTCTCTCCCGTCATAAACAACACCCCCCTGCAGCAGTGAGGGAGAGATGCCCATTCTCTCCTGGCACCAAATGACACCCCCCAGCAGCTGAAGAGATGCCCATTCTCTCCCACTGCCACACAACACCCTCCCCCCCCCCTCGCCTCCAACCCCTCTCCCCCTTACCTTGAATTAGTTGGCTAACTGGGGAGATGCCTTCTCCCTGTGGTCAGCTGGCCCACCTCTTCAAAATGGGCCTTCTCCCCAGTGCATCAAAATGGGCCTTCCCCTCCCCGGTGCATCCTGGGATGCACCGGGAAGGGGCCTGAGGCTCTGACTGACCCAGGTTGGAAAGGCCTTAAACAACCTTGGCCCATCAGAGCCTCAGGCCCTCCCCAGATGCAGCAGAAAGGGGCCTAAGGTTCTGATTTGCCCAGATGCCTAAAACCCCTCCTATGGGGCAGCTCCTTCCCGGTGCATCTGAGGAGAGTCCTGAAGCTCTGATTGACCCAGGTTGTATAAGGCCCCTCCTGTGCGATGGACCTTAAACAACTTGGTTCAATCAGAGCCCCAGGCCCCTCCCCGGTGTATCCCAGGATGTACCGGGGTGGGGAAGGCCCATTTTGAACAGGCAGGCCAGCTGGCTGCAAGGAGTAGGCAACCGGAGAGTCAGCCAGCTAATTCAAGGTAAGGAGGAGAGGGGTGGCAGTGGGAGGGAATGGGCATCTCTTCCGCTTCTGGGAGGGTGGTCGCTTGGCGCTGGGAGAGAGTGGGCATCTCTCCCACTTATTGGGGGGGGAGGTCGCCGCTGCAGGAGGGATGTTGTTTGTGGTGAGAGAGAGTGGGCATCACTTCTGCTGTGGGAGTGGGGAGAGTGTTGATTGGCAGCGGGAGAGATTGAACATCTCTCCTGCTGTTGTTTTCTTTTTGCATTTATTCTGCACATGTGCCCATTGCTATCACCAGCGATGGGCACATGCAAATTTAGCGAGTCTTCACTACTCTCCGCCACCCTCATTTGCATGAGCGTTTTTTGGAGAATGACTCGCTTTTTTTAATTCACTACCAGAACGGCAGCAATAGCAGGCCGTCATTTTTTAACATGCTTTTTAAGAATCTAGGCCAGACATGGGCAAACTATGGCCCGCGGGCCATATCCGGCCCATTTACTGTTTTAATCCGGGCTGCCGAAAATTTCCTGCCGGTCCATGCAGGGCTGGCGAGATCATGGGGAACCTCCGAGAGTGGCTTCCTCCCATCCACTCCCCTCCCAGCAATTCTCAGTACTTGCCAGTGCAGTGATTCACTTAGGCAGCCTTGGGGTTTTTGCTGAGTTGCGGCCCGCCTCTGATGATGCAACTTCTTCTTTCCTCAGAGGTGGGCGCCACCCATCAAGGAACTGAAAGGGTCATCAAGGAACTGAAAGGGACCATAGCAGAACTGCTTCAACTAATAGCCAATTTGTCAATCAAATCAGGAAAGATTCCAGAAGACTGGAAGGTGGCGAATGTTACGCCGATGTTCAAGAAAGGTTCGAGGGGAGAACTGGGAAACTACAGACCTGTGAGTCTGATCTCGGTACCGGGAAAGATGGTAGAGTCACTGATAAAGGACAGCATCATTAATCACCTGGCAGACACGGGCTGATGAAGACCTGTCAGCACGGTTTTAGCAAAAGCAGATCGTGTTTGACGAACTTGCTGCACTTCTTTGAGGGAGTAAACAGACAGTTAGACAAGGGCGATCCGGTCGACATTCTATATCTGGATTTTCAGAAGGCTTTTCACAAGGTTCTGCATGAACGACTACTTCGGAAAATTGCGAGCCATGGAATCGATGGTGAAATACTCACGTGGATTAAAAACTGGCTGGAGCATAGGAAACAGAGAGTGGGGGTAAATGGATAATACTCGGACTGGAAGAGCGTCACCAATGGGTGCCGCAGGGCTCGGTGCTTGGACCCGTTCTCTTTAACATCTTTATAAACGATCTGGACATAGGTACGACGAGCCAGGTGATTAAATTTGCGGATGATACAAAGTTATTCAGAGTAGTGAAGATGCAGGGGGATTGCGAAGATCTCCAACGTGACATGATCAGGTTCGAGGAATGGGCATCGACATGGCAGATGAGGTTCAACGTAGATAAGTGTAAAGTGATGCATGTCGGTAACAAAAATCTCATGTACAAATACAGGATGTCCGGGGTGGTACTTGGAGAGACCTCCCGGGAAAGGGACTTGGAAGTTCTGATCGATAAGTCGATGAAGCCGTTCATGCAATGTGTGGTGGCGGCAAAAAGGGCAAACAGAATGCTGGGAATGATAAAGAAGGGGATCACGAACACATCAGAGAAGGTTATCATGCCGCTGTACCGGGCCATGGTACGCCCTCACCTGGAGTACTGCATCCAACACTGGTCGCCGTACATGAAGAAGGACACGGCACTACTCGAAAGGGTCCAGAGAAGAGCGACTAAGATGGTTAAGGGGTTGGAGGAGCTGCCATACAGCAAAAGATTAGAGAAACTGGGCCTCTAATCCCTCAAACAGAGGAGATTGAGAGGGGACATGATCAAAACATTCAAAGTACTGAAGGGGATAGACTTAGTAGATAAGGACAGGTTGTTCATCCTCTCCAAGGTAGGGAGAACGAAAGGGTACTCTCTAAAGTTAAAGGGGATAGATTCCGTACAAACATAAGAAAGTTCTTCTTCACCCAGAGAGTGGTAGAAAGCTGGAATGCTCTTCCGGAGGCTATTATAGGGGACAACACCCTCCAGGGATTCAAGACAAAGTTAGACAAGTTCCTGCTGAAGAAGAACGGGCGCTGGTAGGGCTAGTCTCAGTTAGGGTGCTGGTCTTTGACCAGAGGGCCGCCACGTGAGCGGACTGCTGGGTAAGATGGACCACTGGTCTGACCCAGCAGTGGCAATTCTTATGTTTTTATGCTCTTACTTATCTTCAACCTGAGAAAATACGACTCTGTCACAACCTTCATCAAACAAATGCACTGGCTACCCATACCATCACGAATAACATTCAAAATATCTTGCATCATTCACTGCATACTTTATGGAAACTCTGTGGCCCCACTCATCCAGCTCTTCGCAATAGCATGGTCTACTTCCCACAGAACCCTCAACCGGATACTACTAAATCTCCCATACACCAAAAATCTTCACTATAAACGAGTTTTCCACTCCATGCTTACCTTTCTAGGAATAAAAACTTGGAATGGCCTTACAGAAAGGACCAGAATTGAACCTTGCCACATCATTTTCCGAAGAAAACTGAAAACCCATCTGTTCGATACTTAATCTCCTTTACCTTCTCCTCTCTCCCTTTCCCCTTCCTCCCTTCCTCCACTCTCCCCTCTTTTTCTCTCCCCTCTGAAAGGATTAGGTCCCAATTACTGCCTCACACACTCTGTCATTAGCAAGTCAGATGCATCTGGGGACAATATCTTAAAGACAACAGATCTCCCAAACATGTTCAATTTATTGTTAGCTTTACAACTCTTTTTATATCATTTTACATGGTTCGGTGTTGTCAGCATATGATGTAAATACAAACCATATATGGTGGCAGGTCACATGAAACTTTAAAAGAAATAACAAACCCTTACTATCTAAAGGCTGAAGTCCAAAGGGTGCTCTGCATAGCAGATACTTTTTGTTATCTAAGGCTTCTTACTAATACAGCTACGAAAGACAATTGAATTCATTTCACAACAAGATAAGAGAACACATCTCTCAAACATAAAATGGCCTTGTAGGATATCAGCAAGAGAAGGCAAACAGTGTCTGGATTTACAGCTTCAAACACAGCCTAAGGAAAACTACAAGATACATGATACGTGTCCCTTCACCCTCCTCTCCCTCCTACCTGTCCACCTCCCCTCTCTCCCTCCTCTTTCTCTCCCCTCTTGCCTCTCTTTACAGTCGCCTTGAACCTGTATAGGTATGAGCGACGCACAAATAGATTAGATTAGATCTTTTTTTTTGCTGTATTCATTTTGTATGTCACAATATTGTTGTTTTAAAAAATCTTACATCTTATTGGGCTCATAATCGAAACAGAAAAACGTCTAAAAACTGGCCTAAATCGGCACTTGGACGATCAGTAACAAAAGTCGTCCAAGTGCCAACAATCGAACAGGGTGTTAGACATATTTAAAAACGACGTAGGCCTTCACAATGCTGCTGAACGACCAGAGCTAAAAGGGGAGTTTTAGGAGGAGTGGTGAGGGCGGGATTTGGGCGGGACGTGGGCCGTCCTAGACTTAATCGTACTGCATGTATAACCGAAGGTTTTGCAACACTGCCTAGACGGAACTTGGACGTTGTGACTTAGGCCATCTAAAGCCAGGTCTAAGTCAACAAAAGGTATCCAAAGTGACCTGATAAGCACTGCAGACACAAAGTACAGACCCCCATACACAGCCCCAGTGATCTCAAACCATCCCCTACCTTCTCTCCCAAGAGGAGGTGCCTTAAAAATCTGAGCCAATCTGGGTTTTATGCTCCTCCCTCTGTATCCCATGTGATGCACGGGGATAGACCTAAAGCCCTGGTTGACTCAGATGCCTAAGGCCCCTACACTTGGGCCCCTACACATGATGCACCAAGGAGAGAAGGCCTTCCATTTAGGATCTGGGGCCTTGAATGAGGAGGGACCATGCTTTCCTCTTCTATCCCACGGACAAAGGTACGGAGGGAGTTCGGGGAATCATCTGGTAGCAGGAGGGAGTGGGTATCCTTCCTGCCTTTTGGGGGGAGGGGGGAAGGAGGAGGGTGAGGGTAGGGGATGTTTTTGGGTGAGCCTTCATTGGCAGGAGAGAGTGGGCTTCCCTCCTGCCAATTTTCTTTTGCGGTAGGGAGAGGAGGTGTCAGAATGGCAGGAGAAAGTGGTCATTCCTCCTGCTGTTTTCGCTACAGTAGTGGGGGGGGGGGGGGGGGTAGTTCGCAGTCCCAGTGCCGGTTCTTCGGGGACAGGCCATCATCAGAGGGGGGGTGCTTTTTTTTAATGGGGCAGATATTGTGCATGTGTAACATGCACAGCATCTGTGCCCATAAAAAGAAAAGTTTCCTGCCCCAAAGAGCTGAGTGGCAGGAGGCTTTCCCCTGCTTCTCAACTGTTTGGTCTTCCTCTGCTAGCTCTGCACATATGTGAGAATCGCTCTCACAGCAATCAATTGGATGAGAGAGTCAGGGATTATGACAAACCTCTGCGTGAATCAGACGGAACAGATCCATACGGTCTTACCGATCCTCTTAGTGCATCCAGGCCATAGATCTTACTTCCTCCACTCCTGTCCCAAGCCAGGTAGGAGCTTGGCATTGCTGTACTCTCTCTCCTCTTGTCTCTGTCTGGGGCTAGGATAAATCCTGCTTCCTACAACAGAATTCCAACTGGAGGGCTGGGAGGGAACCTCAGGTAAGCCATAACTACACAGGGCCCGTGGTGGGTGTCACAGTGGGCCACACCACAAAAAGAGTTGAAAGAACCAATTTGTTCTGTCATTCTTTGGAAGAAAGGAGGGCATCTAAGTTTCCCTGGGGAAGAGGGAAGATCTGACTTCAACACTGTGTACTCTTCAGAGGCATGGAGCTTCTCTCCCACTACAGAGCAGACAGACACTGAGACACAAGGTTTAGGCTGGAGGTAGCTTTTACTCCTTAAAAATTCCAAGCCTGTGAGTCCCTCTCCAAATCTCCAACCTCCCAGGCCTCCAAGAAAAGACTTGTCAGACAGAAGCCTGTGCTTAGGAAGACAGTTTCCCTTTGCAGCAGCCCTGCACAACATATGGCCTGCATTCGGCCCGAAATGGCTCTCACTCCCTGATCTGGCATCTTCCACCTCCTCTCAAACCAAAACCCAACCTAATTCAACCTCATCTCCAAACCCCTCCCAACTCAACATCTCCCCTCTTTCCCATCAAACCCAAACCGAACACCCCTCCTCCTCTATCTAGCATCTCTCTGTTGCCAGGAACCAGCCCCAAAGCTTTCCAGCAGCTACGTTTCACTTCCTCTGCTGCAATTTCCTGTTTCTGGCAGGGCGGGATGGTGCAAATGGAAAGAAGTTTCGGCAGAGGGAGCGGGATATTGCGAGAAGTAAAGTTTTGGCTTTGGGTGTTGTTGGAAACTTCAGAGATGCAGGTAGGACGCAGAGATGGAGCATTTAAGAATGAGGGAGAGAAGTCGGGCCACGGACGGGGTGACTGAAAGAAAGGAAGAGATGCCAGGCCCTGTGGAGGGGGAAGACAGAGTGAGAGAAACAGAAAGACCTGAAACAAAGGGGAGGCAGAAGAGAGGGGGGCAGATGTTGGACTTGGGGGTCTCTAGAAGGAAGAGAGAGAAAGAGACTGCAGAGAAGTGGAAAGATTCTGGACCAAGGAGGGAGGGAGGGAGGAAGGAAGGAAGGAAGGAGAGAGAGTGAGGCAGAGAAAGACCTGGAAGAAAGGAGAACAAATGCTGGACATGGCGTCTCAGGGTACGTCTGGAAGGCCTCTGCACATGCGCGGATGCCAATGTAATGATGTCATGCATGCATGTGATGTCATCACAGCAACATCCGCGCACTTCCTTCTTGTGGCCCTCGCTACATTTTCTGACTTCGTTGCGGCCTCAGATCATTTTTGAGTTGTGCAGGCCTGCCTTACAGTGTACTGAAGAGAGCGGGGCTGGAGGAAGTTACAGAGCAGTTGTGAGTGATAGTTATATGAAGGATTCCTCTTTCCTTCCTGAAGTTTGTTAAATGGTTTCAGCATTGGTCCCAGATGAACTTAAAGTTTATATCTTTCATCGCTGCCTTGTAGGCTGCATTGAAGGAGTCACTCATCCCAGGAGTAAAGTGATTTTTCCAGTCACCAGAGATTCCTGAAAGAATGTCACAAAAAAAAAACAACCAAGTGAGAACCACTGAAATCCCAGAGAAAAGGCTGAGGCTGGAGGAGCTGTGAACCCCTTCCTAACCTAGGGTTCCTGTATCATTCCCTACAGCACCTCCTGCAGGGAGAGGCTGAGACTGCAGAGGCTGTGACCTTTTACCACATCTAGACCTCTTGCACCATTCCTTACAGCATCTCCTTGTGGGAGATACTAAAATTGCAGGAAAAATATTTCTTCACTCAATGTGTAATTAAACTCTGGAATTCATTGCCAGAAAATGTAGTAAAAGCAGTCAGCTTAGCATGGTTTAAAAATGGTTTGGAGGAGAGACCATGTGATGCTGTGAGCTGGTTAGCAGCACCTTGCGCTGGCTCCAGAGCCCTGCTCCTCATTTAGTCATCCTGCGAGAATCTTTTTGAGCAATTTGACCACCTCTTTCAGCGCAACTGTTTGTTGTTATATGGACAAATCGCAACCAGCTATGTCTTCAAAAACTACTAAAAAGATCGAGAGAAGGGGAAACCTGGAGAGGAAAAAATGGCGGAAGTGCCTAGTGCAGCTAGCCCGGCATTTACCCCGAGATGCAGGTGGAACTTCAACAAGTTATATTACAAGCTCTTGGTCTTCATATGGAGCAAATCTCTTCCCAACTTCCCAAACTAGAATCGCTCCTGGAAGACAACTCTACTCGAGTAACTGAACTAGAGAACACAGTCTCAACATTGGAGGATGAGGCCACCTCGATGGTGTCAGATGTTGCGACGCTCACGACCCAGTTGCGTACTTGCCAAGAGAAACTTGAAGATTTAGAAAACAGATCACACCGTGCAAACTTGAGGTTTATTGGATTGCCAGAAACTATTGTTGACTCTGTGCTCCTTTCCGTGGTGGAATCTTAGTTGGCCAGCAAGTTGCTGATGCCTTATTCTTTAGGCCCAGCATATTTTGAGCTGGTGCATTGTGTGGGATCCTGATCTGGCACAGATTAGACAAGCCTCAATTGTTCGTCTCCTACGACCAAAACAGACCAGGACTTCCGGCCACCAAACGCAGGCACTCGCGCTGGATATAAGAGTGCATCCCCTTCACCTATAGAAAAGCACAGCATCAACTGCAGGTGGGAGCCAACGCCCACCAGCGCAGAACCATAGCCAACACAACGGCACTTCTGCACCACACACCAATAGGGGACATCTGCGATGCAGCCACTTGGTCCTCCATGCACACCTTCACCAAGCACTACTGCCTCGACATAGCATTCCACGCTCCAAATGCATTCGGCCAAGCAGTCTTGGAAGTGGCTCTTCCCTCCCGGGAGGGACAGCAACCACTAGCACAGCCTTGACAAACACTGATCAAGTAGGGGGTTATAAATATCAACAAACACTGTTCAAGTAGGGTGTTATAGATATTGATTAAGTAGGTCTTCCAGCACTCCTTCCTAGACTGAATGTGGAATAGGCAAGTATGAATTCTCACATGCAAGTACGATTTGTCACTGTTGACCAGTTGGTTTCTCACTGTTCATTGATTGTCATTGACCAATTTCACTGTTCTGTGAGTTAAGTAGGTCTTCCAGCAATCCTGTCTAGTCTGAATGTGGAATAGGCAAGTATGAATTCTCACATGCAAGTACGAATTGTCACTATTGACCAGTTATGAATTGTCACCGTTGACCAGTTGGTTTTCTCACTGTTCATTGATTGTCATTGACCAGTTTTCGCTGTTCTGTGAGTTAAGTAGGTCTTCCAGCACTCCTGTCTAGACTGAACGTGGAATAGGCAAGTATGAATTCTCACATGCAAGTACGAATGGTCACTGTTGACCAGTTGGTTTCTCACTGTTCATTGATTGTCATTGACCAGTTCATTGTTCTGTGAGTATTATTGCTCAGTTAACACAGCACTTTATCTAAAACCTTGTTTCCACAACTTTACCTGCTTTGCCTGATTACCCTGCCCGGCTCGGCCTCCACAGCCAGGCGAGGGATGCACAAAGCGCTAAGGCGCAGGTCCAGTCGGTACATCCCTCGGCTAGGGAGTCACCCATATGTGGCTGACTCATCCTGCTTGTCCTAGGAGAAAGTGTAGTTACTTACCTGTAACGTAGGTTCTCCGTGGACAGCAGGATAGTCAGCCACACAACCCACCCGCCTCCCCATACGGCCGACCCGGCCACAGCTAGGAACATCCTGGGGATTAGGGGGAAGCAGGGGGAAATGGGTAGGGCTCGGGCATGCCCAGTGGGGCCCGGGCACTGCACGTGCTCAGAGAGAAAAAAAAAAAATCTCTCTGAGCTATTGGAGAGCTTATCCGCAAATTGGGAGCTGTTGGGACAATACCCATATGTGGCTGACTATCCTGCTGTCCACGGAGAACCTACGTTACAGGTAAGTAACTACACTTTTATGCTTCTCTACCCGGCAGTGTTAAAAATTCAGCAGAATGGAAAGTGGCATATTTTTGACTCTGCAGATCTTGCGGGAGAGTTTATTAACTGTTTGGAGCCCTCTCCCTCACCTCCCACCTGAATGCTTCTACTTAATTTGTTTTACATAGTTGCTGAAAGTAATGGTGGTTCATTGTTTGTTGTGACCATTGCTAGTATGATTTTCTCCTTACTTGTTTACTAGCTCATTTTAGGGGACGGGGCTCTGAAGGCTTCTTTGTCATGATCTCCTTTCCTACTGCCTAGTTGGCTTTGAGAAAGCTCTGTATTTGGTGGGATGGGTGGGGGTGAGGGATATGGGGGATGGTTGGGAGGGGAGTGGGTTGGTTTTGGGAGTAGGGGTGGGGAGGGGTGTTGGGGGTTTGCACTTTGTATATTCCAGGTGTCAATGTCTATCAGCTTGTTGGATTATTTCAGAATTTTGTAGTGGGGATTTGTATTCTGCCTCTCGGGCGAGGGCTGGGCAACCGGGGGGACTTTAATGTGGGCCTGCTTGTATGTGCTTTTTCTATAGGAAGTGAGCGGTAAGACCTTTCGAATATTGTCTTGGAATGTGGGTGGCATCCCCTCCCCCAGTAAAATGAGCAAAGCTTCTTCAATGCATTAAATATCATAAAGCGGATTCGGCATGCTTGCAGGAAACTCACGGATGCAGAACATGCCAAATTACAGAGAGGGTGGGTGGATCAGGTGATATCAGCTTCTTCGCCTAATAAAAAAGCAGGAGTGGCCCTTTTAGTACGGAAGGCGTTCCCAGGAAGGGTGGAGCGCTTGTATGGGGATGACACCAGGAGAATCCTTTTGTGTAAAGTTACAATGTCTGGTCAATCCTTTAATATTCTGGCAATATACGCACCTAATCACTATGACCACACTTTCTTTTCATCATTGGTTCGACTTGGTCTTAGAGATCAGATGACTCTGTTGATACTGTTGGGGGATTTTAACCAGGTGTTGGACCAAGAAATAGATAGAACAGGACCGGGTTCCTCCCAACAACCTAGCATAACTAGGGGTATTCCATATCTTTGTTATACCTTAGATTTGATAGACCCGTGGCACCTACTACATCCCACCGACAGAGATTTTACTCAATCGCGGGTACATAGATTACATACTGCTTTCTACAGCTTACTTCTCCCAGGTTCATTCCTCTGAGGTGGGCCCCCTCTCTGTGTCGGATCATTGTCCCATTTGGTTTGATATTTTAAGTAGTGATAGCCTTCCTTCTCTAGGGACTTGGAGATTTCCATCCTATCTAGTTAACAATTATGATTTTACTCAGTATCTCACCACGAAGTGGGAGGATTATGTTACATTTAACTCTCAACATACGGATACCCCGTTATTATTTTGGGAGGTGGCCAAGTCAGTCCTTCGGGGGGACATTATCTCCTACGTAGCAGCCCAGAGAAAAAGACTCTTAGGGGGCTTTTCGCTTGGAATGGGACTACAGAACACTGAAGCGTGCGTACATCACGCACCCCTCTCCTCAATACGGAGAGGCCATGACGGGGGCACAAGTTGCCCTGAAAACTCTTTTGCATGAGCGTGCGCAGCGATATCTTTACTATTCTAGATTCCACTACTATAAATATGGTAATAAGCCTGGTAGATTGTTGGCGACCGTGACTAGACCCCGGAGCCCCAATCGATATATCCCACGCCTCCTACTGAAATCGGGAGTGGCGGTGACCAAACCACCTGACATAGCAGATAGCTTTCACAAATATTATGCCGCTTTTTACTCCGCAAAGGAACACTCTGCAGGACCCGATGCCAGTGATTTCTTGGCGGATGCGGGGGTACCCAGGTTGTCCTCACCAGATCGATTGCATTTGAACCGGCCTATACAGGGGAAGGAGCTTCAGGGGGCAGTTAAACAACTCAAAAATTGTATGTCCCCGGGTCCGGACGGATTCTCACCTGAGTTTTACAAACTTTTATTCCCTTCGCTTTGTGATCCTTTAGTGGCCTATTACACGGCGGCCCTGGAGAAGGGTGGGTTCCCCTTGAGAGCTAACCATGCAAATATAACTCTAATACCTAAACCGGGAAAACCGGAAGCAGACAGAGTCTTATCGTCCGATCTCTCTCATTAATGTGGACATTAAGATCCTGGATAAAATCCTGGCCAATCGACTGGCATTATTATTGCCCAAATTGATTGTCATGGAATAGGTTGGCTTCGTACAACATCGTCACTCTGACCTGAATGTCCGTAGATTATTAACTGCAATGCAAAGAGTGAAGGATACAGACCTTAAAAGGATTTTGGTTGGCCTGGATGCAGCTAAGGATTTCGATCAAGTTAATTGGCAATATCTTTTTATGGTGCTCACTTATATGGGCTTTACTGGTTGGTTTTATGAGATGGTTCATTTGTTATATAAAGACCTTACATCTTGTTTTTTGGTAAATGACACCTGTACATCCACATTTCCGATAGCTAGAGGTACTAGATAGGGGAGTCCGTTGTCACCTCTTCTCTTCCTCCTCTATTTGGACCCTTTCTTGCGCACACTCATGCTCAATGACGAACTGCAGGGTCTACCCAAAGGTACATCACAGCTGAGGGTACTGGCCTTCGCAGATGGCCTATTATTGACTTTAGGAGAACCGCAGAGATCTCTTACTCGAGCCTTAGAATTGCTAGATGAATATAGTATGTACTCCAGCCTGGTATTAAATAAACAGAAATTGATAGTATTGCCCTTATCTCCAGAGATACCGAATAGCTGGAGGGGTGACTTTCCTCTTGCTTGGGCCCCGGGTCATCTGAAATATTTGAGCATCCTTATCTCCCCTGACCTTTCCAAACTGTACCCTTTAAATGTAGATCCCCTTTTGACCGCCATGAAGCAAAAACTGCAGAAATGGAGGGTATACCCGCTTTCCTTAATGGGGAAGATTGAACATAAGAAGTTGCCTCCACTGAGGCAGACTAGAGGTCCATCTCGCCCAGCGGTCCACTCCCGCGGCGGCCCATCAGGCCCATCAGTGGTCCCTGACTATTTCTATAACCTACCTCTACTCCTATCCCTATAACCTACCTCTACTCCTATCTGTACCCCTCAATCCCTTTGTCCTCTAGGAACCTATCCAAACCTTCTTTGAAGCCCTGTAACGTGCTCCTGCCTACCACAGCCTCCGGTGTTGGTGCCTCAGTGGCTTTATGTATTTCAAATGATACCTGTACTATTATCTACTAAACATGACAAGGAAATTGGCAAATGTTTACAACTTTATTTATGGAATAGGCTAGGATAGGCTAGGATGTCCTTGTCTCATTTGGCCAGGCCAAAAGACAGAGGGGGCTTGGGTTTGCATAGTCTTAAACTGTTATCTCAAGTTTGCCAGATGAGACATCTTAACGACTGGTTTCGGGGGACTCGACACTTTCCAGCTACCAGTCAAGAACTCTCTCTTTGTACTCCTTTCACTTCAGTTACTTACTTCATACTAAGCACCTACTTCTGAGATGATTATGGAGAACTATTTGTCAGCAACTTCACATTTATTCTTATGCAACACCATATTTGCCTTTGCCGGGAAGCGGAGACTTTCTCCCCGGAATGTCTACGGTACCTTCTTCAGTATGGACACATGACACTAATCGTTATGTCTTTCAACTGGTCCATTCTAATGAAACCTTAATATCCTTGGAAACACTTCAGCGGGAACATGGTTGGACATCTCAAAACTGGTATTCTTACACTCCTATATTCGCTCTTTGCCACAGGACTGTCTCACAGACAGGAGAATGGAGTTACTTTCAGAGGCATTAAGTCTGTCTGCACAGGTACCGATTCCTCTGAGATTTCATCATCGTCATCTTCAGGAGTGTCTGGGCGAACTCTCTTATGACTCTTATGCATCCAAATGGTCCGCGGACCTGCCTTGTGTGGTCACAGCTCCCATGATTAAACAAGGGCTTCACAGAGTGGCACAATTGACATCGCAAGTGATACTGATTGAAATGAATTATAAATTTTTGCTATGCCTCTATAGATCTCCCTCTTATATGTATCGTGCGAAAATGTGCGCCTCGGACCGCTGCCTTAAATGTCAATATTCTCCTGCCACTCTTGGACACCAGTTTTGGTCCTGTGTGAGGGCGCGGAAGTTATGGCAACTCGTGCATCAGCATATCATGGTTATGTGGCACTCTACTTCCACAGTTCACCCAGTCATGTTGTTTATCTTGGGGTCCCTTCCTAGATCCTCTCCGAAGGGTTTCTGGAGTTTCCTGGATCACACGGTGATGTTGGGGAAGAAAGTGATACTTCATTGTTGGATTTCTTCAGACTCTCCTACACTTGCACATTGGTGTACTCTGAGGTTACAGCTGGCCGCCATGGAACGCCTACAACTTTCGTGCTTGGACACAACGCTGGGGCGAACGTATTGTACTCGTTGGGAGCACTGTTGGTGTACTTTGACACCCAGAGCTCATAGTCATTTATTGAATGTATGATCTCCACCGGTATAAGACACACTGGAATGGAATATATATTTTGTACTTTGTGATTTTTTTTTGTTTTGGGGAGATGGGGGTGGGTGGGGACAAGGGACGAGAGTGAAATTAGGCTGAACTATGTACCCATTCATTTGTGTTGATGTTCTGTGTTATTTTCTTGTAAAATTAATAAAATAGAATTTTTTAAAAATGGTTTTAAAATTTTTTTTTAAGTGGTTGTAAAAATTTCTTCAAAGAAAAGCCCATAAGCCATTATTAAACCCACAGCTTATTCCTAGGATAAGCAGCATAACATCTGTTTTACTCGTTGGGATCTTGCCAGATACTTGGGAGTTGGGTTGGCCACTGTTTAAAACAGGATACTGGGCTTGCTGGTCCTTCGGTCTGCCCCTGTATGGCGACTCTTATGTTCCTCATCCAGCACTCCTCAACCATTCTCTATGTGTCATCTGTCACTATCTTCTCTCACCTTTCCTCAAGAAGGGACCTTTCTGTAAATCCAGAATATCTTTACGAAAGGTGCTACAATTGGACATTTTGCTGTCCTTCATGTTTTTGAAGGTCACATTCTCCACCACGGAGTCAATGGCCGCCTCGTTCAGCTCTTTCCCCAGGAAGTTGGAGATCCTCACCACGCTGTCCCGCAGGTCCTGAGAAGGATGGAGACAGGGAAATATCTAACACCAAGATCACTCATTCATCCACCCATCAGGAGATGAAACCTTTTGGGTCCACTGTGACCAAGTTCAGATGGATTTCAACTTACTTGTAACAGTTCTTCATATGTTACGATAAGTAAATTCACCTGATCCTTCACTCCTAGCCACCCTCGGACATGATCAAACCAGGATCCACCGAATACTGCCAGGAAATAAACAGGAGAGACATGGTTAAAGGCTGTGGGAGGAGGGGAGGGTGAGTTTTGATGGGGTGCGGTTATAGAGTACGGGGTCCACTCACCCTCTCCTCTCAGGAACTTGGGTAACAACTCTTCTATATTCTCAAGCTCGTCCAGGAATCCTGCTCCCTTGGAGAAATAGTGAAGGGAAACCAGGACATCCCGCGGATTCCGGACCGTGTAAATAGCCTGCAAAGGAAGAGCAGTGGGGGCCACCCCAGGACCCCACAAAATCAGTAAATTCTTTGAGGCAAAACACCACTAAGGAAGAGGTTAAACATTTGTCTGAAATGTTATGTTATGTTTCTCAGATTCTTCTATTCTGCCTTTACCTATATAGTTCAAGGATGGATTACAAACGGATCAGAACCCCACACAAACTCCACACTGGAAATTTTTATTGATTTTAGTAGAAGAGCAACGTAACAATGTTATCATGTTTGCTATACATACATAGAGGCATTGCCTGTTAAAATTATATAAACCGTAACTCTCAATTTAACCCTCCTTCTTGCTGACTCAAGTAGCCAGTGAAGTTCCCCATATATTAAGGTTGGAGAGGATCAAATTTCCTTACAATGTAACTGTTGAATTTTAATGATTTATAAGAGATTTGGAACACGATTACAATAATCAAATCTGATCCAAAAAGACTCGAGGTCAAAGTATTTTCTGACAGATCTGACTTTTCTCATCTATAATAATAAAACCCTAGAGCGCGCATGCGCTGTTGAAAGTCCATGAGTCCTGGTGGCGTGAGAAGTGCTTCTGTGCCAGTCTCACGGCGCCTGCGCTAGCTGGAGGCGCGTGTGCCAGCGACTCCTCCCTCCCGCTGCCGCTCCTCTTCAAAGCAGCCTGCTGAGGTTCTCCAGCCGCTGTAGCGAATCTTGCAGGCCGCTCTCCACCTTCCCGATGGCGAGCAGTACCGGGCCAGGACGCCGGGCCTGCTGCACGAAGATCTGCGCCGAGAGGACCAGCTCCAGTTGGAGGCATGGAGGGAGGGTAAGAATGGGAGAGGGGGGGTGGAAATGGAAGGGGGCCACAGAGTAGGCAGGCATTGCACAACAGGGGACCAGGGGGAGAGGGAAAGGGAGCTGCTTTGGGGGGAAGGGGGCCACGGAGCACGCAGGCATGGTAGAACAGGAGACCAGGGGAGAGGGAAAGGGGGCTGCTTTGGGGGGAAGGGAGCCATGGAGCACACAGGCATGGTAGAACAGGGGACCAGAGGAGAGGGAAAGGGGGGTTGCTTTGGGGGGGAAGGGGGCCATGTAGCATGCAGGCATGGTAGAACAGGGGACTAGGGGAGAGGGAAAGGGGGCTGCTTTGGGGGGGAAGGGGCCATGGAGCACGCAGGCATGGTAGAACAGGGGACCAGGGGAGAGGAAAGGGGGCTGCTTTGGGGGGAGGGGTGTGCTGTGGGCAGACAGAAATCATCGGGGGGGGGGAAAGAAGGGGGCCATGGAGCACGCAAGCATGGCACAACAAGGGGAGAGGGAAAGGGGGCTGCTGGGGGGAGGGGTGTGCTGGGGGGCACAAAACAATCATGCTTTGCTCTGGGAAGGGGGGGACACAGAAGGGGGCCACGGAGATACAGGCAGGCATGGCGCAACAGAGAAATACAGGTAGGCAAGGGGCCAGGGAGAGACACAGACAGCGTCCAAGGAGAGAGAGACAAAGAAAAAAACCCAGACAGACAGACATCTCTAGCACCCGTTAATGTAACGGGCTTAAGGACTAGCTATCTAAAATAAATGTTTAACTACAGATTGAACAAAATAACACATAGTACGGGAATTATCTATTTGTACCCCTAAAATTTGAGAACATAAATTTAGGAAAAATACTCTGTCCACACTGGATTTGCAGATGTGGCATTTAGGATATGGAGAAATCAGGAGAGACAGGGTTTAAAAGCAAACACTTCGACACTGACTGTCATATAACACGGTCTGAGTGGTTTACATCTATATCATATGCTATGGGGATAAAACAAAAGACAAGACACAATAATGTAACAAGTAAACCAAAACTAAAAAGGAGAAGGCGGTAAAAACCAAGAGAGAGGAGGGATAGAAGTCCATAATTTCAAGCACTTGCCAGCATCACACAATCATAAGTCTATCATGAACACAGCACAGACAGCTAAAGAGCATTTCTTCATTAGCACCCCTTAAAACTATCAGACTGATACAGAAAAGTATGAGCACAAAGAGGTGAAGAGGGGATTTCATGCAGGCATCACACTGATACACATAAGGCATGAATACAGCACAGACAGCTGAACAGAGGATCTTCATTAGAACCCATGCACATAATACAGCACAGACAGACGAAGAGTGGAAGTTTGTCTTGAGAGTGAACCCTACTGCTCCTTACCTTGGCCTTAGATGTGAAAAATGATTTGGGGAAGAGATGGACAGGGAGGTGGGATGCCAGGAAATGTGGTGAGGGTAGGCTTTCCTCTTTCTTGGAAAATAAGTATGACTCCAGCCAAGGTACATTCTCCCAGCTAGGCACACTGTGGGAGATAGTAGTGTCCCCATCGTTTTTAATGAGACTGAGAATCTCCTGTACCCATATGGACCCTGAAATCCAAAGGGGGAAGTTAGATGTAGATTGCAGGGGGGTGGGAGCTGAATTCTGCTAAGCAACTGCAGGGAGGAAAAAAGATGAAAAAAAAAAAAAAAAAACAAGACCACAAGAAAACCCCCATAGAGCTGCTGATCCACTACCTGCAGACCCCCACACCTCCACCCTATTTTCCCATCGCCCCCTCTCAGGAGATCTGGTGATGCTGAAGACGTCCTGATCCCGGACCTGGAACTTATTGCAGAGGTATTCCAATCTTTCTGTATTATATAGCATGGACGGACAAAGCCAACCACGATGCTCCAGGAAATTAGAAAAAGACATTAGGAGACACAACCACATTGAATATTAACACACAAGTACACAGACCCCCCCCCCCCCGACCACCCTCCCCCCATCCAAAGGGCTTCAGTCCCAGCACTGCAAGTCTCTCCCACCTCCTCAACACTAAATGTGGGGGTTTCACCTTTGAGATGATCAATGTGAAAAAGAATTCAGGACTGATTTCCAAGGATTTTTCTAGGATGGACCTTTGAACGGCAACCCAAGAAACACCCTCAAGGGGTGTGCTGGGCTATCCCCTTATCTAAAAAAAAACACAACCCTATAAAACTCCCTCTGGTCCTTTCTCATTGGCACAGAAACTCTTAATCATCTCTTTCTCTCTTCCATTCTCTGTATGACCTTTCTAACAGTGGGGTGGATAGAGCCCTCCTGAGAGATACGACTCATCCCCAGTGACAGAGCCAGGGATTAGAACCGAGGCAAAGGAATATAAATTGAGGAGGCCCTGCCTTCCAGCAACATAGAGGATGCCCCAAAGCAGCTCTAGGGAACAGGGACTTGAGATCTGAGCAATACCACCTTAAGGACCCAGCACCCTTCTTCTAAGGCCCACCCCTTCACTTCTCCACCCTGCTTCTGATTGGCTCCTCTCTTGAAAGGGGCTGTCACCCATTGTCCAATGAGTTAAAGGGTCCAAGCACCCACCCTCTTTAACCCTTTAGTATCCAGAGCATTCTGCTGATGTATTAATCATTTCTATAGCCCACATATCCCAGCAGCTGTTTTGAGTTTTCAGGACATCCAGGATGAATTGGCAGCAGAAGAAAAACAGAAAATGCAAATAGACCTCATACATATTCATTTTGGAGGGCTTAAGACTCAAAGGGGGGCTAGGATAGAAGGGTAGCGAGGCATCAGGATAGGAGGCTCTGGAAGTGTTTGGAGGATTTGGTATCTGGGATCTACCTTAAAAAAGTCCTCCATCCACCTCTGTGGGGGTGGGGGTCATTTCTCTTAGCTGTGCTACTTATCTGCTAAAGGAAGAAGCCTTAACAGGTCCCCCCTAAGGGGGGGGGAGAGATTGCATGGTGGATCCCCCCCCCTATATTCATATCAGCTGATGTAAGATAGAGAGCCCTCCTGGGAGGCTCTGGAATTATTACATTTTTCTGTGGCAGGCTGGATTTCCCCCCCCCTCCCCACTCCCGATCTGCCAAGGTTTTCATAAAAATATAATGCCCAATCTTTCATTCTGCACCACTTGGGAGGGAGCACAGATTTCCTACTTTTCTGATAATCTTGCTAGGTGGAAAGTGCTGAATTTTTGTTACCATCTTATAGCCTTTTTCCCTGCTAGTAGAATCCCAGGAGAAAGACAGAGACTGGAGAGTGAGTGTGGAGGAGAAACTGGAGAAGAGAGAGTGAATTTGAGAGGAGAGAAGCAGAGAGGAGGGGAGAAACTGAACGTGAGGGAGAGGAGAGAGACTGAGAAGAGAGAGTGAATCTGATGGGACAGACAAATGAGAGTGAATCTCAGTGAGAGAGACTGAGGAGACGAGATTGAATCTTAAGTAAAAGAGAGGAAGGGGATAGTGAATCTGAGAAGAGAGAAAAGAGAACAGAGTGATTCTGAGGGAGGGACAAAGAAGAGAGGAGGGAAGAGGAGGAATCTCAGGGAAGAGACAGACAGAGCGTGATTGTAAAAGCCAAGAAAAAAAAGAGTGTGGAGAGAGAGAGAGAGAGAGACATGCTCTTACCTTTCCTCTGTCACTGAGCAGTTTCCTCATTTCCTAGAGGAGGTGTCTCTCTGTGATGAACTGGGCATCCAGGGCATGGAGCAGGTGCCTGGATAGGATGGCGGGATTCACCTGCACACTGCTGGTATTCCTCCATGCTGGCGCAGCAGTCAGGCATGCTGCAGGTGAGTGCCATGTTGCAGAGCTGCTGTCAGCTTCAGGGGCTGTGTCCTGCCCTATGGAATAGGCCAGGGGCTCCTTGGGAGAATAAGGGGACCGTGAGAATGTCTAGAGGGGTCTCACAGGGGGATGTGCAGGGATGGCACCAGTGGAAAGGTTTTAATGAACAAAGAACTATAACATCTCTTAAGGTGGATAAAGATATAGGATAATGGTGGTGGTAGGGGTGGGTGGGTGGTACAGTGTGCAATAGGCTCTGGGAGTGATGTAATAAATAGTGGGAGTCATGTCTCTTATGGTGTGTAATAAGTAATGGGAGTGATGTCACATTGTGTATAATAGGTGTATGGGTGATGTCTCTTATGATATATAATAAGGGGAGTGGGTGATGTCTCTTATGTTGTTTAATAAGTCCTGGGAGTGGTGTCGCATGGTGTATAATAGATGTAGGGGTGATGTCTCTTATGGTGTATAATAGATCCTAGGCATGATGTCTCTTATGATATGTAATAAGGGGAGGAGTGATGTCTCTTATTATATATAAGGGGAGGAGGTGATGTCTCTTATGTTGCTTAATAAGTCCTGGGAGTGGTGTCTCATGGTGTATAATAGATGTAGGGGTGATGTCTCTTATGGTGTATAATAGATCCTGGGTGTGATGTCTCTTAGGATATGTAATAGGGGAGGGAGTGATATCTCTTATGTTGCTTAATAAGTCCTAGAAATAATGTCACCTAATAGATGTATGGGTGATGTCTTTAATTATTTGTAATAAGCAGAGAAAGTGATGTCTCTTATGGTATATTATAGGTTCTGGGAGTGATGTCTCTAATGGTCTGTAATAGAAGGTGGGAGTGATGTTTCTCATGGTGTGTATTAAGTCTTGGTAGTGATGACTCTTATAGTGTACAATAGGGTGATGATGATGGTATAATGATGTCTCTTATGGTGCATAATAAGTTGAGAGAGTTATGTCTCTTATGGTATATAATAGGCTCTGGGAGTGATGTTTCTTATTAATAATAATAAGTTGAACGAGTGATGTCTCTTATGTTATATAATAAGCTGAGGAAGTTGATATCTCTTATAATAATAATAATAATAATAACTTTATTTTTCTATACCGCCATAGTCAGGTGACTTCTAGGCGGTTCACACTGTAAGAAGGCTGGACATTCAGCGAATAACAAGGTCACAATACAATACAATAAGTCAACATACAATACAAGACAAAACAATACAATACAATACAATGAGTGTATACAACACAGTACAATATAATACAACGAGTCTAAATATAATACAATACAATAAGTCTAAAGATAACACCATACATAAGTCTAATACAGTATCGTACAATGAGTCTAAATATAATACAATAGTGAAGAGGGGAAAGTTACAGATTGGGGTTCAATGGGTAATGAGTAACTGAGTATTTCTTTTTTTTTTTTTTATTTATTTATAAAATTTACACATTTATTGTCAAGCATATCATCTTGTACAGAAAGTGAGATCAAGAAAACATAATAATATTATTTACTCTCAAACCTGAAAGCAATTCAAAATAATAAAGAAAGTATACATCCTAACTTAATCACACACTAGTCCTCAAATTAAGATCCAAGATTAACGATAAGAGTAGAAATTGAATTAAAGTAAAACGTTTTAACAAGAAAAATCACTTAAGCTACTACTGAGAAGTGAGCTAATTATTATTATCACAATGGTACAGATGGTTCTACAGACTCAAGACGTTTCGCAGAAAGGAAAGTAGTCAAGTGAGCTGGATCTACAAATACATATTTCAAGGAACGGTATCTTATGACACATTTACAAGGATACCTAAGAAAAAATAAACCCCCTATTTGAGTCACTCCTGGTTTTAACATTAAGAATTCCCTTCTTCTCTTCTGAGTCTCTCTCGAGACATCAGAAAATATCTGGATATGAAACCCCAAAAAGTCCTTGGCCCTATTTTTAAAGAAAAGTTTAAGAATCCAATCCTTGTCTGGGGCCAAAGTCACAGTCAATAAGAGAGTGGCTGGAATAGCCAGTTCTCTATCTGATTGCTCTAACAAAGTGGAAACGTCCAAGGATTCTTTCTGTGGTATTTCTTCATCTTCTTTCTTTTGAGGATCCTGATTTCTTATAGGTAAATAATAAACCTTTGTAAGAGGTGGTAAAGCATTTTCAGGTATTTTAAGAATTTCCAGAAAGTATCGCTTTATCATATCTCGTGGAGAAATTGATAATACTTTAGGAAAATTAATTAATCGTAAATTATTAATCCGAATATTGTTATCTAAAGCTTCCAATTTTCTCTGCATAATCATATTGTCTTTAACAAATAAATCTTGGTTACTCTTAATTGTTTTTAAGTTCTTCTTTTCTTCTTGGATATCTAATTTCAGTGATACAGTCTCTTCCTTTAAAGTTTTTATCTCTTCTTTCTGGATTTGTATTTCTTTGTCCAAATTTTTTACCTGTAAGTTAAGGGCATTTCCGAAATTGGACACTAAGTCCCAGAGAGAGTTTAGAGTGACTTCAGAAGGTCTAACAGGAGAAACAAAAATTGGTTGTGTCATTAATAAGTGTTCACTCGGCTGTTTTACCTCTCCGGAGCCTTGATCCCCTTTAGCTGGAGTTGTTCCTACCGCCGGTTTTTCTAAAAGGAGTAACTCACTTTCAGCTTTCTTCAATTGCAAGCCCTCCGACATGCTGGCCTCTCGAGAGGAAAACACTTCCTCCTCCGGCGTGCTCTCCTCTCGCGGTGAGCTTGCTCCCAGCGGCAACGGCTGCAGGGGCGGTGACCTTACGTCGGGGCTCAGAGAAACTTCTAGCCCAAGGGAGTTCACCGCGGCACTACTCTCTGCCGGCGCTCCCAGCGGGCGATTCCCCGACGATACCTGCTCACTCAACAGACGCCTAAAAATGGCATCCACTGCAGGCAGAGGGGTCTCCGAGCGTCGGGAGGCACCACCGACGCTTCTTCCCCTTCTCTTAGGCATGTTCCAAAGGTAAGAGAGACACTCGTACGCGTCTACTCAGCAGCAGCAAGCGGCAGCCATCTTGGATCGCCAACTGAGTATTTCTTTAGAACTTCCATTTGAATTGGAGTACTATGGATAGCGAATATCTGAATACATGCGGGGCATCTTGAGAAAGAAAGAAAGGCGTTTAGAGGGAGGGGAGTCCTAGTGCGGGAGGGGCCGATTTTAGTCAGTGAATTTTATGGTGTGTAATAGGTACTTGGAGTGATGTCTCTTATGATGCGTAATAAGAGGAGGGAATGATGCCTCTTATGGTGTATAATAGGCTCTTGGAATGATGTCTCTTATTGTGCATAATAAGTCCTGGGTGTGATGTATCATGGTGTTAAATAGGTGTAGGGGTGGTGTCTTTTATGATGTGTGATAAGTGATGGAAATGATATATCTTTATGGGGTATAAGAGATGTTTCTAATGGTGTGTAATAAGTGAAGGCAGTGATATCTCTTTTTGTGTATAATAAGGCTGCGGGATTGATGTCTCTTATGATGCATAATAAGTTGAGGGAGTGATGTCCCTTATGGTGTATAATAGGCTCTGGGAGTGATGTCTCTTACAGTGCGTAATAAGTTGAGGGAGTGATGTCTCTTATGTGCGTAATAAGTTCTGGGAGTGATGTATCATGGTGTTAAATAGGTGTAGAGGTGGTGTCTCATATGGTGTGTAATAAGTGGTGGGAAAAGTCTCTTACTGTGTGTAATAGGTCCTGGAAGTGATATCGCATGGTGTATATCAGTAGTAGGAATGATGTCTCTTATAATGTGTAATAGGTGCAGGGAGTAAAGTCTCTTCTAGTGTGTCATAGGCACTAAGAACGATGTCTCTTATGGTGTGCTAGAGGTGAATCATAGCTTGGGGAATAGTTTGAGGTTCTGCAGTGCAGGACTTAGGTGCATTGATAGCAATGGCCACAGAGGGGCCTCAGGGGCCTGGGCCCCCTTTGCTTTCATGGCTTCCTCCTGCAGCAACATGTAATTCCCTCAGGCGCGACTCTCTCCCATATGGTTACTTCAGGTCTAATTGAGCTTGCGCAGGTGAGCTGGCATTAGTGGCCGAAGTACACCTGAGTAGGTCTGACCCAAATGGGAGATGTCTTCGGCTGGTGGAGCTTAGTAAAAGAAATATTGCGTCTGGCAGGGGGCAGGAAAGAATATCGATTCCCCCCCAGTCCATTTTGAGAACCCCCATAAAGGGGCTTCTGCTTACGCCTTTGATTGTCAGGCCTGTGTGTGAGGGTCTCAGTACTCGGGGGAAGGGGGGTCTGCAGGGCAGGATTGAGGTGCATTAAATGCTTGATAATAATAATAATAATAATTTTATTTCTTGTATACCGCCCTGCCATTAGTTCTAGGCGGTTCACAACAGTAGATAAATACAATCGTATACACATTTTTATGGGCAGAATTATACATCATGGTTAAAAGACAACTTAAACATGCTAGTATTAATATCTCAATTAAAAATATAACCTAATTAAAAAAAAAAAAAAATTACAAACACGGCATGATAAAATCATTAAGAAGCTTGAAGATCAACATTCTTGGTTATCAAAGAGATGAGTTTTAATAATTTCCTAAATACAGTGGTACCTCGGTTTACGAGTGCACCGGTTTGCGAGTGTTTGGCAAGACGAGCAAATCACTCGGCGAACTTTTGTCTCGTAAACCGAGCACTGCCCCGATAAACGAGCACTCAGCAATGGTGGCCCAGGGGTGAGGACCTGCCTGCGGGTGCTGCAGCGATTCCAAAGTGGTGCCTTCCTTCCCTCGGGGTCCCCGTGCGGCTGCCCTCCCGCTTCAGCCGATGCCTCTGCCGTCCGTCAGCATGCTTGTACGTGGTGAGCATGTTGTCGGGGCAGCGGCTGACTTAGGAGAGGAGAGGAGAGGTGAAGCTGCGCGCATGCTCGTTCGGGATGGCAGCCGGCTTGGATCGGGAGCCGGGAGGCGCTGACGGACGGCATCGGCATCGGCCAAAGCGGGAGGGCGGCCGCACGAGGACCCCGAGGGAAGGAAGGCACCACTTTGGAATCGCTGCAGCACCCGCAGGCAGGTACTCATCCCTGGGCCACCATTGCAAACTTTGGTTGTGGAATGAATCTTCTGAGTTTGCATTAAGGCCTATGGGGAACTTTGCTTTGTTAAACGAGCGTTTTGGATTACGAGCATGATCCTGGAACGGATTATGCTCGTAAACCAAGGTACCACTGTATAGGATAAGAATACACCTGAGCAATCAGCGGGCTTATCCAGGAATCCGCTTTCCCCGCCTGATATTCTAAAGTCCTATAAAAGAATGTTTTATAGCGACAACCCCTAGGGGTGGGGAAAATAAACATGCCTGAATTTCTGGTATGATTTTTTGAATTAAACAATTTCAGATATGATACCAAATAAGAGGGTAGTAGTCCAAAAAGGGCTTTATAATAAACACACCCTAATTTTAAAAATACTCTGGCCCCAAACGGCAGCCAGTGTAGTTTGGCATAAAAAGGACTTATGTGATCATATTTTTTAAGACCAAAAATTAAACGAACAGCGGTATTTTGAACCAATCAAAGTCTTAATACAAGCTTTTTCGGTAGTCCTAGATCCGTGGTCTCAAACTCGCGGCCCAGGGGCCACATGTGGCCCGCCAGGTACTATTTTGAGGCCCTCAGTATGTTTATCATAATCACAAAAGTAAAATAAAACAGTTTCTTGATCGTATGTCTCTTTAGCTATAAATGACAATATTATTAAGACTTAGCCAAAAAGAAAGATTTATAAACTATGAAGAGTTTTACCTCATGCAAAATTGTCATTTGTTTAATAAGACATTAACTATTTTTTTCTGAGGCCCTCCAAGTACCTACAAATCCAAAATGTGGCCCTGCAAAGGGTTTGAGTTTGAGACCACTGGCCTAGATAAACTATATTGCAAAAATCTAAAGTGAACAATACTAATACCTGCATGATAAACCCTGACACAAACTGAGCTAGAAACCCTGAGATATCTTAGCGTGTCTGTAGTGGACGAGCAGAGAAGGAGAAGCAGAAATGCATTTCCTCCTGTACAGAGCAAAACCCAGAGAGAAGAGAGGGAAAATCGAAGAATGAGCAGGAAAACCTGTACAAGAGGAAGAGCGGCCAAAGCCACCAAATCTATGGTGTCCTGCCATTGGGCTAAAAACTGAAGTGATCAGATGGAGGCTTTCAAACTAACTTCCTACCCATATCTAAAGATTGCTAGAGAAAAAGGTGATCATAAAAAATGTGTCATATTTTCATTATTTCAAAAGATGATGATAATCGCCAAACATTGCTGATTTCATAACCCGATTTCAATACCTAGAAAACTTTATGTTCCTTCACCTTGATTTACTAGAAAAAATCTCATTAAACATAAAATATACTATTGGAGATGAGAATATCATAAAGTTCAAGAACTCCAGTCATAGGACCTCCTATGATTTAGATCAGGGTGTCCAACCTGTGGCCCCGTGAAGTATTTTGTGCGGCCCCGGTCGAGGGAGATGCAGTGTTTTCCTCTGCTGCCCCTGGGTGTTTACTGTCTTGCTGGCTCTCTCCTCTGTCTTGCTGCAGCATTTGCGCGTTTGTATGGCCCCAGAAACATTTTTTCCGGCCAATGCGGAAAAAATTTAAATTTTAGATATCATTCCAAGTCCACATCCTGTGCTCCAATTTTTAATCATATATGCTCACTCCACCCTCCCTATCTTTTACATAAGTTGTAAGTGCTAGCTAAAAGGACGGGATAAAAATCCAAATAAATAAATAAATAAATGTTAATTTGGTTTCTAAAGTGTTCCTGATGCAAAAATCTTTAAACCCCTGAGACACCCCAACACCCACCCGACACTCCCCGACATTCTCCTGGGACTCCAAAACACTCCCCAACACCCACCCGACACTCCCCGACATTCTCCTGGGACTCCATAACACTTCCCAACACCCACCCAACAGTCTCCGACATTCCCCAAACCCACCCGACACTCCCCAACATTCTCCTGGGACTCCATAACACTCCCCAACACCCACCCGACATTTCTCAACACCCACCCGACACTCCCCGACATTCTCCTGGGACTCCAAAACACTCCCCAACACCCACCCGACACTCCCCGACATTCTCCTGGGACTCCATAACACTTCCCAACACCCACCCAACAGTCTCCGACATTCCCCAAACCCACCCGACACTCCCCAACATTCTCCTGGGACTCCATAACACTCCCCAACACCCACCCGACATTTCTCAACACCCACCCGACACTCCCCGACATTCTCCTGAGACTCTTTAACACCCACCCGACAGTCTCCAATATTCCCCAACACCCACCCGACACTCCCCGACATTCTCCTGGGACTCCATAACACTCCCCAACACCCACCCAACAGTCTCCAACATTCCCCAAACCCACCCGACACTCCCTGACATTCTCCTGGGACTCCATAACACTCCCCAACCCCCCTCACCCCCCCCCCCCCCGATGCTCCTTCACACCCCAACATCACCTCTGACACCTCCTGAACCTACCTCCTGTACCTTTAGGAGATGGCTGGAAAGAGGGATACCCACTCCCTCCTGCCGGCAGGTCCGCCTCTTCCAAAATGGTGGGCCTTCCCCTTCCCGGTGCATTCTGGGATGCACCAGGAAGGGTCCTAAGACAAGCAAAACCTTTAAATGATGTCATTTACTATGTTACTATAAATGTTATTTGAGCATTGGTTTCTTGCATAAGATGTTACCATAACAAAAACCAAAGAAGGCAACACTTATCTTCTATCTAGTGGAACCAGCCACAATCAGTAGTGAACCTGTAATACAAGCTTTAATGGGCTAAAAACTAGCAGCAAAACCCGGGTACCGTTCCTCTCTCCACGTTCTAATTTTATTTTAATGTCATTTTTTCCTGGGGGGGGGGGGTGCTTTATACCATGCCTAACCTCTAATGTATTAATTTGGCAACATGTGTCAAAATGTCATGTCAATTAAGTTATCTGAATGTGATGTCTGTTACATATTTCCTGTAGGCTTCACTCTGTAGGAACCTGGCATCAGATGTGGAGAGGGCAGGCTTGAGAAGCAGTGGTACATACTCCCTTCCCCCATTCCTCTGTGCTGAACCAGGCGTCTTCAGCAACCCTCCCCCCCAACTCCCACCCATCCCAACACACACCATATCACAAAGGCCCCATCTTTCTCTTTTGAGATTTTGGTGGCCCCTCAGGCTGGCATTCAGTGGCCACAGCCCTCTGCCCTTCATAGGTGCCAGAAATATAGGCCAGGGTTTTTGGGGCCTACATAGTATATTGATCTTAAAGCCAGAAGGTTCTTGAGGTTTTTCACTGTATTTTAGCAAATTGTATCTTATTTTATTGTATAATTTTAGAATTTTATAGCATAATTTTTAGTATTTTTCTTGTATAATTTTAGTACTATTCAGAGAACTGTATTTTTAATCATTGTTTATATAAAGTTATTAACGTATATAAACCGCCTAGAACTTTGCGATAGGGCGGTATAAAAATAAATTATTATTATTATTATAAAGGTGATTTGGGGGGGGGGGGGGGCAAGGGTATATGTTTACATCAAGAGGTGGGAACTCTATTCATCGGGTAAGCCTCTCTTAACTGTACCACTCTCCTCTACTGCCAACTCCAGGCTGCATCCGTTCTCTCTTGCTGCACCATAGGCCTGGAACAGACTGCCTTAGTCACTACGTCAAGCTCTGTCCCTGGCGATATTCAAATCCAGGCTAAAAGCCCACTTTTTCGAGGTCGCTTTTAACTCCTAACTCCCACTCACCTGTAAAGCATCCATGCCTGCCAGAGAAACTCCCTATCTCCGTACTTGTCCTGTTTGATTAGATTGTAAGCTCTACTGAGCAGGGACTGTCTTTTGAATGCTTTAATGTACAACACTGCATGCATCTAGCAATGCTATAGAAATGTTAAGTGGTAATAGAGCAGGGATCTCAAAGTCCCTCCTTGAGGGCCGGAATCCAGTTGGGTTTTCAGAATTTCCCCAATGAATATGCATTGAAAGCAGTGCATGCAAATAGATCTCGTGCATATTCATTGGGGAAATCCTGAAAACCCGACTGGATTCCGGTCCTCAAGGAGGGACTTTGAGTCCCCTGTAATAGAGGAAACCCAACAGCAGTATGGGGGTGCAAACCAATAGATTAGAACTCCCCAGAACCCAAAAGGGTCAGTGCTGATAGGCTGTTGATTCCCAGTGAGGCCAGGGAGATGTAGAGGGCCAGATTTTGGGCAGGAAGCTTGCAATTTTGTTAACTTTTCTACCCAGACAGGTAGAGAAAGAAAGATTAAGGCAACTCAAGTGGTCTGGGATAACGGGCAATGTTCTCCAAGTGGCAAAGCTTTGACGGCTGGCAGATGAGGCTGTGTTAGCCCATGTCTGCCAGCAAGACAATAATGTGCGCATTTCAAAATAGTGGAGGAACACATCCATCCTTATTCGTACGGGTACATGGAAGCAGAGAGAGAGCAGGATTTGAACTCCTATCCCAGGAGCTCTGGAATTCTGATTTGGCGCTTCCACCAGCCAAGCAACACCACCTCAGTTATTCAGGAAGTTAAATAATGCAATGCAAGCAAGGCAGTACTGTTTCAGAATTTCAAATAGTTCTGCAGTGATTAAGAGGCCAGACATGTTAGGCTCCTCTCCCCCCCCCCCCCCATTCCAAATTCTTTATTAATATCAGAACTCCAGAGGGGATGTTATGCCGTGTATCGACCACCTGTCTGCTTGCTAAAAGTGGCCTGCTGCAATCCAGGAGCAGAAGTGTAGACAGTCTTAGCGTGCCACCAAACAGACTGCTATAGTGAAGCAGTTCCTGACCCAGAGAGCTTACAGTTCAGTTCTAAATGCAGCTAGGCAGTACAGGGACTGTGCAGGGGGACTGAAATGTTATTTCAAATTCCAGATCTAAGTCTTTCTAGTAGTTAGAACAGGTTGGGGAGTGTGTATGTGGGCTGGTAGCATTGGGAGGGGTGGGGAGGGTCTAGATTTTATTTGAATTCATCTTGTTTCTGCTTTTCTTCCCCCTTCCTTACCTCAGCACCTTTCAGCATGGCAAAGTCGTATGATGACTGGTGGGCTTACAAGGAATCCATTCAGGGCACCTTTGTACCAGGTAAGGCTCACTTCCCTGTGTCTGCCCACTGTCTGTCTGTCTTATCTGCAGATAGAAGCCCTGTCTTGGGTGACCAGACAGGTGCATCCTGGTGATGGCTGCCTTCACACCCACCCCTATTAGGAAAGCCACCAGACTCTAGGACAGGTGTTCATTAGAAATGCGCATTTCTGAGCAGCGAGTGGGTGTCTGCGACCACAGAAAAGAAATTTTTCCATAAGCAGAAATAAATATTGCATGAAAAGCTGTCAGCCCTCACTATAACACACCCTGCTAATGAGAGAATCCCTGCAAGCACTTTACAAATAGAGATGTCTATGTGCAGGCCTAGAATAACAGGGGGTGCTGCAGGGCAGGTGTGAGGTACATTGGTAGAGCTGTGTGTAAGGGTCTCAGTACTGGAATAGCAGGGGGTGCTGCAGGGCAGGAGTAAGATGCATTGGCGGAGCTCTGTGTGAGGGTCTCAGTACCAGAGTAGCAGGTGGTGCTGTAGGGCAGGAATGAGGTGCATTGGCAGAGTAGTATGTAAGGGTCTCAGTACTGGAATAGCAAGGGGTGCTGAAGGCAGGAATGAGGTGCATTGGCAGAGCTGTGTGCGAGGGTCTCAGTACTGGAATACCAAGGGATGCTGCAGGGCAGGAGTGAGGTGCATTGGCAGAGCTGTGTGTTAGGGTCTCAGTACTAGAATAGCAGAGGGTGCTGCAGGGCAGGAGTGAGGTGCATTGGCAGAGCTGTGTGTTAGGGTCTCAGTACTAGAATAGCAGAGGGTGCTGCAGAGCAGGAGTGAGGTGCATTGGCAGAGCTATGTGTGAGTTTCTCAGTACTGGAATATCAGAGAGTGCTTTTGGGCAGGAGTGAGGTGCATTGATAGCTGAGTGTTAGGGTCTCAGTACTAGGTGGATTGACAGAGCTGTGTGTTAGGGTCTCAGTACTAGAATAGCAGAAGGTGCTGCATGGCAGGAGTGAGGTGCTTTGGCGGAGCTCTGTGTGAGGGTCTCAGTACCAGAGTAGCAGGGAGTGCTGCAGGGCAGGAGTGAGGTGCATTGGCAGAGCTATGTGTGAGTTTCTCAGTACTGGAATATCAGAGAGTGCTTCAGGGCATAAGGTGCATTGGTAGAGCTGTGTGTTAGGGTTTCAGTACTGGAATATCAGAGCGTGCTTCAGGACAGGAGTGAGGTGCATTGGCAGAGCTGTGTGTAAGTTTCTCAGTACTAGAATAGCGGAGAGTGCTGCAGGGCAGGAGTGAGGTGCATTGACAGAGCTCTGTGTGAGGGTCTCAGTACTGGAATAGCAGTGGGTGACTCAGGACAGGGGTGAGGTGTATTGGATGAGCTACGTGTGAGGGTCTCGGTACTGGAATAGCAGGGGGGCAGCAGGGCAGGAGTGAGGTGCATTGGCAAAACTGTGTGTGTGACTGTGGCTCTTGATCCACCCCCAGGAAAAGGGAGAAGGTTTTCTTTCTAACTGTATATACTGGGCTGCCTCCTTGAAGTACTTACACCTGCTCTACATCATCCCCCCCGCCCCACCGCATTGCCAACCTCCTCTCATTCACCAGCAGGCACATAAAGATTCATGGAGTTGCAGCACCCCAGGGAAATTTCTCCAGACAGCTCTTTAATCTGCTCCCCTCCTCCGCTTCCTCTGCTCTCTCTTCCTCTACTGGATAGAAAAATTTAATTATTAATAATAAGGCATTAAAGTCCATGAAAAATGTAACATACCATAGCCCTGATGCTTAAAACTTACCGTTCCTTTAATGTTCGACGCTAAACCAGTTCTAACCGGTTTAGCGTACAACCACTTTCAATGAGCAAAATGGCTCTGCGCAGTCTTTTCCATGCTTCGTAGCAGCTTCTGAGAACTATGGAAATATAGTGCAACGAGCTCATTAATGTTAAAATGAGTGCTCCCTGCAATGCCCAGAATGAAGTGCTGGACTGGAGGCGCTGGTATGATTGAACAGCGTGTGTTAAAAGCGTATACCAGCAGGTCTGGGGCTGACAATTGCATGAGAAGTGGAAGTTAAAAAATAAACACGCAATACATTTTTACAGAAAGGGTGGTAAATTCATGGAATAGTCTTCCGGTAGAGGTGGTGGAGACTAAGACTGTGTCTGAATTCAAGAAAGCATGGGAAAGGTACGTGGTATCTTTTAGGGAGAGGAGGAGATAGTGGATGCTGCGGATGGACAAACTGGATGGGCCATTTGGCCTTTATCTGCCATGATATTTCTATAACCATAAAGCTTTATGACATTACAATGGAGTTGTTAAGAGCCTATAACAATAATGCTCTATGACCTCACAATGCAGGTGTAAAGAGCTTAGCCAACAGGAAAAGGAGATGCAAATGTTAAGAGCCTTAGCCAATAGTGAGAGGAGGAGATAGTGGATGCTGCGGAAGGGCAGACTGGATGGGACATTTAGCCTTTATCTTCCATCATGTTTCTATAACCATAAAGCTCTTATGACCTCACAATGCAGGCGTAAAGAGCCTTAGCCAATAGGAAGAGGAGATGCAAATGTCAAGAGCCTTAGCCAATAGGGAGAGGAGGAGATAGTGGATGCTGCGGAAGGGCAGGCTGGATGGGTCATTTAGCCTTTATCTTCCATCATGTTTCTATAACCATAAAGCTCTTATGACCTCACAATGCAGGTGTAAAGAGCCTTAGCCAATAGGAAGAGGAGATGCAAATGTCAAGAGCCTTAGCCAATAGGGAGAGGAAGAGATAGTGGATGCTGCGGAAGGGCAGGCTGGATGGGTCATTTAGCCTTTATCTTCCATCATGTTTCTATAACCATAAAGCTCTTATGACCTCACAATGCAGGTGTAAAGAGCCTTAGCCAATAGGAAGAGGAGATGCAAATGTCAAGAGCCTTAGCCAATAGGGAGAGGAGGAGATAGTGGATGCTGCGGAAGGGCAGGCTGGATGGGTCATTTAGCCTTTATCTTCCATCATGTTTCTATAACCATAAAGCTCTTATGACCTCACAATGCAGGTGTAAAGAGCCTTAGCCAATAGGAAGAGGAGATGCAAATGTCAAGAGCCTTAGCCAATAGGGAGAGGAGGAGATAGTGGATGCTGCGGAAGGGCAGGCTGGATGGGTCATTTAGCCTTTATCTTCCATCATGTTTCTATAACCATAAAGCTCTTATGACCTCACAATGCAGGTTTAAAGAGACGTGGAGGGGGGATAATAAAAAAACCCATCTAAGTCCCCTTTAGTCCTAGGCCCTAAACGCTGAAAGTAGAAACAGGGAAAATGTCCTTTCTCAAAAAAAACATCCAAAATGAGGTTTTTTTTGAGAATGGCCTACCTCTAGGCTCAGCTGTTTAAACGCTCAGACTACCACTACATCTACACTTACAACACATTACCAACCAAAAAAACAGCCTAAGTCCCAAACGCCCAAAACCAGACCTTTTAGATGAAGAAGGGGCCAGTCCTTCGCTTAAAAGCTGGATTCTGTAACCAGTATCTGTCAAAAAGAACACCCAGTTACAGAATCCACACACTCCCCCCCCCCCCCCACAGCAACGATCGCGGCAGGAGAGATGGCTCATCTCCCCAGACACGATGGCGATCGCCTGAACTGCCGCCAACCGCGGCACTTCAGGGTAAGGATCACGGCAGGAGAGATGAGGCATTTCCCCTGACGCGATCCTCCCTCCTGAAGTGCCACGGTTTGTGGCAGTTTGGGGAATCGCTATCGCGGCAGGAGAGATAGCGGCCCCTTTTCGGCACTTATACCTGTTTTGACTTGGTCTAAGTCAAAACGTATAAGTGCCGACTAGGCAACCTGGTAAACCTTTTGGCTATACCTGCTGTACGACTAAGTCTAGGTTGGCCTTTCCCCTCCTCTAAAAACGCCTCTTTTTGCTCTATGCGTTTAGAGGTGGGGGAAACGCCTAAGCTGGTTTTAGATACGTCTAAAACCAGCTTTGATTATCGGTACTTGGACAATCTGGCTTTTTGATTGTCCAAGATTTAGGCTACTTTTTAGATTTTTTTTTGTTTTGATTATGAAGGCGGTAGACGGCGCAGTCATTGCGGGACTTTCGTTTACTTCAGCGCGGCTGCCGACTTTGCTCTAAGTATGGCAGCCACACTGAGGTGCCGTTTGCAGCAGCGCGGGAGGTTCCGGATCCGGCCAGCTGTGCACCCCCTTGGAACGTGCACCCGTGGTGGACCGCCCCCCCTTGGTACGCCACTGTACTGATACTGCCATAGCTCTGACTTTATGGGCTGTGACTCGACTCTGTAGATGCAGTCCAGCCTGAGCATAGCAGAAAGAAATGCAAGCAGCTAACCAGTTGGAGATGGTGCGCTTGGAAATTGGATGTCCCAACTTATTTGGATCAAAGGAGACAAAATGAGGTGCAGATCTATGTGGTTGAGTCCTTTGCAAGTAGAAAGCCAAAGCACGCTTACAGTCCAGAGTATGAAGAGCTGATTCTCCAGGGTGAGAATGCTTTGGAAAAAAACACTGGAAGTACAATGGATTGATTGAGGTGACACCACTTTAGGTAAGAATTTATTATGAGTACGGAGAACCACCTTGTCATGATGGAAGACTGTGAAAGGTGGGTCAGCTAATAAAGCTCACTGACTCTGTGAGCAGATGTGAGAGCAAGTGAGATATTTGAGATGAGCCGAAGCCATTGGTTCAAAAGGAGGCTTTATCAATTGAGCAAGGACAGCATTGAGATCTCAAACCACTGGAGGCAGTTTGAGAGGTGGTTTGACATTGAAAAGTCATTTCATAAATATGTAAACCACAGGATGAGTAGAGAGGGGTTTCCCTTCGATAAGCTGATGAAAAGCAGCAATTGCACTGAGATGGATTCGAATGGATGTGGCTTTGAGGCCAGATTGAGACAAATGCAACAGATAATCCAAAATTGAAGACAAGGAGGTAGATTGAGGCTCCTTGTGATGAATGATTCACCAAGCAGAAAATCTAGTCCATTTCTGGTTATAACATTGCCGAGTAGTAGGCTTCCTAGAAGCTTCTAGAATGTCCTGTACAGATTGAGAAAACTGTAGAGTGGCAGTTAGGTTGAGAGGTACCAAGCTGTTAGGTGTAGAGACTGCAGGTTGGGATGAAGCAGAGACCCCTGACTCTGTGTAAGCAGAGACTGAAAAACTGGTAGAAGAAATGGCTCCCTGCTGCTGAGTTGAAGTAAAAGGGAGAACCAAGGTTGCTTGGGCCATCGAGGAGCTATCAGAATCATGGTGGCATGGTCTTGTTTGAGTTTGACAAGAGTCTTGAGAATGAGAGGGAATGGAGGGAACTGATTCGTCCATTCCAGAAGAAAATCATCTGCCTCAAGGCGATGAGGAGAGTAGATCCTGGAGCAAAACAGAGACAGTTTGTGGTTGTGGGGAGACGCAAAGAGGTCTATCTGAGGGGTTCCCCACTGAGAAAAAATGTGATGTAGAGGCAAAGAATTGAGTGTCCATTCATGAGGTTGGAGAAGACGACTCAATTTGTCTGCCAAACAGTTTTTCTCCCCTTGAATTTAGACTGCTTTCAGAAAGGTGTTGTGATTGATTGCCAGTTCCACACCTTTTGAGCTTCCTGACAAAGAGGGAGAGATCCTGTACCTCCCTGCTTGTTGACGTAGTACATGACAACGTGATTGTCTGTCTGAATGAGGACGACTTGACCGTGGAGATGTTGAAAAGCTTTGAGAGCATTGAAGATCGCTCTGAGTTCCAACAGATTGATGGGACAGCGATGATCTATGCTGGACCAATGGCCTTGAGTACAGAGACTATCGAGATGAGCCTCCCAAGCCTAGGTCAAGGAATCTGTAGTGAGGACTTTCTGATGAGGGGTGTTTGAAACAGTAAACCTCTGAAGAGATTGGAAGAGAGCATCCACTGGTGGAGAGACTGTCTCAATGAAGGAGTCACTGTAATGTGTTGAGAGAGTGGGTTGAAAGCCTGAGCCCACTGAGATGCCAGGGTCCACTGAGGAATTCTGAGGTGAAATCTGGCAAAAGGAGTCACGTGAACTGTAGAGGCCACGTGACCGAGGAGAACCATCATGTGTCTGGCTGATATTGAAGATAGGGAAGACACTTTCCAGCAGAGTTGAATGAGAGCATCTTGACGCTGTTGAGGAAGAAATGCTCTGAGTTGCACAGTATCCAGTACAGCTCCAATGAAATGCAAAGTCTGAGAGGGTTGTAGCTGGAATTTGGGAAAGTTGATTTTGAAGCTCAAACTTTGGAGGAGCCACGTAGTTCGTTGGGTCACTACAATAACCCCCTAAGATGTTGAATCTTTGATGAGCCAGTCATCCAGGTAGGAAACACCTGGAGCCCATGGTTGCACAGAGCTGCTTCTACCACAACGAGGCACTTGGTGAACACTCTGGGAGATGATGCCAGGCCAAATGGTAGCACTCTGTATTGAAAATGAAGATTTCCCACCCGTAATCTGAGGAACTTGCGAGAGGCTGGATGAATGGGAATGTGAGTGTAAGCCTCTTTGAGATCTAGAGAACATAACCAATCATTCTGATTTAGAAGAGGATAAAGGGATGCCAGAGACAACATGCAAAATTTCTCTCTGACAAGAAATTTGTTGAGTGCTCTGAGGTCCAAGATCGGTCGCAGATCACCCGTCTTCTTCGGCACTAGGAAGTAACAGGAGTAAAAAACCCTTCTCTGCTGTTCCAGAGGAACCTCCTCAATGGCACAGAGATGGAGCAGAGCCTGGGCTTCCTGGAGAAGAAGGGTGGTTTGCGATGGATTTGAAGGATACTCTCTTGGAGGTAGATCTGAAGGAATCTGGGTGAAATGAATAATAATAATAATAACAGTTTATATACCACAGGTCCGTAAAGTTCTATGCGATTTACAATGATTAAAAAATATTACAGACTTGAGTAGTACTAACAGAGTTAAGGTTTAGCGGTCAGTTATTGTGGGGAAAGATTCTGCAGTGCAGCTACCTAAGTACTTTAAGAACAAATATGTTTTTAGATGTCTCCTAAATTCCCCCAAAGTATTAGCAAGCATGAGTAATTGTTTCAGATCTTTACCCCATAATGCTGCCTGATATAAGAAGAGATGTTGATGATGTCTTTTAAATTTACATCCTTTAACCTGTGGAGAAACAAAATTCAAGTCTGAGCTTCTCTTAAGTCGATTGGTTGAGAAAGAGAAAAGGTCGGTTATATATCTGGGGGCTAGGCCGAAAAATACCTTAAAGCAGAAACACCCAAACTTAAACTTCACACGTGCCTCCATTGGCAGCCAATGCAGGAGTCGGTAGGAAGGAGTTACATGATCGAACTTCTTCAGCCCAAGAATCAGCCTGACCGCCGCATTTTTCACCAGTTGTAATCACTGCAAGTTCTTCTGGGAAATTGCCAGATAGGCGATATTACAGTAGTCAAGTTGGTTCAGTATAAGAGATTGTACCAGAATTCTGAATGATGAAGCATCAAAATATGCTCTAATGGACCGAAGCTTCCAGAGAGTAAAAAAGCCTTTTCTGACCAAAGAGTCCACCTGGTATTTCATAGTTAGGCCCTGGTTTAATATTACACCCAGTACCTTCATAGTAGATTGGATAGGGTAACTGATGCACAGCGATGTTTTAGCATCAAGTGGGTGTAGCGAGGCTACGAAGAATTTTGTTTTTTCTGAGTTTAGTTTCAGTTTAAATTCAGTCATCCATTGTTCCATCACATGAAGAGAGGGAATCAGCCTTCCCTGATGATTGAGAGAACCCAGAGGTAAGATGTGATTAGCTCCCATCGTTGGTAAAAATGATGGAGAAGACCTCCAATGGGTAAAGGAAAATATTTCTACCTATTGGTTTTAAAAGTATTTCCCTATAACTTCTTTGAGTGTCCCCTAGTCTTTGTAATTTTTGACGGAGTGAAAACCCGTTCTACTCCATTCAGGATTTTGTAGACTTCAATCATATCTCCCCTCAGCCGTCTCTTTTCTAAGCTGAAGAGTCCTACCCGTTTCAGTCTTTCCTCATATGAGAGGAGTTCCATTCCCTTTACCATCTTGGTCGCTCTTCTTTGAACCTTTTTTAGTGCTGCTATATCTTTCTTGAGATAAGGAGACCAGAATTGAACGCAATACTCCAGGTGAGGTTGCACAATGGAGTGATACAGGGGCATTATGACACTCCTAGTCTTTTTAACCATCCCTTTTTAAATAATTCCTAGCATCCTGTTTGCTTTTGTGTGTCCCTGTCCCTGTCTCTGCTGCCTGACCCCAGCTCATGCCTGCCTCAGTTCAATGTTTAAAAATATATATATATATATATATATATATATATATATATATATATATATATATATATATATATATATTTTTTTTTTTTTTAGTTCAAAGAGTTTTATTGATTTTATATATGAGAAGAAATACAAAGCCAACAATATGGGTGTTCTAATAAGGAACACAGAATAACAATAGCATTAACAAATGTGAAGTGAATCCCCAATGAAAGAGTAATCACAAATGAATAAATGCTTAAGAAAGAAAAAGATGAGAAGACATTTGTTAAAAAAAAAAAAAAAAAGGGTGTAAACCCATTAGGTGATAAGTTCTAATAATGAGTCAGAGTAATCAGTCAAGCTGATCCAAACATAGAATGTAAAATAAAAGAAAATGGTATATACAGCATGAGATATGTGACAGCCGGAGAAATGCCTGAAATCAGATGATAAAGGGTAAGGTAAGATACAGAACATATTAATATATAAACATAGACGTCAAGGATCTGCTTTACAATATTCTAGTACGGGAGACCAGATTTTTACATAAGTGGACATGGAATTATTGCATTCAGCAAAATGACATTCATATTTCACAAGGAGACATATAGAGTTCCACCATTGAGTGACATGTAATTTAGTGGTATCCTTCCAATTGTGGAGGATAGTGGAGAGAGCAGTGAATAAAAGAATAATTAACAAGCGTTCATATATTTGAATTCTTTGACTTGGTTGCTGCAAAGTGGAAATGGCAGATGAAGTTCAGGCTGCATTCTGCATCATAAGTTCTTGGAATAGGTCTTTCCCTCCTTGGGGCACTGATAGTAAATGCTTGCATAGCCCCTCCACTGTATTTTGTTTCTCTCTTTTGGTTTAGGTCCGGCATTCTGGGGCCTGGTAAATGCTGCCTGGAATCTCTGCGCCATTGGCAAGCGTCAGTCTCCCGTTGACATTGACACCAGCCAGGTGGTCTTCGATCCCTTCCTGCACCCCCTCCGACTCAGCTTGGGAGGCAAGACGGTATGTGACTAAGGTGGTGGTGAACTCAGGCGAGCAAAGAGAAGGCATGTAACATGGGTGACCTCTCTTCCCTCTCAGGTCAGTGGGATGCTGTGTAACACAGGCCGGCATGTCTCCTTTCTGCCCGAGAGGCACCGGGCGGTGAACATGTCAGGGGGTCCTCTCCTCTACACCCATCGGCTGGAGGAGGTGCGGCTGCACTTCGGCAGTGAAGATGATGCAGGGTCCGAGCATTTCATGAACAAGAGGGCATTCTCTGCAGAAGTGAGCGCAGTCCAATGTCTCCTCCCTTCTGGCACAGTCCTTTCTCCTTCCCTCAAGAGTCAAGCCCAGTATCTCCCCTTCCCTAGGCACCGGCAGACACTATCCCACCCTTCCATCAAACACCAGAACCAACATCTCCCCATCATTCTCCCCACTGTCTCCATTTCCCCCTCCCTCCACTAGCCCTTTCTTCCTTTCTTCCCCTATCTCTACTCCCTCTCCTCCTGCTCATTCCCTCCCCTTTCATCCTCCTCTTCCACTCTCCCCTCTCTATCTCTTCTCCTGCTCATCCCATCCCTTCCTCGCTCTCTCCCCTTGGTGCTCTCTGAAGCTCTTCTTTCTATTCCCCCCTCCCCCAGGTGCAGCTGATCCACTATAACCAGGAACTTTACAAAAACATGAGCGAAGCCGCTTCAAACCCCAACGGACTGGCAATTGTCTCCTTACTCATCAACGTGAGTCCAGACCACTTCATCTCTCCCAAGCACATTCTCCTCATACTCAAGCCCCTCACAACCCTGACATACCGTCTAGATCCACAACAGACACATCCCCAGCCCCCCTCTGTCCCCACCCCATATCCTCTGACAGCCTCCTTTCTTCCTGAGCAGGTAGCGAATAATTCCAACTCCTTCCTCAGCCGGATGTTGAATAGAGAAACGACCACAAGAATCTCCTTCAAGGGTAAGAGGTCTGGGGTCATGGATAGGTGGCAATTACAGAGAACGTCTACATGAAGGCAGGTGTTGCTAGCAGAGTATCAGCTTCTGAAGACATCCTAGATCTGTTTTCCCTTCACCAAAGGAGGTTCCAGCCAGACATGAATATATACCCCATGAGATGGGGAGATCTGAGAGATATTCAAGCACCTCAAAAATAAATCAGACACTGGAAACATTTGTTTCAAAAAGAAAGGTCAATGCGTCAGGCACTGAGGGGATAGATGTGGGAGTAGCAAGTCAAACATATTGCTTTGTGGACGCATGAGGCACATTTCTAGATGGATCTAAGTGTTGGGGGTAATAAGGCATAAAGGCTGGAAGGGGCACAGAAGATCATCAGTGGTGGGGGAGTGAGGGGTAAACCCTGGGAAGGGCACAGAGGATCCTCAGTGGTGGGGAAGAGAGGATTAAAGCCTGGGATGGGCACAGAGGATCCTCAGTGGTGAGAGAGTGAGGGGTAAAGCCAGGAGGGCACAGGATCTTGAAAAGGTTGTAATTTGGGCTCTGCATTTTCTCTCTCTCACATTCCACATCTTTGCTTCTGCTTTAGGTGACAGCACTTCCCTACAGGATCTGGCCCTGGACCAGCTGTTCCCAGACACCTTTGCTTTTGTGACCTACCAGGGGTCAACGACTTCGCCCCCCTGTTACGAGACCGTCACCTGGATCATCATCGACCAGCCCCTGAACATCACATCCATGCAGGTACTTGCCATAGGGGATAATAAGATGCATTATGGGAACTCTCAAGGGAGCCTGGACATCTGTATTCAATTTCAGTTAGGGGGGGGAACTGTATAAGGAGAGACGCACCATAGGCAAGAGAGAAATTCTAGAGATGTCAACTTGTCAAAGTCCAACACAGTTCCCTTCCTACACCTTATACATTATAGATTTTCATATCATGAGATCTCTCTCGGGATTTGAGTCATCCAAATGACTTAGTGTTGCCTTTCTCACTCCTTAGAAAATGTGGCCTTTCACTACTGGTTTCCTCGAGCAGATACCTGTTCCGTTCTAAGAAAGCCATGAACTTATTTCTTCAGGACTTTCCTCGCAAAAGGGTCAATGCAGAAAGCTAGCGCAGACGGCAGCGTGCCCACAGTCTTCTGGATGCACAACACCAGTGGCATAGTAAGGGGGCAGTACGCCCCAGGCGCTGTCTTGATAGGGTCGCTGGTACCCACCTCCTCTCTGCCTCTCTAGCTCCTCCCCCCCACCCCCCATTACCACGCACACGCACCTCTTTAACATTTGGGGTGTGAGCAGCAACCCAAACCTGCTGCTCATGCTAGTGTCAGCTCTTCCTCTGACATCACTTCCTGAATCCATGCCTAGGAAGTGACATCAGAGGAAGAGCCCATGCTGGCGCGAGCAGCAGGTTAGGGTTGCTGCTTGCGTGCCCCGGATGTTAAAGAGGTACGGGGAAAGGGAAGGGGTTCGGGCATGTGTGGACACGACAGGAGGGGGCAGGGAAGGAGCAGATGGGGGGAGGAGAAGAGGGAGGGGTGCCACTACCCTGTGCGCCTCTCAGCCTCGCTACGCCACTGCACGACACAAAAGGATTTTGTCAAGCTCCTTTACAGGCCTACCCGCCTTCTCGGCAACTTTGATCAATGAATAAGGATTTGTTAGATGTGGCAGCAATCCGCCAGCCTAAGCCTCTGGAATTCACTGCCACAGAAAATTAAACCTCCCCCCCCCCCTTTTTACAAAACCGTAGCGCGGTTTGTAGCACCAACAATGACAGTAACAGCTCCAGCGCTCATAGGAATTCTATGAGCGTTGGAGCTAATACTGCCGCAGCCCGCGTTAAACACCATGCTACAGTTTTGTAAAAAAAAACAAAAGGGGAGGGGGGATAAGTTTATTCCTTCTTTATTAACTTTTCCTAATAGCTTTAAAACATTTTCTTTTAAGCAGGCCTTCACAGGTTATAATTTATATTCCGCCTTTATACAAGGCAGGCCACAAGATTACATGCATAATAAAATACAAAATGAGTGATTTTTATTTTTAAGTTGATTTCAATGATTATTTGTACGGGAGTGGGTTCAAACCCACGCTGCTCCTTGTAACATAGTAACATAGTAGATGACGGCAGATAAAGACCCGAATGGTCCATCCAGTCTGCCCAACCTGATTCAATTTAAATTTTTATTTTTTTTTTCTTAGCTATTTCTGGGCAAGAATCCAAAGCTTTACCCGGTACTGTGCTTGGGTTCCAACTGCCGAAATCTCTGTTAAGACTTACTCCAGCCCATCTACACCCTCCCAGCCATTGAAGCCCTCCCCTGCCCATCCTCCTCCAAACGGCCATGCACAGATACAGACCGTGCAAGTCTGCCCAGTAACTGGCCTAGTTCAATCTTTAATATTATTTTCTGATTCTAAATCTTCTGTGTTCATCCCACGCTTCTTTGAACTCAGTCACAGTTTTACTCTCCACCACCTCTCTCGGGAGCGCATTCCAGGCATCCACCACCCTCTCCGTAAAGTAGAATTTCCTAACATTGCCCCTGAATCTACCACCATTCAACCTCAAATTATGTCCTCTGGTTTTACCATTTTCCTTTCTCTGGAAAAGATTTTGTTCTACGTTAATACCCTTCAAGTATTTGAACGTCTGAATCATATCTCCCCTGTCTCTCCTTTCCTCTAGGGTATACATATTCAGGGCTTCCAGTCTCTCCTCATACGTCTTCTGGCGCAAGCCTCCTATCATTTTCGTCGCCCTCCTCTGGACCGCCTCAAGTCTTCTTACGTCTTGTGACCCTGGGCAAGTCACTTAATCCCCCCATTGCCCCAGGTACATTAGATAGATTGTGAGCCTACCAGGACAGATAGGGAAAAGTGCTTGAGTACCTGAATAAATTCATGTAAACCGTTTTGAGCTCCCCTGGGAGAACGGGATAGAAAACTGAATTTTTTAAAAAAAAAATTGTTGTCATTTATTTATGGTTTTTGTGCTGATTATATTGTACGATGTTGATTTTCAAATGTATATTTTGTAATCTCTTTAGAGTTTTAGATAACGCAGAATATAAATCTATAATATAAATGCAAAAGTTTGCACAGGCAGCAGTACACTTTTAGCATTTTCAGGGCGCAATACGCACAAAAGGAGCAAACCAGATGCAAAATCTCATGTCAGACACCAGGGCACTGCTTATGTGGTAATGAGAACATAAGAATAGCCTTACTGAGTCAGACCAATGGTCCATCAAGTCCAGTAGCCCGTTCTCATGGTGGCCAATCCAGGTCCCTAGTACCTGGCCAAAACCCAAGGAGTAGCAACATTCCATGCTGCCAATCCAGGGCAAACAGTGGCTTCCCCCATGTCTTTTTCATTAACAGACTATGGACTTTTCCTCCAGGAACTTGTCCAATCCTTCCTTAACACCAGCTAAGCTATCCGCTCTTACCACAACCTCTGGCAACGCGTTCCAGAGCTTAACTATTCTCCGCGTGAAAAAAGTTTCCTCCAATTGGTTTTAAAAGTATTTCCCTGTAACTTCATCGAGTGTCCCCCCCCCCTAGTCTTGGGGTCACAACCAGACTGCGGAGAATAAAATCGCATCATCAGCCCATGTCTCCCACTGAGCCCACGCTATAACTAGGCCCGAATGGGCTCCACAGAGGGCGGAAGCTGATGGCAGCATCGCTATACAGAGGCTGACAGCAGTTGCACAGGGAGCAAAGTAAGACTGAGGCGAGCGCAGTGCAGGAACTTTTCTCAAACTACTTCAACTGAAATTATGAAGTTGAGAGAGAGGAAACTGAGACGAAACTAGAACTTTCAGGGATGCGTGTAAATAGATTATATTTCATTGAAATGGCTAACCTCCTTAGGAGGTGTGTAAATATAATGGATAGAATATTTAGTTGCAATAGTAAATCTAGTATTACATGTATGTAGGACAATTGATTTGGTATAAACATGTTATATAAGTGGGATGATCAATGTGCCAGTAATATATATAGGACGATGGATTATGGCATAATCATGCCGGTATTAACTCTGTAACACCACCACAGAGCTATGTGTATTTCAGTATAGAGCCCATGCATTGTAACACCTCACAACTCCTTATGGTAACATCTCTACAGAAGCTCATGTATCATAACATAGTAACATAGTAAATGACGGCAGATAAAGACCTGAACGGTCTTCCAGTCTGCCCATAATTTATACTCATTAAAAAATGCATGATTAGATTAACTTGTCTCTTCTTTGATATTTCTGGGTCATAGACTGTAAAATCTGGTATTGTCCTAAGTCAGTGGCGTACCTAGCATATGTGACACCCCCTCCCCGATCTATATGAAAAATATGATTTTTAGTAACAATCCACATTTCGCACAACAAGAGTGTACCTAGGAAAAGGCAGCATCTTAAACAATGCAGTGAGCACTAGAACACCAACACATATATTGTAAAACTAAGTAAGCCAGATCCCGCACAGTCAATTGATCCTGCAGTCAATGCCAACTGAAAACTATGTCCTTTTTATACACACAGAACAGAGATACACCCTCGCCCAATATGGAATAATCACAAACTAAAAATAGAAATATGTAGACAAAAGTTAAACCGAACCGCCAAGAAACCAGACTCTGCATACAATGCAACACCACAAAAACTGTAACACATGTCCTCTAATACTGTGCAAAATATAAAGACAGTAGATGTAAATTTGAAAAAACTGATACATAACAATCACCACTTTACAAATTAACAAATAAAAATAAAACAAATAATGAGAAATAAGAAAATACCATTTTATTGGACTAATCCCCATAAGCTCGGTCCCCATCCCCGCAAACCACCTGATTCCATCCACACAAGCCTTGAATTGTTTTATATTGAACTTATTATATTAAAGTATAAAAAGAAACAATATTCTGTACAATTGTCAATTTATAAATCAGCGTCTTCACCCCACTCTCTCTTCCCCATTTCCCTTCAGCGTCCTCAGCCCACTCTCTCCACTTTCCTTCAGTGCATGCACATAAAAACAAGCAAGTAATTTTATATCATTTTCATTCTATTCATTCATAGAAATTAAAGTCTAAATAATGCCAGTCACATAATGAAACATGATTCTACAAAAATAATTCCCTGTACAGTCAAGCCTGCAAGGATTACTAGATGTCTTTCAGCAGCTCCCCTCCCTCCCTTCCCCTTACCTTTGTGGCCAAGTCAAAATGATCTACCAACAATAAAATTTTAAAAACACAAAGCACACTGTATGCATAGAAAATGTTAATTATCATTTATATTCCATGGGTTTTCAAAGAGGTCAAGGCAGATGACTTTATGCAGTCACCTCAGTAACATAGAAACATAGAATATGACGGCAGAAAAGAGCCTTCGGCCCTGCAAGTCTGCCCACTCAAATAACTCTCCGCCAAATATACCCCCTCCCTTTTTACTAAACCGCGATAATGGTTTTTAGCGCAGGGAGCTGCGCTGAATGCCCCACGCTGCCTCTCGATGCTCATAGGCTCCCTGCGCTAAAAACTGCTATTGCAGTTTAGTAAAAGGGGCCATAGTGCAAAATAGAGAGAGCATATATAAATTCTCAAAACTTTATTCTTCTGACTGTGCATCCAATATTTCTTCCCTTCTTTCAGCCTCCTGTATGCTTCCTCTCCTCCAGACCTCATCCCCTCCCCCAACTTTTTCTTTGTTTCATCCTGCTCCCTTCTTTTTCTCTCTCCATGCCCTCTTTCTTTCTGTATATCTGTCTTTCTCTCTCTCTCCGTGCCCCATTTCTTTCTTTCTTTCTTTCACCCTGCCCCCTTCTTTCTTTCTCTGTCTGTCTTTCTCTCTCTCCATGCTCATTTCTTTCTTTCACCCTGCCCCCTTCTTTCTTTCTCACTCCATGCCCCCTTTCTTTCTGTATGTCTGGCTTTCTCTCTCTTTCCGTGCCCCATTTCTTTCTTTCACCCTGCCCCCTTCTTTCTTTTTCTCTCCATGCCCCCTTTCTTTCTCTGTCTGTCTTTCTCTCTCTCCGTGCTCCATTTCTTTCTTTCATTCTTTCACCCTACCACCTTCTTTCTTTCTCTCTCCATGCCCCCTTTCTTTCTGTATATCTGTCTTTCTCTCTCTCTCCATGCCCCATTTCTTTCTTTCACCCTGCCCCCTTCTTTCTTTCTCTCTCCATGCCCCCTTTCTTTCTCTATGCCTGGCTTTCTCTCTCCGTGCCCCATTTTTTTCTTTCTTTCTTTGTTTCACCCTGCCCCCTTTCTTTCTTTCTTTCTTTCTTTCTCCCTGCCCTCCCCCATGCCACCGCCATTGGAAAACATGCTGCCACCGCCGCCGGTGAAAGGCTGCCATCAAGAACAGGCCGGCGCCGAGTTCTCCCTCCCTACTTTTCTTCCCTGCGGGGCCGACCAACTCTCGCCGCCCGACGTCAATTCTAAAATCAGAGAGGACGTTCTGGGCCAGCCAGGCAACGATTGGCTGGCCCAGAACGTCCTCTCCGACGTCAGAATTGACGTCAGGTGGCGAGAGTTGGTCAGCTCTGCGGGGAAGAAAAGCAAGGAGAACTCGGCGCCGGCTTGTTCCCGATGGCGGCAGTGGCAGCCTATTCCCCGGCAGCAGCCTATTCCCTTGTGGGTGGCCAGTTGTGCACCCCCTTGGGGCGTGCACCTGGGGATGACTGCTCCCCCCTTGGTATGCCACTGTCCTAGGTTCCAAATCCTGAAGTTGCTGTCCAGGCTCACTCCAGTCTATTCAACCATCTCGTTGTTTGCAGGATATCTACCATAAAGTCTGGCCAGTAACATCCTCATGTTCTATATTAGTGGAGTTCCCATTGATGCCCTCCCCAGCCCATCCTACACAAACCGTACAAGTCGGTCCAATATCGGCCTTAGTTCTTTAATTTATACCATTTGTTTTCTAATTAGAGATCCTCTGTGTTTATCCCATTCTTTTTTGAATTCCATCACCATTTTCCTCTCCACTAGAGAGTTGCGCGGGGACAGAAATACTACCCATCCCCGCCAGTATCCTCTCTGTCCCCACCCGTCCCTGTCAGGATCCTCTCCGTCCTCACCCATCCCCGTAAGGAATTACCTCCATCCCCGTCAGGATCCTCTCCGTCCCCACCCATCCCCGCAAGGAATTACCTCCATCCCTGCCCGTCCCCATAAAAAGCAGCAATTACTTCTGACAGGATCATCAATTCCACAGTTTCTTTTGCTGTTTTCCTTGTGGAATCTCTTTAGTGGAACCCTTTTTTTGTTTTCTGTTCAGGTAATTAACTTTTAAACCCCCCTCTTTTACTAAGGCTGACGTGTCCATTATATTATATGGATGAACCCTGCTTGCAAAGTCTTCCATCCCCGTGGCTAGAGGGGGGTCCCCGTGGGAGTCCCGTGGGTTAGGGGGGGGATTCCAGCAGGACCCCCGCAGGACCTGCGGGATTCCCGCGATCCCCCGTTCCCGTGCAGACCTCTACTCTCCACCACTTCCCTCGGGAGGGCATTCCAGGCATCTACCACCCTCTCCGTGAAGAAGAATTTCCTAACATTGCTCCTGAGTCTTCCTCCCTGCAACCTCAAATTATACCCTCTATTTTTAACACCTTTACAGAAGCTCATGTATTGTAGCACCTTTGCAGAGGCTCATGCAAACCACTCTGAATTGACTCCCCATTCATTAGCAGCGGTATAGAAGCTCTCAATAAACAACTTGAAGACTATGTTGGACGAGGCGCAGAAATGTTAGCCTAGTCTTTTTCAGGAGCGTCTGTGAGGATTTAACACTTGCTTCTTTTTACTGCGAGCGTTAACAGTAGCCACCGTGTTTGGGGGATGTAACGGTTCTCTGCTCAGGTGCAAACAGAAAAAAAAATTGTATCTGTGCACGCGCTGTATCGTTGCTCTGTGCATAACCATCACCACTGCAACATTTTATCTCCTTCTTCCCCTTTTCATCCCCCCCCCCCCCCTCAGATGCACTCTTTACGCCTCTTGAGCCGGCACCCGGCTCGGAACATCTTCCAGAGCATGAGTGACAATGTCCGACCTGCGCAGCCGCTCTATCAGCGAGGGCTAAGAAGCAACCTGGACTACCGCCGACCAGGCCGGCGCTGTACAGGGCCCTCCTATAGGCTGCAGGGTATGTACTCCCTCGAGGATTTTTACTCCCAAATTCTATCTTTTTAGAGCCCCAAAGGATGTCTCTGGACTCACAGCTGCCCCAGCAGGGGTCTTTTCTAGGCTAACAGAGCACCTCTCTAGCTGAGCTAGCCTTAATTGCTGAAGGCTAGGGGTGGGGGGTGGGGATGGAGAGAGCATAAAGTGCAGTTACTTATCTGTAACATAGGCTCTTACTAAAAGTGGATATGTGTAATATAATTAGAATCTAGACAGCTGAAGAACCTTTCCCCATTCCAAACTTTACCCCCGCACTCCTCCACCATTGAACATATGAGCTGCCGTACTGGGACAGACCGAAGGTCCATCAAGCCCAGTATCCTGTTTCCAACAGTGGCCAACCCAGGTCCCAAGTACTAGGAAGAAACCCAACGAGTAGCAACATTCCAGAGCTGAGATTATGATGTCATAATGCCTCATTCCACCAATGCCTAAGAGCCAACCTCAGCAGTGATGTCACAACACTTGGCTTACATAAGAGCTGCCATACTGGGGCAGATCAAAGATCCATTTAGCCCAGTACCCTGTTTCGAACAGTGGCCAACCCAGGTCCCAAGTACCAGGCAGAAACCCAAAGAGCAGCAACATTCCAGAGCTGTGATTATGATGTCATAATGCCTCATTCCACCAATGCCTAAGAGCCAACCTTATCAGTGATGTTACAATGGCTTCATTGTCCTAAACTTGGCTCACATAAGAACATAAGAGCTGCCATACTGGGACAGACTGAAGGTCCATCAAGCCTAGTATCCTGTTTTCAACAGTGGCCAACCCAGGTCCCAAGTACTAGGAAGAAACCCAACGAGTAGCAACATTCCAGAGCTGAGATTATGATGTCATAATGCCTCATTCCACCAATGCCTAAGAGCCAACCTCAGCAGTGATGTCACAACACTTGGCTTTACATAAGAGCTGCCATACTGGGGCAGATCAAAGATCCATTTAGCCCAGTACCTTGTTTCGAACAGTGGCCAACCCAGGTCCCAAGTACCAGGCAGAAACCCAAAGAGCAGCAACATTCCAGAGCTGTGATTATGATGTCATAATGCCTCATTCCACCAATGCCTAAGAGCCAACCTTATCAGTGATGTTACAATGGCTTCATTGTCCTAAACTTGGCTCACATAAGAACATAAGAGCTGCCATACTGGGACAGACTGAAGGTCCATCAAGCCTAGTATCCTGTTTTCAACAGTGGCCAACCCAGGTCCCAAGTACCAGGCAGAAACCCAAATAGTAGCAACATTCCATACTAAACTAATCTAAAACTTAGCATTATATACCGGGTCATCAACCAAAGGAAGCTCGACTTAAGAAAATAAAAACATAAGTATCGCCTCTGCTGGGTCAGACCAGGGGTCCATTGCGCCCAGCAGCCCGCTCCCACGGCATCCCTCCAGGTCCTTGACCTTTAAATTCCCACCACCTGAATTGTTTATGCCCTAATCCTGAAGTACCTTGTATAGTACCCCTCTGTCTATACCCTATAATCCCTTTCTCCTTCAAGAAGTCATCCAAGCTCTTTTTGAAACCCATTATTGTACTCTGTCCTATCACCTCTCCTGGAAGTGCATTCCAGGTGTCCACCACCCTCTGAGTGAAGAAGTACTTCCAAGCATTCGTCTTGAATCTGTCTCCTTTCAGCTTTTCTGAGTGCCCTCTTGTTTCTGACTCAGTTAACAATAATTGTAAAGGAATACTAAGAGAAAAACAACAGGAAATTGCAAAGGGTTAATTTTCAAAGTGTTTAGCAAATAAAAAAAGTTTTTTAAAAGATTTGCGGAAGAATTGAAAAGAACTAGGGCTTCTCAGAATTAGAGGGAGTTCATTCCATAGTTGAGAAAATTTGAAAACCAAAGAATTGCTAAAGTTCTTGACTCCTTTCATCCCTTTTCTAGAAGGGAGGGAGAGTTTGAATTGTTGAATGCCTCTTGCATAGGAAAAATCTGTAAACGTTCCATAGCAGAGGAACAAGAGGAGTGATGCATGCACATTTAGATTGAATCCTAAAATAACCGGGAGCCAGGGTGTCAGGTCAAAAGCGCGCCGGGACAAAGGTGCGCCCAGACAATTGAGCGCAGCGCGCGCTGCAGCACCACTCTAAGTTACTGTTTTTAGCGCTCCGACGGGGGAACGTGGGGGGGAACCCCCCACTTTACTTAATAGACATCGCGCCGCGTTGTGGGGGCGTTGTGGGGGGTGGGGGGGTTGTAACCCCCCACGTTTTACTGAAAACTTCACTTTTTCCCTGTTTTTAGGGAAAAAGTTCAGTTTACAGTAAAATGTGGAGGGTTACAACTCCCCAAACCCCCCATAATGCCGGCGCGATGTCTATTAAGTAAACTGGGGGGGTTCCCCAACAAAACCCCCCGTTGGAGCCCCTAAAAACTGTAATTTAGAGCGGCGCGGCGGCACGCGCTTTTGTCTTTCGCGCCGTTGTCTATGAACCGGGAGCCAGTGAAGGCTCAAAAGCAAAGGAGTCACATGGTCAAATATGCTTTTTCCAAAAGATCAACTTCGCAGCGGTATTCTGAATCAATTGTAATCTTTGGAGACAGATCTTTGTAATGCCGAAATAAATAGCGTTAATCTAGCCGGGATAATATGATTGATTGAACCAGAACAGAAAAATGTCGTTGATGGAAGAGAGATCTAACCTTCCTCAGCATTTGTAAACTGTAGAACAAACACTAGGAAGTTCTTTTTTACCCAGAGGGTGGTGGACACATGGAACGCGCTTCCGGAGGCCGTGATAGGCCAGAGCACGTTACAGGGCTTCAAAGAAGGTTTGGATAGGTTCCTAGAGGATAAAGGGATTGAGGGGTACAGATAGGAGTTGAAGTAGATTATAGGAATAGTCAGGGACCACTGCACAGGTGTTAGGCCTGAAGGGCATTTTTTAACCAGAGAATTTATTTGATCCTTAAAGGTAAGAGGATTCAAAAAGAACTCCCAATATCTTAGGGGAGAACTCGATCTGCAGGGAGGCCCCAGAATCCAGAGATAGAATGGGAGGAAGGCAGTCCAGTTTTGGGCCTAACCACAAAAGTTTAGTTTTTGCCGCTTTTAGCTTCATCTGGACAGACATAGCCCAAGCTTGAAGTTTAGAAATACAGTGGTACCTCGGAATACGAACAACTTGGAATCCGAACTTTTTTTTTTTTTTTTTTAGTAAATTTTATCTTGGAATCCAAACTTGTGAGAGAACCCAGAATACAGCAGAGCGAGAACCGGCAGATTTCGGTGCTTCCTTTCCGCGAAACTCCTCAGCAGCTCCCGATCACCTGTACACAAGGGGAAATGCCAGCTCCTCTGTGCTGTTTTTACAGGTGGCGAAGGAGAAATTAAAAGTGGCAGATGCGAGTGCTTAGAGGGGTGGGGGGGTTGGTGCTTGGTTTCTTGGTTGGGTTCATTTGTCTCCACGCAGATACCACGCGGTAGACTCTTTCATCATGTGTTCTGGTTTCTGATTTCTGGTTGTATTTGTTTCCGGATTATTGTATATTTTCTCTTGTATTTTTAATTTATAATAAAGCTTTCAAACTTTAAAAAAAAAAAAAGTTGCAGATGCTAATTCGCCGGTAATAGTCAACCCCTCCGATCACCTATGTAAGCCATGCTGCCAGAAAGATGGGGAAGGTAAAAGTTTTGTGGGAGGTGGGGTGGTGAGGGAGACTGGATCTGTTGGGGCTGGGGCCCTCCCTGCAGCTGCCGATTGGGCTCCTCCAGCCCCTTCTCGCCATGCCTCCTCCTCCTGTCTCTAGAAACCCCCCCAAACGCCCCGGCGATCTCTAACCCACCCCTCCGTTCTCCCTGTTTGTTTTGAAGCACTTCCGATGTCCGATCCTTATTTTTTTGGGCTGTACCTTCATTCCACCTCTTGGACTGAAAATCTGTCAAATTGTTTGGAGGGGAGGGCTTCTTATTTCTCTTCCTTTTTCGCATTGCAAGATTTTCCTACTCCGTTTCATTTCTGCCCTTCCCCCATCTGAGAGAGCAAAACACAACAAAAAAATTGGGGGCCCTTGCCTTTACAGGCATGTAAAAGTAGCAAAATCTCATTGCTAGACTGTAAAAAAATAAAAAAAATAAAAGATCAAAGTGATTCTATTGTGCTGTCAATCTGAGTTTGTGGGACCAACGAACGGATTAATCCAATTTCTATTATTTTCAATGGGAAAAATTGTCTTGGAACTCAAACGTTTTGGAACTCGAACTGAGTTCGGGAACGGATTAAGTTCGGATTCCAAGGTACCACTTTACAGTGATTAAATTTTTTTTTTTAATGTATAACAATTTTTATTGAAAGAATCAAATAATCAGTACAATAGGATAATACAAAAATACATTCAATACAATAAGAATTACAATAATATTTCATACAAATTTAAATCGTTCTTTCAAATTTAATTTCCATATAAATTAATTCAATCTTATCTACACCCCCCTTAATTCCATCCCCTACCCACTATCTTCCCCTAAATGAAATCCCTCACCCTGGATGAAAGTTGACAAAAATAAAGAATTAAAATAAATAACTGAAATGTGATTAATTTTTTAAAAAAAGCTAAATTGGAAATATCCGAGTCAATCTCAATCAGTATATCATCCGCATAGGTGAAAAGTGTTTCCCAAGTTGACAACTTATAAGTATTCAATGTAGTCATATAAAGATTAAATAGAATTGGGGAAAGTGGAGAACCCTGGGGAACCTCACAAGGAGCCCGCCAGGAATTGGAAATATCACCTTCAATGTTAACAAAATAAGAATGAGACCGTAGAAATGTAGAAAACCAATCAAGAACAACCTGATTGAGACCAATGTCTGAAAGTAAATGAAGCAAAATGTCGTGATTTACTACATCAAATGCCGCAGATATATCGAATTGAAGCAAAATTGAACATTTGTTTTGTCATTGTAATTGTTGAATTTTTGAAAGGAGAGGTATCAATAAGGTTTCGGTGCTGAAAATAGAACGAGATCCATGTTGAAATGGAGTAATGATCCCAGGGTAAACATTGACTTCCCCACTATTTGTCTCCAAAGCAGACTATGGACTTTCCTCCAGGAATTTGTCCAAACCTTTTTTAAAACCTGCTATGCTATCTGCTGTTATCACATCCTCTGGCAATACGTGCCTGGCGCTTAACTATTTGTTGAGTGAAAAAATATTTCTTCCTATTTATTTAAAAAAGTATTTCCCTGTAATTTTTGAAAGAGTAAAAAACCGATTCACTCTTACCTGCTCTCTACAGCACTCAGGATTTTGTAGACTTCTATCATATCCTCTCTCAGCCATCTCTTTCCCAAGTTGAAAAGCCTTAACCTCTTTAGCCTTTCCTCATTTGAGAGGAGTTCCATCCTCTTTATCATTTTGGTCGCTCTTCTTTGACCCTTTTATAATTCCAGTACGGAACTAATTTTCAAAGCACTTAGAGTCCCAGGGGTAGGGCATGAGATCTATTTGCATGCACTGCTTTCAATGCATATTCATTGGGGAAATCCTGAAAACCCGACTGGAATACGGCTCTCGAGGACCGGAGTTCCCTACCCCTGCGACTAGGGTGAATTTAGGAAGCCCTACCTTCCCACAACACAGAGGATGCCTCAAAGCAGCTCTAGGGAACAGGGACTTGAGATCTGAGCAATACCACCTTAAGGACCCAGTACCCTTCTTCTAAGGCCCACCCCTTCACTTCTCCAGCCTGCTTCTGATTGGCTTCTCTCTTGAAAGGGGCTGTCACCCATTGTCCAATGAGTTAAAGGGTCCAAGCACCTACCCTCTTTAACCCTTTAGTATCCAGAGCATTCTGCGGATGTTTTAATCATTTCTACAGCACAGGGGTCGGGAACTCCGGTCCTCGAGAGCCGTATTCCAGTTGGATTTTCAGGATTTCCCCCCAATGAATATGCATGAGATAATAATAATTTAATAATTTATTTCTTATATACCGCTATACCGTGAAGTTCGAAACGGTTTACAATAAAGATACATTTGACAGTACATGGGATAGAAACGGTTTACAATAAAGATATCTTTAATCAGTACATGGGATACAAGTGGGTTACAGTAAAGATATATTTTGTCAGTACATGGGATGCAAGTGGGTTACAATACAAGTGGTTTACTATCAAGGTGCATTTTGTCAGTGTAAGGGATACAGGTAGGTCACCATAAAGATACATTTAGTCAGTACATGGGTTACAATAAAGATACGTTTTGTCAGTACATGGGGTGCAGGTGGGTTACAATAAAGATACATTATGTCAGTACATGAGATTCAAGGTGGAAAGTATAATTAGTTTTGGGCCTTGGATTTAGGGGGCGAGGTAGAAGGGTCATGGCAAGGAAGAGTTGGGTATAGGAATTTAGAATTTGTTAAATAGTCGAGTTTTCAGGGATTTTCTAAAGTCCGTGTACGTAGTGGCCTCAAGTATGGGCTTTCCAAGCCATGTGTTCAGCCTAGCTGCCTGGAATGATAACAGGCAGATCTATTTGCATGCACTGCTTTCAATGCATATTCATTGGGGAAATCCTGAAAACCCAACTGGAATATGGCTCTCGAGGACCGGAGTTCCCTACCCCTGACTTAGACACACAAAGTACCATAGTAACCTGTGGTACTCTGTGTATCTCAGTGCTTTGAAAATATGCCTCTGTATTTTTTAAGATACAGCAATCAGAATTGAGGGCAGTACTGAAGGTGAGATCACACCATGGAGCGATACAGAGGCTTTATAACACTCTTATCACTAAACCGTGATAGCGGCTATTAGCGCAGAGAGCCACGCTGAATGCTCCGTATGGCTCCCGACGCTCATAGAGTTCCTATGAGTGTCAAGAGCAGCGTGGAGCATTCAGCGCGGCTCCCTGCAGTAATAACCGCTATCACAGTTTAGTAAAAGGAGGGGTTAGTCTTGTTTACCATCCCTTTTATAATAATTCCTAGCATCTTGTTTGCTCTTTTAGCTGCCACCGCACATTGGGCAGAAGGTTTCAGCATATTGTTTACGATGACACCCAGATCTTTTTCTTGAGCGCGGACCCCTAAGGTGGATCCTAGCATCCAGTAACTGTGATTTGGGTTATTCCTCCCAATGTGCGCCACTTTGCATTTGTCCACATTGAATTTCATCTACCATTTGGATGCCCAGTCTTCCAATTTCCTAAGGTCCGCCTGCAGTTTTTCAGTCCGAATGCATTTTAGCAACTTTGAACAGTTTAGTGTCATCTGCAAATTTAACCACCTCATTCATCGTTCCAATTTCCAGATCATTTATAAATAAGTTAAATAGCACTATTCCCAGTATAGACCCCTGTGGCACTCCACTGTTTACTCTTCTCCTTTGAGAAAAATGACTATTTAACCCTACCCTCGGTTTTCTGTCCAATAAAACAATTCCTAATCCACAACTGAATTTTGCCACCTATCCCATGACACTTTAATTTTCCCTGGAGCTTCTCGTGAGGAACTTTATCCAAAGCTTTCTAAAAATCTAGATACTCTACATCAACCGTCTCACCTTTAACCACGTTTATTCACACCTTCAAAGAAGTCAAGCAAATTGATGAGGCAAGATTTACCTTGGATGAACCCGTGCTGATTCTGTGGGGCTCATAATCGAAATGTAAATACGTCTAAAAACTGGCCTAAATCGGCACATAGACGATCAGTGAGACAAGTCGTCCAAGTGCCAATAATCGAACCGGGTTTTAGACGTATCTATAAATGACTTAGGCCTTCACAGTGCTGCAGCACACCCAGAGCTAAAAGGGGTGTTTTAGGAGGAGTGGTGAGGGCAGGATTTGGGCGGGACATGGGCCATCTTAGTCGTACTGCATGTATAACCATGTTTTACAACACTGCCTAGACGAAACTTGGATGTTGTGACTTAGGCCATCTAAAACCAGGTCTAAGTCACAAGAAGTTATCCAAAGTGGCCAGATAACCACTGTAGGGACAAAGTACAGACCCCTACACACTCCCCCAGTGATCACTGACCCCCCCCCCCCAGTCATAAAAATTGTAATAACAACTTTACATATCTGCCTCCAGAACATCAGCACCTGGCAGCCTGGCATAGGAAAGCCTAGTAGAGCTGCACAGAGGTGGCTTAAGTGGTATGGGGGGGATGGGTTAGTGAACCATGGAGAGGAGGACCCAGGCCCATAAGCCACTCTAACCACATCATGCATGGCGAAACATGTGCACCCCCAAACCCCCCCTAACCCTTATGTACTGCCATATAAGTGGCACCTGCAGTCATAAGGGCTATTGGGGTGGTAGACAGGTGGGTCTAGTTGATTCTGGGGGGTGTTTTGGGGGGGCTCAACATGACCTATAAGGTTGTTGTGGTGAGATGTGTATGTGGCCCCCTTTTTGTGAAGTTCACAGCAGTGCCTTGTAAGGTACCCAATTACTCTGGGGCAATGTTTGGGTGTCCAGTCCATCACTTTGCTGACCCCGCCCATGTCCAAAAGGTCTTTTTCTAGGCATTTTTTATTTGGATAAATTTTTGGACAAAAATGGGGTATAAAGATGGACGACTTAGTGGTCTGGACAATCAGACGGCTGGATGTACAGTTAGACGATTTTTGGGGAAAAAAAATGTTGGACATATTTTTTGAAAATGGACCTTTTCCCATGTACGACTATGTACCGGTCTGTAATTTCCCAGATCAACCCTGGAACCCTTTTTAAAAATCAGTGTAACATTGGCCACCCTCCAATCTTCAGGTACTACAGAAGATGAATGTAGCGACAGGTTATATATAGATCACTAACAGCAGGTCAGCAATTTCTTGTTTGAGTTCTTTCATTACCCTGGGGTGAATGCCATCCGGTCCAGGTGATTTAACGCTCTTTAATCTGTTGATTGGCTCAGTACATCTTCCAGGTTCGCCAGGATTACTTTCAGTTCCTCCTCATCATCACCCTTGAAAACAGTTTCTGGGTCAGGCAGATCTCTTACATCTCCTGCTGTAAAGGCCGAAGCAAAGAATTCATTCAGTCTCTCCGCTATGGTTTTGTGCGTCTTTTGCTTCTTCAAGATCTAAGAATCCCATAGATTCTGTTACTGTGAATTGTTGCCTCTGTGGCAATTTTCTCTTCATATTCTTGGTTTAGCCTTTTTTTTAATCAATGCTTTGCATCTAACTTGCCAGTGCTTATGCTGCTAAGGATCCTCTGTGCCCATCCCAGGCTTTACCCCTCACTTTTTTGTTTAGAATAAAGTGGCAATCTAATCATATCCCAGGTTCTTGTGAATCCTGTTTTGCTATTTCCTCCCTCCCCTCCCCATCTCTCTTTTCAAGTTCCTTTGTTTCCCTTTGGAATTCTCAGCTCCAGCATTCTGGAATTATGTTATGTTAACAGTGAAAGAGCAATTGTGGCAATATCCCGGGATTCCATGGGATAGGTTTGCTCAGGGACCTCCGTCCAGCACAGACTGACCACAGGTTTTTCTCTTTCTCATCCTACAGTTGAGGATCCTACATCACCCAGGACGGCAGGCTAAAGGATTTCTGGAGGGGAAGGAGGCAGACGCATGTGGCCGGCGACCTTTCGGAGTGGACTCGCTGATGAGTTTCTGAGGTGGTTCCATGCTTTGTGGTCTCCAGCTGGAGGAGCTCCTGGGATTTTGGTTTGGGGGAGGGGGAGAAATAATAGGATGTATCAGTCTTCCTACTGAGATGAATAAGACAGATTTCTCCATGATGGGCCCTCAGGGACTTTGGCGCATCTGGGGCCACATCCAGTCTCTGCGTTTTTCTGGGTGATTCCCCCCCCCCCCATCTCTTGCTGCACTTCCTCGCCTGAGCCCTGACCTACCAATAGGGCCCAAAGGGTCACTGTCTGGCAACTGAGAGACTCTCAGCTCTCTAAAGAGAGTCACCACAGGTCCTCACACTGTTAAGAGAGGACAGTTAGAACTGTTTCCTGCCAAAAGAAAATTCAGAAAGAGACCTCTTAACCTCCACTCTATTGCCAGGCATTTCAGAGGCTGAAAAGAGATCCCAAATTATCTGTGACCCCCTCAGAGTTCCATCCTGTAAGGGCAGAGACCCCATGTGTTCCCTCCCACTAGAGACTGTTGGAGCCCTATCCTATGACCAGTAGCATCCCAAGATCTCCATGGTGTGGACAGACAGAGCATCTACACCTCCTCCCCTCACCAAAAAGAGCTCTAGAGAGACCATCTGATCTGAACCTTTCTCTGTCCAATCCTCTACCCCCCCCCCAACTGTCCTTCCTCATCCTGTCTATTGACCTGCTGATTCCAGATGTTCCTTCCATCCATCTTAGAAATAGCACTTTTCATTCAAAGCATAAAGAGGGCTCCCTACTGGCCAGAGCACCCCCCCATGCTGCATATTAGATGAGTCCCCCTCTTCAAATATCCACACCAAATCTTCCTCAGCGATGAACCTCTCAGATATAATATTTGGGGCTCTGGATAAGGGGCAGTCTCTCAAAAGACGAATAGCAGAGCCCCCCTCCCCCCCCCCCCCATTGCCTTCCCTACCCTGCTGCAGCCCTGCAAGTCTCTTCCAGGAGAGAGAGTCAGCCCGGGCTTTGTCCTGTGCCAGTACCCAGTGTTGTGACATTTCCAAGGACACGTCTGGCCTTGCGTTGGGTGTGGGGGCTCCAGTAGGCAAGCTACACACCTCCCTCTCATCCCAGCGGGGAGTCAGCTTGTGAATTTTACATTTTCTAAAGCAATCAAAATATTTTACAAAGAAAGAATTTGATTTGTGTTTGGAACTCATGGGCAGAGGGTGCACTCATGGTCCCTGGGCATTGTCTCATTATGGGCCGAAACATAGGGTTACCATATGGCTCCGGAAAAAGAAGGATGGTATGAGACATCCATGTTTTACTTACATATGGTAACCCTATGAAAGGGTCTATGTCAAGGAGACCTGCTTGGCCTGCTTTATTCACTGTGTGATAATAAAGGACACCTGTACTTTCCGATAAGTCTCCGTGTGTGATAATAAAGGACTTCCTGGTGATCTGTGTATGTAACAGCAAAGGAGACCTGCCCTTCTGCTGCATTCCAGGACTTTGTGCCTTTGACCAGAGCTCTGAAATGTCAAGATGACAAGTGGCCTGGTTCAAAGCAGCGAAATTTGAGGCCAGTCCTGGATTTAGCATGACCCCCCTCCTGTTGCACTCTGGTACCTAACACCTTTGATTTCAAAATAGCAGAAGCAGAGACTAAGAATCCCACAATGCACCTTATGTGTAGGGACGCCAACTAGCTCCATATTCTCCTGATAGGGTTGATTCAGTTCTGTGTTTTACTTTAGTGCATGCAGGCACTGGTACTTCTGATTTCCATTTTATTCCTTTAAAAAAAAAAATTAAGATTACAACTCCCTGCATGCGATGAGGAAAACCTGGACTGGATTAGCCCTGTTGAGTGAATCTGGAGTCAGTTTGCAATCCCATGTGTGTGTGTGTCGGGGAGGGGGTGGTGGTGCTATGCTGAAATAAACCAGGACCATCACAAAGTCTTTCTGACCTGGCAAGAAGCTTTGCAGGGAAACCAAAGACTGGAGCAGAGTCTGGGAGTGACAAGTCCAAAGAGGCCACAGCAGGGGGCAAAACCAGGCCTGCCTCAGCCTGCCCCTCAAGACCTGGAGCCAATGAACGGTTTATCTCCAATGCTACTGTAAGCTGGGCAGAGAGGGATAGAGAGCGCAGACTGTGTTTTCCTCTCAAAAAATCAGAACTACAAGTTCCAACATGCAGTGGGGCAAAATCAGGCCTGGCTCAGTAAGTCCCTGATGACTTGGAGTCATCAGGTCACTTATCTCTACTGCTAGCACAGGAAGGGGTGGAGAGCGCAGACCATGTTTTCTCATTTATTTTACATATGAAAATTAGAACTACAACTCCCAGCATGCTGTGTGGCAAAATCCAGGACTGGATCAGCCTATTTGGTGGGTGTATAATGAGATAACTATCCTCTACTACCTCAGTGCTCAAGATGGGCTTGGGGCCCACCAAAACAGCTGCAAGAACTCAGTAAGGTGAGAAGCAAGGGCAGCCTTCTGTAAAACATTCCCAACATTAATTAGCAGCTTAATTGGGCCTGGCAGCTGGATCTATGCCAAGCTGATGCCAGCCAGGGATGTTGACCTCAGATGCTTCACCAGCCATGTGGGCGCTGCCGATCCTCCTCCTCCTCCTCCTCCCGCCTTGCCTGGGCGTGGAGCCCACAAGCTCACGTGGACCTGCAGATGTCTGGATCATTAGGAAATGAGGCTGAACCAGCAGGGCTGAAACAGTTCCCTCTTTCTGCAATGCCCACGTCTGCCAAGGAAGAGAGCAGGCAGAAAAAAATGCCAGGGAGAGACGCGAGTGTGAAACCAGCACCACATGCGAAGGAAGCATGTTTTACCATCTCAGGGCCAGCAGAGGGAGCCACAGGCAACATGATTCCTGTCAGAGGACATGTTCAGGTTTTAGGGAGGGTGAGGCAGGAAGAGTCCTAGTATCCCACAGGGATTGGCAGCCTCTCCAATCACTTCCAGAAGCAGACTAGGAACATTTTTTTTTTTTACATCAGAGATCTAGGGATCACTCAGTACTCCTGCACAGTCTCTGCTGTCTTATGGCAGGATATATTACGATGATACTCAGTCTTCCTGCACAGTCTCTGTGTCTTGTAGTGGAATGTGCTACAGGAATATTTAGCACTCCTGCACATTCCTTGCTGTCTCATGGCAAAATGTATTAATAGAACACTCAGTCCTCCTGCAGAGTCTTTGCTATCTCATGGCAAGATGTACTATAGAAACACTCAATCCTCCTGCATAGATTTTGCTGTCCCATAGTAGGATGTGTTACAGGAAAACTCGGTCCTCCTGCTCAATCCCTGCTGCCTCATGTCAGGACTTGTTACAGGAACACTCAGCCCTGATGCACAGTCCCTGCTTTATTGCTCTCTCTTTCTTTGGCATTGTGGCACTCAGCTAGCTTCATGGTTGCCTTTTTTTTTTTGCTTTAATTTTTCCAGGGACGCCTCCAGGAAATATTCCCTTCTGCAGTTGACCGTCATCACTTCACATCACATCAGCTTCTCAGTGGCTTGTTTCTATCTTTGCACACCCACTTTGGGGGTACTGTAGACATTTACATGTGGATATGGACACTTCTACGCAAGGCCAAATGTTACGATCACATGATCACATCACTTTTAATTAGACTTCACTGGCTGTCTGTCCCTTATAAATGTCAGCTTAAGATTCTTTGCTTAACATTCAAGGTCTTACATTTAGGTGTGCCCCTGCACTTGGCCTCTGTCACCATTCCATGTACACCTTCCCGAATCTTACGTTCATCAGAGTCTTATAGATTGGTCCTTCTGTCTCCTAAGACAGCACATTACAAATCCACTCGCTCTGAAGCCTATGTTCTTGTCTCCTTTCCTCTGAAATAGATTCCCCCCCTCCCCTTATCTTTGTTCTGAATTGGCCTATCCTAAATTTAGATCATTACTCAAAGCATTTTTTTTTTCTCAAATTATGTTTATTCAAAGCTTATGAAAGTTCTCAGCGGCTAACATTAAAAAACAAAAAAACATAATTGAAAAAGAAAGGAACCCCATAATCAGTGTCGCAGCGAGGGTAAGAGGCACCTGAGGCACCTTCCTCTCCACCCCCTGCTCCTTCCCCCCTGCACCCCCTACACCCTCCTCTCTGCCCACCGCTCCTGCGCCAGCACCTCCGCGCACTCCTCTCCGTCCTTCCTGTGCCGCCACGCCACACTCAGACCCTCCCTTCCCACCCCGTACCTTTTTAAATCTTCGCCAGTTGCGAGCAGGTTCTCCAGCCTGCTGCTTGTGTTGGCTTTCCCTCCGTCACTTTCTGGCCCCGCGACCCGGAAGTGTTTTCCGAGGGAGTCAGGCCTGCATGAGCAGCAGGCTAGAGCAGTTGCTCATGCTGGCGAAGATTTTAAAGAGGTATAAGGGGGTGGTGAAGAGAGGGTGCAGGTGTGGGAGAGCAAGCAGGAACCAGCACCCCCACCAAGACTGCACCCGGGGCAGTCTGCCCTCCCCCCATTTACGCCACTGCCCACAATGTACAAGAAAGACCTAATCAAACACACAACAGTAAAGGCAAGCAATATTATGCAAAAATATATATATATATTTGTAATCCTGCCATGTTAGTTCAGCCGGGGCCAGGCGTTCTCAGCGTAGCATGTCACTGCTTCTTGTTTGATTGGTTCTTTCCCATTTTAACTGGCGTTCCTTTCATGTATTAGATTTGCCTTGTTTGATTGCAAGCCACTTAGGGCCGGATTCTCAAAAGTCACCGGTAGAGTCCGACGGGTCACTCTAGTCTAGTGGCCGTAAATCTAACGATTCAGAAAAGAGCGATTCTCAAAGAACCTCGCAAGCGAATGAGGCTCATGGAGGGCCGCCTAATTTCCATGAGAGCGGTCATTGGTGCTAGCAATTGGCACACGCGAATAGTCCATGGAAAGAGGTGCAAATGTGCGCATGTGCCTTATAGTAGCGCTCTATGGACAGATGTCATAGGCCTGGGTGGATAGAAGGGGCGTAGAACTAGCAGCAAATGCTACATCATTATGTCAATCATAGGCATGCCAGTGCTACTGGATGGAGGGCAGGGTCAATCGTCAACTTTGAACGAGCGCACGCATAAGACGTGCCTTTAATATATGTGCTCGAGATGCTCCTCTAATTCAGGCACCAGAGACACGTGCTTTTGAATTTTTTTGCCCATTACTATAATTTATGTGAATAGTCTGTGCTATTTTTATTTTTATCAGGAGGCCACATCCAGAGACGTGCTTTTCACAGTACCAGCATCCCCAACATCTACATATCACGTCTGTCTGTCCAAATTAGATTGTAAGCTCTTCTAAGCAGAGACCATCTATAAATGTCAAAATGCACAGCCCTACGTATGCCTTTCAGTACTATATAAGTGATAAGTAGCAGTCAGTGATTTTGGGTCGTTAAAACCCGGTGCTTCGTTTGGAGAATCGCCCAGAGTACTCGTTTTAATATTAATGACCTCCTTGTACTACATTTGCATGGCAGAGTCGGAGGCTGCTAGGAAGCTCGGAAAAGGCCACGGCGAACCGTTCTGAGAATCGGGAGGTAAATTACTGGCACGCTAAACCAGCTAGAAATGGATTAGCGACCATTCTTAAAGGCACGGCGGGTTTTGAGAATCCGGCCCTTAGAGCTTTAGTATTTGCAGCATTATCAAATATTTTAATAAACATAAACCCAGGTGCGTAAAGGAGCTCTTTTTAAACGTTTCTGTAAAAAGAAATGTCTCTTGTTTCAAAAGGCGTGTATAATAGGACATAAATGTATTATGCAATTTTGGTTATCAAAAGAAGCACCTAGTTTTTGGCATTGGAGGAATCAGTTTCATCGTCTATTGTTATTTGAGACTTGGGAAGTTCAGCTAGGAAAATTCATATGTTTATGGTAATTTGGGATCCGCATATTCAGAATCTTTCAACTAAGGCAAGAAGTTTAATTCTTAATGATTTACACTGACTGTTTATCTAAAATTCCAGTTCTTTCTTTATTTTTTATTATTCTTTATTTTTGTCAACTTTCATTGGGTTTGGGGGGTTTAGTATGATTCCTTCAATAAAATGTTGTAAACTAACATTAGGGGGGGGGGGGGAGAGGTGAATAGGGAAAAGGGAAGGGGGTAGGAATTAGGGGAGGGTATTGAGAGATATAATGGTTATTTTGGAAATATATTTTGAAGAAATGAAAGCTATTTGATGGAAATTAATGTGATTAATTTTAATTTAATGACTTTTATTGTATTATATTATTGTACATTTACTGATTTCTTCGATAAAAATGTTATAAATTAAACGTTTTTGTTGTTGTTGCTATGTTTTCTCGGCTTTTGACATCTCAGGGTTTCCAGCTCAGTTTGCGTCTGCGCGTTTCTGTCTCGAATAGGTGGCTCCATTCTGTAGAGGCCGAAAGTCCCTGTGCTGCGTTTGAGTAAGGAGACACTGCAGGCGTGAAGTTTCCGTGTAGACAGGGTTAACATACAGCTCCAGAAAAAGGAGGATGGATTGAGACATCTGGATTTTACGTCCATTGCTTCCAAGGAAAGTAAAAGCCAGGTGTCGGCCTTACTTTGGAAGTAAAACCCGGATATTTCAATCCGTCCTGTTTTTTTCTGGAGCCATAGGGTAACCCTACATCGGTCACGCTTTTGGCTGGTTCCATTTTCCCTACAGATGGTTTTGAGGGCCAGTCCTGTCTTTTGCCTGGGCAGGGTCGTCGCTAAGTGAGACCTGGCTGTTTCTGTTGTTACAGAGTGGCAGATCTGTTCCAGTTTTTGTAGGATTTTCTGTTGTGTGACAGTTTTTTTTGTCATGTTCCTGTCTTCTTTTTTGTGACTGCATATGTCTGGCTGCGATATAGAAATAATTAATAGTAGTAGTAGTTACTGAGGCCATTTTTTTTTTGCATGGGGAGTGTGCTAGTTCTGGGGGAGTGGGATATGGGGGTGCCTGCTTGCAGATCTGGGGGTGCAGGGTTCCCCTGGGGTTAATGACAGACGCCAGACCTCACATCCAGAGGATTTATGGATTGAATCTCCTGGAGGAGTGTCTTGCAGCCTCTTTAGCCAGTTTTAAAGCTCCCAGTGTCTCTCACACACACACATGATCAGCTCTTCCTGCCTCTCAGCCTCCCCAGACAGGTGACACATGCCAAGCCATGTGCTGCAAGCCCTCCTCCCAGGCTACGCCCTCCCTAATCCCGGCCGGCCCATTGGCTGCTGTCAGGCCAGGCCCCGCCCAGCCCTCCTTCCACTGGTGGAATCTAGGTCAGGGCCCACCCCCCTCTCCTTCCATGGCCCTGCCGCATGACTGTGGCACGCGGGGCAGCTCCAGCACTCAGCCCTGGTGGATGCAGATGGGGTGGGGGGGCCAGCTGGCTACCGATTGGCTGAGATCGGAGCTGGGAGCAGCATCCCAGGCCCCTGGACCACTTTGCAGAAGCACCATGGAGAGCCCTGGAGCTAGCCAGCATCTGGGCAGCTGGCTGCCCCCCTTCTGAGCCTCCTGCGAGCTCAGGTTCGGCCATTCTCCGTCTGTTGGCCTGAGTCCTGGGATTTTGCACGCTAATTTGGGATTTGGGGGGTAGGGGTTTCGGAGATGGCCCGGCCGCAGGGCCAGATGAGTGGAGGGGCAGAGAGGCCCCAGGGGGCAGGGCTGGTGAATTTTAAAAACCTGCTGCAGGGGCCCCCCCTGAAGGGCCAAGAACGCAGGACCAAGGAGCTGGCTGTGGGTGAGTGTTACAGCAAGGCGACTGGTGGTGGGGCTGGCATGTGAGGGTGGCACAAGAGGGACTTGGAGGGGCTGCAATGAGAGGGTGGCATAGATCTGGCACAAGAGGGACAGGGGCTGGCATGTGAGGGTGGCATAGGGCTGGCAAGGGGGTGATATTTGAGGGTGGCATAGAGCTGGCACAGGAGGGACACAGGGGGGCTATGTGAGGGTGGCACAGGAGGGCCACAGGGCTGGCACAGGAGGGACACAGGGCTGCAATGAGAGGGTGGCACAGCAGGAACATGGGTACTGCAATGAGGGTGGCATATGGCTGGCACAGGAGGGACACCGGGGAGGGGGGGCTGGCATGTGAGGGTGATCCAGGGCAGGAATAAGTGACATGGGAGAGGGGGCTGGCACAGCGTGGGCTGAGCTGCCTATGTTCTAAGTGTCTGTCTCTTTCCTTCTTATTTCACTTGTGTCTCCCTCTGTCTCTTTTCCTGCATTGTAAGCATGTCCCTTTCATTTCTATCTCCCTATTTCTGCATTTGTCTCTCCGGTTCCTTTCCCCCACTCTCCCTGGCTGCCTCGCTCCCATGCTTTTTCTAAGCTGATCTGCTTTTTCTTCTCCAAGCCAGGCTCAGTAGGTCTCTACCTCCTTCTTGGGGGTTTTCACGGAGTCTGTCTCTCTTGCTAATGTGACAGCAGCTATCTCTCATTCTGAGGTGTGGGAGGGAAAGGGACTTGCAGAGGTTTCCCTAATGGTTTGTTGAGGGTATGCTCTGCTGGGAAGGGGGGGAGGAAGGAGACAGAAGCTGAGAGACTGCAGAAATGAGTGCATTCACTTAGCTCTTGTCCAGTTTCAGTTCTGTTGGTGGGTTTGTAAAGAGTGCCAGGGGGCTGGGGATTAGAGCTCCCCTACCCTCAGATGCCATCATGGCAGCCCTGTTTTGTTGGGGTTTATTTTAGATTGTTCTATAAAACCTAAAGGATACTGGGGAAGAGGGGTGGCTTTGGGTGACCTGTCAAGTTTTCAAATCCTTAAATGCCCTTGCGTCTGCCCCTTTGGGTCTGCTTCCCGCCCCCTTCCTGTGGTGTTTCACATTCTTAGAAGGCCGCAGTTCCTTTTGATAGACCAAGAGAAGATTTTAATTTTGCTGAATCTCTGGGTATCTTGGATGTAATTCCTCTCTGACTCAAGTGAAAGCTATCACAGACTGAATAAATATGGGGGTTGGGGGGGGATAATATGTGCATGCAGCTTTTGTTGGCTATATCTCATGATTTAAAGTCTCCCCTTCCCTATACTCATGCTTCAGTCATCCGTGCTGTATTCATCCTTTACATATATTGGTATCCGCTGTCTGTGCTGTATTCATGCTTTATGTGTATCAGTGTGATGACTGCATGGGGCTCTGATGAAGATCTGCTTGCTGGCTGTTTATTAGTTTATTTATGATGTATTCATACTTTAGGTATATCAGGGTGGCACTTGCATGGGCTGTAATGAAGACCTGCTCTTCAGCTGTCTGTGCTGTATTCATATTTTACAGGTATAAGTGTGACTCCTGCATGGGGCTCTGAGGAAGATCTGCTCTTCAGCTGTTTGTGCTGTATTCATACTTTACATGTGTCAATATGAAACCTTCATGGGGCTCTGATGAAGAGTCCTTCTTCAGCTGTCTGTGCTGTATTCACACTTTATATGTGCCACTGTGATATCTTCAAAGCCAGTTGCAAAACTGCAGTTGTGATAGTGAGCGAGCTGAAGCACCCTTCCTCATCACCTTTGGCCACAGGAGAGTCATACCCATGCGTACAGTGACATGAAATTTAGACACTTGCCAAAATCTGCCATGGAGGAAGTGAATGTGGAGCCTTGCTCTGCAGGCCAGCCAAGATACTCGGCGAGTTTTCCCTTGGTGTCTCTTAGAAAAAATCCCCAGGGTGGGGGGGAACAGGAACTCCGCAGATCTCAGGATTTCACAGACGCTAAGGCATTGCTTCACTGGCTTCCAGAATCAACCACGTGTGGCTGCCACTGTTGCCGTGTGCCTAGCTTATGCAATTAGGGTGGTGTGTGGCTGGCACTGGGAGGGCCCAATGCCAGGAAGGTTTTTATCAAAATATTACAGAGCAGAGAGCGGGTTTCAGGTATCCTAAGCACCACCCAAGGACAGTGGCCTAGACCATTTCAGTCCTCCAGGAAGATGTCCTTACATCAGACATGACTTTCCATAGGGAGGGAGAGGTCAACAATTGCAAACTCAGGTGAACCCAGACTGAGGCCTGCTTTTCACCCGGTGCATGCTGGGAAATGTAGTGCTTTCCCTTTTTTTCATGGAATATCAAGTAGGTATCTCTTTCCAAATGCTGGGAGGAATCTCATCTTAGCCTACTTGTTATATTCATTATTTATAAGAATGAAAAACACAGTTTTTATCTACCGTCCTGATCCACAGCTCTACACGCTTATATAATATTGTTGGAATATAATTTCGTGTTTCACATGCACACCTCCTGTTTCAGCATCCCCAGAAGTTCTTGTATGGCTCTGCCCTGACACCGCTGTGTGCGTCTCTCTCTCTTCTGCCACCCTCCGCAGGTGTCATGAAAGAACGGAAGCTGGAGGAGGACGTAGGGAGCCTGCGACCCTTACAGTGCGCATTCCTGGGCTCGCTGCTTTGGGAACGCACCCTCCCCTTTAATGAGATCGAATACGTGGACCTGGACGAATTTCTGCTAGAGAACGGGCTGCCCCCGAGCCCATCCCACCAGCCCTTCTCCTCAGCCAACCTCACGCCACCCCGCTCGAACCAGTCGGAGGCGGAGCTTAGCCGGCCGGCATCCTGTGCCTCCTCCATCTCGACCTGTTCCTCGCCGGCGCAGTGTCTGACAGGAATCGATTCGGAGCCCACCTGCAGAAAAGGAGGTAAGGTTCAATTTGGAATGTTAAACTGCTAGTACTATTTATTATTTCTATAGTGCTGAAAGGTGTACGCAGTGATGTATAATTAAACAATAAACGGTCTCTGCTAGGAAGAGCTAGCAATCTAATTTGGACAGACAGGACACATTGGGGTTGGGGAGTTTCTTGCATAGGGAATGGTAGGATGCAGCCTTGAAAAAGTGAGCTTTTAGCTTGGATTTGAATACTGCTAGAGATGGAGCCTGACGTAATGACACAGGCAGTCTGTTCCAGGCATACAGTGCAGTAAGATAGAAGGGATGGAGTCTGCAGTTGGCAGTGGGGGGAGAAGGGTACAGACAGGAGGGACTTGCCCGATGAACAGAGTTCATGGTTGGAGAGGGGAGAGCATAGGTGGAGATAAGTGTGGATAGATATTGAGGGGCTGCAGAGGAAGTCTGCTTGCCAGGGTCTGGGATCCATTTCCGCCTCTGGTACGGACTCTGTCTATGATTCTAATCTAGGTGAGCTATGGAATCGTGTTCACTTTTCTGAGTTACAGTGACTCTCTGTGCCTGTGGCCGAGGGTCTTTTGTTTAGGCTTTGCTGAGAAAATTGAAGTGTGATAGATAATGCAACTGTGGGCCCCAACTCCTGGTATCACCAAGAGAAAGCGCAAAAAAATGATCCCGGCTGTAAAGAGTTAACCAGGGCGCACTGTTTAATGCTTCCAGGAAAATGACCAACAGGCCTGAACAAAATGGCAGCTGAGTGGGATGCTAGTGTTTAGAGCACAGTGTAAAGTAGGCCGTGGGGGAAATAACGTTTTCTTCATTCCTTGCATCCTGAATACGCCACCCTGCACATGTCATCCATTCTGTATGGTCAGTCTGTCCTGTTACTAAGGACACCATATTTGTAGACCCCTTTGTGACCTTACCTATCCCCTTCTTAATTGCCAAGGCATTATGTGTAGGGATTGACGTAAAAACCCAGACATGTGGCCCCGCCCTGTCACAGCCCCACCCCCACAAAACCTTGTCTATTCTTCTCCAAATTCCAGGCCGCATCTGGAGGACTTCCGAGCGTGCATGGATGCCTGTGACATCATCCGCACATGCTCGGAGTCCCTCCAGACGTGGCTGGGTTTTGGAAAGTTCATGAGGACAGTCCTCTAAAAAGAGGACACGTCCGTTCGTTTTATCTGGGTTTTCCCGGACATCTTTTAACTCTAATTATGTGCTACTAATTCCAATGGTGGAGTTTCTCACCTGCCTCCCCAATGCTTAAATCCCGCTTCTGTGAAGGGTTTGGGTTTTGTGGGCAGTTAGTGCATCACAAGATACTAGTGAACCCTGAAATCTGACCTGTGCTCAATGGCGTGGTGCGGTGGGGGCAGTCTGCCGCAGGCGTGGTATTCCTAAGGGCGTGGCACCCCTCCTCCTCTCTGCCTCCCCCAAGCTCCTTGCTGTGCGCGCCCCTTGCATTCCCCTTACCTTGTTTACTTCTCCGGCGCGAGGTTGCTGCCCGCGTCGGCATCAGCGCTCTCTCTGATGCCACTTTCAGGACCCGCACCTGGGAAGTGACGTCAAAGGGTGAGCCGACATCAACGTGGGCATGCTGCTCGCACCAGAGAAGTTTAAAAGAGGATAAGGAAGGGGGTGCCACCGCCCCAGGCGCCACTCACCCTTTCTACGCCACTGCTTGTGCTGATCTGTCCATCTGCATTCCCTCATCTTCGTTGCTATCTTGTGTTGTATAATGGTTTTTGGAGGCCCAGCTACAATGGTTCTGGCTGGACGTGTGGACTTGGCTGAGAGAGGAATGGTCGGAGCAGGGTTGCGATGGTGGTGTCATAAGAACATAAGAATAGCCAATGGTCCATCAAGCCCGGTAGCCCGTCCTCAAGGTGGCCAATCCAGGTCCCTAGTACCTGGCCAAAACCCAAAGAGTAGAAACATTGCGTACAGAAACCCAAGGAATAGGAAGATTCTGGAATCCCAAAGAGTAGCAACATTCCACGCTACCGATCCAGGGCAAGCAGAGGCCTCCCCCATGTCTTTCTCAATAACAGACTATGGACTTTTCCTCCAGGAACTTGTCCACACCTTTCTTAAAACCAGCTACGCTATCTGCTCGTACCACAACCTCTGGTAATGTTGATGGGGGTCTTTAACTGGTCCAGAGAGGGAGGGACAGGAAACTGCACTAGATGCCAGTGCCTCAAACCCACCGTTGTCCAGACCTGGACTTCCAGGGCAAGTCCACCCGTGCCAGTCAAGCCCAACCTGCTGCCAGTTTTATCTTACTGGTCAGCAGATGGCAGAAAGACTTAGCAGCGCTGTCAGGAAAATCCCCAGGGTGGGAGGAACAGGAATGCTGCACTTCTTAGGGCTTTGGAGGCAGTCAGATGTTAGGTCACTAGGGAAGGGAGCTTATGGACTTCATTAATCCTGCCCCCCCCTTCCCGCAGGATCAGTCTCTTCCAGTACAGTTCAGTGAGAGGTGGTTGTTCCAGAGGGATTAGGAGGAGGGGGGCTTCTATGAACTTCTCCTGTTCTTCTTTCTCTCACCTTCTCAGTAACCACCTCGTTCTTGCCCCTAACTCTCTCCCTAAGTTTTCTTCGCTTTTCTCTCTCTCTCTCCTTTCCTGTCTGTCTGTCCCCTCTCTGGCCTGGCTGACACACTTGCCCGCCCTTCCCTCCCATACTCCGAGAGAAGGGGGCGAGAACGCCTTGCGGCCCTTAGAAATAGATTCATCTCCTGGAAGACTTACATCCACCCAGACTGAGACGGGCAGAGTGGACCAGCGGAAGCAAGAAGCACAGACCCATTGCCCAAACTGCCTCCCCCACCCTGTTTTATCTCATCTTCTCCTCTCTGACATGGCACCAGGTCACTCTTCCTGTCATAGCCCCCAGCCCTCAGGGGTCTCTCTCTGGACAAGGTCTGTTGATTTGGAAGGTTTGGGTGTTCCATATAGAGGGTCTCTCTGGATCTCTTGGGGTAGGGAGGGCAGGTTTCAGTGTATTTCTGAGAGTTGGGGGGGGCCTTCTCTCTCAGGTCTCTCTGTATGTATATATTTCAGGAGGGGGAGGGAGTAAATGTTTTTCCTGTCTCATGCCTACAGGTGACTGGAGAGGGCAGGGGGTAACTGCAGAGGGGAAGGCAAATCTCCTAAACAAATTAAGGGTTTACCATATGGCTCCAGAAAGGACAGATTGAGACATCCAGATTTTACTTCCATTGAAAGCAATGGAAATAAAACCCAGATGTCTTGCTCCGTCCTCCTTTTCTGGAGCCATACGGTAACCCTACATGGGGGGGGGGGGGGGGGGCGGTGTTTATAGAGATATAAATAGCTGGGAATTGGCCTTGAGGAACACAAACAGAATTAGGCAGAGTTGGGGATTAGATCTCAGGCACATAGCAGTCACTGGACCACAGAGCACTCCTGCTTGCTCAGATACATTGCCCGACTCAAATAGGTAACGTGCCCCCTTCAAGGCTTGGTGCCCAGGGCACTTACCCTGTTTACCTTTCTGATGTAAAGGCCCTCAGCACCTCAGGGAAGGAGACTTGAACTGAAACATATTAAAGGGGAGGAGGGGTCCTAGGATCAAAAACATAGGGGACTTCTGAATAAGATCAGGAGAGGTTTCAGCTGTATTAAGAGGGTGGAGGGGGCTTGCCTTTCTGTGAGTCACCTCTGTGCCTTGAGAGTCCCTGGCTGACTCACCTTGTTGCTCTGGGATGTAGCCACTGGTTACATCAGGGCCCCTCCTGAGCTGAACCAGGCCTCCGTGGGAGGGGTAGAGACTGCTGATGCTCTGCTGCACACTCGAGTCCACGTGCCGCTTCTGAGGGCCGCCCAAGCAGGTGGATTTCTAAACCGCACAGACAGTTTCGTGCACGTCACTCTGCCTGTCACTGCCAGGGGCCATTGCGGCATTTGGGAGGATATGTAACGGAAGGACCCTGCCAGAAGGGGCGCCCCAGTCACAGAGATTTCCCAAAAGCTGTGTTCTGGGGTGAAGATGTTTGGGTACAGTTGTGTGTCTTTATGTATCGCTCTATGACTGGCTGTAGTATGTAAATCTTCGTGGGCCTATATATTTCAGGAAGGGGGTGAGGATCTGGGTGTATAACTATGTGTGTCTCTGTTTCTGGAGGTTATGTGGACCTGTGTAGGTCTCTTGTTTATATCAGGAAGAGAGGGTATGTGTATATGTTTCTCTAAGGTTACCATATTACATTACATTTACTTCCACTGAAAGCAATGGAAGTAAGGAGGACAGATAGAGGGCGACGGAACAATCGCGCGCCAGACACCAGCGCGCCGACAATCGAGCGCTGACAATTCGGCGCAAGACACTTTACTGCATACTGTTCGCGCTGCCGTTGGGGGGGGGGGTGCAACCCCCCACATTATAGAGAAAACGGAACTTTTTCCCCCCCAAAATCAGAAAAAGTTCCGTTTTCTCTATAATGGAGGGTTCCAACCCCCCTCCCCCCAACAGCAGCGCGAACACTATGAAGTAAAGTGGGGGGAAGGGTTTCCCCACTCACACCCTGCTTCGGAGCTCTTTAAAACTAAGTTTTCCCGCAGCGCGCTGGTGTCTTGGGCTGAATTGTCTGCCCTCCATTGTCGGCGCGCTGGTGTCTCGTGCGCGACTGACTATGAACTCAAATAGAGAGACCTCTGGGCTTTACTTCCAATGAAGGCAATGGAAGTAAAACCCGGATGTCTCAATCTGTCCTCCTTTTCCTGGAACCATAGGGTAACCCTAGCTAATGGGGGGGGGGGGTCCATGCATATCTCTGTGGCCCTGCGTCTTTTTATATTTCAGGAAGCAGGTGTGTGTGTCTGTATTTGTGTGTTTCTGGTGGGTGTCTCTGGGGTTTAGATATATGTGTGTGTGTGTCGGGGGGAGGTTGACTATCTCAGGAGTTTCTGTGTAAGTCCATCTGTGGTCCCTGTATTTCAGGGATCTCAAAGTCCCTCCTTGAGGGCCGCAATCCAGTTGGGTTTTCAGGATTTCCCCAATGAATATGCATTGACAGCAGTGCATGCACATAGATCTCATGCATATTCATTGGGGAAATCCTGAAAACCCAACTGAATTGCTGCCTCAAGGAGGGACTTTGAGACCCCCCTGCTGTATATCTATGTGCCCCTAGGGGGCGTGTGCACGCATCACTGTTACTACTGGGCTTTGTATATTGTCTGCATACAGTGGCGTATTAATGGGGGGTGGTCCATCCCAGGCGCAGTTTTGGTGGGGGCGCTGGCACCCATCCTCCTCTCCACCCCCCTTGCCGTGCACCCCTTCCCTCGTACCTCTTTAATTTTCCTGGCATGAGCAGTATCGCAAACTTGCTGTCTGTGTCAGTGCCGGCTCTCTCTATCGTCACTTCCGGGTCTCGCGCCCAGGAAGTGACGTCAGAGACAGCCAACACGACGCGGGCAGCAAGTTTGTGATGCTCACACTGGGAAAATTAAAGAGGTATGGGGAAGGGAAAGGGGCTGCACATGCGGCAGGTGGGTTGGGAAGGAGTGGGGGGGCAGGCAAGAGGGCGGGGGGGGGTGCTACCATCCCAGGCGCCACTCACCCTCGCTACGCCACTGTCTGTGTGGGTTCCTGTCTATAATATTGTGTCTGTGTATGTGTGTTGGTCTCTGTATTTTTTGGGGGGTGTCTCTTGGTATCTGTCTCTCTGTGTGGTGTTCCTGTGTGCAGGGATGAGCAGCCGGAAAATTTTTAGTTTGAATACCGTTTACTTTCTTTGCTTGCACTCGTTCCCAACAAGATGTGCCCGAGGGGAAGAGGAGTCCTACCCTGTGATAATGATGATGGTGGATACTTATAGACCACACCGATCCCTAAAATTAAGTTTACAGCAGGTGTCTCAAAGTCCCTCCTTGAGGGCCGCAATCCAGTCGGGTTTTCAGGATTTCCCCAATGAATATGCATGAGATCTATGTGCATGCACTGCTTTCAATGCATATTCATTGGGGAAATCCTGAAAACCCGACTGGATTGCGGCCCTCAAGGAGGGACTTTGAGAAGCGAGTTAACGGCAAAGAAAAAAAGGACAACAGTTACAAACTGTAACAAAATTAAAACTCACAACTAAAGAACTCCTTATCAGAACAAAACTTCTGAGGACAGATACGATTTCAGTTGTTTGAGAAAGTGAGCGTAGGAAAAACATGATGTAACTTAAGAACATAAGAGCTGCCGTACAGGGACAGACCGAAGGTCCATCGAGCCCAGTATCCTGCTTTCAACAGTGGCCAACCCAGGTCCCAAGTACCAGGCAGAAACCCAAAGAGCAGCAACATTCCAGAGCTGTGATTATGATATCATAATGCCTCATTCCACCAATGCCTAAGAGCCAACCTCATCAGTGATGTCACAATGGCTTCATTGTCCTAGACTTGGCTCACATAAGAACATAAGAGCTGCCATACTGGGACAGACTGAAGGTCCATCAAGCCCAGTATCCTGTTTCCAACAGTGGCCAACCCAGGTCCCAAGTACCAGGAAGAAACCCGAGTAGCAACATTCCAGAGCTGAGATTGTGATGTCATAATGCCTCATTCCACCAATGCCTAAAAGCCAGCCTCATCAGTGATGTCACAATACTTGCCTCACATAAGAGCTGCCATACTGGGACAGACTGAAGGTCCATCAAGCCCAGTATCCTGCTTTCAACAGTGGCCAACCCAGGTCCCAAGTATCAGGAAGAAACCCGAGTAGCAACATTCCAGAGCTGAGATTGTGATGTCATAATGCCTCATTCCACCAATGCCTAAAAGCCAGCCTCATCAGTGATGTCACAATACTTGCCTCACATAAGAGCTGCCATACTGGGACAGACTGAAGGTCCCTCAAGCCCAGTATATTGTTCCCAACAGTGGTCAACCCAGGTCACAAGTACCTGATAAGATCTCAAGGAATAAAACAGATTCTATGCTGCTTATCCTAAGAATAAGCAGTGTATTTCCCTAAGTCAATCTTAATAATGGTTTATGGGTTTTTATATTTTTGGAAATTAGCCAATCCTTTTATAAACCCTGCTAAGCTAACTGATTTTACCACATTCTTCGGCAATGAGTTCCAGAATTTCATTATTTGTTGTGTGAAGAAATATTTTCTCTGGTTTGTTTAGTAGGTTCATTGCATGTCCCCTAGTCCTAGTATTTTTGGAAAGAGTGAACAAGCGATTCACATCTACCCTTTCCACTCCACTCAGTATTTTAAAGAGCTCTATCATATCACCCACCTGAGCCGTCTCTTCTCTAAGCTGGAGAGCCCTAGACACTTTAGCGTTTACTCATAGGGAAGTCGTCCCATCCCTTTTATCATTCTCATTGCCCTTCTCTGTACCTTTTCTAATTACGTTACTTTTTTGAGATACGGCGAACAGAACTGCACACGGAATTCGAGGTACAGCCTGAAATGATCAGGAATAAAACAAGATCAATGTAATTGAAGTTGTTTCAACTTGAAGAAAGCTTTCTGAAATAAATGTTTAATCTGGGCTTTCATTGTTTAAGCCAAATCCAAAATAACACCCCAAATTCTAGAGGATACATCATTACCGGCAGACATTTGTTTCAGATGACAGCTTAACACTTCTGGTATGCATCTGTTTGTCTCTTGGAGGGGGGGGGGGGGGCGGTATCTCTGTGTGTCTTTATGTATCTTGGGAGTGATAGCGGTGTGTATTTCTGTAAGGGGGGGTCTGTGTACCTGTGGAGTTTATATGTATCCCTGTATTGGCAGTATGTGTGTCCAGGAGCGGATAGCGTAGCTGGTTTTCAGAAAGGTTTGGATAATTTCCTGGAGGAAAAGTCTGTTATTGAGAAAGACATGAGGGAAGCCACTGTTTGCCCTGGATTGGTAGCATGGAATGTCTCTACTCTTTGGGGATTCCCCATGGTTGCTACTAAGTGGGATTCCAGAACCGTACTACTCTTTGGGGTTCTAGAATGTTGCTACTCCTTGGGTTTTGTCCAGGTACTTGTGACCTGGGTTGGCCACCATGAGAACGGGCTACTGGGCTTGATGGACTATTAGCCTGACCCAGTAAGGCTATTCTTATGTTCTTATCTTTGAGTCTCTTACATGTGTGTAAGGTTAAATATAGGGTCTCTTTGTATCTCGAGCGGGAAAAGGGGTGTTTCTGTGTAGTTCTGGGAAGTGTATGTGTTTGTAGGGCATTACAACCCCTCCTCCCCCCCCCCCCGGCCTCTTCTACTGTCAGGGGCCTTTCCTTCCCTGAAAAGGACCCATTAGTCCTGCCCAGTTAATTCCTGTAGGACAGTGGTCCTGGCTAATTTTGAAGTTGGAGCTGCTTCAGAACGCTGACTCCTCCCACTAATAATGGGCATCAGAGTCTTTCGGATGTGGTAGTTAGTGGGGGCATGACAGACGCTTAGGAGGGGGTGGGTAGGGGATCGAGGCACCATGTTATCAGTTTGGGGGGAGGGCCTAGTTGCGTCCTCCTTTGCACCAGCACCTGTGGCTTCATGTATCTTGGAGACACAAACTCACACAGCTGTTCATGTGTATATATTTACATGTGCCTGCAGCGTGTGTATGAAGCGTTTTCCCGTGTGCGTGCTTATGAGCGTGACCATGCCTCTTGCCGCATGCAGGCACCCGAGACTACTAGCTGCACATGCGGTCCCTGCCTCTCTCAGGAATGTGCTGGGCCCCCATCCAGCTCTTCCGCCACATATTCCAGCTGGGTCCTCCACCCTCCCCCAGGCACTCATATTCTCAAACCAGTGTCTCCCTCCTTCTCTCCTCAACATACCTTTCATTCCTGCGATCATCCTGTCCCTACCTGTGTCTTACAAAGCCGTCGGGTTATTGATCGCAATTGATTTATTTTGGGATTTTGCGATGGGATAACTAGAAATAAAGAACCTCTTTATTTGCCCGCTGTGGGAGGGATTGTCGTCCACACTGGGTTATATGGATTTTTGTTCTATTGCCTCTTCTAGGTCCAGTGACCCCAGTCTCTCGTGATGCTTCCAGCCCCGTTGACCCTGCCACCGTGGAGGTGATGATGAACTTCAACCCTGACCCAGCGGACCTGGCTTTGTCTAGCATTCCAGGTCACGAGACTTTCGACCCCAGGAAGCATCGCTTCTCCGAGGAAGAACTGAAGCCACAGCCCATCATTAAAAAGGCTCGAAAGATCCATGTGCCGGACAACCAGAAGGTGAGGTGTGAGGGAGCAAGGGGGGGGGGGGGCACTTGCATTGGTATTTTATACTTTATAATTTTTGGGGTTGTATTTTAACAACTTTATAACTATGGCAGCCCATGTACAAATTAAATAGGCCAGGAAAGTTTCCTGACTTTGAATGTTAGATGCACATGCAGAGATTATCCAAGACAGAAATTAAAGGACTTGGGATCAAAGACTTGGAGATCAAATGCCTGCTGTGTGCAGATGCTCAGGTCATTTTATCCCTGACTGCCCTTCTCAGCCTTGCCCTCCCTTTAATTGTCCTTTTTGGCACTTATTATAATGCCTTTCACTTTTTAAAATTCTTTAATTACATCCGCCCTTGTCCGCAAAGGCAAGTTAACTTTTTTCACGCGGAAACTGCATAGAGACCCCACTGGAAATTAAAGGGGCCTGTGATAAATACGGGCAAAGTGCATCTTCGTGAACAGGGGAGCTTATGGTTTACTTTGGCAGTACAAAAACATGACCCGGCCAAGAAATCTACTGGAACTTTAGGAGAAGCAGAAAGACACAGAGGCTACCCAGAATTATGGAGAGATTAGCGATGCAGAGAGCGCCACAAACCAGACAGAGAAAGAAGTGACGAGAAATGCACTTAGGCAGTGAGACAAGCACAGAAACAGAGAGCTGGAAATAGGTGTACAGAGAGACACAGAGGCAGGTAGAGTGAATGAGAGAGAAAGCACAGTTACTTACCGTAACAGGTGTTATCCAGGGACAGCAGGCATATATTCTCACACATGGGTGACGTCATCTACGGAGCCCCAGCGCGGACAGCTTTTTCAGCAAACTTGCTAGAAGTTTCAAGTTTGCACACTGCACCACGCATGTGCTAGCCTTCTCGCCACTAGAGGGCGCATCCCCACCTCGTGGTCCTCAGTTCCATATTCCAGTAAAGAAAAGCCATCCCCGGGGAGGTGGGCGGGTTGTGAGAATATATGCCTGCTGTCCCTGGATAACACCTGTTACGGTAAGTAACTGTGCTTTATCCCAGGACAAGCAGGCATGATATTCTCACACATGGGTGACCTCCAAGCCAACCAGACAAAGGGCAGGTGGGAAGATGGCAATTTAAGAAAACAAGTTACGTAACACCGACTGGCCAAACCGGCCGTCACTCCTGGACAAGGAGTCCAAACAGTAGTGGGAGGTGAACGTATGAACCGAAGACCAGGTGGCAGCCTTACATATGTCCTCCATAGGAGTAGAACGGAGGAAAGCAACCGAAGCTGCCATCGCCCGGACCTTATGACCCGTGACTCGACCCGAGAGCGGGAGACCAGCCTGAGCGTAGCAAAAAGAGATACAAGCAGCTAACCAATTGGACAAGGTACGCTTGGAAACCGGATGTCCTAACCGATTAGGATCAAAGGACAAAAATAATTGAGGAACCTTCCGATGAGACTTAGTACGTTGGAGATAAAAAGCCAACGCCCTCTTACAGTCAAGCGTGTGAAGCGCCGATTCACCATGATGAGAATGGGGCTTTGGAAAAAATACCGGAAGAACAATGGACTGATTGAGGTGGAAATCAGACACAACCTTAGGTAAAAATTTAGGATGGGTGCGAAGAACCACCTTGTCATGATGAAACACCGTGAAAGGAGGGTCCGCCACCAAAGCCTGCAGTTCGCTAATCCGACGAGCGGACGTGAGCGCAATCAAAAAGACTACTTTCCAAGTGAGAAATTTAAGAAGAGCTTTATCAATAGGCTCAAAAGGAGGTTTCATCAGTTGAGCCAAGACCACATTAAGATCCCATACCACAGGGGGAGGCTTGAGAGGGGGATGAACATTCACAAGACCTCTCATGAAACGAGAAACCAGAGGATGTAAGGAGAGGGAACGACCCTCTAGATGATGATGAAATGCAGCAATTGCACTAAGATGCACTCGAATAGAAGTCGTCTTCAGACCAGAATTCGCCAGATGCAACAGATATTCCAGTACCGAAGACACAGGGACTGAATCTGGATCCAGGTGGTTGGTGGAACACCAAGAAGAAAATCTGGTCCACTTCTGGGAATAACAAAGCCTAGTCGAGACCTTGCGAGAGGCCTCTAAGATCTCCCGCACTGAGTGAGACACCGGAATCGAAGTCAAGTGGAAAGGAACCAAGCGGTCAGATGTAACGACTGAAGATTTGGATGTAACAGCGAACCCCGACTCTGAGATAGCAGAGAGGGAAAGACAGGTAGAAGCAGAGGTTCCCTGACACTGAGTTGAAGGAGCAGGGAGAACCAGTGTTGTCTTGGCCAACGAGGCGCAATGAGAATCATAGTGGCTCTGGTCGATTTTAGATGAACCAGCGTTCTCAAAATCAGAGGAAAAGGAGGGAATGCATAAAGGAACCTCCCCTCCCAGTCGAGAAGAAAAGCATCGGCCTCGAGACGGTCCTGGGAGTACATCCGAGAGCAGTAGAGGGGTAGCTTGCAAGTCTCGGGTGAAGCAAACAGATCCACCTGAGGAGTCCCCCATCGGTCGAAGACCTCGCGTAGAACTCGGGAGTTCAGAGACCACTCGTGCGGCTGGAGGAGACGACTGAGCTTGTCTGCCAGACAATTCAGCTCCCCCTGAATGTAAACCGCCCGCAAGAAAATGTTCTGAGAGACGGCCCACGTCCAAAGCCGAATGGCTTCCTGGCACAGAGGCCAAGAGCCCGTCCCGCCTTGCTTGTTGACGTAATACATGGCCACCTGGTTGTCCGTTCGAACGAGAACTACTCGATCGTGCAGGAGGTGACTGAAGGTCCGAGCGGCCAGATAAATGGCACGAAGTTCCAATACGTTGATGTGACACAGACGATCTGTGGCCGACCATAGGCCCTGCGTTCGTAAACCGTCCAGATGAGCCCCCCACGCATACTCCGAAGAGTCCGTGGTTAGGACCTTGCAATGCGGAGGGACGCGAAAGAGCAAACCCCCGGACAGATTGGTAGAGCTGGTCCACCAACGGAGCGAGCGTCTGAAAGACGGAGTCACAGTCAAGCGTCGAGACAGCGGGTCGCGGTCCTGACGCCATTGGGAAGCCAGGGTCCACTGAGGGATCCTCAGGTGCAACCGAGCAAAGGGGGTCACCTGGACCGTCGACGCCATGTGCCCCAAAAGCACCATCATGCGTCGAGCCGAAACTACCTTCAGTTGCGAAACCTGTCGGCCCAGGCGAATCAGGGCCTCCAGTCGCGGGGAAGGAAGGAAAGCCCGGAGGAGAACCGTGTCCAGCACGGCCCCTATGAACTGTAGGGATTGGGTCGGCTGCAAGTGAGACTTGGGAAAGTTCACCTCGAACCCCAGACCCTGAAGAATCGTGATAGTCTGTTGGGTCGCTGAAATAACCCCCTCCCTTGTCGGGGCCTTGATCAACCAATCGTCCAGATAGGGAAAGACCTGCAACCCCCGGGAACGCAGAGCAGCCGCGACTACCACCATGCATTTCGTGAATACCCGAGGGGACGAAGCCAGACCGAAGGGTAGTACACGGTATTGAAGGTGCAAATCCCCGACCTGAAATCTCAAAAACTTCCGAAAGGCGGGATGCACCGGAACATGGGTGTACGCTTCTTTCAAATCGAGGGAGCACATCCAGTCCCCCTCGTCCAACAGGGTATATAGGATCGGAAGCGACAGCATACGGAACTTCTCCCGGACCAGGAACTTGTTGAGCTTCCGAAGGTCCAAAATGGGGCGCAGGTCCCCGGTCTTTTTGGGGACCAAAAAGTAACGGGAATAAAATCCCCTGCCTCGCTGGTCGGGAGGCACCCGTTCGACCGCCCGAAGGCTCAACAAGGCCCCGGCTTCCTCTCGAAGAAGGGTCAACCGGCTTCGATTGGACGGGCACGCCCCGGGGGGCCTGTCTGTAGGCTGTTTGGAGAAGTTTAACGAATAGCCCTCTGAGACGGTCCGGAGCACCCATGCGTCTGACGTAATCCCAGACCAAGTCTCGGCAAAAGCCGTGAGCCGACCCCCGATGGGCAGGGGGTTGAGCGACCGCGCGGCGGGGGCCAGCCCCCGGCCGCTCATCCCGTCAAAAAGACGGCGCCGGTTTGGACACCCCCTGCGCAGCTGCTTTGGCGGGTCCCCCTCTACCCTGTTGGGTAGGGCGCCGGGGTGGAGGCCTGGAAAAGGCCGGTGTAGATTTTTGCGGGTACCGCCTAGGCGGCTGTTTAAAAGGCCTCTGAGCCGGCGGCTTAGGCTTTGGACGAACCAGAGACGCCAGAGAGCGTTCCTGCTCCGAAAGCTTTTTGGTGGCCGCATCCAGGGAGTCGTCAAATAACTCCGACCCGATGCAGGGTAAATTGGCTAAGCGCTCCTGCAAGTTGGGGTCCATCTCGAGGGTCCGTAGCCAAGCCAGCCGGCGCATGGCTACCGCACAAGCCGAGACCCTCGAGGCAAGCTCAAAAGCGTCATAGACCGCATGGAACAGATAGAATCTGAGTTGGGACAGGTTTGACGCAAAGGCGGCAAATTTAACCTTGTGCGACTCCGGAATCACCCCCTGAAAATCCGGCAGATCCTTGATCATGGACCTGAGGTAGGAAGAGTAGGCGAAAGCATAATTGAGGACCCTTGTGGCCATCTGGGAATTCGCGTACAGCCGACGGCCGAATTTATCAAGGGTCCGACCCTCTCTCCCCGGGGGGACAGCAGCCGAGACTCTAGAAGGCTGCGTGCGCTTAAGAGCCGACTCCACCAAGAGCGACTGATGGGAGAGCTGCCCCTTGTCAAACCCCTTAGGGGGAAGGGTCCGGTATTTGGATTCCATCTTAGTGGGCACTACCGCCACTGTAAGAGGGGTCTCAAGGTTCCGCAGTAAGGTATGAAGGAGGACCTTGTGAAGTGGAAGGCGGGGAGATTCCCGTTGAGGGACAGGAGAATCTTGTTCCTCCAAAAAGTCTGAGGTATAGTGCGACCCTGCCGTCAGGTCCACCCCCAAAGCCTTCGCCATGTCATGGACAAACTTGGAAAAAGAAGATGTCCGTGCAGGCGGGGAGGGTGACCGAGACTTCTCAACCGAGCCGAAAGGAGAGGCCTGGCGAGAATACCCGACCTGACCCCCGGACCCCGAACCCCAAGAGGCACGATCCCGTGACCTCGAAGGAGTCGGGGACACCGTCCGGCGAAGAGACCCCCGTGGGGAACCCCCCGGGGTACGGGGTATAGAGGCCCGTCCCTTCCGCCTCGGTGAGGAGGCACGGGAACTCTCCCTGATCGGGGACCGTAAAAGATCTGGGTTGTCGAGGCGGAGTTCCTCGACCCGCAAGGCTCCGGTCTCGGGCGGAGTCGAGTGACGACTCCTCCGAGACGAGGCTCGAGACCGCTTCGACCGTTTAAGACGGTGCTTCGCCCGAGGCTTACTCGAGGGCGAGGATCCCCGTGACGACCTCGGGGACGAGGAAGAGGAGATCCGGCGTACCCGGCGCTGCTTGTCTCGGGATCGCACACTGACCTCGGGCTGACTCACCCGGATCGGGTCCGAGGGAAGGGTCGAGGCCGAGGCCGAGGGGGCTTCGGCCGCAGAGAGGCCGGTGCCCGAGGCCGAGGTCACCACCTGCGGGGCCCCCGAGACCGAAGACGAGGCCGAAGCCTGTTGTAAGGTCTCAATGGCTCCGGAAAGCTCCGAGGAGATCAAAGCGCGAAGCAACTCCTGGAACGCCGGGACGGTGAGACCCTGAGGTAACACCTGGGGACGCTCCGCAGAGGGCGACCTCGGTATCGAGTATTCCCTCGGGGCTAACCCCTTCGACATCTTGGGCTGGGTCGAGGTCGACGGTCCCGCCGACGACGAGCCCGAGGATGGCTTCCTGGCAGATGAAACTGAGGAAGGAAGTGGAGACTTACCCGGGGCTTGCTTCTGCGAGGCAACCGGCTTCGCGGGAGCCGAGGGTTCCGACGTCGAGGCCGAGGTCGAGGCCGGGGCCGAAGCCGAGGCCGAGCTCGAGGCCTTCCCCGTCGGGGTATCGACGGCAAAGAGATCCGCCATGCGGCCTTTGCGCCGAGTAAGGGCCCGTTTCTGGAAGGTGGCACACTTAGGGCACGATGCTGTAGGGTGATGGGGCCCCAAACACCGAATACAGCACCTGTGAGGGTCAGTGATGGACAAAAGCCTCTCACACTTACCACACTTCTTAAAACCCGTAACGGGTCGGGACATGGGCCCAAAACAAGGCCGGGAACAAACGAGGTTCCTCGGCCACGGCTACCGGGAGCCCCCGGAGCGAAAGAAAAAAGATTAATTTTTTTTTTTTTTTTTTTTTTAAAAACAGGGTAAATAAAGAAAGAAAATAACTTTAGCGCAGCGACCGCGTCGAAATTCCGAACACAGCCGCGGCGACAGAAGGCAAAAATAGCACAATTTTATCCACAGGGCTTCTGGCTCCGCGGATGAAAAAGAACTGAGGACCACGAGGTGGGGATGCGCCCTCTAGTGGCGAGAAGGCTAGCACATGCGTGGTGCAGTGTGCAAACTTGAAACTTCTAGCAAGTTTGCTGAAAAAGCTGTCCGCGCTGGGGCTCCGTAGATGACGTCACCCATGTGTGAGAATATCATGCCTGCTTGTCCTGGGATAAAGAGGCAACCAGATGCAGAACGACACGGGGACAAATTTTTCCCCGTCCCCGTGGGAACTCATTTTCCCGTCCCGTCCCCGTGCGTTCTTTTCCTGTCTCTGCCCCATTCCTGCAAGCTCCGTCCTCATCTGCACAAGACTCGAACACTTTAAAATCCTAACTGCTCAAGGCTTCTGTGGTTAGGGCAGAGCTTACAGGAATGGGGCAGGGACAAAACTTGTGGGGACGGGGAAAAATTGAGTTCCTGCAGGGACGGGGAAAAATTTGTCCCTGTGTTATTCTCTAATTACCAATAGAACAATCCTGGGAACGTGGAAGGACGATGCCGACCAATCAGATCACTCAGAATCCAACTGAAGATTCCATTTAGAGAATGACACGGGGACAAATTTTTCCCCGTCCCCGCGGGAACTCATTTTCCCGTCCCGTCCCCGTGCGTTCTTTTCCTGTCTCTGCCCCATTCCTGCAAGCTCCGTCTTCAAGTTTCAAGTTTATTGACTTTTTAATATACCGACCATCACCAAGTATCTGGCCGGTTCACAATACAATTTATACAAAGGAAAAAAAAGATAAAATTTAAAATATTAAATGTGGTGGGTGAACATTAAAGACATAATTTGACTAACATGAGAGTGAGGATATGAGGGGAAGGGGGGGGGGAAGTTACATATTCTGGAGAAGAGAGGGGAATAGTGAGGGTAGGGAAAAACATATTGGGTAGGATCGCTTTAATTAAAGCGGTTGGCTAAATAAGTTGAAACGAATCAGTTGAAGAAGAAAAAAAAAAAGATAAGGAAAAGGGTGGAATAGAGGAGAAAAAGGTAGGCAAAGATTGAAAAAGTAGAGTAAGTAAAAGAGAGAATTTAGGAGAGAGAGAAGAAAAAAAAAAAAAAAAAAAAAAGAAAGAGGGAAAAAGAAAGAGGTGGAACTAAGAACAGACAAAAGCATCTCGGAATAAAAATGTCTTCAAATTGGTCTTGAAATTATCTAGATCAGTGGTTCCCAACCCTGTCCTGGAGGAACACCAGGCCAATCGGGTTTTCAGGCTAGCCCTAATGAATATGCATGAAGCAAATTTGCATGCCTATCACTTCCATCATATGCAAATCTCTCTCATGCATATTCATTAGGGCTAGCCTGAAAACCCGATTGGCCTGGTGTTCCTCCAGGACAGGGTTGGGAATCACTGATCTAGATGTTGTTCTTCTCTAAGTTGTTGTGGTAAAGCATTCCATAGTGTTGGGGCGACAACAGTAAAGTTTGTTTTCCGGGTATAATAGAATTCTTTGATTGAAGGAATTTGTAAAAGTTTTTGGTCTGCTGATTTTAGAGTACGTGGGGAGTAATGGGGGATGAGTTTCTTATAAAGATATAAAGGCTGGTGTGCAAGATTTATTTTAAACGTAAGCAGAATGATTTTATAGGTTATGCGATGTGTAATAGGCAACCAGTCTTCATCTGCACAAGCCTCAAACACTTTAAAATCCTAAGTGTTCAAGGCTTGTGCGGTTAAGGCAGAGCTTACAGGAATGGGGCAGGGACAGGGACAAAACTCGCGGGGACAGGGGAAAATTTGTCCCCGTGTCATTCTCTACAACCAAATACAGAAATAGGAAGCAGGGTCTAGCTAAAAGTTTCCCTGCAATTTTTCTTTCTGCCTTTTCTCCAGGATGAAAGGTACTGGAGCCGGCGCAGCAAGAACAACGAGGCGGCCAAGAGGTCGCGGGATGCCCGGCGCCTGAAGGAGAACCAGATCAGCGTGCGGGCAGCCTTCCTGGAGAAGGAGAACGCCATCCTGAAGCAGGAGGTGGCGCACATCCGGCAGGAGCTCTTGCGCTACCGCTCCATCCTTTCCAAATATGAGACGCAGCATGGCGCCTTGTGAGGGGGGGGGAAAGGGGTGCGGCGGGGCCGCCCCAGTGACTTTGGAGGGTAAGGTGGGAGAAAGGACACGCACAACCCCCTCCACCCCTAGCTGCCATCATTGTTCTGGTGACTGTGCCAACCGCTGGGCTGGCAAAAAATTTAGGAAGGGGATTGCGGCGACGGTGGGGAATGAGTATGAAAAGGGGAAAAGATTTGTTTCTATTTAAGGACTCCCCGTCTCCATACCATCTCAAGTCACCCAGCACCTATTTATTGTGATCTATACATCTTCCCTGGTGGTGGGAGGGGTGCAGACCTGTGCAAAAATGGATATTGCCCCAGGTACCTATATCATAAGGGCTTTAAAGTTGACTTGCGGTGGTTTGAAACTCCCGCAGGAGCCCATCTCTTTGGCTTTTCTTACCTACCTTCTCCCCAGTGGCTTATTGAGAGACATAAGAGCTGGAGGGTCAAGGGACTGAGTGGTTGATATTTCAGAGGGGGATTTGGGAAGAACGTATGATGAATATAGTATGGGTCGGTGGGGGAGGGGAAGCATATGCCACAAAATTCCTCCCTCCCCCCCTCCATACGTAGTGGATGGCTATTTTCCTGGACCGTCTCTCAAGAATTCAGAGCGCATTTTCCTTCCCAGTGGAGACTGACCCCAATGAAACCCAAACTTCCATGGGGACTATCATAACAGATTTAAACTGCTTCAACGTTGAATCCTTTCCCCCCCAAACATTGCTCGATCATTGGGGTTCCCACTGCCACATTTCTCTGCGTGTAAACTGGATCAAGACAGTTAGAATCTGAAACCGACTAATACATGTCATCCGGTGGTGATGGGGAAACTGGTGTTGATGGAGGTACCAGATTCATTTGGAAAACCAGAAACAGGATCCTGAGTTATGCTGGGAGAATAGGTCTAGGGCTCCCTGTGTTTCATGTTTTGCCACCTGGACAGGTTCTTGGTTCTGATTCTGTCCCCAATCACCGGCTTTCCTGAGAAAACTACAATGCATCACCCTTCCCGTCCACACTACAGCTTAAGGACTGGTGGTACCAGAGAGGAAGAGTCAGCCAGAGGATGGAAAGCGGAAGAGCTTAGTCCCGTTAGGATCTCCATCACACGTATTTACCCACAGAAAAAGGTTTGAAAGTAGTCCAACCGGGTGACGAGCACAGAGTTAGGACGGTGAGATATCAGGACTGTAATTCGCGTGGCACAAGGGACCAAGCCACTGACAGCAGTCACGTTATCTCCACTTAGATATTTCTGTGGCCTGGTCAACGTTGCTGCTTGGATGAATCATTACAAGAATTCTGTCCAAACTCTTGCTGTCTCAGTGGCTAAGGACAATCAAAGTATGACAGGCACAGGTTTGGCCAATGAACTGTACTGAATGTAGACCCCCCCACCACCCTCCCCCAGTGGCTGTGATGAAAATAAACGCATTTTATTTGACCATAGGTCATGCACCTTTGGAAGAAGTGTTAATGGGCCAGTGACCCCTATGTCTCTAGCATGGTGTTAGGGGACATGCCCCTCTCAGTACTGACCCAATGACCAGGAGGGGCTCTGCCCTTGTATAAACATTAAAGGACCCTCCGAGATACTTTTAGCAGGTGCTGGATGAATTCCTACACCAGTCTCAGACACAACGGAATCCGTTCAGGGAGTACCAGCGGTGCACCAGAAAAGATGCAGGCAGAGGAAACGATTTTGTTCTTGTGGGGGGTGAGAATACAGCTTTGTTTTATACTTGGCTAAAGTTAGGTTTCTATAAGGAAGCAAAGTACAATATACATTAGACTATAAATATATATTTATTTCCTCTTTACTGATTTTTTTTTTGTAATTTTACACAGCAATAAGGAAGATACAGGGTATGTAAAAAGTAAAAAAGCGCACAGCCACGGCCTTGAAGAGGAAAAGAAGTATTTAGCTAACAGGAAATTGGTTTTCTAATATCCTCCCCCAACTCTTTTCCCTCTGGTGATATGAGATATGGAGCAGAAGTGTATGTAAATAAAATTCTAGATATATTTATGGTTTTCCTTCTTTGAGATTCTCCGTTGCTAGAGCCACACCAAACCTTCCCCTTATCCAACAGTGAATCCACTTGGTCAGAAGTGTAAAAACCATTCAACCTCTTTTCTCCCACCATCCCGCCCCTCCACCGCCAGCGAGAGCAGGGTCCGCCTTTTGGAGCTGGAGTTATCACCTTTAACGAAAGGACGTGAGCTACGGCGGGAAACAGGAAGGGCCGAATTCTGTAAACGGCACCAGCTATGCGACAATCACGTTTTGGCACCGTTTATAGAATCGGGCCTAGCAGCACCTATGTAAAGAGGTGCCGGAAATGTAGGCCAGGCTTTTAAAGGCCTACGTTTCAGGCGCCTAAGTTTTTGGAGAATCGCGCCTAAGTCATGCTCTGCCCATAAAAATGCCCACTTAGGCACTAAATGCCACAAGTGCTATGCGAGAGGCGCCTACCTTTTATAGAATCACCCAATTAAAATTTATTTTTTCAATTATTGAAGCTATTGAAGGGATTTTCCCAATTAAGCCGCGTTAAGTGTTTTTTATCGCCGGCTGCTGCGGTAAAAGCTCCAGCGCGCAAAGAATTCCTATGAGCATTGGAGCTTTAACCACAGCAACTGGCAATAAAAAACAGTTCATGCGGCTTCATAAAAGGGGGCCTAAGTTAGGCACCTAACTTTACGTGTCCTTTAGAGAATCTGGCCCCAAATGGCTTTAGATTCTCTAAATGGCGCTGCTGACTGCAGCCGTCGATCGCATGTCAATCATGCAACGGCACTGTTTGGAGAATCACGCCTCCGCCAAAGATAGGCGCCAGAAATCTAGGCCAGCGTTTTCAAGGCCTACCTTTCCAGAGCTTACCTTTGCCATGAATCGCGCCTCTGGAGGCATCTACCAGGGCCACTTCCAGCATTAGCTATGCATACAGTGGCAGGCGCCATATTTTTAGGTGCCTTGACATTTCTTTTTAAGTACTGTTTTAAACAGTGTTTTGGACAAAGACGCCATTTAGAGAATACGGGCCTAAATAATTTTCCCGTACAAGAAGCAAGGGGAGAAGTCTTTCGGCCGCAAGGCCTCGTTGGCTTGATGATTTATGGTGTTGCTTTCTTAAGCTGCCCTCCCCACCCCACCCTTCCCTAAGGCAGTGGGACGCGTCATCAGTCCGAAGCGATGCTCATTTGGGGGTTGAGGATAGGGTGATTGGCCATTTTCATCATCCTGGTGCTATCGACACCTGTATTAAAGCGGATTTTGCACTAAAAAGGTGGATGGTTCACTATGGTTTTCCTTTTTGTAAAATACTTTCCCCATGGTGTTTTTCCTGTTTTAACACTGTTGACTGGTGTTATTAGATTTTGTGCAAACACAGAGCCTTCGCCTCGATGGTGTGGTACTGTGGAAAATAAAATTTATTTTTGAAAAAAGAAATAGTCCAGCTCTGTTTTAAAGCAATTCTGTTATGCCTGTTTTGCTATCATAGTTACGCCACCGGGTTTGTATGGTTTGGCACCTTGCAGTCTGTCTAATGGAGATTTTTTTAAAATCCTGTTTACAGTTGTTCAAATAAAGACAAAAAAATTATATATCTATTAAAGAGATATGATAAAATTACAAAAGAATTACACTCTGCATGTCTGATTCTTATCCATTCTGTGGCAGGGAGGGGGGATTTTAAGTTACTGTTAAGGAAGTGGAACGAGGAGACGTGACTTGCTTTATTTACTCTTTCAATGGGGAGGGGGGGGCGCACACAATGAAGCTACAAAGCAAAAAATGTAAAGCAAATCTGAGAAAATATGTCTTCACAAACTTGTAATTAATGTCTGGCATTCATTGGCCAAGATAAAAACAGATCAGCAGGGTTTAAAAAAAAAAGGGTTGTAAGACGCAATTAAGCGACCCACTTTGGGCATAAGCGCTTACAGTAGCTCAACAGCTAGCGTAAATGTTTACACAGTTAAATGTGTATCTGCTAATATTCTGTCACGTGGGTGTAAGTTCTGGGCACACCCCTCCTATATCCCCCGCCCCTTTGCAGTTGGTTGTGTGCACAATTGACAGGCACACAACTACTAATTAGTGCCAAATACTAATTATTCCAAAGCTACACCCGCAAATGCACACTAAGTAAAACCGGGCAGGCAAGTTTCTAGAATTAGGAGGATCCTGTGTGCATAAGGTGGTAGCTGGAGACTGGATCCTGGCCTCCTTTTACCCCAATGCATGCTGGGACCTGTAGTCCTGATTCCTTCTATGCAGGAAATGTAGGGTTACCAGATGTCTGGGAAAACCCGGACATGTTCTCAAGGACTCAAGCTGCTTGGATGGACTTTCCAAAACCTGGCAGTTTGTCCGGGTTTTGGAGAGCCCCGGCTGCATCTGGAGGGCCTCTGAGCATGCGTGGATGACATCACACACTTCCGCGCATTCTCCAGGTTCGACAGACGCGGCTGGAGCTCATCAGGGAAGAAGAGAGGAGGTTTTATGGGGGCGGAACTAGGCAGGGACACGCATCTAGAGGTTTTGTGGACTAAAATATGGTAACCCTAAGGAAATGTACTCTTCTCCATGCAAGGAAGCAGGGTGGAATTTTAACTGGGATCAACACAGCTCACCTGTAAAGACCCCCTTCGTCAAACTGGATTTGCCGGTCCATCATCCAGTGCTTGAACCAGGAGCGTACGAAAGGGGCAGCAGCCAGACAGACACGAGCACTTTTCCTTCAAAGATCGCCCTCATCATTGGTGCAGAGACAAAAGCACACACCCAATGCCCCTGCCCCCTCCACACACCAACCTGTTGTTACATGAGTCACACATCCTCAATGGTTTATTGTTTTGTTCTTGTAAATTACAAAGACAGAATTTATTTTCTTTTAAATTACAAAGAACTAGGACTGCAGCAGGTCTTGGCAGTGAGCCTTTAAAGTTTCAGTAGTAAGTTTTGTTCATTTTTAATTAGACTAAAGCATTACTGGATGTAGCTGATGTGGTATTGGGGGGGAGGGGGGAAGAGAAGAGACACAGTAGTTATGCACAAAATTTGACTGCAGGTAAAGTACCAACCAATAGCCTCCTCACCCGTCTCTCTTCCCCTACCTGCTCGCCCTTCTCTAGGGAGACCAGAAGGGGGCGGTACATGCAAGGAGATGTGGGGAGTTGGGTTTAACATTTGAAAACAAACGTGCAGTTTTGCATCTAGGAATTTTCTTTGTCGAAAACAGGCCCATACAGAAAGATTCAGGCACATTACTGATAAGGGCAGTGGCCTAGCAAGGGGGAGAGGGCGGCCAGCACCCTTCCCACTCCTCCCCCTGCTGTGTGCGCGCCCCTTCCCTTTCCCCCGCACCTTTTTAACTTGCCGCAAGCAGCCCCCCCCCCCCCCCCCCCCCCCGTCTTGGCTTCGGTGCTCTCTCTGACATCACTTCCAGGACCCACGCCAGGGAGCGTGCCGAAGCCAATGCATGCAGCAAATTGGCGGCTGACCGCGCCAAAGCTAAAAAGGGTGTGTGCAGCAGGGGGGCAGGGAAGAGACCATGCCCCTAGCGCCGCTCACCCTTGCTATGCCACTGGACAAGGGTGCTGCTGGGCTGCTCATCAGCACCTCCCATGTAAATAACCCTCTTCCCCCCCCTGCCAAAAGCAAAAGAGAAGCGGCTGAGGCCATCAGTACATGTGGCAGACTTGTGGGAAATCTTTTGGGGCCTCTTTCACTGATCAGTGGGTGGTGCAACATGTTAGCTGGGAGGCAATAGGGAGGGACAATAGGGCCTAGGGGGAGGGGGAGCCAGTGTAAACCCTTCCATTGAAAAATACACACGTGTAAAAACACGAAGTGGACAATTACACAGCAGGTAACTAAGCTTTCCTAACATATTAATGTGTTTAAAGCCGCCTGAGCACAGTCCCTAGCATGTGAAATAATTCTGTGTCCTCTCCTCCCCGGCCTTACACAATCAGCAGCAGGGTTCAAAGGTCGGGCTAGGGACCTGTGCAATCCCCTTCTCGTCACAGGTGGAATGTCAGGCCAAGCGCTGTAGTGCAAATTGCCAGTCAGCAGGCGGGGAGCTGGTGTGGCTCAAGCGGATCCTTGGTCCCTTTTCAGCTGCCGGCTGCCTCTCTGCACCGGTCCCCTAAATACACCCAGGGAATTGGTCTCTCACCCTGTGTCAGCCTTGGACTGGCACTGCGCTCCCTAAATGCCTTAGATGGGGTGGGGGCAAGGGAAAAGGAAACTAATATATTAGACCTTTGTTTTGCAGCTGGGGGGGCTCTATGGCCTCTCGCCTTCCCTTCTCCAAAGTGCCCCACAACACATCACACGCCAAGCTGTCCGATTTCCAGCCTACAACCTAGGCCCACTAGCTCTTCCCCATCTCGGCTGCGGGCAGTTTGGGAAAGGCAATGCCTGCACTCGGCTACATGTTTGAAATGCTGCCAAAATTCACTGGTACTAAAAAAACTGAGAACACGGACATTGTTCCCTCTCCACCGCTCTGGGAAGCAGCTGTTTCCAGGGATAAACTGGAAGCTACGTGTATTTATATTCCAGGATGAGAGGGGGGACACCTCCCACATAAAAACCCTGCGAGGCTCTCAGTGCACCCTATTCTGACACAGGATAGACGGTGTGCCCGGGAGAGGATGAGAAGGGCTCCCCCTACCTCTCTCTGGCATTTGGCCATGATCACTCCTTTCTCCGACCTCCAGGAATCTTGAGAAAACATTTCCTGGATTTTTCAGCCATCCCTAGCCAAGCAGGAGAGAAGGGGTGGGGGCTGCTTTGGAGCGATCTGTCATTTGTTGAGGTCACACGGGGTCTGCTCCTCACCCCATGCTATAAAAACACACAACCCGAACCTCAGGTTAGCCTCCCCCCCCAGCTTGGCTTTTATTCCAAATTGCACTCTAATGCATACCAAGAACACAGGGGAAAGAGAAGTTGATATTTCCACCAGAGGCTGAGCGAAACATCTCGATTAAGGACATAGAACAGTGTCAGCGGAGGAGAGGATGGATGCTTCAGTGGTAGAATATCCACCGTGATATCTTGCTCTGGCTCCAGGCTCAAAAGGGTGCTTTCACACTGTGAACCAAACCGACAGGAAGCCCTCCGTTACCTCTTTACTTACATAACCCATGAGGAAGGTGAGAGGGAACAGGAGCATGTCAGTGTTTAGACCAGGGACAGAGAGTAGGCAAGCCTGGGTTCAAATCCTGCTTCATGCACCAACACCACCTCTGCTATTTGCTAAGGCTTTTTACCTTTCCTTGCCTCAAATTAAGGTTACCAGGTGTCCGGAGAAAACCCAGTCATGTCCTCTTTTTAGAGGATTGTCCAGGCTCCCGGATGGACTTTCCAAAACCCGGCATTTGTCCAGGTTTTGGAAAGCCCCGACGAGCTCCGGCCGCATCTGGAGGGCCTCTGAGCATGCGTGGATGACGTCACACACAGCCGTGCACGCACCTGGCCCTCCTGATGCAGCTGGAGCTCGTCCGGAAGAGAGGAGGCTTTGTGGGGGTGAGGTGGAACAGAGCGCAGTCATATGTCCAGGGTGTCCCAGAGAAAAATACCGTAACCCTACCTCAGGTACAACTTTATTTTTAAGCCCTCTTAGGCCTAAATATGCAGATCATCTTACGCTAAGAGCTGGACAAAGCAAGTAATTATATCTAAAACCCAGGTCTGTAAATGGTAACCTGTTGCTTTAATTCTCTCCCAGAGCTCTGTTACCGAATTAGAGGAAAAAACAACAAAAGAAGAGGCATCCAGAGCCCCCAAATCTCTAAGCAAGACAATGAAATCTTTGCAAGCATTGGGAGGGAGGTAAAGGCACAGTTCAATGATTATGGAAACTCTTTTCTCCACTAATCCAGCTCATATGTCACATTTTATCATCTCACCTGGGAGCCACCCACACCTCGCTCCCTACTGATCCCAGGCCTTAGGTCACAGCAGAGCTGGAATCCTTCTCCTTATCACTCTCCAGCCCCTGGGGGGAATGACTCGGAATCATAACACGCAAGAGGAGAGGTCTGGATGACGTTCTAGATTGTGGACATCTTGACCTTCGGAGTCCCTGTGATGAGGTTGCACAGCCGGCGGTGGATTTGTCCTTGGATGGGGCCGTACTCCACCCGCTCTCCATCTACTGTCATGACCCCTTTGTGGGTGAGGGGCTCCAGTCGGAATGCCCGCACGGGCATGTGGGTGAAGTGCGGGTACTCAAAGTGGCTCCCGCGCTCCATGGCCAGGAAAAGGCGAACCATAGCTGCCCGTGAGATGCCGGCCTTAACGAAGAAGAGATGGATCAGACCCTCGCCAAAAGAGGCGAAGGGTGCCATAAAGAGGTCAGCACCCAAGTGGGTTTGGTATATAGCTAACACCAACACAAAGTCCCCCTCTAGAGTCACCCAGTCCTGGGGGACCGGTTCATCCAAGGGCACCAAGAGATTGTCCAGAGGTCCATACATCTGCCGGGTGTTTGTGAATTCTGCGGAATGTGTAGCGGAAGGAGGGGCACCAGGTGCTGTGTCAAAGGTGAAACTGTCTGAGTCCAGGAAGGCTGGGGAAGGCGAGGCTTCGAAACTGGGCAGCTCGCCAGTGTCAGTTACAGAGGTGGGCGAATTGCGTTTGGTCACTACGTTCCGCTCCTCGCACAAGCCCATGTCGGAGATGGTTCGGTGCAATGGTGCGTGCTGCCGGATGTTGGCCAGGCTCCCGTTGGCGGCCAGCGTGATGCTACGGGAGATAGGACGGTGGCCATCGGTGGCTGGCAGGTAGGAGAGGCGGCCGCGGTAGGTGCGGAGCGAAGCCAGCCTCACGGCGGTGCCTAGGGTGAAGCGGGCTGAACCCATGTGGCGGTACTTCTCGCTCTCTAGGTCCACGTCGGAGATGAAGCCCCAAGCCACGCTCAGGAAGGAGAAGGAACGGGTGCCGGAGCAGGTGGTGACGGAGACCAGGTCCATGGGCTCCACGGCGCCGTGGCACAGCAGCAGAGTGCAGTTAAGGAGGAGCTCCACCGTCAGGGCCTGCTCAAACCTGGGGAGTAAGAATGCAAGGGATTAGGATGACTCTCCCAAAACCCCAATATAGATGCCCGCATGCCAGAACTCTCCCTGTACGATGACAGCATGCTTCCAAGCCCTGCACCAGCTTGCCCTCCTCCATCACAACCTGTTACTGGGAATCAGAGCGAGTACACAGGAGTTTAAGTAACTTTCAGCTCTCTTACCCCCCACTAAAGTTGATGGCTCCCGCAAGGGCGTTTCCAGACCCACATGGAAGGATCCCCACCGGCTTTTGGATGGCTTCTTTCCAATCCGGACGCTCCATGAGACCATTAATGACCTGCACCAGGGGGATAACAAAGTGGTCACGCGTGTCAGACAGAGGGGGAAAGAGACAGTGCAGCAGGTGAAAGACCGAGAGACTAGGGGAAAGAGAAAGAGAGATGCTGCCAATGTACAAAGTGCCATAAGAAGTCAGAAACAAATCACATAAAAAGGCAAACAAATGTTTCTATATGTCTACAGCAAAAACGTCAAAAACAGAGGCTTCCGAGGGTCAGATAATTTTTCCTTCCACGGTCATCACCCCAACCTATCAGGCTGGCTCTGGCTTCAAAGCAGGGATCAGAGGCTGGAAGTGCCAAGCTATCACAGAAGGGAAGACAGGCAAGAAGACAGCAGGCCGTTATCAGCAAAAGCTGGGGGCCTCGGAGAGTCAGAGTGCAGGCCAGGGTTTGAGAAGACATCAGAGAGAGAAGGTCATAGCTGGTTCTCACAGAGGGACGAGATAGACAGCTGTTTTATCGCTGTATGCCATGCACAGAGTCACAATGGGAGCAAGGACGAGTGGGGGGGGGAGGGGAGGGGAGGGGGGGAAACAAGAGCAGAGGAGGCAACGCAGTGCGGCGTGTAATCACCTCATACAAGAGTCCATCTCCGGAGATGACGACGATCCCGTCCCATTCATCTAAGCTGAGATCTTGCACCAGCTCCCGGGCATGGTTCTGTCTCTCTGATGGTGAGAAGAGATTTACAGTGAGGCGGCGGGGGTGGGGTGCTTTAAGAGCCATTCTATAACAGTGGACCCACATTTATCTGCCACATGTGGGCAGGCAACATTCTGTAAGAGCATGTGTTAAGTGGCGTAATGCAGGGGGCTGCCACTCGTGTGCACAACTTACAGAAAACAGTATGTTCTGTGCGCCTTTGCTACGTTATGGCAGCTCTGTGGTGGGTGTGACGAGCTGTGGGCGTGTAAACGTAACAGGCGCCAATGCCGGGCTACGCCTAGTATTCCAGAACGGACTCGGAGATGGTTACAATCAAAGAGGTTGACATATTACATGCTGGTTCTTCTTTTTGTACCTGGGGGGTAATGGAGGGGTTAAGTGACTTGCCCAGAGTCACAAGGAGCTGCGGTGGGAATCTAACCCAAATTCCCTGGTTCTCAGGCCCCCTGTGCACGCCACTGGACTATCCATCCTCCCCTGCACCACTATGGGCGTCCGGGTGCTGTTCCAGATCACCGTCTGGCACTTTGGCACTAAAGTGGCGGTACCCATTTACAGAACTACCCCCTTTGTGTCTACCAGAGCAGAAGTCCTGGTCCAAGGCAGCCAAAGCTGCGTGGGACAAGAGCAACTCCACCCACAGAAGGAACGAGCTTGGTCTTAAAAAGGCGCCAGGGATTTTATGGTCTGCTAAAAATCAGGCCAGTCAAAGAGCGAGTGATCTGCTTCCAATCCCCTTTCTGTGGTTCCACAGGACACCACCCCTCCTCCTTCCCCCCGCTCTCACCTGTTTGGACGAGGTTGAAGCTAATGTCGGCGTCGGAAATCATGGGCAGGATGTGGGCGTGAGTGTGCTGCAGCGCCAGGCCCCTGCCACCCTGGGGGTTCACCAGCAGCAGCAGCCGACGGGGCCGAGGCAAAAGGCCAGGGCTAATCTCTGGAACAGAGGAGGGGGAGGATCAGTAGATGCTGGGGGGAAAAAAACAAGATGACGCAGCATCCCAGAATGAGGGCAGCAGGGCTATTGCCACCTCATTCCTCCCCCCACCCCCACCATAAACTATCACAGCAGAATCTTATCAGAAAATTAAGTCACCCTTTAGCCTTCCTTTGGCCCTTTGACTAGATAAGAACAGTTTCACCTGGGAGAGATTGATAATTTATTGCTTAGGTCAAGTTGAATATAGAGAATGACACGGGGACAAATTTTCCCTGTCTTGGCAAGTTCTTTTCTTGTCCCTGCCCTATTCATGGAAGCTCGGTCTCATCTGTACAAGCCTCAAGCGTACAAGCCTCAAGCCATAAGTGTTTGAGATTTGTGCGGTTAAGGCTGAGCTTACAGGAATGGGACAGCGTCAACACTTGCGGGGACAGGGAAGTTAAGTTCCTGAAGAGACGTGGAAAAAATCTGTCCCCGTATCATTTTCTAATTATAGATAGAAAGCTGAGGAAGGGGAAGAGTTGGATTCTGAAAGACGCAAACAGATTTAAAAAAAAAACCCCCAAACAAACACATTAAGGGGGTCGATGCAGAAAACTTGCGGCAGGTCTAGCTTTTGGGTTCCTGTACATGTGTGTTAAAAAACAGGCAATGCACAGAGAAGGTTGGGTATGAGTGGTAACTTTTAGTACAGAAGACATAGCCACATGTTGCATTAAATTGTCTGGTAATGAGCCTGCTAAATCAGTGTTCTTCAACCTTGTGACACCTATGGATCGGCAGAAATAAAAGAATTATTTTGCGGACCGGCGGTTGAAGAATACCGGGCTAAGTCGTGGCCCAGTCTCCGCCCCAGATCCCACTCCCATGATAGTACTAATTGTAACATCATTTTTTCCATTCATTTTTCATAGATACACACAATATAATCTTATTAACAACACATAATGGATAACCACAAAATTAAACTACACAAAGCACACTGTATGCTTCTCAACATTCATTCCTACCAGAACACAGATAGCTCCTATGTAAATACGGGACCAAAAACTAAAATACTCAAAGGAAACCCTAAGATTCAAGACTCTGCATGCAGTACAACCCCAGAGAAATAGAAACAAATGCATTTCTTCCTGAACAGTGCAAAATTCTCAAAACTGACACAATTCAAACACTACATTTAAAAGTAAAACCATTCCCCCTACCTTTGTTGTCTCCCTCCCTCCATGCTGTGCCTCACCTTCTGGCCTACTCCCGTCTGGCCGTTTCATGCCGCCCCCAGCGTTATCTTCGGCCGGCTCCCTCTCCGCCTCAGTGCACAAAAGCGCGGGCAGTGGCTCCTCACGCGCCTCATCTGGAAGCTTCCCTCTGACGCTGCGATGTCAGAGAGGCTTCGGGTTCAGGCGCGCGAGGAGCCGCTGCCCGCGCTTTTGTGCGCTGAGGCGGAGAGGGAGCCGGCCCGAAGATAACGCCGTATCGATCGCACCGAAGAACACGGTCTCGGGCCTGACGCATGTGTGGCTGAAGAACATTGCGCTGAATATTCCTTGACAGGCAGAGAAGGGAGCAGTGGCTTTTGCTGCTCAGACCGCGCAAGTATTTTGGCCAGGTCGTGGGCAGCATAGAAAGATTTATGGAGAAGATTTAACACCAGGTTTGATGATTGACTGCCAATTTTGTCTGCATTTGGAGCCAGAAGTGCCATCGAGTTTAAAAGACTGACAGGAGAAAACTTTGTGCGCCTAAATCAGCCTCGCAAAATGTCTGTGTGGTAGAAATTCTCGCGAGGCTGATATTTCTACGCAGAACGGGGCACTGGGGTGTGCAGAAGCTCCCAGTTTTGTTCCACCGCGCGCAAGAAGCTGCGCACAAAGCTTTAACACCTGTCCGGTGGGCTCACAATTTGTATGCAAGTTCTGCACACACAGAATTTGCAAGGACTTGGCTTTTCACATGCCATGGTATCACACTCATGGCAGAAGTTACATCTCCTATGACTTTCTGCATCGACTCCTAAGATTTTCGAAATTCCCTGTGGCTAAATGCTGCTACATTAATAGGCCTCAGACCAGCAGATGTCTGGTTTCTATGTCCTTACCGGTCTCGCTGCCAACGGGGATACCTAGAAGCAGGCACTTGATCGCTACAGCCCACTTCTCAGCCACAGCCCGGTTCTGCGCGTAATCGGCCTCCCCGTCAACCTGGAACGTGCGCACCAGCCTCTGCCTGGTCCGGCTCGACCCCACAGCCACTTTTCTCTTCTTCCGTGGGTAGGCGTAGATGGAGAAATAGGCTGCGTGGGTGTCCGAGGTAATGCAGCCCCTCGGGGCGTGACACCCCGCCACATCCCGCAGGGCTACCACAGTACGCTGGTCTTCCCCCTCCGGCTTGGGCATCAATCTCTGGATGTGCAAGGCAGTGCGGGTCAGGCTCAGGGCGTAACGCTCACCTTTGGAGGGGTAGACCCCCACCTCGTCGTGCAGCAGGGTCTCCGCCGCCAACCTCTCCTGGCGCATGCTGTGCTTGACAGACATGATTCACTTTCAGAATTCGATCAGTCTGTCTTAATGAGGTAACGAGGGCATGCCTGAGCTTTCACTTCCTCAGAAGCAGTCTCATCAGACAGCAGTTTCTAAACTTGAGGTCTGAACTGCTTTTGTGCTGGGCTCAGCGTCTGCATCAAACCATTATGTGACATTTTCTTGTTTAATCTTATCTTGTTCGTGACCTTCTTTTTTTTTTTCCCCCTCTAAGGCTGTTGATTCTATTTGGAGCCGCCTCCTGGCCAGACGTGACCTTGTTATGTCTTCAGCTGTCGAGCTTCGATACAGAGAGTTGGGAGAGACCTGATGAACAGAGATATTGAAAAATTGGGTTAATTTCTTTGGGTTGGGAAGAGGAAGCAGGGAACTTCCCCCATTGGCAAAACATAACATATCATATCATACAAATAAGAGAACTGCTGTACTGAGGCAGGCCGAAGGTCCATTTGGCCCAGTATCCTACTTCTAACAGTGGCCAACCCAGGTCCCAAGTATCTAGCTAAATTCCCAAGAAGTAAAACAGATTTTATGCTGCTTATCCTAGGAAAAAGCAGTGGATTTCTCAATAATGGCCTATGGACTTCTCTTTTAGGAAATTATCCAAACCTTTTTTTAAAGCCTGCTAAGCTAACTGCTTTCACCACATTGTCCGGCAACGAATTCCAAAGTTTAATTAGTACACATTGTGTGAAGAAATATTTTCTCCGGTTTGTTAGTATCTTCATCGCATGTCCCCTAGTCTTAGTATTTTTGGAAAGAGTAAACAAGCGATTCACATCTACCCTTTTCCACTCCAGTCAGTATTTTATAGATCTCTATCATATCACCCCCTGAGCCTTCTCTTCTCCAGGCTGTAGAGCCCTAACCCCTTTAGCCTTTCCTCATAGGGAGGTTCCATCCCTTTTATCATTTTCATCACCCCTTTCTGTACCTTTTCTAATTCTGCTACATTATAAACATTTTTAAAATTCCTTTTCTGATAATTCCTAACATTCTATTTGCTTTCTTAGCCTCCACTGCATACTAAGCTGAGGGTTTCAACATACCGTCAACGATAACACCCAGATCCTTTTTCTGGGTAGAGGCTCCAAATGTGAAACCTAACATCGTGTAGCTATAGCTTGGGTTCCTCTTCCCTTACGCATCACTTTGAACGGCTCACATTACACGTCATCTGCCTTTTGGAAGCCCGATGGGGACGAAAGAGTTGAAATTAAGCAAAACAAAACGATTCCCTTCACAGTTACTGATCACAAAATCGAAAGGGAGAGAGAAACGCGCTCAGTTTTAAACGACTAGGAATGAAAATAGAACAGAAGCGACTTAAAATTTCAGGTCTTGATTATTGTAATGTGGTTCTTTTAGGCATATCTGCGTCAACGCTATGTGCTTTGTGGGTTGCGCAAAATTCAGTTGTCAGGACACTTCAGATTAGGGAAGCGTGAACATGTGTCAGAATACTATGTAAAATTATATCGGCTGAAAATGGAGTATCGGATACGTTAACTTAATTTTTTTCTATACCGCCACAATCTTGCGACTTCTAGTGAAGAGGGCTGGACAATCAGCGAATTACAGAATGCAAATAGCGAAGATGTCACTGAACAGTTAGCGAATTATAGAATACAATTAGTAAAAATACACATATTTCTCAAAGTTATCAGCAGGGTGTTAATAGTTTTAAAATGGTGTCTGATTAGGAGATAAATCTATCGAACAGTGCTGTCTTAATTTCTTTTCCGAAATGCGCCTTAGGTCAACCTGGCTCTGTTGATGTAATTGCCTAGCCAGGTCTGCCGTTTGCTAGCTTGAAATTTGAAAGTTCTGTCCAGAAAGGACCTGTATTTGCAATCAGTGATCCTTGGATAGGCAAAAAGATTGCAATTTCTGGTTGTCCTAGCGGGGATATGTAGCTCGAAATGTGGTAAGAGATAGGTAGGGGCCATTCCCCACACTGCACTGTTGTTGATGGTTTATCTCATAGAAACATAGAAGATGACGGCAGAAAAGGGCTACAGCCCATCAAATCTGCCCACTCTGCTTATCCACCCCCTGTCTATGCCCTAATGACCCAGTATTCTTATCTTGACCCTCGTAGGGATCCCACATGGGTATCCCATTTATTCTTAAAGTCTGGCACACTGTCTGCCTCGATCACCTGCACTGGAAGCTTGTTCCAATGATCAACCACTTTCTCTGTGAAGAAATACTTTCTGGTGTCGCCATGAAATTTTCCGCTCCTGAGTTTGAGCGGGTGCCCTCTTGTGGCCGAGGGTCCCTTGAGAAAGAAAATATCATCTTCCACTTCGACATGTCCCGTGAGGTACTTAAATGTTTCGATCATGTCTCCCCTCTCCCTATGTTCCTCGAGTGTAGAGCTGCAATTTGTTTAGTCTCTCTTCATACGAGAGACCCTTGAGCCCCGAGATCATCCTGGTGGCCGTCCGCTGAACCGATTCAATTCTGCGCACATCTTTACTGTAATGTGGCCTCCAGAATTGCACACAGTACTCCAGATGAGGTCTCACCATGGCCCTGTACAACGGCATTATGACTTCAGGCTTTCGGCTGACGAAACTTCTATTGATACAACCCAATATCTGCCTTGCCTTAGATGAAGCCTTCTCCACTTGATTGGCAGTTTTCATGTCTGCACTGATGATTATTCCTAAATCTCGTTCTGCTGAAGTCCTAGTTAAAGTTTCTCCGTTCAAGAAGTACGTCCTGCATGGATTTCCGCTTCCGAGGTGCATGACCTTACATTTCTTAGCATTGAAGCCTAGCTGCCAGGTTGAGGACCAACTTTCCAATGTAAGCAGGTCCTGCGCCATATAATTCTGTAAACTGCATTCACTTACTATATTACATAGTTTGGCGTCATCGGCGAATAGTGTTATTTTACCTTGAAGCCCTTGAGTCAGATCCCCTATGAATATGTGTGCATGGATTATCGCCGAAGTGTTTGGTGGATAGTATTTCTGTCCTACATGCCGCTACAAAAAATTGCGTTCTGTGAATCGTGCTGATCTGTATATTCTGCCGGTCAGCACTTGAGGCTGCAATTGTTTGCTGCGTCAGACTCCAGGTGTGCCCCGATGAGTCGCTGTTAAGGAGGAGAAGCGCTGGCTGCTTATAGGATGTGCCTCTTACAACGAAAGGCATGTCCTGTAGGCAGTCAGCCCGTGCCAACGACTCTTCTCCTTGCTGGCATCTCTCCGCGCCTCTCCTCCTTCTGGATTCCCCACCGAAGTGACGGGCTCGGGGTCACAGCCAGATGGGTCTCCATGCATGTGCAAGACATCATCGCATCAACGTCCACGCACTTCTGGGTGCCTTCCAGCTGGGGCACTAGGTTTAGTATGCCTTCCGGCCAAAAAGTTTGCGAGACACTGGTCTAGAACAAGCATGTTTTCCTGTATAGGCCTTCGAGAATGGAATGAGATTCCAATGTACATAGGCCAGCATTAAAATTAGCACAAATTTAAGAGATTATTGAAGAGGCACTTATTTTGCAAGATGAAGTATGAGAACTGAGCCCTATGTGGTATATTTGAGCGCGGACATGTCTTCTGTTTGTGTTTAGTCTCTCTCCAAGTTTTCCGTAAACATCTGAAAACCTGGCTTTTCTCAAAAAATGTAAGTCTCCCTTCAACTTAGGAATCAAGGAAACTCTTATATCTGACATCCCAAGTCCTCTAAATTTTCTTCACACTTCTACCTCTAACCCTCTGTTGTAGTTCCTTCCTATTTCTCCTACTGTAAACCGTGTCGAGCTCTACGAACGTGGAGATGATGCGGTATACAAACCTAAGGATTAGATTAGATTATGTATGTATTTGTTGGGACCTGCTTTGTATAAAGCGGGATACAAATTAATAAATTATAAACTAAACTATATGTTACTCGCTCACGTACACAAATGACACACTACCTTGAAATTCTTCTGACAATCACAGTTCCTTGAGCTAAGGTCACAGAAATCCAGATTTTTACAAGGAAATTAACACAAAAAAAATCCTTCCCTCCAGGAGCGTGGTCCTGAGCCAAGGGGCCAAGAACTCCTTAAGCCTCTGCCGAGTACTTCTAGACCAGGGGTGGGCAGCCACACTCCGAGGGCCAAAACCCAGATTTCCACAATGAATATGTATGAGATCAATTTGCATATAGTGGAAGCAGTACATGGAAAAATCAATCACACACATATTCCTCGTGGAAATTAACAACCCGACTTAAGAGTCAGATGCACTAAAAGCAATCGTTAAGACCGTGCAGGTCCTGATTCTATAATTATTTCTTTGGACTTAAAATTATGATTCTATAATTTTCTTTGGACTTATAATTGCAATATTTCCTGACGTCTCTAAATCCAGACATCCAATCAGTGGACGCACAATTCATGAGGATCCAGTGTATTCATCCTTCTCCTGCATCCCAGTCGTTTCTTTAGATGATTCAGGCATCTTCAAGTTGATGAGTAGAAAAGTTGTAATGGAGAGCTGTAGAAAAATCCGACCGATGGGAACGGGCGGAAACTAAAGACTGGGGATTAGGGGGAAGCAGGGGGAAATGGGTAGGGCTCGGGCATGTCCAGTGGGGCCCGGGCACTGCACGTGCTCAGAGAGAAAAAAAATATATATATCTCTCTGAGCTATTGGAGAGCTTATCCGCAAATTGGGAGCTGTTGGGACAACACCCATATGTGGCTGACTATCCTGCTGTCCACGGAGAACCTACGTTACAGGTAAGTAACTACACTTTTGCCTTTACGTCAATCTGTTTTGAATTTGGGAGCTACCTTTCAACTGCGCTTTCTCATACGAGGAAAGACTAAAAAGGTTAGGGCTCTTCAGCTTGGAAAAGAGATGGCTGAGGGGAGATATGATTGAAGTCTACAAAATCCTGAGAGGAGTAGAACAGGTACAAGTGGATCGATTTTTCACTCTGTCAAAAATTACAAAGACTAGGGGGACACTCGGTGAAGCTACAGGCAAATACTTTTAAAAGCAATAGAAGGAAATATTTTTTCACTAAGAGAATAGTTAAGCTCTGGAACGCGTTGCCAGAGGTTATGGTGAAAGCTGATAGCGTAGCTGGTTTTAAGAAAAGTTCGGACAAATTCCTGGAGGAAAAGTCCATAGCCTGTTATTAAGACAAGGGGGAAGCCACTGCTTGTCCTGGATCAGTAGCATGGACTGTTGCTACTCTTTGGGATTTGGCCAGGTACTAGTGACCTAGATTGGAGTATTGTGTTCAGTTTTGGAGACCGTATCTGGCGAAAGACGTAAGAAGACTTGAGGCGGTCCAGAGGAGGGCGACGAAAATGATAGGAGGCTTGCGCCAGAAGACATATGAGGAGAGACTGGAAGCCCTGAATATGTATACCCTAGAGGAAAGGAGAGACAGGGGAGATATGATTCAGACATTCAAATACTTGAAGGGTATTAACGTAGAACAAAATCTTTTCCAGAGAAAGGAAAATGGTAAAACCAGAGGACATAATTTGAGGTTGAATGGTGGTAGATTCAGGGGCAATGTTAGGAAATTCTACTTTACGGAGAGGGTAGTGGATGCCTGGAATGCGCTCCCAAGAGAGGTGGTGGAGAGTAAAACTGTGACTGAGTTCAAAGAAGCGTGGGATGAACACAGAAGATTTAGAATCAGAAAATAATATTAAATATTGAACTAAGGCCAGTACTGGGCAGACTTGCACGGTCTGTGTCTGTGTATGGCCGTTTGGTGGAGGATGGGCAGGGGAGGGCTTCAATGGCTCGGAGGGTGTAGATGGGCTGGAGTAAGTCTTAACAGAGATTTCGGCAGTTGGAACCCAAGCACAGTACCGGGTAAAGCTTTGGATTCTTGCCCAGAAATAGCTAAGAAGAAAAATTAAAAAAAAATTAAATTAAATTAAAAAAAAAAATTTAAATTGAATCAGGTTGGGCAGACTGGATGGACCATTCGGGTCTTTATCTGCCGTCATCTACTATGTTACTATGTTATATTGGCTACCATGAGAACAGGCTACTGGGCTTGATGGACCACTAATCTGACCCAGTAAGGCTATTATGTTCTTTACCAAAATAATAGATGTGTGTGCTATGAACCAGATCAACTACAATTCTTTTTGGAAGGCAAAGCTGGCTCAAGGACCCCTGATAATAATGCTTAAAATTGTAATAAAATGAAATAAAAAAATGTAATAAAAAGAAAAAAAAAAGCGTGCGGGTTGCTGTGGGCTGATTTTTGGCCAATTTCTAAACAGTGATCAATGTTCAAATGACTTCCCATGCAAATGAGTTTTGCGGAGGGCAGTCATAATCCCATCAGATCGCTCGCTTAGAAACCAGAGCCGGTTTGGGGAAGCCCGAACAGCTGAGCGGCAGGGGATGCCCCAAAGCAGCCTCCTGCCACTCAGCTGTTAGGGGTTCTTGCCCTCAAAGACTGTGGTTACCTACTCTAGCTTTAGACAAATCAAAACCAGCTCACATGAAGGTCCCCCAAAACTGCTCATTAATACATCTAAAGAGCAGTCACAGTGTTGAAGGACAGTCAAGACCGCCAGATGTGTGGCTCTCTGATGCCTGTTCCTGTGTCAATGCCAGGAGTCCAGACCATCCGCTGATCTCTTGCCTTGGTTCTCCCTGCCTATTTCCCCTCTCATTTGATTCTCTGAAAATGTGGCTTTACTATCTGGAAACCTGCTGGCCCAGGGGCTTTTCTCTCACAGAAACCTTCTGAAGGAATTCACAAGTTTTAATACATTTAGCCAGTGGGCCCTACTTTCAGAATCTCAGAGGGCTGGTTATTAAATGTGAATCACTTGTTTACTCTTTCTAAAAATACTAGGACTAGGTGGCACATGATAAAGCTATTAAGTAGTAAATTTAAAACAAACCAGAAACTATTTCTTCACACAACATGTAAATTAAACTCTGGAATTCATTGCCAGAGAATGTGGTGAAATCAGTTAGCTAAATGGGGTTTAAAAAAGGCTTGGATAATTTCCTAAAAGAGAAGTCCATAGGGCATTATTGAGATGGCTTGGGGAAATCTACTGCTTATTCCTAGGATAAGAAACACAACTTGGGATCTAGCTAGGTACTTGGGACCTAGTTTGGCCACTATTGGAAACAGGATACTTGGCTTGATGGACCTTCGGTCTGTACCAGTACAACTCTTATGTGAGCCAAGTATAGGACAATCGAGCCATTGTGACATCATTGATGAGGTTGGCTCTTAGGCATTGGTGGAATGAGGCATTATGACATCACAATCTCAGTTTTGGAATGTTGCTACTCTTTGGTTTTCTGTCAGGTACTTGGGACCTGGGTTGGCCACTGTTGAAAACAGGATACTGGGCTTGATGGACCTTCGGTCTGTACCAGTACAACTCTTATGTGAGCCAAGTATAGGACAATCGAACCATTGTGACATCATTGATGAGGTTGGCTCTTAGGCATTGGTGGAATGAGGCATTATGACATCACAATCTCAGTTTTGGAATGTTGCTACTCTTTGGTTTTCCGTCAGGTACTTGGGACCTAGTTTGGCCACTGTTGGAAACAGGATACTTGGCTTGATGGACCTTCGGTCTGTACCAGTACAACTCTTATGTGAGCCAAGTATAGGACAATCGAGCCATTGTGACATCATTGATGAGGTTGGCTCTTAGGCATTGGTGGAATGAGGCATTATGACATCACAACCTCAGTGGGTTGGCCACTGTTGAAAACAGGATACTGGGCTTGATGGACCTTCGGTCTGTCCCAGTATGGCAATTCTTATATTCTTAACTTTCTAATCACCAGTCTAGATACAGAGGTTCGGATATGCCATTGCTGCTAGAGGGACTGAGTGCTGCCACTAAGCTGGCTGCCATCAGTATTGCCTCAGGTACAAAATAAGTACTGTATTTTCACGCATATAACACGCATACGCGTATAGCGCGCGGGTCCAAAGCATGTCTTAAAAAAATTTTTTTATATAGCACGCACACGCGTATACCGCGCATGCTGCTATAACCTCCTACCACTCCCGTTTACTCTTCTGACCTCGAACCGGCATCCTCCCACCCGCTCGCGTCACCCCCCTCCCCCGCGATCCTACAACCCCCCCCAGCACCGCAAAACATCTCTTACCCGATTGGGCACCGGCACCAGCACCAATGCACAGGACGTGCCAGTGCCAGTGCCCGAAGATCCTCCCTCGTTGGGCTGGGCTGGGCTGTGCGGTGCAGGGAGATCCTCCTTCTTCCCTGTGCCGGGCTGGACTGGGCTTTGAGCATTTGCGCATGCTCAAAGCCTTCTGATCTCGCTCTCGAGAATCTCGGAGAGAGCGAGATCAGAAGGCTTTGAGCATGCGCAAATGCTCAAAGCCCAGTCCAGCCCGGCACAGGGAAGAAGGAGGATCTCCCTGCACCGCACAGCCCAGCCCAACGAGGAAGCATCTTCGGGCACTGGCACTGGCACATCCTGTGCATTGGTGCTGGTGCCCAATTGGGTAAGAGATGTTTTGCGGTGCTGGGGGGGTTGTAGGATCACGGGGGAGGGGGGGGGTGACGCGAGCGGGGGGAAGGATGCCGGTTCACAGGGGGGAAGCCGGGTCGGAATGAAAAAAAAAAAAGTTGTAAAATGCGCTCACATGTATAACGCGCACCGATATGCACGGTTTGTAAAACCGTGTACAACGCGCGCGTTATATGCGTGAAAATACGGTACTTACCAGTATATAATATATAAACTGCTTTGATTGTAACCAGTGAAAGGCAGTATGTCAAGTCCCTCTTCTTTCCCTATAAACCAGGGATTCTCAAGAGATTCCTTGGGACACACCTAGCCAGTCAGGTTTTCATGATATCCATAATAAATACGCAAGACAGAGACCTGCACGCAATGGGAGGTGTTGCACGCAGATTTAAATCGTACATATTCAAACTGGCTGTGTGTGTCCCGAATTCTGGGTGGAGATCCACTGGTACAAACAGATGACTCAACTTCAAAACTTCCTAAACAAAGGCTCCCAAAGGGGAAAGAGGTGTCCTGAAAAGCAGTGGCCACAAATCTTGCGAAAACTCCACATACATGACTGTGATCTCTCATCTAAAAATGGCCCAATCCACTGTCTTCCCCCCCCCCCCAATACTCCAATTACAAGTTCTCTATTCGAATCAGCTCATGGTCTGCTAGATCAACAACCAAGGAAGATCAAGTAAAAAATCAGTCCTGAACTTTAACCTAGTTATCAGTGACCCCAATACAGGCTCTGACTGGTACAAATTCGACCTGACTACTCTTTCAAGGTCAGCTGATTCGGAAGCATCTTATCCACCAATTCCTCTGGCATTAAATCCAAGGAGGAAGGGGCTGGAAGGACCTGGGCAGTCATTGGAAAAGAGATGGCTGATGGGAGATATGATTGAAGTCTACAAAATCCTGAGTGGATTAGAACAGGTACAAGTGGATCGATTTTTCACTCCGTCAAAAATTGCAAAGACTAGGGGACACTCGAAGTTACAAGGAAATACTTTTAAGACCAATAGGAGGAAATTTATTTTCACTCAGAGAATAGTTAAGCTCTGGAACACATTGCCAGAGGTTGTGGTAAGAGCGGATAGCATAGCTAGTTTTAAGAAAGGTTTGGACAAGTTCCTGGAGGAAAAGTCCATAGTCTGTTATTGAGAAAGACATGGGGAAGCCACTGCTTGCCCTGGATCAGTAGCATGTTGTTACTATTTGAGGTTCTGGAATCTTGCTATTCTTTGAGAATCTCCCTGGAATCTTGATACTCTTTGGGATTCTGGAATGTTACTACTCTTTGGGTTTGGGCCAGATACTAGGGAGCTGGATTGGCCATCGTGAGAACGAGCTACTGGGCTTGATGGACCACTGGTCTGACCCAGTAAGGCTATTCTTATGTTCTTATGTAGTTCAGTGGTTCTCACACCTGTCCTGGGTAATCATCAACCATCAGCTTTTCAGGATATCCCTAATGAATATGCATGAAAGATTTGAATGTCTGTTGCCTCCGTTATATGCAAATCTCTCTCATTGATATTCATTAGGGATATCCTGAAAACCCAACTAAGTTGTGGCCTTCATGGATCGAGGTTGGACACCCCTGGGCTGGAAGGACCTTCGGGGTCAGCTAGACTAGTATTTCCCAAGTCGGTCCTGGAGTACCCCCTTGCCAGTCAGGTTGTCAGGATCTCCACAATGACTATGCATGAACTTGGTTTGCATATACAGGTCCTCGTCGACTTACGACCACAATTGATTCCATTGACAGGTCGCAAGTCGATCTGGACATAAGTCGGTCTATACTAACTACAGTATTTTTTACTCCTCCCCACGTACCTTTTCCCTGGTGGTCCAGCGGTGAGGGGTAAAAAATAGTATGGGCTAGGATGGGAGATGGGGGAAACGCGTCGTAAAGTCAAACCATCGTAAGTTGCATAGGTCGTAAGTCAACGAGGACCTGTACTGCCTCCATTATATGCAAATTTATTTCACGCATAGTCATTGTGGAAATCCTGTAAACCTGACTGGCAAGGGGGTACTCCAGGACTGAATTGATAAACAATGGTCTAGATTTCAACCTTGTCCTGAGGGACCACCAGTCAATTGGGTTTTCAGGATATCCCTAATGAATATGCATGAGACAGATTTACATATAATAGAACTGACTGGAATGCAAAACTCTCTCATGCATACTCGTTAGGACAGAAACTTCCAAACCTGTCCTGGGGGAACCCCAGCGAGTCTGGTTTTCAGGATATCCACTATGAAAATTCATGAGCTAAGAGATTTGCATGCATCCTAAAAACCCAACTGGCTTGTGATCCCCCTGAACAAGTTTGAGAACCGCTGTTCTAGTGCATTCCCTGCTTCTGGGCAGATTCATGCCAGAGCCACTCTAAAATCCCTCCAGCAATGACGGAGATCCTACCTACTCTCTCATTAGCTTTTCTAGCCTAACATCTTCCCTTCTGTGATTTAAGTCCATGGCTTCCTGTTTTCTCAGTGGAGGAGGAGGAGGACCAGTTCCTGAGATACAGGAGAAGTGATATTTATGTCTTTCAGCTATTCAAGTGTTTCTAAGGGAAACACAGTAAACAATTTCCAGTGTAGATTTCTGGAACAAGAGGCCATGATGCGAGACTCGAGGGAGTTATATAAGAAAATATTTCTTCACATAGAGGCTGATGGATGCATTTAACAGACTTCTCAGCAAAAGGGATGGAAACCAGAATTTGACTGCCAGCAGTAAAGCCTCAGATGAAGACAGAAGATCCTCAGTGGAGGGACAGGTCGGGGGTTAGAGATGCCAGCAAGACCAGGGTTCAAATCCCACTGAGGGGGGCAAAGCCTGAGAGGGGCACCGTTATAATATGAAAAGGTAATATTTGTATGTAGAAATAAAAAAAATAAAAAAAATCCATAAAAGAAAAAAAAATACCTTATTTACTGGATTAACTCAATGTAGTTTCTGATTAGCTTTCGAAGGTAACCCCTTCTTCCTCAGATCAGGAAGAAGGGGTTACCTTTGAAAGCTAATCAGAAATGACATTAACCCCCCCCCCCCCACCCTTTTTACGAAGCTGTATTAGGTGTTTTTATCGCCAGCTGTGGTGGTATTAGCTCTGACATTTATAGAATTCCTATGCCGGCAATAAAAAAAAGCATAACGTGGCTTCATAAAAGGGGGAGATAAGTTAGTCCAATAAAAAAGGTATTTTTTTCCCCCCTTTTATGTTTTTATTTTTGAAGAGCGGACATCACACCACACCTTTTCACAAAAGATGAAAAGAAATCGAAGCGCTATAGCTGGCATTCGAACAAGAGGTCATCAATAGAAACCCTTTGCTTTGCCTAGCTAAGACTGTGAGATGCAGTCCCTCGAGCCCGTGCTGCTCGGGCCCAGTGGCTTTTCTAAGTCCACCTGGCTGGTGATTTGTGGACATTTCCTTCGGGAGCCGGTCTATACTGGAGAATGACACGGGGACAAATTTTCCCCCGTCCCCACGGGAACTCATTTTCCCGTCCTGATAAGATTGGCTCATAGGCATTGGTGGAATGAGGCATTATGACATCACAATGTGAAGGGCCACTGAAAAGTGTGGAATAACTTGTAAGTTTCATGGCTCCACATCATTCGCTTCTTGGCTGGGCTAAGAACTTTCAAGTGGCCCCCTCGGATTATGATGTCATAATGCCTCATTCGACCAGTGCCTAAGAGCCAACCTTATCAGTGATGTCACAAAGGCTTCATTGTCCTATACTTGTGCCCATTTACTAGATACATTTGCCTCCTTGAAACTAAGGCCCGCTAAGCGTTTTAATGCACATTTAGCTTGCACTAAATCAACGCGTGCGCTAACCGCTAACGCATCCATAGGACAATATGCCCGCGTTAGTGTTTAGTGCGTGATTAGCGCGCACTAAAAAGCATATTCGCACCTTAGTAAAAGAGGGGGCAAGTATCAAGAAAAGTGGGGGAGTCTCTTGTAAGTTTTATGGCTCCACATCATTCTCTTCTCGGTTGGGCTGAGACCTTTTCAGCGGCCCCTCGCACCGCGAGAATGTCCTACATTCCTTTCTGAATAACTCTTCGCATTCTACTTGCTTTTCTGATCATCACCGTACACTGAATTGAGGGTTGCAACATAATATCCACAGTGGCTTCCAAGGTCCTTTTCCTGGAGAGGCGAATCTTACTACAGAAACCAGTATGGTGTTCCTAGCTAGGATTATTTTTCCCCGTGTGTATCATTATTTAAGACGGAGCTAGGAAAACAAATCCACTGCTTATTCCTAGGATAAAGCAGAAGAAAACATGTCGTACTGCTTGGGATCTTGCCAGGTGCTTATGATTTGAGTTGGCCACGGTTGGAAACAGGATACTGAGCTTGCTGAACTTCGGTCTGTTCCAGGTTGGCAATAATATGTTCTTATCTTGCACATTAATGTTTCTACTGTTTAGATGTCCCCTGGTTTAGCCAGACAACTCCTGCAACTCCTCATAATTCACTAGCGATATAACAAGTTTATATGTTACCAATACATTTTTATTAAAAAGGTTTTCAGTAATTACCCATCTCCAAAGGCAGATTACTGTAATTCTCATACAAAACGTTCCCCCCCAAAGTGTAGAAGGGGTCCCCACAGGATTCTCGTGGTCCCTGTGCAGGTCTCTACTTTGGAGACCTAAATAAAACATTTTGAGGCTCCCGAATGCCCCTGCGAGATAAATACCCCAGCACTGAACACTCTGAGCTCCATTTACGATAGTGATGAATTAAAGTTAAACTTTTGCACTAAGGTCAAAAGAACTTTCTCAGCAACTTGACTGAAGCCTTTTCACCGTGGTTAATCATGGGCAGGCCCTGTTGAGTAATAGTGGCCATGATCTATTTCAAAGTATGCCACTTCCTCCTCTGTTCTAACTAACACAAGCCAGAATCTCTCCGATACTGGTCCTACACCAAGGTTCGTTTCTGAAGACAACAGAAGTGTCCTCTTCTCTGAATTTCTCTAGAGTGGATGGGTGGGGAACCCCTGCTTACGATTAACATTACATGACAGCAACCATTGTAATTGAAACATCACAGCTCAATAATCTGATTAGTCTACAAGTGACCACCCGCTACCGTGCCATTTTTTGCTAAGTTTTAGAATATGGGGAGGTGGTCAGTTGCAATTGAGAAAGTTCCAAATGGCCCATCTTGTCAACCCGCTCTCACCTCTTTCCCTGTCCTCCCAAGATAAAAAGCATGGCATCTTATGCCAAGCATTATCCCAGAACGATGTACTGTAACCCATAAGATCAGAGAGAAAGGGAACGCTCTTAACATCAGCACTTGACTTTTCCAGTAACAGATGAGATTTTGCCTCCCTCCTCACAGACCCACTTACCAATTTTCCCCAAGCGTTACTCAGATGCCACCATCCCAGGGAGGGGCCCCAGATTCTACAGACATAATGTTGATGATTTCCTTAAAAAAAAAAGACACAAAAATAAACTGGATACATTTGCCGAGCCTGCTGTAACCTCCTTTTTCCTCAGCCTGCTCTCAGGTTCAAGTTTCCTTTCTTGCCTCCCTGAGGCACAGGTGTTTCACTGCCTGTTAGTCTGAGCCACCCTCCTCTCTCTCTCCAGTTTTTAACATTTCCTCCTCCTCTCCTGTGTTTTCATCCGCCTCTCTCTATCCCCTTTTCTCTGGGTGTTTCTCTTCAGATTCATTTGCCTCTTTGACTGTACCTGTTGGATCTGGCTCTACCTCCTCTTTCTCTCTCTTCCCCGTTTTGGTTTTCCTTGGCTCAGCCTCTTACTTTCTTTCTTCTCCCCACCCTATCTCATGTTTGCTCTTCCTTTCTCTCTCCCCAGTATAATCCCCCTGTTTCCTACCAATCTTCTCTGTCTCTGTACTTTTTGAATGGGACTCACCTGCTTTTTGGCTTTTCCTCTCTCTTTCTCTCTGGCTATCTCTCCCCTGTACAACCCCCCTCTCTGATTATCTTTGTAGGCAGTGGAATGGGAAACAGAAGGCTTTAAACACATTAACATACGAAGGTTCTTTAACAGGAAAGCTTAGCTACCTGCTGAGCAATTGTATGCAGTAAGAGTAGCTAACAGCTGGTTTAAAAAAAAAGGTTTGGGCAAATTCCTGGAGGAAAAGTCCATAATCTGCTATGGAGCCAGGCGTGGGGGAAAGCCACTACTTGCCCTGAGATCGGTAGAATGGAATGTCGCTACTCTTTGGGGATTCCGCATGGAATGTTACTACTTTGGGGGATTTCATATGGAATGTCACTACTCTTTGGGGATTCCGCGTGGAATGTTACTACTTTGGGGGATTTCATATGGAATGTCACTATTCTTTGGGATTCCAGAATCTTGCTTTTCTTTGGGGATTCCACACGGAATGTTGCTGCTTTTGGGGATTGTGGTGCTTCAGATTCTGGACTGTTGCTACCAGGTTCTTGGGACCTGGATTGGCCACTGTTGGAAACAGGATGCTGGGCTAGAAGTCCATTGGTCTGATTCAGAAAGGCTATTCTTATGTACTGGGTCTGATTGCCCATCTTTCTCTCTCCCTGGCTGTCTCTTGCCGATATAATCCCCACTCTTTCCTACCTCCCTTCTCTGTCTCTGTTGGAATCCGGCTCACCCTCCTCTCTTCCTCTTCTTTCGTGTTCTCTCTTCTCTGCTCTCTCAGGACTGCCTCCAGTCTAAGCCGGAAGTGAACGTTCTCTCACCTTCTCTGGCTCCGCCCCTCGCAGCGCGTCGTCCAATCATCAGCCGTCTCGAGCCGCTCCGCTGGCCACGCAGCGCCGCCTCAACCCGCACTTTGTTTAGCCGCGTTGCCTTGGTGCGAAGGGGGGTCTCACGAGACCTAGGATCGCCATCTTTGCTACGGGCACGGCGACGCGTCCTGGGGCCGCGGGGCAGAAGGCGACTGGCGTTTGGGGCGTCTTCCGAGAGGCACAGCGCCCCTTCTTTTTTGAGGGTGCTTCGTCGGGACAGTAGTTGGGAAGTAGAACTGTGTTCGAACGGCTGGCTTAAGAGGGCGGCCATCTTTAGTGAGGGCACGTCGTGACTTAGTAAAATCTGATTGGCTGGACCACAACCATATGTTTTTTTTTTTCTCTTCTTAACTTTATTAAAGAGAATGAACACAAACAGCATGCTGTAGGGGTTATGATCACCTAAGAAGGGAAGAAATGGGGGACTCATCAATCTCTGGCTTTGTTCTGTCGCATGGAAGTTCATGGGTAGTGGTAGTATTGCTAAGAACACTGCTGTTGCAATTTCATGCACACAGTGACTGAGTCAGTGTGGTTGCACAATGTTGGGGAGTCCAAAGTTTACCGATACAGGCTTTATTAGGATTCAGAAGTGTATTCAACCTTAAAAATAGTACAGTTCATCCACAACTTTGGCGTGTGGCGCAGTGGTTAAAGCTACAGCCTCAGCACCCTGGGGTTGTGGGTTCAAATCCACGCTGCTCCTTGTGACCCTGGGCAAGTCACTTAATCCCCCCATTACCCCAGGTAGATTGTAAGCCTGCTGGAACAGACAGGGAAAAATGTTTGAGTACCTGAATAAATTAATGTAAACCGTTCTGAGTTCCCCCTGGGAGAATGATATAGAAAATTGAATAAATAAATAAATTGGAGAAGACCCAACATGGTCTGTGTTTTGACCAAAAAGGTCTTCCTCAGGGGTCCGAAACTGGTCTCTCCAAAGGTTTTGGTGGATATGTCAACCTACGCCCAGCGTAAGTGAAAGTTCTCCTCAGACTAATTGCTATAGAATGATGTTCTGGACATCTACTCTTCTGTGGATTCAAAGGAGATCAACTTTTTTGGTTGCTGCACAATGTTAGTCCACTTTTAAAGGTAGTAAAATAAAAACATTGAAAATAAAATGACATCATTTTTTTTCTTGTTTTGGCTAATTTCTTATCTGAAGAAGAAATTTTGCCTTCAAAAGCTAATCAAAAAGTATTAAGTTAGTCCAATAAAAAATATCATTTTCTTTTCTGTTTTATTTATTTTTAAAATTTCTATACCATTCAAAACTAAACAGTTTACATACTGTATTTTTTTGGACCATAAGATGCACCCCCCCCCCCCCCCGGTACCTGTTTTTAATCCCGGCAGCCCTGTTCCCCTCGGAGGCGGCTTTTGGCTGCGGCTTATGGTGCGTTTGGGTGCCGGATGGCGTGGGGGCGGCTGCTAAAAGTGTGGCCCGCGGTGCCTCCATGGGTAATTGCGGTCAGGGCTGTCTTCGGGGGTGGATCGGACAGGCGTTGCATGCTGCATGTGGGCCTGACTCTGCTGCCGTGTGTTGGACGGGGCCATGGCTGCCTGGCCTGCGTTAGCGGCCGGTGGGGAACGTAACAGAGTGGATCGGCAGCCCAGTAGGTGACGGCTCCTGGGTCAGCGTTCGGAGCTGTGCATCAAGCGACGGGGAGCTGGGGTTCGAGGGAGAAGTCCCTGGAGTCGGGTGGAGAGTGTTGAACACAGTCCGGCTCATGGAGTATGGTTCCTGCCATTTCCTGACCGCTGGTACTGTAAAGGTGCGGCATGTGGCTTTCACAGGATCTTATTGGGTGTCCTTACACCTGCTGTTGGGGTTGGCACCTCCTCCAGGGGACCTAGCTTAATTGAAGGCAGGGTGGAGGTTCAGTAATGGGCTTGTGGTGGGAGTGCTGTGCGAGTTGCTGAGTCTCTGCCGTGATTAAAACGGTAAGGGGGGATATGATCATAAGCAAAGTGGCTATGTTGATCAAACAAAGCCTCTTTTCCGTAAGAAGGCTAAGATCACCAAAAAGATTGTCTTGAAGCTCGAGTGTGTGGAGCCAAACTGCAGGTCTAAAAGGATGCTGGCTATTAAGAGATGCAAGCATTTTGAGCTAGGAGGTGACAAGAAAAGAAAATGCCATGTCATTCAGATGTAAGCTTCTCCTTCCATTGCTTTGTTGTATATTGGAATAAAGATATCAACTTTCCTCTAAAAACAAACAAAAAAAAACAACCAGGTACAGGGCTCCTGCCTGCCCGCCCTGTCCCGGCCTACCACTAGACCACCGGGGGGGGGGGGGGAGGGGGGACAGAGCCTGGCAGGGAGGGGATCAGGATGCAGAGCTTGGCAAGGAGTGTGGGGTTGGGTGCAGAGCCTGGCAGGGAGAATTTGGTTCAGAATGTTTTTTTTCTTGTTTTCCTCCTCTAAATCTAGGGTGCGTCTTATGGTCAGGTGCGTCTTATGACACGAAAAATACCGTAATTTACATACATAAAATTGTAAAAAAAAAACAATTAGACAAACAAATAATTCTCAGAGAACATATCTACAAAGTAACACCAAAGGCTTATACGAAGGTCATGAATGATTCATCAACAACAATAAAAAAAAATTGACTAGAAAATGGCATCTACAAATAATTGCGTCTTACGTAATTTTCTAAAACTACCCTTTTCACGGCATTTTCGTATTTGGCCCACAAGCGAGTTCCATATTTTAACTCCTGCACAACAGTCTCCACAAGCTTCAGGTTAACATTTGTTTTCAGTAGAGCTAAGTTCTCAGAACGTAATGATCTACAGTATTTGGTAAATAATTAGACATATTGCTCTTAAACTATTTGGGTATGGTTCCATACAAAAACTGATGGCAAATCATTACTGCTTTATATTGTACTAGTATTTTAGCCCGTTACATTAACGGATGCTAGAATATATGTATGTCTGTCTTTCTTTCTGTCTGTGCTTCTCCCTGCCCGTCTCTTTCTTTTTTTTATTTCTGTCTCTCTCCTTCCCACTGTCTATCTTTCTTTATTTCTATCTCTCTCCCTCCCACTGTTTGTCTTTCTTTCTTTCTGTCTCTCTCCCTGTCCGCTGTCTTTCTATCTTTCTGTGGCCCCTTGCCTGCCTGCCTTTCTTTGTCTTTCTCTATGGCCCCCTTCTTTATCCTCCCCAAAGCAATCCAAGATTGCTCCCTGGCCCCCCCCAGCACAACCCTCTCCCCAAAGCAAAGCACGTTTTCTCCCTGGCCCCCTTTGTCTCTCCCCCCCCCCCCCCCGTGCAGCAGCATCATGTCCTCCAACTCCACTTCCTTGTGAAGCAACATTTACCTACCCCCACCCCGCTTCCCTGTGCAGCAGCATTCCCTCCGCCTTTATTAAAGGCATAGTTGGCCTGGAGGAGCCGTTCGGGGCGGTGCTCCCGTGCGCAATGGGTGATCGGCCGTTTTTGCAGTGTCGGATCCTTTAGTTTGGGTGGCTGACTTAGGCCCGAGCGCAGCGTCGGCCTGGAGGAGGCGGGCGGGGCGCAATTCCATGGTCAGCTGCACGGGAGTTTAGAGTGATGCCGACAGCCGCGGCGGCGCCTCAAGCCGCCTTAGCGCTGTCATGGCAACCCGCCGCCGAGCTGTCTTTCCTTCTCTGCCGACAGGGACCGCCGGGGGCTGGGTGCAGCGGGGAAGGAGGGTCTTGCCTGGCCGTGTCCGTTCGAATCCTGGGCCTGCTCTCCTTCCCCTAAGTTTCAGCCCCTCACTCCGGCGGGGGAGGGGTGTGTGGAGGAAGAAGACCATAAGCCGCGCATGCACACTTCCTAGCTACAGCTCACAGAAAATGGATGCACGCATAGGAACTGCGCATGCGCGGCTTACCGTTTTATTATATTAGATTCTGAAAACAACTGGTAGCCAGTGCAATGGTTGGAGATAATGGGATTATCGAAATATGATCACATCTCACCTTATCAGTCTTGCCGCTGCATTTCTGGTACTGCGGTATACAAAAATAAAGTTATTATTATTATTATTTTGAACAACCTGCAACCTCGCTTTTGTTATTCCAAGGTACAGGGCATTGCAGTAATCAAGTCTCGATTGCGTGAAAAACAAAAGGTGACAGCATAGGTTTTATTTGATGCAACAAATGCATTTGACCAAAGCATGCTTGCACTGTCTTAGTTACTTGCAAATCATTATAAGATCAGAATCCAGCCTTACACCTAAAATGGTCATAGACTCATTTACTGGAAGTATATTATCAATTACTTTCACTTCTTCAGGCCTCTGATAATTAGGCTTTCCTACAAACATTATTTCCGTTTTATCTACGTTTAATTTCAAACCTTGCTCTCCCATCCACTCCTCGATTTTGCACATGTAGTTGCTCAATAAATCTTCAAGATTTATACCCATCCACTCACTGGAAAAAAAAAATAATATCGTCTGCATATAGTCGATATTCAACTCCCAGAGATTCAAATAGTTGATCTATAGCAGCCATGTAAATATTAAATACAAGCGCAGAAAGCACCAAACCCTATGGTACTCCAGTCCTAGCTAAATATTCTCCTGAGATCTTACGTCCATTTCTCACTTGGAAGAAATGTCCAGTAAGGTACATTTGAAAACAACATCTCAGTAACAATCTATAGAAATCAACCGAATCAAATGCTCTTGATATGTCCAGCGACACAAGACAAAATGTCATATGTTGGCCCATCTCCAATCGCAAAGTGTCCATTAAAGAGAATAAAGCTAGGAAATTGGATAAGCCATTCTTTTTTGGACATGAAATTACTTGCAGTCCTAGGTATGCAGAGCTGCCAAAAAGGACCAATATTTGAGAAGGAGACTTTTCGTACACACCTCCCAGACCTGTCCCATCTGCCTCCTGGCTCCACCACTATCCCAGCGCCATTCCAAAAAAAAAAAAAGCCTTTTATTTACCCACATGACAATTAGGGTTACCAGATTTCTTCATGAAAAAAAAAAGAGGACAAATGGCCCCACCTCGTTCAGCACCCCCCCCCCCCCCCCAAACCTCATCTCTTCTTCCCCGAGGTTGGGCCACATCTGGAAGGCCTCTGAGTATGCACGAATGCGACACAGTGATGTGATATGCATACGACATCATCACATCCATGCATGCTTGCATGCCCTCAAACACCAGGACAAAAAGAGGGCATGTCTATCTAATAATAACAACTGTTTATATACCGCTGGACCGTGAAGTTCTATGCGGTTTACAATGATTAAAAGATGCTACAGATTGAGTGGATTTAACAAAGTTAAAAGCTAGTGATTAACAGCTCTAGGGATCAGTTATTGTGGAATGAGATTGTGCAGGTTAGTTGCCTAAATACTTCAGGAACAGATATGTTTTTAGGTGTTTCCTAAATTCCCCATAAGTAGTAGGCGTAAGCAATTGTTCTAGAAAGATCTTTACCTCATAATGCTGCCTTATGTGAGATAAGATGTTGATGATGTTTTTTAAATTTACATCCTTTAACCAGAGGGGAAACAAAATTCAAGTGTGAGCTTCTCTTATGTCTGTTGGTTGAGAAAGAGAAAAGGTCAGTTATATATTTAGGGGCTAAACCGAATAGTACAAAACAGAAACAACCAAACTTGAACTTCACACGTGCCTCCATCGGAAGATGTTAAATGATCGAACTTCTTCAATCCAAAGATCAGTCTGATTGCTGTATTTTGCACTAGTTGTAGTCGCCGCATATTCTTCAGGGAAATTGCCAAGTATTACAGTGTAACTTATTACAGATATTACAGTAATCAAGTTGACTCAGTATGAGGGATTGTACCAGAATTCTGAATGATGACACATCAAAATATGCTCTAATGGAGCGAAGCTTCCAGGGAGTGAAGAAACCCTTTCTGATTATGGAGGCCACCTGGTCTTTCATGGTTAGGCTCTGGTCCAGTGTTACACCCCATACCTTCATAGTAGATTGAATAGGATAACTGAGTTTATTGATGCACAGTGATGTTTTGGTATCAAGCGGGTGTGGTAAAGCAACAAAAAATTTTGTTTTTTTCTGAGTTAAGTTTCAGTCTGAATCCTGTCATCCATTGCTCCATCAAATTTAGTGAATGGGATAATGATCGTGAAGTCATCTGCGTAGCTAAATAATTTTATCCCCTCGTGATTATTTGTTGTTCTCCTGGTCTCTAACTCTTCGTTTGACTTGGCTTCCCTTTCAGTCACTGTCCTTGCCTTAGGAAATAGGACAACATTAAATATTACACAGACCTTAGAGCTCCAGTACAGCTATTCTTGGGAAACTAAAACAAACAGGATTGTTCCGATCCCTAAACAAGAACTACAAGCTTGGCAACATTGTCTCAGTTGCACTCCCAGAATATGGCCAAATCCTCATCCAACCCAAAATAAAAGAGCATAAGTTAGAAAGAAACAAGCAGATAAAAACAGAAACCTGGTATGTGTGTGGTTTCATGTGTGGGATATTCTAGGGGTGGGATGAAACATCAAAACTTTATGAGGCTATCAGGAGAGACAGGCTGTTTTTGCTCTTCACCAGTCTTGGGTTTTGTTGGAATATCTTGCACTTTTGTTGCCGACTGTTGCGCCTTTGTACTGCTTGCCAGTGTTTACACTTTTACTGCGTTATTTTGGACCCATGCTTGTTTTCTCTTGTGGCCTCTTTAATAAAAATGATGTTAAAAAAAAAAACAAAACAAAAAAACAGAAACCTGTAAGGAAGCCAGATTCTACGAGCAGCGCAGTACTAATCTAATGCTTGACTCTCTGGCTCTTCTCTCTGGAAAAAAGGAGGCTCAGGGGAGATATGATAGAGACCTTCAAGATCATGAGGGGCATAGAGAGGGTGGATAGGGACAGATTCTTCAGACTGAAGGGGACAACAAGTACGAGGGGGCATTCGGAGAAACTGAAGGGAGATAGGTTCAAAACAAATGCAAGGAAGTTTTTTTTCACCCAAAGGGTCGTGGACACTTGGAATGCGCTACCGGAGAAAGTGATCAGGCAGAGTACGGTACAGGGATTCAAACAGGGATTGGATGGATTCCTGAGGGATAAAGGGATCGTGGGATACTGAGGGAGGAGCTGGGATGTAACACAAGTATTGAAAGCTTTTGTCTTTGCGCTTATTTGTCTGCGCTATTTTGTCTGCGCGCAATTGTCTTGCGCGTTTTTGACCTGTCACCGGTAATAAGTATAGAAACCCAACCAGGTCGTGCATGTGCAAGACCGGAGGGTTAGGACTTCGATGGGAAGATAGGACTTCAATGAGAAACCAAGGTGGCAAGGGAGCCCCTTCTGGTGATTCAGACAGGTCGTGACCTGTTTGGGCCGCCGCGGGAGCGGACTGCCGAGCAGGATGGACCTATGGTCTGACCCGGCAGAGGCACTGCTTATGTTCTTATGACTTTAAATACCGAGTCATCATTCAAGGTAAGCTCGACTCGGTTTACAATAGTTGTTATTGAAGGAAAAAAACAGAAACGGGCTCCTTTTAGGTGCGCTAGCGGTTTTAGCTCACGCTAGCCGCTACCGCCTCCTTTTAAGCAAGCGGTAGTTTTTCGTCAAGCACGCGCTAATCTTGTGCGTGCACTAAAAAACGCTAGCACACCTTCGTAAAAGGAGCCCTAAGTTTGGTAAAGTTCATTTTTCCAAAGTGTTTAGCAAATAAAGTAGTTTTTAAGGATTTGCAGAAAGGTTGACGCGAGCCGGAACGTCTTAAAAGAAGTGGAAGGTCGTTCCACAGTTGAGAGAGCTCAAAAATCAGAGTGTGACTGAAAAACTTAACTCCCTTAATCCCTTTTTTGGAAGGAAGAGATCAGTTGAATTGTTGATCACCTCTTGCCAAAGAAAATCTATAAACATTCCAGGATCGAGGAAGGAGAGGAGTAAAAATACCATGTCAAATTTTTTGTATAACAAGTTTTATTGAAAGAATCAAATAATCAGTACAATAGGATAATACAAAAATACATTCAATGCAATAAGAGTTACAATAATATTTCATACAAATTTAAATCATTCTTTCAAATTTAATTTCCATATGAACTAATTCAATCTTATCTACACCCCCCTTAATTCCATCCCCTACCCACTATCTTCCCCTAAATGAAATCCCTCACCCTGGATGAAAGTTGACAAAAATAAAGAATTAAAATAAATAACTGGAATGTAATTATTAAACCTAATTTTCATAATAAATCATTGATAACCATACTTATTTTTTTTTTATTCTATTCTATTTTATTTAATTTAATTTAATTTAATTTTTTCCTTTTTCCCTTTCCTTATTTGTTTCTTCAACTTTTATATAAATTGTAATTCTTACCCATCTCCTCCCTAGTCTTATCAAATTTTGTCAATAATCTTGTTAGTCTTATTTATTGTATTATCCCCCTTACATTGTAATTTTATTAACATGTACATCGCTTAGAATTTAAATTAAGCGATTCATCAAATTATTATTAAACTTGAAACTTGATCCCAAACCTCCATAAAAAGACATGTAAAATTTTAAAAACAACACAGGCACACTTTCCTGTAACCCTTCATTGTAGCTCCTTTTCAACCTAACCCTGTAAACCGTGCCAAGCTCTACGCTTGTGGAGATGGCGCGATATACAAACCTAAGGTTTAGTTTAGTTTAGTTTACATTGAACTCTAAAACAAACTGGGAGCCAATGAAGAGTCTGAAGCAATGTCATCACCTGATCAGATTTACGTTTGCCCAAAATCAATTTCGCAGCAGTGTTTTGAATTAATTGCAATCTGTAGAGCAGGGGTGGGCAACTCCGGTCCTCGAGGGCCAACATCCAGTCGGGTTTTCAGGATTTCCCCAATGAATATGCATCGAAAGCAGTGCATGCACACAGATCTCATGCATATTCATTGGGGAAAATCCTGAAAAGCCGACTGGATTCCGGCCCTCGAGGACCGGAGTTGCCTACCCCTGCTGTAGAGGCAAGTTTTTGTAACACCAAGGTAAATAACATTGCAATAGTCGAGACGAGATAAAATAATTGACTGAACTAAGGTGGAAAAGTGACAATGATGAAAGAGATGTCTAACCTTCCTCAGCATATGTAGATTAAAAAAACATTTCTTGACCACGGAGAGAGAAGTCTATAAAAACTCCCAATACCTTGGCAGAGAACTCAATCTGTAGAGAGGATCCAGAAACTAAAGCTACAGAAAGAGGAATACAGTCCAATTTTGGGCCTAACCATAATAATTTGGTTTTTGTTGTATTAAGCTTCATCTGAGCCCAGGCTTGAAGTTTTGAAATACAAAGATTTACTTTAGATGATAGGTCAGTAATGTCCGGATCTATCTCTATCAAAATAAAAATATCGTTCGCATAAGTGAATAGAGTTTCCCAAAATGACAGCTTGAAAATATTCAAGGTGGTCATATAGAGATTGAATAAAATTGCAGAAAGTGATATACTGATATGCAAAGAAACAAAGTTGCATTTCCTTCTCTACACCACAAAAATAAAACAATGCACTTTTCCCAAAGCTAGCACATTCTGGTTCCCAAAAATGTAAAATATATACAGTGGTACCTTGGATTACGAGCATAATCCGTTTCAGGAGCATGCTCGTAATCCAAAATGCTCGTATATCAAAGCAAGTTTCCCCATAGGAAGTAAGGGAAACTTGCTTTGATATGTTTCCACCCTCCACCTTCCCCCCCCCGAGGCCAGCAGCGCTGCTCTCCCCCCACGAGAACCGGCATTGCTCCCCCCGAAGGCCCCCCCCGCGAACCAGCACCCCCCCCCCCGCGATCCGGCACCCCCCTGCCGCGACCTGAGGTCCCCCCAACCCACCCGAACCCTCTTCTTACTTTTCTGTAGCCTCCGCAGCGGCACCGGCACCAGCATGTCCTGTGCATGGTGCTGGTGCCCGAAGATCTGCTTCCTGTGCTGGGCCTTGAGAGTTCACGTTCGACGTGAACTCTCAGGCCTTGCACAGGAAGCAGATCTTCAGGCACCGGCACCACGCACAGGACATGCTGGTGCCGGTGCCGCTGCGGAGGCTACAGAAAAGTAAGAAGAGGGTTCGGGTGGGTTGGGGGGACCTCAGGTCGCGGCGGGGGGGGTGCCCGATGGCGGCGGGGAGGGGGTGCCTGTTCGCAGGGGGGCGCTCGCAAATCGAAGCGCGCTCGGTTTCAGAGGTGCCGATTTTGCAAATGTTTTGCTCGTTTTGCAAAACACTCGCAAACTGGTGCACTCGTAAACCGAGGTACCACTGTATATATATATATATATATATATATATAAAATATATATATATATATATCTAATATAATAAAACGCTAGGCCGCCCATGCGCACTTCCTATGTGTGTGCCGGTTTTCCGTGAGCTGTAGCGACACATAGGAAGTGCGCATGCATGGCTTACGCTCTGTCCTGCTCCCTGTTGAAAGACGCAGCGTCTTTCTTACACTAACTTTGCCGTCGCCGCCTCTCCGCTCTCTCTCTTCCTCCCCCCCCGAGGCGGATGGCCAGCGGCTTACGCGCATGCGCTGGCTTGGCGCACCAGAGGGCAAGATGAAGGGGATGCGGAGCAGCGCTGGCGGCGGCAGTGTCCAGTAGGAAACACGTCCACGAGTCCCCCCTCCCGCATCAACTGCTTCTGCTCCTGTTTGAAGCGGCCCGCTGAGGTTTGCGGCCGGCTGTAGCGAACCTCGCAGGCCGCTCTCCACATGGAGCACGTTCCCTCTGACGCGATTATAATTTTCTACCTTTGTTGTCCTGGCAATTTCATTTCTTTAAATCAGTGTGGCACAAACTTTTTAAGCTGCGGTATACTAATCTAATCTAGTTTTCAATTTATATATCGGGTCATCTCCCAACACAGCTCGACTCGGTTCACAAGTAATTAAGACTAGAGTGCATAAGAAAGGGAGCATGGGGCAGTGTTTCAATTGAGATTTCCTTGTAAATGTTGTTTCCCATCAGGGGAGTAAATATAACCTGCCCAATTAGGGTTTTTTCTTGAGGGGAAAGGTGTATCGACTCAGCCAGAATGAAAAATTAAGTAGTGCGGTGATTATTTTATAGAGTACGGTAGGTTAACAACTAGTGCTGCTCCCTTTTTCTTTTCTTTTTATTTCATTGTATATGAATCCCCTTTTCCCGAGGGGTTTTCCTTAATCTTGCTTCTTCTTATCAGATTGTGGACTGTAAATGATAACTATTACATTGTTCTATTTCTTGGTGCTTAGTTTGTATAGCTAAGTGATGTTATACTTTTGAAAGGAAAAAAAAAGAAAGGGAGCATAGAAGAAAAAAAGCTGGATTATCGTCAGTTCTATAGTTAAGCCATTTAAGTTTTGTGTAAACAGCAGAGTTTTCAGGGCTTTACGAAATTGTTGTCGCTGGCTTATCAGTCTAACGGAGTTTCAAGTTTTATTTGTTTTTGATGGATCGCTTATTTAGTTTACTAAGCGATGTACAACTTATTAAAATAGGGTGTGAAAACAAACAAAGTAACTTCAGACTTGTTGGGAAAAACTTACATGAGTCGTGGAGGAAAGGGGGGGGAAGTTACAATTCGTTGTTAGAGAGAAAAACACAAAATAGGGAATGGACGAGAGGAAGGGTAAAATAGTTTCAAGACTTGAAACCTCTGATCATTAGACAGAAGATAAAAGGTTGAATGCGTCTTTAAAAAGGTAAGTTTTTAAAAAATTTTAAAAAGATAAAAAGTATTTTTCTTCTCTAATATACTGTGGTAATGAGTTCCACAGTTGAGGGGCCATAACCGAGAACATGTCGTGTCTTCTGGTGCCTATAATTTTCAGGGATGGAACAGTAAGGAGGTTCTGAGTAGTCGAACGGAGAGACCGAGAGGAGTTATAAGGGATAAGCATCCTGGTGACAAATTGAGGTTCGTTAAAACTTAAAAGATTTAAAAACTAAAAATAGAATTTTAAAAGTGATGCGATGGTTGAGCCAATGGGAATTGATCATAAAGGGCATGACGTGTTCGTAGTTTTTAGCATTATGGATCAGTTTAACGGCCGTATTTTGTATTAACTGAAGCCTTCTTTTTTCTTTTTGAGAAATGTTAAGTAAAAGGGAATTGCAATAGTCAATTTTGGCTATTACCAGAGAGTGAATTAGTATGCTAATGGATTTGGGCTCAAGGAATTTAGATATCGAACGTATCAAACGTAATTTAAAGAAACATGATTTGACTATATTACTAATCTGGTCGTGGTACGAAAGTTTGTCATCAACGATGACACCTAAGATTTTTAAAGATGGCACCAGCTCTAAAATAGTGGTATTAATGACAAAAGGGGTACTAAGAATTGTGTCCTTTTTCCAGGTAAAAAGCATTAATTTAGTTTTTTTAATATTTAGTGCTACCAGCTTGAAGGCAAAGATTGACTAAGCTTTCCTATAGATTTAATACCCCTAAAAGAAGGGAAATATAGTTTATATCTCTGTGTATTCCTCAAATGGCAAGATCTACCGTACTCAACGAAGGCGGTCATCAGCCCGCATGGGCAGTGCACGCCGCCGCGGGTCTCCGGGAACCAGCACATAGTCCACGGCAAAGAGGGCGAGCACGGCGTGATCACACATGGTGCCGTAGTCGCCCTCGTTGTGCAGGCGACCACGAGTGTCGATGGGGGAAAGCAGAGGAAGTCTCGTGGCTGCCACGCTTTGAGACTCCACACTGTGCTCCCACCGCGCCTTCCTCTGCTTTCCCCCATCGGCGGGCCAGCTTCATTGCGAATTTTCAGTTGTCTCGCAGGTCAAATTTGATTACACTGCGGGCCAGAGTTTGACACGTCTGCTCTAGAAGAAACATCTATGTGCAATGAGATACCTGGAGGGCACCCGGAAATGTGTTGACGCGATGACATCGCACACTTGCATAACATCATCTTGTTGACATCCACGCATGCGTGGATGTTCTCCAGCTGCGGCTGTGAGCCTCCTATTACCGCCTGGGGGAGGGAGGGAGGTCTGCTGCAGAAGAAGAGGTGAGGAGAAGGAGCAGAGGTGCCGGCTGACTGACTACAGGACATGCCTTTTGCCACAAACATTACATTACAAAAGGCACATCCCGTAAGCAGTCTTCCTTGCAAGCTTCTCGGGACACACCTTGAATCCTCCAATGCACACAGTTTGCAATTCACTGCTCTAAATTATTTGTTCCAGTCTCCCTTTTCTACTTCTGTTGTGTGATTCTTCTCCTAAATTTTTTTTTTCTGTATCTTTTCCTTTAACATAAGAACATAAGCTGGGTCAGACCAAGGGTCCATCACGCCCAGCAGTCCGCTCACGTGGCGGCCCATCAGGTCCAGGACCTGTATAGTAACCCTCTATCTATACCCTTCTATCCCCTTTTCCTTCATGAAACTGTCCAATCCCTTCCTGTCCTATCACGCCATCTGGAAGCACATTCCAGGTAGAAAATGACACGGTGACAAAATTCATCACCGTTCCCGTCCCCGCAGATAACCGCGGGAAACCATCTTCATGTCATTCTTTAAGGAGAGAGGGAAGAATCAGAGTATGAATGGCCACAACCACTGACCCACAAGCTTTGCTTTGAAGAATGCTGGTGTAGAAGGACTGAGGTTGAAATAGACACTAGAAAATGACATGGGATTATTTCCCGCGGTTATCAGCGGGAAACGGTGATGAATTTTGTCACCGTGTCATTCTCTAATTCCAGGTGTCCACCACCCATTGGGTGAAGAAGAACTTCCTAGCATTGGTTCTGAATCTGTCCTCTGTCCCCTTTCCCAGTCTAGTCTCTCCCATTTCCATCCTCTGCATTGACTCCTCCCAAGCCCTCATCTATCTTTCTCTGACTCTCATTTCCTCACTTGTTACCCATCCCTTCTTGGCACATAGGCCATTTCTTCTTTATCTTATCCCCTACCCAGATTCTCATGCCCACTCTTCAACTTCTTTCCAGTCCTTTTTCAATATTCCTAAGCCCCCAGCACCCTGCTCCTTCACACTTCTTTCAGACACATTTTTGTCCTCCTTCCCTTCCACTGGATTATGTTTATGTTCATTAAAATATTTGATTTCCTGCTAAAGCTAAAAAGGTCTAAGCAGTTTACAATAAAAGAAAATATAAAAACATAAAAAGAAAAGAATGCTATTGGATGACAGGAAAGAAAAGAGTCACTCATTCAAACTAAAATTAACAGATAAGAAGATAAGCAAGTGCTACACGACTAGGTATCTCTGCTAAATGTCATAATTCCAACCACTTAACTCAGTCATTTCCATCACTAAAAGATATAAAGTATAAGAGTTTTCACAGCAAGTCTTTTAACTATAAAATAGCCAAAGTCTGGAACTCTCTTCCTAACGAGACCCAAGCTACATAAGAATAGCCTTACTGGTCTTTTCGGGCTGCATAGTGAAAAATCAATGCTTTGGCGAACCAAGTTGATTCGTATGGGATTGGCGGCTGCTAAATGTCTGATTGCTAGATCATGGAACTGCAGCTTAGCGCCGATGGGAAAGGACTGGCTTCTTCAGTTGTGTAAGTTGGCGCAAATGGAGCGATTAGCTGCCCAGCATTTGGGATATTATGTATACCAGGAGTGGCTTGGAAAAAAATTTTTGCTTTCCTTTGATCCAAAAATCTGCCCCCTTTTTGTAATATTGGGGGAATGGGTAGGGGGAGTGGTCCTTGCTGTGATATGCAGGTAGGGGCCTGTTTTGGTTTTGGGGGGGTTTGTGCTGGGGTGATGTTCCTTCGCTAGTCAGGACTTTACTGTACTAGGTAGTGATTGTGGGGGTTCTGGAGCATCATGCTTTGTCAGTTGCGTTGTATTGAGTATGGTACTTGTATTGTTTTTGCAAAACTTTAATAAAAATTTAATATATATAAAAAAGAAAAGCCTTACTGGGTCAGACCAAATGGTCCATCTAGCCCAGTAGCCCCTCCTCATGGTGGCCAATCCAGGTCACTAGTACCTAGCAGAAACCCAAAGAGTATCAACAATCCAGAGCTGAGATTGTGATGTCATAATGCCTCATTCCACCAATGCCTAAGAGCCAACCTCATCAGTGATGTCACAATGGTTTGATTGTCCTATACTTGGCTCACATAAGAGCTGCTTTACTGTGACAGACCGAAGGTCCATCAAGCCCAGAATCCTGTTTCCAATAGTGGCCAACCACCAGGCAGAAACCCAAAAAGTAGCAACATTCCATGCTACTGACCCCAGTAGCTCATCCTCATTACTGTACTGTTCCTAAAATATCTAGACAACTGACCCACTCATCTTCTTTCTCCTCCATAGTGATTCCTCTGTCCTATTAATTTCTTTCTCATCAACAACGCATTTCCGGTCCTATTAACTCTCCTCTTCCCCCTCTTAAATTCAATCAATTTGTACCTCGCTTAATCTATTGTAAACCGCATAGAACTTAACGGTATTGCGGTATATAAACTGAAATTATTATTATTATTATTACTGAATATGCCATGTTCAGAAAACGTCTGAAAACATGCCTCTTCAGACACCTCAATGAGAGACGCAGCCCATAAAACTGAAAACACCTGTTGTAACATGTTCTAAATTAAACTAAACAACAAAAATGGAAGGAAACCTCCAAAATGTGAATGACAAATCAACAACACAGGTTCCACACACAACTGTGATTCGCTAAATAAGAGGAAAAGACCTCAGAAGCCTGCTCCACATAGAATATGAAATTCACACCGTGGTTAACAGCAGGACAGGTTCTCTATCATAGGTCTGAAAAACCTCTTGTAGCCGATTGAAAAAAATATTTTAACTCGTGTATTTAAGCACTTGAACTATAATCATAACAATCAGCATAAAGTGCACTTATCTCGAAAGTAGATAAGAGCCCGACGGGACCTGTTTCGCCAGAGTTTTGGCTTCGTCGGGGGACTTTTTTTGAAAAACTGTAAAACAGAACAGATAAGTGACGCCGGTGGTTGTAAAAACGCCACGCATGCATATTAGTAGTGGAGCAAAATGACATCACACTTACTATTAACTTTATTTAAACAAAATGTCAAGGTTGGCAAAAGACCGTCCGTCCACGTACCGCACTTTGTCAACAAACAAAACCATTTTACCTAAAGGTTTTTTTAAGTGCGGCTCGTGCAGTATTTGTGCAGTTACTCAGCAAGGTCATACTTTCACAAACCCGGTGGATAAAAAAGTTTACTATAGCCGTCATTTTTTGACATGCAATACGGATTTTGTCATATGTGTCATCATCTGTCCTTGTGCAAAACTGTAGGTTGGCAAATCAATTCGCCCCTTCAAAATAAGAATGAGTGAACATAAATCCAATCTAAAATTAAAGAAATTGAGCGCTCCAATAGTAGAACACTGTCTTGAATTCCAACATGAGTTTAAACAGCTGAAATGTCTGTGCATTGACAAAGAAACTAAACATGAGCGGGGTGGTGATCGCCACATGAAGTTATTACAGCGGGAAGCAAGGTGGATATTCCAGCTTAACACCGTAAAACCCTTTGGCTTAAATAGCAACGTAGGTTGCCATTCTTTTTTCTAACGTTGGTCTTTTGCCAACCTTGACATTTTGTTTAAATAAAGTTAATAGTAAGTGTGACGTCATTTTGCTCCACTACTAATACGCATGCGTGGCGTTTTTACAACCACCAGCGCCATTTTTGATATGCATGGGAGTTTATACTGAATGCAGTGAGTACTACTTCGGTTGAATGTGTTAACAACTGTATTTAAAAAATGCATGCAAATATTTTTAATACATCCTGTGTCACTTATCTGTTCTGTTTCACAGTTTTTCAAAAAAGTCCCCCGACGAAGCCAAAACTCTGGCAAAACGGGTCCCGTCGGGCTCTGATCTACTTTCGAGATAAGTGCACTTTATGCTGATTGTTATGTTTATAGTTTAAGTGCTTAAATACACGAGTTAAAATATTTTTTTTCAATCGGCCACAAGAGGTTTTTCAGACCTATGATAGAGAACCTGTCCTGCTGTTAACCACGGTGTGAATTTCATATTCTAGGTGGAGCAGGCTTCTGAGGTCTTTTCCTCTTGTTTAGCGAATCACAGTTTTGTGTGGAACCTGTGTTGCTAAATTAAACTAAGCCTTAAGTTTGTATACCACATCATCTCCATAAAGATAGAGCTTTACACGGTTTACAGGTCATTCAATACATGAGTGAAGGACATAATAAGAACTTAGAGGTTATGGAGAGGATAGCTAGCTTTACATTTTAGTATAAACTTTTTTATTCACCAACATGAAAGATATACACAGAACAGAGAGAACACAATTATTTTCTCAGTACAATGCCACAATACAGATTAACAAGGTAACACCCAACTAGAAATCTCAGATATCAGCGAGAGTCCAGGCCTGTACTCTGATAGCCTGGAGCCCTCCAAATCTATACTAGACACAACCCCCCAACCGCTCCATCCCAACACCCCCCACCCCCAAAACCCCACCCTCAACCCACTGGCAAGACGGGGGCAACTGGCTTCCGCAAGCGATTGACCACCTGGCTCTTTATCACAGGGGGCAGAGTATCCAAATAAGAAGCCCAAACAGACAGAAAAAGCTTGCTCCGAGATCCAGAGAACCGAGCGGACATAGACTCCCAGACCATTAAAAGATGCAATTTATTGCGCCAATACCAGATGGTGGGCGGGGAGTCCTGAAGCCAATGAGTAAGAATACATTTCATTCCCACAATATATCCCTTACGAATGAGCTGGCTATCCCCTGCAGAAAGGCCGCCTAAATAGCCCTCCGCCAAAAAAATAGTCCCTTCCACCGAGGAGGGGAGCCGATAACCAACCAAAGATTCCAAATAACAGCGTACCTCCATCCAAAAAGCAGAAATTGAAATACACAGCCACACCCCATGTACCAAAGAATTATCAACCCGGTGACATTTCAGACAAATAGCCGTAGGGGCACATCCGAAATGAAAGGCCCGCTGCTGAGAGACATATCCCCGATGTAAAACCCGAAAGTGACATTCCCGGAGCTCGGCGCTCTGCACCACCCGAGGGATCCGGCGCACCAGAGGAGCCAAGGACGCCACCCGCGGGCGACATCCCAGGTCCAGGGCCCAAGATGCCAAAAGCCGCTGATAATCCCGCCGAGGCTGCAGAGCCACCAATCTGCGATGATATTGAGAGATAGAAAGCCAATCCCACTGAGCATCAAAGAAAAAATCGCGTACAGTGATAGCAAAAGACTGGGTCAATGAGTCCCTGGGCAAGGAGGCTGCATAATGGGAGAGCTGCATATAAGCAAACCGATCCGTCGCCCCCAAAGACCAGGACGCCTGGAGAGTCAAAAAAGGAACAGCGCTACCATCCATCTGTAGAAACTGCTCCAAAGTTCGGAGTCCCTTCCTCGCCCACCGTTTGAAAACAACATTGTCCTGACCCGGACTGAAGGCCGCATTGCCCACTATGGGCAGCAGAACAGAACTAAAAGGCGAGTGACCCCACATCCGCGAAACACATCTCCAAGCCCGACGAAGCGGCTCCACCAAGCAGCTACGGGCCCCCGGCCCCAATCGCACCTTCCCGTCCCACTGTAAAAGATAAGGCAGAGCCCACGGAAAGAAATAATCAACCTCCAACTCCCGATCAGTATGCTGAGAGCCAAGAAAAAGCCAATCCTGGACATGCCGAAGCAAGCATGCCAAATTATACAAACGAATCGAGGGAAGACCCAATCCTCCCTGTGCCCAGGACCCCTGAAGGAAAGAACGATGCATTTTACCTTTCTTACCCCCCCAGCAAAATGAAATCACCAGTCTCTGAAGACCCAAGATATCTTTTTCCAAAAGAAAGAATGGAAGCGTTTGCATGACAAATAACCATTTCGGGAAGATAATCATGCGAAAAAGATGAACACGGCCCATCAAGGAAAGAGGGAGATTCAACCAGCGCCGTAAAAGCCCCTTAGTTCCCTGCAACAAATGATCAACATTCAAACGGTAAAGCACGGAGACATCCATAGACAACAAAATACCAAGGTATCGAAAAGAGGATCCCGCCCAGCGCAAAGGAAAATCCGGCCCCCATTCCACCCGCAAAGATTCCGGAGACGCCATAGCCTCCGACTTCTGCTTATTTAAACGGAAACCAGAAAAATCCCCATATTCACGAAAACACTCCAAAAGAGCAGGGAGGGAGGCCCGAGGATCCGTCAAATAAACCAAGAGGTCATCGGCAAAAGCCGCCAGTTTAAAATGATGAGCCCCCACGACCATTCCCATAATGTCCGGGTTACCCTGCACATCCCGAATGAGAGGATCCAGAGTCAGGATAAACAACAAAGGTGAAAGGGGGCATCCCTGGCGAGTACCCCTACAAATTGGAAAAGGATCAGAAAGGGTATCATTGGCCCACACACGGGCCACCGGGTTTTCATAAAGAGTCCGCACCGCCTGAATGAACCAGGGGCCGAGACCGTACACTCGCAGGACCTCAAACATAAAGCCCCAATCTACCTGGTCAAAGGCCTTCTCGGCGTCAAAGCTGATCATCAAAGAAGGCACCTGATCCTGTGCCGTCCGCTCCAAAGCCGCCAATATACGGCGGACATTTTTAGCAATCGCACGGCCCTTCACAAAACCCACTTGCTGATCAGAAATAAGACTCGGGAGTACCAAGGCAAGACGGGTGGCCAAAACTTTAGCAAAAAGCTTAGCCTCAAAATTCAATAAAGAGATCGGTCTGTACGACTCGGGTCTTGTCGAATCCTTCCCCGGTTTCAACAGAACAATAATCTGCGCTACATTCAAATGGCGAGGGAGCTCCCCCAAGCCGACCGCCTCGTTAAACACCGAAGCCAACAAAGGCGCCACCTCAGCTCGCAATATCTTATAAAACTCGCTACGTAGCCCGTCCGGGCCAGGAGACTTACCCAAAGCGCTAGCCTGGATCTCCCGCTCAATCTCCCCTGCAGTAACCTCCGCCTCCAACTGCTCCCGAGAGGAAGCTGAAAGAGTCGGGAGATCCCGACCAGCCAAATATACCTCCCCATCTAGCAGAGGGTCAGAGGGAGCAGAATACAAGTTCTCAAAGAAATCCCGCAACTCCCGGTTGATGTCTCCATCAGTATGCACTATCTCCGAGTTCCGCGTCTGCAGAGAAGCAATACGCGAACTACCCCGCTGCTGTCGAACTAGCTTTGCAAGAAACGTACTACTCTTATTCGCAAAGCGATAAAGATGATACCTATAATGCTCCATAGACCGACGAGCGTATTGGTGTAACAGAGAATTAAGCGAACACTGAGCCTCCAGCAATCTAGCCCTATCCGGGAGTGCCCGAGTGGTGCCGTAGCGTCGACGGAGAGAAGAAACCAGTCTCTCCAGCCGAAGCAGCTCTCGCGTGCGCGCTTTCCGCTGAAAACTAGCATAGGAAATAATCTCACCCCGAAGGACCGCCTTTGCCGTCTCCCAAGCCAACGAAGGAGTACCAAAATGAGCTGCATTGGTATCCTGAAAAGAGCGCCACCGGGCTACCAGATGTTCGTGAAATTTACTATCACGATAAAGGTGGCAAGGAAAGCGCCAACCCCGAGGGGTCCCCGGCGTCCGAGATAACTGCCATACCAACGCCACCCAAGCATGGTCCGATACCTCAATAGGCCCCAGCGTAGACTCTACGATCTCTGCAAACACAGAGCGGGAACAGAGAATATAGTCTATACGAGATAAGGAAGCATGGGCCCGAGAAACGTGAGTGAAATCCTTCTCCAAGGGATGCAAGACCCTCCAGGCGTCCACCAAGTCAAGGGAAGCACAAAAAATCTCAATTCCAGTAGCAGATTTCCGAGATTCCCTCCCCACCCCCGACGATCTATCCCAAAGAGGATCCGCCACCTCATTGAAATCCCCCCCCACCAACAGAGGAACATCTCCATAGACCGACAAAAGGTCTGCTAAATGATGAAAAAAACCCACGCCCGGGCTATTGGGAGCATAAAGGTTGCAGAGAATGTAAGGTTTAGAGTTCAAACTAACCGAGGCTATCACATACCTACCCTCCGGGTCCCTAAGGACAGTCTGTACCTCCAAATGAAGATGTTTACCCACCAAAATAGCCACTCCAGCCCTCTTACCCAACGCCGGGGAATCCAGGACATCCCCCACCCACCAGGTTCGCAGTTTGGCATGCTCCGCAGCTGTCAAATGCGTCTCCTGCAAAAAGGCCACGTCCGCCCGGCTCCTCCGCAGCTGTCGAAGCACCTTCTGTCGCTTTATTGGGGAATGAATGCCCCCCACATTCCAAGATAATAACTTAAGGGACATAAAAATGAAACAAAAATACCCAACAAGGAATCAAAAAATTCAAAAGCCTAGGAAGAGGCGTCCCAGCAAGCCCCCCTCCTAAGGCCACAGTCCTGCGGAAGCCAGTGCCTGCGGTCACCATGGAACAAGAACAACAACCCTCCCCTCCCCACCCTCCCCTCCCCCCCAACACCAACCCACCCCCACCCACCACCCACCCCAACCCAACCCCCAAACCCAACCAGACCAATCCTACCCCACTAAACTCCTCCCATCCCATCCACCCCAACCCTTCTGGTCCCCACAGGAACCCAATCACTACAGACGCCCCCTCCACAGAAACCCCCCCCAAAATAGCGAAGAGAACTGGACAAACCCCCAAGAGCAACCTTGCAGAATTAGAACCCATCTCCCAATCTCAAGACAGCCTCATATAATGCCTCAGTGCCCCAGGAAGGGCCCCCCGACCCAAAGGAACCTAATCCCAGACCCTATCCACCCCCTAATATCCCTTGAGAATGAAAACCAAGAACCCCAAAACTCATACTCAACAGGAACCCCAAGACCCCCACTCTAACTCTCCTCCCCCCCTCCGCACCCATCGCATCAGACACGCCGCCAACCACTCGTCCCCATGCACGCCCCTCACCCCAGTCAACAAGCTCAACAACACCCGCTCCAAAAGATGAATCCAGGCCACCGTCCACCCAACACAGCCTGGGCCGCGTAGGGGTAGAGAGAGGCCCCGGCCACCCGTAATAAACAAGAAAGCCCCACACATCCAAGGGCCTGGAGACCGCTGAAAGTCAAAAGCACAGAAGCTGAGCAGCGCCCCAGTCAAAGACCGAAGTCCAACCAAGGTCCCAGCCAAATCCAAGAAGGAGTCCCAAGTTGTAGTCGAGCCAGAAGAATGAGGAGCTCCGAAGAGAGAAATCCAGCAAAAGTCCAGGGACACCGTGGCATCTGGAAGCACAAAATCCGAGCGGCGCCACCATCAAAGACATAGCCGCACAGGGCCATCCAAGGACTGACAAAGATCCAAGAAGGAGACCAGAGTTGCACCAACTCCAGAAGAAAGAGAGTCTCTGAAGACCGGCAGCCATCAAGCCGGACCAGCAGTAGAGGAGATCACACCAGCGGCACTAGTAGAAGGCAGGTCCACATTCCACGCATCCAACATGCTCTGCGCCTCCGCTACGGTAGAACAAAACTGAGTAGTGCCATTGTGATGGACCCTCAACCTCGCCGGGTAGAGGAGGGCGAAGCGAACATGGCGAGCCGCCAGTGTAGAGCACACCGGAGCAAATGCCCGCCGTTGCTGAGCCACTTTCGTAGAATAGTCCTGAAAACAGAGCACCCTGCCGTTTTGATAGGTGAGAACGCGCTCGCCCCGAGCCGCCTGAAGAATAGACTGTTTGTGAGCATAGTTCAAGATCTTTGCTATTACCACCCGTGGCCGGGCCTGATGAGCTGAACTGAGACCCAGGCGATGCGCCCTCTCGATACGAAGCGGGCCGAGATCCGCAGGAAAGGTAACGGAGGCAGCTAACCAGGCTTCCAGCGTGCCTCTCAAGTCCCGCTCCGCTACAGCCTCTGGAAATCCGATAAAACGCAAATTGGACCGGCGTGATCTATTTTCCAGGTCCTCAATGCGATCCTCGAGAGCAGAAATAAGGCGCTGCTGTGTTGTCTGGACATCCTCCACGTGCTGCAGGCTATCCTCCACATCGCTCACCCGCTGCCGGAACGCCGCCGTCTCCTGGCCCATAGCATCCAGCGAAGCCTGGACCACCGCCAGCTTGTGATCCAACGGCAGGAGCTTTTGTTCCAACACGAGCTCCATCGCCGCCGTAACTCCGGCCGTGATTTCAGCTATCCAAGCCGGCCCCCCCGTAGCTGCTCCAGGACTCGGCGGCGCCGCCATCTTGAGTTCCCCTTGCTTGCCGCGGTCCTTTTCCCTGCGGGCCGACTTCAGCGACATACCACCGCAAAAGCGGCCCGAGACTCACTCACAGAGTCCGAAGGGGGGGAGATATCGGAGGGTCCGGTCCAAAGGCTCAAGAGCCGGAGAATGCCCAAAAAGGGAGGGGAAGCTGCGTAGGGCCGCGGGAGAGAGAGACACAGACTAGCGTCCGTCTCGCTGCACAACTTCACGGATCCAAGACTGCTCACTGGAGAGGCGATTAAATTCTGTGATCCTAGCTCTCTGTGACCAAGCACGATCTCTCTCAGAAGTACACTGGGAAATCCTTACCAGCGAGTCCAACCCCAGTGCAGCACCCTTCTCCACGTGGCTCCTGTTATTTTCGTTTTAGTAAAGCTGGATGCAGCTGCAAACCTCCCCTCTCCTAAGTTCCCCTCGGTTCAGGGACGGACATGCTTCCTTACAGCCAGCCGCAGACAGGATTCCGTAGCCGTTCCAGGGCACGGCAGCGCCGCCATCTTGACCTCCCCCTGCTTGCCGCGGTCCGTTTCTTTGCGGGCCGATTCCTGCTACACGCCACGACGAAATCGGCCCGAAACTCGCCCACCGCGTCCGGAGGAGGGGAGGTATCGGAGGGTCCGGGCCGGCGCCTCAAAATCCGAAGAGTGCCCGAAGAGGGAGGGGAATCTGCGGAGGGCCGCGGGAGAGACACAGACTAGCGTCTGTCCCGCAGCATGGCGTCACGTGATCCTTCTCTAGCTTTACATTTTAAATAGATAGCTTTACGTTTTGAAGAAAAGCCAGGTTTTCAGATGCTTTCGGAATAATTGGAATGAGCCTAGGTTCCGCAGCAGGGCAGGGAGGTTATTCCAAAGCTCAGTGAATGTGAAGAAAGGGGATTTCCCTAATTTACCTGCATGCATGACGCCTTTTAACGAGGGGAAAGATAGTTTGAGTATGTGGGCGTAACGGGTAGTGTCAGAAAAATAGAAAAAGAGAGGAGAAGAGAGAGAAAAAACAGAGAAGAAAGAAAAGAGAAAAAGAGAGGAGAGAGAGAAAAAAAAGAAGAAAAGGACAGAGAAGAAAGGAAAGAGAAAAAGAGAGGAGAGAAGATAGAGAGAAAAAGAAAAGAGCAGAGAAGAAAGAAAAGAGAAAAAGAGAGGAGAGACAAAAAGAGAGGAAGAGAGAGAGAAAAAAAAAAAAAAAAAGAGAGGGAGAGAGGAAAAAGAGAGAGAGAGAAAAAAGAGAAGAGAGAGAAGGAGAGAAAAAAAAAAGAGACAAAAAGAGAGAGGAAGAGAAAGAGAGAGAAAAAAAAAGAGGAACAGAAACTAAACTAAACCTTAAGTTTGTATACCGCATCATCTCCATAAAGATAGAGCTCGGCACGATTTACAGGTAAATTCAATGAGGGCAGGACATAATAAGAAATTAGAGGTTATGAAGAGGATAGCTAGCTTTACATTTTAAATAGATAGCTTTACATTTTGGTGAAAAGCCAGGTTTTCAGATGCTTTCGGAATAATTGGAATGAGCCTAGGTTCCGCAGCGGGGCAGGGAGGTTGTTCCAAAGCTCAGTGACATGACACCTTTTAATGAGAGGAAAGATAAGTTTGAATATGTGGGCGGATCTAGTGTCAGGTCTCGAAGAATTTCAGGATAGTGGGATTAGAGGCGGAAGAATGCCATGTAGGATCTTGAAAATTATGTTCCTTTTATGAAATAATATAAGCAACCTAACATGTTACAAGTTTGTGAAAGCAACAATCTGATCGAGATTTTATCTATATGCAAAGCCATATGTAACACAAAATATATGTAAACCGCCTAGAGTTCTATTCTAGGAAGATTTGACAGGATAAAAGACCGAAGCATAGGATGGCATACACTGCAAGCAACTGGCCCTCACCAGCCACTGGCTCCATATAAAGAAGGGAACAGCTCAAGGCAAGGTACTTTTAAATGCCTGTTACAAAAATTAAGATTTTAACTGCTTTAAATTTAGGGAAAGCCAATTTAGAACAAAGTTATGGTAGGAGATCATTCTAGAGAAGGGGACAAGAAAAAGATAGGCTGCAGAACAGGTAGATTCATAATGAGCCATCTTGAGGAAGGACGGACCAAGCTATAGGAATCCATTGAACGTAAACTGTGTAAAGGTTTGTAAGGAATAGTGACAGTGTACAAATAGGATGGCCTTAAAAGCTAAACAAAGGATTTTAAACAGACATCTGTATTGAACCGGTAATCAATGCAATTGGATCAGAAGTGGAGTAACATAATCATGACATTTGGCCTTACACAGAAAACGAGCAGCTGAGTTCTATAGAGTTTGTAGATGTCGAAGTAGAGATGTAGTGATTCCACAGCAAACAGAATTGCAATAATCGATGCAAGAAATCATGAACAGAACAGAAATCCAAAACAGAGCTAATAGAACAAATGCAGAAAACACACACACACACAAGTGACACCGGCTACATATACTATAGCAGGACATGTTTATTAACTCTTACCCTAGATAATTTTCAAGCACCTGTCTGGCCTCATGTGCAACTTTCTTCAGATTAGTCCTTGGGGCTGGATTCTGTAAACGACATTGTTATCGGTGGCTGCCTAAAAAACGGGCGCCGATCACATGTCAATCACGCAACAGTGCCGTTTACAGACGCGTGGCTACATGAAAGGCGGGCGCTGGAAATGTATGCCAAGGTTTTCAAGATCTACCATTCCGGTGCCTACTTTTCATCAGAATAGCATCCACAGAGATACCTTACAACGCCTAACTTCACTTCCGGCATAAACCACGCCTACAGTAGCGTTAGGCTTCATAAGGTGGGAGGGGATGTGCACGGGGTGGGAGGGGATGTGCACAGATGGATCAAGCACTGGTTGTCGGGTAGTCTGCAGAGGGTCGGAGTGAAGGGCCAATATTCTGACTGGCGGGGAGTCACAAGCGGTGTGCCACAGGGATCGGTGCTGGGGCCGTTACTCTTCAACATATTTATCAATGACCTGGAAAAGGAGGCAAAGTGCGAGGTTATAAAATGTGCAGATGATACCAAACTGTGCGGCAGAGTTAGGTCCAGGGAGGAGTGTGAGGACCTGCAAAGGGACCTGGACAAGATGGAAGACTGGGCAAACAAATGGCAAATGCGCTTTAACGTGGAAAAATGCAAGGTCATGCATATAGGGAAAAAGAACCCGTTGTTCAACTACAAATTGGGGGGGGCATTGTTGGGAGACAGCAGACTTGAGAGAGACTTGGGTGTGTTGGTGGATGCATCACTGAAGCCATCTGCACAGTGCGCAGCAGCCTCGAAAAAAGCCAACAGGATGCTGGGCATCATAAAGAGGGGCATAACAACCAGGACGCGGGAAGTCATCATGCCATTGTATCGAGCGATGATGCGTCCACATCTGGAATACTGCGTTCAGTATTGGTCGCCGCACCTCAAGAAGGACATGGCGGTACTTGAGAGAGTCCAAAGGAGAGCAACGAAACTGGTACAAGGGCTGGAACACTGCCCATACGCCGAGAGGTTGGATAGGCTGGGGCTCTTCTCTCTGGAAAAAAGGAGGCTCAGGGGAGATATGATAGAGACCTTCAAGATCATGAGGGGCATAGAGAGGGTGGATAGGGACAGATTCTTCAGACTGAAGGGGACAACAAGTACGAGGGGGCATTCGGAGAAACTGAAGGGAGATAGGTTCAAAACAAATGCAAGGAAGTTTTTTTTCACCCAAAGGGTCGTGGACACTTGGAATGCGCTACTGGAGGAAGTGATCAGGCAGAGTACGGTACAGGGATTCAAACAGGGATTGGACGGATTCCTGAGGGATAAAGGGATCGTGGGATACTGAGGGAGGAGCTGGGATGTAACACAAGTATAGAAAGCTAACCAGGTAATAAGAATAGAAAGCCAACCAGGTTGTGCATGTGCAAGACTGGAGGGTTAGGACTTTGATGAGAAGATAGGACTTCAATGAGAAACCAAGGTGGCAAGGGGGCCCCTTCTGGTGATTCAGACAGGTCGTGACCTGTTTGGGCCGCCGCGGGAGCAGACTGCCGGGCAGGATGGACCTATGGTCTGACCCGGCGGAGGCACTGCTTATGTTCTTATGTTCTTAAGGTGACAGCATAAACATGATATGGTGCCTTTTTTGGAGGTGCCTCCATTTTTAAAATAGCTTAATTGGTTTGTAATTGGCACAGCCAATTAGTGCGCTAATTAAACCAATTAAAAAGAATTAAGTTAAGTGGCAGTAGCGCGCCTACCACCGTCTAACTTAAGGCGCCATTTTTAGAATTGGGCCCTTATTTTCTTACCTCTGTTACTTTATCTTCAAGTTTAAGTTTCAAGTTTATTTAGAATATTTGATTTGATCGCAAAATCCAAATCCAATGCGATTTACATTTAGTTAAAAATTAGGTTAAAATAAAAATTTAAAAAACCAGGACAATCCTCTCTATATATTCCTTTGCTTACACCCTATGTTGTCTATTAAAATGCTCAAATTGTAATGTAAAAATAAAGAAAATAAGTGGGGAAGGAACTGTACACATCAACCAGAGATAAAACAATGAAAATTTATTCCAACAAATAAAACACTCCCTTTTTTACTAAGCTGCGATAGCGGTTATTAGCGCAGGGGGCTGTGCTGAATGCTCCACGCTGCTCCCAACGCTTATAGGAACTCTATGAGTGTCGGGAGCAGCACGGAGCATTCAGCGCAGCTCTCTGCGTTAATACCCACTATCGCAGTTTAGTATAAGGGGGGGAGGTTGTATTCTGTGTGGGAAATTAAAACATCAAAATTATCTAGGTAACACACCTAACACGGTTCATGTTTCGGCTTAAAAAGCCTGCCTCAGGGGTCACAAATGGCATCCAGTAGATGGCACTCTTGTAACATTGAAGATTATTAAAAACATATGGGGCCCATTGACGTCCTTTGTAGAATCTCTATACTTATGGTTTGTTATTAGATAATATGCACATCCAGGGAGGGGGGAGGGATGGGAAGTAAATAAGGTTGGAGAAATTGTTGGAAAAGTTTTGGTGGGGGGAGGGGAGGGTATTAATAAGCATGAATATTTGAAAATTTTAAGTGATCTATATTGTAAAATTATTAATTTATTCTGTATTTTTTTAATTTATTTATTTATAACTTTTTCAAGTTATTTAACAAGCATATAATCTTGTACAGAAAAGTGCGATCAAGAAAACATATCATTAATTATTTCCAAACTTGAAAATAAACCAATATTACATAGAAGGTAATAAAATTTCCAACTTAATCCCACACTAGTCCTCAACATTGGATCCAAGATTAAAAAATTAGGAGTGAATATAATACAATAACAAATTAAACCAAATCACATTATCTGTTGCTGAAAGAGAGCTTAAATTAATTATTAAGACACTGATGTTCCTCCTTTTTCAAGGCGCTTCATAGAGAAGAAAGCCGTCAAATGAGACGGTTCAAAGAAAACGTATTTAAAGGTATTATATCTGATTACACACTTACAGGGATATCTAAGAAAAAATAAACCCCCTATCTGGGTCACACCTGATTTCAATAATAAAAATTCCCTCCTTCTCTTTTGAGTTTCTCTTGAAACATCAGGAAAAACTTGAATATGGAAGCCAAGGAAGTCTCTAGATTTATTTTGAAAGAAAAGTTTGAGGATCCAATCTCTGTCCGGAGTAGAGAGCTGCACGGGAACGGGGACGACGGGAATCCCGCGGGACCCGCTGGCATCCCGCGGGTTCCCCCTTCGGGTCACGGGGATCCCGTGGGGACGCCCCCTAGGGTCACGGGGATCCCGTGGGGACGCCTCCGAGGGTCGCGGGGTTCCTGCGGGGCTGGATGTACTCAGTCGCGCGGCTCTTCTTCTCCCTACCTGCTCTGCTTGCAGCACAGAGCCGAAAGGAAGTCTTCCCGACGTCAGCGCTGACGTCGGGAAGACTTCTGTTCGGCTCTGTGCTGCAGGCAGGGCAGGTAAGGAGAAGGAGAGTAGCCTCGCGGTTCGAGTGGCTACCAAGGGAGGGGGCGGTCCACCCTGGTTGCAGCACAGCCGGCCAGGTCCCCTTACTTTTGTGGCACTTCCCCGACCGACCGACAACAGCCCCGGTCCGACAATCCTCCCTGCCCTGTAGCCGCGAATCTAAATTACCTTCTTATAGCAGCTGTAAGAAGGTAATTTAGATTCGCGGTTAAGGGCAGGGAGGTTTGTCGGACCGGGGCTGTTGTCGGTCGGTCGGGGAAGTGCCACAAAAGTAAGGGGACCTGGCCGGCTGTGCTGCACCCGGGGCGGTAGAGAAGGAGGGGGGAGAAGGACGCTGAAAGCACTGAAGACAAAGGGGTGGAGAAGGACGCTGAAAGGCCATGGGGAAGACGGGCGGAGTGGGGGGGGGAAGGACTCTGAAAGCACTTGAAGACAGAGGAAGGAGAAGGATGCTGAAAGCACATGGGGAAGACAAAGGGGTGGAGAAGGATGCTGAAAGGCCATGGGAAGGGCGGGGGGGAAGGACTCTGAAAGCACTTGTGGAAGACAGAGGGGGGAGAAGGATGCTGAAAGGACATGGGGAACATGGGGGGGGAGAAGGATGCTGAAAGGACATGGGGAAGCAGGGGGGGAGAAGGACACTGAAAGCACATGTGGAAGACAGAGGGGGGAGAAGGACGCTGACAGGACATGGGGAAGATTGGGGGGGAGAAGGACGCTGAAAGGAAATGGGGAAGAGAGAGTAGGGAGAAGACGCTGGCAGGGAAGAAGACAGATGCCAGACTATGGGGGGAGCGGAGAGAAGAAGATGGGTGCCGGACCAATTTGGAAGGGGGAAGAAAGGGAGAGGCACAGTAACAGAGCAAATGGAAGATGCAGAAGGAAGAGAGACAATGGATGGAAGGAATTGAATGAGAACATGAGGAAAGCAGAAACCAGGCAACAAAGGTAGGAAAATAATTCTATTTCTTTTTTTTTTTGCTTCAGGATAAAGTAGTATATTAGTTGTGTTGATAAAAATTTATAAACATTAGAGGCTCTGGTAGAAACCCGTTTACAAAGTATGTATTCTTCCCAATTAATATTTTCAAATTAATAAAGTCTTTTTGCTTATTTGTAAATGGGTTTCTACCAGAGCCTTTAATTCAGTAGCATAATTAAATGAAATAACTATTTCTGAAGTTTATAGGGACGGGCGGGGACGGAAGGGATTCCTCATGGGGACGGGTGGGATTCCTCGCGGGGATGGGTGGGGACGGAGGGATTCCTCACGGGGACGGGTGGGGACGGGTGGGATTCCTCACGGGAATGGGTGGGGATGGGTGGGACTTTGGCGGGGACGGGTGGGATTTCTGTCCCCGCGCAACTCTCTAGTCCGGAGCCAAAGCCACAGTCAGTAAGAGAGTGGCTGGACTAGCCACCTCTCTATCAGATTGTTCCAATAAAGCTATAACATCCAAAGAATTTTCCTGTGGTTTTCCATCCTCATCTTTTTTTTGAGAATCCTGATTTTTTTTTAGGCAAATAATACACTCTTGACAATGGTGGCAAAGAGTTCTCAGGAATTTTTAGGATTTCCAGAAAGTAACGTTTTATCATTTCTCCTGGAGAAATTGACAATACCTTTGGAAAATTAATCAAACGCAAGTAGTTAAATCGACTATTATTTTCAAGTACTTCCAATTTTCTTCTCATAATCAGGTTATCTTTCACAATTAAATCTTGGTTGCTCTTAACCATTTTTAAGTCCTTTTCTTCCTGCATTTCAGTTTTTATTACTACAATGTCTTGTTTCACGGTTTTAATTTCTTCTTTCTGGACTTCTATTTCCTTTTCTAAATCCTTTATCTGAGGATTGAGGGAATTTCCCAAACTGGAAACCAAATCCCAAAGCGAATCCAGTGTAACCTCTGGGGGCCTAATAGGAACAAAAGAAGGTACTTGTGCAATACTATTTTGTTCAGTTGAATGCTTTACCTCCCCTGTGCCTTGCTGTCCCTTAAGCACAGTTGTCCCGGACGCTGGTTCTTTTAAAAGGAGAAATTCCCCTTGTGTTGTTCCCTGCAGCGAGCCCTCCAATTCACTGGCCTCTCGGGAAGAAAATTCAGCCTCTTCGGACATGCTTTCCTCCCGCGGAGAGCTGGCTCCCAGCGGCAACGGCTGTAGGGGAGGCGTCCTGACGTCGGGGCTCAGCGTGACGTCCAGCCCGGGGGTATCCGCCGTAGCACTCCTCTCAGCTGGCGCTCCCAACGGGCGAATCCCCGAACGACTCTGCTCACTTTGGAGACGTCGAAAAATGTCGTCGACTGTGAATTTATTCTGTATTTCACTTATTGTGTATGTTTTAAAAATGAATAAAGAATAATTTTAAAAAAAACCCCAACATATGATGTGAGCCATTAAATTAAACATTTCCACAGCGAATTTTACATATTCACCGTTCACATATGGAAATGTTGTGGCATACACATCTCTGTATTGTATTGTAATCTGAAATATTTTTTTTACTGCTGTAATTGTCTTTTGCTTCTGTTTGACTTATTCTTGCTGTACACTGCCTTGAGTGAATTCCTTCAAAAAGGTTGTAAATAAATCCTAATAAATAAATAATTCAGTACTTTGGATTTAGAACAGTTAAAAATGCTTTAGAGAATAATTCCGCCTTTAACATCTATTTTTAGACATATATTGGGAAGTATAGAACTTACACCTTATTTGATGGCAGGAGGGAGCGTTGAAGTTGAAGCCAACCCTGGATGTCTGACAATCCCATCCTGCTGTGGTACTGATCTCAGCACCATGGACTACAAATCCCACATTGCTTTGGGGGATGTAAGTTTTAGAACTAGGACTTGGGAAATAAATAAATAAAGAGAAAGGAAAGCAAAAACAGAAACGAACTCTGCTCCTCCGAGAACCTTGCGTTACTTATAGGGCTCTATCTAACTCTCGAACTCTATGGTCTTCGGTCCTCCTCTCGCCCTTTCTAGCCAGGACCATAGAGCTGAGGAGGCTAGAGAGGCTGCGCCTCGCTTCCGGCGCCCGTTGACGTCCTCCTCCCCCTTTCCAATCCCGTCAGCCCGCGCGCGGCTGACCCGCTTCCTTTTTCTTTCCCGCAGGAGGAGCTGGAGGGCTGCTGCCATCATGGTAAGGAAAGGCCTGTTGTTAATCCTCCGCCATCGTCGCGCTGCCGCCCCCGGGCGCATGCACTGAGGCCTTGGGAGGCGCCTCGGGACCCCCTCCTACCCCGGCGGCGCTGTACGGAAGGTGAAACCGGGGGAGGGTCGGAGTTCCTAGGGCTGAGCGTAACCGCATCCTACCCCAACCCCCTCCCGCAATAAATACATAGAGGTTATGCACTGCTCTAATTTTAATATTAAGGCGGCAATGGCCTCTAATGGGTGAACTGGCAAATGCTGGGCTTCAGGTGTGTGTGTGTGTGGGGGGGGAGTTATTAGTGTCCTGCTTCCTGGTCATTCTTCCCCAGCAAGGAGAGGAAGGGCTAAGATTGGAGCATACCTTTCTTTTTTCAGTCACATGAGCCAACCTCTTTTTAATTTAGAAATCACGTTGAACGCCTATTGGGGGGGGGGTATTATTTATTTATTATTATAGCTCTGCAAACTATAGACCAGGCGGATCTTTGCTGTGCCCACACCAAAGCAATAAAGATATGCAGGGGTAACTCATTCAAATCAAAATTACTGTCAAGTGACTGAAGAGGTCAATAGAACAAAAATAAAGTCACTGCTAGTTCATCAATACACTTAAGAAACTTATTTTTTATTTAAAACTCTGCTCAGAGACATGAAGGCTGAAAACTTGGCCTCACCTACCAATCATTGCAGTGTTCAAAAAGGATTTTTAATTTAAAGTACCTTTTAATATGCTAGCTAAAAAGCTATGCTGAAAATATAAATGCTTCCATGAATTTTATAGTTATGAAAAAAGACTTAACTTTGAATAGTGACTGGTTCACTATTCAATAGTGACTAGTCACTATTCAAAGTTAAGTCTTTTTTCATAACTATAAAATTCATGGAAGCATTTATATTTTCAGCATAGCTTTTTAGCTAGCATATTAAAAGGTACTTTAAATTAAAAATCCTTTATGAACACTGCAATGATTGGTAGGTGAGGCCAAGTTTTCAGCCTTCATGTCTCTGAGCACACCAAAGCAATGGCATTCTGCATAGGCTGGTGTTCTAAGACGTGGAATGCTTTGGTGGGTCACTGCGGCAATGTATCGATCGGTTTCGATTCAAGAAACCGCTAAAAACCCAATTGTTTGTCACCGCATTCTTATTAGAGAATGACGCGGGGGGGGGGGGAGGCAGATTTTTTTTTCCCAGATCTCGCAGGAACTCAATTTCCCCCATCCCCACATGTTTTGTCGTTGTCCCTGCCCCCATTCCTGTAAGCTCAGCCTTAACCGCACAAGCCTTGAACACTTATGATGTTAAAGTGTTTGAGGCTTGTGCAGATGAGGGCAGAGCTTGCAGGAATGGGGCAGGGACAGGAAAAGAACTCGCGGGGATGGGAAAATGAGTTCCTGCGTGAACGGGGAAAATTTGTCCCCTATCATTATCTAATTCTTATGACTTAAAAGTTCTATGGAAAAGAAAATATAGTTCTCCCCTTTTGATTTTAGTTTGTCATAATTGTTATGTTTTAACTCATGAATTGATTAGTTCTTAAGCGGTATAGAAAAATTTTAAATAAATATTTATTTGGTTTTATAACCTGTCCTCCCAGGAGAACTTAGAACGGGTTACAAGTTTAAATACATAATAAAGCCTGGTAAAATATAACATGACAACAGTGCGAGACAGCTTGATGAGCATTGCACGACAAACATAGGATGGCAGCTAAGCATGGCAGAGATATATATAGTAAACATAGTACTATATATACAAACGTAACATGGCAAAACATAGCATGGCAAAACAGTATACAAATGTGGCTAATCTAGTATCACATGACAGTATTATTCTTAACATTGTAAAACCTAGCGCAGTGGACATAGCAGATATTGTGTAGTGCAGGGTATCGCAAACTCTGTGCCTTCTGAGATTTCTGGTGTGACATGACACACTGGCGAGGAGGAGAGTCATCCACACCGGCTGACTCCCTACAGGACGTACTTCTCGCCGTGAGAAGCGCGTCCTATAGGAAGTCAGCCGGCGCAGATGATTCCTTGCCGGTATCTCTCCTCCTCTCCCCCACACCTCACGGATTCCTCCACCGGCGGGTCATGGCCAGATGGGCCTCCATGCATGAGTGGACTTTGATGCAATGATGTCTGCGCACTTCCGGGTGCCTTCCGGCCAGGGCAAAAGATTTAGTGTGCCGCTGGCCAGAAAGTTTGCGAGACACTGGTGTAGTGTTGATAGAGCATGCAAATTTGTAGCATGGTAGACATGGTATGGCATATATTGTAAGAAAGGTACAATGATAGAGATTTGGTTCTTTGGACTTATTTCAAACACATAAATGAGCAATTTTTTGGTTCATCTATTCAGGTATTTCCTGATGCATGTCAAGCTTCCTGGTTTATAGATCTCCCACAATGCATGCTGGATCTGACCTATATAAAACCTGGTGGGTGGACTGTCGTAAGGACTTTGCGCTGTACTCTGTCTTATTGGGAGCCAGTGAATTTGTTTCGAGGAAGGTGAAGTGTGTGCCATTCTAGGTGTATTTGTAATCAACCTAGCAGCTGAATTCATTACAACTGAATGGAATTCAGGCCCTCCCAAGGCTATAATACAGTGTGGGCCCGATTCTAGTAACAGCGCCATAAGTTAGTCCTTGGTTAGTGCCCTAATGCCACCTAACTTTAATTGTTTTAATTGGTGTTAATCGGTGTGGTAATTGACTGTGTTGTTTAAAACCAATTACAAATTCATTCTAAAAGAAAATGTAGGCGCCTATACGCGCCTACAAAAAAGGATGCCGTAATCACATCTAGAGAGGCAGCTAACAGCGCTTAAGGTCAAAGTAGGCGGGGTTTATGCCAGGAATGACCTTAGGCACTGCTATGAGCCTCTGGAGATGTGATTCTTATCAAACGTAGGCCTGCAAAACCCTTGCCTACATTACTGGCGCCTATGTTAGACATAAGCCGCAGTTCTCTTAATGGTGACCGGCACTGTTACTAGAATCGTGCCCTTTGTCCTTTCTTCAAATTAGATGTTGCATAGCTTCTAGACTGTTACGCGTCTCAAGAAGAGTGGTATAGCAAGGTTAGTAAACCATAAACAATTTTGGAAGGGAGGGTGGCAAGGGAGACAATGTTTTCTTTCCTTGGAAAAACCGTCATGTCAATAGATTATACACAAACAGAGAAAAGGCATACTTTGTATTCAAATTAGAGAATGACACTGGACCAAATTGTTTCCCGTCCCTGAGGGAACTCATTTTCCCGTTCCCGCAAGTTCTTTTCCTGCCCCTGCCCATCCCTGCAAGCTCTGTCCTCATCTGCACAAGCCTCAAACACTTTAAAATCATAAGTGTTCGAGATTTGTGCAGTTAAGGCTGAGCTTACACGAATGGAACGGAATGGGGAAATTGAGTTAAGAACATAAGCAATGCCTCCGCTGTGGGGATGGGGATAGATTTGTCCCCTTGTTATTCTTTGATTCAAATATTGGGGGAGACTTTCATTGCCACTATTAGAAACAATTTATTTTTCAAAATTCCATATGGGAGGTGTGGCCTTCTTATTTTTACAGCTGAGACATTAAATATGCATTTTTATAAATTGAAAATAGCGTTAGTTGTGTGTTTGGATTATTAATCTAAAATGATTTTTTTCATGTACAGTTCTAAACTATGATTGTTCTACAGTACTATTTGGGAGATGAATAGTTTATAATCACAGTTACTTGTATGAGAGTTTCAGGTTGGTTTGAAACATGTTTTTTGGGATCATAAGATTTAGTTCTGGTTATCTTACAATTAATGTTTAGTATTCTGGTTTTATTTATACCCACAGGCCCTGATTCGTGCTCCGGATTGTAGGCAGCTGTAGGCATCCTATATTGAAGGCACCTCCAGGGAGCCTAGAGAAGCTTGCTTAAGGCTAGGCAGTAGCCTTAAGCAAATCTAGGCGGCCCTACACGTCTCCCTAGCAGAACGGGAGACGCTTACAATGTAGTCTAGCAAAATGCTGGCCTACATGGTACGTAGACGTGGCCGCTGTACCTAATCGCGGCAAGGATCTCCCTGCCATGAGTAGTATAGAGGCTACGGCCGCAAGTCTCCCCTCCCCCCAGCGATCGTGGCAGGAGGGTGCCCAACCCCTCCTGCCGACCCCCCCCCATGGCCCTCCCAACAATCGCAGCAGGAGGGTACACAACCCCTCCTGCTGACCCCCCCCCAACGGCCCTCCCGACAATCGCGGCAGGAGGGTACCCAACCCCTCCTGCCGGCCCCCCCAATGGCTCCCCCTTTGATCGCCGGCAGGAGGGTGCCCAACCCCTCCTGCCAGACCCCCCCCCCCCACTCCAGAACACCCCCCCCCCTTAGTCTTACTTTCCAAGTTGGACCGGACAGCTCCTTGCACGTCTGGCCAGCAGGCCCACCTCCATCCAAATGAGGCGGGCCCAATCCTCCCCTGCCCAACACATGGGATCCTAGGACCTGATTGGTCCAGGTGCCTAAGGCCCCTCACGCTATAGGAGGGGCCTTAGGCGCTTGGGCCAATCAGGCCCTAGGATCCTGTGTGTTGGGCAGGGGAGGGGCGGGCCTGCTGGCCGGACGTGCGAGGAGCTGTCCAATCCAACTTGGAAAGTAAGACTAAGGGGGGTTCCGGGGTGATGGGGTTTGTTGGGGGTAGGGTCCGGCAGGAGGGGTTGGGCACCCTCCATTGCGGCGATCTTAGGGTGGGCGTTGGGGAGTCTGGGGAGGGGGGTTGGGCATGTTAAACTCGATTATATAACCGGCATCTGCAACATGGACGTCGGTTACAGAATCTGGTCAACTTTGGGTGGGTGTAGGCCCGATTCTATGTAGGACGCCCGAACCGGCGTCCTATACATAATCCTGGCCAGAATAAGATATCTAGAAATTATGGTTTAGTGGGTTTGAGGATGATAGATGTCTTTTATCTCTGATCTTGTTAGATATAGGGTTTATATTCTTTATTTAAATTACTTATAACCTGTACAATCCAAATTGTTTTGGCATCTTATATATAAAATATTCATAGTAAAATATAAACAAAGCAAGCAATAAAAAACTCCAAACAAAAAAAATATTGATCAGTTCAACAGCTCCCATGGTATTGTCAAAAAGTGCATATCGGTCTGCGGAACCTTCATTTAGATACGTCGGGTGTTATATGCCTCTTGAAACAGCACTGTTTTCAGTTCTTGCTTAAACAAGCCCAAAGATGTAATGAATCTCAAAGCCAAGGGCAGTCCATTTCACAACTGAGGTCCATAGATTTTAAACATGGACATTAGATATTCTAATCAAACAACCTTTGAAAGACAGAATGTCCAAGGATTTTGCAAGTTGATAAATTCACAAAATTAAAGTAGTCAAAGGAGAAACCAGATTGTTCTGAACCTTGAAAACTAACAGAAGAATTTTGAAAATAATTCTTTGCTGAATTGGAAGCCAGTGAAGAGTTTTCAAGATTGGAGTGATATGAATATCTCGAGACTAGCCTAAAAGAACCTACGATACCCTTAAGAGTCCTCTGAACGATCCCATTAAAAGCCCATTATACCAGGGATGATTGCACTTAGTGGGGGGTGATTGGAACTATTGGGGAGGAAAGTGGGGAGAAGAAACACCGCTCTAAAAACTGCCTACAGATTTAGGGGGAGGGGGGAGCAAGATTGGTTTATACATGGTAGCATGTAGGAAGGAGAGGGGTGTTAGTTTCATGGGAAGGTGCTGAGTACGTTTTGGTGGTATTTTCCTAGCAGGATGACAGAGGCCTACTACATTATGTGAGATCATCCATTTGGATCTGATGTCCCTTTTGCAGTGGAAATGATAGGTTTGTGGGAAGGGGCTTGAAGCACAGGATATGGTGATATTAGTTGGTTCTGTGGCCTAGTCCTGAGTGTGAAAGATGAGCACGAGTCACTGCATACTGCCTTTTTGAGAGCTCCTTGACACAATTTCTGCATTTTCTCTCATTACTACACAGGGAGTAGATATCCGCCACAACAAGGACCGTAAAGTGCGACGGAAGGAACCCAAGAGTCAGGATATCTATCTCAGGCTCCTGGTTAAGGTATGTCAGAACACCCCAGACCAGGGCTTCTCCTAGTTCTTGGGCAGGGCTAGAGCTCAGACATTCACGTTTGTGAGTTTATGATCACGGTTTATGTTGTATTTCGGCAGCTCTATAGGTTCCTGGCCCGGCGCACCACCTCCAATTTCAACAAGGTGGTACTGCGACGTCTCTTCATGAGCCGTACCAATAGACCGCCTCTCTCCTTGTCCCGCCTGGTAAGTACAGGAAACAAGATTCTAATGAGATTTTTTTATCCAGGCGCGCCCTATGCTTGACGCCAAAACAGCTAAGAGACCCTGGGAATGGTTGAGGGAGACTTGTTTTTACATCAGCAGAGACAAAGGGTGAGAGTATGGCACAGAGGTTAATACTTACAACCTCAGCATCCTGAGGTTGTGGGTTCAAACTCACGCTGCTTCTTGTGACACTGGGCAAGTCACTTAATTCCCCCATTGCCCCAGGTAGATTAGATAGATTGTCAACCCACTGGGACAGACATGGAAAAATTCTTGAGTACCTGAATAAATTTGCATAAACCATTCTGAGCTCCCTTGGGAAAACGGCATAGAAAATTGAATAAACAAATAGCGTGAAAAGTTTCAGCCTCATAACCAGAATTGGTATTGTAACATCATAATGCCTCATTCCACTAGTGAGAGCCAACCTCATCAGTGATGTCACAATGGCTTGATTGTCGTAGACTTGGCTCACATAAGAGCTGCCGTACTGGGACAGACTGAAGGTCCATCAAGCCCAGTATCCTGTTTCCAACAGCGGCCAACCCAAATCCCAAGTAGTCAAACAGATTTCATGCTACTTATCCTAGGAATAAGCAGTTGATTTTCCCAACTTACCCTTTTTAGTATATGCACCACAATTGTTTAGAACGTAAAGACCATCATGCTTGAAGTCAGCATTCACCTGTTCATATCAATCATTTTAATCACCAGTCCATCTAGTCAAATCAGTTTTTTTTTTTAGAACAACGTGTACATACAAATTCACCAGTGATCACTACTGAAAAAAATAATATTCTTTAGCATATCTTGAAACAGGTCCAGATGCTTGGGTTTATTCATTCTCACCATCATGACAGATTTATATTAACTTTAGCACTCTCCAGATCAGTAGAGGTTAATCTTTACGAATGGGTATATATCCAATCATGACCAGCAGGTGGAGACTGAAAACAAAACTGTGGGACAGTATATAATATACTCCCTTCTCTATTTACATAAGTCTTCTTTCAGTCTCCAGCAGGTGTTGAGTGAGCTGTACCCATCTCCCTTGGTAGGGCTGTTGGAATTTGTTTGTTTTTTTTCTAGTCCCTGTTTTTGGCCGGACAGAGCTTGGGTGGGCCCTGTTTGGGGGTCTGTCCGACCTCAGGGGTGTCAAACCCGGCGGGTCTCGAGCAGGGTCCCTCCCCCCAATTCCTCCACCTCCCCACATTTTTTAGAGGAGCCTCAGCAATAATCCTTGCCCCCTACCTCATTCACTTAAAAAATAAAAATCCTCAATTAGGACAGCAAGGCTTGGTGACTGGGATCTGGGAAGTCCAATCCTTGCCCAATGGGAAGTTGCATACAGTCTCTTTCCCCCTTTCTCGGTTCATTAAGCTCAGATGTGCAGCAGAGAACTTTTCTGGTCCAAAACATTGTGCACCACTTCACTATAAGTGAAAAACCATGTTGTCATGTTGGTGATATTCAGCATTTGTAGTAATGATCACTGTTGAATTTTTGTGCACATTTTTATTTAAAAAAAGAATCCTTGATTAGACATAGACCTACAAACAGTTGCAAGCTGCTTCAAGAATGATGGTCCTTAGGTACATATTAAAAAGTGTGAGTGGAATAGATGCAAGGCCTTTTATGACATCAAGAAGTTCTTTACATTGCCTGATCATTGATTGAATCGAGTTTAGTTTCTTATTAAAACATATGCCTCTTATGTTGGGTAAATGGTGCTTAAATGTAAAGAATAACACTCGCTTTCAAAAGCCTCCTGCTGGGCTTTTCATTCTCATTCTTTTTTGCTTTTGGTGGCCTCCCCCTCCCAGATCCGCAAGATGAAGCTCCCAGGCCGGGACAACAAGACGGCTGTGGTGGTGGGATGTGTCACAGATGATGTAAGGATTTTCGATGTCCCCAAACTGAAGGTAATGGAGAGGAAGGACAGTCCCCTTCCTCATCTCGTAATTGAAAGGCTCCCCTCCCTTACATAAGGGGAGATATGTTAAACCTATGTTGAATCCTGTCAGTGATGTGGGTTTTACATTTTTGGGTCCCGGTATGGAAGGATTTTGTAAGAGCCCAGGCTTTGTAAGAGTTGGAGCATTAAACCACGGTGTCCAGAAAAATCAGGACCCCACCATTTTTCCATTTAATAATAAACCACACTTAATAAACTACAATGGATAAAGTCCTCTCTATTGTAAAACAAACTCGAAACAGGACTTGCTATATTGTATAAGCTCTTTATCCCAGGACAAGCAGGCATGATATTCTCACATGTGGGTGATGTCATCTATGGAGCCCCGATGCGGGAGCATTTTCAAGCAAACTTGATTGAAGATTTAAGTTTGCTCTGCTGCTCCACGCATGCGTGCCTTCCTGCTCCACTAGGGGGCGCATCCCCTCGTGGTCTCCAGTTCACTTAACTAGCAAAGAAGCCAACCTCGGGGAGGTGGGCGGGTTGTGAGAATATATGCCTGCTGTCCCTGGATAACACCTGTTACGGTAAGTAACTGTGCTTTATCCCAGGACAAGCAGGCATGATATTCTCACATGTGGGTGACCTCCAAGCTAACTGAAAAGGGATGGAGGGAAGTTGGCAATTTAAGCGAATAGATTTCGCAAAACCGATTGGCCGAACTGGCCATCGCTCCTGGACAGTGAGTCCAGACAGTAGTGGGAGGTGAAAGTATGAACCGAAGACCACGTGGCAGCCTTGCAGATTTCCTCAATAAGTGTGGACCTGAGGAACGCTACGGAGGCTGCCATCGCTCGGACCTTGTGTCCCGTTACTCGACCATGCAGTGTGAGACCAGCCTGAGCGTAGCAGAAGGAGATGCAATCGGCCAACCAGTTGGACAAGGTGTGCTTGGAGACTGGGTGACCTAACCGGTTTGGGTCGAAGGACAAAAACAATTGTGGGACTTTCCGGTGTGGCTGAGTGCGTTGGAGGTAGAAGGCCAACGCTCTCTTACAGTCAAGAGTATGGAGCGCCACCTCTCCGGGGTGAGAGTGGGGCTTGGGAAAAAACACAGGTAAGACAATGGACTGATTGAGGTGAAAATCAGACACTACTTTAGGCAAGAACTTTGGATGGGTGTGGAGTACCACCTTGTCGTGATGGAATACCGTGAAGGGTGGGTCCGCTACCAGAGCCTGTAACTCACTAACCCGCCGAGCGGAAGTGATCGCAAGCAGGAAAATTACCTTCCAAGTGAGGAATTTTGGATGGCATTTGTCTAGGGGCTCAAATGGAGGTTTCATTAGTTGAGCCAGAACCACGTTGAGGTCCCAAACCACCGGAGGGGGTTTGAGAGGAGGGTGGACATTCAGAAGACCCTTCATGAAGCGAGAGACTAAGGGATGGAGCGAGAGGGCTTTCCCTTCCAGGGGCTGATGAAAGGCCGCAATCGCACTGAGGTGTACTCGAATGGAGTTGACGTCACCCACATGTGAGAATATATGCCTGCTGTCCCTGGATAACACCTGTTACGGTAAGTAACTGTGCTATAGCTCTCAGATGCCTGCGCTGGTCTTACAAAGTTCTTTTAAAGACCAACTATTGCAGGAAAGAGGTATCTTTCATTGAGCTATGAGCTAAACTCATAAACTTATTAAAGCTTTTTAATATAGTGTCAGCATCTATGAGGCAAACTTGGTTTTTTCTTTTGCATAGAGCATTTTGGACCCCAGTTAGATTACAAAAGTTGAATAGTTCATTATCTAATAGATGCTGGCATTGTAATCTTGATATAGGGACTTTGGATCATCTTTTATTTTTTTGTCCCTATATCTTGGCCTTTTGGAATTCGATCTGGGATCAAATAAATTCTTTATTAGAAAATCCTGTAGCATTAACTTATGATACTGTGATATTTGGCATGTCTATGAGGAAAAAGAGTCGGATATCGGCAAGCAATAACAAACTTTTATTGATTATGACAGGAGTTGCCATTCAACATATTACTAACAAATGGAAAGATTGTTGTTGCGCCCTGTTGGGTGGTGTATCTTTCACTGCTAATAAACATATATTTAAAAAAAAAAAAAAAAACTTTAATTTTTGGTGGAATTCGCTATGTCATTTATATAAAATGGAACGTTCCATAGCGGTACAAAATGGAAATTATAAAAGGTTTATTAAAATATGGGAGCCATTAACATTGTTTTGTAATGAATAAACACCATTTTTCTTTTGAAGATACATCATTTAAGGAAGGGTGGGGGGAGGGTTTGTACACTTGAAGAGAGGGTAAAATGAATTAAGAAGAATAGTGCTGGGAGGGAGGGTGGGTTATGGGTTTATATATATACTAGTTTTTTAGCCCGTTACATTAACGGGTGCTAGAATTACCTCCCCCCCTGTCCAGCAGCACCCCTTACCTGATCCCCCCTGTCTAGTAATACCTCTTCTCCCTGCCAGGGCAGACTCAAAAGAGGAGCTCCGCCCCCTTCCAGCAGTCTTGCTGAAGATTTTGATGCAGGCACGTGGTGGTCTGTTGGCGGGCCGGGCTGCTGTGTTCTTGGCCGAGGAACCTTTCCTGCGGGGACAGTGGGTGCCTCATCTCTGGCCAGCGAGCTCATCATGCACATCTTCTTCTCCCAGACTGGCTGCGGGCCTCAGCCACCTGTTTGCGCCGGCGCGAGCACCTTTTCTACCCAGCGCAAGCGCCTCTTCCACCCTGCATTCTTGTGCCGCCGCGGCCGACATCCGACTCGGGCCGCCGCGGTCGACATCCATCTCGGGGGGGGGGAGGGGAGGAAGAGAGAGAGCGGAGAGGCGGCGACGGCAAAGTTACTGTAATGGTGCGCAAGGGAACGACGGCGGTGGGGACGTCCAACTTACAGGAAGGGAGGGAACACAGGCGGGGATCGTGCGAATAGCCACCGCTGCGTCTTTCAACAGGACAGACCGTAAGCCGCGCATGCGCACTTCCTATGTGTCACTACAGCTCACGGAAAACCGGCGCACACATAGGAAGTGCGCATGCGCGGCCTAGCGTTTTATTATATTAGATACAATTGTTATTGTCTTGATGGATTTATCAAGTGTTGTTTTTGAGCCTATGTATGATTTTTCTTGTACACTTGTTGAATGATTAAAAAGGAATAAAGAATAAAAAAATATATATATATATAGTGACGTGCCAAATATCAAAGGTGTTCAACTAAATATTAAACGCTACAAAGCAATTTAGGAGCAAAACACCAGCACTTAACTTGTGGTTATGATTGTACTTTGGTGCTGCTGGTGCTCCTTTCTTGTTTGTTACAGCGTACAACCCTACGGGCCCCGTTTCACCCATTTATGGGCTTCTTCAGGGGATAATTTGAACTGTAAACAAAACATTATATATAAAAATATATGCTTTTAATCTATATCTCAAACAATAACTAAGCCCACAGGTACTCACTGTATTGCCTTCACTCGTTTTTAAGGCTGAAAATGGCGCTGATGTCGAACAAACGCCACCCATGCGCTTTTAATCCTACCCTGAAATGATGTCATTTTAACCAAAGCGCATGCTTATCGGAGTCTCCCTTAACTATTTTTATTTAATGAAAACTTAAAAGAATGAACACCAATCCACTGATGCATTTAGCCCCCTTGGTTTTAATGTACCTATTGATAAGTTTAAGAAGATTTGGGGACCATTGACAGATTTTTGCAATGATTGATATAATTTTCCCATAATAAGATACTTGATAAAGGGGGGGGGTGGGTGGGTAGGTTTTATTCTCTTTATCACAAAATATAAATAAATTATCATAATATGTGTTATATTGTATGCAGCTATCAAAATAAGGGGAGGGAAAGGGATTATAATTGAATAATAGTTGATAGAATTATTAAATATTATATGATGTCTATAATTATAGTAAGGACTATATAATGATATGCTGTATTTACAGTAAGTTTTGGAAATATCAAGTGTATACTTAATGCAATTGTATGAATTTTTATGATACATTTGTTATGAAAAATGAATAAAAAAAAAAAGAAAATCCAACGGGATTCTCTTTGCTGTAATCTACGTCACTATATTAAAAAGCTTTAATAAGTTTATGAGTTTAGCTCATAGCTCAATGAAAGATACCTCTTTCCTGCAATAGTTGGTCTTTCAAAGAACTTTGTAAGACCAGCACAGCCATGTAATAATAATACATTTATATTGGAGTTGACAGGCATTACTGTAAGATGCTGTAAAAACTGGATGATTCCAGGAAGTGACCATTAAAATCTGCTTTAGAAAAATGGCGGTTACATGTTTGTGACAAAATAAGGCGTTTGCTAAGGAAGTTTCATAAGAACATAAGCAATGCCTCTGCCGGGTCAGACCTGAGGTCCATCGTGCCCGGCAGTCCGCTCACGCGGCGGCCCAACAGGTCCAGGACCTGTGCAGTAATCCTCTATCTATACCCCTCTATCCCCTTTTCCAGCAGGAAATTGTCCAATCCTTTCTTGAACCCCAGTACCATACTCTGCCCTATTACGCCCTCTGGAAGCGCATTGGCTAAGGCTCTTAACATTTGCATCTCCTCTTCCTATAGGCTAAGGCTCTTTGCACCTGCATTATGATGTCATAGAGCTTTATGGTTATAGAAACCTAGAAACATGATGGCAGATAAAGGCCAAATGGTCCATCCGCAGCATCCACTATCTCCTCCTCTCCCATAAGAACATAAGCAATGCCTCCGCTGGGTCAGACCCAAGGTCCATCATGCCCAGCAGTCCGCTCACACGGCGGCCCAACAGGTCCAGGACCTGTGCAGTAATCCTCTACCTATACCCCTCTATCCCCTTTTCCAACAGGAAATTGTCCAATCCTTATAAAGATTGGACTTAATATATTTTCAAAAGTCATATTAAGAGCTCCTTTTACAAAGCCACGCTAGGGCCTCGACGCGCAGAATAGCGCATGCTAAATCGCCACGTACGCTAGCCGCTACCGCCTCCTTTTGAGCAGGCGGTAGATTTCCGGCTAGCGTGCGCTAATCCTGGGCGTGTGATAAAACCGCTTGCCCGGCTTTGTAAAAGGAGCCCTAAATGGTTAAACAATTGCAAAGTACCGTTTACGCTCAAATATAAGCTGAGATTTTTGACCAGGCTTATTTTCGAGCACCCGCGGCAGCCAGTCAGCTAGCAACTCTGCATGGGACTGGAGCGCAGGAAGATCGCTCCGGTTCACCGCTGGACCATCAGGGATTTGAAGGATATGCGGGGGAAACGGGAGGGAGGTAAAAATTGTCACAGTTGGCCAGAAGGAATCGCTCCTGTCCTGACCCACCGCTGGACTCCCGGTGAACGCCTGCAAGGCATCAGAGGGAAGGGAGAGCGGACAGGGTGCAGAGCCGGGGAGGGAAGGAGGGGGGACTGAGTGTAGAGCCGGGGAGGGAAGGAGGGGGGACTGAGTGTAGAGCCGGGGAGGGAAGGAGGGGGGACTGAGTGTAGAGCCGGGGAGGGAAGGAGGGGGGACTGAGTGTAGAGCCGGGGAGGGAAGGAGGGGGGACTGAGTGTAGAGCCGGGGAGGGAAGTAGGGGGGACTGAGTGTAGAGCCGGGGAGGGAAGGAGGGGGGACTGAGTGTAGAGCCGGGCAGGGCGCATGGTATTTTATCTTTATGTAAGGGGTCCTGTTTTTTTCTTGGTCCCATTTGTATACAGTGGTGCCTCACACAACGAACTTAATTCGTTCCAGGAGCAAGTTTGTTATGCGAAAAGTTCGTTATGTGAAACGCGTTTTCCCATAACAATATATGTTAAAAAAAAGTGACTAACGACTGCCTGCAGTGACTGCGCAGGAGGATGCAATACATCGGCAGCGATCGTGGAAGCTCGGGCAACTTCGTTGTATTAATCATGACATGAAGTTCGTTGTGTGCAGCGTTCGCTGTGCGAGGCGTTCGTTATGCGAGGCACCACTGTATATGAAAAGAAACGAAAACCCATTGAAGGAAGGTTTAATCATTTTCCCAGGTTGGATTGCGTTAATAAGGTACCATCTCCAGAGTCCAAGTTGTGAGTGCCCAAATTTTGATTACTTTGTATCATATGTGGAGGCTTATAAAGGACGCGTAGAATTTGTGACAATGGTTAGATAGCAACCCAACTTACTTTTTGCCTTTGGGCTTGAGCAGTTTGTTATTTATCTCATGAATATGCATGAGATAAATTTGCATACCCGTTGTGGATATCCTGTAAATCTGACCAGCCGGGGGTTCCCTCCAGGAATACTGCCGTACCTTAAAGCAGGTTACATTGTTCTTTTCCTAGAACTGTGCTTGACTGACACTTTTAGGGAAGGTTGCAGGGCACTAACTCTGTCTCTTGTCTCCAATAGGTATGTGCCCTGAAGGTAACTGCAGGGGCTCGTGATCGCATTCTGAAAAATGGTGGGTTGATCATGACTTTTGACCAGCTGGCCATGGCTGCACCCAAAGGCCAGAATACAGTCCTGCTATCAGGTGAGCTTCTCTGGTCCCGCTTCCCTCCTTGGTTGCTGCTGGTTATTCCCTTTCTGCTTTGTAATCTCAGCTCTTTTGTGCCTCAAAACTGTCTTTACTTGACCCTCTTGTGGTTGGATTTTGGTTTATTGAGAGCATTAAGAACATAAGCAATGCCTCTGCTGGGTCAGACCTGAGGTCTATCGTGCCTAGCAGCTCGCTCACGCGACGGCCCAACAGGTCCAGGACCTATGCAGTAATCCTCTATACCCTTCTATCCCCTTTTCCAGCAGGAAATTGTCCAATCCTTTCTTAAACCCCAGTACCGTACTCTGCCCTATTACATCCTCTGGAAGCGCATTCCAGGTGTCCACCACACGTTGGGTAAAGAAGAACTTCCTAGCATTTGTTTTGAATCTGTCCTCTTTCAACTTTTCCAAATGCCCTTTTGTTCTTTTATTTTTTGAAAGTTTGAAGAATCTGTTCCTCTCAACTCTCTCTCTATGCCCTTCATGATCTTGTAAGTCTCTATCATATCCCCTCTAAGTCTCCTCTTCTCCAGGGAAAAGAGACCCAGTTTCTCCAATCTCTCAGCGTATGAAAGGTTTTCCATCCCTTTTATCAGACGTGTCGCTGTCCTCTGAACCCTCTCGAGTAACGCCATATCTTTCTTAAGGTACGGCGACCAATATTGGACGCAGTACTCCAGATGCGGGCGCACCATCGCCCGATACAACGGCAGGATAACTTCTTTCGTTCTGGTTGTAATACCCTTCTTGATTATACCTAGCATTCTATTCGCTCTCTTAGCGGACATATTTTTCCCCATCCCTGCATAAACTCATTTTCCTGTCCCTGCTAGTTCTTTTCCTATCCCTGTCCCATCCCTGAAAGCTCTGCCCTCATCTGCACAAGCCTCAAACACTTTAAAATCATAAGTGTTAGAGGCTTGTGCGGTTAAGGCAGATCTTGCAGGAATAGGACAGGGACAGTGACAAAATTCATGGGGACGGGATGGAGAAATTGAGTTCCTGCGAGGATGGGAACAAATTTGTCCCTGTGTCATTCTCCAATTGACATCCAGCTTTGGGGAAGTTGCCTATGTTTCACTGAATTTGTGCCGCTAGGCTGTACTGAACTGGTTTAGTGATAGTTCCAGACTTCCTTATCTCTCCAGACCAGGGATTTCCAACCCTGAGTACTTCAGGACCTACCCAACCTGTTCCAGACGGTTTAGCGTGCATGTATTTTAACAGCCGATTATCAAAATGACTCACCATGGTCTTTTCCGAGCTTTCTAGTGGTCTCCGACTCTGCCATGCAAATGTAGTACAACGAGGTCATTTTAAAAACTTTTTTATTTAAAGATGCTTTTAACGTTTAAAAACGCATTATATTTAATTTTCTATTTTTAAAATTACTTTTTATCCAATTTTCACATTCCCTTTCCACATGTTTTTTCCTGCCCCTTCTTTTTCTTTTTTAGATTATGTAAAAGATTAAATATTGTAACTATTCCCTCCCGTTTTCTTTTTTTTTCCTTATGTATCATAGAAACATAGAAAAAAGCGGCAGAAAAGAGCTATAGCCCACCAAGTCTGCCCATTCCAAGTATCCCTCCCCCCTGAGTTTACTCCCTTAACGATCCCACATGAGTATCCCATTTTCTCTTAAACTCCGTCACGCTGCTAGCCTCTATCACCTGGAGTGGGAGTCTGTTCCAATGATCCACCACTCTTTCGGTGAAGAAGTACTTCCTGGAGTCTCTATGAAACTTCCCTCCCCTGACTTTCAGTGGATGCCCTCTGGTGGTCGAGGGTCCCATGAGCCAGAAGATATCCTCTTCTGTCTCGATGCGTCCCGTGATGTACTTATACGTTTCAATCATATCTCCCCGTTCTCTTCTTTCCTCAAGTGAGTACAGCCGCAATTTCTTTAGTCTTTCTTCATACGTGAGATCCCTGAGCCCCAAGACCATCCTGGTTACCGCTCGCTGCACCGACTCGATCCTCAGCACATCCTTTCGGTAATGTGGTCTCCAAAACTGAACACAGTACTCCAAGTGAGGCCTCACCATGGCTCTGTACAACGGCATCATAACTTCAGGTCTCCTGCTGACAAAACCTCTGCGGATACATCCCATCATTTGTCTTGCCCTGGAGGTAGCCTTCTCCACTTGATTGGCAACCTTCATGTCCTCACTAATGATCACTCCTAGATCATGTCAGTCTGTTTTGTCTGTTTGTATCAGAACCCAACTTATTGTTGTACTTCGTAAATTCTATTTATTTTAAATAAATTGTTCATCGCTTAGTTTGTAATAAGCGATCAATCAAATGCTAATAAAGCTTGAAACTTGAATAGTAAAATGAGCTCATCATTGTTCAAAGGAGCACTCAGGGCGATTCTCTCTCATTGCTGTGTGATTTCTCAAAGTGGTGCTGGCTTTTTGCCACCAAAAATCACCGACTGCCCCAGAGGTGCCGGTACTGTGAAAATCACATCTCAGGCATATGTTTCTGGCTGTAGCTCATGATAAAATCTGACCTAAAAAAATCACAAAATTCAAAAGCCCATGAATTATAGTTGTTCATGAGCCGCGAGTATTTTGTGCTGCAGTAGCGGACGGCATTATGGATAGTAGATCTTACCCTTGCGCGTTCCATGTTGTCTTGAAGAGAAGATATGTGATGAAACCTAAAGATGATGATGACGGCGTTGCTTTTCCTGGCACACGTGCACATTTAAGCCTCTTGTCGTGGTGTATTCTGTGCAAGTGCCAATCGCTATCACCAGCAATTCATCACATGTAAATTTAGCGACTCTTTGTGAAACTCCGTGAACCTCATTTGCATACGTGGTTTCTTGAGAATGACTTGTCTTTTTGAAATCGTTACAATAACCGCTGCGGCGGTGGCCCATTGGATTTTACTGAGAACCTTACAGAAACTTCCCCTCAGACTACTGACGGTCACTGTAAAAGGGCCGGCCAGTTGTTCTCCAGTCTCCCAGCAGATGGCAGGTGAGTGCTTGTGTAGCCTGGTTTTTGGTTTGTCTTGGATTAGGCAGGCTGTTGGCCCCATATATACAGTATAAGAGCATTCTAAATTTCAGTGAGAACAGACTTAAAATAGCTAATTTTTAGATGAGGCTTCAACCTGTTTTGATCTTTGAACTAATTTTTGGTTTGAGTGAGGCGTTATAGAATGAAAGGGGCTGGGAAGGAGATTACCTAGAATAACTAAACATTCCAGGACTTCAAGTTACTTCAATGAATTCTTAACGGTATAGGCTATAAGTGACTGATGTAATTAATTTGTCGTCTTGCTTTATTTTTCAGGTCCGCGCAAAGCCCGTGAAGTCTATAGACACTTCGGCAAAGCACCCGGTACCCCACACAGCCACACTAAGTAAGTATGATGATACTTCATCCCATGAGTCTAAGAACTGTGAGGGTGTGTTAAAGTCTCCAAAAACAAAATTCTTCTGGGAGTTGATCGAAATACCTTGGGGGTTACATAAGAACACAAGGTTTGCCACTGCTGGGTCAGACCAGTGGTCCATCATGCCCAGCAGTCCGCTCACGTGGCGGCCCCTAGGTCAAAGACCAATGCCCTAACTGAGACTAGCCCTACCTGCGTATGTTCTGGTTCAGCAGGAACTTGTCTAACTTTGTCTTGAATCCGTGGAGGGTGTTTTCCCCTATAACAGCCTCAGGAAGAGCGTTCCAGTTTTCCACCACTCTCTGGGTGAAGAAGAACTTCCTTACGTTTGTACGGAATCTATACTCTTTTAACTTTAGAGAATGCCCTCTCGTTCTCTCTACCTTGTAGAGGGTGAACAACCTGTCTTTATCTACTAAGTCTAGTCCCTTCATTATCTTGAATGTTTTGATCATGTCCCCTCTCCGTCTCCTCTTTTCAAGGGAGAAGAGGCCCAGTTTCTCTAATCTCTCACTACGGCAACTCCTCCAGCCCCTTAACCATTTTAGTCGCTCTCCTCTGGACCCTTTTGAGTAGTACCGTGTCCTTCATGTACGTTGACCAGTGCTGGACACAGTATTCCAGGTGAGGGCATACCATGGCCCGGTCCAGCGGCATGATAACCTTCTCCAATCTGTTCGTGATCCCCTTCTTAATCATTCCTAGCATTCTGTTTGCCCTTTTCACCGCCGCTGTGCATTGCGCAGACGGCTTCAACGACTTGTCGACCAGTACTCCCAAGTCTCTCCAAGTACCGCACCGGACATCCTGTAGTCGTGTATAAGATTTTTGTTTCCCACATGCATCACCTTACAGTTATCCACATTGAACCTCATTTGCCATGTTGCGGCCCATTTCTCGAGCGTGTTTATGTCACGTTGCAGGTCTTCACTACTCTGAATAACTTCGTATTGTTGCAAATTTAATCACCTCACTCGTCATACCAATTTCCAGGTCGTTTATAAATATGTTGAAGAGCACGGGTCCAAGCACCGAACCCTGTGGCACTCCACTTGTGACGCTTTTCCAGTCTGAGTATTGTCCATTCACCCCCACTCTCTGTTTCCTACCCACCAGTCAGTTTTTAATCCACGTGAGTATTTCACCCTCGATTCCATGTCTTGCAATTTTTCGAAGTAGTTGTTCATGCGGAACCTTGTCGAAAGCCTTCTGAAAATCCAAATATACAATGTCGACAGGGTCAGCCTTGTCTATCTGCCTGTTTACTCCCTCAATGAAGTGCAGCAAGTTCGTCAAGCAAGATATTCCTTTGCTGAAGCCGTGCTGGCTGGTCCTCATCAGCTTGTGTCCGTCAAGGTGATCAATGATGTGGTCCTTTATCAGCACCTCTACCATCTTCCGAGGTCAGACTCACCGGTCTGTAGTTTCCCAAATCTCCCCTCGAACCTTTCTTGAAGATTGGCATAACATTCACCACCTTCCAGTCTTCCGGAATCCTTCCCGATTTGATCAACAGATTGGCTATTTGTTGAAGCAGTTCAGCTATAGCCCCTTTCAGTTCCTTGATGGATGCCATCTGGTCCTGTGGATTTATCGTTTTTAAGCCTATCAATCTGCCTGCATACCTCTTCTAGACTGACCATCAACCCTGTCAGTTCCCCGTCTTTGTTTCCTGCATATAGCCTGTCGGCTTCCGGTATGTTGTGTATATCCTCTTTGGTAAATACAGAAGCAAAAAAATGTGTTCAGTTTGTTGGCAATGGCTTTGTCCTCCTTTAGCACTCCCTTTATTCCATGGTCATCCAACGGCCCCACCGCTTCCTTCGTGGGTCGTTTCCATTGATATAGTGAAAGAACGGCTTGTAGTTTTTTGCCTCCTTGGCTATTTTTTCCTCGTAGTCTCTTTTGGTCCCTCTTACCACCTTATGGAACCTGCTTTGATGTTGTTTGTGCTTTTTCCAGTTTTTGACCTTTTCCATTCCTTAAACGAAGTCTTCTTGTCTCTGATCACTTCCTTCACCGCTACAGTGAGCCACGCTGGTTCCTTGTTCTTTTTACTCTTGGATCCCTTGTTGATTCGTGGTATATATAGTTATCCCAGGACAAGCAGGCATGATATTCTCACACATGGGTGACGTCATCTACGGAGCCCCAGCGCGGACAGCTTTTCAAGCAAACTTGATTGAAGTTTCAAGTTTGCACACTGCACCACGCATGTGCTAGCCTTCTTGCCCACTAGAGGGCGCATCCCCACCTCGTGGTCCTCAGTTCTAATTCATCCGCGGAGCCAGAAGCCCTGTGGATTTTTTAGTGCTCTTTTGCCTTCTGTCGCCGCGGCTGTGTAGGTTTTTTCGACGCGGTCGCTGCGTTTTTTCTCTTCTTTAATTTGCTTCTCTTTGATTTTCAAAAAAAAAAAAAACGTGTTATATTTTTTGCGCTCCGGGGGCTCCCGGTAGCCACGGCCGAGGAACCTCGTTCGTTCCCGGCCCCTTTTTGGGCCTATGTCCCGGCCCGTTACGGGATTCAAAAAGTGCGGCACTTGTGACCGGCTGTTGTCGATCACAGATCCCCACAGGCGTTGTCTGCGGTGCTTGGGGCCCCATCACCCGACCGACTCCTGTTTGAAGTGTGGGACCTTTCAAAAAAGGGCTCTCACGCGTCGCATTGCCCGCATGGCGGAACTTTTTTCTCCCGACGTCCCGACGGGGATGGCCTCGAGCTCGGCCTCGGCTTCGGCCCCGGCCTCGACCTCGGCCTCGACCTCGACATCGGGCCCTCCTGCCTCGCCTCGACCCTCGGTGCCCTCGAAGCAGGTTGCCTCGTCCAGCAAGGCCTCGGGTAAGTCTCCACTTCCCTCCTCAGCTCCTGGATCCAAGAAGCCACCCTCGGGCGCCTCATCGGCGGTTGGGTCTGCCTCCGCCCAGCCCAGGGTGTCTAAATCGATAGCCCCGAGGGAATACTCGAGACCGAGGTCGCCCTCTGTGGAGCATCGACAGGTGCTGCCCCAGGGTATGTCCATCCCTGTGTTTCAGGACTTGCTCCGGGCTTTGATCGCCTCGGAGCTGTCCGGGGCCATTGAGCACCTGCAGCAGGCTTCGGCCTCGACTGCCTCGGCCTCGACTGCCCCGCAGTTGGCGACCTCGGCCTCAGGTACCGGGGCTTCGGCCGCCGAGGCACCTGCCGCCTCGACCTCGGCTTTGGCCTCGGACCGGGCCTCGATGGGACAGCCTGAGCGTAGCGTCAGGCCCAAGGACAAGCTGCGCCGAGTGCGGCGGATCTCCTCTACCTCGTCCTCGAGGTCCTCGCGGGGCTCCTCGCCTTCGGGTAGACCTCGGGCGAGGCGCCGACCGAGGAGAGCCAAGCGGTCTCGGGTCTCGCCTCGCGGACGCGGGCGCTCATCGCCTCCCGAGGGCGAGTCCTTGCGAGTCGAGGAGCTCCGAATGGATAATCCAAAACTTTTTCGGTCCCCGTGCAGAGAGGGTTCCCGTGCCTCCTCGACGGGGCGGAAGGGACGGACCTCGATTCCCCGCACCCCGGGGGGTTCCCCCAGGGGCTCGTTCCAGCGGGCTGGGTCCCCGACCCCCTCGAGGTCACGGGACCGTGCCTCGTGGGGTTCGGGATCTGCCAGGGAGCCGAGGTACTCCCGCGAGGCTTCTCCCTTTGCCTCGGCGGGGAGATCTAGGACTCCTTCTCCTCCCGCCAGAACTTCGTCTTTTACGAAGTTCGTCCATGACATGGCGGGGGCGTTAGGGGTGGACTTATCGGCGGGTTCCCACCATTCCAAGGAATATTTGGAGGAGCAGGACCTTCCCACTCCCCAGAGGGAATCTCCTCGCCTCCCGCTGAACAAGGTCTTACATCAGACCTTGCTGAAAAACTTGGAGGCTCCTCTTACAGTCACGGTCGTGCCCACCAAGATGGAGGCGAAATACCGGACCATTCCGCCTAAGGGGTTCGAGAAGGGGCAACTCTCGCACCAATCAATCCTGGTGGAGTCGGCCCTTAAGAGGTCACAACCCTCTCGGGTGTCTGCTGCGGTCCCCCCTGGGAGGGAAGGTAGGACCCTCGATAAGTTTGGCCGTCGCCTCTATGCTAATTCACTCATGGCGACGCGGGTCCTTAATTATGCCTTTTCATACTCGTCCTATTTAAGGTCTATGGTCAAGGACATGCCTGAATTCCAGGGGGTGATCCCGGCTTCGCACAAGGACAGGTTCGCCACCTTTATGTCGAACCTTTCACAGCTGCGCCTCTACCTCTTCCATGCGGTATTCGACGCCTTTGAGCTCGCCTCGAGGGTATCGGCCTGCGCGGTGGCGATGCGTCGCCTGGCGTGGCTGCGTACCCTCGAGATGGACTCCAACCTGCAGGAGCGATTGGCAAATTTGCCCTGCGTGGGGTCGGAGTTGTTCGACGACTCCTTAGAGGCGGCGACTAAGAGGCTGTCTGATCAGGAGCGTTCGCTTGCGTCCCTTGTCCGCCCCAAGCCTAGGGCCTCGCAACAAAGGCCTTTTCGGCAGCCTCCGAGGCGGTATCCTCAGAAGACGACACCAGCCTTTTCTAGGCCTCCGCCCCGACGACCACCCCAGCAGGGTAGGGGAGGTCCCTCCAAGCCCGCTACGCAGGCTGCGTCCAAGCCCGCGCCGTCCTTTTGACGGGATGAGCGGTTGGGGGCGGGCCCTCACCGCATCTCTGCCACATTCCCTTCCCATCGGGGGTCGACTCTCGGCTTTTGCCCGAGCTTGGACGGAAGTTACGTCAGACGCATGGGTGCTCCGGACCATCTCAGAGGGCTATTCGCTCAACTTCTCCAGGCAGCCTCCGGACATGCCTCCCGGGGCTTGCCCGCCCAATCGGAGCCAGTTGGCCCTTCTCCAGGAGGAAGCCAGGTCCTTGTTGAGCCTCCGAGCAGTCGAACTGGTTCCTTGCGACCAGAGGGGTCGGGGGTTTTACTCCCGTTACTTTTTGGTCCCAAAAAAGACCGGGGACTTGCGCCCCATTTTGGACCTTCGGAAGCTCAACAAGTTCCTGGTCCGGGAGAAGTTCCGTATGTTATCGCTTCCGATTCTGTATCCCCTCCTGGAGGAGGGGGATTGGATGTGCTCCCTGGACTTGAAGGAAGCGTATACCCATGTTCCGGTGCATCCCGACTTTCGCAAATTCTTGAGATTTCAAGTGGGGGAGTGGCACCTTCAGTACCGGGTCCTCCCTTTCGGCCTGGCTTCGTCCCCTCGGGTGTTCACGAAGTGCATGGTGGTGGCCGCGGCTGCCCTGCGCTCCCGGGGGTTGCAGGTCTTTCCCTATCTGGACGATTGGCTCATCAAAGCCCCGACCAGGGAGGGAGTTATTTCAGCGACCCAACAGACTATTTCACTTCTTCAGGGTCTAGGGTTCGAAGTGAACTTTCCCAAGTCTCAATTGTGCCCGACTCAGTCGCTGCAGTTTATAGGAGCCGTGCTGGACACGGTTCTCCTCCGAGCGTTCCTCCCAACTCCTCGGTTGGAGGCTCTGCTGCGCTTGGGTCGGCAGATCTCGCTGAGGCCTGTCGTGTCGGCTCAGCGCATGATGGTGCTTCTGGGTCACATGGCTTCGACGGTCCAGGTGACTCCGTTCGCCCGCTTGCATCTGAGGCTCCCTCAGTGGACGTTGGCCTCGCAGTGGCGCCAGGATCGCGACCCGGTGTCTCGCCTAATAACGGTGACTCCTTCTTTGAGACGCTCGCTCCGTTGGTGGACCAACTCTTCCAATCTTTCCGGGGGTTTGCTCTTTCGCGTTCCTCCGCATCGCACAGTCCTGACCACGGACTCTTCGGAGTATGCGTGGGGGGCACATGTCGACGGTCTTCGCACACAGGGCCTATGGTCGGCCGCGGACCGTCGGTGTCACATCAATGTGTTGGAGCTGCGTGCTATTTACCTGGCTGCTCGAGCTTTCGGGCATCTCCTGCGCAATCAAATAGTGCTCGTCAGGACGGACAACCAAGTGGCCATGTATTATGTAAACAAACAAGGGGGCACGGGCTCTTGGCCTCTGTGCCAGGAAGCCCTGCGCCTGTGGACTTGGGCAGTCTCTCAGAACATTTTCTTGCGTGCGGTTTACATTCAGGGAGAGATGAATTGTCTGGCAGACAAGCTCAGTCGTCTTCTCCAGCCGCACGAGTGGTCGCTGAACTCCCGGGTTCTACGCGAGGTCTTCGACCGTTGGGGGACTCCTCAGGTGGATCTGTTTGCCTCACCCGAGACTCACAAACTACCGCTCTACTGTTCTCGGATGTTTTCCCGGGAACGCCTCGAGGCCGATGCATTTCTTCTCGACTGGGAAGGGAGGTTCCTTTATGCGTTCCCTCCGTTTCCCCTGATCTTGAGAACGCTGGTGCATCTCAAATTAACCGGAGCCACTATGATTCTCATTGCGCCTCGTTGGCCCAGACAGCACTGGTTTTCCCTGCTGCTTCAACTCAGTGTCCGGGAACCTCTGCTTCTGCCTGTCTTTCCCTCTCTGCTGTCTCAGAGTCAGGGTTCGCTGTTGCATCCCAATCTTCAGTCTTTACATCTGACGGCTTGGTTCCTTTCCCCTTGACTTCGGTTCCTGTTTCTCAGTCAGTACGGGAAATTCTGGAGGCCTCGCGGAAGGTCTCGACTAGACTTTGTTATTCCCAGAAGTGGACCAGATTTTCATCCTGGTGCTTCTCGAACCACCTGGACCCGAGTTCGGTGCCCGTGTCTTCGGTGCTGGAATATCTGTTGCATCTGTCGAATTCTGGTCTGAAGACGACTTCCATTCGAGTACATCTTAGCGCTATCGCAGCATTCCATCAACATCTCGAGGGTCGTCCCCTCTCTTTACATCCTCTGGTTTCTCGTTTCATGAGGGGTCTTGTGAATGTCCATCCTCCTCTGAAACCTCCTCCTGTAGTGTGGGATCTTAATGTGGTCTTGGCTCAACTGATGAAGCCGCCTTTTGAGCCCATAGACAAATCTCTCCTTAAGTTTCTCACTTGGAAAGTGGTCTTTTTGATTGCGCTTACCTCCGCTCGTCGGATAAGCGAGCTGCAGGCTTTGGTTGCGGATCCCCCTTTCACGGTGTTCCATCATGACAAGGTGGTTCTCCGCACCCATCCTAAATTTTTGCCTAAGGTTGTGTCTGATTTCCACCTCAATCAGTCCATTGTTCTTCCGGTATTTTTCCCGAAGCCCCACTCTCATCCTGGTGAGGCGGCGCTTCACACGCTTGACTGTAAGAGGGCGTTGGCTTTTTATCTCCAACGTACTAAGTCTCATCGGAAGGTTCCTCAATTGTTTTTGTCCTTTGATCCTAATCGGGTGGGACATCCTGTTTCCAAGCGCACCTTGTCCAACTGGTTAGCTGCTTGTATTTCCTTTTGCTACGCTCAGGCTGGTCTCCCGCTCTCGGGTCGAGTCACGGGGCATAAGGTCCGAGCGATGGCAGCTTCGGTTGCTTTCCTCCGATCCACTCCTATGGAGGACATATGTAAAGCTGCCACTTGGTCTTCGGTTCATACGTTCACCTCCCACTACTGTCTGGACACTTTGTCCAGAAGCGACGGCCGGTTTGGCCAGTCGGTGTTACGTAACCTGTTTTCATGAATTGCCATCCTCCCACCGGCCCTTTTTTGGTTAGCTTGGAGGTCACCCATGTGTGAGAATATCATGCCTGCTTGTCCTGGGATAAAGCACAGTTACTTACCGTAACAGGTGTTATCCAGGGACAGCAGGCATATATTCTCACAACCCGCCCACCTCCCCGGGGATGGCTTCTTTGCTTGCTATGGAACTGAGGACCACGAGGTGGGGATGCGCCCTCTAGTGGGCAAGAAGGCTAGCACATGCGTGGTGCAGTGTGCAAACTTGAAACTTCAATCAAGTTTGCTTGAAAAGCTGTCCGCGCTGGGGCTCCGTAGATGACGTCACCCATGTGTGAGAATATATGCCTGCTGTCCCTGGATAACACCTGTTACGGTAAGTAACTGTGCTATTTTGCTCCTTGGTGACTGTGTTCTTAAAAAGGGACCATGCTTGCTCTGGGGTTTTTACAGTGTTTATCCTCTTCTTAATCTTCTTCCCTACCATGAGTCTCATCCCTTTGTAATTCCCTTTTCGGAAGTTCAGCGCCGTGGCTGTTGTTTTGGATCCTGCGTCTAGGTTGAAGCGGATCATATTGTGATCACTGCTTCCCACATTGAACCTCTATTTCTACACCTTGTGCCAATCCTTGTAGTCCATTTAGAATTAAGTCCAGAATTGCATTTCCTCTCATATTTTCCTTGACAAGTTGTTCCAGGAAGCAATCGCCTACAGCATCCAGGAACTTGGTCTCCCTACCGCAGCTGGAGGTTCCAGTCTATCCCCGGATAATTGAAGTCACTCACAATAACTACGTTGCCTTCCTTGCAGTTGCATTTAATCTCGTCCGTCATTTTTCTATCAATTTCTTTGAACTGCCCTGAGGGTCGGTAGTAGATGCCGATCTTAGTTTCTGTTCCCAGAATTTTGACCCATAGAGACTCTAACTTATTTTTTGTTTCTGGCGTGTTCTCTCTGGTAGACTCAATTCCCTCTTTGACGTATAGGGCAATACCCCCACCTTTTTGACCCACTGTCTCTGTGGTATAGCTTTTATCCCGGTAGCACGGTGTCCCAAATGTTTTCCTTGTTCCACCATGTTTCCGTGATGCCGATGATGTCAAGGTTATCTTTTTGTGCCATAGCTTCCAATTCCCCCATCTTATTCCTTAGGCTCCTTGAGTTTGTGTACATACATTTGAGTTTGCGACCTGTTACTTTCTTGCATTTCCTTCCCGCTTGTGTCCCTTTTGATCCGTCAGGGTTTGTCTTGCCTATGATCCGATGAGTCTTCCCTGCTATTTTCCTGCACGGTATCCTCGGTCAATTGTCGGCTTTCTCTTCTTCCTAGTTTAAAAACTTCTCAATTTCTCTCTTGATGTTGCTTGCAAGTAGCCTCATCCCGTCTTCGCTGAGGTGGAGTCCATCCTTCCTGAATTGCTTGCTCTTCCCCCAGAAAGTAGTCCAGTTGCGCACGAAGTAGAATCCTTCTTCCTCACACTAGCGCCTCATCCACGTGTTGACTGCTTGCAGCTCCATCTGCTTTTTCTCATCAGCCCTGGGTATTGGCAGGATCTCTGAGAACGCTACGCTCGGCGTTCTGGTCTTCAGCTTCCTTCCTAGCATCCGGAACTGGTCCTTCAGTACTTCCCTGCTGTAGTTCCTGTTGCTCACGTTGTTTGTCCCCACCGCAGTATCTTCCTCTTCCACGCTATTGATGATCCTGTCGATGTGGCTCACTATGTCTTCTATCTTGGCTCCCGGTAGGCAGGTCACCAGCCTATCCTGTCTTCCTCCTGCTATGTGGCTGTTGACTTGTCTGATGATGGAGTCCCCCACATCAATCGCTGTCCTTTCTGTCTTCTCTTGTCTCTCCAGCCGTAGGTCCATGTCCCTCTGTCTACTTCTATCTTCCCTCCCTCAAGATGTGATTAATAATTTTATGGGGGTGGGGGGGGGGGTCGGTGATTACTGGGGTAGTGTGTTGGGGTCTGTTTTATGTGTTTGATGTGCTTATCTGGTGAGTTTAGGAGGGTTTTACATGGTTTAAGTCACAACGTCCAAGTTCCGTCGATCGTGGGCTGTATAACTTTCAGTTATACATGCTGTACGACTAAGTCTAAGCCAGCCCACGTCCTGCCTAACTCCTGCCCTCGACACTCCTCCCGAAACGCCCCATTTAGCTTTGGTCGTTCAGCGGCATTATGAAGGCCTAGGTCGTTTAGAAATAAGTCCACAACCCATTTTTTGTATCGGCACTTGGACGTTTTTGAGAAATGTTCATCCAAGTGCCGACTTAGGCCGGTTTTTGGACGTATTTCTCTTTCAATTATGAGCCCCATAGCTTACTTCTGAGAAATTAAGCATTTACAAGGAATTTTTTTTTTAAAAAAAAAAGCTCTCCAACCTCAAGATATTACCTTGAAAGATATTTGGTGAGTGGTTGTTAGGACTGAAGAAATTTCACGAGGTTGATACTAAAATTAGCAGGTTGGATACCAGACTGTCAGATTTCTTCAAATTTGCCTAATTATCAATCGGTTTCCACTTTCCTCAGCTTTTGTTAAAGACAGTCTGATTATACATAAGCAATTAGAATTTCTTGAAAATTGAGAGCTAAAACATTAATCGTTTATTGAATTTTCCTATTTGTTATCTACTGTCACCTGAGATTTTGTTACGCAGATATTTGAAGGAGGTATTGCTTTGGGATAAAGTTGAAGAATTAATTATTTCTGATTGTAGGTATGTTTCTGTGCCAAAATCTGAGACTGTTGAGGGTAATGCAAAGGAGAGCGCTGAAGAATCTATTAATTGAACAGATTTACTTGAATCCTCTCAAGAGGAAATTAGTACTACAACAGAACAGGAGAAAATAAATGTTTTTTTAAAAATTTCTGGAATAAACATTCTCAGTTCTGTTGATCAGCCCATCCGAATGTTTCTGGATGTGGCTAGGTCTACACAACTATATCGCAAGAAGGTTTCGAACCTAAAAGATAAGAGTTTGTCCTTGGGAGGTCATTTTTTTTTTTTTTTTCTTCAATTTCCTTGCAAATGTATTGATATATTTACTTTGACCCTTTTCAGCTTGAGAGATTATTGATTGAAAAAGAAGTTTCTGTAGGGGATTTAGAGGACATACTAAGGGCTCCTTTTATGAAGGTGTGCTAGTGTTTTTAGCACGCGCTAGCCGAAAAACTCCCGCCTGCTTAAAAGGAGGCGGTGGCGGCTAGCGCGCACGGCATTTTAGCGTGCGCTAAAACCGCTAGCACACCTTTCAGAAGGAGCCTTAAATCAAGAAGGAAGCTCTGGTGTGAAAAGATGATAGGGTCTATATTTCTAGGTTATTGTTAATAATTGTTAAAAAATTTCTTGTTGCCTCTTCCCATTGATGTGGACTATGTATTTCATTTACTTTATTTCATTTGAAATATGTAATTAAATAATGATTAATAAAAAAAATAGCTCCAAGGGCCACTACCTTAGTTTTAAGCATTAAAAGCTGCCTCCACTTAACATATGTAGCCCTTGATACATAGAACATAGAAAGATGACGGCAGAAAAGGGCCACAGCCCATCAAGTCTGCCCACTCTATTGACCCACCCCATTGAGTCTGAATGCTAATGACCTAGTTCCTTAACTCGACCCTCGTAGGGATCCCACGTGGATATCCCATTTAGTCTTAAAGTCGAGCATGCTGGTGGCCTTTATCACCTGCACCGGAAGTCTGTTCCAGTGATCTACCACCCTTTCTGTGAAGAAATACTTCCTGGTGATAGAGTAGGAAAAACCAGAAGTCCCCCTCCCCTAACAAAATAGGAAATCCTTCTTCTTAAAGTAATTTTCCAAAGCGAGAATTTTGCCTTCTTCAGAAGAAAGACATCAAGAGGGTGGCCCTGGTGTGTATATCATTCTGGATAGATTCCCAAAAATCTGTTAAATTCTCTAAATAAGTTTCTCGCCCTGATAGTACATGTTTATTACAATTTGATATTCTGCTAAATCTTTCAAAAGTTCTCAGTGGATTACATCTAAAAGTAAATTGCATATAACTCCATATTATACAGAAAAAAAAACCTAAACTCATTCACATCCAATCTCAGGAAAAAAAGAGTATGAGTCAATGGCCTGTTCATCCATCAAATTAATGAATGTGTTCATTTGAATCAATACCGAAAGCCTCTTGAAATAAATGTTTTCAATCATTTTCTAAACATCTTATGATTGAATTTGGTACGAATATCCCCTGACTAGGTGCTAGATAGAAAAATGCCTTGTTATGTGTTGAGTCCTATTTTGTTCTCTACACTGGAATGACTAATCTATTGTCCTGCAATGATCTTACTGTCCGATTTGGGGTATAAGGAATAGTCAACGACTGCAGATAACAAGGGTCAGAGAATGTAATGCTTTGTGTGTTAATGGCATTACCTTAAATGTAATTCTATAAACAATCGATAACCAATGGTACTGCAAGAAAAGGGGAGTGGCTCGATCAAATGTACTTTATGACTTTCAGCAAATAATAACACTTAGAAATAACTTCAATGTTTGAGAGCCTATATTTTCCTCAGCAATATCTTTGCAGACAACAGATGACAAACTGGAAAAGTCAAATCAAGGCTTCTACTTTGTTGGTATAGAAAGTGCTTTCTACCGAGTCCTTTGGTGAGGATGGTTAGCAAAAGAGTTCTATGTGGTAACTTCTCTCCTTCAGTGAACAGTGGAGGGCAGAGCACATTTTGGAGTGACAGGTTCTCTGCAAACCACAGGGTTGTTTTGAATCCCCAGCAAAGAAAAGGAGGGACCTGCTTGTAAACTGACATTTTGTTTCTCTCTCTCTCTCATCAGGCCTTATGTGCGCTCCAAGGGTAGGAAGTTTGAACGTGCCCGAGGTCGCAGAGCCAGCAGAGGATATAAGAACTAATCGTTCATCTATTGCTTTGTATACAATAAAAAAAGGAAAATGCTGGAATTTCAGATGTCTGTGTGTGTCTTTAGATAACAATAAATCCTTCAGGGAGGAGAGGGTCAAACACACTGATGGATTGTGGCCTCTAATAAAGACATGTTGGGAGGTGGTCTTGCATTTTTTTTTGTGGGAGGGAAAGGCAGTTTCAGTGCCCCTTCACCCCAGGAGAGCCTTTTGCCTCAAAAGTAGCCAAATTGAACCACTGTCAAGTAGAGAATTGAAGGCACATGGTGATCAATCTACTGATTATGACACCAGACTACAAAAGAAAAGAAATAAAGACCCTACTTTTCAAGAAATTCCTGCAAACGATTTAATACCACTAGCTCCCACTCCCAATATCTTCCCAATTTCCCAAAGCAACTCTTTATCTCCTCTAGAAATGACCAAATATCTTCTTGTAATATGTTTTTGTAATCTGCCTTGAACCGCAAGGCAATGGCGGAATAGAAATCTCTAATGTAATGTAATCTCCAATGCTGGTGTAAAGGTCTTTCCAGGAAGTTGGGGAATTATATTAACCAATTATGAAAACCATGCTGGCATCTTCTGAACCTTCAGTTATTCCTAAGATTTTGATGTTATTTCACCTGTCACTGTTGTCTTCATTGCCTTTCTGAATATGACATAGTAAATGACAGCAGATAAAGACCTGAATGGAGAGAGTGGTGTAGTGGTTAGGGCTAGAGCCTCAGCACTCTGAGGTTGTGGGCTCAAACCCTGTTCTGCTCCCTGTGACCCTGGGAAAGTCACCTAATCATCCACTGCCCCAGGTACATTAGACAGATTGTGAGCCTACCAGGACAGACAAAATGCCTGAAGTACCTGTACTTAACCTGCTTTGAGTGTGGTTTAACTACAGAAAGGCTATATACAAGTCCCAATCCTCTTCCCTTTCCATCCAGTCTGCTCAATAGTTACACTTATTATAAATTGTCTTTTCTTTAGGGCCCTTCCAGATCAGCACAGACAGATGGGTTTACGCTCTTCTGCCAGCAGGTAGAGACTGAGAGCATATTGAATTCTAACAGTACAAGTGGGCTGTGCTGTCCCTCATAGAATCAATCTCCAGCAGGTGGAGTGCTAAGCCTATGCTGTCCTGTTCTGTTTTTCTAGGCCCTTCCTCAGAAACTTTTGGAGAGGATAGGCAGGGGCTTTTCCTGGCCTTTTTATTGTCTGGACTGAGCTTGGGGCCCACGGAGATCTCATTATACCTCAGGGGTGTCACATTTTGTGTGGCTGAGTTCCTCCCCAATTTTTATTTAGAGGTGCCTCAGTTGTACGCCTTGCCAGGGGGCAAATACTACAACTTGGAGAGCCAGTGAGGTCTGCTCCTTTTAAGCATTAAAGTTTAAAAAAAAAACCCCAAACCCCTCCCCCACAACTGAGGCAGAGCCATTGATTTTCTCTAGTGCTGGTTTGAAGGGAAGTTTCATTAATTTTTCTCCCTTCTAGCTAACTGGTGGTTTATTTGAGCCTACCTCATGGTTCACAATGAAGAATAATAATAAAGATTTATTTATATCCCGTCACACCACTTCTCAGCCTAAGAAGTAGTGTGCTCCCACCAAGATCGCAACGTGGCTGGCATGGCTCTTTTCACTGTGGCCGCGTGTAGGGGAACCCTCATTGGGTGCCGGCCCACAGTGCTGGGCTTCCCCAGCCGTTGCAGCTGCTGCTAGCAGGAAATCCTGAGGTTTCTTGGCCCTTGGAAGTGGCCATAGCCAGCTGGTCAAAAGTAATGATCTCCCCCACCGTTTTTCAGAATGCGGTCATGAGCCCCTGCAGTTACCTTCAGGGCACATAACTGTTGGAGACGAAGAGACAGAGTTAGTACCCTGCAGCTGCCCCAGCACACCTCCCTAAAAGTAATATATTAATACATTTCAAGTATTTAAATATCTGCATGAATGATAAAGGGTATGGAAAACCTTTTATACACAGACAGGTTAGAAAAGCTGGGGCTCTTCTCCCTGGAGAAGCGGAGACTCAGAGGAGACATGATAGAGAATTACAAGATCATGAAGGGCATAGAGAAGGTGGAGAGGGACAGATTCTTCAGCCTATTGGGAACCACAAGAACAAGGGAGCACTCGGAGAAATTGAAAGGGGACAGGTTTAGAACCAATGCTAGGAAATTATTTTTCACTCAGAGGGTGATGTGCGCCTGGAATGCGCTTCCGGAGGTTGTGATTACGGGGTTTCAAAGAAGGATTGGATAAATTCTTGAAGGATACGGGGATTGAGGGATATAGATAGAGGTAGAGATAGGATTATAAAAAGGTACAGATAAAAGGATAAAGAGAACTGAAGGGTTTTAGGCAAATGATCAACTTACAGGTCATGGACCTGATGGGCTGCCGTGGGAGCGGACTGCTGGGCGCGAAGGACCTCTGGTTTGACCCAGCAGAGGCAACTTCTTATGTTCTTATGCATCCCTCCTCTCATCTAGAATATACATATTAGGTCTTGCAGCCTATTCTTGTACATCTTTTGGTGCAAACACCCTACCATTCCATTTCCATCGCCTTCCTCTGGACCACTTAAGAACATAAGAAGTTGCCTCCGCTGAGGCAGACCAGAGGTCCATCTCGCCCAGCAGTCCGCTCCCACGGCGGCCCATCAGGCCTATTTCCTGAGCAGTGGTCCCTGACTATTTCTATAACTACCTCTTGCTCCTATCCCTATAACCTACCTCTACTCCTATCTATACCCCTCAATCCCTTTGTCCTCTAGGAACCTATCCAAACCTTCTTTGAAGCCCTGTAACGTGCTCCTGCCTATCACAGCCTCCGGAAGCGTGTTCCATGTATCCACCACCCTCTGGGTAAAAAAGAACTTCCTAGCATTTGTTCTAAACCTGTCCCCTTTCAGTTTCGCCGAGTGCCCCCTTGTACTTGTGGTTCCCCATAATTTGAAAAATCTGTCCCTGTCTACTTTTTCTATGCCCTTCAGGAACTTGAAGGTTTCTATCATGTCTCCTCTAAGTCTCCGCTTCTCCAGGGAGAACAGCCCCAACTTTTTCAGTCTGTCAGTATATGAGAGGTTTTCCATACCCTTTACTAGCTTAGTTGCTCTTCTCTGTACTCCCTCAAGTACTACCATGTCCTTCTTGAGGTGTGGCGACCAGTACTGGACACAGTACTCCAGATGCCTTGAGTTTGACACCTGGGCTCTAAGAGATCCCACATGCCTATCCCAGGCTTTCTTGAATTCAGACACAGTCTTTGTCTCCATCACCTCTTGCGGGAGACTGTTCTATGCATCTACCACCCTTTCTGTAAAAAAGTATTTCCTTAGATTACTCCTGAGCCTATCACCTCTTAACTTCATTCTATGCCCTCTCATTCCAGAGCTTCCTTTCAAATGAAAGAGACTCAACTCATGCACATCTACGCCACGTAGGTATTTAAATGTCTCTATCATTTCTCCCCTCCTGCATTTCCTCCAAAGTATACAGCTTGAGATCTTTAAGTCTTTCCCCATACGCCTTATGACAAAGACCACATACCATTTTAGTAGCCTTCCTCTGGACCGACTCCATCCTTTTTATTTCTTTTTGAAGATGCAGCCTCCAGAATTGTACACAATATTCTACATGAGGTCTTACCAGAGTCTTATACAGGGGCAACAATACCTCCTTTTTCCTACTGGCCATACTTCTCCCTATGCAACCTAGCATAGGGAGAAGTATGGCCTAGCTTTCACCGTCACCTTTTCAACCTGTTTGGACACCTTACGATCATCACTTCCATAGCAAAGCAGCAGATGAATCCAGAGACTAGTGGGTATAGCTCACATCGACCAGCAGGTGGAGATAGAGAACTGATTAACAGTTGGCCTTAAAGCCTGGTGTTCCTTCTGTTGATTCAGTTTTGCTCTATCTCCCAGCAAGGTGGGAGCTATTCTTCTAGCTCCTGGTCTCTGCCTGCTGCAGGATAGATTGAAGGGTGTTCCGTTAGGATTCCTCTGTTGAGACTAGTTCTCTTCAGTAGGTGGGGGTGCCTGGCTGATTGGTGCCGGCTTTGGGAGGTACACCTGGGCCCTCCCAGGTCCCTGCTCCACCCTCCCCTCCGTTGGATAGAGGGGTTCCTTTCCAGGTGCAGGATATTGGCTGGCTTCTTCATTCCAGTATAAAAAAAAAAAAAAAAAATGGAGCCTTCCTGCTAGTACTGAGCCGGGCAGTGGTTAACTCGGCTTCCAGTACATTTACCAACGATTGCCTGGCTTCGGGGGTGAGCGGCGGACCGGGTGAGTGTTTTCTTTGCCTACCTCGAGTGTGGTCGCGTTTCCCGGGTGCCGGGCGTCTTGGGGGGCGGAGTCGTCTTTCGGCGGCGTTCGCCGCGTGTGTGAAGAAAAAAAAAAAAAAAAAAACCCGCGTCGGAGCTTTTTGGTCAGGCTGAGGGGGGATGGCTGCAGAGGCTGGTCAGATGTGTTCGCGCTGCGGGAAGCGCCGAACACGGTCGGGTCCCTGCTCTGCCGGATGCTTGGAAGCACCGGCAGACGACCCGTTTTTGGCGGCTTGTGAGGCGGCCATGTCCCGGGTACGGGAGTCTTGCGCAAGGTCCCCGCCGCTCGGAGTCGATGCAGGGTTACTGCAGGACTCGGCCACGGATGACAAGTGTGAGGCGGCGGGGGCAGAGGAGAGAGCGCTGGAGGCCGGCGCGGCCCCTCCCCTCGGCGCGGAGCAGGGCGGGGGAGTGCCTCTTAGCTGGGGGGCATTTTCGCCCGAATTTGTGATGTTGCTCCATCAGGCATTTAAATTACAGAGCTCGCAGCCTACCCAGCTGGGGCTGGGGGCCGGGCGGGCCCTTGCGGTACCCTCTACCTCTACGGGGGGGGAGGGGAAAGAGGCTAGACCCACTGCAGGGGCAGTAGGATCCCCGGGGCAGTCGCAGGGGGCTAAGAAGCGCAGGCTAGTGTCTGCGGAGGAGGTGGATATTTTGCCCAGGTCACCTTTCTCCCTGCCTGAGTCGTTGGAGGAAGGGGAGCTATTGGATTGGGACACGGAGAGTATCCCGGGTAGGGAGGGGGATGACCCGACGGCTATCCGGTTGTTCCATAGAGAGGAGCTTTCTTCTTTTATTTCAAAGGCTTTGCAGAGTTTGAACATTGCTCAGGAGGATGCCAAGGGGTCCGGTAACCCACTGATGGCAGGTACCCGTAGGCCGCCTAAGGCCTTTCCGATCCATGAGGCCATGCAGGAGCTGATATCGGCGCAATGGGAGGCGCCGGAGGCCAGTTTGCGAGTGGCAAGGGCCATGAGGCTCTTGTATCCGGTCGATCCGACCGAACTGGACAAGTTTAGGTTGCCTAAAGTGGACGCTCTGGTAGCAGCGGTGACTAAGAGAACTACCTTGCCGGTAGAAGGGGGCGTGACACTTAAGGATGCTCAGGATAGAAAGATTGAAGCATCCCTTAAGATGTCCTTTGAAGTGGCTGCAGTTACCTTACAGGCCGCAATCTGCAGTTCTTACGCGGCGCGGGCTTGTCTGCAGTGGTCACAAGGAATGACAGATAATTTGCTGGAGTCGGGGGGTTCTATCCCTTCGGAACTGGCTGATTTGGAGTCAGGCTTGGCTTATTTGGCGGACTCATTGTATGATATTATTCGGGCGTCTGCGAAACAGATGTCTCTGTCTGTGGTGTCACGCAGGTCCTTGTGGCTCCGTCATTGGGCGGCCGATGCAGCGTCCAAGCTCCGGCTGGTGAGACTCCCGTTTAAAGGGGGTTTATTGTTTGGAACGGAGTTGGATAAACTGGTAAAGGATTTTGGAGATACCAAAACGCAGCGTTTACCCGAGGACAGGGCTAGGCCCCCGGTAAGGGCCGCTTCGTCTAGACCGCGTTTCCGGGATGTTAGGCGGGCCAGGGCTGGTAGACCTTTTTCCAGGTCTGCATCTGGCCCGTTCTCTGCTTCGAGACCTCGGTTTCAGCAGAGAAGTTCCTTTCGTACGGCGAGACCCTCTTCAGGGCAGTCAGCCCGTACCCCAGCCAGTCGCCCTCCACAATGACGGGGGCTTGGCTCCCTCCGCCCTGCCCTTAGGGGGTCGGCTTTCGGCATTCCGGGCGGAGTGGGCCAATGTCACGTCCGACCAATGGGTGTTGGACCTTGTTCACGAAGGGTACAAGTTAGAATTCGCCGCTCCCGTCGTAGATTCTTTCTTGGTATCCCCGTGCCATGGCGCGGCCAAAGGATCCGAGGTCCGCAGGACACTTCAGGGGCTGCTCGATCTGGGGGCGGTGGTACCGGTACCCCCGGAAGAGGTAGGCCGCGGTATCTATTCCCTATACTTCATTGTACCAAAGAAGGGGGGGTCTTTCAGACCTGTGCTGGATCTCAAAGGGGTCAACAGATTCCTCAGCGTGCGCCATTTCAGGATGGAAACTGTGCGCTCGGTTATTGCGGCGGTGAGACCAGGAGAGTTCCTCACGTCTCTCGATCTCAAGGAGGCGTACCTCCATATTCCGATATGGCCTCCGCACCAGCGGTATCTGCGGTTTGCGATTCTGGGCCAACATTTTCAGTTTCGGGCAATGCCCTTTGGCCTGGCGACGGCTCCCCGCACATTTTCCAAAGTCATGGTGGTGGTAGCCGCTTTTCTACGCAAGGAAGGGATTCGCGTACACCCGTACTTGGACGATTGGTTGATACGCGCCTCTTCCCGGCAGGAGAGTGTGTCGGTGACGCAGAGAGTGATCTCTCTCCTTCAGTCGTTGGGGTGGATTGTCAACTTTCCCAAGAGTGTTTTGTCCCCATCGCAATCTTTGGTGCATCTGGGGGTACGGTTCGATACGGCTCTGGGGAAGGTGTTTCTACCCCGAGATCGGGGGGAGAAATTGCAGGCTCAAATTCGCCTCCTTCTCGGGTCGCTCAGGCCTCGAGTTTGGAATTATGTACAGGTGCTGGGCTCCATGGTGGCGACTCTGGAGGTGGTTCCCTGGGCCCGGAGCCACATGAGACCCTTACAGCAGTCTCTGCTCTCTCGCTGGTCCCCAGCTTCTCTGAACTACAATGTGCGTCTCCAGTGGAGTCCTCGAGCAGCTCACAGCATGCGCTGGTGGCTCCAGGACTTGCATCTTTGGAGGGGCATGCCGTTGGCCACACCGGATTGGGTGGTAGTTACGACGGATGCCAGCCTGCAGGGCTGGGGAGCCCACTGCATGCAGACATCGGTGCAGGGAATTTGGTCTTCCCAGGAGGCTCAATGGCCCATAAACTTGCTGGAGTTGAGAGCGATCCGGTTAGCGTTGCGGGCATTTCAGGCCCTAGTTCACGACAGACCGACCAGGATCTTTTCGGACAATGTCACGGCGGTCGCGTATGTCAATCGGCAGGGGGGTACCCGGAGCCCGCAGTTAGCCGAAGAGGCAAGACAGTTGTTTCGATGGGCAGAGGTGCATGTTCCGCTTCTGTCGGCGGCACACATTGCAGGGCACGAAAACGTGCAGGCGGACTTCCTCAGCAGAACTCTTCTCGATCCGGGAGAATGGGAGTTGTCGGCTCGAGCGTTCGGCCTGCTAGTCCGTCGTTGGGGGTTGCCAGAGATGGATCTCATGGCCTCTTCCCGCAATGCGAAGGTGCCTCGGTTCTTCAGCAGACGCAAGGAACAGGGATCGGAGGGGGTGGATGCATTAGCTCTCCCGTGGCCTCCGAATTCCCTTCTTTATGTATTCCCACCTTGGCCCATGATAGGGCGGGTGTTGCAACGCATCTCTCGCTTTCGAGGCAGAGTAATCCTGGTGGCTCCGGATTGGCCAAGGCGGCCGTGGTACGCAGATCTGATGCTGCTGTCGGTAGGCGAGCAGGTAGCGTTCCAGGTAACTCCGGACTTGCTAACTCAGGGTCCAATATTAATGGAAGATCCGGGCCGCTTTGGTCTTACGGCCTGGCTATTGAAAGGTCAAGGCTGAAAAAGAAGGGCTATTCAGAACGGGTGATTTCCACCCTGCTTAAGGCTAAGAGGATTTCAACGTCAGCCTCCTATGCGAGGGTCTGGAGAATCTTTGAGGCATGGTGCGGAAGACACGGAATTGCGCCTTTCCATGCTTCTCTGCCGGCTATTCTTGCGTTCCTGCAGGAGGGCGTAGAGAAAGGGTTAGCATATAACTCTTTAAAGGTTCAAGTATCGGCCATTGCCTGTTACAGGGGCCGGGTGGCTCGCTCGGCTCTCGCATCGCAGCCGGACGTGGTGCGTTTCCTCAAGGGGGTTCAACATATCCGGCCGCCGGTTAAGCGAATTTGTCCAACTTGGAACCTTAAGCTCGTCCTTTGGAAATTGCAGGGGGCACCTTTTGAGCCCCTGTCAGCGGCCACGTTGAAAGATGTCACACTAAAGACAGTTTTTTTGGTGGCGATGGCTTCTGCAAGGCGAGTATCGGAGCTGCAAGCGCTTTCTTGCAGGGAACCCTTTTTGCGTTTCTCGGAGACTGGGGTGACGGTGCGTACGGTGCCGTCCTTCCTGCCTAAGGTTATTTCGTCCTTTCATGTGAACCAGTGTTTGTTCCTGCCATCCTTCAGGAAGAATGATTGGGGGAAGCGTTTTTTGTCGGTACGGCTACTGGATGTACGCCGTATGCTTCTCCATTATTTGGAGGTGACGAATGATTTTCGCCGGTCGGACCATCTCTTTGTCGCGTTCGCGGGTAAAAACAAAGGGATGGCGGCGTCTAAAGCGTCCATTGCGCGTTGGGTCAAGGACACTATTGCTTCGGCGTATGTGTTGTCAGGGAAGAAGGTACCGGAGCACCTTCATGCTCATTCCACTCGGGCTCTGGCTACATCTTGGGCGGAGTCCGGGGGGATGTCATTAGAGGAGATTTGCCGGGCGGCCACTTGGTCGTCAGGGAATACTTTTTCAAAGCATTATCGGTTAGATGTAGCGGCCCGTTCAGAGGCGAGTTTTGGCGCAGCAGTGCTGGCAGAGGCGGCATTGGTGTCCCACCCAGTTTGAGTTTGCTTTGCTACATCCCACTAGTCTCTGGATTCATCTGCTGCTTTGCTATGGAAGGTAAAATTATGGTCCTACCTGTTAATTTTCTTTCCTTTAGAAGCAGCAGATGAATCCAGAGCCCCTCCCCAAGTGCACGGGCTGTGTGTAGGGTGGTTATGTCATTAGGGTAGCCGGGGCTATAGTTGGTAAGTGTATTCGTTCATGACTGAAAAAAAAAAAATCAAATCAATTAAAATAAAAAAAGAGAGAAAATATCACTGGTATTCAGAAGAGAAAGACACATTTTTTACTGGAATGGAGTTTGTGGCTGCTCATTCTCCTTTCGGGATGCTTGGGCAAAGTGCATAACTGAATCAACAGAAGGAACACCAGGCTTTAAGGCCAACTGTTAATCAGTTCTCTATCTCCACCTGCTGGTCGATGTGAGCTATACCCACTAGTCTCTGGATTCATCTGCTGCTTCTAAAGGAAAGAAAATTAACAGGTAGGACCATAATTTTACCATACAATCATACCCAAGTCCCGCTCTTCTGTCATGCACATAAGTTCTTCACCCCCAAACTACCATTCCCTCGGGTTTTTGCAGCCCAAATGTATGACCTTGCATTTCTTAGCATTAAATTTTAGCTGCCAAATTTCAGACCATTCTTCAAGTTTTGCTAGGTCTTTCTTCATGTTATTCACACCATCTGGCTAGTCTACTCTATTGCAGATTTTGGTATCATCCGCAAAGAGGCAAATCTTACCCGACAACCCTTCAGCAATATCAAAAGAACAGAACCTTGAGGCACACTGCTGATAACATCCCTTTCCTCAAAGCGATGAAATGACAAATTAAGGCATATCATACTTAAACATATATTTATAAAATAAAGATGTATTTATAAAATTCCTTTACCCTCTTTCCTGTTGTAACTCTCCCTCACTTTCTTTCCTATCAAGATATTCTACTTTTTTTACCTTACTGTATCTATGGTTTTGTTATTTTGTTAACCCTAAGTTTTATGTAATTTTTTTTATCCCAGGACAAGCAGGCAGCATATTCTTGACTGATGGGTGACGGCACCGACAGAGCCCCGGTACGGACAATTTTAGAGTGATTGTACTCGTTCTAGTTAGGCCGCACCGCGCGTGCGCGAGTGCCTTCCCGCCTGACGAAGGCGCGCGGTCCCCAGTTTCTTAGTTTCCGCGGAGCTAAGAAGACGCGTGTTTCCAACGGCTGTTGGAAAATTTTTTCTCGCCTTCCCACTTGCGCGTTTTTTCTTGTCGTGAAGTGTTCACGCTATTGTTTTCTTTCTTTTCTTAAAAAAAAAAAAAGGTCAATTTTTTTCTACTTTTTTCCGGTCGGCCCCGGCGGGGCCTGTTGGCACCATCGAAGCTTCGGGCTTCGATTTTGCTATGGCCGTTTTTCCCTTCATGCCCCCTTCACCGGGTTTTAAGAAGTGTCAGCGGTGTGCACGTCCTATTTCCCTCTCCGACCCACACAAGTGGTGCCTTCAGTGTCTGGGTCCGGACCATAGGGCTGAAACGTGCACCCGCTGCAGTTCTCTCCAAAAGAGAACTCTAAAGAATCGCCAAATTCAACAGCGGATTCTTTTCGGTGCCGCCATGGAAGTTCCCCCGACATCGACTCCGACAACTTCCTCCAAATCGGCACCGGTGACTTCGACGCCGCAAGATCCATCCTCAGTGTCGCACCCTGTAGGTAAGCCGGCTAAGAAGCCATCCCCTACTGTCCTTGGCCCGCCAGTCGAACAAGCAGTGAGTCAAGTCCTGCAGACTGCGCGTCGGCCCCGCAAACGCTCCGCTCCCATTGAAGTCACTGCTTCTTCATCGGCATCGACTTCGCCTGAGCGTCGAGCTGCACCGCAGGTACCAAGCAAGAAAAAAGCGGTACCGGTGCCATCGGGACCATCTTTGGATGAGAGAATAGCATCCATCCTTCAGGTCCAGCTTAAGGAGCAATTACAACACTCGCTCCCGGTTCTACTACCTCCACACCTTCCAGTGTCGGTACCTACTGAGCCTTCGATGCCGATTGTCGAACAGCCTATTCTGTCGGCATCGACGTTATCGGCACCGCAAAAATCTGTCTCTATGCCTGTTCTCTCGGCGGAACCGAAGTCTCTTCGATGCACTGCTTACTCGACTTCTGAGCCGGTACCGTTCCCTGACACCCGTACCGCTGTACAGTCACCCGGTAAGGTGTCCATGCGATCAGGTAAATCGGTGCGCAAGACCAAGCATACCGAACCTTCTACTCCCCTTTCTCAGGGCCATCTTTATCGGTACGGAACCCTGATTTGTGGGATGATTCTGATGACCCTCTCGGTACCGAGGCAGATTATTCCTCGGTGCAGGATCCTGCTAGTAAGCCAGAGCACTCGTCCTTCACCAAGTTTCTTAAGGAGATGTCAGACACCCTTTCCATCCCCCTAGAGTCTGACTCTAAAAAATCCAAGGCATTTCTTGATGCTTTGGATTTTGACCAGCCTCCTAAAGAATTTTTAAAGTTGCCCCTCCATGACATCTTGAAGGAAACTTTTTACAAAAATTTAGAAACCCCTCTAACCGTTCCAGGAGCCCCTAGGAAGCTGGAATCGCTTTATAAAGTGATTCCTATTCCAGGGTTTGACAAACCCCAGCTGCCCCATGAATCTCTGCTGGTGGAGTTAACCCTCAAAAAATCGGCAGGCTCTAGTGTGTATGCCTCTGTCCCTCCTGGTAGAGAGGGCAAGGCCATGGATAAATTTGACAAAAGATTTTACCAAAATGCAATGTTGGCCAACCGTTCAGGTAATTATGCGTTTCACTTTTCTTTTTACCTGAAACATCTGATTCAACAAGTGGCCTCTTTTCAAAAGTATCTTCCTGACCGCAAACTTCCTGCATTTCAACAATGCACTTCCAGTCTCCTGCAACTCAGGAAGTTTATGGTCTGTTCCATCTATGATACTTTTGAACCAACATCCCGAGCCACGGCTATGTCTGTGGCGATGAGACGATTAGCATGGCTTCGAGTCTCAGACCTTGATGTGAACCACCAGGACCGCCTTGCCAATGCTCCCTGCCTGGGTGACGAGCTGTTTGGAGAGTCTATGGATACCACCACTCAAAAGCTCTCTGCCCATGAGACGAGGTGGGATACCTTGTTGAAAAATAAGAAGCCTCCTCCTCGTCCTTTTAGAAAGCAACCTTTATATCAGAGGCGGTTTTCTGCTCGGCCGGTTCAGCCTCATCCTCCTCAACCTCGGAGGCAACGGCAACAACATCAACAGGCTCGTCGGTAACAGCAGCCTGTCACTCAGACTAAGCTGACTCAGCCCTTTTGACTCCCTTCTCCAGGGCATTGCCAGTCTTCCTCCCTCCTGTCCTCTTCCACAGCCCATAGGAGGTCGATTAAACATTTTTCACTCTCGATGGGAAGTAATCACCACCGACCAGTGGGTGCTCTCGATCATAGCCCACGGCTACTCCCTCAATTTTCAGACTCCTCCACTGTTAGGCCTGCCAAAAGAGTCTGCTTCCAACAAGTCTCAGTCCCTCCTTCTCGCTCAAGAGGTTCAATCCCTCCTTCTTCTCAATGCCATCGAAGAAGTTCCTCAAGATCAGCGAGGTCAGGGATTTTACTCCAGGTACTTTCTAGTTCCCAAAAAGACCGGAGACCTCAGACCCATCTTAGATCTCAGAGATCTCAACAAATGTTTGGTCAAAGAGAAGTTCAAAATGCTCTCTCTTGCCACCCTCTACCCTCTTCTCACTCAGGGCGACTGGCTATGCTCCCTCGATCTCAAAGAGGCTTACACACATATTCCTATCTGAAACGTACAGGATCCGTTTCTTGGTCCCGAAATTGTTCTGCAAAACATTCTATCATCTATTACAGACGTCCGGAGGCAATTTCCTTAGGTAAGAAGGATTCACAGAAGGCCCAAAGAAATTATCTGTTTTATTTCCAGAATACATTCAGTTATATATCCTTTCACATGGGTCAGTGGTAACCATCACAGGAAAAGGGGGATGGACAAGAGAGGGGAGGGGGTGCGTGAGCAGGATATGTACTTCATTGTTTAAATCTTAAAGGTGTTAAGAGCTGTGGGGGGTTGAGCCTTCATGTCTCAGACAACTAACCTAGTTAACATAAATTAAATGACCTCTTCCCAAACCATTAAGGGAGTAAACACCCATCATTCTATATTTGATTACTTCCAGCATGGACAGAGACAGAAAACTTAAAATGTGTCCTTTCAGCAGACAGAAAACCTATCCTTTCCTTTCAATCCCCTCTTACGTCATGAAAATGACGTCATAAATGCACAGCATGAGCGTGGAGGGAGAGATATTCTAGATATGTCTCTTGAGGAGGGGTTTTAGGGGCTGCAATATGAGTCAAACAGCGCAGGAAGCATGCGAATAGGAAGGGTGTCCTTCAGAAAGAATATGCAAGGGCATAATAACCTTAGCTAAAGCACACTGGCCTATCCACTGGCTGGGTAGTTTAACACGGAGTCGAAGGTCTCCACAGAGCCAGTAAATATCACCTAAAGCAAAATCTGATGCTGCAATAGTGAAGCATACCTATAATTTCCAAAAAAGAATACTAGGCTGTAGTTAAATTTCCAGTATGCCTCGGACAATAGTTTCTGGTTAATACATTAATACATTTTAGCTAATCATGATTTAATCAGGACTACTTGAAACCGTCTTCCTGCCCTCAGGGTCTATCTGCATCCCCATGCCAGAGTCAGATTGATACAATTTCCCATAGGCCTTTGGTGACACCAGCTATGCCAACCGAAAATGCTGAACGCCTGCAACGGCTATGCTGACATCTTCCATATTCTTTGAAATGAAAGCAAACTTGTGGTACCCTTAGCCAGCTTGCCTCGCTTATGCCTTGCCAATCTCTAACAGTATATCATAGCTGTCCTCCAAGCTATGAAGATGAACAGTTCCCATTATGAGTTCAAACCTCTGTCTTAGGTTGCATAGGTCGTATCTATATCTTACCCGTCGTTGAGCGAATGAACGGTACATAAGGGGTGTAGGAAACTTTCTCAGGAGGCCCAGGCAAAAAGGTACAAGGATGTCATAAGAGAGTATGTAAGTATGGGATATGGGATAATATTATCTCTGACCCTGGTAATGGTAATGCAATAGGCCATGCCAAATTAAAACCAAATTAGAACCAAATTAGCAAGTTGTCAGAGAAGATACTGGAAATTCATGTATAACTGCCTTAAAAGCTAGAGGGAACTTTGTGAGAAAAGAAATGTACACGTGTTTCACTCTACAGCAAAGGAGAATCATAACAATACATAGCAAAATTTGTAGAATAGTTAAGATAGGATGAATTAAAACATTAAATACATGGTTTGCAGTGGGCGAATACCCAAAGAAAAGTTCCCAAACTGAGACATGAGCGTCTCGTAGCAAATTTTCTATAGTTTGTGCAATCTGTCCATTTTCAAAAGTGATAGTATGATTCACTTCTTTGGAGGTTTTCTTAAGTTGTTCAATGTAAGTATGGAGTTCAGTAAAGTTCAGCAGCTTTTGGAATGTCTCATTCCCCATTCCAAGAGGTAGTGGATGTACAGCATATGAAATAAAGTCTGAAATGTCCATAGAATAGGTTAAATAGGAGGAATTGTCAGCAGCTTTTGGAATGTCTCATTCCCCATTCCAAGAGGTAGTGGATGTACAGCATATGAAATAAAGTCTGAAATGTCCATAGAATAGGTTAAATAGGAGGAATTGTACAGCAAAGCGTTCTTAGGAAGGTGGCTATCTCCGATGAACAGGAAACATTGTGTACAGCATGTGTGGAAAAGTCTTTGCAGTCAGGGTGCAGGGAGATGAATTAGTCCAGCAGGAACCGGCAGTCTCTTTAAACTGGTGAGATGGGATGAAATGATGTTTGCACAGGATCTGATGTTTGCACAGGATCTTTCAGTCACTGCAAATTAGTGGTATTCACCCTTGAGATGGAATGATGTTTGTGCATACAGGGAGGGATTTGAAAAGAGTCCCGATATCATTCAGTAGCTGTACTCCAGTGTGATCCAAATAAGAGATAGAAAATGGAGGAGAAACCATGTTGCCTGTACTGAATGTAGAGAGAGAGAGAGAGAGACCAGGTTGCCTGTACTGAATGTGGCAACATGTGACAATATTGATACATTTACTTGTTATAGTTATGGCAAAAGAGAGACAATATTCAAGTACTTAAGGTTCTTAATTAGACATTCCAAAAAGATATGTTTTTGTGTGCCGCATATAACTATTATGGCAATTCAGAGAGACCATAATTCTGTACTGAATGTATTTAAAAAAAATTATGTCAGTCAGAAATGTGTACTGAATGGTTCATATCAAGTGAGCACCATAGAATAAACACTGTATAGATATAGAATAAAACCTTTTCTTAAAAATATAACCCCTAACTAAGCTACATTTAGCATATGCAAATTATAGGGAAAAAGAACATTGCGCATTTGGGCTAGTAAAAAGTGGAAAAAGAGCTAGCTCTAGAAATGGCCAATATTATATATCCTGGGGTACCCCTCAAACCAAAACAAGTAGACAAAACAGACCCAGAATTGATAGATAATGTACCGGATTGGTTATATTTGGAATGGCGCCTTATGTTTCCCCTAAATTTAGTTCATCTACCAAGTATCAACATGCCTAGAAGATACAGAGAAAATAAGATATTAATGGATACTTGGAAAACGTTGAGGTTTATTAGTAAATTAACACCTGACCCCCCAATAAACAAGTCAAATAATCAGTCTTTATGAATAAACTCCAAGATTAAAATTGGCGGAGCTCAAATCCTTTGGAAGGACTGGATTATTGCAGGCATTAGATCTCTGAATGATGTTATTTCGGAAGGTAAACTGCTGGAATTTTCACAATTGCAACATAGATTTGGTCTTAGTAAAAAACAAAGTTTTAAATGGTTGCAATTGAAGCAGGCCATTCAGGTTGGGTTCCCTGAATGGAAAACATTGAATAATCAATATAGTTTAGAGTTCTTATGCTTCCAAGCAGACTTCCTAGGGCATCAAGCCGCATTGTGGTATAAATTAATATATGGATATTTGAATAAAAAACCAAAAAATGGTCTAAGAGACATTTGGAGCATTGAGATTAAGCATCAAATTACTGCATCTCAATGGCCACTAATTTGGTCTTGGAGAATGAGATGTACAGTGTCAGCATCTATGAGACAAACTTGGTTCTTTTTATTACATAGAGCTTTTTGGACCCCTACACGTTTGCAAAAATTAGATAGTTCTAAGTCCAATAAATGCTGGCACTGTAATCTGGAACCTGGGACGTTGGATCATTTACTGTATCATTGTCCCTACATTAAAAGTTTTTGGAATGCAATTTGGCCACAAATTAATAAATTGATGGAAAATCATGTAGCAATATCATATGATACAGTGTTATTTGGAATGATGATGAGAAAAAAAAGTCAAATTTCACCAGAAAATAACAAGCTTTTACTAGTCATGACAGGGGTTGCCATTCAGCATATAACCAATAACTGGAAGAATCATAGTAACCTTAATTATACATTTTGGTGGAATACAATTTGTCATATATTCAAAATGGAAAGAGTAATAGCAATACAAAGAGGGACATATCCTAAATTTATAAAAATATGGGGGCCATTGACAAAGTATTGTACTGAATGAATAGTAGGATTTATCTTCTTCTTTTCTTCTTTTTCTTGTCTTCTTTATGGCACACATGGAGGGGGGGTAGTGAAAATAATTTTACATAACATGTTATAATATGGTATACAATATGTATAAGATGATTGGAAAGTACTTGAAGGGTGGGGGGTGGGAGAGGGGATAAAAAAAAAATTTGTTCAGAATATTATGTAATAGATATAAAAGTGATATTGTGTATTCATTAGTTGTAACTCAATATTTTGTACACTTCATGTAAAATATGAAAATGAATAAAGAATTATAAAAAAAAAACAAAAAAAACAGACCACATGGCACAGACAAGACACAAAACATGTAGCTCTAGGCTTCAAACTATTCTTCCATCGGTCAAGTGTTCAGAGCTGAACTTATCTCTGGAAATAAACACATTGTTATAGAAAAACAAAACAGAGATGAACACATGAGTAAAGTATATGGACAAATAATGCATATCATAAGCATCTCATATTTAGAAAAGCTAATGTCTCTTTGGATCGTCTTTATCTCTGCAGTGACAAAGAGGATCCCTGGAAAACACCAGAAATATCCTAGTGCCAAAACTGGGATGGGCATGCATATATCCGAACCGCTGCTAAGAAAAAGAAAAGAAAAACACATTTTAATTTTGCAACATCCTAATTTCAGCTAAAACAATAGGAAGGAATTTTTTTCCAAATCACAAATGTGCCAGCTGTGGCTTTCCAGATTTTATCTTTAATAGTCCTGTTCATGCGTTCGACAATACCGGAACTCTGTGGGTGATATGGGAGATGAAATTTCCACTCAATGCGGAGTGCGATAGCTAAATCTTTGCATACTCTGGCAGTGAAAGCAGGACCATTATCTGTTGATGTGTGTGGGACATCCCCACCTAGGGATGATTTCGTGAAGTAAAATGTTCACCATAGTCTGAGCAGTTTCATTTGTAGTGGGAAAAAACTTCAGGTTATCGGGAGAACATGTCAGCAATAACAAGGGCAGCTGGTATACAGGGTTTCCCCTCATTGCACCAAAGTCCGTCCGAAGGGCGGCTTTGGGCACCGGCCAGATGGGCATTGATTAAGCCAGTGACCAGGGTCTCCGCAATTAAAACATCCAGTACTTCTAGATGGATTATTACCATCTCAATCGGAGACAGGGACCCGCCCGCTACGAAACCCGTGACCCCCTCTTCCGCGAGGAGCGGACAGGCGCGGTCCCCTGGTAGGTAGCTGGCCCTAATAATGCAGGATTTCCCGAGGCTTAGAGATCTCAAAGCGTAGGAGAGTGTTGCGTAGTGGTTAGCGCTACAGCCTAAGGAACCTGAGGCTTGGGGGTTCAAACCCCGCACTGCTCCTTTTTTTAATCTGAAATTATGCACGAGAACTAGTGGGCCATTCTGAAATCATTTGTTTGACCAGAATCTGCAAAGGAGAACGGAGGTTAGAAAGGAAAGTCTGAAGTAGGGAATCCATATTTGCAGGAGCACTAAGTCCTGCCTCTTGGGTCCAGGTTTCATTAAACCTCTTCCACACCTATCAAGCTCTGTCTGCAATCCTAATAGAATCACATTGGATTCCTGTTACTCATCCCATTACCTTTAAAATCCTACTTTTAGTTTTTAAAACACTGTCTTTGAACGAACCCCAATTCATTAATAACTATTTACTCCCCATAGTATATCACTTTCTTTAAGATCCATTAATCAAAAACTCTTAACAATTCCATCACTGAAAGTTATCGGAACTCATCATCATGATATCTTCTCTGTAATGGCCCCACAATTATGGAACACCTTACCTCAGCATTTAAGAGAAGAAAATGACCTAAACCATTTTAAAGGCAATCTGAAGAGCTTCCTTTTTAAAGACGCCTTTAATTTATTTATTCCCTATTCCTATTGCCCTCACCATTCACGTCTTCCCTTGTGCTCTATTAATACAATTGTAGTTCTGCCCTTTCTTCCTTATGCATCTGTTAGTTTGTATGTCAATATGTCAGGCTCATGTAATTTACTATAAATAAGCATATGTGTACACCTTTTGTTTTTTATTTGTAAATCGCTTAGCAAATTAAATTAAGCTATTCAATAAGTTAAAAATAAACTTGAAACCTGAATCTCACAAATTTCCATATTTTTCTTGCTCTATCTGTAAAACTAATTCTGGCCCCTGTATTAATTAAAGTTAATTTATCCTGACCCTCTTTAAGACAATTGCCTCCAAATTATTCAAAATACTGCCATTAAAATCATTTCACCTTAAAAGCTCAAAAATTTGATCATGTCACACCACTTTTGATTAACTCCCATTGGCTTCCCATAGATCATTGATTTACTTATAAAATAATGTTACTGATACATAAAACCATAGCTTCCGGTCTACCTGATTTCATCAACAGGTTATTAATCTCCCACAACCTGCATCGCACATTACATTCTTCTTATCAAAACCTGTTATCCATTCCCTCTTTAAGACACCTTGGCACCGTGCATACTAATAAAGTTCATCACTTGATAAATTTAAAACTAGCTTGAAGGCCTTTCTTTTTAAAGACGCATTTGGAGTATAATAGTCCTTTTAAGGACTGTAATGGGACTTTGCTCCTTGCTTTTCTTATTCATTTTAATCTTTTCTACAAAGTGCTAGATTATTTATTTTTTGTTTCCTCCCTTTTGTTTTCATCCTTCTCTCTTTCTTTTTCATTATAATTTGTTTTGCTTTGTTTTTTAAATATATGCCTTTCTGACTGTCTGTTTTAATAATTACACAAATGTATTTCTACCCTTTTTCATTTTGTTTCGGTAAGTTCCCCAAACAAACCTGAAACCTAAAACGGAATTTATTTTTTATTTTATTTTTTTATTTTCTTTCCGGCGACACAGCACAAGAAACGGCAGAAATTTAAACCTATAAGCAGTGCAACACATACGGGAAAGACAAGCTGCTGAAAAGTTCTCAGCCGGCCTACAAACAGTGCTGAGAACTAGTCAGCCTGCTTGTCACTACAACAAAGAGAGAAGGAGGATGAAAAGGAGGGGCTGCCACAGAATCAGATCTCCGACTCTAACTCAACCCCTTCACCCATACCACATATCCACAACCTGGTTCACTCACATTCAATTCATATTAAGCCCTACAGGGTTCACCACTTTCACCTACCCTATTCAACATTTACATATCCTCTCTAGGACACCCACTGCAAAACCAAACCTGATCTAGTACATATATGCAGACGACATCTCCATCCTAATCCCAGTGAATAGCATAACAAATGAAACCTCAAAATACATTACTCATATAATGACCGAAATAGAACATTGGACAAGCAACTTCAAACTGAAACTTAACACAGAAAAAAACAAAAATCTTCCTTGCAAGCCCAACGGATAAAATTGCCAATTCAATGCTACATATAAAAGACCATGATTACCCAATTACCAACACAATAAAAATATTGGGAGTCACATTGGACACACACACCTCACTATGATTGAACACACGAATATTGTGGCAACAAAATGTTTCACAATGCTATGGAGATTAAAGACTATCAAAAAATACTTTGACCCACTTTCGTTTAGATTACTAGTGCAATCACTAGTGCTTTCTACCCTGGACTATTGTAATATCGTTTATTTGGGTATCATTCAGAACTCAGCTGTCCGCTTGATATATGGATTAAAAAAGAATGACCATGTCACCCCCACCACAAACCACTGCACTGGCTGTCAGTTGAGGCAAGAATATTATTCAAGTTCTCCTGCATATGTTTCAAGCTAGTTTGGGGACTAGCATCTATGTATCTACAAACCCACTTTGCAATCCACAACCCAACAAGACAAACCAGAAACAGCTATCTTTTTTTTTTTTTTTTTTTTTTTTGCATACCCAAGCATAACCAATTGTAAATACAAAACCTTTCTGGACAGAACCTTCATGCTCCAAGCAGATAAACAACAACATTGGCTAGACAGTCACATTAATAAAGCAGAACTGACCTACAATGCCTTTAGAAAACTCATAAAAACTACCCTATTTGACAGATACATCACCTAAACAGAACCTCACCAAGTACTCTTTCTTTTCACAATGCTCTCTGAAATCCTAATTCGTGCTGTTTCTGAATTTCTAAACAAACTGTACATTGTAATTTTTTCCCTTTTTTTTTTTCACGAAAGCTGTGATTTTTCTTTACAGGTCAGCTCCGAAATTCTTAGCAAACATTATATTTTGTAATTTTGATTCCTAATAGTCTCTGTACTCTGTCCTCCCTCCACATATTGTAAATCACTGAATGTCCAGCTCTCTTAAATGTAAACCGCCTAGAAGTCGCAAGATTGTGGCGGTATAGAAGAATAAAGTTATTACCATTATTATTATTATTACTGAAGCAAACAAAGTCTCATCTGTCTAGGAGGTGGAGAATCCTAAGTGCCTTTATGACCCATTAGAAAAACAATATCACAATGCAGGAATTTTTTCAATAAAAAAAACAATATAACAATGCAGAAATTTTCGCTTACCTTACCTTATAAGCGAGGTACATTAATAATATACAATATAATCTTATACTCTATAAAATCTTATCTAAGCGATAGAAGAGAAAAGCGCATGCAAAGAATGGTACAGATGACAGAATGTGCAGACGTTTCTATAAATCCACAATAGAGACTTTCCAAAAGTCTTCACTTAATTTCATTCTTCCTGAAAGAATGGCAGCAGCTTATTTTCGCGGCGGGAATTTACCGAAAACTCCACATTAATATTTGTCCTTGCCAAAAGGACAGTAACCGCGGCGGGTTTACCAAAAACCCTACAATTTAAATAAAGGGTTGGAACATGATGCCAATACCTGTGAGTATTAAAGAACAGAATTCAAAATTCAGAAATACTCACAAAATATTGGTAATGTCAAGTCCATCACGGACGTAGCCCCCAAATTGAAACGAACAAGATCCGTTTCTTGGTCCCGAAATCGTTCTGCAAAACATTCTATCATCTATTACAGACGTCCGGAGGCAATTTCCTTAGGTAAGAAGGATTCATAGAAGGCCCAAAGAAATTACTTGTTTTATTTCCAGAATACATTCAGTTATATATCCTTTCACATGGGTCAGTGGTAACCATCACAGGAAAAGGGGGATGGACAAGAGAGGAGAGGGGGTGCGTGAGCAGGATATGTACTTCATTGTTTAAATCTTAAAGGTGTTAAGAGCTGTGGGGGGTTGAGCCTTCATGTCTCAGACAACTAACCTAGTTAACATAAATTAAATGACCTCTTCCCAAACCATTAAGAGAGTAAACACCCAACATTCTACATTTGATTACTTCCAGCATGGACAGAGACAGAAAACTTAAAATGTGTCCTTTCATAGACAGAGACAGAAAACCTATCCTTTCCTTTCAGAATGCCTATAATTTTTTTGTCCTGTAACTTTACTGTGAATGTCAATTCTTACCTGTTATGAGTTCCCGGGAGAACAGGATAGAAATCTAAATAAATAAATAATGGGGGTGGGCCTGGGGGCGGGGCTATGGGTCTGGATTTTAGTCTACTAAAATCTGGTAGCCCTATTCATGGCTCATGTCATGGCTGAGGCCCGGGGGAATTGGGGGGAGTCAATTTTGACCTGCAGCTCATACCAATAATCATTGCATTGGAGCAAGAAGATCTTTGGCTTGCGATTGCAATGATTAAACAAGTAAAGAGATAATCAGTTTTATTAGTGCATTGGGGGGGGGGGGGGAAGTTAACTATGCAGGGTCTATTGAACTTATGAGACATTACGGTCTCCCAGAATCAGCTTCTACCGGGATCTAGTGGTTCATTCTTAAGTGACCTTATAGTGAGGGTGAGCTAGGAATTTTGATGTTAGCTGGTATGATTGTTATTTTATATTACTTAATTTGTAAGCCACTGTGAATACGTAAAGGCTAGCTTGGCAGCATGAACATTTTAATAGAAGACCCCTTATACCGAGAGCCGTGGAAATGCACCAAAGCTCATTCAGTTCTTATGGACTTCGTGCGGCATCACTACTGCGGTTTTATAAAAGGGGTCCAGAAGTAGGATGGAAGGAGATGCATGTGAACATTGCTTTTAATTATAAACGGCACTGGTTTGGTGTCTATTTCTTGATATTTAAATTTAATTGGAGCTTATATTTGGGTATTTGCATTTTTATTTTTTGCATTTTAGCTGTAGTATAGCTGGAGATGTGCTAAATTTTGTAGCCCTCCAGCTTGCTGTGGAGAGAGGCTTGTGGTTACATGTGGATGTTTGAGGATGTCTAGCTAAAACCTAGAGCAATGATGTCAGTGAGAATATTGTGACATGGGACCCGTGATGTCATAGCTGAATGTCAGAAAGAGTAAGCACTGACCAGCAGCTCATATTAGTGATCAGAGTGTTGGGAGTTGGGTGTGTTTTTGCTGTGATCACCGCGATTTTGAGAAAGGAGTTTGTTTACTGCCATTTGTCTTTTTCCTTACCCACCCTTTCATTTATTTTTATATTGTATTTAATCCATTTTTTTTCCTTCCCTCATTTTCTTTAGTGTTTTTATGTCATAATTGTCTTTTATCCCCTGTTTGTTGAAAAAATTTAATTTTTTAATTTTTTATTTTACCTTCTTTTAATTTTGTAAAAATTTTGTAAATTTAGTGTTTTAAAAAATTTTATTTTTTAATTTTTAATTTTACCTACTTTTATTTTTGTAAAAATTTTGTACATTTAATTTTGTAAAAATTTTTATTTTTTAATTTATTATTTTTGTAAAAATTTTGTAAAATTTTGGATTTGGATACTATAATAAACTTGAAACTTGAGGGCAAAGAAGGAAGAGGACATTTTCCTTCTAGGAGGAAATATCTTTCTGAGAGGAAGAGAGTCTATACCGCTGGGTAAGTATACATTATTTTGATCTGAGCTTTGATAAGTTTGGGGAGAAAAGTTAATTTGTAGGTTCCATTATATTGGCAGTTTAGATCTTAAAAGAGCAAGCTTTAATCTAGCTAGTCTCCATAGAAACCTGATGGCAGATAAAGGCCAAATGGCCCATCCAGTCTGCCCATGCAGAGTAACCATTGTCTCTTCCTCTCAGAGAGACTAGATAGGCCATTTGGCCTTTATCTGTCATCAGGTTTCTGTTTCTCTCCTGCCATCCTTGAATTTAAAGGTGTGGGGTAGAGGGGGGCAGGGAACCCCTGCGGTGGAATTATTAGAAAAGGGATGGTAAACAAGACTGAGAATGTGAGACTCATCTTGAGTATTGCGTTCAGTTCTGGTCTCCTTATCTCAAAAGAGATATAGCAGCACTAGAAAAGGATCAAAGAAGAGCAACCAAGATGATAAAGGGGATGGAACTCCTCTCGTTTGAGGAAAGACTAAAGAGGTTAGGGCTTTTCAGCTTGGAAAAGAGATGACTGAGGGTAGATGATTGAAGTCTACAAAATCCTGAGTGGTGTAGAACGGGTACAAGTGCATTGATCTTTTACTGCATTCTTCACTCCAGTTCCATCAGCGTCTGACCCCTTTCTCTCCCTCCACCTCCCTTTCAAACCTCTCTTCAGACCTTCAAACCCTTTCTCTCCCCTTCACCCCAATGCCATCCAGTATCTTCCCCCTCACCTCCCTTCCCCCTCACCTCCTTCTACTGTATCCTTCTCAAAACAGCAGCAGCGGTTGTAAAACTTTTAAATGAAGTCATTGTGGGACTTTGCTGCACCTCCCTGGCTGCTGGCTCTGCTTTGGAACAAGGAAGTGGTGTCAGAGGGAGTGGACCGGCAGCCAGATGGAAGTTCAGGAAGATCCCGCAATGACTGAATATAAAGGTTACTGTCGCTGTTGCTGGTTCAGGAAAGCAGCAGTGGCAGAGGAAGGCGGGAGATTCCTGACACGGTGTGCCACCCGTTGTGACATTGCTGAAGGGTTAGAAGGAAAAGTTTGCCTTTTTGCGGATGATACCATAGGACATAAAAAGAGGAAGGCGATGAAAACGGTAGGAGGTTTGTTCCAGACGATGTATGAAGGAAGACTGGAAGCCATGACTATGTAGACCCTAGAGGAAAGGAGGGACAGGGGAGGGTTAATTGCTTATTTTATTTAATTTCTCATTTATCTTTTCATCCACAGAATGGCGAAGAGGACAGAGAAGCGGAACTTCGTGGACCCCATGTTACTGGTAGGTGCCACACATGCTCTGAAGCCTCCCTCATTGTCAATTAATTGGTTAGTGATATTTATTTATTGAATTAATTTGTTTCCTCTCTCGTTCTCCACAAAGAGCTCAGAACGGGTTACAGCTTGACATACATAATACACAGTCAACCGATTACAATTTGTCATAGTTACAGGATAGATTCAGATTCTACAAAAGCCGCAGAAGGTTTAGGCGGTGGTTGCCACCCTACCTCCACCTAACTTAATTGTTGTAATTGGGCTTCAGCGGTGGAATAATTAGTGGCCCCATTTAAAACCAATTAAACCCTTGTTAAAAAAAATAAATAGCCATCGCAATGTGGCCTCCAGGACCAGCACCTGGGTCACTGGTGGCTACTGGTACCTAATGATGCCGAAGCCCAGAAGTAGGCATGGTTAGAGGCGGTGCCGGACTTCAGCCATTGGCCGCGATTCAGGAAGGACCCTGGGCCGGTGCCGGACTTCAGCCACTGGCCGCGATTCAGGAAGGACCCTGGGCAGCGGAAATGTCGACCTGTAAAACTCTGGCCTACATTTCTGGCACCTGTCACCATCCCCTGTTTCCTCTCAAATATCAGCCTCCTTAACCCAGGAATCCATGATCTTTTTCCCTCTCCTTCCTATGTTCCTGAATCTTCCCCCTGCAGTCCGGTCTCTCTCCTCCTCCTGTATATCTGTCAACCACTTTGAGTGTGGTCGTAGAACAAGTCCCAATCCCTTTCCCGAAACTACAATAGCTTTCTAGGAAATAAACATGGTGCAGTTTATTTGCTGATATCAGGCATCATTTCTAATACATTCTTTATCATTTTTCAGAGGTCTGAAGTCATGGGGACCACAGGAAAGTAAGTAGATTTTCATTAGAAATATAAAATTAAAGATTTGTACTTTGAATGGAATGCAAATTTAATAAATAAAATTATTACTGTATGTGATTGATTTGAACTTTATTAGTCTATGAAATTTTTAATGTTATTTATTTTTATACTTTTAGTGGCTGGAGGCCAATCAGACTCGATCTGTCCAAGACATATTTCACAATATATTTAGTAAGTAATATGCCAGTATTTATGTCGGGCTTAGTAAAGGCGGGGTGGGGGTGGGGATAAATGTTTTTGGCCTGTTAATCCCAAGTTATGGTAATATGGACCTTGGTTCTGGAATAGAATAGACATCTACTGAATGCTTTTGCATTACCTAAACAGAGGCACTTAATTATAGGAATGCCTCCTGTCCTCAAAGGGCTCGATGCACTAGAGATAGCGACTCGATCGCTGTTGGTTGATTCACTGGCCGATTCTCCAGCAGGGAAGGAGCCTCCTGGCACTGCTGTTAGGGCTTTTTTGAAATGGCAACATCCACAATAACAAAACACCCCACTTCCGAGTGTCAAATATGGTGAAATCCACTTAATTGTAAATGCATATTTCAGTGAGCAATGATATTCGTCTTTGAACCTTATTTTCACCTTCTCCTTGATGTCTTTCTCAATACATACTGTTGTTTAATACTTATCTTTTAATATGCAGAATCATTAGTCTGTTCCAGGAAGAGGGTTGGGGGGCCATTGGCGTGGGAGGTCCTTCATGGCAGGAGACGGTAGGCATCCCTCCTTCCATTCTGCCATGGGTGGGGGGTCAGTCGGGATTGCAGGAAAGCGTGGAAGTCTGGAAGTCAGGGGAGGTCAAAACTATGTAAAGGAGGCTTCCTACAAGAGATCTTGCGAAATGGGATGCATAACCCACTAGTTCGGGAATAGACTGGGATTGTTCAAAAACCTGGGGTTTCTTTATACTGATTCTTGTCTCTTTTTTTTGCTTTAATTAGGGAGAAGACCCTCCTAATAAGGAATATGCTCTTAATTGCCGGCTGGAGGAGACGGATGATGAGCACGTCATCTTAATCTTTACTCGTAAGTTTCTGCTGTGGTTGAAAAAAAGTAGAAAAACAAATACAAAAGAGGTACAAATAATCAGTCTAAGCCAAAAATCACCTCTGATAGCACCTTAGTGAATAAATAACTATATGAAGACAAGCCTCAGAGACCTTAAACTCAAGCAGTATGCTGCTAGATGTGTTAACAGGTCAGAATCTCGATCATTGGCTCATACTTCGTGAATATTTGTAGCTTTTTAATATATATCAAAAAATCAAAACAGCACTTATCTTGTTAGCGGTATTGAACAGCACTGCGGGGCCGCTGTTTCACCTTTACCGGCTTCATCAGGGGATAAACTGAAACAGTGCAGAACAAAACTTTCCCTTGGCTCAAAATGTTTCTCTCAAGATGGCCATATCTAGCAGCATACTGCTTGAATTTAAGGTCTCTGATTTTTGGCTTAGGTTGAAAAAAAGTACCCAAAAGATGCCAGTATTCATAGCGGGGACTTTTTGCTGACTGATTTCTATTTTCTGTCTCCTGCAGCTGAAAACTCCTACACCATCAATGCCAGCACGGAGCATAACGAGGCGTAAGGCACACGTTCTCTAAAAGACTTTGTTCCTTTATCTGCTGCTTCCAGGAGCGACTGTTCCACTTTGTTTTGGCTTTTAGCTTAGATTATAAACTAGAAAGTTTTACACTCTTTCTTTCTTTTTTCTTTTAGATGGCTGAAAGCGATGGACAAGTGCCATCGTTTCATCTGGAAGATGCTTAAAACCAACAGGTATGCTGTGGAGCATCGATTCCAGTGGATGGTCTATAATCAGTCCCCTAAAGGATGCGCTGAATGTGGCGCTGGAGGTAACTTCACTATTAAGCGAAAACCAAACTCCTGTCCCCATAAAAAGCAGCAATTACTTCTGACAGTTCTGATTTGGTTTTAAAGTCTTAGTTTATTTAAACCAGCAATAAAATACAATATAAAGAATTAGAATAGACATTAGGTCATGTGACTGTAGGGTTGACCATTTCTTGTTGGGCAATATAAAGCTCATATCTGTAGAGCAAAGAAATCTGGTTCCACCGTCTGGCACAGGTAACTTGTGAGAGGTCCTTCCAAGATCCACAAATGGTTTTTAATGCAGCAACGAGTAAAGAATCAAACAATACAGCATCAAAATCATTTCAAGCACTTTTCAGGACAAGGGTTGCCTAAGAAAAATGGGCCAAAACTGTACTGGAAGCCCCAAAACAAACTCAGCAAGTTCTTCATTTTGGACTAAACACTATTGGTGGCATAACCAAGAGAGGGGAATTCCCCCCTCAAAATGAACATCTCCCTTGCTGTAGCTGGTGGGACATTTTGTTTTTCCATCATCTTGGTCCCAGTTTCTGCTTTTGTCTATCTTCTACTAATTCTCTTTGCAGGCCTCGGGAATCCTGGTTCCATCCCTGTGGGAGCCTTTGGGGGGGGGGGGGGTTTCCCCATGGGAGTCCCATAGACCTGGGTCTTCATCATAAGGCGTATGGGGACAGACTGTAAGATCTCAATCTGTACACTTTAGAGGAAAGGCAGAAGGGGGAGATGATATGATAGAGACATTTAAATACCTAGGAGGCGTAAATGCATATTACATTACATTTATTGACTTCTATTCCACCTTTAACTTTCAGTTCTAGTATATTAAGTTGTTGATAATAATATTGTTAGGGATATTTTGCTTATTAAAGCATTGTTTTATTTTAGAGGCATCTTTTATTATGCTCAACTTGGGGCTTAACATCTGCCATAAATGCTTCCATCGCCACGAAGTTGATGGTGGGCCATCCACTGAGTACATTATAAACAGTTCGGCTTGTCAGGTAAGTCTCAGAGACGGCATATCCATCAAGAAAGTGGGTTTTTTTGAACAATACACTCTTGGCTGATCTCTTGACATCCTTCCCTCACGACTCCCTCGTAGTGTGAATGAAAGATCCACCATTTCTTTTCAGACTCCAGAACTGTTGGGCTGTTTTGATCCTGCTCAAAGTTTACAGTTTAGCTTCATGTAATATACATCAAATAATAATGAAATATCTAAGTTCACATGAAAGTTACTATGTTTAGAATTAATAGAGATAGATTAGGTTACATGGGGGTAGTGATGTGCGGATAGCGTAGCAAGTTTTAAGAAAGGTTTGGATAAGTTCCTGGAGGAAAAGTCCATAGTCTGTTATTGAGAAAGACAAGGGGAAGCCACTGCTTGCCCTGGATCGGTAGCATGGAATGTTTTGCCAGGTACTAGGGACCTGGATTGGCCACTGTGAGAACAGGCTAGTGGGCTTGATGGACCATTGGTATGACCCAGTAAGGCTATTCTTATGTTCTTATGTCTTCCCCTCTCTGCTCCCCATTTTCTATTTTTTCACTCAATGAATTGTTAAGCTCTGGAACGCATCCTCTGGTAATGTGGTAACAGTGGTTAGTGTATCAGGTCCAAAAAAGATTTGGGCAACTTCCTGGAGGAAAAGTCCGTAATAGATAGTAGCAGACTATGAACTTTTCCTCTATGAACTGAATGGTAATTTACTACGAGGGTGAATCAAAAATGAAAGGCAATTCTTAAATTACACGATAACCAGAACAGAGCTAGCAAAATTCAACATATGTACTCATAAATTCCCTGTTGGATAGTGTCACCTGCCGGGGTCTCTGGAAGCTTGTGGAAGACCACCGACAGGCGGCAGCACGACCCTGGCGTGGCTCCCAAAGTGGAAGACCTCACTGGCGTCCCAATACTCCGGGCTTCGCTACAATAAACCACAGCGAGAGCCAAGTCAAATCAAAAATGTCCAAGGTTTAATTTGTCACCAAAAACAAAAAACAAAAATCATACAAGGAAGCACTAGCACTATCTTCCTTTTGCTCCAAAGGAAAAAGGTTTCTATCCTCCCAAAACAGTTCAATGGAAGAACAGCAGTTCTTATAGTAGGTAAGTCCATAGAAGTCCACAATAAAGGTTCTAGCGGCTTCCCCAGCAAGAGAAAACAAAACTAGTCCCAAAAAGGAAAAGTCCTCAAGAATACTCTTGAGTCCTGGACTTTCAGTCATATAATCCTGTTTCTACACATTGCAAAGCAAACTTCAAACATGAAAAGAAAAGTAAGGCCTTACTGCAGGCTCTTGTCATTCCAGCAATAGCTAGTCTCCAGTTGGGCAGCAGAATTGCTGGTTCCCCTTTATTCAATAGCTTTAACAAGCTCCCACAGATCTTCGGGGATCCTACCCCAATCCTGAAAGTCCCTTGGAATATAACAGGCAACAGGGAAACTGCTCCACAAGCCCAAAAGAAAACTCCTTTGAGTTGCCCCTTGAGTGCAGCAATGTAATTAATGCTGAATGCTGCTGCAGCACTGCTCTCAGCTTGGTTTTTCAGTAGAACCAAAACTAACAGTCCCAATAACTATCTCCTTATGGAAACCAGTACCTCCAGTCCTTAGTGAGAGACTGCCAAGCGGACATTCATGGCTTCCACATTCTCAGCTCCAGGCACATTTTCTTCAGCTGTGTCCATACTTTCTGGAGCCCCCAACTGCTCAGCTGACTCTTGGTCAATGGAATCCTCCCATTCCATAGGCTCCTGTGCGAGGTCTGGCCTTTGCCTGGCCCGGAGAACCTTCTCTGCCAGGTCCTCGTGTGCAGCCTGCCTTACTGCCTTGGAGAGCTGTTTAAGAGAGTTTGTGCCACTCCCTGTTCTAGGTGTCTGTGTTCCTAGCTTTCGTGCTCTTTGGCTCCCCTCCCAGGTTGCTGGGCAGAATACAACTGGGAGCCTGATTAAACCTCTTAAGGGAGCTGGGTTTTTTACTGGGACGTGGAGCTAACCTGTATTCTGGCTCCTGCTCAGGTTCAGATGGCTCAGGATAGGCAACTCTGCTTTCAGGATCTCCTGCCTGATCATTCTCAGTCAGTCTCTGATCTCGGTCAAAGGATTTACTATGGGGTTTCACTCTGACATGATCGTCTCAGGGAGCGGAAATGTCACAATAGTTTGTCCATACATAGTGCAGCGCTCGGCCTTTAGTCATGTGGCAGCCACAAGGTCAGAAACATGGACACTCCATTGTAAGATTGCACCATCGAAGAACACGTGCAGTGGTGCTCTCTCTTTTGGCAGAGGGAGTGAAATCTGTGGAAAGCCACCTTCAGATATTGACTCAGTATCTAGAGAACACCATGAATCAAGAAAAGGTTTATGAGTGGGAGAAAAGGTTTAAAGCGGGAAGAACATGTGTAACCCATGAAGGTCATTCTGGCTGCCCATCAACAAACATGAGCACATTGACAGGGCTGATGCCTTGATTAGAGAAGACCGACACATAACGGTGTCTCAATCGGCTGCAAATTGGGATATCGGCTATGGATCTGCCTGTGCCATAATGCGTGATGACTTGGGATTCAGGAAAGTCTTTGCACGATGGGTTCCCAAACAGCTTAGCAACAGGGTGTGGAGTTTGCGACCCAGTTCCTGAGACGGTATGAAGAAGATCCGAGTATTCTGGAGAGAATTGTCACCGGCGACGAGACATGGGTGCCTCACTGCGACCCGGAGATCAAAAGACAAAACACGATGAAGTAAAGGAAGCGGTGCTCACCTGGCTTCGGGAGAGCCAAAAAACTTCTCTGCAGGAATCCTGAAGCTAGTTGAACGACACAACAAATGCGTCATCTTGCATGAGGACTATGTGGAAAAGTGTATTTTTCCCTCCTATAGGGGATTCTGCCAGGGATGGAGGGAGCAGGTCTTGGGATTTTGTCAAGGCCCTCTTGTGTTACTGGGTTAAAAGAGTTCCATATGAATGTGGCAGGAGGGGTGAGTTTGTGAGCTCCTGGTTATCTGATTGGAGACTAGTTGGCAAAGTCTGAATAAGTGGGTGGATATGTGCTAAAGGTTTTAGATTTGTAGCAGGATGAGACGTGACCACATAATTATCAGTTTGCTCATTTTTCAATTTTATATAATCTGAGAAATGCAGTAGGAAAAGTAACTTTAAACATTTGCCAAATTGTCTTTTTTGCTTCAAGTTTGAAGAATAAATTCTCCAGATACTGATCGCTTCATTGTTCTTTTTTTGTCAGAGACAAGATCGAGAGATGCGTGCGGCCACGTGAGTATTCTGAAAATGTACGATACTCTAGAGGTCCCCATTAGGCCTTTCCCCTTTCTCCATCAGTCTCCCCGGCTCCCTCCACTCACCTTCTCACCTCTGTGTGCTCCTGTGGCCGATATGGAAAGATGTGCATTTTATTTTCATTTGGCAGAGTTAACCCATATAGTGAGAGTCAGGGACAGATTTATCCATTGCATGCCTAAAGGCACAGGGACAGGGGAGTCCCGGCCTCCGGGTTTAAGGGTAACCTCACCAAACCACTACCACCTCTTGCTGTTCCTGGCTGACCAGAACAAATGCAACATAATGATTGAGGGTTATGTTAACCAGGTTTTCCATTCCGCCTTTGCCTATACAGTTTAAGGCTGGATTATATTACAAGAGGTTGAGTCAGGAAGTTACAATGGACAGTTTGACACAGACATTCAATAGAGTTGCTAGAAAAGGTAGATCAGGACAGTTAGGTCATAGTTACAAGTTCAAGTAAGTCATCATTGACTCATCGATATGTCCCAGGAGTTGCATTAGACAGTTTAGAAATGGGCTTTTACCATTTCCATTTCAGTTACATCTGGGTTGGCTCCCTGTATTGGTAGAGAAATGCTTTTAAAAGTTTTCTGAATCTAAGATAGTGGTCACAAGATCATTGTGTTTTCTTGGGAAGTATAAGTTTATCAAAACAAAACAAAATGGCAGGAGTTCAGTGGCCAAACTAATTAAAAGCGCCCGGATGGACTTCCAAAACTGGGTATTTGGAGAGCCCTGAGCTCAGGGCTGCATCTGAAGGGCCTCCGAGCATGAGTGGATGCGATGTGATGACATCACATGCATGTGTGTGACATCATCACATTGCATCCGTTCATGCTCACAGACCCTCCAGATGCAGAAAAAGAGATGAGGTTTCTGGGGCTGGGGCAGGGAGCTGAACAGGGCATGGCTGAGGCGGAATGGGGTGAGGCCAGGTGTCTTTTTTTCAAAGAGGAAATCTGGTAACCCTATCTTTAGGCCTAGCCTTAGATTCCTCCCACCACAGGAGAGCAATCTGAGAAAGGAAAGGGACTTGTCTCTGCTCTTTTGCAGTTGCAAATTCAAAGCAGTTTATATATATACAGGGACTTATTTTGTACCTGGGTCAATGGAGGGTTAAGTGACTTGCCCAGGGTCACAAGAAGCAGCGCTGGGATTCAGTCCCACAACCTCAGGGTGCTGAGGCAACAGTTCTAAGCCACTCCTCACCTCCTGGGGAACTGGGTTCGATTCCCACTGCGGCTGCTTGTAGTTCTGGCCAAGTCACTTAACACTCCCAGGTACAAACTGAGCACTTGTATATAATATGTCAACTGCCTTGCTTGTAACCACAGAAAAGGGGACGATCAAATCCCATCCTCTTTCTCCTCTTTTGGCTGCATGGAGGGATTGCCTTGCATCAGAATCATTGTCCTGCTTGTCCTCTGAGCAATCAAAGTTACTCACCCTTAGCAGGTGTTCTCTGAGGACAGCTGGATACAAATTCTCACTTCCTTTCCCGCCTTCCCTAGGAGTTGTGTTCTTTTGCTTTCATATTGGGCTAGATTCACTAAAGATAGCGACTCAATCGCTGTTGGCCAATTCTCCAACAGCGATTGATTCACTCTCAAGTCTGCATGCAAATCCACCGACTCAATCCCTCATTGAGTGATTGACACAATCCAGATCCCTAGCAGTAGTGACAGGGTAAGCAGCCTCCTGTCACTGTAACTTCACATATCCAGTCCCATTAGAAAAAAAGCCCCTATAGCGTGAGCTACCATCCCCCCAAACCCCAAAAAGATGGCAGGAAGGATTATCGCTAAATCTGACATTAGTGAATCTAGCCCATGTACTGCTGGTCCCATGATGGGTGGGAAGGCACTGGTTACACGTGTAGTGGATGCTGCAAAAAGCTTCAGAAAACTCTAGAATGCAGAGTGGCGTCTGCACTGGGTCTCCATCGGATGATATCACCCATGTGTGAGAATTTGTGTCCTACTGTCCTGGGAGAACTCCTGCTACAGATGAGTAACTTCACTTTATCCAATTATGTGTAGATAATACTGGTTTGTGTACTCTAAGTTTTTAAATCTGAAATAGATTCTCTCTTTTTCCAATTCAGAGAGCAAGGAGTCCAGAGTGACCTGAGGTACGATTCTGAAATGTCACAGAAATAATTTTAGTGGTGTTTTTACCTCGGGATGGGGGTAGATGTAAGAGCTAAAAAGTTACAGCAGTCAACGAATGTTGAAATCGTTCCCACAGAAGGGTTGGAACAAAAACGGCCTTGGTATGCTGCTATGCAAGATCCGAGCAACCAGCACTGTGGATCGTAAGGCAGCGGATGACTGCGCTCGGTTCGCACACAAGAGTACATTGAAGTTGTACGCGATCTTGTACTGAGCCAGTAGAATGCGCTGCAAACACACTGAAGAACTCGCCAAATAGCAAGAGAAACTGGAATAAGCCAGTCAACTGTGGTTGGAATAATTCATGATGATCTGAAATTAAAGTGTCTTAAAATGTGTCGTGTCCAGAACAAAAACACATGACTAAAATGGTGCAAGCAGCTTTTGACCAAGTACACAGAGCAGAGTGTCAGCTTCATCTGGTTTACAGATGAAAAGATATTTACCGGTTAACACACAGAATGATTTCCTATGCGTGCCTTCAACAACACTGAAGCGGGAGGTTATTGCCAATCGCCTACTACGAACCTGCCCGACCTCCAGCCAATCAGTCATGATCTCGGTCGCAATCTCGAAACTCAGATTTACAGATTTCTTCTTCATTGATCCTGGGGTTAAGATCAACGACGCATACTACTGGGACATCCTCTTGATGCAGAAGCTGTTGCCAGCGATCCGTCGCATATCACAGCTTCAAACAGGACAATGCCCCAGTAAATCGGACAAAGAACACCTTAGAACTGCTACTTCGGGAGACCCCAGACTTCACTGATCCAGACCTCTGGCCTGCGAATTCACCAAATCTAAGCCTAGTTGACTACCGGATCTGGGGGCTGATAGAGGAACGCAACTACCAGACAGCGATATCTTACGTCAAACAGCGTCTCATCTCTGTTTGGGCTGAGCTGAAGCAGGGCGTCATTGACAAGTCCATAGATCATTGGCAGCCAAGGCTGATGGCGTGCCTTTCTGGATAGGGAGTTAACTGAAACATTACTTTTTTATTTATTTATTCAATTTTCTATACCGTTCTCGCAGGGGAGTTCAGAACGGTTTACATGCATTTATTCAGGTACTCAAACAGTTTTTCCCTCTCTGTCCCAGCGGGCTCACAAACTAACGTACCTGGGGCAATGGGGGGGATTAAGTGACTTGCCCAGGATCACAAGGAGCAGTGTGGGTTTGAACCCACATCCTCAGGGTGCTGAGGCTGTAGCTTTAACCACTGCGCCACACTCTCCCTCTTTTTGACTTTACATTTTTCTGCAAAATACAGCATAAAACTTTTTGATGTGTTTTTATTCAGTTCACAATTCATTTTCACAAGGCAGTATTGTGGTGCGGTAGGAAATAGTTTCAACATTTTAAGTCAACTTCATTCAGAATACGACGCACTAAATTTCATAAGAATTGGCCGAGTTCTGTGGAAGATACAACAAAAATCATTTTGGTGTGGTTTTTTTCAGTTCATAGCATAATATAAAATCATATATGTATATCCCAAAACTTTTCAGTTCTGTGCGGTTTAAAAACTAAGAAGACTGAACAATCTCAGTGATTAACAAGTCAATTCTCCATACAAGAGGAAGAAAGAGATAACAGTCCGTGAAACTCTGCATCCCAACTAGCTGCTTGGTAAGACAGCAATCTTTGTCAAAAATCTCTTCTATGTACAACCACGAGCAGAAGGGAAAACAGGCATTGCAGTGCTCGAAATGAGTGAACGTAAACTGATCAACTGGATAATTGGGTATATGTAACCATGCAAGGCCTAATAACACGTGGTTCCAAACTTGAAAAACACCCTAGCCTCTACTGGCAACCAGTGAAGGTGTAATATGATCTGGGGGTTTTTCCCAAATTAAATATTAAATGCATGGCAGTATTTTGAACAGTACGAAATCTTTGAAAATGTTTACGATAACCTGCCAGATGTTGTATATTGCAATAGTCCAAAATACTCAACACTAAAGATTGTACCAATAACCTGAATGGAGTAATATTGAAGTATGATCCAATTGTTCATAGTTTCCATGATGTAAAGAAGCTTTTTCGAACTAGAACATCAATGTGATTGATCACTCATGGATAGATTATTTTTAAATCAAAGTATACACCTAAAATCCTGATTGTTGGGGTAATAGGGTAGGACACTCCATTCAGAGTCAAATGTTCTGTACGTTTGGTAGGAGATGCAAAGCAAAATGTAGTTTTTATCTGGGTTAAGCTTTCATTTAAAACCCCTCATCCAATAATCTACAGTCTGAAAAACCTTCGGAATTAACTGAGAAGCTGATGAAAGATTAGAAAACATAGGAATTACTAAAGTTATGTCATCTGCATAATTAAAAAATTGATATCAAAATTTGATCATCTTGAACTCAAGAAGGCAAGATAAATATTGAAAAATACTGGGGAAAGAGGGGATTCTTGATGAACTCCACAAGGATTACTCCAAGTATCTGACAAGACCCCATTAAAACTGACTTGATAAGTATGTAAATAAATGAGAGTGTATATAATATGAAAACTGTTTCTATTGTAACCACAGAAAGATAGTATAGAAAAATCCTAAATTAGTTTTCACTTTTTTCTTTCCAGGAGACATGGGAGAATGAGGAGAATAAGGAATGGGTAATTATAGTCAATTTTTTTTAAATATTGATAAAGGAGGTTTTTTAAAAAATACTTTTGCCCTTGTATAAAAGGCTGACCCCTAGTGGTAGTACTGTGAGACTACTACTATTTGTTATAACTGCCTTTTGGAACCCTGTGCTAGACGGGGCCCACTAGCAACCTAGGATCACCTTGGATAAGTTCTAGGGGTGGATAGAGATCCAGGGGGGCTAAGGGATTGTGGAGCAGGGGGTATAATTATAAAATGATTCACTATATTGGGCAAACTGAAGGTCTATCAAGCCCTATATCCTGTTTCAAACAAACATTGGCATATCAGGTCACAAGTACCTGGTAAGACCCCAAAGAGTAAAACAGATTCTATTTCATGCTGCTGAACCCAGAAATAAGCAGTTGATTTTCCCAAGTCCCTCTTAAGGATGGTTTATGGACTTTTCTTTAGGATCATTTTCAATTGAATTCCAGAACTTAAATTACAGATTGGATTGGATTGGGGAGTCAACTGATGGGATTGTTTCTGGAACCCAGGGGATTGTAGGAACCAAGTGGGGGAATGGGGAGATCATGGGAGGGAAACAGATTAGTGACCCTGAAGCTGTGCAGGTGCTGATCCATATTCATGAAGCAGACATCCACCTAGTTAAGCACAGAAAGATAGGCTAACGTTTTGTGCACTTCTGTCTGGCCACTTAGCTATGTGGGCACCAACCCAGAATATGCCTTTCCGTATATGGCCTGTGTAGTCTGAGCTTGTAGTTAAGAGCAGAATTTCAGCAGCTGGTCCGCTCAGTGGGCCTAAGTGGGCAGGAGACTCTGAATAGTGACCTCATAATGATTCTTCCGGTATCCAGTACAGTGGATTCTGGAGAACTGAAAACCAAAATTCCCTTAAGGAAAGGATTTATTTGTGGTCTCGGTGCAAATAGGGTGAACAGGCAAAGTACTGGACACACTAGATGGAACTTCATTTTGACATAACTTTCTTGGGCTATATTTGATTATAATTTATTTTGCCTATTATACTTAAAATAATCTGTTTTATTATCTGCTTTATTATATTCAGACTGAAAAGAATGTGGCAGAATATGCGCGCCTGTTTTACATGTCAGTGAAAGGTAAGATTTCTAACAAATACAAGGAGCGTTCAATAATTTATCTACCTCAGTAGGAAAGGAAAGAGTTTTCAATAAATAGCTCCATATACTCCATCCACTTTTCCTGCAATGACTTTAATCCCTTCCAACCAGGACATTACAGCTTCCTTGACTTCTTCATCACTTGAAAACCGCTATTCACGGAGAGATTTCTTCAAAACACGGAACAGGAAATAATCCTAGGGAGCCAGGTCAGGACCATAGGGTGGATGGTTCATCCCAGAAGACAGTTGCCATGACTTTGCCTGCAGATTTTTCTGTCTTGAACATTTTGGGGGTGGGGGATGACTTGTGCTTCCACTGCATTGCAAAAAAATTCACTTGGTCTTCACAGAGCACCTCCAAGTTCTCTTGACAGCACTGAAGCCTCTAGGCCTTCTGACATGGCGTCAGCATTCTTGGAACGCATCTTGCATTAACCTTGGACATGCCCAACTTTTCATGAATTATTTTCTAAACTGTACCTGCCAAGATGCCCACTTCTTCAGCTATTTGGGAAATCTTAACTTGTCTGTCAAACAAAATTAAATCCTCTATTTTCTTGCATACTTCTGTTGAAGTTGCTCCAACAGGCCGTCCAGGGTGAGGGCCATCTTCAATGGGTTCTCTACCCGCACTTACATTGCTTGCTCCAAAATATTACTTTATTGAAAATGGCGCAGACTCATCAAAAACTGCAATCATGCGTTCATGGATCTCCTTTGGATTTTTCCCTACTTTTGTGAGAAATTTTATCACTGAACTGTGCGCATGAGGACTCTTTTGACATCCTGTCTCTTGGAATGTTAGATTCATACTGAGCCACAACTGTGCAAGAATAACTTTGAGACATGTCACATGTTATATGCCCCTCTTTCAATGGAAATTTACCTGCCTCAAGCATGGAAGGCTTGCACTGGATGTATGTCTAAGGTTCTGAGTGATTTGTGGTTTTGATCTGACTGTCTTTGCTTACAGAATATTGTATGGATGTGTGCTGGTGTGTCATTTCGGTGTCCATGTGAGTGTGTCTCCTCTGGTTCTAATCTGAGCTATCTCTTCCTGGGTCGTTTGTATCGGTGGGTGCATAGGTATCCGTCTCCTCAGGTTCTGATCCAACTCTTTTGTTGCATGAGCTGTGTATATGAATATGTGCATCAGTTTCTGTATTTGTGTGCATCTTCTCGAGTTCTAATCCCAGCTCTGTCTCTTCACACAGGCAGGAACGGCTGGGGCTTCACTGACAACACTGAGGCCTATTTATGGTTTCCAGCTGCACTCCAATCTGCGGCTTTCCCTCAGTAACTTTATATTCCTCCTGTCACCATAGCCATCCACTGCCACTACTTCCTGGTGGAATCTGTCTACATCTTCTTCATGTTCTTCTCCACGGTGAGTACTGAGGCATAGAGATTTTAAAAAATCCTACTTGGGGGTCACTGAGAGAATGACAGGCAGAGTTGGAAGGCCAACTGATTGGAGAAGATCCCTGAGGTACAGGGAGATAAAGTTATTCACTTGGAGTCACACAGCGAATAATGGAAATAGAGGGATTAATGTTGAGGCACAAGCAGATAAGGTGACCACGTTTGATCATGCTTAAATCTAGGAAGCTAAACTTTGAACCCTTAGATTTTGATCTGCCACTCTTCTGAAGGGGCTAAATTTAGTGGAGTAGAGTGGTGGAATGGAATGATCAAAGTTCAAGGACTTACTTGTCTTTCAAGAAGTACAAAGATGAGGGGACACATCACAAAGTTAGTAATATGCAATTTTATAACAAACTAGAGAAAATATTTTTCACTCAATCTATAATCTATCTATCCAGGTCTGTCTCCTCACACAGGCTGGAACGTCAGGGCTTCAATTCTAACACCAAGGCCTGCTCCTATGGATACCAGCTGTGCTCCACTCTGCTGCAAACCCTCATGGACTTTATAGTCATGTCTCTGTTCGCCAAAGCCATCCACAGCCACTTTCTCCTGACGGCATCTGTCTACATCTACACGATGTTCTGCTCCATGGTGAGTATTGAGTCATCGAGATAAAGTAACCTACCCAGGCTGTGAGGCTCATAATCAAAACAAAAATACATCCCCAAACCGGCCTAAGTCAGTACTTGGATGACCTAAAAGACAGGTCGTCCAAGTACCGATAATCAAAACGGGTTTTTGGATGTATTCAGAGACTTTTTAGGCCTCTGAATCCCGCTGCGCGCCCATAGCTCAAAGGGGTGGTTTTGGAGGAGTGGTTAGGGCGGGAGGTGAGCAGGATGTGGACTGAACTGGACTTAGTTGTCCTACAGTGATAACCAAAAGTTTTACAAGGTTGCCTGGACAGAACTTGTACCTTGTGACTTAGTGCCTGATTGGTATAAGTTCTGGATTGGGTTGCCGTTCAGCTGATCGCAGCTAGGATATCTCCCAGGTGCCATCAATTGTAGGGAGGAGAGATGCCCAATTCCTTCTACCGGAACACCTCGCCAAAAGTTAGGCATCTAGGGCCAACCTAAATCTTAGACCTGTCTCACAGTGCATTCAGAGATGCGCTGGGAGTAGCCTAAGATTCCGATTGGCCAGATCCCTTAGGCCACCCCCCAAAAAAATCTTAGGCCACTCCCAGTGTATCCCAGAATGCATTGTGGGACAGGCCTAAGATTCCGTTGGGCCCAAGCACCTAAAGCCCCTCCTATGTGAGGGCCTTAGGCCCTTGGGACAAAAGGGCCTAAGGACTAGGACCACCATTCAGTGAAGGCGGGCTTGCCGGACGGACAGAGAAAGCATCCGTCTGGTCAGCCAACTTATAATGAGGTATTTTGGGGTCTAGGTGGGTTTGGGGGGGTTCCGGTGGCATCTGTCTACATCTACACTATGTTCTTCTCCACGGTGAGTACTGAGGCATAGAGCTAAAATAACCTTCCCAGGGTCAATCAGAGAGTGACAGGCATGTTTGGGATTAGTACTAAGGCACAGGCAGATAAGGTGATCACGTTTGATCATTCTTAAATCTAGGAAGCTAAACTTTGAAACCTTAGATTGCGATCTCTCACTCTTCTGAAGGGGCTAAATTTAGTGGAGGAAGAACTCTGATATGACTAAGTGGCTAACAAGTAGAGATGCTGCTTCTGCAGATAGAGGTTGTGAGATCAAATCCCAGTGCTGCTCCTTATGACCCTGGGCAAGTCACTTAATCCTCCAGTGCCCACTGCTTTGAATTTCAGCTTTGCATGCCAAAGCCACAGAAAGGCAGTATACAAGACCCCATTCCCTTTCCTTTCCTGTGGGATTTAGATAGCAGAAGATTCACTCTGATAAAGGCATTTAAAACAGTGGAAGTAGGTGAAAGAGACAACTAGGGTAGCATATTTGTTTGTATTTGACAATGCTGTTACTCTTTCATATACAACAGGTGGTAAAAGAAGAAACCCCAGAACAGCACTCTTTAAAGCTGAGACTGGGGTGCCAAATGCAAAACCTTAGACTCCATGAGAGACTCTACACTGTAGAAAAATCATGTTTTAAATGTGAAAACAGCTTCAATGAAAAACAATACCTCAGGAAAAAAACAAAACAATTCAGCAAAATTCATAAAAGAATCCATATATTTTCTTCTGCCATTGTGAGGTATGGATATTTTTGTATATATTGCACTTGAGAATGCTAATAAAGATTATTAAAAAAAAAAAAAAAAAAAAAATTCAAACTGGAGAAAAACATAAATTTTCTGAATATGACAAACGCTTCAATCAAAATCAACACCTCAGAAAAAAACTCCAACATTCAGCAAAATTCATAAAAGAATCCATATATTTTATTCTGCCATTGTGAGGTATGAAATCTGTTATTTTTGTATATATTGCACTTGAGAATGCTAATAAACCTTGTTTACAAAAAAAAAAAGAATCCAAACTGGAGAAACAGCTTAAAAATATTCTGAATATGACAAATGCTTCAATCAAAAACACCTCAGAAAAGAAAAAAGCAGAAATATGTCAAAATTCATTAAAATAATCTATATATTTTCTTCTGCCATTGTGAGGTATGAAATCTGTTATTTTTGTATATATTGCACTTGAGAATGCTAATAAACCTTGTTTACAAAAAAAAAAAGAATCCAAACTGGAGAAACAGCTTAAAAATATTCTGAATATGACAAATGCTTCAATCAAAAACACCTCAGAAAAGAAAAAAGCAGAAATATGTCAAAATTCATTAAAATAATCTATATATTTTCTTCTGCCATTGTGAGGTATGAAATCTGTTATTTTTGTATATATTGCACTTGAGAATGCTAAAAAATATTATTAAAAAAAAAAAAAAAGAATCCAAACTGGAGAAAAACATAACTTCTGAATATGAGAAACGCTTCAATCAAAATCAACACCTCAGAAAAAAACACACCATCAATTCAGCAAAATTCATAAAAGAATCCATATATTTTCTTCTGCCATTGTGAGGTATGAAATCTGTTATTTTTGTATATATTGCACTTGAGAATGCTAATAAACCTTGTTTACAAAAAAAAAAAAGAATCCAAACTGGAGAAACAGCTTAAAAATATTCTGAATATGACAAATGCTTCAATCAAAAACACCTCAGAAAAGAAAAAAGCAGAAATATGTCAAAATTCATTAAAATAATCTATATATTTTCTTCTGCCATTGTGAGGTATGAAATCTGTTATTTTTGTATATATTGCACTTGAGAATGCTAAAAAAGATTATTAAAAAAAAAAAAAAAAGAATCCAAACTGGAGAAAAACATAACTTCTGAATATGAGAAACGCTTCAATCAAAATCAACACCTCAGAAAAAAACACACCATCAATTCAGCAAAATTTATAAAAGAATCCATATATTTTCTTCTGCCATTGTGAGGTATGAAATCTGTTATTTTTGTATATATTGCACTTGAGAATGCTAATAAACCTTGTTTACAAAAAAAAAAGAAAAAAAGAATCCAAACTGGAGAAAACCATAAATATTCTGAATATGACAAACGCTTCAATCAAAACCAACACCTCAGAAAAAAACACACCAACATTTCAGCAAAATTCATAAAAGAATCCATATATTTTCTTCTGCCATTGTGAGGTATGGAATCTGTTATTTTTGTATATATTGCATTGGAGAATGCTAATAAAGATTATTTAAAAAAAAAATATCCAAACTGGAGAAAAACATAACTATTCTGAATATGAGAAACGCTTCAATCAAAATCAACACCTCAGAAAAAAACACACCATCAATTCAGCAAAATTTATAAAAGAATCCATATATTTTCTTCTGCCATTGTGAGGTATGAAATCTGTTATTTTTATATATATTGCACTTGAGAATGATAATAAACCTTGTTTACAAAAAAAAAGAAAAAAAGAATCCAAACTGGAGAAAAAGCTTAAAAATATTCTGAATGCTTCAATCAAAAACAACACCTCAGAAAAGAAAAAAAGCAACAATAACTCAAAATTCATAAAAGAATCCATATATTTTCTTCTGCCATTGTGAGGTATGGAATCTTATTTTTGTATATATTTCACTTGAGAATGCCAATAAAGATTATTAAAAAAAAAAAGAATCCAAACTGGAGAGAAACATATAAATATTCTGAATATGACAAACGCTTCAATCAAAATCAACACCTCAGAAAAAAACACCAACAATTCAGCAAAATTCATAAAAGAATCCATATATTTTCTTTTGCCATTGTGAGGTATAGAATCTTATTTTTGTATATATTGCACTTGAGAATGCTAATAAACCTTGTTTACAAAAAAAAAAGAACCCAAACTGGAGAAAAAGCTTAAAAATATTCTGAATGCTTCAATCAAAAACAACACCTCAGAAAAGAAAAAAAGCAACAATAAGTCAAAATTCATAAAAGAATCCATATATTTTCTTCTGTTTATATATTGTATGTTGAACTTGAGAATGCTAATAAAGATTATTAAAAAAGAAAAAGAAAAGAATCTAAACAGGAGAAAAACATAAATATTGTGAATATGACAAACGCTTTAATCAAAAACAATACCTCAAGAAAAAAAGCAACAATATGTCAAAATTCACAAAAGAATCCATATATTTTCTTCTGCCATTGTGAGGTATGGAATCTTATTTTTGTATATATTGCACTTGAGAATGCTAATAAACCTTGTTTACAAAAAAAAAAAGAATCCAAACTGGAGAAATAGCTTAAAAATATTCTGAATATGACAAATACTTCAAAAAAGCAGCAATATGTCAAAATTCATTAAAATAATCTATATATTTTCTTCTGCCATTGTGAGGTATGGAATCTGTTATTTTTGTATATATTGCATTGGAGAATGCTAATAAAGATTATTTAAAAAAAAAAAAAAAATCCAAACTGGAGAAAAACATAACTTCTGAATATAAGAAACGCTTCAATCAAAATCAACACCTCAGAAAAAAACACACCATCAATTCAGCAAAATTTATAAAAGAATCCATATATTTTCTTCTGCCATTGTGAGGTATGAAATCTGTTATTTTTGTATATATTGCACTTGAGAATGCTAATAAACCTTGTTTACAAAAAAAAAAAAAAAGAATCCAAACTGGAGAAAAAGCTTAAAAATATTCTGAATGCTTCAATCAAAAACAACACATCAGTAAAGAAAAAAAGCAATAATAAGTCAAAATTCATAAAAGAATCCATATATTTTCTTCTGTCATTGTGAAGTATGGAATCTAATGTTTATATATTGTATGTTGAACTTGAGAATGCTAATAAAGATTATTTAAAAAGAATCCAATCTGGAGGAAAACATAGAAATATCCTGAATGTGACACTTTCAATCAAAAACAATATCTCAGGAAAAAAAAACAATTCATCAAAATCCATAAAAGAATCCATATATTTTTTTCTGTCATTCTGAGGTATGGAATCTGAAATTTTTGTATGTATTGCACTTGAAAATGCTAATAAAGATTGTTTACAAAATCTCTTTCATAGTTAGATTGTAAGCTCTTTTGGACAGGGACTGTCTCTTGTGTATTTGATGTATACTGCTGCATGCATTCGGTAGCACTATAGAAATAATAAACAGGAGTAGTAATACTGTATTTTATCTTGCTGTATGTTGCACATTCTTTTTGAACTGCTTTGAATTTGATGCTAATAAAATATAACTTATCTGTCTGATTATATTGACTTTCTTTGCATAAATCCAAAGACCACCAAAACCTGCCATTTCTATCTCTAAAATACCAACATCTTACCCTTCCTCTATGAGATCACCTCTCACCTGGACTACTGCAACTTGCTTCTCACAGCTCTTCCGCGTAACCATCTCTCTCCCATTTAATCTGTTCAAAATTTGCACAATTTATATTCCACCAGAGTTGCTATGCTCACACTACCCTCCTCCTCAAGTAACTTCATTGGCTCAATATACAGCTCCACAAACAGTTCAAATTCCTCTTATTGACCTACAAGTGCATTCAATCTGCAACTCCTCTCTTCCTATATTCCTTGCCGGGAACTCAATTCATCGGGAAAGTCTCTCCTATTTGGACCCTTCTCCTCTGCTGCGAACTCCAGGCTATAGTCAGACATAGTATGGTGGGAACATGCATAGGCGTGGAGGCTATACATTATAGAACGTTATATGCTATGTCCTCTTCCTCTGGAATTTCCTTTTAGAAACGATGATAGATAAAGGCCAAATGGCCCATCCACTCTGCCCATCCACAGCACCCTCTTTCTCCTCCTCTCTCTATTGGCTAAGGCTCTTAACATTGTCATCTCCTCGTTCTATAGGCTAAGGCTCTTTACACCTGTATTGTGAGGTCATAGAGCTTTATGGTTATAGAAACATGATGGCAAATAAAGGCCAAATGGCCCATCCAGTCTGCCCATCCGCAGTAACCATTATCTCTTTCTCTAAGAGATTGCAAGTGCCTACCTCACACCTTCTTGAATTCAGACACAGTCCCTGTCTCCATCACCTCTTCTGGGAGACTGTTCCATGCATCTACCACCCTTTCTGTAAAAAAGTATTTCCTTAGATTACTCCTGAGCCTATCACAGCTTATTTATTTTTTTATTTTTTAAAATTTCTTACTCGCTGACAACCTACAGTTCTGAGCGAGTTACAAAGAAACACTCATAATTAACATGACAGACATCCTATGCCATCTCATTCCAGAGCTTCCTTTCAATTGAATGAGACTCAACTCATGCGCATTTACGCCACATAGGTATTTAAACATCTCTATCATATCTCCCCTCTCCCGTCTTTCCTCCAAAGTATTCAGATTGAGATCTTTAAGTCTGTCCCCATACGCCTTATAACGAATTGAAAAAGACTTGCCTCGTGTGTATTTATGCCAAGTAGATCATGTGAATTCCAGTAGGTAAAGCCAAACACCTAAAGAAAAGGTTTGTAATAGTGGTAGGAGACTGCTTGTCAACACGTACGCTAGTGGAAATTTGACAAATAACTTTGAAGAGAGCCAGTACAACTGGAAGGCAGACTTGAAGGACCAAAATCATTCAGTCAGACCTGAAGAGTGCCAATACAGGAGCTTGACTGGCCTTGCAAGGCCAAAAGCATTGGAACAGTGCCATCATAGCAGGAAGATAAACTGGAAGGTCCAAAAACACCTGAGGTGGTCTTCAAAGCAGCAGGAGAGGCTAGAACATCAAAAATGTATTTATTTTATTCAATTTTCTAAACCGTTCTCCCAGAACAGTTTACATGAATTTATTCAGGTCCTCAAGCACTTTTCCCTGTCTGTCCTGGTGGGATCGCATTCTATAATGTATCTGGGGCAATGGGAGGATTAAGTGACTTGCCCAGGGTCACAAGGAGCATGTGGGTTTGAGCCCACAACACCAGGGTGCTGAGGCTGTAGCTTTAACCACTGCGCCACCCATTCCCCACAAAATCACCCGTGAGCCAACAGCACCACAAGACTGAAAGGTCCTGAACATGTCATAAGTGCAACAAGGTAGTAAGACTTTCTAGATCAGCGTCCCGCAAATTTTCTCGATCTACGGTACACTAAACGTAGTGGCCGTGGCTCGAGGTACCCGGAGTCATGTCAACGTCCGCGCATGCGCAAAGGCCCTCATGACGGGCCCGGAGGTGCCAGCAGGGAAGAGAGCCAGAGAGAAGGAGCGGCGCTGGCACCAACTGATTGCCTGAAGGACGTGCCTTTCGCCACGAGCGGCACATCTTGTAGACGGTCGCCAGCGCCGATGCCTCTCCTCCCCAGTGTCTCGTGGCACACCTGAAATCTCAGGAGGCACACTGATATTTAGTTATTTAGTTCGTCCTCCCAAAGGAACCCAGAACGGGTTACAAGAGTACATTCATAGTATGGATAGGTCAAACTTTAGTGAGAAATACAGAGTTTACAGCATTTTCATTATAGAGAAAGGGTCTTAGATGTCAGCATTTACAGAGTTAGAATACAGACTTAGTGGACATGGAGGTAAAGTAGCTTTTCTTAGCAGGTGGGTGAATCTTTGATTGTTTGAGAATGTGGTACTAATTATGGTTATATTTGCGGTGGCAAGCGAGTTTTAGTGAGATTCTGTTTGGTGTATTTGGTGGTGTCTTTGCAATCCATCCGTCAGAGATGTGGACGTGGGTCGTTAAGGAGCTGGGTTTGTAAAGAGGAAGGTTTTCACGGCTTTCCTGAAGTTCCAAAGACTGTCTTGAGATCTAATGCAGTGGTTCCCAACCCTGTCCTGGAGGAACACCAGGCCAATTGGGTTTTCAGGCTAGCCCTAATGAATATGCATGAAGCAAATTTGCATGCCTATCACTTCCATCATATGCAAATCTCTCTCATGCATATTCATTAGGGCTAGCCTGAAAACCCGATTGGCCTGGTGTTCCTCCAGGACAGGGTTGGGGATCTAATGGATGGGGGGGATGGTGTGCCATAATTTAGATAAGTAATGAGAATAAGAGCGTCTTCTGGCTTTTTCAGGTAGCAGGATCAGCCGTTTTTCTGTTTGACATCTCAGTGATCAGTTGGGGACATAAATTTGTAGTTTTGATGCGATGTAGTTTGGTGTCATCTTGTGGAAAGTCTTGAAGGCTAACACCGAGGCTTTAAAAGCGCATCATTTTTGGATAGGCAGCCAGTGCATGGAAATTAGTACAGGGGTGATGTGGTCGCAGAAGCCCAGGTTTGTTAGGAGTTGGATTGTGGCGTTTTTCACCCATTGGAGACGGGAGAGTGTTTTTGCTGGTAGGCCCACTAGTAGAGTATTACAGTAATCTAGGAGGGATAATACAAACGCATATAGTAACTGGGCAAAACCGTCTTCTGAAAAATAGGCGCAGCTGCACTTTAGTTGGCGAAGGTAATAGAAGGATGAAGACACTAATTTTGATACATGATCTGAGAGTGACAGGTTTGAGTTGAGATTCATTCCTAGGCTGCGGAATTTGGCCGTGAGAGTGTCTTTGGCCGTGAGAGTGTCATTTCCCCAAGAAAGAGATGGGTGGGGGTATGCGCAGGCGTCCTTGTGTATCCAGAGAAGCTGTTTTTGATGTGTTGAGCTGCAATTTATTTGCAGTCATCCAGTTTTTTATTTCCGTTAGGCAGCAGTGAAGTTTTTTCTTTGTGCATCTCAATATTGACCTAGGGGGAGGTAAAGCTGTATGTCGTCTGCATCCGAGTGGATTTTGATTTGTATTTTTCTGCGATATCGAGTACTGGTTTTATTTATTACACTTATAGACCGCATATATCTATGCAGATAACAATACATACATAATTAAAACAAAAACAAAACATGACATCAACAAACAGAACATGGCAGATCATTATAAAATAACAGCATACAGTAGACAACCTTAAACCTATACCTAAAATAATTAAAACCAAGCAATTACAAAATGGCCTAATTTGCCACGCCACAAAGTTTTTGATATACATTAAATTACATTGGTGATTTTTTTCCGCCATTACCTTGCGGTTCAAGGCGGATTACAGAAGAGGATTTCTGGACGTCCAGAGTTGTTACAGAGTACAGCGGGTTGCTTCAGAGGATTGAAATGTTTCATACGGTATTAGTTAGTCTTCATGGATTTCTTGAATAGCAGGGTTTTTACTGCTTTTCTGAAAGTTTTGTTGTCTGGAGTCGAGATTAGTAGATTAGAGAGTTGCTGGTCTAGTTTTGCTGCCTGTGTGGCTAGAAGGCCATCGTACAGTTTTTTCCGTTTGATGCCTCTGATTGGAGAGTGTCTGGGTTTTCCTGGGTCTGGTTGTGGTAGTTTGGATTAGGCGGTTGTTCAAGTAGGCTGGGCTGTCACCATTTATGGATTTAAATAATAGACAGTAGAATTTAAATAGTATTCTTGCTTGAATTGGGAGCCAGTGTAAGTCGAGGTATGTCTCGGTGATGTGGTGGTGTTTTCATAGTGAATAGATTAGTGTCAGGGCTGTGTTTTGTACTGTTTATAATTGTTTTATCATTGTTGCGGGGTCTAGATAAACACTAAAATACCTGCACATTGTCAACATAGAAGCAAGAGAGGATGAAAGGCCAAAATATGCCAAACAAATTCCAGCACAGTGCCAGGAAAGGCTAGAAGGCCCTAAAACAATTCATGAGTGCCAACTAAGCAGGACAACTGGCTGAAGGCCCTAAAATGAGTTCTAAGGCTCAAAGTAGGAGATTTCTAGTCAAGAAGTAAAGTAACTGAACTTTGAAGAGCCAAAATGAACCATAGAGAGCCAACACAGCAGCAAGACTGGCTGGAAGTCTGAAAAGATAGGCTGCAGTTCTTTTCATAAACTGACCTCACAACTACCCAATTGCTGTTATAATTCAGGTTTATTAGCAATAAACAAAAGGCAGCTTACATGAAACAGCAAAAGTACAGCACATTGAGCTAAAAGGAAAACATACATAGAAAGTGTCCTGCTTCTGTTCATGGATCCGTTCTCCCTCTCTCCCCCCGCGGGCTATGCCAACCAGCATGCCACTTATATACTTTAGTTCAGTAGCCTAGGGTATAACCTAGTTACAGATTACATACCCACTTTCCATTGGTTTGTTACATGCATCATTTCTATTGGCTATATGGTCCATACAGTTATCATATTGAAGCATGACATCACCTAGTGTCAAAACTGACCTTTCTATTTCCCTGACACTGCATTCTTAATACTAAGGCACTAATTTCTGAGGACAAGCCTTCTCTGTGCTGAGTTTGATTGTAGTTCTGTCAATAGTTCTGATAATTTTTTGGTAGGACATTTTATCTTTACTGTTGCTTGAGTTTATCCAATGATATCACAGCAGATCTCTACCAGTTACTAGAGCACACGTGAATCTCTCATAGAGCATATTGTCTCCTGCTGACAGGCAGAAATATGACTGTCCAGAGGCTTGAATTCATAAGCACTTTGTCTCTCTTAAAAGTATAACTTTATTTTTGGGGTCTCAGAGGTCTTCGCCTACATTTTCATGCAGGTCTTATTCCTGATTCTTCCTCATTGTCTACATTTTCATGCAGATCCTATTCCTGATTCTTCCTCAAGTCCCCCAAAAATTGGCCAGAAAAAATGCAAAAGGCAACAAGTCCCGTAATGTAATTTTGTAAAGAACTTTGAAGAGAGACTTCAAGAATTGATCATGGTTCAGTTTTTGTTGGAGTTATGTTCTTCAAAACTGATTTACAAATTTTAAAAAAGGGAAGAGCATGGAGATTTTTAATCTGAGCCACTGAAATGTGGCATTCTGCAGGAGAAATAGGACTGCAGATCCCAGAATGCTCTAGTGGTCTCTACCAAATCTAGATGAAGAATGTGATAGAACTGCAGTTTGTAGAAATGCCACTAGATGGCAGCTTTAGACAGAAAAAGATCTATTCCATCTACTGTATATAAAAGCATTACTTTGATCTCTTCTGTAGAAAACCAAATTTGGTAAATTGATAGCAGACCCAGGAAACATAGACAATCACCCCTAGCGCCAAATTTTGATAGATGCAGGAGCATTTCCACTCTCTTCTAGGCCTGCTGCCACCAGCTGCAGCAATAACTTGAGCAAAAATCAGTGTGAGGCCTGTGAATGAGTGTACAAGCGCATAGGTCTTGTGGCAGCTCACCTCTCATGCAGCAGGAAGCCATGGGTCCCCCACAGGCTCCGTGAGCATGGATGCTGACTTACAGGCTCCATCCTGTCATTGAGTCAAATTGTCACTGTGGCATCGCTGAAGAGGGCTGAGGTGGCACTGGCAGATTCACAGAATACCTGTATGATTTATAGTGGTCAGGATTCAGGAGGGAAGTGATGCAGGAAGGCAAGGAAAGAGAAAGACCTGAGTGTGTATGGGGGGAGGTGGTGGTGACAGGTACAGTATGCTTTCCTTTAGGTTCAATCATTCCCACCAGTCTGTCACTCAAATGGAATAATTCAAGCTGAAACAAGTGAAAGCTGGAACACCTTTACTGAATAGGTGACTTGTAGGTCCAACTGGTAACTATTTACATCTTGGTTCTAGAATACGGAAATTGGTAAAAACTTTCATGATACAGTCAAATCTATCGTGTCTTCATTGTGTTTCCCAACCTTTTCACACCAATTCTTTCAATTTTCGCGGTGAACTGTTCTGGGTCTCACCCTCTTCCAGCCAAGCTGTAACACTCCACTGGGGCTCCACCAAAAGCATAGTCCTTTATTCGCCCCACAGAGGTGGGTATCCACACTAACAGTCTTTGTCCCCTCCTGGTATCAACCTTCACGTGAAGGGTCCCTTTGTATTAATGCTCAGTAAGCCACCCAATCTCATTCTCTGCCCTCAGCACAAGGCCACCCTTTTTTCCTCGCTGGCAAACTCACTCTGACTTTCATCATATGAGCTGATCACACTTCCAAGAGTCTCCCTCAGTACTGGGGGCTCTTGCGGGAGGGCAGGATAACCAGAAACCCTGCTTCTTCTCCTGTCCTGCCTTTCATTTGCTCTTCCCTCCAACTAAACAGGTCCGGGCCTTCTAACTCGTGCCACACAGTTTTTCTATCTACATACGTAATCAATAACTCCCTAAAGAATCTCCCACCCTCTCTACAGCTGAGGCACTCTTGGAGGCAGGGGATTTCACATATGTATACCTGAAAGGTACATGTAGAGTTTCAAACAAGCACAAAAGAGTTCAATATTGGCTTGTAATGTGGTTAAATATACGAGGGTGGTTTGAAAAGTTTGGTAAAAAAGCAAGTTAAACAACATAGTCTCCATCGAGGGTTATACATTTGGTCGACAGGGACGGGAAATATGTAGCGCAGTGGTTAAAGCTACAGCCTCAGCACCCTGGGGTTGTGGGTTCAAACCCACGCTGCTCCTTGTGACCCTGGGCAAGTCACTTAATCCCCCTCATTGCCTCAGGTACGTTAGATAGATTGTGAGCCTGCAGGGACAGACAGGGAGAAATGCTTGAGTACCTGAATAAATTTATTTAAACCGGTCTGAGCTCTTCTGGGAGAACGGTATAGAAAATTGAATGAATGAATGAGTCCAGCGAGTAAGCTATTTTTCCTACGATACAAAAAAACTGAAAACTCGTTGGACTAAGGGGCTGATTCTACAAATGGGCGTCCAGATTGTAGGCAGCGGTAGGCGAGCTTAAGCGGCCACTTGGTGGAAGGGCAACAGTGGGGGAGGGGAGATATGCTCCTTGCTAAGAATGTCTCTGTACCCTACATGTCAGTTCTTGCAGAAAAGAACTGTTTCCATGATATCAGAAGTTGGTTGGACTTAGATGGACCTCTGGTCTTTTTTAAAAATTTAAGCCAATACTATGAAACGGAAGAGCAGGGAGATTTTTAATCTGAGCCTCTGAAATTTGGGATTCTGGGGTAGAAATAGGACTGCAGATCCCAGAATGCTCTACTGGTCTCTAAAGGTACCAAATCAAGATAAAGAATTTGATAGAAATGCCACTAGATGGCATTTAGGGCCGCAAAGGACACCTGAAATATAGGCCAGCAAACTGACTACATTTCAAACAGATGCGGCCGCTGAGCTGATCATGGCAAGGGAATATCCCTGTTGTTATCAGCTGAGCTGCTGTGGCAGGGCCCCTTCATAAGTCCTGCCGAAATTGGCAGGAGGGGTTCCCACTCCCTCCTATCTACAAACCTTTGCCCCCCTGTAGCAGCCGGGCAGGAGGGATGCCCACTCCCTACTGCCCCCAAACCCCACCATTGAAGACCAGCAAGAGGGATATCCACATCCTCATGCTAACCCCTCCCCAGAACCTCCAACCCTCCCGGAACCACTGACTCCCCGCAAACCAGCACACCCACAACACCTCCTAAATCTGGAGACCCCACCACCCTGCATCCTTACATCTAGCCTGACCCCCTTCCCCCTCCTTACCTCTGAGAAGAAAGTCCAGTCAGAGGGATGCTTACATCCTCAGGCAAGCAGCCAGCCACTCCAAAACAAGCCTTCCCTTCCTGGTGCATTATGTGTCTTTGACCTCCTTCCTGGTGCATTCTGGATACACTGGGAGTGGCTTAAGACTCTGCCAGATACCTAAGATCAATCTACCCTGACACTTCCCCTTACCTCTGAGAAACATCCTCTGAGGGATGCTTACTCCCTCCAGCTGGCAGGCTCTCCATACCAAAATGATGGGCCATCCCCTTCCTGGTGTATTCAGGGAGGGGCTAAGGCTCTGATTGGCCCATGGGAGTGACTTGTTGCTTTGGCTTCTTTTTTACAACATTTTTTGGGGAAAGGGAAGAAACCTAAATTGAGATTGGATTATATGATGGGGAGTTGGAAAAGGAGGGGGATGGGGGTACACAATCTTTATTTGTATAATTTGGCTTGTGGCCTTCTACATCTTAGAGATTGGTTTCCTAGGAACTTGGGAATATACATGGTGTGAGATGGAACGCTCTCTTTTTCGGCCTTTGAACCTTCAATTCTTCTACAAACACCTCTTTGTAATTGACCCATTGATTATAGGGATCATCTGATATTGAAATGTATGAAGTTGATATGGATTGCTTTGATGAAGGTTTGGAAAATTAAGGGACTGCATACTGACTCTCTTCCAATAGTGGGGAATTCCACCTTTCCTCCTGGTATGGAACAGGGCCCTATTCGCAGATGGGCAGATTCTTTCTTGGAACGTATAATTTCTTTTGCAGGAGAAGACAACAATATACTTTATGGACGTATTATTGACTAATTTGGGTGTGAGGCACAATTAGTTCATTATATTACCACACTGAAAAATGAAGGTTTGGACATTGAGAGTGGGATATAGACTGGGATCTTAGTTTGAATATCTGGAAGCTCTACCCTCAATTTCATACTTTAAAAAGACCCTTGATTATATCCACAAATGAGCTATAAACGGATTGCAGATAAGTGGACTGAGTGATTTGGAGTAGAAATTAGTGAGGTAATAATAGAAAAAGACTCTTCAATTAGGCATTTCATCAATTTCTAGCATTTATTATAGAGAGAGTCTATTTCGAATGGTTCAGGCTTTACATTTGGGTTGTATTGAGACAAGAATATGCCTAAAATGTAATTAAAAAAAGGATAATACATTGGGTCATGCTTTTTGGTTATGTCCCAGGAATTTGGAATTTTTGGAATGTTATTTGTGTTTTTCTTGGATCAATTATTTTATAGAATTGTGGTTCATTCCCCCCAGATGGTATTATTTCTTCAATGGGACAGGATTCTTAAGAAAGGGGTTAGGGAATTATTTCGTAAATCCTTTATTATAGGTCAAAAATGTATTTTACAAATTGATTGGAAGAAAGTCTACCCTCATTTTGGCATTTCACGCTCTTATGACATAACAAGAGTGGTCAATTCAATCTGATTGCATGAAATGGTCTAAAAATTTCCACGGAGAGTGGTGAGTTAGAGAGGAAGTAGAGATAACGGATAGATAACGTTTTCATAAGCATAGGATTCAAATTTATGATACATGCCTAAAGAATTCCACCAAAAGGTGTAATCCAGTAGAGAGGCTGACTTCCAATTCTTTAAGATGTGCATCAGAGCCACCATAAACATTGTATCAATAGTTTTGGGGGACAGGCTGAGTTGGCAAATTAGGGATGTTGTGATCTGATAATTATCATATCAAATACAAGATCCGAAGAGCAAGAAGTAGTGCATTTAATAGTAGGCCAAATTTTAGACCAAAACTGAAAATCCGGTTTACATCGAAATAACATATGATCAAGGGTGCCATCATTTTCCAAACAGTGCCAAAATTTGGGGTCAGATTTGAGATTTGCTTTCCATATACGAAAAGGAGTCCAAATAGCATGCCATGTAAGAAAGAACATAGATTGAGATATTCTTGATGATAACAGGGGTCGATTAGTGGCAGTCCAAAAAAGGTCCCAGTCAATATCTTGTAACGGTGTGGATAGCATGGGTTCCCAATGTTTCAGCGATTGAGAGGACAATGTGAAATGATGGTCACGCAGGATGTGATAAAATGTTGAGATAGCCTTACCAGCAGCCAGTATACAGACACACCATCGATGAACAGAGTTGAGGGTTGTAGTAGCATCAGCTATAGTGAGAGAGAGTGTAGCTATAGTCGAAGTCAGTAAAGACCATTGAGAAAAACAATTGCTTAAGCTGGGGAATGAACAGCAAAAATCAAAGAAAGTGATGAACGAATCAGATGTTCTCAGCTGAGCTATTGACCACACACCCGCAGCCTGCCATCTCCTCCAGGAGAACGATTTATGATTGTGTTTGAGTTTAGGGTTCTGCCACAGAGACATATCTAATCTAGCAAACATTGAGACATCAGCAGTAGCATCTAATGTGCGTAGGGCCATCTGCATTGCACTCAGTAGGGAATATAATTTTAAACGTCTAGGTAAGATCATTGTGCAGAGAATAGAGAGTGGATAAGGAGGGCATATAAAACCCTCCATTTCCAACCAAGCCGGAGGATTAGAAGAAGGAGGGCTCCATAATGATCTAGAGAGGCAATATGATAAAAATTAAAATCAGGGAGACTCATGCCACCACACAGCTTGGAAGCTTTCAACTTGCTCAATGCAATGCGAGGTTTCTTGTCCTTCAAGATGAATTTGGATAAAGAAGTATCAATCCAACGATAGAAAGATTTAGTACAATGTGAGGGGAGCATGGATAATATGTAAGTAATTTGAGGCGTAAGTGACATTTTGATAGAGGCAATCCTGCCCCACCAAGATAAGTAAAGAGGAGACCATTGTGTAGTCGTTTGTGTGACCAATTTTTTAATCCTAGAAATATTGAGATCCATTATATGTGAAGAATCTTTATGGATGAAGATACCTTAGTATTTGATAGATTCGGAGGTCCATTGGAAGGGAAAACGAGATAAATCAGAGGAAAAGATAAGACCATTTAATGGAAATAAGTTGGATTTTTCCCAATTAACAAGATATCCTGAGAACAGGGAGTACTTCTTGACTAAAGAGATAAGATGTGGTATGGAGGAGCAGGGATTCTGAGAAAGAGAAGTATATCATCAGCGTAGGCTGCAAGCTTAATTTGTCTGCAAGGAGTTTGAATGCCCTGTATGTCGGAGTTTTGTCGTATAGAAGCAAGTAAGGGTTCCAGAGCCAAATTAAACAATAGGGGAGATAGGGGGCATCCTTGACGAGTTCCTCGATGAAGCCGAAATTGGTTAGATGGTGAGTTATTAATCAAAATGCGAGAAGTGGGTTGCCAATACAATGTCTTGACCCAATTGAGAAAATATGGACCGAAATTAAGCCACTGAAGAACACGGATCAAGAAAGACCATTCTAACACGATCAAACGCCTTCTCTGCATCGATCGCTAGGGCCTACAATTGGGTCTCTCAGTAGTTTGGCGTGAGTGTTAATATGATGGAAAAGACGTAAATTATCTCCAACATAGCGATTTTTAATGAATCCCACTTGGTCAGTGTGTATAAGAATTGGAAATTACTTTATTTAGTCTAAGAGATAAAACTTTGGCTAGAATCTTATAATCTAAATTTAGTAGGGAGATTGGTCGATAATTCTTAACATGAATGGGATCTCTCTCAGATTTGGGGAAGACAACTATTGTGGCGTCAGCGAAATTATATTGCTTATCAGGATAATTATGAATAAAATTATAATAAGTGAGCATATAAAGAGCTAAAATATCATGAAATTTTTTAAAGAATTCGTTAGTGAACCCATCAGGGCCTGGTGCTTTATTATTGGCCAAAGAAGAGATGGCTCTTGTAAATCTCCGAAGTGGAAATCGGAATATCTGATTCAGATTTGACAGTATCATCCAGGGATGTATGATCAATAGTAGCCAAGAAGGAGTCAATGGATGAATCAGACTCTGAGGATTCAGAAGTGTAAAGTTTAGTATAAAAGCGCTCAAATTCTGTGGAGATCATATTTTCGTTAGTGACAATATTACCAGAGGAATTGTGAACGGCAGATATGTGAAGTTTTTTCGACCTATGTTTAAGTTAATTAGCGAGAGGGTTTCCCCATGATGTTATCACCCATATAATGACCAGAGGATTGGATAAATAAATCTTTTCTGGCTGTTAAGGAGATAAGAGTGTTGTATTCATATTTAAGTTTCAAAATTTGTTGATATATTAGGGGATCATGAATATGAGTAGACATGTGTTAAGACTCTAAAGTTTTGATGGAATGTTCTAAATGTCTCTCTTTTTGAAGGTGTGATTTTTTTTCTTCCATGCAGACAATTTAATAATTTCTCCTCTAATAGAAGTCTTATATGCCTCCCAGATGATGGCAGGGCATACATCGGGAATCGGCAGTATTAAACTCAAAAAATTCAGTTGTGAAAGTCCTTAATTAGCAACAATCTCATCATCTAGAAGAAGATGGTTGTTGAATCGCCAAGAAGGGGTGGTAGAAGTGACTGGAGAGGATGGTAAGATGCAGGGAGATAGCTGCATGATCAGTGAGAGTTATGGGATGGATGATAGAATCAGTTAAAGAGTGCAATAATGTGGTGAGGTAAGAAAATAGTCTAATCTGGAGTAAGTGTTGTGTGGATGAGAAAAATGAGAGTACTCCCTGTCCTTAGGATGCAGAATTGCGACAGGGGTCTATTAAGGAATAATTGGACTTGAGATTAAGTAATTCTTGGTGAGATTTAGATTTGGAAGGTTTACAGATGGAGGATCTATCCATAAAAAGATCCTGGGGTTGATTAAAGTCACCTCCAATAATAATTGAGCAAGTTGAATAAGGCAATAATCTAGTCTGAAGGTCTCTGAAGAATTCCGGATGATCCAAAACCGGGGCATAAAATATTAAGAAAAATAAATTCAGAGGAGTGCAACACAGCATGAATGAGACACCATCTTCCCTCCAAGTCAGCATCATGAGACAGAATGTTTAAGGGCACATTGTCATGAATAAGAATGGAAACTCCATTCTTTTTATGAGGAGCTGCTGAGGAAAAGAAGTGGGAGTAAATTTACTTTACTAGTAAATTTGTTAGCAGACGTAGATGGAAGATGATGTGCAATTTTCTTTCTCTTGATGGGGTGATTAAGCCCATTCACATTATAGGAAATAATGTGTAAAATCAGCCATGTATAAGTATACAATGAAATACGACAATAAAAACCATATAATCATTTAGTATGCAAGTATATAGTTAGATATTGACCACTCTGAGAAAGCAGGAAAAGGCATGGAAAAGAAAAACAAAAAAAGGATATACCTAGAAGAATAGCACGTGCGAAGGCAAGGAACACAGCCATAGCATGTGCAGAGTATATAATAATATGTGGGTATTCCTGATGGAGCAAGTGAGAAGTACCTGGGGCAATCCGAGGAAAGCACCACTCAGGACATGAAAACTAAAATCTTGTGTGGAGAAAAACAGGTGGAACATATCAGGCGTGTGTCACATCACGCATAAGCAAGAAAAGCAACCAGAAACCTGCAGTCATTGCATCTTCAGAGAATCCAGAAATGTGCTGAGATCTTCCGGATCTGTATAAGTGGTTGTACGGTTGATGTAGGTCACCTTCATAGTTGCAGGGTAGAAGAGGCCATATTTGGCGGCCAAATATCTTTAAGGCCTTGTCGATGGGAAAGAAACGCCTTTCTTTTAAGATGCAGTAGATTTTGCCAGATCCGGGACAATGTAAAATCGCTTGCCCTGGTGAAGAAGTTGCGGGTGCATTTTTTGCAGCTGTAATGAGTAGTAGAGCATGCTGGACCGAAGTATTTTGGCCACTATAGGTTGCAGCGTCTTGACTGTTGGACAGCAGGTTTGGAGGGCAAACGATGTGCACGCTCTATTTCAAGCGGCAAATCAAAGGAAAGGCCCAAGGTTTTAGGCAGAAATTCAAGTAAGAAAGTGGCCACATCCGAGCCCTCCGAAAGCTCCGGTAAGCCGATAATTCTTATATTCGATCGCCCACTGCGATTAGAAAGGTCCTCAAGATCTCGTTGTAGATTAGAGATCAGTTTATCATGTTATCCACTAGCTGGAATTTCGTTTGCGCTATGAGAGAGTGAGCCTCAAGCGCATCGATGCGATGACGGGCATCAACAAACTGAGAGTTGAGAGACTCAATTTCCTCACAAATTATCTTGGTTTCAGCTTTCTGTGCTTGCGCTATCAGCTTGACCGCTCTAATCTCTTTTAACAAGAGATCCAAGTTCGGGTCCTCTGGCTTAGCCGCCATTTTATCTGGCGAGCCCGGGTCTGTCTTCGGCCGTGTTGCCGCTCATGGGAGCATTTAAGGGGTTTCACCTTTAACAGGCTTCGGCGGAGTCATTGCCGTGAGATTATGTTGGCAAAACTTTGGTAAAAGCTTATATTAGTCACCTGATTTCTCTGCAGAATCTGTTATTAGAAAAAGTCGAGTGGAGGAGCGATTACCCTATGCGTAATGCTCAGCGCTCCAGTCAGGCTCCGTCCCCCGGGAGGCTGCATTTAAAATGTAAAAAGGCTGTACTCTCAATCTGTGGCATAGCAAGGGTAGGAGGTGCCCAGGGCGGTGGTCTCCCCCCCCCCCACTCCTTCCCCACCCCCCTACTCCACAATTGCGCTCTCCTTCCCCCCAGGTATCTCTGTAAATCTTCGCTAGTACATTGGCTTCTCCAGCATGTTCTTCACATCAGCGTTGGTTTCCCTCTGACATCACTTCCTGGCCCCGTGACCCGGAAGCGATTCAGGAGAGGAACCAGTCTGGCGTGAGCAACAGGCAGGAAAGTTGTTCATGCTGGTGAAGATCTACAGAAGTATGAGGTGGAGAGGGGAGGGAAGGCACAAGCGTGGTGTGGCAGGGCAGAAAGGTGCTGGCTTCCCCATCGAGAGGGTGGAAGAGGAGCCTGTAGTCCTCATTCTCCCTGTACTTCTATATGCAGGACACTAAATCTCAGTAGAAGGGCTGACAGCAGAAAGATTACTACAGAATCATATGTGCTTCCAAGAAAAAGGAACCTCACAAGGGAGGGGCAGCGATCTGGATTTCCTCCCAGATCCAAGCAGAAGGGCTAGAGATAAAAAGGAAAATATGGGGAGGTGGGGAGGGGGGATTTGATGTACTAATATTTCTGGCATGAATATTCCTCTGCTGACTTATCTAGGCCTCATAGGTGATTTCTAGTATTGTAAGGTATGCGTTTTGGTTATCTGTGATTGAATTGATTTATTCATGTGTTTTTTAATTTTGTTTTCTTTATATTTGTCCATATATTAGTAAAATAAGACTTTAGGACTCCGTGCCAAGTCTTGATAATTTTAACCTATTTGGATATCAATCAAATTCCCTTGGACTGCTCTGCTCTCTTTTGGGCCCTCATTTCCTGCCATAGTGTGTGAGCAAAGCATTATGTGAAATGTAGTCTAATCCATACTGCAGCCACTCCTGCTTTGTTTCTAGTGGTCTTTCTCCTAAGGACCGCCTCCCTTTTCCTCTCACCTAAGCTTGAGTCCTTGGTCTCACTGCTGTACTTCCTTGTCCCTCTACCGCCTTTGCTCTGATAGGTCTCTCTGTTACTGTTTGCCTATTGGTTCCCTCTTCTTCCCCTAGGCTTCATCCTAAGCAGTGATGAGAGGAAACCTTTCCTCTGACAGCAAGATGACATTTGTGGATCGCCTGGTTAATGTGCTCTCATCACTGCTTAGGATGTCCGAGCCATGGTAAGTTGAAAAATAGGTTTGCCTGCAAAGGAATTGTTATAAGAGCTAATAGGAAAAAAACTAGGACCTTATTAAAATGAGCAAAGGTGGGAGTCGAACCAGGGAGTTTCAGAGGTCAGAGCTCAGAACAGGAGCATTACCGTGTTGAGCTACAAATGCTTTCTTGTGCTTATAGCAGTTTGGATTTGCTTATACCGCTTACTGCAGTTGTATATTATTGTTTTCTTCACCATTTCAGAAATGTATACTTTACCATGATAAAAACTAACAAAGTATGCCATGTTTAAAAGGAGAAATATAAGATGCGTTGAACTCAAATTCTTAGCATGGATGGGGGAAAAGTTTATTTTTCTGCTACACAGCAAAAGGTGTACAGTAATATTATATTCAACTCCTATAAGAAGTGGAAAGCATCATCAAAGTGCACCTGGAAGGCAGATATGCCACAAGTAAAAATACAGGCTGGGATTTGAACCCTCAAAGGCCCGGAAGATTGGTAGAGAGAGTGCCTTTCCTCACTGACCTACAGCTCCAATGCCTCTGGCTCCCTTGTCATATCATATCTTAGTGAAGTGCTAAGGGAAAAGGAGTTTAGCTATAATGTCATAGTAGGCTGAGACAAAAAAAGTGGTAGCTCAATGGTTAAAAGCGCTGCTTTCACTGAGCCCCAAACCCATATTCCCAAGTGTGCTTGAATGCATGTGAGGTGGAGCTCTGTTTTTTCTCACACGCTAATCTTCATTCTAAGCACTGTAACTAATGCATATGTGACTGTAAGTAATCTGTTCCATATTAGCGTTATTTGTGCTGCAATTCTTTAATACATATTTGATATTTGTTTTCTACTTGAAAACTTTCCAAATCTTTAGGCATTCCTTTGCTTAAACTTATTTGAGTTCATCCTGATATGAATACCTAATGAAGCACAGACAGCTCAGTCAAGCAGCTGTAGCTCTATCGGTTAGGAGCCAGCCTGTGCTCCTAACATCCAGAGGTTGTGGGTTCTACACCCAGCACATCTTTTAATTGTGGCATATTACTTTGGAAGATGCAGATTGATGAGGTCACAATGAGGTCAGTTTTGTGCAACTGAAGACCTCCATTTTGCAATGAGGGAAGCTGGAATGTTAAGGTGTGTATCTGTTTATTCTCTTTTTAAGTGCTGATAATGTGTGCTGGTTTTTCTTTGCTTTTAAAAGAGAGCTGATTGCAGTGCTGTTTGTTGAGAAAAAAAAGGGGGTTGTAAAAGCCATGTGTAAATTATATTATGGTTCGGGCTGAAATGTGGTTTGTTATCCATGCAATATAATGTGTTTCCATTGTTATGGTGTCATTATATTTATTAGGACAGAGAAAAAGATGAAAATTACCTATTGAAATTCACTATTGGAATTATTGATGAAAAAACACAGCGGACGTCTGCCTCGCGTGTAACAAAGAGCCGCAATTACGATAGTTGAAACGGCATTGAAATCCAAGTTAGACCAGGGTTTCTTACGTCTACATAATTCACGATATTTAGACGCAGGCGTTCGCTCAGGTAGCGCCTATCTAGTGTCCCCATTTGGCACGCCCACGGAATGCCCACGGAACGCCCACGTCCAGAGCTGGAGACGGGACTATGCTTTCGATAGACGTCAGTTCGTCAAGTACTTCATAGGGACGTCTATGTGTCGTTAATTACCCAATTAACATTAATTAAGACCCTTAACTCCGTAATTATTCACTTACATCGGACGTCCAAAGCACGCCTAAGTTAAACGCAGTAATAGAGAATTTACTCCAAAATGTTGATCTCTACTACTATACCTTTATGCATAAGAACATAAGAACATAAGCATGGCCTCTGCCGAGTCAGACCATGAGTCCATCATGCCCATGCAGTCCCGCTCCCGCAGCGGCCCCCTCAGGTCCATGATCTTATACCTAAAACATTCTATTCCTTAATCCTTTAATAACCTGTAGTGTAACCCTCTAACTATACCCTTCAATCCCCTTTTCCTTCAGGAAATCATCTAATACCATTTTGAAACCCAAAATCGTACTCTGCCCTACCACCTCCTCTGGTAGCACATTCCACCACCCTCTCAGTGAAGAAGAACTTCCTAGCATTTGTTTTGAATCTGTCTCCTTTCAATTTTTGCGAATGCCCTCTTGTTTTTGTTGCCCCTGCTAGTCTGAAGAATCCTGTCCCTCTCTACCTTCTCCATACCCTTCATGATCTTATAAGTTTCTATCATGTCCCCTCTAAGTCTCCCGCTTTTCCAGGGAAAAAGCCCCAGCTTCTCTAGACTTTCAGCATATGAAAGGTTTTCCATGCCTTTTATCATCCTTATTGCTCTTCTCTGGAACCTCTCGAGTATCGCCATATAGTTCTTAAGGTACGGCAACCAGTATTGAATGCAGTACTCCAGATGCGGGCGCACCATCGCCTGGTACAGTGGCAGGATAACTTCCTTCGTTCTGGTAGTGATACCTTTTTTGATAATGCCCAACATTCTATTCGCCCTCTTTGAGGCCGCTGCGCATTGTGCCACCGGCTGCATTGTCCTATCCACTAAAACCACCAAGTCCTTTTCCAGTTTGCCTTCTCCCAGTACCATCCCCCCATCGTGTAGTTATACATCGGGTTTCTTTTCCCTATGTGCAAGACTTTACATTTCTCCACATTGAAGCTCATCTGCCACTTGTCTGCCCACTCACTCAGTTTGTTCAGGTCCCTTTGTAGTTCTTTGCATTCCACCACAGTTTTAACCCTACTGGAGAGTTTTGTGTCGTACCGCGAATTTTATAACTTCGCACTTCGTCCCTGACTCCAGGTCATTTATGAATATATTGAACAGCAGTGGTCCCAGTACTGACCCCTGCAGGACGCCACTCGTGACCCCTTTCCAGTCAGAGTAGTGTCCCTTTACTCCTACCCTCTGTTTCCTGTCTGCCAGCCAATTTTTGATCCTATCTGTGCACTTCCCCTTCCACACCGTGGTTCCACAGTTTCCCTTAGTAGGCGCTCATGGGGTACCTTGTCGAAGGCTTTTTGGAAGTTCTCTATCTCTATTTTTCTTTCTTTATTACTCTTCTAATTGTCATTTTTCATGGTACTTTAGTTAGATTGTGAGCCTTCGGGACAGTAAGGGAATTTCTAAGTACCTATCTTACTTATAATTTTAATGCACCAATATATCATTGTAACCCGTTCTGGGCTCTTTTGGGAGGACGGGCTAAAAATCGAATAAATAAAATAATAAATATGCGATTGTCTAAGGGGTCACCTCTGTCCAATTGTTCGCTTATCCCCTCAAAGAAGTGCAGTAGGTTCGTTTGGCATGATTCTTTCCTTTACAAAAACCATGCTGGCTTGTTCCCATCAGATTATTTCTTTCTATATGCTCATTGATACTGTCCTTGATCTTTGATTCGGCCATCTTCCCTGGAACTGAGGTTAAGCTCACCGGTTCTGTAGTTCCCTGGGTCGCCTCTTGATCCTTTTTTAAAGATAGATGTAAACATTCGCTATCCTCCAGTCCTCCGGAATTACCCCTGTTTTCAAGGATAGGTTGCAAATCTGCCTGCAGCAACTCTGCTGTTTCGTCTCTGAGCTCTTTCAGTATTCTCGGGTGGATTCCGTCTGGGCCAGGAGATTTGTCAGTTATTTAATCTATCTATCTGTTTGAGTACGTCTTCGAAGCTTATCTCCATGTATGATAATTTTCCCTCTATGATCCCCTTGAAGATTTTTCCAGTTCCGGCATGTTGGATGTGTCCCTTCTTTGTGAAGACTGACGAAAAGAACGTGTTTAGTCTGTCTGCCACCTCTTCTTCCTCCCTTCACCACTCCCTTCCTGTCTCCCTCATCCAGAGGTCCCACCTCCCTCCCCTCGCTAACTGTTTTCCTCTCACATATCGGAAGAATGTTTAAAATTCCGTGCTTCCCTGTGCAAGTCTCCCTTCATACTCTTTTTTTTGTTTTTCTGACCACACGATGACATTCTACACACCATGTAAATGTACACGAATTCACTGTTATGTAATTTATCTAGATAATTCTTTATTACGCAAATTCTTTTGGTAATTCCTATAATTTGTATTCCGCTTGAACAATATATAATGTATAATGTACTCGAAATTAATTTTCCTATGAACTGTTTTCCTACCTTCTTCTACTCTATGTTTATAACCTAACTAATTTATTTTTCTCAAGTACTTTAGCAAGAATGTGAGCCTTTGGGACAGTCAGGGAACTCTAAGTACTTTTCTCTTCATCTTAATTAATCTTACTTATTGCATTTCTTCTGGTTTCTACTGTAAACCGCTTAGAACCTCACGGTACAGCGGTATATAAGAAATAAAATTCTTCTTCTTCTTCTTTTGATGCTTCCTGTGCTCTTTCCAATTTTCCTCAGTTTTTTCCTTTTTCCACTTCCGGAATGATTTTTTTTCTTGTCCCCTATCACATTCTTGACTTCATTGGTTATCCATGCCGGGTCTTTTGCTTGATTCTTTTTGCACACATTTCCTAAATCTGGGTATATATATAGGTTTTGCGCTTCGTTTATCACGCCTTTGAATAAGGACCAGGCTTGCTCCACTGTCTGTGCTTTCCTGGAGCTGTTCCTGAGTTTCTTCTTCACCATTTGTCTCATGGCATCATAGTACCCTTTCATTGAAGTTTAAACGTTGTTGCAATGGTTCTCTTCCCCTTTGGCACTCCTATTTCCACTTTGAACTGGATCATGTTATGATCACTGTTTTCCTAAATGGTCCCACTACTTCCACTTCCTTGGCAGGTCCATTCAGCCTGATTGAGGATTAGATCCAGAATTAGCCGTCCCTCTCGTTGGTTCCCTTGACAAGCTGTTCTAAGAAGCAGGTCCCCGTACAGCCTCCAGGAACTTCCGTTTCCTTTGTACATTTTGAAACTCCAAGACTCAGTGTATCCTGGGATAGTTGAAGTCTCCCGTTATTAATAACTATGGTGTTAAAGTTAACATAAAATGGGCCACTTTCAAAGATTATTTGGACTCTCTAAAATTTTCCTAATTCTACATACAGTACTACTTCTCTATTTTTCAACTCTCCCTTCTTTCTTCTTTTCCGGTCTGGCCTCTGGGGGATCTCCTCCTTTTCTCTCGCTTGATATTCAACTTTTTCCTCCCTAATAGTCCTCCCTTCTTTTTTTTTCTTTTCTTTCCTCCCCCCTTTTTATAAACTCTCCTCCTATTTTCCTTCATTGTAACACAAAACCCAGAGAAATTATTTTCATATTTATACTTTGTCTTGTATAGTTATGGAACTTCTCTGCTAAAATTATTGTGAATGTCCATTGTAGATATTGCTTTGTTTTTTCATTTTGTATTTTGGAAAATTTTCAATAAACTTTCTTGCAAAAAAAAAAAAAAAAAAAATATTGTCTGCTTTTGGGCAATACATTGCACATCTGCATGGTTTTTGGAGCCAACTTGTGAAGGACTTTGACAGCCAACTTTTCACAATTCAAATAAATATTTTTTTTAAAGAAGCTCTAAATTTAGTATAGGTAAGTTCACAGTGAAGTTCATTAGGTAGAGTTCCATAGATCTGGCACCAATGTGAAAAGGCATAGTTTTGAGTCTATTTTAATCTAACCAAATGAGTCAACGCTAGCATCAATCTATTCAAAGTTGACAACCGCAGTGATTGAGGAGGTTTATATGAAACAAGTAATCTTGCAAGATAATCAGGCTGCCCCGCTGGTCAATACCTTGAAAGCCAAAGTTAGTGCTTTATGCATCAGCCTAAATTTAATCGGAAGCCAATGATATTCCCTAAACAACGGGAGTTTACATGATCATACCTCTTAGCATTTGTAATAACTCTAATGGCTGCGTTTTGAACTGTCTGTTATTTTCTTAGAGAAGCCTGAGGAAGTCCCATATAGATAGTATTACAGTAGTCCAATTTTGACGTAGCCAGCACATAAATGAGAGATTCCTATCGCATGACTTTCTAATTCTTCAGAAGTCTTTCATGAGGTACTTTCTCAAATAAATGCTTTTTGAAAATCCAAATACACAATATCCGTGGCATAGTGAAGAGGGACAGTCCACCCCGATCGCCATGTTGGGGGGGGGGCGCTGACACCCACACTCCACTCCATCCCGTTTCTTCCACATTCCTCCCCTCCACAAACGTGCCCTCCTTCCCTTCCCCCATACCTCTAATGGAAGTTGTATTACAGCTCTTCATGACCCCATTGGCTCTCCCACTGACATCATTTCCATGTGCCTGCATTGTGAGGTGATAGAGCATTATTGTTATGACGGCAGAAAAAGGGCCAAATGGCCCATCCAGTCTGCCCATCCACAGCATCCACTATCTCCTCCTCTCCTTAAGAGATCTCACACTCTCTTAAATTCAGCTACAGTCTTTGTGTCCACCACCTCCACCAAGAAACTATTTCAACGCATTCTGCCACCCTTTCTGTAAAGAAGTATTTCCTTAGATTATTCCTGAATGTAACACCTCTTAACTTCATCCTATGTCCTCTTCTTTCAGAGCTTTGCTTCCTTTGAAAAAGACATACCTCTTGTATGTTAACGTCACAGAGTTATTTAAACATCTCTATCACATCCTTTCTCTCCTTCACAATCATATCTTTTTTTTTTTTTATTTTTTCATATTTATCAAATTTTACATTTTATAAATCAAGTATCCACTTGTACAGAAAGTTGAAGAAAAGCAGGAAAAATAATACTCATAGGTAAAATACATAATAATCAACTAAAATAAAAATAAATGTTTAGCTTAAATTCAGCTCAAGTCCTCTAAATTAGATCCAAGAAGGATGAGGCGGTCATATTAACAGATGCTACAAATATCAATTCAAATATTAGGAAAAACTAAGTCCCTAGCTGAGGAATGGATATCATTTATTCAAATACACCTCGCTTGATTTCCCTTCATCCAGTCGTGTTCCTGCCAGAAAAGCTGTCAACTGAATGGCTCAAAGAATACATATTTCTTCATATGGTACTCGTATTACACATTTGCAAGGGTGTCATAGGAAAAAAAGTCCCTCCAAGAGATATAACACCTGGCTTCATCAAAAGATAATTCTTGCCTTCTTCTCTGGGTTTCCCGTGCCAAATCTGGGAACATTAATATTTTATGTCCAAGAAATTCTTTTCATTTTATTTCTTAAAGTACAATCTAAGCAACCAGTTTTTATCTGGTGCAATGAGCACCGTAAGAAGCATATGTTGCCGGAGATGCAAGCTACTCTATCCGAAAGTTCCAAGATTGCTGAAACATTAAGTGGTTGATTGTCCTCCTGTTGTTTAAGTGGTAATTTAGTAGTTTTCATTGGTAAGTAATATACTTGAGTAAATGTGGTAAATGTATCCTCTGGAATACCCAAAATCTCTACCATATAACGTTATCAACATATCTCTAGGTGTCACAGAGGCTATCTTAGGAACAATTAATCAAGCGGAGATTATTTATTACGAGAAAAGTTCTCCAAAGTTTCCAATTTTCTGCACATACTTGTGTATCTTTTTACCATTGCTTCATTAAGCTGTTTTGATGCTTTTTAACTCCTGTTGTATATTCACAATTGAGTTCTTGGATTCATCAATTTTCAACTTTTATATTTTTTATATCATTTTCTTGAAGAGTAATTTTATTTTCCAGCTGCAAAAGCTGGCGCTTAACAGACTTGGCCAGGTCAGCAACTAAATCCCAGATTGAGTCCAGTGTTACTTCTCTGGGTTTTCAATAACATATGAAAGATTAGAAATTTGAATAGTCTCAACCGGTTATCAGCTGTATTCTGGCAATCCTTCTGCTGGGCTGAAATGATCCCTGATGTTTCCAATCCTCTGTACTATCTTGGACTCACCTGAAATACTCAGGGAGTCCATCTCCACGCTCCCCTCTCTGTTCTTCCTGGCCTCCGAGGGTAGATGCTTGCCTCCTTCCGGAGCTCCTCCACTCGTGGGGAGCTGGTAACCTGAGGAGTGTGGAGGAGGTGCCCTAGCGTAGGGGCTAAAGCGTAGTCTCTAGCCCCAAGGAGATCACCTCATTTCCGCCTCTCTGAGGCGTCTCCAGGCGGGGGGGGGGGGGGGGGTGTGCCGACGCTGCCCGGGATATTCCTGCATCCGACGCAGGATGCTCTTCGATATTAGCTGAAAGAGGGGACCGCTGAAGCGCCGCGATGGCTCCAGCGGCGCTGCGGCCTCTCCTCTTCGGCATCTCAAGTAAGTAATCTCTCCATAAAGAAAAATTTTCCAATCAGTCTTCTCCGGCGTGCTACTCAGCGTCCGGGATCGTCGGCCATCTTGGATGCCTCCACTTTTACCCACAATCATATCTTTGTGTTCATGCCTTGTGTAATCATGTCTTGTGTTAGTTACCCAGGTTTGTTCAAATGGGTGGGATAGAAAATTGAAATAAAATTTTGGAAACTGTGCCCACTGAATGCCTCTTAGTACTTTCAGATCCAAGCCCGAGGTTAAGAACATGACAGTTATTCTCCACTCTATATAAATGTATTCTTAATGTGATTTGGTCTGCTAGAGAGAGATGGGGCTATGTAAAGTGGGATTTTTTAAAATTAGATATTCAGTACAAGAGAGCAAAATGTTTTTACAGAAGTAAAGTTCTGGTGCTGATGAAACGACTGGCTGATCATAATTTAAGTTTCAAGTTTTATTTAAAATTTGATTACACGCTTATAAAAAATTCTAAGCGATATACATCGATTAAAATGAGGGACATGTAAAAATGTACACATCTGGACATTCTCAAAACTAGACTGACTAGAAAAACAAGTTGGAAAAGAGGGAAGAACTATAATTTTATATGGGTGTTAGGTCAAAAGCGCGCTGGGACAAAGGCGCGCCCAGACAATTAAGCGCAGCGCGGTGGGGTGCGCGCCACAAGAAAATTTACTGTTTTTAAGTGCTCCGACAGGGGGGCGTGGGGGGAATCCCCCACACTTTACTTAATAGAGATCGCGCCGCGTTGTGGGGGGCGTTGTGAGGGGTTTGGGGGGTTGTAACCTCCCACATTTTACTGAAAACTTCACTTTTTCCCTGTTTTTTAGGGAAAAAGTTAAGTTTACAGTAAAATGTGAATCGGTTACAACCCCCCAAACCCCCCATAATGCCGGCGCGATCTCTATTAACAAAAACTGGGGGGGCTCCCCATCAAAAACCCCCGTCGGATCCCCTAAAAACTGTAATTTTCTTCCCGCGCGCGCCTCCGTCTTTCGCTCAGTTGTCGGCGCACACCTTTTGTCTTTCGCGGAGTTGTCTATGAACCATTTTATAGTAAAGGAGACATTTAAGGGATGAACAAAAGGAGGGTTGAGTAAAAAAGGAAAAAAAAAAAAAAATCTAAGGAGCCCTAATGGTTAGGTAAGTAAACTGACCCCCCTCTTCTACAAAGCCGCACGGCAACAGCCCCAAAGCCCTTTAAATCTCTATGGGCTTCGGGGCCGTTACAGCGCGGCTTTGTAGAAGAGGAGGCAAGTGTTGCTAATGCCCACTTAGGGCTCCTTTTATCAAGCTGCGGTAGGCGGTTAACCGCGTGAAATACCGCGCGTTTGACTGCCTGCCGCGCTAGTCGCTAACGCCTCCATTGATGAGGCGTTAGTTTTTTGGTATGCCGCGGGGGTTAACGCGTGATGAAATGTCCGACGCGCTAACCCCCGTAGCGCACTTTGATAAAAGGAGCCCATAGTTTTCAAACGCATCCTTACTTATGTGAAAAATGTATATTTTACATATCCTGCAATTCTATGCGGAGTACAATGAAACATCTAAACAGTAAGAAAATAACAAATTACAGCCGTGGAGGGGCATAATTAAAAGAAATGTCTAAGTCCGTTTGGGCCTCTGTCGCCCACAGTCGACCACGGGAAAAGGTCCATTTTTGAAAAATATGTCCAATATATATATATTTAAAAAAAAAAAAAAATCATCCAACTGTATGTCCAGCTGTCTGATCGTCCAGACCTCTAAGTCCTTATGCAGGTCGGGAATATAAGGTCTCTGCGTATGCAGATGATAATTTTGCTTCATTTGAGGAATCCTAGAAACTTCCATCCCGCATTTACTGGATTTGATGACCGATTTGGCAAATTTTCTGGATATAAAATAAATTGGAGTCAATCAGAGGTTCTTCCGCTAAATGTACACTGTCCAAAAGGATTACAGGTATTGATACATTCCCTTTTCTTTGGAAGGAAGAGGGTATAAAATATTTAGGTATTTGGGTTCAAAAAACGCTGGAAGAGACGATGAAAGTAAATGAAAAATCTTTATTGCTGAAGTTCACAGAAATGGGTGAGCAATGGAACCCATTGCATCTGTCTTGGTGGGGGAGAGTTCAAACGGTTAAGATGATGATTTTGGCTGTGGTTTGCTACCAAATGGGCATGTTACCAGTGTTTTTCCAGGGGTCCTTTTACAATAAATTAAATAGTATTCTTACTAAATTTATTTGGCTGGGTAAAACTGCAATAATTGCTTTAGTATCTTTGCAAAAACCAATTGTGGCGGGTGGGGTAAATTTTCCCAATTTTTCTAAGTACCATCAGGTCTATATAATAATAATAATAATAATAATATAATAACTTTATTTTTATATACTGCCAACAATCTTGCGACTTCTAGGCGGTTTTACAATAAAAGAAACTGTTTACAATACAAGAAACTGAAAATACAATAAAAAAAAAGAGAAACTTTACATACAGCGAATTGAAGAGTATAACAGTGAATATCCCGTACAACGAATTAAAGAGTATTGCAGTGTACATCTGATAACATTAATTATGTTAACGTCATTTTGTGTGTTGCATGGCCAGGAAGTGCCAAGTTGTTTAAACAGAAGTAGAAATGTTCCGTAAGTTGAATAGAGTGTTCATATTTAGTGATTGCAGTTCAGGTATGTGGTGATGTTACGAGGGGGATTGATGTTCCGGTTCGTTACCTAGGTATTTCAGGAATAGGTAGGTTTTTAGGTGTTTCCTGAATTCTTCATAGTTGTTTGTGTGCGCAATTAGTTTTTCTAGGTCTTTACCCCATATGGCTGCTTGATATGATAGCAGTTGTTGATGGTGTCTCTTATATTTGCACCCTCTGGCCGGTGGGGAGACAAATTTCATGTGTGTTTTTCTTTCATGTTTATTGGTTGGGAATGAGAAGAGGTCTGTGATGTATTTTGGGGCTAGACCGTTTAATACTTTGAAGCAGAGAGTCACGTGATGTGCTGAGCCGAGCAAGACGTGCCTTGCTCGTGCTCCGGGGCCCCGAATCTCTCAAACCCTGACATTTCTGGTTTTTGTCGGCCCACGCATCTTCGGAACTTTTGGACCGTGCATGGACCGGTTTGTGCAACCGACTAGCCCGGTCATGAGCAGCAAATCGAGTCGTGCCACTAAAGACAGGGAGACCCGTTTGACGCGGCCTGATCCGAAAATGGCAGCGGGGGACCTGGGTTCCGCGCTCCCCTTGTCTGAGGCGCATATAGCGGCGCTTTCGGCTTCGGTGGTGCGAGCGCTGGACTCCCGATTTGATCATCTCTCGAGCCAGTTAACGTCGCTTGATGCCCTACTGGGGGAGACCACCAGGCGCACGGGAGAGCTGGAGAGCCGTGTCTCGGGAGTTGAGGACACGTGTTCGGCCTCCGCCGCCGATCTGGTTTCCATGAAGGCACAGCTCCAACGCCAGGCCGACAAGCTGGAGGACCTCGAGAATCGCTCGAGGCGGGACAACTTGCGCCTGGTGGGTCTCCCGGAGACGGTCCCCGACGCCCGACTTCTCTCCTACTTTGGAATCCTGGCTCCAGGCGGCGCTTGCCGCTCCCAACTGGCGTGGGACCGTTGCGGTTGGACCGCGCACACCGCCTGGGTCGGCGCTCAGATGATCGGGAGCGGGCTCGGGTTATTATCTTCAAAATACATAACTCGGCTGTTAAAGCGGAGTTGATGAGACGTACAGGCTAAAGCGGAATACCTTATCGTTTGAGGACTCCCCTGTGCGGCTGTTCCAGGACTACTCCCCTGCGCTCCAGGAACGCCGGAGGCGCTTCTCACCGGTGTGTTCGGCTCTCTACGATCGAAAAGTTCGCTTCCAGCTTCTTTACCCGGCGCAGCTCAAGATTTGGACTCCTTCGGGCTGGCGTATGTTCCCCACTGCTGAATGCCGCGCAAAACTATCTTGACGCGCTACCGGGGGAAGCGGGGCCCTCTTCGGCCCCCTGAGTTTCCGGTCCTGGCTGCTGAGCTACCCTAGCACTCATCTGTGGAGCGCTTCTCTTCTAGATCGACAGTCCCGGCCTCGAGAATGGGATGGCCCCCTGCTTCCCTTCGTGCCCTCTGGCATGCTGGCCCGTGTTGGATGGATTCTACTCCCATGTTTGTTTTAGTTGCGACATTTACTTTGCCCTCTGTCTTTTATGTTGTCGCTTCCTGATATACCCGGCCCCGCACTTTGGCAACGCCGGTTCTCCTTGCTAGGTTGGCTGTTATGTTATGTTACAAGGTTTGCTTGGGGATCTAGCGGGCCGGCTGCCTGGGTGTGGGGCCTGAGGGGGCCGTTGCCATACCTCGCTCCTGACACCTTCGTAGGAGGGTGACCTCTCTCGGGCATTGCCTGGGGGGATGATCGGCTTTGGAAGGTTTTTCCTGAGCCTCCTACTCACCCTTTCCCCTTTTGGTGGGCCTATGGGTACTGGCTTCCTGTTGGTTTTAGTTTGGACGCAGATCCTGTCTGGTTGGGCTGCTCGTGGAGTCTGGTGTGGCTTTGGTCCTGCTGTGAATGTGTTTGACTGGTGTGTCTGTTGGGGGTAGAGCCTGCTTGTTTTTCTTGGATTAAATGGACTTTGCATGGTTTGGGGGCCGCTTCTCAGTTTTTGTTTGTTGGGCCTCTGGCGTGCTGCTGGGATGCGAGGGAGTGCTGTACTATTGGCAGTTCCAGGCTTCTTTGTTCCTGTGGCTTTCTGCCCTGCCGCATTTGTGGCACCTGTGTCTGCTGCCTATGCTGAGGTTTGTTTGATTGAATGGATGCGTGTGGTGGAGCTTGGGGTGCTTGTGTTGGGTGTGGGATTGGGGATTTGGGGCCCCATAACCATCTTTGTGTGACTCCTTTTTGTTCCACTTCTGTGGAACGGTTTCTTTCTTGGGGTTGGAGGGGTTGGGATGGGTTGGGTGCTGGAAAGGGTATTGGGATGGGGTGGGGTGGGTTGGGTTGGATTGGGGGGGTGGGGGGTCCTCCTTCTATGGGGTTTGCTTTTGTTACTGCCTGGAATGTTATTGTGGGTTTCCTCTTGGATTATTGCTATTGTGTGTTCCTGCTCTGGGGGGTGGCTGGGCCCTTGGGGTGGTTTTTCAGTCTTTTCTTTCTTCTCTTATGTGCCTTTTTCTAACTTAGGACCTGAGTTACCCCGTTTAGACTCACCTCTTGGAATGTGGGGGAATTACCTTTTCATTTTCTGGCTCTACTTCTCTCCTGCTTTTCTGCCATGAGTACCCCATTTAGAATTACCTCTTGGAATGTTGGGGGGATCACGTCGCCTGTCAAGAGATCCAAAATACTTGTTGCTCTCCAACGCTACCGATCTGATATTGCTTGTCTACAGGAAACTAGATTGACTGATGCAGAACATCTTAAGTTGCGTCGTTCTTGGGTGGGGGAGGTGTTTTTTTGCTTCTTCTTCGGGTCGTCATGGGGGCATTGCAGTGCTGGTCCGTAAGTCTTCTCCAATAGGTGTCCAGGTTCTGGATAGGTAGTCTGACGGTCGCTTCTTGCTTCTTCGCCCTTACTCTGGGTGGTCGCTCTTATCATTTTCCTTGTGGTATATGGCCCTAATTCTGAGAATCAGCCTTCCTACAGCGATTGCTTCATCTTCGTTCTCGCTTTCCTGATGACCCGCTGCTTCTTTTGGGAGATTTTAACTTGGTGATGCATCCTGATCAGGATAATGTCTAGCTCTTCTGCTTCTTCTTTGGGTTCTAAGAGTCATCTCTCCTTTTCCGATTTCTGTGACTCACTTTCGGTTGTAGACCCGTGGCGTCTTCTCCACCCTGAAGTTCGTGACTATACCCATCTCTCTCGTGCCCATGGTACTTGGTCTCGTCTCGATTATATTTTCTTATCTACCTCTTTGTTTCCTTCTGTTCACTCGGCGGAGATTGGACCTGTGTCGATTTCGGATCATGCCCCGATTTGGGTTGATGTTGTCCTGGATCCTACCTACCTCCGCGCGCCGTCTTGGAGGTTTCCCTTTTATCTTGCTAAGGATGAGGAATTTTGTGCTTTTTTGCAGACCCAGTGGGACGATTATTCTACAAATAATGCTTCCCACATGGCTGATCCTATTTTGTTTTGGGAGGCTGGGAAGACGGTGATTAGAGGGCATATCATTTCCTTTCTCTGTGCTTGTCATAGGCGTATTAATCAGGGATTGTTACCCTGGAACGGGCTTCTGCGTTTGGCAAAGCGGTCTTTTTCTCATTCACCCTTCTCCGGGGACTCGGGACTGCTACTTGTCTACTCAGGTGGCCCTGAACTCCTTCTCATTCTCGTTCCCAAAAATGCAAAGCCTTTTATCATCATCGTTTCCCTTCGCTACGGTAACAAACCCGGCCGTCTTATGGCTCGTTTGGTTAACGCTACGACTGGCAGGAAGCCGATTTTATCTCTGCGTACCCAGGGCGGAGGTGTGGTTGTCTCGGACTTCTGAGATCTCTGGGGTCTTATTTGATTTCTTTAGTCGGTTATATGAAGCTCGCGGAAGACGCTTCTTTGGATATGATATCGGACTATCTTCACTCTTCTGGGTTGCCTCGTTTGTCAGCGGATGCGATTGCCTCTCTTAATAGTCCGTTTAGGGCGGTTGAATTGGAGTCTGCTATTAAATCGCTCCGCTCTGACAGGGCTCCGGGTCCGGATGGGTTCTCGGGTGATTTCTATCGGCTTCTTTTCTCCGACTCTTTCTGGACCTTTATTGGCATATTTTGATGCTGCTTCGGCCCGTGGTTCTTTTCCACGTTTTGCAAACGAGGCCCTTATTACCTTACTCTTGAAGCCTGGTAAGACTGCTGATTTGCCGGAATCTTATCGTCCCATTTTCATTGATCAATGTGGACCTTAAACTTTTTGCTCGTATGTTGGCTGATCGTCTTGCTCCTCATTTACCTCAGCTTATCCATGAGGAATCAAGTAGGCTTTGGTTCGGGGCCCGACAGTCTGTACATAATGTCCGCAAGGTACTTCTTGCTCTTGCCCAGTGTCAATCTTTCCGGATTCCGACCTTATTTGTTAGCTTGGATGCTTCTAAGGCGTTTGATAGTATTCACTGGTCCTTCTTATTTCGTAACCTTGGAGTATGTGGGGCTCGGGGGATTCTTTCTAGACGCTGTGCGTTCCCTATATTCCAATCCCTCGGCATCATTGCTTGTTAATGGGACTTGTACTGACTCCTTCCCTATTCTTCGTGGCACCCGACAGGGCTGCCCTCTCTCCCCTCTTTTGTTTCTTCTTTCTTTGGAACCGCTTGTTATGCACTCTTCGGGGGTTTGCGGAGGTACGAGGTCTCTCGGTTGGTGACTTCGGAACTTAAGACCCTGGCGTACGCGGACGATATGTTTCTAATTCTTACCCGACCTGAAGGATTCTCTCCCGGCGGCTCTGGATCTCATCTCTGAATTTGGGTTTTATTCAGGGCTGTCTCTTAACTTAGATAAATCCTGGCCTTACCTTTTCCACTAGATTTACGTACTTCGTGGCGGGGTGTCTTCCCTCTTCGTTGGGCAGAATTCTTCTTTGCGGTACTTGGGGTTACTATTCCACTTGACTTGTCTAGTTTGTACCGGTTGAATGTAGCCCCGTTGTTTCAGACGTTACAGAATAGGTTGCACCTTTGGGAGTCTCTCTTCCTTTCTCACTTTTGGGTCGAGTACACCTGTACAACATGCTACTGGTCCCCTGTTGGCTTTATGTTTTCCAGGTCCTTCCCCTTTATTTGACGTTTCGGGACGAGCGCCGCTTGGAACGACTGGTCCAGAAATTTCTTTGGGCAGGGAAGAGGCCTCGCTTGCTTTATAAGCGGGCGGCAACTCCTGGTATAGGGGTGGCTTGGGATTACTGAATCTCCGCTATTTGACAGTTGGTTGTGGAATGAGGCATATTAATGATCTTTTACGGGGTACTTCGGCATTCTCTAACTCAGCTCTGGAACTTTCCTGCTTTTCTTCTACTCATTTCAGTGCATATCTTCATTCTGTTCCTTCTTCAGAACCTGAATCTCTTTCTATGAAAGTTTTTACATCGACCCTTAAGGAAGGTTTGGCGTTGGGTCTGTAAATTTCACTCTCTTTTTCCTTCTGTCTCTCCCTTCCTTCCTATTCGTTTCAATGGTTCTTTCTTACCTGGGATTGATGGGCCGAGCTTTGCTCGGTGGGAAACAAGGGGCATTCATTATCTATTTCACTTGGTTAATGATGAAGGCGCCATTAAATCTTTTGCTCAGTTGCGAGCTGAATTTGATCTCCCTGCTACTGACTATTTTGCTTACATGCAAATCCATCATTATATCTCTTCCTTACCTTCTAGCTCCTTGAAGGCCGCTTGTCATGAGACTTTGTCCACGGCCTTTACCCTTGGTTCTCAACAATCGGTCCCTCTCAAGTTTCATCACCGCCACTTGAAGGATGAATGCCCTTTGTTTGACCATTCTAAGCTGCGAGATGCTTGGTCCGGTGATCTTGCTGTTGATTTGCCTTCTGATGTCCTTCTTCAGGCTGTCCGGCGCCTGCCTGCTTTTCGTAAATACACTACCTTTTGGGAGCAGCATTTTAAATTGATTTTTCGTTTATATGTTTCTCCTAGAAGGGCTTATTTGGCTCACTTCCGTCCCCATGCAGCCTGTCTTCGTTGTCAGGCTCCGGAAGCCAGCTTAGGCCACATGTTCTGGACTTGTCCTCAGATACAACTTTTTTGGACTGCTATATTTGCTTTTGTGGAGTCTATTTGGCATGTTACTGTTCGCAGTTCCCCTTTGCTTTTATTTGGGACTGTTCCTCACTACTTTCCACGTTTCAAGGGAGTTGCAGCTTTCCTCAAGTGGTCTATCCTGATTGCCTTGAAATGCATCCTGCTGAAATGGCTTGAAGCTGAGGCACCGGACTATTCCCTTTGGAGGAGCCGCATGATCGCTCTTTTGATGTGGGAGCGACGGGATGTGACTGACTTGGCTTCTCGACATGGTCGTCTTTTCCAGACCACTTGGGAACCTTTCTGGAATACTTTGACCCCTCTGGCTCGTAGCCGGATACTTAATTGATGCTTTGTCTGTACTTCCCTTTTGTGTCTTTTTTGTATAGTTTGTTATTCAATTCTTTGTTAATTTGTGTTTCGAAGGAGGACCCAGGGGTGGGTATGGTGGGGAGGGGGTTTGGGGGGGGGGTTCTTTTGGGGACTGTTTCAAAAAACAAAATTTTGAGCTGTTTTTGTACTTTGTGCTACTATGTTGTGTTCTTGCTTGCTCAATAAAATATATTTGACCATACTTTGAAGCAGAGACAGCCTAGCTTGAACTTCGAGCGCGCCTCCATCGGCAGCCAGTGTAGGAGTCGGTAGGAAGGGGTTACGTGATCGGACTTCTTCAGCCCGAAAATCATCCTGACTGCTGCATTTTGTATCAGTTGTAGTCTTTGCATTTGCTTCCGTGGGATTGTTAGATGGGTGATGTTGCAGTAGTCCAGGTGGTTTAGTATTAGGGATTGTACTAGGATTCTGAATGCTGAAGTGTGGAAGTACGCCTTAATGGATTTAAGTTTCCAGAGAGTGAAAAACCCTCTTTTGATTAAGGAGTCTATGTGGTCTTTCATGGTTAGTCCTTGGTCTAGTATTACTCCTAGAATCTTCATCGTTGGTTGAATGGGGTAGTTTAGATTGTTAATGTGTAATGATATTGTCGTATTTTGTGCATGTGGCGAGGCTATGAAGAATTTAGTTTTTTCTGAATTGAGCTTCAGGGTCAGGGTTTCTAGTGGATCCTTCCTGAGCTCATGGAACATCTCCCTGATTGGCTTTACTTAGAATGGCAACTCATGTCTCCAATGCGATTGTGTCATCTTTTAAGTATCAAGTTCCAGATATGTTAAGGACAATAGTATTTTATTTGACACCTGGAAAACTTTGAAATTTATTAACAACTTAACAGATGTTCCAGTAGAGAAGTCTACATGTCAGTCCTTATGGCTAAACTCCAATATTCAAATTGGTGAGTCTAAGATCTTCTGGAAGCATTGGATGCAGGCAGGTACATTAGATGATGTTTTATCAGATGGGAAAATGCTTGATTTTTCACGACTGCAACAATCATTTGGCATAGCAAAGTCTCAAGTTTATAAATGATTGCAGTTGAAGCAAGCCATTCAGAAGGGGTTCCCTGATTGGCGAAATCTAAAAAATCTGTATAGCTACTGGTCCTATGCTTCCAGATGGATTTCCTAGGACATCAGGCCGCCCAGTGGTATAAATTAATATCTGGTTATATGAATAAGAAACCAAAAACTAGTCTTAGAGACATTTGGAGCATGGAAATAAAATAGCAGATTTCTGCGTCTCAATGGTCACAAATTTGGACTTGGAGGATGAGATGTACAGCGTCAGCATCTATGAGACAAACTTGTTTTTTTTTTGTTACATAGAAGTTTTTGGACCCCTGTTAGATTTGCAAAAAGTAGAGAGAGAGGAAAAGTGGGGAGGAGTCATAGATGGCGGCAGCGTGAAGCTTGCGATTACACCAGCGGTCCGGGACAGTTTACTTTACTTACTCCGTGATTGCCTCATTTCTAAACGGAAAGGGTAGCGTCCGAGCTGAGCCCCTCTGTGGCACCGGACGTCTACCCCCGTTCAGCGTTCTATCCTGGACTTCGCTGCAGCTTCGTTTGGCCCCGTAACTCCAGGAGGTAGTCTCGGGCTCTCTCCGGCGGTAATGAGCGGCTGGGGATTTCGGGCAGGAGGTTTCTCTCTCCCCTCCGGAGCCTGCTCCGCCCCCGCACCCTGCTCAACTCGCGGCCCGAATGGAGGCTTCCTCTGCGGAAGTGAATGCTGGGGAGACCCCGTTTCAGGGGCTCGGAATCGCAGAGAGTAGGAGGAGAGCAGGGGGAAGTGAGAGCCAGTATTGTTACTGGCTCTGAAACATCTAAATCGGAGGCGATTTACTCTCGAGAAGATTTGGGATTCTCTCGAGAGACTAAACATCCAGATAGCCAGATCTTCACGTGACCTGACAACTCTTGTAAGTACCGGTACTGTGGACGCTCTGGGGAAATCCTTGGAGAAAACTAAAGATTTAATTTTCAACGGAGATAAAAGAGGTTAAGGACAATGTGGTAAATATTCAAGCTATAACAAATAATTTGATAAAGGAAAGAATCATTTTGAGTAAAAAAATTGAACAAATAAAAATTACAACCGAAGACTGAATTTGCGTCTTCTGAACTTTCCGAAGGCCCTTGGGTATTTAATTGAGTATTAAAGTTTTCCCCTGAACATATACCTCCACTTAACAGAATTTACTATTTGCCGAAAAAGAAAATTTGAAGGAACCGACCCAGGTGTAGAGGAACGCTTTGACAATAGACGCTTTAAATGTTACTGAACTATAGAAACTACACTTTCCGAATCTACAGAGAGAGCCACAATGTTCATATCTTTTGTTTTCGAACAAGATATGAATGCAATTATGCGTTTATATTTTCGAAATCCTCAACAAATGTTTCTTGGAAAGAAAGTATGGAATTTTTCCAGACGTCACGAGAACAACGCAGGAGCGAAGAAAATTATTCCTAGCAATGAGAGTAGAAACTTTGACCCTTGGAGCGACATTCTTATTAGCATATCCATGCAAATGTTTAATTAACATAAGAAACATAAGCAGATTGCCTCTGCCGGGTCAGACCACAGGTCCATCCTGCCCAGCAGTCCGCTCCCGCGGTGGCCAAAAACATGGTCAAGGCCCTGTCTGAATCATCAGAAGGGGCTCCCCTGCCACCTTGGTTTCCCATTTAAGTTCTGCCCTCCTATCGAAGTCCTAGCCCTCCGGTCTTGCACATGCACGACCAGGTTGGTTTACTCAATACCCCACGATCCCTCTATTCCCTCAGGAATCCATCCAATCCCTGCTTGAATCCCTGTACCGTACTCTGCCTGATCACTTCCTCCGGTAGCGCATTCCAAGTGTCCACGACCCTTTGGGTGAGAAAAAACTTCCTTGCATTTGTTTTGAACCTGTCTCCCTTCAGTTTCTCAGAATGCCCCCTCGTATTTGCTGTCCCCTTCAGTCTGAAGAATCTGTCCCTATCCACCCTCTCTATGCCCCTCATGATCTTGAAGGTCTCTATCATATCTCCCCTGAGTCTCCTTTTCTCCAGAGAGAAGAGCCCAGCCTATCCAGCCTCTCGGCGTATGAGCAGTGTTCCAGCCCTTTTACCATTTTTGTTAAAAGGGCTGGAACACTGCTCATACGCCGAGAGGCTGGATTAAATACCAAGGTGTTAAATATGTCTACTATGCACCAGAACAGTTACGCACCTTTTTAGATTTAAAGAATCTTGCTACCCGGAATGTTTAAGAGTAGGAAGAAAAGAGGGGGTTAAAGACTGTTAAGCCTTTCAAGAATACAATTATTACTTATGTTTGTTATCTCTTCAATATATTCATCTCCTCTCCCTCCAGAGTTAGTGGTCTAAGAAAGAATGAAAGTTTCCTGATAGTAGAAATTGTGAGTTTATTTCATTTGTTTCTTTTCTGTTTTACTTGTACAAGAGGAATATTCTTGTGAATTAAGTCAAATTTCAATCAATAAATAATAATAAAAAGATTGCAGAAAGTAGATAGTTCTAGGTCAAATAGATGCTGGCACTGTCATCTCGATATAGGGACAATGGATCATCTGCTCTTCTTTTGTCCCATGATACTTAACTTTTGGCGATCCATTTGGAGTCAAATTAATAGAATACTGGAAGCTCCAGCGGGATTGACTTAAGATACAGTGCTAATTGGCACGTTAATGAGGGCTAAAAGCCCAGTAATTTCTCATAACAACAAACTTCTCTTTATTATGACAGGAGTTGCCATACACCTTATTTTGAAGAACTGGAAAAAGTGGGACCGATTAAATTATAATTTCTGGTGGGAATCTTTATGCCACACTTTTAAATTGGAACGTATGATGGCCATACAATTGAGACATTATAGAAAATTTAAGGATGTTTGGGAACCATTGACAAAATTCTGTAAGGAGTGATTATTGATTTAGCCCTTTGATTATACACGTCCAGGGTGGGGAAATACCTTTAATTTATTGTTGATTGTAATTTTTGTGTGTATAAGAGGGGGGGGGGGGAAGAGATATATATTTGTTATGAAATATATATATATATATATTTTTTTAAAGGAAACTCTAGCTCCCTCTGCTGTGACGTGAATGAAACTTGGCACATCACACAATATGCTACTGGAAAGAGAAACGAAACTGAACGCTGAAGCCAGATCTTCTGAGGGAGAAGCAAGGACAGAGTACAGCTGCAGACTTCAGAGTTTACCCTGAATGAATCTTTCCTTTCCTTCCCTCCTCTCCAGCTCCAGAGCATCTTTCCTATCCTTAGAAGGGTCTGTCAATTCCCAATCCTCTCCTATCCACCCTTTCACCCAGCTTAATCTGCCCCTCTTGCGTATCCCAGGACAGGGACAATGCTGGGGAAGGTGAGGGACTGACAGTGCTGAGTTTCAAGCCCTCTCTCCCTCCCCCCCCCCCCCCCCCCGCTTCTTTCTCTTGATATTTTATTTTTGACATATTCCTATTTTTATCTCCATACACAGAGATGACAGCTGGGACTTGCTCTCTTCAGATCAAGAATCACTTTGGGCACGTCTTCTCACCCCCTGAAGCTTAACCATGACCAGCTTAACTCAGAACCAGATATTGGAGACCTTTCAACAAGGTGATTTTGATGAAGACTTGATGGGTAAATCTGATATGGGCAAAGGAGCCTCAGTAGTGGGGAAGGAAGGGGTAAAGTCTGGGAGGAGCACAGAGGATCCTCGGTAGTGGGGGAGTGAGGGGTAAAACCTGGGAGGGGCACAGAGGATCTTCAGTGGTGGAGTAGTGAGGGATAAAGCCTGGGATAAGCATAGAGGAGCAAGCATGAAGCATATGCTGGAGGTTTTACTGGAGTTCTGTTTTTTTATACTTTTCAGGACCAGAGGGGCATATCTGGTTAGTATCCCAGTGGCTCACCAGTTTGCCTCGCACAGAGAAAATCAGGACTCTCAAAAAGTGCCAGAACAGTAAACATGGTTTGGACCTAGTGGAGCTCTCCCGAATGCCAGGCGTTAGACCCCTGGGTTGTAAAAAGCTTCAAAATCCCATTATTCCTGAGAAACCAGGTGAGTTGTGGTGATGGTGGTCACAGGGCTTATGGTCACAGGCAGCCATATTTGCTTCAGGATCAGGCACCAGTCTTTCCTGGAAAGCTGAGTAGATTTTTGGGCTACCTCCTGCCCCACATTGGCCACAAGCCATCAATCGCAGCCTCCATTATTTTTTTTTTTACCGTGCCGAGCTCTATTTCCGTGGAGATGATGCGGTATATAAACGTAAGGTTTAGTTTAGTTTAGTATATCTGCAGCCAGTATGGTAGGAGTGGTCTCTGCTAAAGAGCAGCTCTGTAGTCCAGCCCCAGCTAGCCTGATCCAGTCTTCAAACTTCACCCCTGTGAAAGCTTTATCATACGAGTGGAGTAGCCTAATGTTTAGTGTAATGGCCTAAGAACCTGGTAGAACTGGGCTAAGTTCTCCCTGTAGCTCCTTGTGACTCTGCCCCAAGTACAAAATAAATACCTGTATATAATATTTAAACCACTTTGATTGTAACCACAAAAAGGCCCATTCCCTTTCCTTTATCTGCTCTTAATCAGTTCAAATATGTGTGATGAAGAAGAGTGGAAGGGAGTTAAAACTGAGGGAAGGAGAAGAGTGGAAGTCGAGTGTGATCAGAGAAATTGGAAGTCTCATTTTGAAGAGTGAGGAAAAACCATGGAGAATCATACTATCTGGTTTTCAAACACTGAGTTATGTCCCCTGTTCTGTCTTTGCCTCTTCCCATCTTGGTGCTTGAAAACAGACCAGAAGGACTTCAACTTTTGCTCCTGCTTCAAGAAGAAACAAAGGAAACCAGGTCAGTCCCTACCCTAAGGACAAACCTCAGGCTACTTATGTGTGGGTAGAAATAGCAGAGGAGACTCCAGCAAAATGCATTGAGTGGAACTCCCTTTATCGGGCAAGTCTCTCCTATCTGTGCCCTTCTCCTCTACTGCCAGCTGCAGACTACGTTGCTTCTCTCTTGCTGCACTATACGCCTGGAATAGACTGCCTGAGTCAGTATGTCAAGCTCTGTCCCCGGTGGTATTCAAATCCAGGCTAAAAACCCACTTTTTCGAGGTTGTTTTTAACTCCTAACCTCCCACTTGCTTGTAAAGTACCCATGCTTGAGAAACTCCATAACCCCCCTACTTGTCTTGTCTCTTTGATTAGATTGTAAGCTCTACTGAGCAGGGACTGTCTCTTGAATATTTTAATGTACAGTGCTGCATATGTCTAGCACCGCTTTCGAAATGATAAGTAATAGTAGTAGTGAAATACCAGATGAGACTCATGTAAATTGTAGCGCTTGCAGGTGCTGTAAATACCAGAAAAAACTGCAGTATCACGCAGAATTGTCAATATTTAAAATGTAGATGAAGATTCGGAAACTGCATTTTAAATCTAGTATTTACTATTTTTATTTCCTTAGACAATCAGTACATGAAGTTCCTGATGTCTTTAAAGACTCCTGTGCCTTCTCAAGGTATGGCTAGCCCTCAGGTAGACAAGATCTGCCAGCTGCTGCCTACACTGTTGCAGAAGTTCTCAGCTGGACTGACGCTTTCAAGGCTGGAGGATGCCGTGAGGAGGGAGTATGGTATTGACCTGGCAAAGGTCAGCCATGATCTGGGGCATAAGGACCTGTCGAGTTTTCTTCTGCAGATACCGCACATCACAATTTCAACCCGAGCACGAGGCGCCAGAATCCTAGTGAAGTATCAGAAAGGTGAGCATATCTTTATCCATCCGGTTAATAGCCCTTGGCCACCTATCTATGAGGTGGGGGAGAGCAAGATCTTGGATGGGCTACAAATTTACATGATAATTCCTTGGCCTTCAAGGTGTGTTGGGTGTGGGGTAGGACAGAGAGAGCCTGTGAAGACTTCATGTACCATGGGTATTTGGTGAGGGAGAAAGAGAAAACCAAACCAGTGTTTTAGCTGTGTGTGTCTGCAGAGACCTGTACGGTATCTTCACCAAAATTCATACTTGAATGAGGTGTTTCATTTATGGTAGGTCACACCACTCAAGTAATTGAACATTCAGATTAAGGCTCCTGAGGCAGGCTATATTGGCTGAAACACCTGCATGTCGAGCCATCACACAGACTTTTATGATTATTGAATAAACTGCATACCAACATTTCTTGATATCTCCACTATAGGGGTTTTATTTGGTGAGGGAGCCACTTCTATAGACAATAAAACAATACGGGCTCACTGGGCAGGAGAGCTTGGGGTGTCCAGGGGTTCGGGGGTGCCGTGGGGCAGGAGGGCTTGGGCTCCCTCGTGCCCCGATCGAGTTGGGGGTTCAGGAGTGCTGCAGGGCAGGAGGGCTTGGGCTCCCTCCTGCCCGGATCGTTGTAGGGGGGGATTTTGTTTTTGACAGACACCGGTTACAGAAACCAGCTTTTAGGCGAAGGACTGGCTCCTCCTTCGCCTCAAAGCTCTTGTTTTGGGCGTTTGGGAGTTAGGCTTTTTTTAGGTTAATTATATGGTGCTAGTGTAGACGTAGTGGTGGTCTGGGCGTTTAAACAGCTGAACGTAGAAGCAGGCCATTATTTAAAAAAAACAAAAAGTCCGATTTCAGCTAATAATAATAAACTTTTATTAATTTTAACAGGGGTCGCCATACAGCAAATTACTCAGAACTGGAAGGATTACACTAAATTGAATTACACTTTTTGGTGGAATTCAATTTGTCATATATATAAAATGGAAAAAGTATTGGCATTACAACAAGGTTATATTAAAAAATTTAATAAAATATGGGGACCATTGACAAATTATTCTACTGATCAGATATAATAACACATGTATAGAATATATAGAAGGGGTAGGGAGGGAAAACTATTGTAATATTAATATGATATAAAATTCTGATAAAGGGTTTATTTAATTCACATTGTAAGAACATTTAATAATAATTTCAAGTGTTTTTTCATAATTGAATGTATTACATGTATTTCACTTGATGTAAGAATTTAAAAAAAGAATAAAAAATATTTATTAAAAAAAAATAAATAAATAAAAAAACCTCCTTTTGGCCTTTTTTTTTTTGATAATGGACATTTTTCCTGCTTCTACTTTCAACAATAAGGCCTTAGGCCAAAAGGGAACTTAGACGTGTTTTTTTTTTTATGATGCCCCTCCACGGGTTTAGTTAGTGGAAGAGCCTTTGCAGTTGAGGAAGGTTTACAGGACTTCTTTGGTGATTTGGCCATATGTTTATCTCTCTAGGAAATCTTAGTTTCCATTATATATTAATTGTGCAATCTATTTAGTTCATTTGCTAAGGGCATGCAAGTATTTACCAATTATTTATGTAGCTAGATTTCTCCGTGATCAGCAGTATGGTTTTATGCAAGTGCTCTATTTTTCTATGACTAACGAGTGTTCTGAATAAAAGACTTGTGTTCATTATTTGGCCTGGTTTATCTGAATACAACAGAAACAAACAAAAAAAAAAAGGTATTGTACCTCGGGTTATATAGTGGTGCTTCTCCTAGACATACGAGAGCCAAATAACTCCTGGCTAATTACCTCTAATTAATTTATAGCTCTAATTACCACTACAGTATTAATAATAAGATCTTCAAGAGTTGCAGTGAGTAAAGTTTGAACTTATTTTTGTCTGCTCTTGTTTCTACCCTTTGGACCTTAGCCTCTTTTTTGTTTGTTTGATAAGAAAGCCAGATCATGCTTGTGTTGGCAGATATGCACAGGACTTGGGAAGTGAGAGCTGGCAACTGTCTGGCTCTTTTGCAGGACTGTATTGATTTTTAAAGTAAGGAGGAGGGCTGATAGGTCTGGGCTATTTTCAGGGGTTTGAAAACCTTGTCGAAACCTTTAACCCTCCCCCCTCTGTGTGCGGGATCTAGCCAAGGGAGAAGTAATAATAATAATAATAATTTTATTTCTTATATACCGCCAAAGCCATAGTAGTTCGAGGCGGTTTACAACGAAGAAGGGCTGGACAATCAGCGAAAATGGTACAATGTTACAATCAGAGAAAAATAGGTGGCAGAGGAAAAATGGTACAACAGAGAGAAAAAATGGCACAACAGAGAGAAAAAATGGTACAAACAGAAAGAAAAATGGGTACAATTATGGCAATGAAATGGTACAGGGAAGAAGGTCAAGACAATCTGCGTAAAGGACATAGAGAGATAGAAGGGGCCAGGGTGGGCATAGGGTCTTAGAGTATGAATCGGGTGAAAAGATTAGTTTTTAGTAGTTTCCTGAAGTTGAAGTAGGATGAAGTGCGTGAGATGATGTGGGCCAGCCAGTTATTGTGATGACCTGTTTGGAAGGCAAGAGTTCTATTTAGATATCTTTTGTAACGGCAGGTCCTTAGGGTAGGGTAGCTAAACAGGTGGGTTCTACGTGTGAGTTTGGATGGGCGGTCTAGGATAAAATGGGGTACTAAGTAAAGGGGGCCGAGCCAAGGATGGATTTGTAGCAGAAACAGGCGAACTTGAATAGCACTCTTGCTTCTAGGGGTAGCCAGTGAAGTTTGTGGTAATAGGGAGTTATGTGTTCCCATTTTTTTAGTCCGAAGATCAGTCGGATTGTCGTGTTTTGAATAATTCGCAATCTTTGTGTGTTTTTTTTGAAAGATCCCAGGTAGATGATGTTGCAGTAGTCGACTAGACTTAAGATGGAGGATTGCACAAGTTGGCGGAATGAGGGGGTGTCAAAGTATTTTCTGATGGATCTTAGCTTCCATAAGGTGGCGAAGCCTTTTTTGACCAGAAGGTCGGTGTGAGCTTCGAAGGTAAGGTTGCGGTCGAGAGTCACTCCGAGTATTTTTAAGGAGTTTGTTAAGGGAAAGACTTGGCCATTCAGGGAGATTGCCAGATACTTGTTTAAAATCCCGCCCGTTTACCTTGAAAATCAGTCCCAAACCAGCCCAATGTATTTCTTCATATTCCCAAGAGTAAATAAGATTTAAAAATGCCATGATTGGTTATAATTAAAGTAATAAGAAACCTGATTCATTCTTATTTATTGGTAACTGCAAAATATTTGTCAGATAGAACGGGTTATAGCAGGACAGGAGTAAGGCACACTGGCAGAGCTACTGCTACTATTTATCACTTATACAGCACTGAAAGACGTACAAAGCACTACCAACTTCAAACTAACAAAATAACCAGAACATCGTTAAAAATAAACGACCACGAATACCCAATCTCCAAAACCATAAAAATACTTGGTATCACACTAGATACACACTTAACCATGGCTGACCACACAAACTTACTGGTGAAGAAATGCTTTTACACGCTGTGGAAACTAAGAACTATTAAAAAATACTTCGACACAACATCCTTCGGATTACTGGTGCAGTCGCTGAACCTATCCATCCTGGACTACTGCAACATCGTCTACCTGGGTATCCCCAAAAAAACAGTACAAAAATTAAGACTAGTGCAAAACACTGCAGTCCGCTTGATCTTCGGACTGAGGAAAAAAGACCATGTTAGCCCCTCCTACAAAAAATTACACAAGTTACCAATGGAGGCGCGAATACTGTTCAGGTTTGCTTGTATCTGTTTCAGACAGGTCTGGGGACTAGTACCTTCCTACCTGCTACCACACTTCACGCTACACAACCCCACACGAACAACCAAAGATCACAGGCTGCAAATACAAATCCTTTCTGGACAGAACTTTCATGTTCCAAGCAAGCAGACAGCAATCCTGGCTGGGAAACCACATAACCAGAGCCAGGCAGACCTACGGCGCATTCCGAAAATCAATTAAAACCGTTCTATTTGACAAATTCATAGCCTAAACAGATGACCCTCTCTCACTATGATATTTCCCCTTTTCAAACCTGATGTAATTGGAGGAGGAGGGAAGGGGGTGGGGGGTAGCGGCAGGAAAATGGCAGTTTCAGGTTCCGCTTTGCAGGCTCGTCTTCGCTATTTGATGAGCCGACGGCATGGGAAGCCCGCGTTGAAGCCGACCCGACCGCTGGTCCTGGCCGACCGTGTGGCAAACCGGAAAATGCGAATGGGAGAGGCCACATGCATCACTGAGATGTCGTTGATGATGGCATGCTGGAAGGAAAACAATTTCAATGATATATTTTGTGCCAAGGAAATCCAGTCTTTCTTTGATTGTAATGCTAAGGTCCAGGCAGAACTTAGATTAAATGAGAAAACTCCAAAACATGGAGGACATCTACCTTCAAATCAAGTTAACAAACTGTTGCAGAGGTTTCCAAACATCACCCGGGAGATTTAAAGAAGCTGTATGGTTGTGATTTTGTCAAATGCTACAGATTAAACCACCTGGCTCAGCTAGGAAAGCAATTGGAGGAGCATGATGGGGAACAGCAGACCGACTCAAGAATTGCTCCAGACTCTCACCTATAATAGTGCTGGGACTGTTTATTTAAAAAAAAAAGGTTTATTAAGAAATGGAAAGTGCTAACTAACCTAGTGTCTGGGAAAGGAAGGGTGTTAAAAAATATTTCAGTCCCAATGAATAAGATGTAATTGAAGGATCCCTAGCTGCCCGAACAGGGACTTGATCTACAGACTTGAGCCTGTTTGGCACGATCGTCTCCCTCGGAGGATTTCAAACCTTGCCTCCTACGAGACCCGTAATAGCCGGCATTAGCCTGATGGTTGATCAGGAACGGTTTCTCGTCGAAGACAACGGATTGCACCTCGAGAAGGAACGAATCAGTGGAGATTTCTGGCTCCTGGTTTTGTTGTGCCGGTACCGGACCTGTCTTGGTAAGTGAAAAGTTGATTCCTTCTCTATCCTGTCTCTACCTCTTCTGTCTAGTAACTTCTTAATCCGTTGTGAAGCACAGAGAGGTATATAGGATTCTGGTTTCTGGAAATTGGAACTTTTGTTGGGTGCATATATAGATTGTATAATATGGGTCAGAGCACCATCGACCCCCTTCAGATCATGCTTAAACATTTTACAACTGCCTTTTCTGGCGATTATGGCGACCCTAAGATGACAAAGTCTACCCTCATTAAATTTTGTGTATATGAATGGCCCATTTTCGGCGTAGGATGGCCCCCCCCCCCCTCCGAGGGTACTCTGGACTTGAATATTATACGTCAGGTATATATCCGTGTCACCAGTCCCACTGAGGGACTGGTGGATACTGGTTGGATACGGTCCGACTAAAACCTTCCTGGCTTAAACCCCAATTGGACAAAGCTACCCTAGTGCATGTAATGGCCCTCTGGCGGAAGGTCCAGGAAAACTGCCCTGTTTTATCCGAGCCAATAGATAGTGGACCGGATCTGTTGGAACCCTCAGCGCCCCCACCTTCGTATACCCCTCGACCCGATTTGAACGTTCCTGTCGGTCTTGATGACTATGATATTCAGAATAAAACAGTGGTATACATTATTTTAAACAGAATGGGTCTAGAGATAATAAGGAAAGTGTTTTCTTTCTTTTATTTTTTATTTTTGTTGTTGTTGACTGACCCTCTTTTTCTTCTTACAAGAGGGGGAAATACATAGCGTACATAGTCCTGCTTTTCATCATGAGATGTAACATCTCAACCCTGCCAGTTATGGCAGGCTTGCAGAAGATGATATAATACAATGCAATTTTTATTTGGGTAATTATGGAGAATCAATGTTAACTGAGTTTGATTACTAATAAAACAAAACACTTAGTTAGCTAGACACAGTCATGCTTGGAATGGATTAACTCTCCTAATCTTATGGTTTAGCACCATTTAGATAAATTCAAAGCAACAAAACAAACACCCAAACATTTTCCCTTTGCCCTATTGCTTTTCTTCCATCTATGTCCTCATTCCTTTCCTCCTTGAAGTTCTTTTTTTTTTTTTTTCTCCCTGTTTCTTATATATTTAATTCTGGGTTTGTAGAGTTTTTTTGTAATTTTTTATTGTTTTCTTCACCCTTATTTTTATTGTTGTCAAAGGCTTAGTATTTGGAATTTAATCAACTTTTTGTCATACTTGTCAAATTAATAAAACAAAAGCTCTGGGGACACCTGACAAGACACAGAGAACGAGAAATTGGTGATGTTGAGAAATTACCCGGGGAGATGGAAATAGCATTTAGGTTGGAAACCTGGGAAAGGTTGGTAAAGCAAGCCAGCATGATTGTTTTGCCGAAAGTTGCAGACAGGATAGTGTAAGTTGCTTTACAGGGTAAAATGCGTGTGGATCTAGCCAGAATTAAGAATGTGAGTTCGCACTGATGAACGAGAATAAGGACTGTGATTTTAGATATATGTTGCGTGCAGTGGATTTGTTACAGACAGTGAGTAATTTAAAGAAAGTTGAGCCAGATAGTTTACGTGTTCTCGCAGTTGTCAAAGTGTGTCTGCTGGTAATAAAAAAGAAAAAAAAAAAAGCAACCGTTTGTCAGACATGTGGGGTTTGTGTTGGGCACATCTCTGCCTTTGTATCCCAGTGTTGGGGGATTTAAAGTACAAGACTAACAATGATAGAGGTTAAGTATCCATATTTTTCTGAAAATTGAAATATTTGCTAAACATGGGCTTGATAATTCAAGTTCAAGTTTCAAGTTTTATTATTATTTGATGAATCGCCTATACAAACATTCTAAGCGCTGAACAATTAAAAAAAAAAACAACATTTTAGAGGACAAACAATTTTAAGACACAAGTACAAAGTTAAATAACAAAGTTTTTAAGAGTTTTAAGAGTACATCTTTTCTGATGTACAGTAGCAGTGCATTCCACATTTGTGGCGCTGTAACAGAAAACATGTCATTTCTTCTTGTACCCACAATTTTTAAGGAAGGGACAGTTAATAAGTCTTGTGATGATGATCGTAGAGAACGAGGGGCATAATAAGGAATGATCATTCTAGACATGAATTGAGGCTCATTGAAAGCTAGAACTTTAAAAACCAAGAATAATATCTTAAAAGTAATTCGGTGGCTAATAGGTAGCCAATGGGACTTAATCAATAGCGGTGTAATGTGGTCAACTTTTTTTTTCCTTTATGAATGAGTTTTATTGATAACGGATGGATTGAGATTACTTCTTTTGTGCTAACAAGTCTCCCTTGCTTTCCCGTATTGTGTCTTTATCCTGGTGTTCTTTATGAATTCTTTCTTCCCATGCATGTTTGTATAAAGTGTTATTATCAATCAGATTCTAAATACAATTGGAAACAGAAATACCTTTCAAATAAACTTGGTAGCTCAAACTCCAGAGGAAGGGGGTAGTTATTATGTAAGGACAGTGCAGAGTAAAGTAGCTACATCTAGTCTGCAGCAGTGCCCACTCCTCAGAGTGTAGCGGGACCCAGGTGGCAGACAAGGGTTCCAGGTCTGCCTGCAGGGAACATGGCTAAGTGACCTCAGGGGTGGTGTCACGTTAAAATGTCTCTTCTTTGTCTTCGCAGTCATACATACAGAGCTGTTCTGGACCTGTTACAATGAGCCTTTATCTACCCAGAGAAGGAGGACAATGTTCTGCTTTCAGTAACCTTGAAATGACCTTGCACTTAACATTTAACATGTTTCTTTTTTTTCCCCTTTGAATTGACATTGCCATACTTCAGAATACCTCTATATTTAACATTGTACACTGTACCTAGTAAGTTTTGCTTATTTTTCAAGATTGAAGCACACCCTAGCAGTTGCGTCCCTGTCTGCCTTATGAATGTAATTGGCAGGGCACCAAGCCAGAGTGATCACATTCTTACGTTTTCTCTTTCGGACGTTCCAGTAACCATTAATAGATGCCTTTTATGATTATGTGATTATTATGCCATGTGTTATATCGCACTTTACTTTGCCACTGTGTGCACACAATTATGATTCGTGCTATGATGGACGTTTGTTTTTGTATAACTGTGCATTTCTCTGCAGATCTAAGTTCAGCTCTGAATCCTTGCCAGCTGGAAGAAAAGTTCCACGCCTTTTCTGTTTTCTATGTTTGTTTATGCCCTGTAATCTTTGTGTTGTCTATCTGTTTGGTTTGTGGGGTACCCCAGGGAAACCAACTATACCATTGGCCATTTTTGGAGATTTTTCTCTCCCTTTTTGCATTTTTGTTTTTTTCCTATCTAAATTGCCTTTCTAGCTGTTCACGCCCACGCTGCCCTCTGGCGCCAGCGCTCCTTCCTCACCTCCTCTGGATCCCCTATCCAACACCACCAACTCATCCTGGACCTTTTGGATGCTATCCTGCTACCCTCCAAAGTTTCTATCATGCACTGCCGGGCCCACCGTCGCCTCCGTGATTTCATCAGCCGCGGTAATGCCTTGGCTGACCGCTCGGCTCGCCAGGCGGCCCTCCAAGGTCCGCCCACACCCCCTCTTCTGTTATCCCTTTCCTCCCCCCAACCTTTCCTTCATTCCCTTTCCCCCCAGTACACTGACCCGAATCCGGATGGATTACTATACCTTCCTCCCACACATCCACCCCCCCTCCTGTACGTCCCTCAACTCCTGGCCCTCCCTGTTGTCCAACGTGCACACGATTTTTCTCATGCCGGTAACCCAGCCCTCCGCACTCTTCTCCGACAGAATTTCTATATCCCGAATCTCTCTCAACTCATTTCTCATGTTCTGCACCGCTGTGTCATTTGCCTCCGCCACAACCCCTCTTCTGACCCCCCGTCCCTGGCCACCAGTCCCTGGCCACGGTTCACATCCCATGCAAGTCCTCTCTACAGATTTTACCCACTTGCCCCCCTCCCATGGGTTCCGTTACCTCCTGGTTTTCATTGATTCCCACACTGGGTGGCCAGAGGCCTACCCAGTGTGCACAGAGAAAAGTAGGGAAATAGTAAAGGTTTTACTCCATGACATCATCCCTCGCTATGGCCTGCCCTTAGTGATTGGCAGCGATAATGGCCCCGCATACATATCACAAGTCACACAAGCAGTCTCTCGGGCCCTGCAAATCACCTGGAAATTACATACGGCCTATCACCCCAGAGCTCTGGCCAAGTTGAACGCATCAACAGAACTATTAAAACCCTCCTCGGAAAAGCGGCAGAGGAAAGCCGCCTGCCATGGCCCAAACTGATTCCTTCTGTTCTATTTCGCATCCGCTGTACCCCAGGTAAACGCAATCGGTTGTCCCCATTTGAGCTCATGTATGGCCGACCCCCGCCGATAGTCAGCCCAGACCCTGAGTCTCTTGAACAGATAGGGAACGCTATCACAGACGCAGAGATAAAGCAGCTAGGAAAGACCATTATGAAATTACAGAACTGGGTCATTTCTAGAGCCCCGCTACCAATTACAACCCCTGTTCACCTCTACAAACCTGGGGATCAAGTGTGGCTAAAAGTATGGAAGAAAGAACAGCTGAAATCCCTTTGGACAGGGCCTTTCACTGTCTTACTTGCTTCCCCCACAGCTGTCAAATTGTCCCGCCACAAGTCTTGGATTCACTACAGCCGTGTGAAGCCCGCTGCTGAGTATATTTGTGAAAAAGGGCCCACTGACCTTCAACTGAAAATCACGCGGCTGCCCCACACTCTGGAAGAGTAATCACGCACGTCTGATCCGGAGATCTGACAAGATATTTAACATGAACTCTTTTGTATATTTACTGCTTGTGATTTACGTCTTGCCAACATTGTCCATGTCCCCTACCCCTCCCACGCCTGGGTGTGCCCCTTGTGTGGCACTAGTAGACAATGGGGGCAAAACGGAAAATGTTATTAGATTTCAAACTAATTATGAGTGTAAGGATCAACTAGTGATCCCTGTATGTATATATAACAAGGTTGAATATTCTATATGTAATAATGGAGATTCACAGATCTGTTTCGACCCCAGAGCAACTAATAGGGATACTTGGATAGAGGTCAGTTCAGTCTGGGATCAGGGCCCCCTGATTCAACAAACCCTGGTCACTAATCCCCATGTCCCGGCCTCAGTCCTCTTTGATGCTTGCCATGCCATGGACCAGAACCCCACCTTCCTTGGACGTTGTGGTGCCCTAGCATGGAGGAGGGAATATATGCACAACGATAAATACATGTGCCTGGCGGGACAGAAGCCGTCCCACTGTGAAGGGTCTTCCGAACACTACTACTGTAACTACTGGAAATGTGTATCCTGGGCTACTTGGGGTATGACCCGACTGCCCACCACCCGAGCCATATTATCCAAAGGGGTGACTACCTCTGACTGTGGCCTCCAGAACTGTAACCCACTTAACTTCACTATTCTACAGCCGTTTAAATGGAATCTCGACGATAGCTTCCAGAAAGCTCGCTATCTTGTGGGCCTACAGATATATGGTAAAGGCACGGACCCTGGTACTGTCTTGCACATCAAACTAGTTGAGAGACACCGAATCCCTGAACAACACAGCATTGTGTTCCCAGACTTTTATGAACATATGAAACTTGACCAACAAGACTTTGTGCCCTCTGCCACCACTCGCATCCTTTTCATACAGTTCGCTGAAGCCATAGGAGCCACCTTAAATCTGACAAACTGTTATGTCTGCGGGGGCACCCAGCTGGCCCCTGAAAAACTCCATTCTGGCAAAACACTGCATACAGCGTCTCGGACCATCCTTTACCACTCGTGTTGGACACCTGCAGTGCCAATCCTTATGGACTAAAAACAGCACCTCTCAGCCCGGTTGGACTTATTGGACCGGGGATCCTAAGTTAAATCTACCCAGACGATGGAATACTACTGGCAATGCTACCACATTAAATGTCTACCTCAACCTGCCTGCTTCTGCCCCTTGGGCTGCACCGGAAGGATACTACTGGATCTGTGGAAAAACGGCGTACCCCACTCTACCCTCAAATTGGACTGGCACTTGTGTTCTGGGCACTATCAAACCAGCCTTCTTCCTCCTCCCGTTATCCGAAGGAGAACATCTGGCTGTCCCAGTATTCGATCAATGGGCCCGTTCTGAAAGAAGCCTGGAGATTGGTAAATGGGGAGACACTTGGCCCCCGGAGCGCATCATTGCTGTCTACGGTCCTGCTACTTGGGCTGATGATGGTATGTTTGGGTACCGGACCCCAATCTACATGCTTAACCGCCTCATATGACTGCAGGCGGTCTTAGAAGTTATCACCAATGAAACAGCTAGGGCCCTGGGAGCCCTGGCCAAAGCGAACACTATGATGCGTACCGCCATCTATCAGAACCGACAGGCCTTAGACAATCTATTGGCCGCTGAAGGAGGGGTATGTGGAAAATTCAATCTTTCCAACTGCTGTCTACAACTGGATGATGAAGGATTTGTAGTTGAAGAGGTCATAGACAAGATTACCAGATTAGCTCACGTTCCTGCCCAGACTTGGAAGGGTTTTTCTGCTGATATGTTTGGACTCAACTCATTGACTGATTGGGCCTCCAAACCGGGACTCTTTAAAGCCCTCACCATAATTTTCCTGGTATCCTCTGTCATATTTTGTGTCCTTCCTTGCCTGTTCCCATGTTTATTGAAAACCCTCAACCGTACTATTAGGACTACGATTGACAAAAGTACCACCGCACTAGTCCTGGCCCTCTCCTCCTATCACCCTGTCCCTACCTCTGATACAGATGGCCCTGACCTCCCGTGACCCAGCTAGTCAGCTGGCCTACAGAAGAAAAGTTGGGAATGGAGGATCCCTAGCTAGCTGATATAGCTGGGTCACGGTGTAGATGAAGAAACTCCATCTTAGATCAGTGGGTTATAATTGGTACAAATAACAACCTGTGACTCCATTTTATTGCTCTGAGAAATCACGTATGCATGCAGGCCTGTTCTATGTATCTGCCTTGGTGCCAGGCACGGCCAGGGGGCAACAGGATGCTGCTGTTAGCTAGCTTTGATGTATAGACTATAGGATGGATTTATGGTTTTGTTTTTCTCTCTGCTCTTACCTTTTGGCCAGAGCTGGTTATACCGGTTTGGACTGGCCAGGACCCTATATAACCTTTGTGTCCGAAACTCTCAGGGTCTTCTGTTTATGCAGCCAGTTCTGCCCAGAAGTCCAGCATATATGTTTGTTTAATAAAAGCCTTTTTACATCTCTTCAGTCTCTGGCTCAAGTCTCTGCACTACTGACGGAGGGCCTTATCCTAAAAGGCACCTTCAGTAATATTTTGATGTTTCCTAAAGTCCTGTTTACTAATATTAAAGAGAAGATTTTGTATCCTAAAAAAAAACAACAAAACCTGATGTAATTTCTCATGAAACTCCTAGTTCTTATGTAACATTTCTCCTCTTGCATTCTGTAATTCGCTGATTGTTCAGCCTTCTTTTGATGTGAACCGTCTAGAAGTCATTTGACTATGGCGGTATAGAAAAACAGAGTTATTATTATTATTATTTAATAGACAGTCCCTTTTCGGAAGAGCTTACAATATAACTCGGACAGACAGACATGATATATAGGGTTGGGGATGCAGAACTCAAGGTGAGAGGAGTTAAGAGTTGAAAGCAGTCTTGAAGAGGTGGGCTTTTAACTGGGCCTTGAGCACTGCCAGATTTTGATCTGGTTTTGGTACAACCTTCCCAAAGATTCAGTTGCCTGTGGAGCTCATAATCAAAACTTTTAAACGTCCAAAAACCAGCCTAAGTAAGCACTTGGACGTCCTAATAGAAGGGATAATCAAAACCAACTTTCTGGACGTGCAGCAACAATTCTAAGCTGCTGTGCATCCAGAGAGCATAGGGCATTTTGGGAGATGTGTTATGGCGGGAATCAGGTGGGCTTTAATCTTGACATACCTCAGCCATAATCAAAAATTTACTAGATGCTGGCAGTTAGACCTGTTTGAGTTGTGTCCAAGTTCCACAAAGGTGCCCAAACTAACAAGAAGACCACTGGAGGATTAAGGCATGACCCCCCCCCCCATTACTCCCCCAGTGCTCACGACCCCCTCCCACCACCCAAAGAGTGACTCCCCTAAAAAAAAAAAAAAAAAAAAAAAGCCCATAGGTTTCCTTTCAGTTGATTGCGGAAGAAGGAATCCCCATCAGCTGAGCTGTTTTTGGGGATTCCTGGAGGCTCAACTGAGCCCTACACCCCTCCTCGTGACATCCTCTGATTTCCCCTCCATCCTCCCGACATCCCGGACCTGCCGCTGACATCCCCCGCATCGTTACTGTTCCAGTAACAGTATGATGCATGAGCAACTGGGCACACGATGGAAGGACGTTGCAGATGGTAGGAGTCTGATCAGCAGACAAGACTCTTGTTGCCACATCAAAGATGGACAAGACTCAAATAATGTCATTTAAAAGTAGCTCATTTAAATCCAAAAGCAGCTTCTGCAGTTTTTTAAACAAAATCATTGAATTCAGTTGCCAGTTGTCTAAGATGTGTTAAGTTTTTACATATTGATACTAGTCTCAAGTTTTAGAGAAGACACGGGGACAAAGTTTGTCCCTGTCCCCAGTGGCGTTCCAAGGGGGGGCGGTGCGCCCCGGGTGCCAGCCCTAAGGGGGTGCTCCCGGCCTTGCCGTTCAGTCCCCCCCACCCCCGAAGGACCGCTCGCCCCACTGACCTTCCTGCACCACCTGTGAAGCAGCTCGCAGCAGGATCAGAGGAGGGGCGGGACCGTGGCGCAGGAAGCAGCGCAGGGATCGCTGACGCTGACTTCGCGATCCTGCTGCGGCTGCTTCATAGGTGGTGCGGGGCGGCCAGGGGGGCGAGCGGTCCTTCGGGGTGGGTCGGGGCATCAGGCCTTCAGGGTGGGGCGGGCGGGCAGGCAGGCAGGCTTTCTAGGGGGAGGGGGTGACAGGCAGGCAGGCCTTCAAGGGGGGACAGGCCTTCGGGGGGGTGCAGGCCTTCAAAGGGGGGGACAGGCCTTCAAGGGGGGAAAGGCAGGCAGGCCTTCAAGGGGGGGACAGGCCTTCAAGGGGGAGACAGGCCTTCAAGGGGGGGAAAGGCAGGCAGGCAGGCCTTCAAGGGGGGACAGGCCTACAAGGGGGGGACAGGCCTACAAGGGGGTGGGACAGGCCTTCGGGGGGGGTGCAGACCTTCAAGGGAGTGCAGGCCTTCGGGGGGGGGTGCAGGCCTTCAAGGGGGGACAGGCCTTCAAGGGGGGACAGGCCTTCGGGGGGGGTGCAGACCTTCAAGGGGTGCAGGCCTTCAAGGGGGGGCAGGCAGGCCTTCAGGGGGGGTGCAGGCAGGCCTTCAGGGGGGGTGCAGGCCTTCGGGGGTGTAGGCCTTTGGGGGGATGCAGACCTTCAAGGGGGGGGGGACAGGTCTTCAAGGGGGGAAAGGCAGGCAGGCCTTCAAGGGGGGGACAGGCCTACAAGGGGGGGACAGGCCTACAAGGGGGTGGGACAGGCCTTCAAGGGGGGGGGACAGGCCTTCGGGGGGTTGCAGACCTTCAAGGGAGTGCAGGCCTTCAAGGGTGGGTGCAGGCCTTCAAGGGGGGTGCAGGCCTTCAAGGGGGAGACAGGCCTTCAAGGGGGGGAAAGGCAGGCAGGCAGGCCTTCAAGGGGGGACAGGCCTACAAGGGGGGGACAGGCCTACAAGGGGGTGGGACAGGCCTTCAAGGGGGGGATAGGCCTTCGGGGGGGTGCAGACCTTCAAGGGAGTGCAGGCCTTCGGGGGGGTGCAGGCCTTCAAGGGGGGACAGGCCTTCAAGGGGGGGAAAGGCAGGCAGGCAGCCTTCAAGGGGGGACAGGCCTACAAGGGGGGGGGGGGGAGAAGCTACAAGGGGGTGGGACAGGCCTTCAAGTGGGGGACAGGCCTTCCGGGGGGTGCAGGCAGGCAGGCCTTCAAGGGGATGGGACAGGCCTTCAAGGGGGGTGCAGGCCTTCAAGGGGGGACAGGCAGACCTTTAAGGGGGGGCAGGCCTTTGGGGGGGGACCATGATTTAGAAGTACACGGAGGGAAGGGGGTGTTCAAAGAGACGTGCATATGCCAAACTTTGGAGGGGGGGAAGAAATAATGGGTCTGAAAATAGAGGAGAGGGAGAGAGATGATGGACCATGGGATTTAGGGAGGGAAGGAACAGAAAGGGAGAGAAATTGAACACAAGGGATGGTGTGGAGGAGGGATAGAGATACTGGATAGGAGGGTAATTAGGAAAAGAAAGGGAGAGATGATGGACTCTGGGGTGGTGGGGAAGGAGGGAGAGATGCCGGATGAAAGGGTATTTAAGAAAAGGTGGATCTGTGGAGGGAGATGAAAAAAAGGAAAGATACCAGACTTCCTGGGAAGGGAAGGGAAATGGAAAGGGAGGACAGAGTTGGCAGATGGATGGTTAGCATGCAGAAAGAAGGAGACCCTGGCAAGCAAGTTATCAGAAGAAAACCAGAGCCTTGGACCAACAAGATTTGAAATATAACCAGACAACAAAAGGTAGAAAAATTAATTTTATTTTCTGTTTTGTGATTATAATATGTCAGATTTGAAATGTGTATCCTGCCAGAGCTGGTGTTGGACTGCAAACGTGAGCTAGGATTTAACAGAGAGAGGAAAAGTCCTTTTTGTTTTTTTATTTTATTTACACCACAGCGCCAGTGTGGTTAGGAGAAGCCAAAGGGGGTGAAAAAGGTATAAAACCCACCAGGAGTTTTGAAAAAAATCACCCAACTGGGCAGGAAAATCGAATTGAAAAACCAATTCAATAGGGCTGAATCGAATCAAAAAATTTTTTCCTGTATCTGGCAGCATTAGTTTGTGCTACTGTCTTAGACTTTAGGACCTGGGATTGGGGAGAGATGGCATCCTCAGTACTTTATAATGCAAGTGAAACGAGGATTTGGTCAGACTTTTGAAGGGTCTGCAGAAAAAAAATATTGTATAGGCCGGGGACATGAGACAGCAGGAAATGGGAACTTTTCTTCCTTCTATTTTTGTGAATGGAAAGGCTGAGGATGTCAGAGAGTTCAGTTAAAATATGTGCTTTATAAGAAAATATAATAATGTGTTTTATAAAGTTTATAGCATAGCTGGCCTACCCAGTGAGGTGTTCCTAGTGGTGATGGTGGCAGCGTGTCAATGTGTTGAGAGGAAGAGGTGGTCTGGGAAATTCTGCTGAGCAAACTCCGGGCCCATTTCCACCCCCCAGTTAGTCCACTCCACTCAACTGGTTCACACACTGAGTGGGTCTTTGGGTGTTGTTTTGGGATCTCTTCCAGTGGTTTATCTCCTTCTGGTCCAAGGAAGGAAACTTTGTTATCCTTAGCATTGACCTACAGAATATGTTTGTAACAGCGCTGCTTGTGTGGCATTAGGCTATGTAGTGATCGAAAGAAAAAAAACAGACCTTTGCACATTTTTGCACTATATGGTGGGTGTATGAGGAGATTCACATTTCCTGCACAGCTAAGTCCATGTGAAGTTACCTTGTGCTGTATTTGACATCTAGCAAGGTCTCTGTTTTAAAGGAAAGATCTAAACTTAAAAATGAAGTGGCCAGAAGTTATGGTAAAAGCAGATAGTGTAGCTGGTTTTAAGAAAGATTTGGACAAATTCCTGGAGGAAAAGTCCATAATCTGTTATTAAGACATGGGGGAAGTGTCTGCTTGCCCTGGATCAGTAGCATGGAATGTTGCTACTCTTTGGGTTTTGACCAGGTATTAGTGTCCTGGATTGGCTACCATGAGAATGGGCTACTGGGCATGATGGACCATTGGTCTGACCCAGTTAGGCTATTCTTATGTTATGTTCTCATCTGTAGGGGCCTTTGTTTTCACTTCTTATTTTAATGTATTTTTTTTCTGGGAACTTATCAGTGTTTTTTATAATGGGAACAAAAATGGAAGAGAATTAATGTGTGTGGGATGAGGGGGTAACTAATTTCTTCAGCTAAATAATTCAATCCACTTCAAACAGACATAGGAGAACTCACGCACCATTCACACACCCTCCAACCAAAAACGTCAAAAGAAAAAAACTGTTCGACAACCTCCTAGCCATTCGAGCTGCAACACTCGACCCCCAACCCTACAACCAATTGACATCGACCACATACTGCAAAACCTTCAAAAAGAAATAAAAACCCTTCTATTCAAAAAACACATAAAACCGAACTAACACAATCAGAACTGTCCCAAGCATCACCTGCAACTACTCCATATGTACTTCTGATGTCATGACAATTCAGACATAATTTATGTTATGTTATGTTTGGAATATAAGAAAATTTTCACTGCCTGTTTCTATTCTGACCATTTATTCCGTTTCATGGTCATTACAAAAAATATTTTTTTACATTAGGGGGGGTGTGTCAAAAAATAATGGGCCCCGGGTGCCACATACCCTAGGTACGCCACTGCCTGTCCCCATGGGCTCTGTTGCCACCCTGTCCCTACAAGCTCTGTCCCCATCCCCACACCCACCCTCACCCCGCAGTTAACTATGGGTGCACATTCTCTACTAACCGGCAATCCCTCCCCCCAAAAAAAATAAATCAGCCACTGATCTCTGTACCTCAAATTGGGATCACAGATAGCTTCCCCCTGTGCTGTGTTTATTCTAGCCCTTCCTCACATGCTGAATGCAGGCAGTGTTTGTTCCAGCCTAGCCCCCTCCCATTCTATGGGGTTAAAATGAGTAACATAGTAAATTACAGCAGATAAAAGACCTGCATGCTCCATCTAGTCTGCCCAACAGTTACATTCATTACCAAGACAGTGTTGAATCAGAGCAGAAAATAATTGCTCTCCTCCCTTCTCCAGTCCCTCCTTCCTTTTACTGGGACACTACCTAAAAGGGAAGGGCTGAAGCAGTCATCAACAGGTCTCAGATATGGGGATGGGATGGCATCTTCAGAATTTGGCACTGGCTATATTGCCTGTCACATTCTCTGTATATGGAGAGGTGATAATTTCTAGAGCTGAAATACTGAAGAGACTCCCTGTATTTTAGGTTGCCAAGACAGCCATTTTGATTTTCAGTTGATTTTGTCCTATAGTTGATGATGTCACTCAGTGTCCCTAGAAAGATGACATCAACTGGCCTTCTAGTTTTGCTTTTCTGAAGGAATCCAACTGGGGAATCAGAGCTACAAGTCCCTGCATGCAATAGAGTGAATTCAAGATGGTATAACCATGTCAGGTGAATATGAAGCCAGTTGGCAACCCTACTGCTACATATTTTTCTGTATTTCTTTTTGCTTAGAAGCCAGTGGGGGGTCTGGAACGGCTTTTTACTCCCATAACCATCTCTATCATACAGCAACCAGTTTAGAGAAAGCCAGCACTCCCATCTCAGTTCGGAAGGCTGAAATCCTGACGCTGATCCAGAAGTCCCTACGCAAGACATCTGGCCTGCAGATTAAGAAACTGAAGATGGTCTTGTGGACACAGCATGGCATTGATTTGGAGAAGGCCAGCCAGGACCTGCACTACAAGAACGCATTGGGCTTCCTACAGCAGGCTTCAACTCTCCAACTCTCAGATCCATCCCGAAAGGAGAAGTGTGTAGTCATGATTGCCAAAGGTAAAACATTCTTTCTCACCATAATCTTAACATTTGGTCTTGTCTCTCCTCTTTCCCTCATCTTTTTCTCTGTTAGAATTCTGTGTTAATCTTCAACTGTCCAACTTCTTAAACTTGACAGATGGATTTCACAGCTCACAGCACAGTTTCAGGGTGATGCGCAGTACGGAAGCCTTATTGTTAGAATTAACTTCAAAAGCGAAATCTTACCTAAGTAAGGGTAAACGGTCTGTTTTGCTGCAATTCGATATCTCGGCTGCGTTTGACGCAGAAGACCACTCTCTATTACTCCTTAAGTTGAGTGAACTAGGCGTAAATGGAATGGTATTAAAATGGTTTACGGAATTTTTAGGAAATGGAACTTGTGAAGTAAGAAAGGGAAATATGAGGTCCGAAAACTGGAATGCTTTCGGTGGTGTGCCACAAGGCTCTCCGCTGTCTCCTTCTGTGTTTAATGTATATTTAAGAGCCTTGGGAAGAGATTTTCCTCTCCTCAAGTCCTCACGCTCTCATATGCTGATGATATCTACAGTGGCGTAGTGAGGGTGAGAGGCGCCCTCCCCCATCTTCTTCTTCATCCCTCCCACCTCCACACGCTCCTTTCCTGTCCCCTCCTGCACGCGCTCTGCTTCCCTTCCTCGTACTTCTATAACGTTCCAGTTAGAGACAATAAGGACCATGCTAAATGTCTTCTTTTATTAATTGTATTTATTATTGAAGACAAAATGTATCAGACAATATACATTGGAAACTAAGGTGTACCAGTTGCCCACACAAAAGTGATACCTAGAGCACCAGCCCTTCTGACCCAGAAGTACCAGGCTTTGTATCCCTGCGCCCATCCCCTGAGCATACCAGTTCTAGAGGCGACAGGCTCTGTATCCCCTGTGTCTACCACCCCTCCCCCCCCCCCAAAGTCCTCCAGTCCTAGAGGTGACAGGTTCTGTATCCCTGGTGTCCATCCCCTCTCCAGCTCTCCAGTCCTAGAGGTGACAGGCTCTGTATCCTCTGTCTACCCCCCACAACCCTCCAGTCCTAGAGGTGACAGGCTCTGTATCCCTATGATCATCCCATGTGCTCTCTAGTCCTAGAGGTGACATTTTGTATTCTTTATATAATATGATCTCAGTTAAAGTGGACAGAACTATACCAATGACACATTTACATGTACTTTTGTTGGCTTTGGGTGAGGGAGTTCTTGACAGGGCTTTTTATTTAAATTCTGTTTAGGTCTGAAGAAAGAAAGCCATATACTTCCACACCAAGGTGCATCTAGCACCAGCATGTGGAGGAGTATATGAAGAACTGCCTGGACACTCAGGTTATGAAAGTCATGCTTTCACCCCTTCACCAGAACATACCTTCTGATATTTCTCAAAACACTCATGCTCTAAAGCAGGGCTGCCCAAGTCCGGTCCTCGAGATCTACTGGCAAGCCAGGTTTTCAGGATTCCACAATGAACATGCATGAGAGAGATTTGCATACCAAGAAGGCAGGGCAGGTAAATCTCTCTCATGCATATTCATTGTGGATATCCTGAAAACCTGGCCTGCCAGTAGATCTCGAGAACCGGACTTGGGCAGCCGTGCTCTAAAGCATTTGCCTGCAACCAGTTCTTCATCTAGCCAACGGTCAAAGCAGTGTGTTGATGGCCAACGCTGTCCGTTGAATGAAGTATCAACAGTCCAGTTGCCTCCTTTGTTGGTTTCAGTGCCTCTTCCTATTTCTTCACCCATTGTGCTATTAGTTCGACCAATGTGTGGCCCAAAAATGTTGTACCCACAACATCTGGTCACCCTTGGTTGCCAAGCTGCTCTCACTTCCAAACCAGCCACTGGGGATTAGCCAGTTCACTGACTTGGGTTTACAATAGCAAATGCCCCCCCCATTTCTACCCCCAGGACTAGCATTAGGGTAAGAAATTCCTATCCAGTGCCCAGCTCAGGGTGCCCAGAATGCATCTAGATTGGTTTGTGTACTCCCATATTTGGACGCAGTTAAGAGGGTGGTGGGATACATCAGACAACACTGGCCCATCTTGAGGGCCCTTAGAGGCCTGCAAGACTTCCCCTTGATAGCATACACGAAGGGTACTACGATAGGCCAAATGTTAAACCGCTGGGCCCGCTGTGTTGTGGACCAGGCGGCCCATTCAAAATGTACCCACTGTCAATGGTGTGATAAAACTGTGGAGAGTAGTACTTGGCAGGACCCCCATACCAGACGCATCATTCGGGCTAGGACACATACTACATGCAAATCCATTTGGGTAATGTATATTGTTATCTGTCCTTGCCCTTTAGTCTATGTGGGTCGTACAAAACGGGCAGTTCAGGTAAGACTCAATGAGCTAGTCCGCTAGGGATACAGGACCCAACACGGTCTGCGTTTCGACAAAAAGTCTTCTTCAGGGGTCCCTGGGGGTCCTATAAAGGTGTGTACGTGGGAAACAATTGTGTGGTGAACCGGAAGTGAAACACTGCTTGCATTTGCAATGGAAATTTCCATTGCAAATGCAAGCAGTGTTTCACTTCCGGTTCACCACACAATTGTTTCCCACGTACACACCTTTATAGGACCCCCAGGGACCCCTGAAGAAGACTTTTTGTCGAAACGCGGACCGTGTTGGGTCCTGTATCCCTAGCGGACTAGGTCCTTTAAGGATCTTATGTGGATGATTTACTTTTATGTGGATGGAATTATTTTATGTGGATGATTTTAGTGTACCTTTGGAACTTTGATACTTTCTAATAAAGTCCATTTGGGAACATCGTCACTCCACAGAGTTTTTTTGGTTTTCTCTGGATTTTCTTCTTTGTGGATTTTTGGGGTCAATTCCTTTTGTTTTAAGACTCAATGAGCACAAGTCAAGGATATCCACGGAAACCCTGACAGCCCCTCTTGTAGCCCACTGGGTGTCTAAGAAGCATACAATAGACCAACTTAAATGGCGTGTTATAGATGCCATTGAAATTTGGAGACGAAGCTTAATTTTCTAGAACAGAGGTGGATTTATCAACTCAATTCAGTCATACCCCACGGGCTCAACTTAGAACTCGAATGGCAGTCTCTCTGGTGAGGTCTCACTGTATCTCCCTGTCTCTTTGTAGAAGTTATAAATATATAAATATATTAAGATTATAGGAGTGGGTTTAGTAATGTGAACCTTTTCCAGCAGGGTGCTTCTCTGGGAACGCGGTTAGTTCTGCACTTCCGGGTTGACCTGATGACATCACATCTCAGCTGTGATATTTAAGTAGCTACAGTACACGCCGCGGCCATCTTAGATCACATTTCGGGTGGCCACGTCGTGATGAGTATATAGTTTTGAGGTAAGAGATTGTTATAGAAACATAGAAACATAGAAAGATGACGGCAGAAAAGGGCTATAGCCCATCAAGTCTGCCCACTCAACTGACCCACCCCAATAAGTCTGAATGCTAATGACCCAGTTGCTTAACTCGACCTTCGTAGGGATCCCATGTAGATGTCCCATTTATTCTTGAAGTCAAGCACGCTGGTGGCCTCGACCACCTGCACCGGAAGCTTGTTCCAGTGATCCACCACTCTTTCCGTGAAGAAATACTTCCTGGTGTCACTACTAAATTTCCCCCCTCTAAGTTTAAGCGGATGCCCTCTTGTGGCCGAGGGTCCTTTGAGAAAAAGGATGTCATCTTCCACCTCGACACGTCCTGTGATGTATTTAAATGTCTCAATCATGTCTCCCCTCTCCCTGCGTTCTTCTAGAGTGTAGAACTGCAATCTGTTCAGTCTCTCTTCGTACGAGAGACCCTTGAGCCCCGAGATCATCCTAGTGGCCATCTGCTGAACCGAGTCGACTCTAAGCACGTCTTTACGGTAATGTGGCCTCCAGAACTGCAGATACAGTATTCCAGATGAGGTCTCACCATGGTCCTGTACAGTGGCATTATGACTTCTGGTTTCCGGCTGACGAAACTCCTATTGATACATCCCATCATTTGTCTTGCCTTGGATGAGGCCTTTTCTACTTGTTTGGCAGCCTTCATGTCCGCACTGATGATTACTCCCAAATCTCGTTCCGCTGAGGTCTTAGCCAATGTTTCTCCATTTAAGGTGTAAGTTCTGCATGGATTTCTGCTACCGAGGTGCATGACCTTACATTTCTTAGCATTGAAACCCAGCTGCCATGTTGAGGACCAGTTTTCCAACGCAAGAAGGTCCTGTGTCATATTATCCTGCAAATAGCCTTCACTTACTATGTTGCATAGTTTGGCATCATCGGCGAATAATGTTACCTTACCCTGCAGCCCTCGTGTCAAGTCCATTATGAATATGTTAAAAAGGAGTGGACCCAGGACTGAGCCCTGCGGCACCCCGCTGGTCACTTCCGATGTTTCAGAGAGGGTGCCATTGACCACCACCCTCTGATGTCTATCACTAAGCCAATCATTGACCCATGCAGTTATTGTTTCACCCAACCCCATCGATTTCATCTTGTTTAGAAGCCTGCGGTGTGGGACACTGTCAAAAGCCTTGCTGAAATCCAAGTACACTATGTCCAGAGACTCTCCCGAGTCTAGCTTTCCTGTTACCCAATCAAAGAAGCTGATGAGATTGGATTGGCATGACCGACCCTCAGTGAATCCATGCTGATTAGGATCCCTTAGATTCCCTTCATCCAAGATCGTGTCTAATTTATGTTTAATTAGTGTTTCCATGATTTTACACACTATCGATGTGAGACTCACTGGTCTGTAGTTCACAGCCTCTGCTCTGCAACCCTTTTTGTGCAGAGGAACGACGTTAGCTTTTTTCCAGTCCAGGGGGACTCTCCCTGTATTTAGGGAAAGATTGAAGAGCATGGCTAATGGTTCCGCCAGGACATCGCACAGCTCTCTGAGCACTCTCGGGTGCAATTCGTCTGGACCCATGGCTTTGCACACCTTGAGCTTTGACAGTTCGCTGTAGACCTCAGCTGGTGTGAACTCAAAATTCTGAAATGGGTCTTCCGTGCTTGACATTGCTTCCAGATGTGGTCCGTGCCCTGGTGCCTCGTAGGTAAAGACCGAGCAGAAGTATTCGTTCAGTAGTTTGGCTTTATCGGAATCAGTTTCCACGTAGTTCCCGTCCAGTGTTCTAAGGCGTACTATCCCGTTTGTGTTTTTTTTCCTGTCACTAATATACCTGAAGAAGGATTTGTCCCCTTTCTTAATATTCTTTGCTAGAGTTTCTTCCACTGCAAGTTTGGCCTCTCTGACTGCTGTTTTGACTGCTGCAGACCTAGTCCTGTATTCAATGTTAGCTTCTCCTTTCCCCGTACGTTTGTATGAAAGAAATGCTCTTTTTTTTTCCTTGATGAGGTGCGAAACCTCATCAGTGAACCATTGGGGTTTTTTGTTCCTTTGTTGTTTATTTACCGATTTTATGTAGCGGTTAGTTGCTTCGTGTAGGGTCGATTTCATGGTTGACCACATTGCTTCCACATTATCAGTTGCTTCTTGATCCTGCAGCATCTGATGAACGAAATCTCCCATGCGTGTGAAGTCTGTGCCCCGGAAATTGAGTACCCTCGTTTTTGTTTGTGATTTAGGGAAGCCTTTCCTAAGGTTGAACCATACCATGTTATGGTCACTTGTAGCTAGCGTTTCTCCCACCAAGACCTCCGAGACGCTCTCCCCGTTTGTGAGTACGAGGTCTAGGATGGCCTTGGCCCTAGTGGGCTCTAGTATCATTTGTTTGAGCCGTACTCCCTTCATGGCCGTTAATAACCTCCCGCTACCACAAGATGTCGCTGAGAGTGTATTCCAGTCTACATCAGGCATGTTGAAGTCCCCTAGCAGAACAGTGTCCCCCCGTAGAGTGTCTTCAATTAATTCTGTGTCCTTGTCCTCCGTTTGTCTTGGAGGTCTGTATACCACACCAAGGTATAGGCATTTTTCTCTGCCTCTGGCCAGGTTTACCCAGATGGATTCCCCGGTGTACTTGACATCTGTGATCCTGGCTGTTTTGATGTTCTCTTTGATGTAAAGTGCTACCCCTCCTCCTAACTTACCCTTCCTGTCTTGACGAAGTAGGTTGTACCCTGGTATAGTTGTATCCCACCCATGAGAGTCTGTGAACCATGTTTCGGATATTGCCACCACGTCTAGGTCGGCATTCACTATTTCTGTTTCCAGTTCTAGAATTTTGTTCCCTAAACTATGTGCGTTAACATACATAGCTCTCCACTCTTTGTGCTTGTTAGACCCCTGTAGAGAGTCCCCCATCTGAGACAAAGTGTTTCCTAACGAACCTTCTGCAGTGAGGGTACTTACCTCGGACTTAGAAGCGGAGTTTTGGATCACCACATCAGGATTGTTACTTACTGCACTAGTACATAAGTGGGTACCCTCCCCCAACTTACCTAGTTTAAAGCCCTTCGAAGCAGGCTGGCTAATCGGTGTCCGAAGACGTTCTTACCTCTGCTGGTAAGGTGAAGTCCGTCAGGTCCCTGGAGTCCCTGTAGTGCCTCTCCATGATTCAGGAATCCGAAGTTCAATTCCCGGCACCATCGTTGCAGCCATTCGTTTGTCTTCAGGATATGTTCGTCTCTATCCCTTCCCTTGCCCCTAACAGGAAGAATAGAAGAGAATACTACCTGTGCTCCTGTCCGCTTCAGCTTTTCCCCTAGAGCTCCGAAGAAATCCGAATCTTCTGATAGTCTTTGTGTCATGCGATTTCATTGATTATTAATGTCAGTTCCTTGTCATAGGGATTGTGCCCTGAGGAAACCTTAACAGGGTGAAACATGTTGGCGACTCTGTCCCTCTTGGCTAACCACCCAAGTTAAGTAAACTATACTATTTATTTAACTTGTGTACTGAAAATATACTGAAAATATACAAAAAAAAGCATTGCACTTTTCATCTTACCAAGGACCCAATGACGATTGGGGGCATAAATCCAACAGTTATGAAAGTTTATTGAACTGTTGGTGGCACCTCTGAGGGCCTGGAGAATACACTTGATAAATCACATTGAAATAGGAGGTATTCAAGGGAGGTTAACACACACCGTCCCTGTTGCTGTACCATAGTACTTATCCTTCTATAGAGATTACATCTGAAGCCTTAATATACCAACTCCACTTCAGGCCATTCTCTGAGAAAGCCTCAAGATGGACTTCCAAAGAGCACAGTGATCCCTCCAAAACCAGCAGCTGTACCTCTTAACCAGAAGACCATACCAGGTAATGCTTTTCTTCAGGCTGGGGCTCTTTACCCTGGAGAAGCGGAGACTGAGAGGGGACATGATAGAGACTTATAAAATCATGAAAGGCATAGAGAGGGTGGAGAGGGACAGATTCTTTAGACTAGCAGGGACAACTAAAACAAGAGGTCATTCAGAAAAACTGAGAGGAGACAGATTCATAACGAATGCAAGGAGGTTCTTCTTCACTCAGAGGGTGGTGGACACCTGGAACGCGCTTCCCGGAGAGGTGATAAGACAGAGTACAATTCTGGGGTTCAAAAAGGGACTGGATGACTTCCTGGAAGCGAAGGGGATTACAGGGTACAGATAGAGTTACCCTACAGGACATTGAGCGAATGGGGTATGGATATTTTAGGTTAGGTAGGGAACACTTTCAGGTCATGGACCTGGGGGGCCGCCACGGGAGCGGACTGCCGGGCACGATGGACCCCTGGTCTGACCCGGCAGAGGCAACGCTTATGTTCTTATGTTCTTATGTTCAGATGGTTGACAAAGATGACCATAAAGACTAGAGTAATTTCCAGACCCAGTGTCCCTCAAGAGTAGTCCTGGATACCCATCTCTCTTAGAAATTAATAGATGCCATCCCAACTTACAAAATAGAGAATGGCATGGGGGCAAATTCGTCCCCGTCCCCACAGGAACTCAATTTCCCTGTCCCATCCCCGCAAGTTTTGTCACTATCCCTGTCCCTGCCCAGTTCTTGTAAGCTCTGCCTTAACTGCACAAGCCTCGAACACTAATGATTTTAAAGGGTTCAAGGCTTGTGCAGATATAGTAACATAGTAAATGACGGCAGATAAAGACCTAAACAGTCCATCCAGTCTGCCCATTAAGAAATACATGATTAGATTAACTTGTTTCTTCTTTGATATTTCTGGGCCATAGACAGTAAAGTCTGGTATTTCCTAGATTCCAAATGCTGAAGGTGCCGCCTAAGCTCACTCCAGCCTATCCAATCATCCCGTTGTTTGCAGGATATCTACCGTAAAGTCTGGCCAGTAATAATAATAATAATAAGAGTTTATATACCGCAATACCGTTAAGTTCTATGCGGTTTACAAAAGATTAGTGGGGTACAAGTTGAGTTGACGTACAAGTTGAATTAACTTAAGGGATGTGGGGAACAATTGGGAGAAAGGGAACACTGGACGACAAACTTCAAACTCAAGCTCAATACTGAGAAAACAAAATTCTTTGTCGCTTCACCGCACCCTCTTGACACCAAAACCCCACTAGACATCAACAAACATAACTACCCCATACAGCCCACCATTAAAATACTGGGTGTAACTCTGGACCAATGCCTCATCATGAAAGATCAGGTGGACTCCATAATCAAAAAGAGTTTTTTCACCCTCTGGAAATTTAAATCCATTAAAGCATACTTTGATAACTCTGTCTTCAGAAGCTTGGTACAATCCCTCGTATTAAGTCAACTCGACTACTGTAACATCGTCTACTTATCAATCCCCCAAAAGAATATGCGACGATTGCAACTAGTGCAAAACACTGCGGTCAGACTAATCTTCGGTCTAAAGAAGTTCGATCACGTGACGCCATACTTCAAACAGCTACATCCTCATGTTCCAAAATAGTGGAGTTCCCATTGATGCCCACCCCAGCCCAGAGGACAGGATTTGTAGGAATGGGGCAGGGACAGGAAACGAACTCGCAGGGATGGGAAACTGTGTTCCCACGGGGATGGGAAAAAAATTGTCCCCGTGTCATTCTCTATTATATAATTAATCTCATATGACCCAGTTGGGATCAATTTATTGATACAGAAGGTATTACAAGTTGGCATTATAATCTTCAACCCCCAGTTGCAGTATTAAAATGGAAATTGCATAAGCAACAAGAGTGCAGATAATAATAAAGATTATAACAAGAGCAAGAGCAAGAGCGAACAAGAAAAGGACCTGTGTGTACAAATAGATAGGACCCTGAAGCCATCGGCACAATGCGCGGCAGCGGCAAAGAAAGCAAACAGAATGTTAGGCATGATAAAGAAAGGAATCACGAGTAGATCGAAGAAAGTCATAATGCCGCTTTATAGAGCAGTGGTCAGACCACACTTGGCATACTGTGTCCAACATTGGTCTCCCAACCTAAAGAAGGATATAAAACTGCTGGAGAGGGTGCAGAGACGAGCAACGAAGCTAATAAGAGGTATGGAGAACTTGGAATATGAGGAACGACTCAAGAAACTGGGACTGTTCTCCCTTGAGAAGAGGAGGCTGCGAGGGGACATGATCGAGACGTTCAAAATGCTGAAAGGCATCGATAAAACAGAGCAGGAAAATAAATTATTTACATTGTCCAACGTGACACGGACAAGAGGACATGGTTTGAAGCTAAGGGGGGGACAAGTCCAGAACAAATATCAGGAAGTTCTGCTTCACGCAGCGAGTGGTAGACGCCTGGAATGCTCTCCCAAAGGAGGTTATTAAGGAATCCACTGTGCTAGGATTCAAAGGCAAATTAGATGCACATCTCCTTACGAGAGGCATAGAGGGATATGGGTGACTAAAACTACTTCAGGTGTATATCTGACTGGGCCTCCACGTGTGCGGATCGTTGGACTCGATGGACCATGGGTCTGATCCGGAGATGGCAGTTCTTATGTTCTTATGTTCTTAACAATAAGAAGGTCTTTCACCCACCCCTGCATCCAACTAAAATACAGATCCCAAGGATTAGATAAACCAGAATTACGTTTAAGTTCAGCAGAGAGGTCTTCTAATTTTTTAATGGCCATAGTAACCTTACCCGTGGGACCTGCATTGTCAGGAATAAAGGTGCAACAGGATAAAGTACTGGGGAGAATTTTACAGACACCCCCCTTCTCTGCAAGGATCATATCCAGGGCCATGCGATTTTGGAAAGCCATCTGAGAAGTGGGCTTTCCATCAGCAATAACCGATCAGCAATACCTTGCAAGGCGTCCCTAGAGTAATTCACAAAGCATTGCTGATTATAATAAATGTAATTAATCCAATCAACATTCTTATTGATAGTAATAAGGTGAATAAGGGACTCAAACCCAGCCTTAACCTGGTCTCGGGCCTTGAATTCATCTGGGACCCCTCTTGGGACCCCTATTTCATCTATGTATAGCTAAAGCGCACTGGCCTATCTACTGGCTGGGTAGTTTAACACAGAGCCGAAGGTCTCCACAGAGCCAGTAAATATCACCTAAAGCAAAATCTGATGCTGCAACAGTGAAGCACACCCACAACCTCCAAAAAAGAACACCAGGCCGCAGCCAAATGCAATTTCCAGTATGCCTCTGACTATAGTTTCTGATTAATGAGACATTAACACCTTTTAGCTAATCATGATTTAATTTTATTTCTGCATTCCTATGCCAGAGTCAGATTGATATAATTTCCCATAGGCCTCTGCTGACACCAGCTATGCCAACCGAAAATGCTGAACGCCAGCAACAGCTATGCTGACATCTCCCATATTCTTTGAAATGAAAGCAAACTTGTGGTACCCTTAGCCAGTCTGCATTTCTTGCCTCGCTTACCTCCAACAGCACGTCCCCTGTCCTGCAGAATCTCCAAGCTATGAAGATAAAGTTCCCATTATGAGTTCAAACCTCTGTCTTAGGTTGCATAGGTCGTATCTATATCTTACCCGTCGTTGAGCAAATGAACGGTGCATAAGGGATGCAGGAAGCTTTCTCAGGAGGTTTGGGCATAAAAGGTAAAAAGATGTCATAAGAGAGTATGTAAGTATGGGATATGGGATAATATTATCTCTGACCCTGGTAATGGTAATGAAATAAGCCATGCCAAATTAAAACCAAATTAGAACTAAATTAGCCAAATTAGCAAGTGTCAAAGAAGATACTGGAAATACATGTATAACTGCCTTAAAAGCTAGAAGGAACTTTGTATGATATGCGTTGTAAAGAAATGTACATGTGTTTCACTTTACAGCAAAGGAAAATCATAATAATACATAGCAAAATTTGTACAATAATTAAGATAATGATAGGGTGAATTAAAACATTAAATACGTGGTTTGCAGTGGGCGAATACTCAAAGAAAAGTTCCCAAACTTGAAACATGAGCATCTCGGAGCAAATTTTGTGCAATCTGTCCATTTTCAAAAGTGATAGTATGATTCACTTCTTTGGAGGTTTTCTTGAGTTGTTCAATGTAGGCATTGAGTTCAGTAAAGTTCAGCAGCTTGTGGAATGTTTCATTCCCCATACCAAGAGGTAGTGGATACACAGCATATGAAATAAAGTCTGGAATGTTCATAGAATAGGTTAAATAGGTGGAATTGTACAGCAAAGCGTTCTTAGGAAGGTGGCTATATCTTATGAATAGGAAACATTGTGTACAGCATGTGTGGAAAAGTATTTGCAGTCAGGGTGCAGGAAGATGAATTACAGTCTCTTTAAACTGGTGAGATGCACACTTGGGATGAAATGATGTTTGCACAGGATTTGTCAAGTCACTGGAAACTAGTGGTGTTCATCCTTGAGATGAAATGATGTCTGTGCATACAGGGAGGGATTTGAAAAGAGTCCCGATATCATTCAGCAGCTGTACTCCAGTGTGATCCAAATAAGAGATAGAAAACGAGAGAGAAACCATGTTGCCTGTACTGAATGTATAGAGAGAGAGAGAGAGAGACCAGGTTACCTGTACTGAATGTGGCAACATGTGACAATATTAATGCATTTACTTGGTATAGTTATGGCAAAAGACAGACAATATTCAGGTACTTAAGGTTCTTAATAGACATTCCAAAAAGATATGTTTTTGTGTGCTGCATATAACTATTATGGCACTTCAGAGAGACCATAATTCTGTACTGAATGTATATATAAAAAAAATTATGTCAGAAATGTGTACTGAATGGCTCATATCAAGTGAGCACCATAGAATAAACACTGTATAGATATAGAGTAAAACCTTTTCTTAAAAATATAATCCCTAACTAAGCTACATTTAGCATATGCAAACTATAGGGAAAAAGGAACATTGCACATTTGGGCTAGTAAAAAGTGGGAAAAGAGCTAGCTCTAGAAATGGCCAATGTTATGTATCCTGGGGTACCCCTCAAACTAAAACAAGTGGACAAAACACAGACCACATGGCACAGACAAAACACATAGCTCTAGGCTTAAAACTATTCTTCCATCGGTCAAGTGTTCAGAGCTGAACTTATCTCTGGAAATAAACACATTGTTATAGAAAAACAAAACAAAGATGAACACATGAGTAAAGTATATGGACAAATAATGCATAGCATAACCATTTCATATTTAGAAAAGCTAATGTCTCTTTGGATCGTCTTTATCTCTGCAGTGACAAAGAGGATCCCTGGAAAACACCAGAAATATCCTTGTGCCAAAACTGGGATGGCTATGTATATATCCAAACTGCTGCTAAGAAAAAGAAAAGAAAAACATTTTAATTTTGCAACATCCTAATTTCAGCTAAAACAATAGGAAGGAATTTTTTCCAATTCACAAATGTGCCAGCTGTGGCTTTCCAGATTTTGTCTTTAATAGTCCTGTTCATGTGTTCGACAATACCGGAACTCTGTGGGTGATATGGGAGATGAAATTTCCACTCAATGCGGAGTGCGATAGCTAAATCTTTGCATATTCTGGCAGTGAAAGCAGGACCATTATCTGAGTTGATGTGTGTGCGACATCCCCACCTAGGGATGATTTTGCGAAGTCACCATAGTCTGAGCAGTGGGGAAAAAACTTTTGTAGTGGGGAAAAAACTTCAGGTTATCAGGAGAACATGTCAACAATAACAAGGGCAGCTGGTATACAGGGTTTCCCCTCTTTGCACCAAAGTCCGTCCGAAGGGCAGCTTTGGGCACCGGCCAGATGGGCATTGATTAAGCCAGTGACCAGGGTCTCCGCAATTAAAACATTCAGTACTTCTGGATGGATTACCACCTCGATCGGAGGCAGGGGCCCGCCCCCTACGAAACCCGTGACCCCCTCTTCCGTGAGGAGCGGACAGGTGCGGTCCCCAGGTAGGTAGCTGGCCCTGATAATGCAGGATTTCCCAAGGCTTAGAGATCTCAAAGCGTAGGAGAGTGTTGCGTAGTGGTTAGCGCTACAGCCTAAGGAACCTGAGGCTTGGGGGTTCAAATCCCGCACTGCTCCTTTTTCCAATCTGAAATTCTGCACAAGAACTAGTGGGCCATTCTGAAATCATTTGTTTGACCAGAATCTGCAAAGGAGAACGGAGGTTAGAAAGGAAAGTCTGAATAAGTAGGGAATCCATATTTGTATGGGCACTAAGACCTGCCTCTTGGGTCCAGGTTTCATTAAACCTCTTCCACACTTATCAAGCTCTGTCTGCAATCCTGATCGAATCACATTGGATTCCTGTTACTCATCGCATTACCTTTAAAATCCTACTTTTAGTTTTTTTTAAAACACTGTCTTTGAACGAACCCCAATTCATTAATAACTACTTATTCCCCATAGTATATCACGTTCTTTAAGATCCATTAATCAAAAACTCTTAACAATTCCATCACTGAAAGTTATCGGAACTCGTCGTCATGATATCTTCTCTGTAAGGGCCCCACAATTATGGAACACCTTACCTCAGCATTTAAGAGAAGAAAATGACCTAAACCATTTTAAAGGCAATCTGAAGAGCTTCCTTTTTAAAGACGCCTTTAATTTATTTATTCCCTATTCCTATTGTTTTCACCATTCATGTCTTCTTTTGTGCTTTATTAATACAATTGTAGTTCTGCCCTTTTTTCCTTATGTATCTGTTAGTTTGTATGTCAATATGTCAGACTCATGTAATTTACTCTAAATAAGCTTATGTGTACACCTTTTGTTTTTATTTGTAAATCGCTTAGCAAATTAAATTAAGCTAGTCAATAAGTTAAAAATAAACTTGAAACTTGAATCTCACAAATTTCCATATTTTTCTTGCTCTCTCTGTAAAACTGATTCTGGCCCCTGTATTAATTAAAGTTAATTTATCCTGACCCTCTTTGGTAGTATTAACATTGGGGCGGCCGCAAGTGCCCAAAATCAAAGGTGCCACATACCTCAAGCTGAATTCAGAGTCTGACTTCTTTCCCTTATCCTGCGTCTCCAAAATTGAGTCCACAGGAAAGTGATAGGAGTCCGGCAGGGCTGTGAAGGTTTGAGTGACCTTGGTATTCGGACACAGAAAGTCAGGACATCCCTTGAGCATGGAAATTGAATGCCTGCGCACTCATAAAGCTCAAGGTGTGAAAAATAACAAAAAACATGCTAAATGACGCTAAATGCAAAGGTTTTGTTAATCAATCATGATACCAAAAGAATAAAGCATAATTGCGTTAGCAGTTGCATTAGCAGGAGAACGTTATAGTTGCCAAAATGCTGGCCTTCTGATAACGTGCTCAGGTCAATATTTCAAAACACTCCTATCATATACTTTTGGCTCAGCGTGACATCATCAGCCTGACAGCCAATAAAACTTAACAAAGGAGGTGTTTAAAAGTTAGACAAAGAAGTTCCTCTACGTTTAAAAGTTTCAGAAATCATATTCGTTCTGTCCACATTCATTTCTGACTATACATTAACATTTTATAACATTTCCAATATTCTTTTATCATTCTTAAAACTTATTTCAGACAATTTGTCTATGTATCAAACAAGCTGCTGTAAAGTTCTCAGCCTGCCTGCCAGCTGCTCCATGCTACCCACAAACAGTGCTGAAAATTAGTCAGCCTGCCTGTCACTACAACAAAGGAGAAGGAGGATGAGAAGGAGGGGCTGCCCTCCCCCTCTCCCCGCCAAAGATTGCCACAGAATCAGAATCAGATCTCTGACTCCAACTCAACCACTTCACCTCAAGCACCACAAATTCACCCGTACCACATATCCACAACCCGGTTCACTCACATTCAATTCATATTAAGCCTTACAGGGTTCACCACTTTCACCTACCCTATTCAACATTTACATATCCTCTCTAGGACACCCACTACAAAAACCAAACCTGATCTAGTACATATATGCAGACGACATCTCCATCCTAATCCCAGTGAACAGCATAACAAATGAAACCTCAAAATACATTACTCATATAATGATCGAAATAGAACATTGGACAAGCAACTTCAAACTGAAACTTAACACAGAAAAAAAAAAAAATCTTCCTTGCAAGCCCAACGGACAAAATTACCAATTCAACGCTACATATAAAAGACCATGATTACCCAATTACCAACACAATAAAAATATTGGGAGTCACATTGGACACACACACCTCACTATGATTGAACACACGAATATAATGGCAAAAAAATGTTTCACGATGTTATGGAGATTAAAGGCCATCAAAAAATACTTCGACCCACTATCGTTTAGATTACTAGTGCAATCACTAGTGCTTTCTACCCTGGACTATTGTAATATCATTTATTTGGGTATCATTCAGAACTCAGCTGTCCGCTTGATATATTAAAAAAGAATGACCATGTCACCCCACACCACAAACCACTGCACTGGCTGTCAGTCGAGGCAAGAATATTATTCAAGTTCTCCTGCATATGTTTCAAGCTAGTTTGGGGGACAAGCACCTACGTATTTACAAACCCACTTCGCACTCCACAACCCAACAAGACAAACCAGAAACAGCTATCTTTTTGCATACCCAAGCATAACCAATTGTAAATACAAAACCTTTCTGGACAGAACCTTCATGCTCCAAGCAAATAAACAACAACATTGGCTAGACAATCACATTAATAAAGCCGAACTGACCTACAATGCCTTTAGAAAACTCATAAAAACTACCCTATTTGACAGATACATCACCTAAACACAACCTCACCAAGTACTCTGTTTCTTTTCACAATGCTCTCTGAAATCTTAATTCTTGCTGTTTCTGAATCTCTAAACAAACTACATTGTAATTTTTTCCCCTTTTTTCAGGAAAGCTGCGATTTTTCTTTACAGGTCCGCTCCGAAATTCTTGGCAAACATTATATTTTGTAATTTTGATTCCTAATAGTCTCTATACTCTGTACTCCCTCCACATATTGTAAATCACTGAATGTCCAGCTCTCTTGAATGTAAACCGCCCAGAAGTCGCAAGACCGCGGCGGTACAGAAGAACAAAGTTATCATTATTATTATTATTATTACTGAAGCGAACAAAGTGTCATCTGTCTAGGAGGGGGAGAATCCTAAGTGCCTTTATGACCCATAACAAAAACAATATCACAATGCAGGAATTTTTTCAATAACAAAAACAATATAACAATGCAGAAATTTTCGCTTACCTTACCTTATAAGCGAGGTACATTAATAATATACAATATAATCTTATACTCTATAAAATCTTATCTAAGCGATAGAAGAGAAAAGCACAAGAATGGTACAGATGACAGAATGAGCAGACATTTCTATAAATCCACAATAGAGACTTCCCAAAAGTCTTCACTTAATTTCATTCTTCCTGAAAGAATGGCAGCTGCTTATTTTCGCGGCGGGAGCTTACCGAAAACTCCACATTAATATTATTCTTACCAAAAGAACAGTAACCGCGGCGGGTTTCCCAAAAACCCTACAATATAAATAAAGGGTTGGAACAGGACGCCAATACCAGTGAGTATTAAAAAACAGAATTCAAAATTCAGAAATACTCACAAAATATTGGTAATGTCAAGTCCATCCCGGACGTAGCCCCCAAATTGAAACGAACAAGATCAGTTTCTTGGTCCCGAAATCGTCCTGCAAACACTCTGTCATCTATTCAGACGTCTGGAGGCAATTCCCCTTAGAAAGAAAGAATACGCAGACAGTGTCCTAAAGGGATAGCCTGTTTTATTATCTGTACATTCATTTATATATCTTTTACTTGGGTCAGTGGTATTAGCAGATGACGTAAGTACAGACCATATCTGGTGACAGAATACATAGGCTTCAAGGAAGTAATCAACACTAAAAAGGGGTGGGGTGGGTGAAAGAGCAGGATATGTACTTCATTGTTTAAAGCTAAAAGGTGTTAAAAGCTTCCTTTATCACTCTCAACCGGTACATGGCAGTGGGGGGTTGAGCCTTCATTGTCTCAGACAGCTAACTTCGTTAACATGATTAAATGACCTCTTCCCAAACATCAAGTTTTTTGATTACCTTCAGCATAGACAGAGACAGAAAACATATCCTTTCAAATGTGTCCTTTCAGTAGGATGACCAAAATTGCCTCCATATCATTTGAACAGAAAAAGCTAGATCCACTTTTGCCCCTGTTGATTCTTTGGACTTGTAGTTCCATCATCTTTAAGACTGAGTCAGTCAATGAACCTAGCTTATAGCCTAAAGATCAGCTCTGACCTTGGACTTCCTTCCTTGGCAGACCTCGATAAGATTGGGAAGTTACTTTCTCTTCCAAAATATGCATCTGGGATAAAGGTTGAGAAGCTGAATGAGATCATGAAGTTTCAAATTTATTTAAAATTTGATTTTAATGCTTATTGGCATTTCTAAGCGTTGTTCATTAATAAAATGGGATACAAATAAGTACACACGAGAAGAACTACAAGTTAGACTTGGAGAAGCTCAGGGAAAATCAAGGCTGCAAAGACATGATAAAATTCCTTCAGCGAGTGCCCAATATTAATAATAATAATAATAATAATAATAATAATAACAACTTTATTTTGTATACCGCCATACCCAGAGAGTTCTAGGCGGTTCACAACAATTAATTAAGATTACAAATGATGAAAATCATTGGAGTTAACATTTTAGGAATGAACAGGTCATTGAAGTTAACAGGAATATACAAGAGTGTACAATAGGAAGGTAATATTTTATTTACAGGAAAATACCGGTCATTGAAATTAATAGGTTGGGCGAGTTCAATAAGAGGAGAAGGTGGAGGTTCATGTGCATTGATGGGAGTTGAAGAAGTGAGAGGGTGTGTTAAGGGTTCTGTCCGTGGAATAAGTGTGTTTTGAGTTTTTTTCTAAAGTCAAGGTAGGTGGGGGCGTTGAGCACAATTTAGGCTAGTCATGGGTTTAGTTTAGCCGCCTGGAAGGAGAAGGTTTTGTCAAGGAACCTTTTGAGGTGACATAATTTTAGGGAGGGGAAGGCGAACAGATGAATTCTGCGAGAGTTCTTATTGTTGTAATTTAGGTTGAAGTGAGGGTGGAGGTAGCTTGGGGATAGACCAAATACTATTTTGTAGCAGAGGCATGCGAACTTGAATAGGACTCTGGATTCAAATGGTAACCAGTGCAGTTTGGTAGAAAGGGGTGATGTGTTCCCATTTGTTTAAGCCAAATATAAGGTGGACGGCGGTGTTCTGAATCAGTTTTAGTCTCCTGGTGGTTTTCTTCATGGAGCCTAGATAAATGATGTTGCAGTAATCCAGGATGCTGAGAATGGAGGATTGTACTAACAGGCGAAATGAGTTGTCGTCGAAGTATTTTTTTATGGTGCGGAGTTTCCAGAGCACCGAGAAGCTTTTCCTGACGGTAAGATCAGTGTGTTTCTCAAGGGATAGGTGTTTGTCTAAGGTGACTCCCAATATTTTTAAGGTTTGTTCTAGGGGGAAGTCCGATCCATTCACTTGAATTGAGGTATCTTTGATTTTGTCGTTGGGGGTGGCAAGGAAGAATTTAGTTTTGTCAGGGTTTAGTTTTAATCTATAGGATAACATCCAGAGTTCTATCTGACTGAGTAAGTTTGATAGAGAGTTAAGCAGCTCTGGAGTGAAACTGGTTAGCGGGATGACTATTGTGATGTCATCTGCATAGATGACATCACAATACACTCTTGGAGTTCAGAAAATGGAACACATGCATTGTTAAATTACTAAAAGGTAAGAAATGATGCCACTGAAGCTGTTTCTCTCACCCACCTTTTTGTTTTGAGGTAATAAATGTCCTCTATTTTTCTTTTAGCTTCTCAAAATGCATGAAAGACTTCTTGTCAAGACTAGAACCCATTTAGACCTGCTCCATCTTCATCAGCCCACAGTGAAAACACCTTTTTGAAGACTGCTAGAATTCAACTTTGACATGGTCTCCAAATCGAGTGACTCCAAGCATGATCCAGGAAGCCACCCCACGTTCCATAGAGGCTGACCACTTATTAGCACCACCACAAGAACAAAACCAATGTCCAGATGAGCATCAAGATCCCGTTCTAAAGGAAGAAGTCCTGGTGGCTTTGTTGCAGAAACCCTAGGGGGTCAGTTTTGGGCAGTTTGCTGGAGTCTTTCACAAGATCCATGGCTACCAGCTGAAGCTTTCCAGGCATGGCTACAAATCTCTCCAGAGCCTGTTGGATGACATGAAGGATTTGGTGGAAGTGGTGAAGAAAGGGACTCAAGATTCAGTTATCAGATGCAGGTTTCTTTCCCATCATCGATTGGTAGAGATCTTTCCTACTGGACCCAAGAGCAGGCTCTCCTGATGTTGGTCAGATGATCTTCCAAACTGAAAAAAGTAACTGTTAACATTCTTACAAATATTCTTGGCATTCACTAAAGATAAGATTTTTGCAGCTTGTCCTTGTACACAAACAAGGCATGATATGAACATGCCGAGACCCATGATTGGGGGCCTAAAGATCCCACAGCTCTTCTTAGAATCATATTCAGTTGATCTTGACCAGATTCAGGTTGACTTTATGGCATCATGATGGATGTGAGTGGCACTTATTCCCTAAAAGGAATTTCTGTGACATTGGGCAAGACCTTCTTTCATGCTTCTTTCATGAGGAACATCTAGTGTTACTGATTTTCTCCAGTTGTAAGACTTCCGTGGTGGCACGAGCAGGCAGTGAAATCCAGCTTTCTTGCACCCTGCACCTCAACTTGCTTCATAGGGACAGTATCCGGTTTCTGCTTCCATTCCTACATCTAGTTAGAAGTAAGGATGGAGAATCAGAAAATGTCCATTTATGTTATTTCTTGTGTCATTAACAGGAATGTTTGCTGTGTTTGGGGTTTTCCTGGCATTTTTTTTCTTACGGGAGCTATGTCTTCAAAAATAACATTCTTTTGAAAGAGTGCACACGCATACTGCTGGGTTTTGGAAATCCCTCCAGGCACCTGGAGAGTTTTTTAAAAAAAGGACATATCAGGGTTTTCCCGGACATCTGGTAACCCTAGTCTATCTGGCCATGTGTCTTAGTTGATGAAAATCGGTGGTGCCCGGTGAGCTGAATATTCAGCAAGAAATAACAAGTTGTCTCCCGCTGAAAACATCAGCAGATAGCTGGCCAAAGGGTACTAAGCCATCCAGAAGCTACTGATAACTGGCTAACTTCCACTGAATATTGGGGGGGGGGGAGGGGAAGCCAACTAGCTTCAGATTTGCCCAACAGGGTTAATCCAGCTCAGATTTTACCCCATTGCATGCAGGGAGTTGTAGTTCTGATTTCCAAATTGGATTCCTAAAAAAAAAAAGCAAGACTACATGTCCCTGCATGCAATGGAGTAAATCCAGCGCTGGATCAATCCTGTCGGGTGAATCTGGAGCCAGCTGGAAGTCCTAATTCTACATAACCCTTCTACCGCTCCTAAGCACTACAACCTGAAGTTTCTCTCTTTACAGCATAAGGATGTTTGGTAACTATCCATATTCTGCTACCATTCTACCTCAGTGCCCCTATCTAGAGTGTAACCAGATGTATCATTGCTGTTAGTGTTGCCACCTAGTGACTGGTGGAGGTTTTACACAGATCAAGTTCTTTGTTGGGAGGGAGGTTTGTCTTTGTTTTGCTGTTCAGTAAAGACAATCTACAAATTTTCTTGGTTCAACTTTGTAGTGAAGAGTAATGTAATGTAATGTAATGTAATTTATTTCTTATATACCGCTAAACTGTTTGAGCCAGAAAATTGCATCCTGCTGGGACTGTGCAAATGAATAACCAGTGAATTGCCAGCTTGACAGAAGGAGGGAAGGAAGGTGTCATGACTCTGAACAACTCTCGTCTCATCTCCCCATAAATTGGACCTTTTCCAGGTCACAGGGGGGAAGAATCTGGTATTGCAGCCAAACTGGCTAAAATATGGCTTCATTACACTTGGAACAGGGAGCCAGTGTCTCCACACTTTCCAGCGTTTGGAACTTTCTGAGTAGGGAGTGCTGTGTGTAGTAGAGTTGTTTGGGAATTTATAACGTGTGGCTGTTCTCTCCACTGCTATCATGGACTTTTGAACTGGCTTCAAAGTAGATCCAGGGGAGCAGGGGAGATTGGGAGAGGAAGTTGTTGATTATAGAGAGGGAAGAATAAGGCAGGAGAGGGAAGATGGTGGGTCTTTCTCTTTCAAAAAACTAGCAACCTATCTGAGGCAAAACACTAGGAAAACCCCTGGGTGGCAGCGCTGCTTACGAACATAAGAACAGCCTTACTGGATCATACCAATGGTCCATCTAGCCCAGTATCCCGTCTTCACGGAGGCCAATCCAAGTCACAAGTACCTGGCAAAAACGCAAAGAGTAACAGCAGTCCAGAGCTGAGATTTTGATGTCATAATGCCTCATTCCACCAATGCCTGGGAGCCAACCTCATCAATTTCTCCTCTGTATTATGTCATTTAGAACCATTATGTTTGGTTATGTTGACTTATCTCTCTTTACTCATTTTGGACGATTGTGTTTTTCTCACATTACTGATGCAGCCGAGCGTTGGTTGTGTTGCTACTTCTTTGCTCGTTTCCCATAGAGATTCCTATCACATCTCTGTTTGCTTGTTCTAGCGGACGAGATGTGGTACGGTGGTACAGACGTGGTTTCTTCTTGTGTTTATTATTATTGCAACAGGTTGATGGATGGGATCGCAGGGGCCACAGCAACAGCATACAACATATTTATTCTTCAATAACATGTCCTTGAAATTACTATCTTTAAATGTGAAAGGATTCAATAATCCAATTAAGAAGAAAAAGGTCCTTACATATGTCTCACGTAAGTCGCCTGACATACTTCTCTTTCAGGAGACGCACTTGACTGCCCATAAGAGTCTAAAATTAAAAACTACTTGGGCTAGTGAGGTTTATTATTCACCTGCTATTAATAAAAAAAATGGCACTGCAATTTTGATAAGAAACTCCTCTGGATTGCAAGTTCTTGATCACAAAAATGATACTGAGGGCAGATGGAATATGGTTTCTATCCAACTGACGAGCAATGTAATTACTATCTTTAACTTGTGTGCTCCCAATATTGATGACCCCTCTTTTTTTGATAGACTTACTTCCACAGCATTAGCTGAGAATTCTCATGCATATATTTTAGCAGGAGATTTCAATTTAGTATTGGAACCCTCAATTGATAGGAAATCTACGGTACCATATAGGATTCCAAGGTCATGGCATAGCTTACACAATATGATCTCACAGTTAGATTTAATAGACACTTGGAGATTGGTACACAGCTTGGATTCTCAATTTTCTTTTTATTCACCACCTCACAATTCATATTCCCGTATAGATTATTTTCTCATAAGCAAAAGATTATCACATTCATAATCTCTGCATTGATTAACGAGATTTCAATCTCTGACCATGCGGCTATAGAACTCCACTTAGAACAGCTCCTGTTCAGTCCAACTCTACATTCCTGGAGATTTAATAATGCTTTATTAGATGATCCCCAATTTGTCATTGCTATTGGTATTGCTTTGAAAGAATATTTCGAACTAAACTCTCCTGACCATACTAGTAGGGTTATGTTATGGGATGCTTGTAAGGCTTATATAAGGGGTCATATAATTGCATACCAGGCTAAGAAAAACAAGCAGAACAAACAAATCCTTACAGAACTCGAACACAACATTAAAATATCAGAGGTATCGCATCAACAGGACCCTGAGAATATGCATATCTTAACAGAGCTAAGGGAATATAGACTAAACTATAATCTACTAATGAGTACCCAAGCAGGTAACACATTATTCATGCAATCCGCGGCATATCATAGCTCCAACAACAGGAGCGGACATCTTTTGGCTCAATATTTAAAAATTCGGGAGGAAAAATCACATATTTATGCTATACTGGATGAGGGCGGAAATAAAATAACTGAACCAATGGGCATTATTCAGAGCTTTAAATTGTTCTACGATTCCCTATATACTACTGAACTAACACATCAAAATCCTACAGAATTCCTAAACCCCTCAACTCATAGACCTCAATTGACTGTGGAGGATAATTATTCTCTTACAGAAGATATTACTGTAGCTGAGATTTGCTCCTCATTGTCCAATATGGCCAAAAAAAAATCCCCGGGCCCTGATGGCTATACTGTCGAGTTTTACACTACGTTTCAAGACATTTTGGCACCTCATTTATTGCAACTATTTAATTACTTTAATCTCACTGGTGATGTTAGGGGAACGTTTACGGAAGCGTCCATAATTGTTCTACCTAAGTAAGGCAAAGATCGGATGAAAATTCAAAATTATAGACCCCTCTCACTTATTAATGTTGACGCAAAAATCTATGCAAAAATTTTAGCGAATAGAATTCAAAAAGTAATACACCGATTGATAGGGGAGGAACAAAATGGCTTCATGGCAGGTAGGTTAGCAAGTGACAACACTAGAATGTTTACATCTATTATTCAAATAGCCCAACACTCGACTCACCCATATCTTGCCCTGGCTCTGGATGCAGAAAAGGCGTTCGATAGAGTTGAATGGCAATTTCTGTTCCAGGCTATGGCGTGGTTCGGATTCACAGAACGGTTCATCTCTATGGTTCAGATATTATATACTAAACCCTCCACCTCTATTAAAATAAATGGTCTTACTTCCACAACTTTCCACCCCACTAGGGGAACACGACAAGGGTGCCCTCTATCTCCGTTACTATTCAATTTAGCACTAGAACCCTTACTTCTTTACATTAGACAATCTCCTGACATAGCTGGCGTTAACTGTGGCCCTACAGAAGTTAAACTATCTGCTTACGCAGATGATGTTTTGATTTACACTGATCCTTTCTCTTTGCCTCACTTGCTGAAATTGATTAATTTGTATTCCCAATTCTCTGGTTATAAACTTAATACATCTAAGACTGAATTAATGCCCCTCAATAAATATATTCTGCAGCATTCTCTCAAGGAACATAATTTTCAGTGGTCAAATGGGAAGCTTAAATATTTAGGAGTACACTTTGGGCCAATGATGGAGGATACAATAAAATTTGCTGTGGAGGATATTCTTCACATGATTTCTACTCTTACTGCTCGATGGAGTCCCCTAAATCTATCTTGGTGGGGTAGAATGGAGTCTATCAAAATGGTGATAGCGCCAAAGATTTTGTATCCACTTAGTATGTTGCCCGTTCTATTACCTCATTCATTTTAGAAAAGGGTGGACCAACTCCTTACCAAATTTCTCTGGCACAATAAAGTGCCTAGAATAGCACTGAATAGACTGAAACTACCACGTAAAGATGGGGGTACTAATTTCCCAAACTTTTTAGATTACCATTATGCCTTTTTACTTAGACAATGCTCCCGGTGGCTCCTACATGATGCTAATGATATCTCGCCTACTACATGGATCGCATTAGATGCGAACCGTTATCGTTGGTCCTCTTTAAATTTACTACCTTTTATATCTTCCTCTGGTTTTCTCCAGCATCAGGATTATATTTTAAAAGCTTCAGTAACAGCAGTTCAGGAGATTGATAAACGTTTACCACATAAATGGACCAAATCCTTACATATCTCGATTTGGAATAATCCTAGTATAAAAATTCAACACAATACTGTGAATTGGGTGAAATGAAAGTCACTGGGTATCTGGAAACTAGGTCACCTTTACGATGGCAGCAATTGGATACCATATGATATTCTCAGCTCTCGCTACCGATTACCACCCTCGGCCTTCTTTCAATGGTTGCAACTCAAACATGCATTTCGTGACACTATTCATAACACACTAGATGATTGGGAAGAACCTGATCTTCTAATGTTTTGTAAATTATTTGCCTTTAAGAAAAAAGAAGCCTCTAATTGGTATAAACTATTTCAATCCTCCAAAACGTCGCCAGTACACCCCACACAAAATAAATGGCAGATAGATCTCCAGATTTCTCTTACGGAAGAGGATTGGAGTCGCATGTGGTCTATAATATATAAAATTACTAGCTCAGCGGCGCTGTATCAGACCTTTTTCTTCTTGATCTATCGTGCCTATTGGACACCTAATAAATTGTCAAAAATACAGAAGGATAGGGTGGGAGACCTGTGTTGGTCTTGTAACCTGGCTACAGGCTCATTGAAGCATATGATATGTGATTGCTCTATACTACAACCTTACTGGCACAAGGTTTGGACCCAAATTTGCTCCATGCTAGATATCACAGAACAGCTGTCATACCCGTTTTTATTTATTAGTTTAACTGCTTCACATTTACCATTTTCATAGGACAAAGTCCCACTGCTACAATTCCTGTTACTGGTTGCTATTCGGATTATATTGGCTAATTGGAAAGATTTCACCAATATCTCCCATAACGAATGGTGGAATACAGTCTGCCTCTTCGCTAAATATGAAAGGGTTGCAGCTGAACGTCGTGGCTTCCTGACCAGATTTGAAATTATGTGGGCGCCCCTACTCACACTTCTAAAACTTTCCTAATTAGACATGTTGTGTTGTGGTCCCCTGCGATCCTGTTTTTCTGCAACCATGCTTATTTGTTTTTCTGCAATCATGCTTATATATTTGCTGTCCCTTCCTTGCTGTTTTGCTCCTAATGTATAATTGCTTATATTATGTTCAACCGGTTAAGAGTACCCATTCTGGTATTGATTTTATTATATCCGCTACACCACGTCTGACCTATTCACTTGTTCTCTGTTCTGGTTTTTGTAGGATGTTCCTACTGTTCTGTTCTACTTGGTGGCAGTGTCTGGCGGATTGTATCATTGTTGTTCTCAATGACTTAAATTGTGGTCATTCCTGTCCAATTGTTGAACTTGTTAAAAAATTAATAAAGATGATTGAACACAAAAAAATTCTGACATTGGGGGGGGGGAGGGGAGGAAGGTTTGTGGGCTGCCGCGTCAGAGAAGCATGGAGAGGCAGTCAACCATCATGGCCCAAAACAGAAGGCAAGGGCCCAGGGCAGCTGCTCTCCTTGCTCCCCCAAACACTGGTCCTGCCTGCTAATACAGCCAAGAAGGGGGAAAGATGAGGAGTACCAGCCAGCAGGGGAGGAAAAGCTGAAGAGTATGGGGGAGGATGCAAGGCAAGAGATCACTTCTCCCCCAAAGCCAAAATTGTCCTTTATCCCAGGACAAGCAGGCAGGTATTCTCACTAATGGGTGACGTGATCCAACAGAGCCCCGATGCGGACGCTTCTTTGAAGAAAACTCGAAGTTTCGAGTCACCCGCACCGCGCATGCACGAGTGCCGCAAGGCAAGAGATCACTTCTCCCCCAAAGCCAAAATTGTCCTTTTTAGAGGGGCCCCGACACAGCAGCTGTTCTCACAAGCTGCCGGCAGCTGCCCTGAAGTTTTCCCTCTGCCGCAACTTCCCGTTTCTGGCAGGGCAGATCGCAGCAGAGGGAAAGCTTCAGGGCAGCCACTGGCAGCTTGTGAGAACAGCTGCCGTGTCGAGGCCCCTCTGAAAAGGACAATTTAGGAATTTAACAAAGAAGTTCGGGCCGCAGGGCCCCCTGGATCTATTGGGCCCAGGGCAGCTGCTCTGTTTGCTCCCCCCTAACGCCAGCCCTGGGGCCCCCTGACAATTCCGGACCCTAGGCACTTGCCTCCTGGGCCTACCCTTTAATCCGGCCCTGACCGAGGGGTCCCTGATTTGATTAAATCATTCACTAGGCCCTTTCTCTAAGAAAAGTCTAACCACTGTGCCACACACTCCCCCCCCCATTTTTTTTTTTTATTCATGTGGTGCTACGTGTGATACAAAGACAAAACATACCATGTGCTACCTTACATTCCAGAAGTTTAGGTAAAATCATCCTACTTAGGGGTTACCAGACGTCTGGATTTCCACGGACATGTCCTCCTTTTGAGGGCATGTCCGGGGGTCTGGATGGCTTTTCAAAACCTGGCAGTTTGTCTGGGTTTTGAAAAGCTTCCCCCCAAAATTGTGTCTTGCAAGAGGGCATCTGTGCATGCCATGCGATGTCATGCGCACGTGCGCGTGATGTCATTGCGTTGCATGCGCCCATGCCCTCCTGTCTGACCAGAGCAAGCAGTGGGGACGGAGCTAGGGCGAGATTAGGGACAAGACTGGGGGCGTAATGGGCTGGGGATGGGTGGGCCTGGGGGCAGGTCTAAAGAGTCCACATTAGAGAGTTGCGCGGGGACAGAAATCCCACCCATCCCCGCTCGTCCCCACCAAGATCATCTCCATCCCCACCCGTCCCTGCCAGGATCCTCTCTGTCCCCGTCAGGATCCTCTCTGTCCCCACCCGTCCCCGTCAGGATCCTCTCTGTCCCCACCCGTCCCCGCCAGGATCCTCTCTGTCCCCACCCGTCCCCGTCAGGATCCTCTCTGTCCCCACCCGTCCCCGCCAGGATCCTCTCTGTCCCCACCCGTCCCCACCAGGATCCTCTCTGTCCCCGCCAGGATCCTCTCCATCCCCACCCGTCCCCACCAGGATCCTCTCTGTCCCCGCCAGGATCCTCTCTGTCCCCGCCAGGATCCTCTCCGTCCCCGCCAGGATCCTCTCCATCCCCACCCGTCCCCGCCAGGATCCTCTCCGTCCCCGTCAGGATCCTCTCTGTCCCCACCCGTCCCCGTCAGGATCCTCTCCGTCCCCGTCAGGATCCTCTCTGTCCCCACCCGTCCCCGTCAGGATCCTCTCCATCCCCGTCAGGATCCTCTCTGTCCCCACCCGTCCCCGTCAGGATCCTCTCCGTCCCCGTCAGGATCCTCTCTGTCCCCACCCGTCCCCGTCAGGATCCTCTCCGTCCCCGTCAGGATCCTCTCTGTCCCCACCCGTCCCCGTCAGGATCCTCTCCATCCCCACCCGTCCCCGCCAGGATCCTCTCTGTCCCCGCCAGGATCCTCTCCATCCCCACCCGTCCCCGCCAGGATCCTCTCTGTCCCCGCCAGGATCCTCTCCATCCCCACCCGTCCCCGCCAGGATCCTCTCCGTCCCCGCCAGGATCCTCTCCGTCCCCGTCAGGATCCTCTCTGTCCCCACCCGTCCCCGTCAGGATCCTCTCCGTCCCCGCCAGGATCCTCTCCGTCCCCGTCAGGATCCTCTCTGTCCCCACCCGTCCCCGTCAGGATCCTCTCCGTCCCCACCCGTCCCCGTCAGGATCCTCTCCGTCCCCGCCAGGATCCTCTCCGTCCCCACCCATCCCCGCAAGGAAATACCTCCATCCCCATAAAAAGTAGCAATTACTTCTGACAGGTTCATCAATTCCACAGTTTCTTTTGCTGTTTTCCTTGTGGAATCTCTTTGGTGGAACCCTTTTTTTGTTTTCTGTTCAGGTAATTAACTTATAAACCCCCTCTTTTACTAAGGCTGACATGTCCATTATATTATATGGATGAACCCTGCTTCCAAAGCCTTCCATCCCCGTGGGAGTCCTTTGGGCCAGAGGGGTCCTTTGGGCCAGAGGGGCCCTCACTCATCAATCGCTGGAGGAAGCGCAGGCAAGCTCTCTCCCTGCCCGCGTCCTCGCCGCCCCGATTGGTGCTGGTGACGGCTGCCGGGAGGAGGGCTTCATGGAGTGCCGCCGCACGACAACACCATCACAGTCTCCTTAGCGTCCTCGCCACCCCGATTGCCGCTTCCGCGACGCAGGCGGGGATAGGAAAGGGTAAGGGAGCCGAGTCAGCGGGGGTTGGGCTGGGAGGGAAGAGAAGCGGTCTGCCTCGGCTTTTTCAAGGCCTGGCTTCTTCGGGCAGCAGCAGCGTTTACAATTCACTGCTGTTGCCAGCTTTAGGCCTTCCTCTCTGGCGGGTCCTGCCTACTTTCTGTTTCAGGAAGATGACCCGACAGAAAGGAAGACCTGAAGCCGGCAACAGCAATGAATTGTGAATGCTGCTGCTGCTGCTGCCCGATGAAGTTCAAGGAGGAAAGGGAGCAGAGGGGGAGAGAATGGCTTGGAGGGAAGAAGAGATGGCAGGGCATGGAGGGAAGTAGGAATGTATGCCAGACCAAGGGAAAAGGAAAGGGGAAAGGAAGGAAGAGATGCCATATGGAACAGAGAGAGAGAGAGAGGGCGGACACTGGATGGAAAGAGAAGAGAGGGCAGTGAATGGAAGGGGCAAGACAGAGGGTGAACAGTAGATAGAAGGGGTAGGGAGAGGGAGACAGACACTGAATGGAAGTGTGAGGGAGAGGAGGGACAGCACTGAATGGAAGTCTGAGGGACATGGGGAGCAGACGTTGGAAGGAAGTGGGGAGGAGAAAGAAAAAAGGGCACATGCAGGATTGAGGGAAGAGGATAGAATTAGAAATAAAGATAGACAGGGGGGCCAGGGAGAGACAGAGAGAAAGAATGACAGACAGACAGCATCCAAGGAGAGAGAGACAAATAAAAAACAAACAAACAACACAGACATGTACTCTAGCACCCGTTAATGTAACGGACTTAAACACTAGTTCCTTATAATTATATAAAAACCAAAATCTACCCTTCCCCCCTCCCCAACCTTGGACATACACAATTAAATGGAAAAAAAGGTTTTTACTCATTACAATAATTTGTTAAATGCTCCCAAACATCCAGAAATTTTTAAAAATACCGCCCAACCACAAAGTTCCAGGCGGTTAACAGCAAAGAAGAATTGTACAATCAGTGAAAGATATATCAAGTTAAAAAAAAAAAAAAGAGTGATAAGAAGAAAATTACATAGTTACTTAACAAACTTATCAAACAAGTGTGTTTTTAAAAATTTTCTAAAAGCATTATTAGAATCTGTTTGACAAATAAGCAGGCTTAACCTAGCGTTCAGTTTGCCTACTTGAAAGGCAAATGTCCTATTCAAAAATTTCTTGTAACGACAGTTCTTAACTGAAGGATACATAAACATTAACTTATTACGAGTATTTTGCAATGAGGTATAAACATTAAATTGAGAGGCTAGATATCCCGGAGCCAAACCAAAAAGAGATTTGAAACAAAGACAACCAAATTTAAAAAGAATACGTGCCTCATAAAATGTGATCATATTTCTTCAGGCCAAAGATTAAGCGCACTGCCGTATTTTGTACATTTTTCTTAAATGATGCAAGATAGACAATGTTACAATAATCGAGGACAGACAGAATTAAAGACTGTACCAAAATTCTGAAAGAAACAAAATCAAAATATCTTTTGATAGTTCTGAGTTTCCAGAGGATCGTAAAACATCTTTTTATCTCAAGGTTGGTATGAGAGGAGGGGAGTGGCCAGAATTTTCCCTGCCTCCAGATTGGCTGCCAAGGATCAGAAATCACGGCGGCGGGGATCACGAAATTTCAAGAGCGCATGAGCGCTCTAGGGTTTTATTATATAGGATGTTAAGAAGGGAATTTATTGTATTCTTTTATGTGAGTTAAAAATTGGTATGGAATGGGAGGGAGGGGGAAGATAAGTTTTAAAGTGGATTATTGGAGAATATTAAGTGTTATATTTAAGTTAAAATGTTATTTGCTGCCCACACTTATAAGTTTTAAAAATGAATAAAGATTTTAAAAAATATATATATTATTATTATTATTATTAAATGATATGAAATTCTGTCGGATTTTTAAATACTTTGGGACTCATTTTCAAAAAAGGTAGACATCCAAAAGACGGCATAAACAAACACTTGGATGTCTTAAGTGGGCATTCTCAAAATGGACTTTTTAGACGTCTTTCTGGTCGTTTCGTCTTCAGTGCATCTAAATCTTAAGAGGGCGTGTTATAGGTGTGCTTTGGGCTAGATTAGGGTAGGCTTAAGCACTTGGCCGCTTTATAGCAATAATCAAACATTTTACAAAATGGCCGGGCCACATTATGACATTTTGGGCTAGACCTGTTTTTTAAAATGTATAAGGGCCGAAAAGGTACCCAAATTAACATAAGAACATAAGAAGCGCCATCTCCGGATCAGACCTTCGGTCCATCAAGTCCGGCGATCCGCACACGCGGAGGCCCTGCTAGGTATACACCTGGCTTATTTTATAGCCAACCATATCTTTATATGCCTCTCTCAAGGAGATATGCATCTAGTTTGCTTTTGAAGCCTAGGACTGTCGATTCCGCAATAATCTCCCCTGGGAGAGTATTCCAGATGTCAACCACTCTCTGTGTGAAGCAGAACTTCCTGATATTAGTCCTGAACTTGCCCCCCCTTAGCTTCATTTCATGTCCTCTTGTCCGTGTCAAATTGGACAATGTAAATAGTTTTTTCTGCTCTAATTTGTCGATTCCTTTCAGTATTTTGAAGGTTTCGATCATATCCCCACGCAGTCTCCTTTTCTCAAGGGAGAACAATCCCAGTGTTTTAAGTCGATCCTCATATTCCAGTTTCTCCATACCCTTCACTAGTTTAGTTGCTCGTCTCTGCACCCTCTCCAGCAGTTTTATATCCTTCTTTAAGTAGGGAGACCAATGTTGACCAGATGACTACTGGAGGGATGAAAATATGGCCCCTACACACTCCCCTAGTGGTCGCTGACTCCCCCCTCCCTTCCCCAAATGGCTGCATGAAATAGTACATAATAATCTGTCTCTATGATGGCTGCAGAGGTGTCAGGTCAAAAGCGCGCCGGGACAAAGGCGCGCGCAGACAATTGAGCGCAGCGCGGAGGCGCGTGCCGCAGAAAATTACTGTTTTTAGGGCTCCGACGGGGGGGCGTGGGGGGGAACCCCCCCACTTTACTTAATAGAGATCGCGCCGCGTTGTGGGGGCGTTGGGGGGGGTTTGGGGGGTTGTAACCCCCCACATTTTACTGAAAACTTCACTTTTTCCCTGTTTTTAGGGAAAAAGTTAAGTTTACAGTAAAATGTGGAGGGTTACAACCCCCCAAACCCCCCACAACGCCGGCGCGATCTCTATTAAGTAAACTGGGGGGGCTCCCCAACAAAACCCCCCGTTAGAGCCCCTAAAAACTGTAGTTTTCTTCGGTGCGCGCCTCCGTCTTGCGCTCAGTTGTTGGCGCGCGCCTTTGTCTTTCGTGGGGTTGTCTATGAACCGGCTGCAGATACAATGGCCAGTCCTAGTAGAGCTGCAAGCAGGGTCTCTGGAGCAGCCTGGTGGGCTGCAGAGAAGGGGACCCAGGCCCACATGCCACCCTAACTAGTGCACTTGTGGCATGTGGAAGGGTGAGCCCACTGTACCTGCAGGCATACGGGCTTTTGGGGTGGTTGACAGGTGGGCACAGTAGATTTTGGAGGGCTCACCATATAATGTACTGGAAGTGGTGTAAGGGATGGCAGTCCACCCCGGGCACCGTCATAGTGGGTGTGCCAGCACCCCTCCGCCTCTCTGCCCCCTCGCTTTTACCAGCTCCTCCCCACTGCGCATGTGCCTTCATTCCCCCTCCCCTTCCTTCCCACCATACTTCTAGCTCTACGCCACTGACCAAGTTCCCCAAGCTCTCAGTATTCAGAGACTGCTTCTCCACTCTTGTTCTCTGTTTTTCAAGTTTCAAGTTTAATTTTATTTGATGTATCGCTTATTACAAACTAAGCGATTAACAAAATATAACAAACATTGTTAAATTATATATTATTGAACATTAAAGGGGTAAAATAACAGTATCTTAGTACTACTTTAACTAAAAGGAATAAGACATACAAAACAATATTAACATACTATGACACATATGGAGTGAACATGAGGGCTTAAAGTTACAAAAATATTTTCCCGAGAGGGAGAAAGAGTGGTCTGAGAGGGGAGGGAGGAAACATTAGGAAGGGATTAAAAGTTCTAAGATAGATATTAGCAATGAAGTGAATTTAGAGGTCAAAAGAGATTTTAAAAAGAAATGATTTTAAATTAGTTTTAAATTGATTTAAATTTTTATTTTTTCTGATATATAAAGGAAGAGAGTTCCAAGTAAGAGGAGCCACTACAGAGAAAATATCGTGGCGTTTTGTCCCTACTATTTTTAAGGAGGGAACCATTAATAATTCTTGGGTTTCAGAACGTAAAGAACGATTTGAAGAATGGGGGATTAATAAACGATCTATGAATTGTGGTTCATTAGTATTTAGTGTTTTGAAAATCAGTAGAGCTATTTTATAAGTTATTCTGTTATTGATGGGCAGCCAATGTGATTTGATTAGCAGAGGTGTTACGTGGTCATATTTTTTACCATTATGGATTATTTTAATTGCTATGTTTTGTATAATTTGTAAACGTTTTTTTTCCTTTTGAGTAATATTTTGTAGAAGAGAGTTGCAGTAATCTAGTTTTGTTATCACAAGAGAGTGCATTAGAATATTTAAGGATTGTGGTTCCAAATATTTTGTCTCTTCTCTTTCGAAAATGTGTCTCTTTCATATGGCACTTATCCCAAAGCAGTGTGGGATTTGTAGTTTCTGAGTTACCCATTGATATCAGCGTTGCAGGTCCCCTAATGCAGTGTTTCTCAGCTCAGTCCTGGAGCACCCCCCTTGCCAGTCAGGTTTTCAGGATATCCACAATGAATATGCATAAACTTGATTTGCATACACTGTCTCCATTACATGCAAATTTCTTTCATACTTATTAAGAACATAAGAAAATAAGAAGTTGCCTCCACTGGGTCAGACCAGAGGTCCATCTCGCCCAGCGGTCCACTCCCGCGGCGGCCCATCAGGTCTATGACCTGTGAAGTGATTTCTGACCACTTCTATGACCTACCTCTAGTTCTATCTGTACCCCTCAATCCCCTTATCCTCCAGGAACCTATCCAAACCTTCCTTGAACCCCTGTAAAGTGCTCTGGCCTATCACATCCTCCGGAAGCGCGTTCCATGTGTCCACCACCCTCTGGGTAAAAAAGAACTTCCTAGCATTTGTTCTAAACCTGTCCCCTTTCAATTTCTCCGAGTGACCTCTAGTGGTTGTGGGTCCCCACAGTTTGAAGAATCTGTCCTTATTCACCTTCTCAATGCCCTTTAGGATTTTGAAGGTTTCTATCATGTCCCCTCTAAGTCTCCTCTTCTCCAGGGAGAACAGCCCCAGCATTTTTAACCTGTCAGCGTATGCAAAATTTTCCATACCCCTTATCAGTTTAGTCGCTCTTCTCTGGACCCCCTCGAGTACCGCCATGTCCTTGAGGTACGGCGACCAGTACTGGACACAGTACTCCAGGTGCGGGCGCACCATTGTGCGATACAGCGGCATGATGACTTCCTTCGTCCTGATTGTGATACCCTTTTTGATGATGCCCAGCATTCTGTTTGCTTTCTTTGAGGCTGTCGCACACTGCGCCGAGGGTATTCATTGTGGATATCCTGAAAACCTGACGGGCAAGGGGTAGGGTTACCAGATTTTCCCGAAGGAAAATTCGGACCCATGGCCACGCCCCCCAGGCCCGCCCAGTTCCACCTGTATCACGCCCCATCCAGCCCCACCCTCCCTTAACCTGTTTGTGGATGCGATGTGATGATGTCGCGTGTATGATGTTACCGCATTGCATCCGGGTGTTCATCGATGCCGTCCCGATGTCATAAGCTTTTCAAAACCTCTGCGGACAAAGTGCCAGGTTTTGAAAAGCTGTCCAGACCCCAGGTCGTGTCCTCAAAAGCAAGGGACGGAGTTGAAAAATACTACTCCAGTGCACCATGATGTGGCTGTCGGAAATCCAGGACTACTTCATATGCTCCTCCTTTATCTGAGGTAACCTGGCAGCATCTGATGTTGAGAGATTCAACCAAGCCTCAGTAGAGTTTTCACGACCTTCAGGAAAAAGAAACGAAACTGAAACCCAAGCTCATATTTTTCAAGCACAAAGCAGGAGGGAGGATGGCTGCAGAAAGGGCTGCCGCTAAGTGTGCACGATCTATGCCAACCGCGGGGTGCAAGAGAAACCTCCGTCACCGCCAAAAAGGGAAACATAGCCAGCACTCATTCAAGGGGCAACCAGAGCTCAAGCCATTCCCAAAGGAAGGTCTGACACTCATTTATTAATGATCTCTCTGTTCAGTCTGTGTTCTGTCATTTAAGGGATATGGATGTATTTCCCACTTCTGCTCTAGTTCAATCCCCAGCTCTTATTACTTTGTTCTAATTCCCACGTCTTAATCTACATATGTGTATCCCCAGTGCAGGGAAAAAAGTGGGGAGGGGTGAGCAGTATTGAACACTGAAGCCTCCTGTGTATCCCCAAGACAGGGACAGTGTGACAGGTGAGAGACTGGCAGGACGGGATATAAATTCAAATAAATACTATTGATTATTTCTAGAACGTTACCAGATGTACGCAGCGCTGTACAGAGTCACGAAGGAGACAGTCTCTGCTCGAAAGAGCTTACAATCTAAAACAGCCAAGACAGCCAAGCAGGATGCCAGGTTGAGGGATACAATTAGGGCGGATGGTTAATCTGCTGGCAATGATGGTGAGCAGAGGGGAGTAGGGTTATGAGTTGAAGGCTATATCAAAAAGGTAGGTTTTCAGTCTGCTTTTAAAGGGAAGGAGTGTGACGGATGAATGAACTCAAGTACTTTATTCCAGGCATAGGGGGCAGCTAGATGAAAGGAACAAAGTCTGGAGTTGGCAGTGGGGGAGAAGGGTACAGCTAAGAGCGGCTTATCTGAGGAATGGAGCTCTCTGAGAGGCGCATAAGGAGAGATATAGAGAAGCTATGGCATTAACACGCTCGTAGGTTAGTAATAGGAGTTTGAACTGTATGCAGAGGCAGATAGGAAGCCAGTGAAGTGATCTGAGGAGAGGGGTGAGATGAGTGTAGGGAGGTTGGCAATAGATAAGCCGTGCAGCTACGTTTTGCACCGATAGCGGTGGGCGACTTGTTAGAAGTAAATTGCAGTAGTTTTGAGCGTGAGGTTACAAGAGTATGGACAAGGGGTCCGAGTAGTGTGCTCAGAGAAGAAGGGGTGAATTTTGGTAATATTGTAGAGGTAGATGCGACAAGCTTTAGCGGTCTGTTGGGTGTGCGTAGAAAGTAAGAGGCCAGAGTTGAAGACGACTCCCACGGTTGCGAGCAGAGGAGACTGGAACGATAATAGTGTTGTTTACAGACATGGGGTACTGGGACTGAAACAGTGCTGTGGAGAGGTGAGGGATGCACTGCTGGGACTGAAGCCCGTGTGTATCCCCAGGACAGGGACAGTGTTGAGGAAGGAGGAGGGACTAGTAGCACTGGAGCGGAAGCCTCTGTGTATCTCAGTGCAGGGGAAAATACTGGGGAAGGATGCACTGGGCAGGGTCAGGGCTGCCATTTTGAAGAGGCGGACCCAAAGCAGGAGAGAGTGGGCATCCCTCCTGCCAATCGTCAACTATTAGTGTTCCCTCTAAGCTGAGCAGGAGTCCTCCACCCACAGTCTCACCAATAGAGGGTGCTGTTTTACTGTCACATTTTTCAATTGTGAGGGACAGGCAAGTTCTGCAGGACTCCAGGGAACATACCTGTCCTTAGCGACTGAAAATATTCCACCCCCTAGTGGTAGCAATGCAGCTGGAGGACACCTGCTCAGCTTAGAGGGAACTTTTGAGCCATCTAGACCACCAGGTGTTTTTTTGTGGGTGGAAGGGCTTGGCAGGAGGGGCTATGGATGGCTCTGGGGAGGATCGGTGGGAGGAAGGGAGGGATTGGGTTGTTTGTTTACATTTTTTAATGGGCGGGCAGGAGGGGATTTTTTTTGTGTGTCTGAGCTGTTACATAGCCTTACATTCCTGCCAGTTCCTGAGCCAATCAGCGCTCAGGCACTGACAGGAAAGTAAGGCAAGGACAGCTTCAACCCTGCTGTTAAAGTTTGCATGGGAAACAACTGCATTCCTTGCTGTGCATTACACGGAGTGCTCATTTTAATACTAATGAACTTCTTCTTGAAATGCATCAGCATAGGATTCTTGGGGGCTGCTATGATCGGTAAGCCTTGGCATCGGTAGGACAGCTTTCCATGCCAGTAAGAGTGCTTTAATAGCTGAAAGCTTTTGAGCTTGAAGCCCACTATGTATCCCCAGTGCAGGGAGACTGCTGGGAAGGGGGAGGGACTGACAGCACTGGGACCAAAGCTCATGAGAATCTATACGGTTCAGTCCACCCTATATCTCTTTCTTTACAGACATAAGCTGGCTCATATCCCAGTGCCTCACGACTCTACCTCGTGCAGAGAAAATCAAGGCTCTCAGAAAGTGCTGGACCCTGAAACGTGGCCTGGACTTGGTGAAACTGTTTAGAAGGCCAGAGGTCTTACCTCTGAGCTGTGAACAACTTCAAATTTGGGATGATCTAGCTAGCCCAGGTGCGGTAGGGATGAGGGGGTCATTCTAAGTCGTGCCAGGAAGGTCTCCATTCTCTCTCCTCTCAATCTGGCCAGGCCTTTCCCCCTTGGTTATCTCTTTCCAAGTATTTCTCTATTCTCTTTGGCCAAAGATGATGCTTCCCAAATACACTCTCCCCATCCCAATTCTTTTGCTGTCCTTTGCATGATAAAAGCATTGCTGTTCCCTAACCCCCATTTGAAGGCCATGTCTGACCTTCAGCAGATGTGGTGACCAGTTCAAGCCCTTAAGAAGATGGAGAGGTTTAAGTGTGACGGAGGGAGGGAGATGGAGGGAGATTGCATAAGGGAGTGGAAGGGCCCCAGGGGGAATCACTGTAATGCTCTGTTTAAAGGAACATAAGAATATAAGAAGTTGCCTCCGCTGAGGCAGACCAGAGGTCCATCTTGCCCAGCGGTCCGCACCCACGGTGGCCCATCAGGCCTAATTGCCTGAACAGTGTCCCTGACTGATTATGTAACTGCCTCTAATCCTCTAATCCTATCCCTATAACCTACCTCTACTCCTATCTGTACCCCTCAATCCCTTTGTCCTCCAGATACCTATCCAATCCTTCTTTGAAGCCCTGTAGCGTGCTCCTGCTTATCACATCCTCCGGTAGCGCGTTCCATGTATCCACCACCCTCTGGGTGAAAAAGAACTTCCTGACGTTTGTTCTAAACCTTCCCCCTTTCAATTTCTCTGAGTGTCCCCTTGTACTTGTGGTTCCCCATAATTTAAAAAATCTGCCCCTGTCTACTCTTTCTATGCCCTTCATGATCTTGAAGGTTTCTATCATGTCCCCTCTGAGTCTCCGCTTCTCCAGGGACTTTCTCAAAAGGAAATTAAACGTCTGCAAATTATTCAGAATGCCTCAATTAAACTCGTTACGAAAGCCAAAAAATTTGATCACGTCTCTCCCTTACTTGAGAAAGCTCATTGGCTTCCTGTCACTCACCGCATTATGTATAAACTATGCCTTCTCACTTTTAAATCTCTGGCATCTAAAACCCCAGCCTTTATTTATAGGGTTTTAATTCCATACACATCGCCTAGACTTCTGAAGTCAAGTGACCAAAATTTGTTGGTCATTCCCTCTCTTAAAGTAATTAACACAAGGCGGCAGACTATTTTTTCTGTCACGGTCCTCAATCCTGGAATTCTCTTCCAATTCACCTAAGAGATGAAAAGAATCTTGGAATATTTAAGAGTAAATTAAAGAGTCTTCTTTTTCAAGATGCATTCAATGTTTAATTGATCTGCTTTTGGCTCTGAAATTTTTTTTTTTTTTTTTTTTTACTACTTCTATCATCTTTTATTTCCCATCCTATTGTTTTTACCTTGATTGTTCTACTTTTATATTTAAATTGTATTTCATCCCGAGTTTTCCTCTTGTTTCTTTTTTTATCAATGTATGTCTATCTTAATTTATTATGTATTAGTAGCTATGAAACTTGTTGTTTATATTTGTAATTTTAATCATTATTATGTATCAGTGGCTATAATACATTTCTTTTAAGTTTGTCTCCCCTTATTTTGTACTTTTGTAATTTTATTACTTTGTACATCGCTTAGAATTCGGAATAAGCGATTAATCAAATGTTATAATAAACTTGAAACTTGATTACTCTGGGAGAGAAGCAATCACTTTAGCGAAGGCAAACATTGACTTGATCCCTTCTCATGATCCTCCTTCACTCCTATCCCTAAAACAGGTGAAGAGAGACACTTTTACATCAGCTCCAAGTTTAAGAAGAAGAAGAAGCAGAAACCAGGTGAATACTGACATTCTGTGAAGCTGCAATTTGCTCGCAAACGGGAATATATGTCTGTGGAATGAGGGTAGAACTAGAGTCTCATATTCTGAACCTATGACTGTGTAGCTAGGAAAATTGGGAAGAGATTCTAGCAAAACATAGAGTGCAGGGGCTGAAAATACTAGAGGAGACTCCAATAAAATGCAGAGAGCGCAGGGACTGAATATGCCAGCAAAGTGCAGAAGTGCCAGCATTGTAAAAGGGAGTCCATCTTTCATATTTTTAAAATTTTTGATGAAGTTCCAAATTTGTCTGGCCTTTGAAAATTCACTCTCCTATGTAATAGAATAGATATATATATGAGTATCTGCATATTTAGTTAACTGTGCAATTCTTGGTTTTGAGGTAGAAGGATTTGAGGCTGATACATTGGAGATTCGGCAAGGTATATAGGAACTGCTCAATCTTACCTCTTTTCAGCAGGTGGCAGAGCTGAGTCTGTTTGCACATATCCTCAGAAGAGAGCTTGGCATACTACCAGTCAACAGGAACTCACCCACAAAGTCCCCTACCCGACGATCCCATCTTCTATAGAGCACATGAAAGCCTCAACGCAGAATACCTCTCCTAGAAATCCTGTTAACACCCAGGTAGAGAAGATCCAGGTAGAGAAGATCCACCAGCTGCTGCCCATACTGCTGAAGAAGTTCCCAGCCGGACTGAAGCTCCCAAAGCTGGAGGATATTGTGAGGAGGGAGCATGAGATCGATCTGGTGAAGATTAGCCAGGATCTGGGGTATCTTGACACTCGGAGTTTTCTTCTGCAGATAGCAAACATCAAGGTCTCGACCCCAACACAAGGTAGTAGAACCCTGGTGAAGTATCAGAAAGGTGAGCACATCTTAATCCATCCGGTTAATGGCCCTCGGCTGCCTGTCTTCTGGGGTGGGGCGGGGGAATCCCAGTGGGGTAGCACTTTACCCTTTGACTGCTAAGCCTTGGAGGTGTGTTGAGTGTGGGGTAGGACAGAGAGAGCGATGGAGGCTTCATGTATCAAGGTGAATTTGGTGTGGAAAGTTCCATATCCAGAAGAGCAGAGATCACCAGGCTCGCAGCTTTTTAATAGCCTCACCTCACCCAAGGAGCAAGAGTCTTAGGCCTCCTTTTATCAACAACTGTAAACTATGGGAAATGCTCCCAAATGAGCCTACGACACCAACAGGTGCTGTAGGCCCATAGACACTGCACCTAGTATTGATTATTGAGAGCTTCTATACCACTACTAATGACTGGGGAGTCAATTCAGAGCGGTCTACATGAGCCTCTGCAAAGGCGCTACACTACATGAGCTTCTGTAATGGTGATATAATACATTAGCTTCTGTAGAGATGTTACCATAAGGAGTTGTGAGGTGTTACAATGCATGGGCTCTATACTGAAAGACACAGAGCTCTGTGGTGGTGTTACAGAGTTATTAAAGGTTATGCCAATAATCCATCATCCTACTTATATGCACATGTTTATACCAAATCAGTTGTCCTATGTATGTACACATGTAATACTAGGTTTACTATTGCAGCTAAATATACTATACAGTACACTTTTTTTAAAATTTTTATACCTCTTAAGAAGGCTGAGCATTTCAACTAACTATAATCTATTTACATGTATCCCTGAAAGTTCTAGTTTCCTTTCTCGGTCAACTTCATAATTTCAGTTGAAGTAGTTTGAGAAAAGGGTAGTCTTTATCCCTTTCTTGAATTTTCCGGTATTGGGCGTTCCCATAGGGCTCCTTTTCCAAAAATGCATTAGGGCCTTAACACGTGGAATAGCGCGTGCTAAAATGCCACGTGTGCTAGCTGCTACAGCCTCATTTTAAGCAGGCAGTAATTTTTTTCAGCTAGCGTGCGCTAATCTTGGGCATGCGCTAAAAACGCTAGCGCACTTTAGTAAAAGGATCCCATAGTGTCTCCCCAGCTCCTGGGTTTATTTGGGATTTTTTAAAAATGAATTTATGGAATGTTGAACTTCTGTCCACTCTTTTGATAAACCCCCGGGATAAGTCTCCGTCACCTCCGTTGCTTCAGTCCCACGTGGTAAGCTCTCAAACAATGACTGTCCTGCCTCTTTATCTACCGTATTTGCCGGCGTATAGGACGACTGGGCGTATAAGACGACCCCCCAACTTTTAGTTAAAAAATAGAGTTTTGTGTTATACTCGCCGTATAAGACGACCCCTTCTTCCTTCTCCACCCCTTTGTATTCCCCCATGTGCTTTCAGCGTTCTTCTCCCTCCTCTGTCTTCAAGTGCTTTCAGAGTCCTTCCCCCCCCTCCTGTCTTCATCATGGCATTTCAGCGTCCTTCTCCCCCCCCCCCTCCTTCTCTACCGCCCCGGGTGCAGCACAGCCAGCCAGGTCCCCTTACTTTTGTGGCACTTCCCCGACCGACCGACAACAGCCCCGGTCCGACAAACCTCCCTGCCCTTAACCGCGAATCTAAATTACCTTCTTACAGCTGCTGTAAGAAGGTAATTTAGATTCGCGGCTACAGGGCAGGGAGGATTGTCGGACCCGGGCTGTTATCGGTCGGTCGGGGAAGTGCCGCAAAAGTAAGGGGACCTGGCCGGCTGTGCTGCAACCGGGGCGGGGCGGCCGCCCCTCTCTCTTGGTACCGCGAGGCTACTCTCCTTCTCCTTACCTGCCATGCCTGCAGCACAGAGCCGAACGGAAGTCTTCCCGACGTCAGCGCTGACGTCGGAGGGAGGGAGGGCTTTGTTTAAGCTTTGTTTAAGCCCTCCCTCCCCTCCGACGTCAGCGCTGACGTAGGGAAGACTTCCGTTCGGCTCTGTGCTGCAAGCAGAGAAGGTAGGGAGAAGAAGAGCCGCGCGACTGAGTACATCCAGCCCCGCAAGTAAGGGCATGTAAACTGTACCCGGCGTATAAGACGACCCCCGACTTTGGGGAGGATTTTAAGGTACTAAAAAGTCGTCTTATACGCCGGCAAATACGGTACCTCCCTCTTGAAAAGATTTGTTTCTCCTAGGACAAGCAGGATGAGTCAGCCACATATGGGTGTTGTCCCAACAGCTCCCAATTTGTGGATAAGCTCTCCAATAGCTCAGAGAGATTTTTTTTTTTTTTCTCTCACTGAGCACGTGCAAGTGCCCGGGCCCCACTGGGCATATCCGAGCCCTACCCATTTCCCCCTGCTTCCCGCACGTGGAGACAGGCGGGCACAATGCAAGCACCAGGCAGCGGACGCACAATTCATGAGGATCCAATGTACTCATCCTTTTTCTGCATCCCGGACATTTCTTTGATGTTTCTGGCATCTTCAAGATGGTAAGTAGAAAAAGTCTCGATGGTAGAAAAGTTGTAATGGAGAGCTGTAGAAAATCCGACCGATGGGAATGGGCGGAGACTAAAGACTGGGGATTAGGGGGAAGCAGGGGGAAATGGGTAGGGCTCGGGCATGCCCAGTGGGGCCCGGGCACTGCATGTGCTCAGAGAGAGAAAAAAAAAAATCTCTTTGAGTTATTGGAGAGCTTATCCGCAAATTGGGAGCTGTTGGGACAACACCCATATGTGGCTGACTATCCTGCTGTCCATGGAGAACCTACGTTACAGGTAAGTAACTACACTTTTTCTTACCTCAGTGTGAAACTCTTTCATCTGTCTGGATACTCATGTAAACTGCTGACACTACTCAGCCTGCCTCTTTTTGTAAACCGCCTCGAACCAAAAGGCTTTTGAGGTATATAAATAAAAATTTATGCTTTAAAGTGGATGTAGAAACTAGGCAGCAAGAAAATATTTTTTTCATGTTGTGTCCTGTGTCGTTTCCAGGAATATTTGTTTTGTGTGGCTGCTCTTTTATCATTTTAACATAACATAACATAACTTTATTTTTCTATACTGCCTCAATCAAAAGAATTCTAGGCGGTTTACACAAAAGAGAAAAACTGGACAATCAGCGAAATACAAAATATTAATAGTAAGAATACAGCATATTAACTAAAAAGACAATAAAAATTTAAGTAAATGCAGTAAAATTATTATGTTGGGAATAAAACATTTATCAAATAATTCTGTCTTAATTTCTTTTCGGAAGGCGCAGTAAGACAATTTGGGAGCAAAGTCATTGATTATGGGCTCTTTTGAAAGAGGGTGCACTTAGGGCAGCCTTTTTGCAAATACTGTGCCCTCACGCAAAAGAGTGTACTCTGCTGTAGGCAAATGGTAAGACATGAATATTTTTTTGCATTTTTTTCTGCTCTTTTTCATTTGATAACACATCTCTTTGACATTTCCACCATTGGTACAAATGGAAATGCATAAATGTTTGACATGATAGTGTTTTCTTCAACCCGGAAGGGTATATACTCTTCCAAATCCCTCCTAACACTTCATAGTAAATATTACCATGATTTTAGATCAGGGGTGTCCAACCTGCGGCCCCGTGAAGTATTTTGTGCGGCCCCGGTCAAAGGCAATGCAGTGTTTTCCTCTGCTGCCCTTGGGTGTTTACCGTCTCGCCGGCTCCCTCCTGTGTCTTGCTGCAGCGTTTGCGCATTTGTGCGGCCCCAGAAACATTTTTTTTTTTTTTGGCAAATGCGGCCCAGGGAAGCCAAAAGGTTGGACACCCCTGTTTTAGATCCTCAGAAGAACCATCTATTCACTGTGTCGGGCTTTATGTCCTACTTCCTCACCGAAGATCCTGTGAGGAAGTAGGACATAAAACCTGACACAATGAATTTGTCTGAGTGCTAGGTGGTACTTCTAAGGATCTAAAATCGTGGTAATATTTACTGTGAAGGGAATTAGGAGGGGTTTGGAAGAGTATATGCCCTTCTGGTTTGAAATCTGGGATAAAACTCTCATAGAAGTTCCTCACTTTTACTATTGTGCTGTTTGGTCAATTGATTACATGATAATGTAACATTTAGACATAAAACAAAAACATAAAGGAAAAAAATAATACCTTTTTTATTGGACTAACTTAATGTAGTTTATGATTAGCTTTTGAAGGTAACCCCATCTTCCTCACATCAGAAATAAGCAAATATTAGCAAAATCAGTATATATAAGGGAAACATAAAAGCATTTCAGTGGTCATTGGAGACAAATAGGTGACAAAGCAGTTTAAGTTTCTTTGTAGTGGGAAAGGAAGCCAAGGTCCTTGTTGAGTCCTGTCCAGTGGGTATCAAAATATTTTATCATTTTGATTTCAAAAGTCTTACATTCTTGGATTGTCTTAAATTTTTCTTTTAGTATGCTCACCTTAAAATCATTGGCCACCGCACCCGGTCACACATGATAATGTGAAATGGTATTGATTACCATTCCACTAAGCCCTCTGTCCTGAGTTTCTTTGTTCTTCTAGACACACCAAAAACCCAATCTACTACTAACCATGAAACAGAAAAAGGCCAAGACAGCCCTTGGATCTTTTCACAGCCAGCGCCTAGCTTCCTCCACATCTCCAAGCCAGATATTTGGACAAGAGACAACAAGAAGCATATACCCAATGTTCCAAAAGCAGGTAAGAGAAGCCTGATCCGGGTTCCTTTAATTTTACCTCCTTTAGATGGAACTTTGACATTTCCCCCGTAACCTTTTATGTGAAACTCAAATTCCTACATTTTGGTTTTGCTTTGTCTGAAATTATAAACCTCCTCCCTGCCGTCAAAATAATTTGGGTTAAAAAATAAGGAAGGCCTTGTCTACTCATCTCTCTGAACCTCAAGGTCTACCTGTTCCCAGAGCACCTAAATGGTGTTAATCTTGATTCTTACTCAGTAACAAAGGGTCCCATTTCTCTTTTTTGTATTCAGAACTGAAGTCCACTCCTGGAGCCCTGGCCAGGGAGACACGTTACCGTATACTGAGTAAGTATTGTGTGCTCCACCTGATAGAGAGATTAGCTCTCTGAAAGACATCTTTTCGTGGGTCTCCACTATCATAGCAGCTTTCTCTCCTCCAAACTCTTTCTCTCTATCAAAAAACAGTCCCTTCTAGCATTCAGATGTTGAAGATACTCTCTATGTCCTTCTAGAATTGTACCAGGTCGGCCATTTTGATTTTACAGTTGCGTTCACCAATTCAGAATACTTGAGGGTAGATCCACTAGAGAGGAGGAAGGTGGGCAAAATTCCCACCATCAATATATGACAGCCCCCTAATCATTCTGTTAACAAATATTTTCACTTGAGATCCATGGCAGAAGAGGGAGAAGAGTCTCTACTGTAATAAGAGAGGATAGACCTGGAGGGTAGGAAAGGGACCAAAACCCAGGTTTTGCCCCAGTTTGACTCAAGTGATACACAGTCAGACCACTCTCCCAAATCCTTATCTGAGGTTCTGGTCACAGCCAGTGTCCCCCCTCTTTCCCGGCAGCCCACGATGAGCTCCTGGATTGGTTGTGCAGCTTTCTGTGCAAGATCCGCTCCGGAATGAAACTGAAGGAGCTGAAGAAGACAGCGAGGGTGAAGCACAGCATTAATCTGGAGAAAACCTGTGTGAACTTAGGCTACAAGAACAGTCTGCAATACTTACAGCAGGTACCGAGCGTCAGACTGCTGGGTCCGACAAGCACTCGAAAGTGTGTGGTCTGTTGGCAATCAGGTGTGTATACCCACTTCCTCCCCTTGTCATCTCCTGTACACCTGCTTTCTTCCCAAATCCTGTGGTAAATTTGAAGCTTTTCCCTTCTTTTCACCATCCTAGAATTGAAAGGAACCTTTCCCTGACTCTGTGCATGTGTGACTCTGGGGTGAGTCACTGTATCCCAGGACAAGCAAGCAGCATATTCTCACGAATGGGTGACATCACCGACGGAGCCCTGGTACGGACCACTTTAAAAGTGCATTGCCACTTTAAGTGTTTAGAAAGTTTGTGATAGCCCAAACCGCGCATGAGCGAGTGCCTTCCTGCCCGACCTAGGGTGCCCGGTCCCTCGGTTTCCTAGTTTCCGCGGAGCTAAGAAGTCACTCATCAATGGTCGTTGATAGTTTTTTTGCTGCCTTCCCGCTCACACGGCACATTTTCAAACTTTTTTTGTCAGTATTCATTTTCTTTCTTTTTTTCTTTCATTTTTACAGTATTTTAAAAAAAAAAAAAAAAAATTTTTTTTTACTTTCTCAGTTTTGCGGGTTTGGCCCAGCAGGGCCTGTTCCACTCCTCAAGTCTCGACCTTCGATTTTGCCAAGGCTATTTTTCCCTCAATGTCCCATCCTCAAACGGGTTTTAAGAAGTGCAGACGGTGTGCTCACCCGATTTCCATCACAGATCCGCGTCGCTGGTGTCTCCAGTGTCTGGGGCCAGAGCACAGGGCTGAATCTTGCACTCGTTGTTCCTCCCTCCAGAAGAGAATCCTTAAAAAACATCAGATTCTCAGTTGGAGGGTGATTCGACACCAGCACCGACGATGGGGTCCGCACCAAAGTTGACACCGCAACCTCTGACGTCGATGGAATCATCTTCGGTATCGCATGCAGTGGGTAAGCCGACTAAGAAGCCTTCCCCCACCCCTTCGGGTCCTCAGGTCACTTCAGCAGTGAACCAAGTCCTACAGACCTTGAGGAGACCCAAAAAGTGCTTGGCTCCTATTGCAGTGAGTGCCTCGACATCGGCCTCCTCATCGCCGGAGCGCAGAGCCGCACCAACGGTGCTGGCAAAAAACCACCTCTCAAGCCTCTACCTGTCGTCTGGGACCTTAATGTGGTTCTTTCCAGCTTGATGAAGCCACCATTTGAACCAATGGCCACAACTCATCTCAAGTTTCTTACCTGGAAAGTGGTCTTCCTTATTGCTCTCACCTCTGCCAGGAGGGTCAGTGAATTACAAGCATTAGTAGCAGATCCATCCTTCACAGTTTTTCATCATGACAAGGTGGTTCTGCGTACACATCCAAAGTTTGTTCCAAAAGTTGTCACTGCATTTCATCTCAATCAGTCAATTGTTTTTTCCTAAACCTCATTCTCATGCTGAAGAAACTACTTTGCATACTTTGGACTGTAAGCGGGCTTTGGCCTATTATATTGACCGGACAAAGCCACAACGAACATCTCCCCAACTTTTCATTTCTTTTGATCTAAACAAGTTGGGGCATCCTATATCCAAGAGAACGATTTCCAACTGGCTGCCTGCATCTCGTTTTGTTATGCTCAGACTGGACTGGCACTGGTGAGTCATGTCACAACCCACAAAGTTAGAGCTATGGCAGCTTCTGTTGCTTTCCTTAGATCTACGCCCATTGAGGAAATCTGTAAAGCTGCCACCTGGTCCTCAGTTCATACATTCACTGCTCACTACTGTATAGAATCTTTCTCCAGATGGGATGGGAACTTCGGCCAATCTGTATTACAAAATTTATTTTCTTAGGCCAACACTCCCACCATCCCATCTCTGTTAGGTTGGAGGTCAACAATTCGTGAGAATATGCTACCTGCTTGTCCTGGGATAAAACACAGTTACTTTCCGTAACAGGTATTATCCAGGGACAGCAGGCAGATATTCTCACATCCCACTCACCTCCCCGGGTTGGCTTCTTAGCTGGCTTATCTTAACTGAGGAACCGCATGCCCTACGTTGGGTGGGAAGGCACTAGCGTATGCATGGTTCGGGCTAATGTGAACTTTCTAAACATTTAAAGTGGTGATGCACTTTTAAAGTGGTCCGTACCGGGGCTCCGTTGGTGACGTCACCCATTTGTGAGAATATTTGCCTATTGACCCTGGATAACACCTGTTACGGTAAGTAACTGTGCTTTATCTCCCTGTGTCTCAGCTCTAAGCCCCTGCTCTGTCAGTAACTCTTTGTTTATGTGTGTGACTTGAGATAAGTTATTTTATTTCTGGGCCCCTGAGCTATCAGTTCTTTTTCATTTCCAGTATATCTTCTGCTTTTAATAAAGAAAGTGGATTTATGTGCTCATAGAGGTGCTGAGCATAAAATCAGAAATGGCCCAGCCTGTCACTGGTGACTTGGTAATCCCATCACTCTAGACTTTATGTCTCATAAGAAAATCTCCATAACTACGTCTCCCTACATGCAAGTGGGTATTGATACCCCTGTATAAGACTCTGGTGGGGCCTTATTTAGAATATTTTGAACAATTCTGGAGTCCGCACCTTCAAAAAGATATAAAAAGGATGGAGGAGAGGTCACGTGATGCCATGAGCGCGTGAGGACGCATCCTTGCTCGCTCCGGGGCTACCCTGCTTACTTGTCAATAACCAACGAATTTTCGCTGCCTCTCCCGCACTGCCCTTGCTTCCGAGCTCGGTTTGGGTGCATGGACCGATACCTCACGAGATCGCAGGAATCTATGCAACCCAAATCCGCACGAAAAGAGCGAGATCGAGCACGGCCTGGGGCAAACAAAATGGCGACGAGCCCCGCGGCGGCGGTCTCGAATCTCACCGAGACCGCCCTGAGTGATATTAAGGACGCACTGGCGCAGGTATTGGGGCCTAAGTTAGAAATCATAACAGCGCAGATCTCCAATGTTGAAACTCTGCTGGCGGCGGCAGCGGCTCGCACGACCGAGCTGGAGCAACGGGTCTCCACTTTGGAAGATACCTCGTCGACTCAGGGCACAGATTTGGGGGAGTTGCGGGCGCAGGTTCGGGCGCAGGCTGAGAAACTGGACGATTTGGAAAATCGTTCGAGACGCTCGAACCTGCGCTTGCTGGGAATCCCGGAGACGATCCCTGACCGAGACCTGTTGGAGGTCCTGGAAAAGTGGCTGAAGGAGGAATTACCCTTACACCCATCGTTTGGGCCTCTACGAATTGAACGGGCACACCGCTTGGGCCGGCGCCCTGACTTGGAGGCCCGACCACGTGTTGTCATCATGAAGGTGCTCAATTTTCGCCATAAGGTGGAACTGTTACAACTTTATTGGAATAAACGAGATGCCTTGAAATATGATGGCACTCTGATCAGAATCAGCCAGGATTTTTCACTGGCTTTACAGGAACGGAGGCGACCATTCTACTCACTCTGCACACAACTGTCTGAGCTCAAAACCAGATTCCAGTTCAACTATCCGGCTCAATTGCGGATCCTTAACAATGGCGTCTGGAAATCATTCCAATCATCTGAGGCGGCTGCTGAATTTATTGCCTTGCTTAAAAGACCCGACTCAGGACAGGTTTGACATTGGGGTTTGTGCCCTCTCTGGAACTGACATGTGTGGATTGTTTTTTGCTGTTACCATGTATTCTTATAGGGAGACCATGTGTTGAAAATTCCCTGAGTTTATCCTCTTGCAGGCCGGGGTGGCCCTGGGAGAGACATCTATCGTGACTTTTCTTTTTTCTCCCACACGTTGGGAGTGGTGAGAAGTGTTGGGGGGTTTTGGGGGGAGGGATATTCCTGGGTGGCAACAGCGGTACTTATAGGGCAGATTGTGTTTTTATATCAGTGTTCTCTATGGTTGCTGTATTTTTTGGGACATTGTGCATGGTATGAATGGAGTGTGTTTGTACAGTCTTGGGGTGAGGCTGGGCGCCCCGGGACTCTCCTTATGGGATGGTTTTTGTATACTGACTTGAGTAGTGGGGAGAATCATGGGTGCTAGGAATTTTCGTATACTTTCCTGGAATGTATCCGGCATTACCTCGCCTACCAAGCGTACAAAGATTCTGTCACAGTTGAAACATCATTCAGTTGACATAGCCTGCCTCCAGGAAACTAGACTTACTGACACAGAACACCAAAAACTGAAGAGAGGTTGGGTTGGGGACCTATATTACGCATCTTCATCAGGGAGGAGGGCGGGGGTGGCTATATTGATTAGAAAGGGTTTACCATGCTCTGTCCAGGTCCTGAGGCGTGGCACTGATGGTCGATACTTGCTGGTGAGGGTGACTGGTCCGGGCGGGTCGTTCAGGTTACTAGTGGGATATGGCCCTAATGGATACCAACACTCTTTTTTTCAAAATCTGGTTAATGTTTGTTTGCAACATTCAGGTGACCCGCTGATACTGGTGGGTGACTTGAATCAGGTTCTGGATCCTGGTGTGGATCGCTCAGGAGGGTTGGGACCCACGACGGCGAGACAGACAAAGGGTGTTCCCTATCTGTGTCGGACTTTGGGGTTGGTGGATCCCTGGCGGTTGCTCCACCCCACTGACAGAGATTATACACATCAATCCAGGGCTCATGGAACATTTTCCAGAATTGATTACACTTTGATTTCTGAACACAAATTTGCTTGGGTTTCTGAGGCAACAATAGGCCCCCTTGAAATCTCTGACCATCATATGATATGGCTGGATGTAGCAGTGGGGGGATCGGTGGGTGTCGGGTCGGGATGGAGATTTCCCTCTTACTTGCATTCTGATCCTCACTTTAGGGAATTTTTATCTGGGAAATGGGAGGAATACAGTGCTTTTAATGCTCAACATTTAAATCAACCCATATTGTTCTGGGACGCTGCCAAGGCGGTGTTACGCGGGGAGGTGATTGCTTATGTGGCCGCTAGAACTCGGAGAATTGCCCACCGTATAGTATTATTGGAGAAACAGTCGACTCAATTGAAACGGGAGTTACTACATTCTCCTTCTCCGACTTCTAGGGAGGCATATTCCGCCGCTTTGGCGGAGTTAAACTCTCTCATCCATGAGCGCACTAAGAAATTATTATTTTTTCGCAAATATCAATTTTATAAATATGGCAATAAAACCGGGAAGTTGTTAGCTTCCGTCGCCAAGAGTTGGAAGGGATCTCGATATATCGCAATGTTGAAGGAGAAGTCGGGGAAAATACTGACATCCGCGGACGATATTTCCACTTGTTTTAAAAATTACTTTGAAGACTTTTACTTGTCCCCCGGTCCCTATACGGGCCCGGACGTGGGGGATTACTTAGAGGACGCTGGGATGCCCAAACTATCGGCGGTTCAAATATCTCGGTTGGATAGACAATTGCAGCTCCCAGAAGTGTTACAGGCGATTAAAACTCTGAAACCGTGTACGGCTCCGGGTCCGGACGGCTTCTCTCCGGAGTTTTATAAGATCTTGGCGACCTCCATAGGGGGGTCTCTCTTAAATTTTTACTCTGCGGTACAGAACTCCGGCGCCTTCCCGCGGTATGCAAATGATGCTTTGATAACTTTGATCCCAAAACCGTCTAAACCACCGACGGATATTGAATCATACCGTCCGATATCACTGCTGAATGTGGACCTGAAAATCTTGGCCCGTATTTTGGCGGACAGGCTGGCCTCCCTGCTTCCTGCCGTGATTGTGCCGGAACAGGTGGGCTTTGTACGATCTCGTCAATCGGTAATTAATGTACGCCGGGTGCTATTGGCCTTTTCGCGAGCCCAGCGGACCCACACTTCAGGGTTGTTGGTTGGGTTGGATGCGGCTAAGGCTTTTGATAAAGTCCACTGGCATTACCTTTTTCAGGTGCTGCATTATATGGGATTCCCTGATAGTTACCTGGCGTTGATTCGCTCGCTCTACTTGAGACCCAGGGCATCGGTTTTGGTTAATGGAGTGCGCTCTTCCTTTTTTGTGGTGGGCAGAGGGACGCGTCAGGGATGTCCGTTATCGCCCCTTCTTTTTCTTTTATACTTAGATCCCCTACTCCGCACATTGCAGAGGGACGATGAGATAGTGGGGTTACCTGAGGGCTCCTCTCAGCTGAGGGTGCTGGCGTTCGCGGATGACCTTCTGCTTACCTTGGGCGATCCGCATCGCTCTTTGCCTCGAGCTCTGGAACTTCTGGATGAATTTAATCTTTATTCAGGTCTGGTGCTCAATAAGCAGAAATCCATAGCGTTGCCCACATCACCAGGGGTGCGTCTGGGTTGGCAGGGAGATTTTCCTTTACAGTGGGCTACGTCTCAGCTGACCTATTTGGGGGTAGTGATCCCTCAGGACCTGGACAGGCTGTATTCCATCAACGTCACACCCTTATTTCAGCGTACCCTATCCACTCTCACGGGTTGGAGGAAGCTCCCCTTGTCACTTTCTGGCCGTATAGCACTGTACAATATGATGCTTTTGCCGCAATGGCTCTACATTATGCAAATGCTGCCAATCATGCTTACACCTAGACACTTGGCACGGCTAAACTCTCATCTCTCCGCTTATTTATGGCAGGGAAGGCGGGCTAGGATAGCTTTGTCCAAGTTGATGCTGCCAAGACATCGGGGGGGGCTGGGCTTACTGGATATTTCCCGATTTGCCCTTGCATGCCAATTTAGACACCTACACGATTGGTTTTGTAATACCTCATGGTTTTCCCAGCCTGAGAATGAATGTTTTGAGTTCCGACCGTATCATTTCAGTTTCCTTTTACATGTTCGACAGTTACCTGATTTGCCCTCTCTACACAGCCATCCTTTCTTGCAGGTACTGCGAACAGCTTGGAGAAAGCTATGTCGGTTATTGAAAATTTCTTCTGAAACAACGCCTTATTTTCCTGTGGCGGGCAACGGAGCATTCCCGCCAGGCATGGACTCTCCTGTTTTTGGCCGCTGGACTACTCTGGGTCTTCATTACTTGTTCCAGGCGGTGCAGGATGTGGGTACTCCGACCCCACTTAATGACCTACAGAGGGAATTTACTTTTGTTACTGGGGACTGGTTTGCTCATCGACAACTGTGCCACTACATACAGACTTTGACTCCTGCACTGTTGAGAGATGTGGTTCAATCTAGCTTACGAGAAGCTCTCGACCTTACGGCACACGACCATGTACCTCTAAAATTTTACCATAAATTCTTGCAAGACCTATCTGGAGAGTTGGATTTTATTTCTCTTGCCCAGAAATGGTCGGCTGACCTGCAGGTACCAATATCTGATGATATGCTACGAAAGGGACTTCGCGTGGGACGTGATCCTACTTTGTCTTCGCCGGAGAAAGAGCGTAATTATAAGTTTTTGCTGCGAGCGTTTTACCCACCCAAGAGGGCTATGATAATGGGGATGAGTACATCTTCTGGTTGTGGAAAATGCTCCTCTCCTATGGCATCTTTTGGACACATGTTTTGGACATGCCCCTTGGTGTCTGCATTTTGGCTGAACTTAATGCCCACGTTGGCTGCACTATGGGGATGTTCGTGGAGGTTGCATCCCAGTTTTCTTCTTACTTCACAAATTCGTTTTCATCCACCAAAACCAGGATGTGCGGCCTTTCTCCGAAAGACTGTACTTATGGGCAGGAAATGCATTTTGACACAGTGGCTCTCACCTCAGCCTCCTTCTCTACAACAGTGGCGATCACTTATGCTGCAGCAAATGCTGTTGGAAAGAAGGGACATTGTGGATTTGCAAACTAAAAAGGGCAGGCTGTTCCGACAATGCTGGTACTTGTTTAGTTTAACATTTGTCACACCCATTCAACAACAACTATGGACTGACTGATCTGACTACTATTTTGCTGCTATAGGGTTTTTTTCCTATTATGTTCTCTTCCGCTGTTGCTGCCCGGGTGGGGTGGGATGGGGAGGGATGAGGGTGGGGGGAGGATGGGGTGGGTTGGGGATTTGGGAAAGTTTGATCATCTTGTAAAATGACTTCATTGCTCAAATGTTCGTATCGTACTGCTGTTTAATAAACATTATTTCTCATAAAAAGGATGGAGTCGGTCCAGAGGAAGGCTACTAAAATGGTGTGTGGTCTTCGTGACATGGCATATGGGGACAGACTTAAAGATCTCAATCTGTATACTTTAGTGGAAAGGCGGGAGAGGGGATATGTGATAGAGACGTTTAAATACCTCAGCTCTGAAATCTACCCTACACGAAGCAACCAACCTCTATATAAAAACAGTAAGTAAACGGCGGAGAAACAATAAACCTCAGTGGTTCTCTGCGGAGATCTCGGACCTCGTAAAAAAGAAGAAAAGAGCATTTTATCTCCTGCAAACAATCAGAAAAACTAGAAGCTAAAGAAGACTATCTGGCCAAGTCTAGAGCTGTCAAAACAGCAGTCAGAGAGGCCAAACTCTGGATGGAAGAGAATCTAGCAAAGAACATTAAAAAGTGGGATAAATCCTTCTTCAGGCGAGCGGCAAAGCTACAAACTTCCATCGGGGCAGCGGCGAGAGTAACTCCGCCCACCCCCACCGCATCAGCAGAAGGCGCCTGGGCCCCTCCATAAAAGGAGGCAGGCCAACAGCACGCAGCCGTTCGGCGCGTGGCGAAGGGCCTCGAGAAGGGCCAAATCTAACCTCTCAGACAGGCAACTCTCAAACAGGCAACTCTCAATCAGGCAACTCTTCTTACAAGCAGGCACACTCTTCTTCTTACCCTCAAACAGGCACACTCTTCATACACTTCTTGCACACTCAAACAGGCAACCCTTCTTCCACGAAAGCAGGCACTCTTCATACACTCTTCTTGCACACTCTCAATCAGGAGGACAGTCTTCTCTTGAATCTCTCAAACTCTCCAATCTCAAACTTTTTCTTTTTAACGCTAATCTCTCAGACTCTTTCTCTCAAACAAGCAGGCCTAACAGTGACTTGGAAATGGCAGGGAGGACACGGAGCATCAAGAGTACTATCAAGTTCAACACACCAGTCGCCGGAGGGACCCAGGGGATGGCCAGGGACTGTGTACAGAAGGAGTAGGGAGACACTGGACGGAGGGCGGAGGTCTCTGTGGAGACCGAGGCCACTACAGTCTCAACACAGACAGAGGAGGTGGGCCAGTTAGACGGAGACCTCTAGCAGGAACTGTGGAACCTCAGGGAGGAGGTGAAGCGCTTGAGCATCAGGGAGGACGAGGCCTTCATCGATGGTGCTAACCCATATCACAGAGCAGATCCATGGCAAATCCATCCTCGAGACACCCAAGCCTCCATCTTTGAAGTCAACAACTGGGGTGCAGGAAATGATTGGAGATGCTGGTTCCTGGCAGCTGGTAACCTCCTCCACGGGCAAGAACAGAACCCCCCCCCCCTTTTCCCAGTTTCTTCTTCTTTTTTTTCTCACAAACAGGGTAGTTCTACATTGACCCCCACAACTCACCCTGAGGAACAGATTCCAGATCTTACAAGATGGATCCGTCGAAGAGATGCCGGAAGAGGCTCAGGAGGATACCCAGCACACAGCTTCAATTCAGGGGTTCACTGATCGGCCCCCCCCGGATGGAGCGCAGAGTGGTGGTCATTGGGGACTCCATGCTGAAGGGCACCGAGGGACCAATTTACAGACCGGACATGCATTCGAGGGAGGTCTGCTGTCTCCCTGGAGCCAGGATCCGGGATGTCACCACCTGTCTAGATAAACTTCTAAAGCCCCAGGACCATTTCCCCATGCTTCTTATCCATGTAGGTACGAACGACACTGCCAGAAACACCTCGGAGAACATACCCAAAGACTTTGGAGCCCTGGGTAAGAAGCTGAAGCAGATAGGAGCACAGGTGGTCTTCTCATCGATCCTCCCAGTGAGAGGCATAGGCAGAGCCAGAGAAGAGCGCATTCAAAGGACTAACGAGTGGCTTCGCGGATGGGTGCATAGAGATGAACTTTGGATTCCAGGGACTACAGGGACCGGAGGGACTCCACCTGACCAGGAGAGGTAAGAACGTATTTGGACATCGTCTAGCCCGCCTACTCCGCAGGGCTTTAAACTAGGTAAGTTGGGGGAGGGTACCCACTCACATTCCAGAGCGGTAAGAAACTATCCTGAGGAGGCGAGTCACAACCACATATCTGAATCCAAGGTAAGTACCCATACTATACACAATAATTTAGGAGTCACACTACATCAGAAGGGAATCTCTTCGCAGGGGCTTAACAACAATAAGGTTTGGAGGGCTATGTATGTTAATGCACACAGTTTGGGCAATAAAATTTTGGAATTAGAGACTGAAATAAGGAACGCAGACCTAGACGTAGTGGCAATATCCGAGACCTGGTTCACGGACTCGCACGGGTGGGATATGGTCATACCGGGCTACATCTTACTTCGTCGGGACAGAGAGGGCAAGTTAGGAGGAGGGGTGGCACTATACACTAAAGAAAACATCAAAACTACCAGAATCACGGATGTTAGATACACCGGGGAATCTCTCTGGGTGCACCTGACCAGAGGGAACGAAAAATGCCTGTACCTTGGTGGGATATATAGACTTCCAAGACAACAGGAAGACAAAGATATAGAACTGATCGAAGATATAGAGAACATCACTTTGCGAGGGACACAATACTGCTAGGGGACTTCAACATGCCCGATTCAGATTGGAACACACTCTCTGCCACTACCTGTGGCAGCAGAAGAATATTAGCCTCCATAAAGGGTGCACGACTCAGACAAATGGTATTGGAGCCCACTAGAGACCAGGCAATACTGGACCTGGTACTCATCAACGGAGACAGCATATCAGAGGTTTCGGTAGGCGATACACTTGCCTCCAGTGACCATAACATGGTATGGCTTAACCTCAAGAAAGGTTTCTCTAGATCAAACACAGCAATGAGAGTCCTCAACTTCAGGGGAAACAGACTTCGACACATGGGAAAGTTTGTCCATCGGGAGCTGCAAAACCAAGCACAACTGACAATGTGGAGACTGTGGTCAACTCTGAAATCCACCTTGCATGAAGCAACAAATCGCTTTATAAAAATAGTTAGCAAAAGTCGGAGAAACAAAAGACCCCAGTGGTTCAGCATTGAAATTTTGGACCTCGTTAAAGAGAAGAAAAAGGCATTTATTGCCTACAAACATTTAGGAAAGCGGGAGGCAAAAGAAGACTATCTGGATAGGTCTAAAGCTGTCAAAAAAGCAGTCAGAGAGGCCAAGCTCCGGATAGAGGAGAATCTAGCGCGGAACATTAAGAAAGGGGATAAATCCTTCTTTAAGTATATTAGTGAAAGGAAAAGAAACAAAGATGGGATAGAACGACTTAGGCAATCGGATGGGAATTATGCAGAATCGGATTCCACTAAGGCCGAACTACTAAATGAATACTTCTGCTCAGTCTTCACCTGTGAGGCGCCGGGATCCGGTCCACAGTTACGGACAAGGGAAAGCCAGAAAGACCCATTTCAAGTTTTCGCCCAGTAACGTCTACTGCGAACTTTCAAGACTCAAGGTAAACAAAGCCATGGGACCAGATAACCTACACCCCAGGTTGCTCAGAGAGTTGAGTGAAGTCCTGGCGGAACCATTATCCGTGCTCTTCAATCTTTCCCTAGGAACAGGAAGAATCCCCTTGGACTGGAAAACAGCTAACGTTATTCCCCTCCAAACTGTGTAACATAGTAAGTGAAAGCAATCTCAAGGATAATATGACGCAGGATCTGCTCGCGCTGGAAAACTGGTCCTCGACATGGCAGCTGGGATTCAACGCTAAGAAGTGTAAGGTCATGCATCTCGGCAGCAGAAATCCATGCAGAACATACACCTTGAATGGAGAGGCACTAGCTAGGACTTCAGAAGAACGGGACTTGGGAGTAATCATCAGTGCAGACATGAAAGCTGCCAAACAAGTAGAGAAGGCCTCGTCCAAGGCAAGGCAAATGATGGGATGTATCAAGAGAAGCTTCGTCAGCCGCAAACCTGAAGTCATGATGCCACTGTATAGAGCCATGGTGAGACCTCATCTGGAATACTGTGTGCAATTCTGGAGGCCACATTACCGTAAAGATGTGCTTCGAGCCGAGTCGGTCCAGCGGATGGCCACTAGAATGGTCTCCGGACTCAAGGGTCTCTCATACGAAGAAAGACTGGGCAAATTACAGCTCTATACTCTAGAGGAACGCAGGGAAAGGGGTGACATGATTGAGACATTTAAATACGTCACAGGTCGTGTAGAGCTGGAAGACGACATATTCGTTCCCAAGGGACCCTCGGTCACAAGGGGGCACCCGCTTAAACTTAGAGGAGGGAAATTTAGTAGTGACACCAGGAAGTACTTCTTCACAGAAAGGGTGGTGGATCAATGGAACAGACTTCCGGTGCAGGTGATCAAGGCCACCAGCGTGCTCGACTTTAAGAATAAATGGGACATCCACGTGGGATCCCTACGAAGGTCGAGCTAAGGAACTAAGTCATATGCACTCAGACTTAATGGGGTGGGTCAGTAGAGTGGGCAGACTTGATGGGCTGTAGCCCTTTTCTGCCGTCATCTTTCTATGTTTCTATGTTTCTATGTTTCTAAAAAGGGCTGCAGGACAGAGACGGCAAATTACAGACCAGTGAGTCTCGCATCCATAGTCAGCAAACTAATGGAAACACTGATCAAACAAAAACTTGATACAAAAACTTGATGGGCTATGGCCCTTTTCTGCCGTCATCTTCTATGTTTCTATGTAATGAGATACATGGGAAGGGAAGGGCACGCGGGCAGCAGGAGGGAGTGGGGAAGAAGCAGATGGGGTAGGGTCGGAGAAGAGGGCGGAGGATGGGCATCACCACCCCGGGTACCTCTCACCCACGCTACGCTACTGGGTAGATGCATAGAATACTTTCCCAGTAGAGGTGGTGGAGATAAAGACTGTGTCTGCATCCAAGAAAGGGTGGGGCAGGCACTTGGGATGTATTAGGGAGAGGAGGAGATAATGGAAGCTGCGGAAGGGCCATTTGGACTTTATATGCCATCATATTTCTCTGTTTCTACCTCTTCATGTTGACATGGAGTGGGGTGGTGGCCATAATCGCAGAACCATTTTATACCAATATTGTGACATCTCAGAAAGGATGGCACCAAAGAGAGACAACTGCCCTTCCTAGTGCTATTAAACATTGTTTTTTCTTTATCTTTGTTTCTTTCTTTCATTTAGAAGTCAGCAGAAGATCTGGAATGGTCCTTTCACTTCCCACCTCATCTACACCATGGAGGGACCAGCCTAAAGGAAGCCAGCAGCCCAAGAGCACTCTGGGGACGGCTTTCATGGCTGACAAAATCGTGAAGCTGATCCATCACTACCTACATCACAGCTCCGGGAAAGAGTTAAAATATTTGAAGGCATTCTTGTGGGAGCAGCACAGGCTTAACCTGGAGAGGGTCAGCCAAGACCTGGGCTACAGAGATGCTGTAAGCTTCCTGTTTGTGGCTCCAAACATCAGACTGTTTAGCCCTGCCAAGGGGGACGAGTGCTTGGTCGTAATTCGGAGAGGTAAGACTTGTCCATTCCTACATGAGGGCAACTTTAGGATGGTCAGTTTATTTGAAATTCTCTTCTGTCACCTGTCTGACTCTCTTTCTCACTGTCTCTACTTCGCTTATAATTACTTCATGCGGAGATCCTTCCTGTAATCCATACTGGTAGGGTTACCATATGGCTCCAGGAAAAGGAGGATGGATTGAGACAACTGGGTTTACTTCCAGTGTTCTTGAGTTTTTCTCCTGACAGTAGTCTTCATTTTTGCTCTCAATCGACACCTCTACACCGCGTCTACTCGAGTGCATGTATGCACTGTGCCACATTCAAGTCAGACTCTTGAAAGAGGCACAGACACCGAAACACTGCCATTGTCGAGTCTATCGAGCCCATGCGGCATATTCATCAATAAAGTGATTTTTTGAACAATACAATCTGGCTGATCTATTGACATCCTGCACTCACAACTCCCCCGTTGTGTGCTTTCATCTCTTCGTTGAGGCCTGTTCTTGGCTTCCAATTCAGAATATATTAAAATACCATAAGTATATTTATTTATTTATTTTAAAAATTTCTATACCGTTTAAAACTAAACATAGTATCTTAGTAGATGACGGCAGATAAAGACCCAATGATCCATCCAGTCTACCCAACCTGATTCAATTAAAATTTTTTTTTCTTCTTAGCTATTTCTGGGTAAGAATCCAAAGCTCTACCCAGTACTGTGCATGGGTTCCAACTACTGAAGTCTCCATCAAAGCTCACTACAGCCCATCTACACCCTCCCAGCCATTGAAGCCCTCCCAAGCCCATCCTCAACCAAAAGGCCATATACAGACACAGACCGTGCAAGTCTGCCCGGTACTGGCCTTAGTTCTTCAATATTTACTATTATTTTCTGATTCTAAATACTCTGTGTTCATCCCACACTTTTTTGAATTCCGTCACCGTTTTCCTCTCCATCATCTCTCTCGGGAGCGCATTCCAGGCATCCACCACCCTCTCCGTAAAGAAGAATTTCCTTACATTGCACTTGAGTCTCCCACCCCTCAGCCTCAAATTATGCCCTCTGGTTTTACCATTTTCCTTTCTCTTGAAAATATTTTGTTCTACGTTAACCTTTCAAGTATTTGAACGTCTGAATCATATCTCCCCTGTCCCTCCTTTCCTCTACGGTATACATATTCAGGGCTTCCAGTCTCTCCTCATACATCTTTTGGCGCATACTTCCTATCATTTTCATCCCCCTCCTCTGGACCACTTCAAGTCTTCTTATGTCCTTTTCCAGATACGGTCTTCAAAACTAAACACAATACTCCAAGTGGGGCCTCACCAACGACCTGTACAGAGGCATCAACACCTTCTTTCTTCTACTGGTTATGCCTCTCTTTATACAGCCCAGCATCCTTCTGGCATCAGCCACTGCCTTGTCGCACTGTTTTTTCGCCTTTAGATCTTCAGTCACTATCACCCTAAGGTCCCTCTCCCCCTCCGTGCACATCAGCCTCTCACCTCTCAGCATATACGGTTCCTTCCAGTTATTAATCCCCAAATGCATTTCTTTTCATTGAATTTTAGTTGCCAGATATTAGACCATTCATCTAACTTTTGCAGATTCTTTTTCATGGTTTTCACTCCCTCCTCGGTGTCTGCTCTGTTACAAATCTTGGTATCATCCGCAAAAAGACAAATCTTACCTTCTATCTCTTCAGCAATGTCACTCACAAATATATTGAACAGGATCGACCCCAGCACTGAACTCTGAAGGACTCCACTACTCATCTTTCCTTCCTCCGAGTGACTTCCATTAACCACCACCCTCTGTCCGAAAACCAGTTTCTGATCCAGTTCACCACTTTGGGTCATAACTTCAGCCCTTCAAGTTTGGTCAAGAGCCTTCTATGAGGAGCCACGTCAAAGGCTTTGCTGAAATCTAAGTAAATGACTTCTAGCATATGTCCTTGATTCAGTTCTCAAGTCACCCAATCAAAAAATTCAATCAGGTTCTTTTGGCACGATTTACTTTTAGTAAAGCCATATTGCCTTGGATTCTGTAACCCATTAGATTTTAGGAAGTTCACTATCCTTTCTTTCAGCAACACTTCCATTATTTTTCCAACAACTGAAGTGAGACTTACCGGCTTGTAGGTTCCCCGCTTCATCTCTGTGACCACTTTTGTGAATAAGGGACCACATCCGCTCTTCTTCAATCCCCAGGAACCACTCCCGTCTCCAGAGATTTGTTGAACAAGTCTTTAATAGGATCCACCAGAACCTCTCTGAGCTCCCTCAGTATCCTGGGATGGATCCCATCCGGTCCCATCGCTTTGTCCACCTTCAGTTTTTCAAGTTGCTCATAAACACTTTCCTCCGTGAACGGCGCAGAATCTACTCCATTTTCTTGCGTAGCTTTGCAAAGCAATCTCGGTCCTTCTCCGGGATTTTCTTCTGTGAACATAGAATAGAAGTATTTGTTTAGCACTTTTGCTTTTTCCTCATCACTCTCCACATATCAGTTCCCAGCATCTTTTAGTTTAGCAGTTCCATTTTTCATCTTTCTCCTTTCACTAATATATCTGAAAAAATTTTTGTCTCCCTTTTTTAGCCATATGCTCTTATGCCTGCGCTTTCGCCAGACATATCTCTCTCTTGGCTTCTTTCAGTTTCACCCAGTAGTCCTTTCTATACTCCTGTTCTTGGTTTTTTTATATTTCAGGAACGCCAACTCTTTTGCCTTTATTTTCTCTGCTAGTAATTTGGAGAACCATATCGGTTTCCTTTTTCTCTTGTTTTTATTAATTTTCTTCATATAAAGGTCCGTAGCCATTTTTATCACTCCTTTCAGCTTAGGCCACTGTTTTTCCACTTCTCTTATGTCCTCCCATTCTCTTTCTTCAGGTACTCTCCCATTATATTAAAGTTCATACGTTTGAAATCTAGGACTTTAAGTTTTGTGCAGCCGCTCTCCACTTTAGCCGTTATATCAAACCAAACTGTTTGATGATCGCTACTTCCCATATCAAACCAAACTGTTTGATGATCGCTACTTCCCAGGTGAGCACCCACTCGAACATTAGAGATACTCTCCCCATTTGTGAGGACCAGATCCAATATCGTTTTTTCCGTCGTGGGTTCCGTCACCATTTGTCTGAGCAAAGCCTCTTGAAAGGCATCCACAATCTCCCTACTTCTTTCCATTTCTGCAGACAAAACTTTCCAGTCCACATCCAGCAGGTTGAAATCTCCCAGCACCAGCACCTCCTCTTTCTTTCCAAACTTTTGGAGATCCACAATCAGATCTTTATCAATTTGCTGCGATTGGGTCGGAGGTCTGTAGACTACACCCACGTAGATAGAAGTTCCATCTTCTCTTTTCAGAGCGATCCATATCATACATAATTTTAAAACAAGAACATGATAAAATAAACATACAAACAATCCTCAGAAATCATGACTACAAAATAATACCATAACTTGCATAGTAAAGATCATGAATAGTTAAGAGCATAAAAATTGCCGCTGCTGGGTCAGACCAGTGGTCCATCATGCCCAGCAGTCCGCTCACGTGGCGGCCCCTAGGTCAAAGACCAGTGCCCTAACTGAGACTAGCCCTACCTGCGTACATTCTGGTTCAGCAGGAACTCGTCTAACTTTGTCTTGAATCCCTGGAGGGTGCTTTCCCCTATAACAGCCTCCGGAAGAGCGTTCCAGATTTCTACCACTCTCTGGGTGAAGAAGAACTTCCTTGCATTTGTAAGGAATCTATCCCCTTTTAACTTTAGAGAGTGCCCTCTCGTTCTTCCTACCTTGGAGAGGGTGAACAACCTATCCTTATCTACTTTGTCTTGAAACCCTGGAGGGTGTTTTCCCCTATAACAGACTCTGGAAGAGCGTTCCAGTTTTCTACCACTCTCTGGGTGAAGATGAACTTCCTTACGTTTGTATGGAATCTATCCCCTTTTAACTTTAGAGAGTGCCCTCTCATTCTCCCTACCTTGGAGAGGGTAAACAACCTGTCTTTATCTACTAAGTCTAGTCCCTTCATTATCTTGAATGTTTCGATCATGTCCCCTCTCAGTCTCCTCTTTTCAAGGGAGAAGAGGCCCAGTTTCTCCAATCTCTCACTGTACGGCAACTCCTCCAGTCCCTTAACCATTTTAGTTGCTCTTCTCTGGACCCTTTCAAGTAGTAGTTCATCAACTCTGCCAGAGAGGAAAATTATTGGCTAGAGAAAGGCATCTACAAATAGCTGTGTCTTAAGTAATTTTCTAAATATCTGCCAAAGAGCATCTCAATGAATATATATTTATCAACTTAGTCAATTTGCATATAAAAACAAATAAAATCTCTATAGCACTTTCCTCACAAAGGAAAAAGAAATGGTTAACTTCTGTTATACACTGTGGATATCCAGAAAACTGGATTGGTTAGTGCCCCAAGAAGCAGGAGAGGAAACAAATCAAGCTAAATACAGAAGCGCAATCAAATGTTTCAAAACAGAAGCCACGCCGAACACAATCCAATAATTTAACCAGGAGTTCCTCCACCCAGTCCCCAGGACATACTTTGGCATTCTGGTTTTCTGGACATCCGTCATGAAGGCAATGCATGCAAACATCTCGTGCAGTTTCGTAGTGTGAGAGGTGCGGACCGCTGGCACCTCTCCGCCCTGCCATTTTCGTGCGATCCCTCCCCATACCTTTGCATTATCTTCGCTAGCGTGTGCAACTTCTGCTTGTCCCCTCTGAATCACTTCCGGGTCACGGGGTCAGGAAGTGACGTCAGTGGGAAATCCAATGCTGCATGCTGCTGAAGCCACTCTCGCTGCTGAAGATTTAGAGGTACGGGGGGAGGGGGAGGGAGGGAGAGCACATGTGGAATGGGGGATAGGAAGGAGCAGGGGGTAGAGGAAGGCACGGGGAGTGCCACTACCCTAAGTACCTCCTACCCTTACTATGCCACTGCTCATGTGTATTCACTGTGCATATCCAGAAAACTGGATTAATCAGTATTCCAAGGAGTAAGTGAGGATACAAATCAAACCAAATACACAAGAAACAAAATCAAATGTTTCAAAACAGAAGCCACGCCGAACGCAATCCAATAATTTAACCATGTGTTCCTCAACCCAGTCCCCAGGACATACTTGGCATTCTGGTTTTCAGGACGTCTGTCACGAAGGCACATAGGAGGTTTGCATATAACAAGGGCAATGTATGCCAGCCGGCCTCTCGTGTACTCGCTGTGATTATCCAGAAAACTGGATGGATCAGTGTCCTAAGAACTAGGTGAGAAAATACCAGAATGGAAACATCACCTCCACCGTCCCTCTGAGCTGCAAAAATCCCCCCTATGTAATGCAGTATCTTCCTCTATTTCACTCCCCCCCCTAAAAAACTCATTCTCCCTTCTTAGCAACATTCTTTGTCTCGCCACCTTTTCTCTGTTTAGCCCCTGCCTCTGAATCTGAATATTTTCTCCTCTCCGCCTTTCCTTCCCCTCCTGCCCCAGAATATTTTTCCATCTTCTCTCCCTCTTGCCCCCTTCCCTCTAGCAGTCATCAAGCTTCCAGCTTCCACCCTTCCCCTCCCCCTCCCCCAAACAGCAGTTTCTACTATTCCCCCTCCCCGGGGCTCGGACCAAGAGAACATAAGAACATAAGCAATGCCTCCACTGGGTCAGACCCGAGGTCCATCGTGCCCAGCAGTCCGCTCACGCGGCGGCCCAACAGGTCCAGGACCTGCGCAGTAGCCCCCTATCTATACCCCTCTATCCCTTTCTAAAGCAGGAAATTGTCCCATCCTTTCTTGAACTCCAGTGCCGTACTCTGTCCTATTACGTCCTCTGGAAGTGCATTCCAGGTGTCCACCACACTCTGGGTAAAGAAAAACTTCCTAGCATTTGTTTTGAATCTATCCCCTTCCAATTTTTCCGAATGCCCTCTTGTTCTTATATGTTTTGAAAGTTTGTAGAATCTATCCCTCTCTACTCTCTCTATGCCCTTCATGATCTTGTAGGTCTCTATCATGTCTCCTCTGAGTCTCCGCTTTTCCAGGGAGAAGAGCCCCAGCCTCTCCAATCTTTCAGTGTATGAAAGGTTTTCCATGCCCTTAATCATTCGTGTCGCTCTCCTCTGGACCCTCTCAAGTGTTGCCATATCCTTCTTAAGGTACGGTGACCAATACTGAACACAGTACTCCAGGTGCGGGTGCACCATTGCCCAATACAACGACAGGATGACTTCTTTTGTGCTGGTCGTAATACCCTTCTTAATAATACCCAACATTCTTTTTGCCTTCTTCGCGGCTGCTGCGCATTGTGCCGTTGACTTCATTGTTGTATCCACCAGTACACCCAAATCTCTTTCAAGGCTACTTCCCTCTAATACTAATCCCCCCATTTGGTAGCTGAACATTGGGTTCTTTCTCCCTATATGCATGACCTTGCATTTCCCTGCATTGAAGTTCATCTGCCAGGTCCCTTTACCTAAAATTTGTAGAGGGTAGGTTCTAATCTTCAGGAGGTCCAGGCAGGCAGAGAGGCGTAGCACAGTGGCCCTGGATCCAGGCAGGCAGGCAGTAGACGCTGAAGCACTTTAAATGCTTCAGCGTCCTGTGCTTCTCTAGAAGACATGTTGGGATTGGATGTTGCACATCCAAACCCAGCGTGCCTTGCATTGTACCTGGCCAGCAGTTCCACCAATCAAAGGCCTGCTGTAGCAAGGGGGTGGGCCTAAGTGCTGTCATAGGCCCACTCCCTTGAGGGGGCAAGGCCTTGAGGAATGGACAGAGGAGCTCTGAGCTGTTCTTGTAGGGTGTGAGGGCATTGCCACTCTGAGGCCGCTGAGCAGCTGCACACGCTTGAATGAGAGGGAGAGAGGGTGGGCGGAGAGAGAGGGGGTGGAAGGGAGGGTGCAACCACTGCCAATCTATGGGCCGGGTGATGTCACGGCCAAGGCGTTTGGCACCATCACGGCCCAGGCATTTAGTGTCATTTAACACCAGTGCCCTCGCCAGAGCCTCATCCAGTCCCTAGGTCGAGGCAGCTCTGAGTCTGAGATTTGTTCCAGTCCTGTCTCCAGCTGCCCAATGGTGCTCATTTCCTGCCACTTTCTACTTCAACCTAGTCCTTGGTGTTCTCTTTCCTTGTCTCTGATCTCTCTCCTTCCCTGATAAATAACATTGATTTACTTTATCTTGTCCTGACACTTTTCTTTTGTCCATTAGGAGCCAATGAAAAATTTAGAATTGTGTATCCACGGCTCTACTCACCTAGTCTTTTTCGTGCCTTGGACCAGCCCGGGAGTGAGCCACATGATCTGTCAGCTCCCAGCTATAATACGGTCTTAAGAATGGTCAATCGCATCTTCTCCTATGGATTGAAGGTCCAGAAACTGAAGAAGGCCTTGTGGATGGAGCATGGAGTCGACCTGGAAAAGGTCAGCCAAAACCTGGGCTACAAGGATGTCTTGAGTTTCCTGCAGGAGGCTCCAAAGATCCAAATCTCAGCTCTGGCTGAAGCAAGCAAGCGTGCAGTGAGAATGAAGAATGGTAAGACACAAAAGACCCATCTCTGCTCTCTGAGGTTCATAGTAGGGTAGCCCAGAAAGTGAAGCAAATCTAGGTACTTATCCCCTGAGACAGGGGAAATGGCTACCGCCTTGACTAACATTGCTCACTCTTTGTCCCACAGTTGCCGATGTCCTTCACTGCCCCCAAAATTGTTTCTTTAAATGGTGATGTCTACTATTTCTTAATAATAGATCTACAATTTCATTTTTTTGTTTTATTAGTACCATCCGGTCCAGGTGATTTTCTCCTAGAAAAGATGGCTTGAAATAGTGATGTTCACTATTTCCCCCTGCTAGTAAGTATTGCTAATGTATTTTTCTGTTTGTTTTTTTCTAGAAGTCAGCAAAAGATCTGAAGTGCTCTTTCTCCTCCCCATCTCACCTCTGGCACTTAATGACCAGCCTAAAGAAAGTAAGCATCCGATCTTCACTCCCCGGATAGCTACCACTGTCCGCTGGCATGAAATCCTGGGGCTGTTGCGTCAGTCCCTTAATCAGACTTCTGGACTGAAGGTTCAAACACTGAAGAAGGTCTTGTGGATAAAGCACAGTGTCGATTTGGAGATGGTCAGCCAAGACCTGGGCTATGAAGACGTTTTAGCTTTCCTGGAAGAGGCCCCACACATTGAACTCTCGGATCCTGACAGAGGGACCAAGTGTGTGGTTGGAATCAGAAGAGGTAAGAAATATAATTCTATTCTTATTTATTTATTTTTCGCACTATTCTCATATTAGATTCTAGGCAGAGAACAATTTAAAAAGTATATTATGTCCAAACAAAATTAGTCATTTAACAATCACACAAAAAAAAGTTAATTAATCATATCTTTCATCATCCTTATTACCTTTTCGTGGCTCTTTTTCAAGGTTTATTTTGGAGTGTTCAGGGAAGCCTGCTGAATCTGGGTGATATGTATTAAAAAGCTGGGAACTGCCACCGCCATAATTTGGGCAGGTGACAGCACCATTTTGCATCCACCTCCCTGGAGCAGGGGAAGCCAGGGTGCCAGTCCCACCTCAGCTCCCCAGCTAATCTTCTTGGCTTTTTCACTTTCCCTCACCATCATCTTTATTGTAAATCATTGTATGGCGGTATACAAAAATAAAATTATTATTATTATTATTATTATACACTGGTATCGCTAAGCATCAATTACATTGCCTTCAGATGCTTCAAAATGCCGCTGCTCGCTTCCTCTGTCGTGCAAAAAAACAATGATCAAACCAGATTTTTGTCCGGAGAAACCTGGACACATGGCTCCGCCCCATTCCACCTCTAGCCATGCCCTATTCCACATCCAGCCCCACCCTGTTCTGCCTCTAGCCCCACCCCTTCAAAGCTTCGCCTTTGTTTTCTGATCCCCAGGCCAGGCCTGGAGGGTCTCCGAGCTTGTGCGGGGGCAGGTAACATCATCCGCGCATGCTCAGAGGCCCTCCAGATGCAGCCGGGAGATTGGGGCTTTCCAAAACCCGGACAAACCCATCCAGGCATCCAGACAATCCTTTAAAAGGAGGACATGTCCGGGTTTTCCGGATGTCTGCTTCACTCTCTATACATTTTCATTCTCAGTTTACGATGTTAGGGCTAGCCTTCAAGGCCTACCATCCGGATGCTTCCTTGTATTTTTCAGTCCTAGCTACTCCATATTCTCCCACTGCGCTCACTGCGCTCTCTTGACAGCCATCACTTAGGGGGTCCTTTTATCAAGCCGCGCTAGCAGGGTTAGCGCGTCGGACATTTCATCACGCACTAACCCCCGCAGGCCGGCTAAAAAAAACTAACGCCTGCTCAATGCAGGCGTTAGCGGCTAGCACGGCAGGTGGTTTAACGCACGGTATTACGCGCATTAAACCCCTACCGCGGCTTGATAAAAGGACCCCGTAGTGCTCCCAGCATCAAAAAAGCTCACTACAAATTTAGCGTTTTTCTTCCTAGCACCAAAGTTTTGGACTGCCTTACCTGTGTATATTCAGGGCCGGATTTTCCTATAGGCTAACTAGGCTTCAGCCTAGGGCCTCAAGATCCGTGTCACATTTTTTATAAAGGTTAGTACCAATAACAACATGTTTCATTTAACTTATTGATATATATCACAGTAATGGTGTATTTTATTATCTCTCATGTAATTTACAAACGTAAAAAATGGGAGGTGAAAGGGCCTCATAAGTGGAATAGCCTAGGGCCTCTTTTCATCTAAATCTGGCCCTGTGTATATTAGATCTGAATTGTCTTTTACAAAATTTAAAGTTCAACTGAAAACTTTTTGTTTTCGAATCCGCTTAGGGGTCGGCACTTCCACAATGTCCTAAGTTCCACTTGAGCAGTTTCTCTCCCTGCATGTTGAAATGAAAGGATAGATTTTCTGTCTCTGTCTATGAAAGGACACATTTTAAGTTTTCTGTCTCTGTCCATGCTGGAAGTAATCAAATGTAGAATGTTGGGTGCTTACTCTCTTAATGGTTTGGGAAGAGGTCATTTAATTTATGTTAACTAGGTTAGTTGTCTGAGACATGAAGGCTCAACCCCCCACAGCTCTTAACACCTTTAAGATTTAAACAATGAAGTACAGTGGTGCCTCACACAACGAACTTAATCCGTTCCAGGAGCAAGTTTGTTATGTGAAACGTTCGTTGTGTGAAACGCGTTTTCCCATAAGAATACATTTAAAACACAATAATTCGTTCTGCAGCCCTGTTTTCCCATAAGAATACATTTAAAACACAATAATTCGTTCTGCAGCCCTACATTTCCCTCCCTCCACCTCACCTTGTATGCGGAGTCTGCCGGCCCTCTCCCTCACCCAGCCGCACGCTTCCAGAAAGCTGTGCACGCGCAGCTGCTGGAGTTGGTCAATGTTCTACTCTCCTGCAACTTCCGGTTTCCTGTTGCGTCAGAGGAGAAGATTGAGCAACAGAGCATGCGCGCGTGCGCTGCTCCCTGAAAGCGTGCGGCTGGCCGAGAAAGAGGGCCGGAGAACTCGGCATCCAGGGTAAGGTGGAGGGAGATGATGGAACAGTATTTCATGGTACAGTATTACTATTTGTTAAAAAGGAAATAATCTTTTGATGTTATCTGGATTTTTTTTCGTTAGCTTAAACATGGCTTAACTTGCTGTAAATGGGTCAGGTCTCGTAAGATAGGACCAGAGAATCGGGTCTGGGTAAAACCAGGATTTGCAGGATCTCCAGGATCCTCATGGACTTGTATTGAGATCCTGGTAATATTGCAGGATTTCACGAATTTTCCAGGACCCTGGTCCACCTTAACAGCAGACCTCCTCTTTTTTTGATTGCCACAGCTGCTGCTCTGCATTTACTGGAGTCCCCTACACGCCGTCTTCTCCTTGTCTGCATGGGTGCTGCTGTTCCCGGCTTCGGCGAGAGTAGTTCCGCCCCCCCCCCGGGCCCCTCGGGCGACTTCGTTGTGTGAAACGAAGTTCGTTGTGGGGAGCACGACAAAAAGTTCGTTGTGCGCAGCGTTCGCTGTGCGAGGCGTCCGTTATGCGAGGCACCACTGTACATATCCTGCTCACGCACCCCCTCCCCTCTCTTGTCCATCCCCCTTTTCCTGTGATGGTTACCACTGATATGTAACAGATATATAAATGTTTTGCAGACTCATAATAAATGAGGCAAAAATCTCTTTAGAATACTGGCTACCTATCTTTCTTTCTAAGGGGAATTGCCTCCAGATGACAGAATATTTTTGCAGAACAATTTCGGGACCTAGAAACGGATCCTGTTCGATTCACATGGTTGACCCAATTTTCTCAAAACAAAGGAAACCCACAACCCCCCCAAGTGTGAAAATATAAACCAAAAAAGAAGTGGTCTACTGAATATTTAATAGTAATTCATTTTCATCTAAGTGGCCTTTTAGTCTTTTTGATATGCATGTTTTTATTACATTATTGTGAATTAGTATACTTTCATTGGTTCATAGACAAAATCGCGCGAGACAACGGCGCGCCGACCACTGAGCGCAAGGTTGACGGCGCGCCGAAGAAAACCACTATTTTAAAGGGCTCCGACGGGGGATGTGGGGGGGAACCCCCCCACCACTTTATTTAACAGACATTGCGCTGGCGTTGGGGGGGGTTTGGGGAGGTGGAACCCCCCACATTATACCTAAAACTGAACTTTTTCCCTAAAAAACAGGCAAAAAGTTCAGTTTTAATTATAACGTGGGGGGTTCGACCCCCCCCAAACCCCCCCACAACGCCAGCGCAATGTCTGTTAAGTAAAGTGGGGGGGTTCCCTCCCCACACCCCCCGTCGGAGCCCTTTAAAATAGTGGTTTTCTTCGGCGCGCCGTCAACCTTGCGCTCAGATGTCGGCGCGCCGTTGTCTCGCGCGGTTTAGTCCCGTCACCCTTTTATTATATCATCATGACGCTCTACATAAACTTCAGAGACTGTCTCTGAATTCAAAAGGGCCTGAGATAGGCACATGGGATCTTTCGGAGAGAGAAAGAGGTAATGGTAACGTGACCATTTATTTTTTTTTCATCAAAACGGAACATCTATTAATTGTCAGTCCCGCCCCAATCCCGCCCTGGCCCCACCTCCAATCCTGCCTCCAATTTCTTCCATTCAAGTTTCAAGTTTATTAGGATTTTTTATATACCGCCTATCAAGGTTATCTAAGCGGTTTTTACAATCAGGTACTCAACCATTTTCCCTGTCATTTTTCATGTATACATGATATCTTATTAATTCATAATAGTATCCATAAAATTAAAAAAAAAACCAACAAAAAACCATACAGCACACTATACGCAGAGAAAATGTTAATTATCATTTATATTTGGGGGGTTTCAAAGATATCAAGGCAGATGACTTTAAAATATGCAATGTCACCTCAGTAACTATAGAAAAATAGACACATATAGTGCAAAATATAGACAGCAGACATAAATTTTCAAAACTGACACATTTTGATCATTAAATTGAAAAATAAAATCATTTTTCCTACCTTTGCTACTTGGTGATTTCATGAGTCTCTGGATGCCTTTCCTTCTGACTGTGCATCCTTTCTTTCTTTCATTTCTTTCTTTCTGCACTCAGGCCCAACAATTGTCCCTTTCTATTCCCTCCCTCCTTCCTTCCTATGTCCATAGTGCCCCCAGTGCCTTCTTCCTATGTCCTTAGTGCCCATAGTACCTCCTTCCCATGTCCATAGTGCCCCTTCCTATGTCCTTAGTGCCCCAGTGCCTCCTTCCTATGTTCTTAGTGCCTCCTTCCCATGTCCTTAGTGCCCCCAGTGCCTCCTTTCCATTCCTTAGTGCCCCCAGTGCTCCTTCCTATGTCCTTAGTGCCCCCAGTGCCTCCTTCCTATGTCCTTAGAGCCCCCAGGGCCTCCTTCCGATTCCTTAGTGCCCCCAGTGCCTCCTTCCTATGTCCTTAGTGCCCATAGTACCTCCTTCCCATGTCCATAGTGCCCCTTCCTAAGTCCTTAGTGCCCCCAGTGCCTCCTTCCCAAGTCTTTAGTGCCCCCGTGCTCCTTCCCATGTCCTTAGTGCCCCTTCCTAAATCCTTAGTGCCCCCAGTGCCTTCTTCCTATGTCCTTAGTGCCCATAGTACCTCCTTCCTATGTCCATAGTGCCCCTTCCTATGTCCTTAGTGCCCCCAGTGCCTCCTTCCCAAGTCTTTAGTGCCCCCGTGCTCCTTCCCATGTCCTTAGTGCCCCTTCCTAAATCCTTAGTGCCCCCAGTGCTCCTTCCTATGTCCTTAGTGCCCCAGTGCCTCCTTCCTATGTCCTTAGTGCCTCCTTCCCATGTCCTTAGTGCCTGTTCCTTTGTCCTTAGTGCCCCCAGTGCTCTTCCTATGTCCTTAGTGCCCCTTCCTATGTCCTTAGTGCCCCAGTGCCTCCTTCCTATGTCCTTAGTGCCTCCTTCCCATGTCCTTAGTGCCTCTTCCTTTGTCCTTAGTGCCCCCAGTGCCTCCTTCCTATGTCCTTAGTGTCCCCAGTACCTCCTTCCCATGTCCTTATTGCCCCTTCCTATGTCCTTAGTGCCCCAGTGCCTCCTTCCTATGTCCTTAGTGCCTCCTTCCCATGTCCTTAGTGCCCCCAGTGTCTCCTTTCCATTCCTTAGTGCCCCCAGTACTCCTTCCTATGTCCTTAGTGCCCCCTGTGCCTCCTTCCCATGTCCTTAGTGCCCCTTCCTATGTCCAAGTGAAATTAACATGTAGGGCACCTCAACCCGACTGAACTCGGGTTGAGGTGCCCTAAGTGTTAATTTCACTTGAATATGGGCAGCGTCCATGTGCTTTGGTAATAAGTTTATACTAGTTTATTTTTGTTCAGTGATTTCCGAGACTCCTGAGGCAGGCCTGTTGGCCGAAACATGTACATGTCGAGTCATTGAATCATTGATTGTACCATGATGATATTGGAAGAATAAAGATCTCTACATCTTCAAATGAGTTGTGGACACTTTAGTGCATATCATTCTGTTTTGGACAATTCCATTCTTCGTTTCTGATGTTATATATGTATCAGTTATTTATATAGTTGTAATAAATTAATATGTCCTTCATGCACTGATTATAGTAACGCGTTATATAAGGGAATAAACAAAAAAGAAATCCATAGATTACAAATCATTCAAAATACTTCAATTAAAATTATCACCCATATACGAAAATTTGACCACATCACCCCCCTTTTGATCTATGCTCTCTGGCTGCCAATAGAACACTGAATTACTTATAAGATAATGTTACTAACTTTTGAAACTAGAATCAGTGGTCATCCTGATTTCATAAATAGACTTCTGATTCCCTATTAAGAACATAAGAACATAAGCAGTGCCTCCGCCGGGTCAGACCATAGGTCCATCCTGCCCAGCAGTCCGCTCCCGCGGCGGCCCGAACAGGTCACGGCCTGTCTGAGTCACCAGAAGGGGCCCCCTTGCCACCTTGGTTTCCCATTGAGTCCTATCTTCCCATCGAAGTCCTAACTCTCCGGTCTTGCACATGCACGACCTGGTTTGGTTTCTATACTCATTACCTGGTTAGCTTTCTATACCTGTGTTACATCTCAGCACCTCTCTCAGTATCCCACGATCCCCCTATCCCTCAGGAATCCGTCCAATCCCTGTTTGAATCCTTGTACCATACTCTGTCTGATCACTTCCTCCGGTAGCGCATTCCAAGTGTCCACGACCCTTCAGTTTCTCCGAATGCTCCCTCGTACCTGTTGTCCCCTTCAGTCTGAAGAATCTGTCCCTATCCACCCTCTCTATGCCCCTCATGATCTTGAAGGTCTCTATCATATCTCCCCTGAGCCTCCTTTTTTCCAGAGAGAAGAGCCCCAGCCTATCCAACCTCTCGGCGTATGGGCAGTGTTCCAGCCCTCTTACCAGCTTCGTTGCTCTCCTTTGGACTCTCTCAAGTACCGCCATGTCCTTCTTGAGGTACGGCGACCAATATTGAACGCAGTATTCCAGATGTGGACGCACCATCGCTCGATACAATGGCATGATGACTTCCCGCGTCCTGGTTGTTATGCCCCTCTTTATGATGCCCCTTTGTTCCCTCTGCTCAGTCAATCAAAACCTGCTTTCAATTTCTTCATTAAAATATATCAATACTATGCAAGCCATCATTTTTTCCGTTGTAGCCCCAATGCTTTGGAATTCTGTTCCTATCCAGCTAAGAAGGGAGACCTCTTTAAATAACTTTAAGATCAGTTTAAAAACATTCTTGTTCAAAGATGCCTTTGGACTATAACCGTCCTTCATAGGACGTTTTAATCACTTCTCGATTACCTCTTTTTTTCCGAACGACGGCTGGTCATTATGTCTTCCCTCCCCTATGTTCCTCCCTTCGCCCTCCTTTTCTCTGCATTTATTGTAGTTCTCTCCTCTCCCCTTTTGTCTCTGTCTTGTATGTCTATCATTATTTTTATTTATTTATTTATTTTTATTATGACATTTTACCATGTTTATTTGTTTTTGTATTTGATGTATTTTACTTTTGTAAACTGCCTTGAAACTTGAAGTTGGTCAACTGTGTCCCTTCCCAACTTCTTTTTTGGTTTACCTTTTTCTCTTCCATTCCCATCCCTTTTGGTATGTAAACTTATATTTGAATGTTAAAATCTTGTATTAATTGTATGGCATTCTATTCTTAACTGTGCTTTATTTTATTGTATTTTTCTGTGTAAACCGCTTTGACCTGACTTCAGAGAAAGCAGTATGGGGCTCATAATTAAAAAAAATTTAAAAAACTTCTACAAAGTGGCCTAAATGGTACTTGGATGATTAAAAAGCCTGATCATCCAAGTATCCATAACCAAAGCTGGTTTTAGACGTATCTAAAACCAGCTTAGGCCTTTCCCCTGCCTCTAAACGCATAGAGCGAAAAGAGCGTGCAGCTGCCGCAATGAGCTTAGCGGCCCCGTCAACCTGCCCACCCTCCACTGCAACCATCACGGCAGGAGAAATGGCTCATCTCCCCTGCCGCAATAACGATCCCAAAGTGCTGCCAACCGTGGCACTTGGGATCGCTATCGCGGCAGGAGAGGTAGCCAATCTATCCTGCCACGATCCACCCCTCCTCCCCAATCAGATTGGGCAGGAGGGAGCCCAGGCCCTCCTGCTGGCAAATCCCCATCCTTCCCGACACGATCAGGGCAGGAGGGAGCCCAAGCCCTCCTGCCTAGGCAAAAACCCCTACCTCCCACCCCCTCTAAGATATGGGCAGGAGGATTCCCAGGCCCTCCTGCCCTTGTCGCACCCCCCCACGATCGCCCCCTCCTGAACCCCCACTTGGCCACCCCCAAACCCAGTGGACCCCCCACCCTGCGATCCCCATCCCCCACCATGGGTTGGGCCCATGTGCCTAAGGCCCCGCCCATAGGAGAGGCCTAAAGCATCTGGGCCTATTCCAGTTGGCCCAGGTGCCTCAGGCCCCACCTATGGGCGGGACTTGAGGCACCTGGGCCAATCAGGCCCTAAGGCTCGCCATTCTGAGGATGGCGGGCCTGCTGGATGGATGGGATTGGGACCCGTCTGTTCGGCCAACTTTCTTACCGGGCGGAGGGGTGTTGGGGGGGGGGTCGCCGGGTTGGGGGGTCTGCGGGGTTCAGAGGGACTGAGCGGGAGTTCGGGGGGTGATTGTGGGGGAGGTACGATGAGGGCAGGAGGGCCTGGGATCCCTCCTGCCCATATCTTAGAGGGGATGGGGGTAGGGGGTTTCGCCAAGGCAGGAGGGCTTGGGCTTCCTTCTGCCCCGATCATGTTGGGGGGGTCACAGCTCGCCGGGGCAGGAGGGCTTGGGCTCCCTCCTGCCCCAATTGTGTCGGGAGGGGTGGGAGTTGCCGGGAAGGAGGGCCTGGGATCCCTCCTGCCTGATCCAATCAGAGGGGGAGGGGGGGATCGCAGCAGTAGAGATTGGCTATCTCTCCTGCCACGATCGTTGCTGGAGGGGGGGGGGTGGGGGTGGATTCTGTAACCGGTGTTCTTTTTGACAGACACCGGTTACAGAATCCAGAATCCCCTCCTTCACCTAAAAGCTCTTGTGTTGGGTGTTTGGGACCTTTTTTTGGTTGATTATATGTTGTTAGTGTAGACATAGTGGTGGTTTGGGTGTTTAAACAGCTGAACGTAGAGGCAGGCCATTATCATAAAAAAACTCCTTTTGGACGTTTTTTTTTGAGAATGGGCATTTTCCCTGCTTCTACTTTCAGCGTTTAGGGCCTAGGTCAAAAGGGGAATTAGATGTTTTTTTATTATGCCCCTCCCCGTGTTTATTACAAGGTAGCAATGGGTCGGTGATGGGACTAAATCGCGCGAGACAACGGCGCGCCGACAACTGAGCGCAAGGTTGATGACGCGCCGAAGAAAAGCACTATTTTAAAGGGTTCCGACGGGGGGTGTTGGTGGGGAACCCCCCCACTTTACTTAACAGACATTGCGCTGGCGTTATGGGGGGTTTGGGGGGTTGTAACCCCCCACATTATACTTAAAACTGAACTTTTTCCCTAAAAGACAGGCAAAAAGTTCGGTTTCAAGTATAATGAGGGGGGTTACAACCCCCCAAACCCCCCACAACGCCAGCGCGATGTCTGTTAAGTAAAATAGGGGGGTTCCCCACCAACACCCCCCGTCGGAACCCTTTAAAATAGTGCTTTTCTTCGGCGCGCCGTCAACCTTGCGCTCAGTTGTCGGCGCGCCGTTGTCTCGCGTGATTTTGTCTATGAACCCAATGGGTCTGGTTCCTGCTTATTTGATAGGTCTGTTTTATTATTCTTCTCTGCGCTGTTCACGTGGTACCAAAGCTTTTTTTGTTTTTTCACCAGTTAAGAGCTGCAGATATAAAAGATACCATGATAGAAATATAGATATAGATAATATTCCACTTGAATCAGTATCTCAATTGAAAATTCTAGGAATATTAATCGATACAGATCTTTCATTTCACAGTCATATAAGTGAAATAGTTAAATCTTGCTTCTACAGATTACGGCTTCTTCGATCTATTTCCTCCTTTCTAGACTCTAAATCAATCAATATACTAGTACATTCACTGATTATCTCAAAACTAGATTATTGTAACTCCCTTTTGATTAACATAACCCAAAAAGAAAAGAGACGGCTCCAAATAATCCAAAATACCACAATCAAACTAATTCATAAAGCAAAAAAATATGATCATGTAACCCCTCTTTTTATTAAATCACACTGGCTCCCTATCTCCCATCGAATCACTTTTAAAGTAATATTTTTGGTTTGTAAAACATTAATCTTTAATGAGCCTCTATTCATATCAAAAATGATTATCCCTCACAGTTCTTCTCGTTCCCTACGATCGTCTTCAATGAATCTACTTTCAATCCCGTCTTTGAGGGTTATCGGCACAAGACGAAATGATATGTTTTCAGTTGTAGCACCTTCCTTGTGGAATGCCCTCCCAAATTTTATTAAACTTGAAAAAGATATCACTACTTTTAAAAAAATTTTAAAAACATATTTATTTCAAGATGCATTTGATTTATAACAAATATATTTTAATTTCCTGTATTTTCATAACAATCAACAAAAACCTTTTATATTTCTATCCCATTCTTACCTAATGTATTTTCCATTTTACGTAATTTCACTAAATATTACAATTGTAACTTTTCCCCTCTTACCCACTTACTCATGTATGTCCAAACCCTTTGTCTAATGTCTTGTCCAACAATATTAAATGTATTACCAAAATCTGTTGGTTTTTAATATGTACATCGCTTAGATATTGTAATAGGCAATCCATCAAATGTAAATAAACTTGAACTTAAACTTGAAACTCTCTTTCCAGGTTGCATTATGAGATAAAGATTTCAAATGGCTGATATCCGAGTCTATTTCTTATCTTCATTATAGAAAACAATTGAAAACTTTTTTGTTTTCAAAGTTTTTCAGCCCTTAAAAACTAATTCATCTGTTATTTCGAACTATGCATTATAGCTAATCTTTTGTAGACTGCATTGAACTCTCCGATAATTGCGGTCTAGAAATAAATTCTTATGTTATGTTGTATGTGTAAACAACAAACAATCTTTTCCTTCCCCAATAACTCACTTAACACCTCCTTTGTCTACTAGGAATCCATGAAAAATATGTAATTGCCTCTCCTCCACCCACCTCATCTGGCGCCTACGCCTTCTCCAACCAGCCTGGAAGCAAGCTTCAAGCCATGGTGGATAGAGCTCAGCCCCAAATCAGGCCTCTGGACTCCTCTCCCAAGGTCCAAAAAGTACTGCGTCCTCTACCTGTTCCCAAGTATAATACAATCGTAAGGTTTATCAGTCAAGCCCTACATGTTTTCCCAACTGGACTGAAGGTTAGGAAACTGAAGAAGGTCTTGTGGACACAGCACATGGTCGATCTGGAGAAGGCCAGCCAAAATTTGGGCTATAAGGATGCTTTCAGCTTCCTGCTTGAGGTCCCAAACATTCAGCTCAAAGGGAACAGCTGCAGAGCCAAAATCAAGAAAGGTAAAACACCTGGAAAGGTGGAATTTCAACTCCTGCTCTGGGATAAAGTCTATGTTCGTTGCTATTAGCTTTGTATCTGTTTTCTTTTTTTTTTAACATTGTTTATTGCATTTTTAAACATACCGTATTTGCCGGCGTATAAGACGACTTTTCAGTACCTTAAAATCCTCCCCAAAGTCGGGGGTCGTCTTATACGCCGGGTACTGTTTACATGCCCTTACTTTACATGCCCTAACATCTCCTTCCTTACCTCCTTACGGTGCTTACGGTACTAGTAAACCTGCCGGGACATCAGCGGGGCCGTGGCGGGACATCAGTGTGACAAGGGTGCCAGCTCCTTCATCCTGCGCAGCGGGAAGCAGCGGCGCTCTGGCCCCACCCCTTTTCTCTTGACTATGTCTCTCGCACATGCGGCCGTGTGTGGAGTCTAGCCCTTAAGGAAGTTGTGGGGGCGAACAGGAGGCTTTTGAAGGCTTTTAAAGGGAAACTGTCATGCCAGCAAACTTGCTAGGGACTTGCCCGGCACTTGCTCTCTCCCTCTATGTGTTATCTTCCTTCTATCATTGGCAGTTTCAGTTTGGTTAACAGTTTAGAAAACAAATAGCATGGCAGCTCCCATGGGTTTATTGTTCTATTCAGCTTTAGTGAATTAATTAAAATTGTTGAAATAAATTCTGATGTTCTTTTAAGTTTTATTTGTTGTGCAGAAGGTGTGCGGAAGAAGGGGTAGTCTTATATGGCGAGTATATAACAAACTCTATATTTTAACTGTAAAAGTTGGGGGGGTCGTCTTATACGCAGGCAAATACGGTATATCCATTTTCAAAGAGAAAAATTCGAGCACACTAGGAATTGCATTCTTTATCACACCTTTAAATGCATGCAAATTCGCCTTGACCTATCCAGTTATACATTTTAAGTGGATTTGCATGTGTCGTGAAGTTCTAACATGCCTTAAACCAGTGTCTCTCAAATTGTACGCCTCGGCACAGTGGTGTGCCCTGAAGAGATTGCGAGGGTGTCACGAGAGATTCCAGAATTTTATTTTATTTTTTAAAAGTCCCTTCATACGTATACACTAGAATAGATGATTTGCACATCGCGTACGCAAAAGTCTGTGTGCGTAAGGATATAAGCACCCAGACAAGTATCATTCCTTGATGTGATTGGTCCTTGAAAACTAACAGCAAGTAAGAACATAAGGATTGCCGCTGCAGTCCACTTACATGGCAGCCCTTTGGTCAAAGATCAGTGCTCTAAATGAGTCCAGCCTCATCTGCGTACGTTCCGGTTTAGCAGGAACTTATCTAACTTTGTCTTGAGTCCCTGGAGGGTGTTTTCTCCTATAACAGCCTCAGGAAGAGCGTTCCAACTTTCCACTCTTCTGGGTGAAGAACTTCCTTACATTTGTATGGAATCTATCCCCTTTTAACTTTAGAGAGTGCCCTCTCGTTCTCCCTACGGTAGTTATCCTAACTCGAGCGACAAAGCAATCAAGGCTTTGTTACCGTTTGACTCTTCATATCTTTGCGAACTTGGATTTTTCAAGCTCTGACAGAAATTAAGTAAAAAAAAACAAACAACAAAGAGAACGACTGCAGATGGTGGATGATGAAATGCGTGTTTGCTTGTCAACTGTCGGAGTTAAGGAGTAAAGGAGTTAAGATCTTTAGTCAGTCTTTGGCTTTTAAACTTTCGCAACTATGGAATGAACTCCCCTTAACTCTGAGGAATCTTTTCGTAAATTTCTAAAAACTTTTCTATTTGCTAAATATATTGAAAATTAATCTCTTTCGAAACCTCTATTTTTACTTCTTTCATTTCTTATTTAATTGTTGTAAACCGAGTCGAGCTTCCTTAGGTTGATGACCCGGTATATAAAGTCAAGCTTTAGTTTAATTTGCACTCAAAAACAAGCACATCCATCACATTGATTAGCAATTCTATTCTATCTGCTTTAGTTTCACCGTTGTTACAATTACTCATACATAACTTAAAGAACTTTAAATAAATATCTCTCAAATTTAATTTTTTGTTGGTTTTGCAATTTTATAATTTCAATTATAATATGCCGTGAAAAACGTTTAGGGTGCCACAAAAAAACATTTGCTCCATTTAGTGTGCCTAAGCTAAAAAAGTTTGAGAGACACTGCCTTAAACTTTTTTGTTGTTGTTTTCCTTGAAACAAATGGGTGAAACCAGAAAAAGTCTGAGAATCGTTAAAAAAAAAAAGTCCCAAGAGAGCCATAATTGAACATTTTTACAATCCTAGTGCATACTTTAACTTTGGAAACTCACTGCAGGTTTGTGGACATTTGTCCGTGGTGTTGCGGGAAGAGGGGAGGAGGTTGTCATGGAAAGTAATGTGAGTTTAGAGTTGAACCCAGAATCAATGTGGACTCTTTGCATTCCCCTCTCTAAACAGGGTCCACTGTGTGCTCACTTTTAGCTGTACTGAGGGAGGGTAATTTGCACACAGTGGATTTGACTGCATGAATTGCTATTTACTCATGTGGGATCTCATAATAAGCTTCAAAAGAGATTGAGACTTGTACAGAACACGGCGGTCCGCCTGATTTTTGGGCTGAAAAAATGTGACCATATTACTCCATTTTATCGACAGTTGCATTGGTTGCCTTTCAAGGCTAGGGTATTGTTTAAGTTTGGTTGTATCTGTTTTAAAATGTTGTTTGGTATGGCGCCTATTTATCTGACTTCATGCTTTGAATGATACAAACCTAATAGGATTACTCGAGGACAATATTTATTTGTCCTCCCAACCATCAAAAGGTTTTTCGATAAATTGCTCGGTTTTCAGGCAGGTAAAATGAATTCATGGTTAAGTACTATTATTTTTCAGGCTCACTCATATATGTTCTTTAGGAAACTACTACAAACCGATTTATTCGACAAATTTGTAAATTGATGTTTCTGAATTTTTGATTGGTAAACGTATATTGATTTTATAGCTAGCACATTTTATTGGATTTTAATGTATTTTAGCAAATTGTATTTTATTCATTGATTGTATAATTCTTAATGTATGTGAACCACGTGGAACTATGTGGTAGGGCGGTATATAAAAATAAAATTATTATTTTATTATTATTATTCATGTAAACGAGGTTGAGACATTGTATTGCTCTTTCTCTCTTGCCACCTTTAATGCTTTTATAATGGTTCCTGTCTGAGGCCTGTCCAAGAGCAGTTGGAGAAGTGCAGGCCTTCTTTGTGATAATATCCGAAGTAATGCCCGTTATTTCGCCTCCTTGATATTGCTTTTTTATTTCATTTTAGAAGACAGTGGAGGGTCTGGAAAGGTCTTTGCTCCCTCCAAACTATCTCTGCCACCCAACAGTCAGCCAGAAGGAAGTCAACACTCCCTCAAAATGGTTCAGATGGCTCCTGTTGACCACCGGAATGAAATCCTGACACTGATCCATCAGTCCCTACACAACACGTTTGGTTTGCAGATTAAGAAACTGAAGGCGATCTTATGGACACAACACACAGTTGACTTGGAGAAGGTCAGCCAAGACCTGGGCTACAAGGACGCATTAGACTTTCTGAAGGAGACCCCAAACTTCCAATTTTCCGATCCTACAAATGCAAAAAAGTGTGTGGTGAGAGGAATCAAGAAAGGTAAGACACGTAATTACCTGTCTGTCTCTCTTTCTCTCTCTCATCTCTAACACATTTTAAAAAACTGCACTCAGAGGTATGTCCTAGATCGGGAAAGTGCAATGAATCCATGCAATAGTGGCTAAGACTGTTACTACAAATGAGGTGGGTGCTGAAATGATCAGATACCACATTCAGCAAGCACCTCTTTCTTTATCACATCTCACCCCCATGATCCCTCAAAGGATGGCAACTGGCTGAGACAGGGGAAGGGATCAGTTCCATTCTCACCTGCAGCCACCAGCTAGTCTCATCTCTCTTGATCATCTGCCCCCATTTTGTCTCCTGCTTTCTTGATTTTTTTTTCTTTTTTTGCACTCTTATCTTTTTATTTCTGCATTAAATACCATTGATTCAATTTTAATTCTAGCAAGAGCCTCTTTGTTCATTAGGACTGAATGCAAAATGTATAATCGAGTCTCCACAGCCCTCCTCAGCTGGGTCTGCTTCCATATCCAAGCCTCAAGAAACCAACCTCCAGGGTTCTGCAACAGCACACATGCCCAGTCCGCAAAGCATGCATCAAGATTCCTCTCCCAAGACTTCTGTTGACCACACATTATCAAACACCATGTCTGCTCTCAGCTACGATACAGTGTTACGATTGGTCCATCTGGTCCTATGCACAAACCTGTCTGGATTGAAGATTAAGAAACTGAAGAGGGTCTTGTTGAATCAGCATGAGGTTGACTTGGAGAAAGTCAGCCAAAACCTGGGCTACCAAAATGCTTTCAGCTTCCTGCAGGAGGCCCCCAACATCCAATTGTCATATCATGTCAGAAGAATGAATTACCTCATCACAATTAGAAAAGGTAAGAGAATTTATCCCACTTTCATAATGTCTTCTGAAGGTATTGGGTCATGTGGATGCTGGGTGAATCTTTCTGATATCAGAGAGGTGGGAACAATCATTGGTCAGAAATCATTTTCAGCAGCTTTCTTGATCCCCATTTTATCACCCACAAAGGTTAGCTGCTGGCTGAGAATAGGATAAGGGAGCAGACTCACCTGCAGACTCCTAGCTAGTCTCATTTTCCTCAGTCTTCTGTCATCTTCTAGTCCTTGGCTTTCCTCTCTTCTACTCTTTTGTCTTTCCCTTTTAATTACACTTTATACCTGTCTTGTCCATTAGGAGTCAGTGCAGGATCTGTAATTGAGTCTCCACTGCCCTCCTCGGCTGAGTCTACATCCTTAACTGAGCGCCAAGGAACCAACCTCAAGGGTCCTGCAACAGCATACACATCCAGTCCTCAAAGCATGCCTCCGGATTCCTCTTCCAAGACTTCTATTGATGAAACATTATCAAACACCACATTTTCTCCCAGCTATGAAACAGTAGTGAAGTTGGTCCATCTGGTCCTGCACACAAACTTGCCTGGATTGAAGATTAAAAGACTGAAAAGGGTCTTGTTGAATCAACATGAGGTTGACTTGGAAAAAGTCAGCCAAGACCTGGGCTACAAAAATGCTTTCGGATTTCTGCAGAAGGCTCCAAACATCCAAATGTCTTATCGACTTAGAATAAATAACTACAGATTCAAGATTGGAAAAGGTAAGATAATTTATCTCTCTTTTAAAATGACCCCTATTAAGGAAGATATCATGACATGCAAGAAGCTTAGTGAATCTTTGCGATATCAAGAAAGTGGGAACAGGCATTAATTATAAATCATCATCATCAGTTTCCTTGATCCCCCCTCTCTCCACCTTATCACCCATAGAGGGTAGTTGCTGTCTGAGAAGAGAATCAGGAAGCAGACTCAACTGCTGCAGTTACCCAGCTGTTCTTATTTTCGTCAACTTTCTACCATCTCCTAGTCCCTGAATGCCTTTTTTCTTTTTTACTCTGTTGTCTTTCCCTGATACTTACATGTTATACATCTCTTGTCCATTAGGGGTCAAAGAAGGATCCGTGAATATGTCTCCTCAGCTCTCATCTGGGTCCTATTCCTCCTCCAGCCAGCCCATCAATGGCTCTCAAGGTACCAAATTTCAGGGTCTTGCCACAGCTCGCACACCTCAACCCCAAAACACGCACTCGGATTCTTCTGTGAAGACTTCTGCTGTACAAATAGTGTCAAATACTACATTAGCCCCTCTCTGTGATGCAGTCCTAACATTAGTCCATCAAATTTTATATAAGACCTGTGGATTGCAGGTTGAGAAACTGAAGCAAGTGTTGCTCACACAACACAAGGTTGACTTGGAGAAGGTCAGCCAATACCTGGGCTACAAGGATGCACTGAGCATTCTTCAGCAGACACCGAACATCCAATTCTCAGACCCTGATAAGGGAAGTAAGTACCATATTTTTTGCTCTATAAGACACACTTTTTCCCCCCCAAAAGTGGGTGGAAATAAGGGTGCGTTTTATGAAGTGAATATACCATTCCCCCCCCCCCGGGTGGTACCTTTAAATTGTGGAGGTCAGTGGACGCCTGCCTGCTGTTTGTCAGGGCCCGTGGCGCACGAGCGTGTTAATGCCTGGGCCCACGACACTTCTTAATTGTGCCGGTCGCTGGTGCTTCGCTGGACAGCTACCTGCTGTTTGCCGGCTGCGTGGGCAAGCACCACTTCTGAATGGCTACCTCAGTTCTCGCTAGCTCCTCATGGGCTGGGATGGAATTTAAAGATGCTGGGGGTATGTAAAAGTGATGATTGATTGGGGGGGGGCTGGGACGAAATTTAAAGGTGCCGTGGGGCTGGGACAGAATTTAAAGGTGTTGGGTATTTATTAGTATACAATTTGATTAAGAATGATTTTTTTTCTTGTTTTCTTTCTCTAAATCTGGGGTGCGTCTTATGGAGTGAAAAATACGGTATTTGGTTGTATTAGAAAAAGGCATGAAGCCACAACCTGAAGTTTCCACATCTCTTTCAGCTCCATACCCAAAGGAGGGTGAAGTGATCCTTCCACCATACTCCAAGCCTGACATTAAGATAAAGGAAACCATGAATCCATCGGCTAACGTGCCAGCTAATTACCAAGGGATCATGCCAAACTTCATAAGATTTACAACTGCAAACACATCTCAAAGAGCCATACACCAACCCGCCATGCACCAACTCACCCATTATGTTCACCCAATGATTTCTATATCAACTCATCCCAACCAGCATCTATTTGCCAAGGACACACAAGTGAATGACTGTAGCATAGTTCAGTTACCTCATCCAGCCCCTGGAGTCTGGGACCAGATTCCAGTCACATATCCAGTGGGAGAGACCCAACAGACCTCTTCTTTGTTACCTCTTTCTCAAAACAACTGTTCTGGGACAACCTTCGATAACCATCTCTCCAGACATACCCTAAACGGCCATGCCCCTGAGACAGAGGAAATCAAGTGCTGGGCAGATGCTCTACATCAGGGAAAGATCAGTGGGGAAGAGTCCATGCCAAAAGAAGTAGGGGGTAAGTTATCACTTCAATATTACCCATTTCATCTGAAGAATTTAACTTGATTGGAACAGCGTTCTACCAAAGGCAAGAGTCAGTTACGTGGGCTGGATGAAAAGCCTATCAGATTTTATACAAATATGCAAATATTATTTCAATTTTAATATTGTGTCAATGATTTTTCTTCTTTAGAATTCAAATGTGAGCCTGGGAATAAGCATCAGGATGTCCAGCGACCAACAAATGAGAGCAATAACAACACCAAACAGATAAGCAAGCCATCACTCCCACTATCACCTTGTTATCCAAGTGATCAGCTGTACTTCATAAGGTCTTCTGTAACCCCAGATGTTCCGCCTGAGATTTGTACTTCCAGACAGCTGTGTCCTATTGGCACCCCTAACCAGTGCCCAGTTGGGAAGAACACACATCTGAATAGCATTAGGTTACCAGTTCCTCTTCCCGTCCCAAACTGGATTCAATTTCCAGTCACTTACCCAACAGTCTTCATTAGATCTCTTGCATCCACTCTGTCGACTTCTCTGATTAATGCCAGAGACACCACCCAAGAAAGTCATTCCAGTAATATGTCCCAAGTAAAACATCTTGGTGACGAACTCCAAGATGACAGTCCCAAGGATATACCCCAAAACAAGCAGCCCAGGGATACATCCCAAAAAGATCATTACAACAGTGTACACCAGGATACATCTCCCAGTGACATGAACCAAGAAAGTCATTCCAGTAATATGTCCCAAGTAAGACATCTCAGTGGCAAGATCCTACAGAACTATGCAGAACACCAACCCCAAGACTACTGTCCCAAGAACAAGCAACCCAGCGATACGTCCCAAGAAGACCATTCCAATGGTTCACACCAGGATACATGTCCCAGTGACATAGACCAAGGACATTATTGCAATGGCTTATCCCAAGAGACATGTCTCATTTGCAAGGAACTGGAGAACTATTCCAGTGACATAGCACTAGATAATTATAAAGAAATGCAACAAGAAAACTATCCCAGAGATAAATCCCATAATAACCATCCCAGAGATACTTCCCAAGAGGATGATGGTAGCAATAAGACACAGGATGACTTTAGAAGTGTTACGTACCAGAATTCTTTTATCATTAACGTGACCCAAGAGAGACATTCCCATAATAAGTCCCAAGATCACCATCTTAGTGGCATATCCCAAGACAGTTATTTCAGCTGCAAGATACTAGAGAACTCTTCTCGCAACATGATCCAAGAAAATCATACCAGTTGCAAGACACTAGAGAACTATCCTAGTGAGAGTCATCCTAGCTGCAAGGCACTAGAGAAAGATCTCAATGACACAACTGAAAAGAATCATCCCGATGAGAAGAGACTAGGGCACTCTCCTAGCAACATGACCCAAGAGAGTCATCCCAGCTGCAAGACACTAGATAACTCTCCCAGTGACATAATTCAAGAAAGTCATCCCATCGGTAAGACACTAGAGAACTCTCCCAGCAACACAACCAAAGGAAGTCATCCCAGCTGTAAGACGCTAGAGAACTCTCCCAGTGACATAATTCAAGAGAGTCATCCCGACTGCGAGACACTAGAGAACTATCCTGGTGACATGCTTAAAGACAACCTGTCCCAAGACTGCCATCCTAGAGATGTACCACAAAATAACCATCCCTGCGACATCACACAAAATGACCACCTCAGCGGTGCACACCAGAATACTTATCCCAGTCATACCACCCAAGATGACAACGTGATCCAAACAAATTATCCCAGTGGAATATCCCAAGAAAGCCATTCTAGTGGCGTATCTCAAGATAACTGTCCCATGGACATTCTCAATAATGACCAGTGCAGCAAGAAGACACAAGATTACCTCCCTGGTGTTGCATACCAGCATACTTATTCCAGTGATATGGCTCAAGAGAGTCTTTCCAGCTGTAAAGCGCTAAAGAACTCACCCAGTGACCAGACCATACATAATTATCCCAGATACACTCCTCAAAATTACCCTCCCACCGAAACACCTCAAGGTAACTGTTCCAGGTACACACCTCAAGAAAACCACCACAGAGAGATGGCCAAGTCCAGCCACCCCAGAAATGCAACTCCAGTTAATTGGCTCACTGACAAAACACAAGATAACCAGTCCAAAGACAACCTGCGTGATGCACCCCAAGAAAGTCATCTCACCAACACAGAGACAATGCTTGCCTGCTCAGACACCCCAGTAATGAATTTAAGAAACGCTGACAGACCAACTGCATGTAAGGAGCCAGGTAAAGCCGAGTTCAATCCATGCAGTTAGGGAGAGTGTTTCTTGAAGATAAACTGTACCAGACAGCTATCATTTTAGAAATACCTACATAGAAATACTGATTTCAGAAAGCTGCTATCTCTTTGTGAAGATTTCAAGGAGGTTTGGCTTGGGTGGGCCCCTTTTACAAAGGGAATACCTGTAGGGTTACCAGACATCCAGGAAAACCCAGACGTATTTTCTTTTTTGAGGACTGTCTGGGTGCCTGGGTGGTTTTTCAAAAATGGGGGGGTCTGTCCAGGTTTAGCTGAATCTCCCGACTCCCCCACCTATCTCCACCCTGGGCCCAGCCGCTGTAATTAATCTTCATTCATCTGGCAGCAGTAGCAACGAGGTAAGCCTGCTGTTGTCGATCTGCTCCGGAAGTCGCCTCTGAGCAGCAACTTCCTAGTCCCGCATAGGCAGGACTTGTAGAGAGATGGCTTCTGGGGCAGACCAGCGGTAGCAGGCTTACTTCGTTGCCACTGCTTGCCTACTGCCCGAAGATTAATTATAGCGGTCGAGCCAGGGGAGGAGGTAGGTGGGGGAGTCGAGAGCTACAGAGCAGCGTTGGAAGAGGGAGGGGCAGGGAGGGCTGGAGAAATGGCATGGAGGTTGGAGAAACAGCATGGAGGGAGGGAGGGGGCTAGAGAAACAGCATAAAGGAAGGGAGGGCTGGAGAAACAGCATGGATGGAGAGAGGGAGAAACCACATGGAGGGGGGGCTGGAGGAGCATTATGAAAAGAAGAGAGTTCTGGAGAAAAGAGCATGGAGTAGGGTAGTGCTAGATGGGAGGGGAGAGACAGAAATAGCAGGAGAGGAGATTGGAGGAAAGAGAGGGGCCCCCATGGGGGTTGGCGAGAGAGAGAGAAAGAAGCATCCATAGGAGAGGGGTTTGGAGGAAGGGAGAAAGAGAGAGAAGCACTAAAAGGGTACAAAGGATGGGAAGGGGGGGGTCTAAGGAAATGGGTGAGGCTTTGGGCGGGGTTAGGGTTACCAGATTTTTGGGAACTTTCGAGGAGAGTGTGGCGTAGTGATTAGAGCTGGGCAAAAGTTAAGTACTCCTTATCTCGTATATAGAATAGAATTTGACATACTCAGTGAGGTTCACCACAGCCTAAAGCTTGTAAGCAAATCGGACCAATGATGAATACACCAAGCCCGCTTCACCATTCTCTATCTTTTCTCCATCTTTCTGTCCCCACTCCTTCCAACTCCCATCTCCCATCTTGCACTCCTCACCCATTCTCACTGCTTCACCATCCCAGCATCAACACTTTTTCTCCACTTCCCCTAGGGTTTCTCCTCCTCAAACTCTTCCTTCTTCAGTCCATTCCCATCACTCCCTCTCTCTCTCAAGTCTCTTCTCCCCCCATCCTCACCACTAGCCTATCCTACTTTCTGTATCTTCAAAATACCAGCTGTAATCCAGCTCCCAGGACTGAATATCTGTATTTTAGAAACAATGTTGACTTAAGCAGCTGAATATTGATGCAGATATTTTAATATGGCATATGTAACAGGATCTCAAATAATTACCCCCCCCTCCCTTTTGCAAAACCATAGTGCGGTTTTTAGCGCCAGCTGTGATGGTAACAGGTTTGATGCTCATAGAATTCCTATGAGCATCAAAGCTCTTGCCGCTATAGCGAGTGCTAAAAACTGCTCTACGGTTTTGTAAAAGGGGGGGGCTAAATTTGAGGGTAAGGCTCCACATACCTCACATCTGGGTCCAAGTTGTTTCCTTTAAAGCTAGGCGTATTAAAACAGCCTTGACTTGCATTAATTGTTTTTTATTTAATGAAATTTAGGTCTCAAGGAAGAAACAGGCCATGTGTTTCCCCAACAAGGTGCGTCTAGTACTCCCTTGTTGCCAGTCCAATCTGCCAGTGAATTCATGGAGGAAAATCTGGGGAACTGCTTTGCTACCCAACTTCTGAAATCCATACCTCCTCCCCTTTGCAAGGAGAAGCCCTCTAATATATCTCAAACAACTCATGCTCTGAAGCACTTACCAGCAACCAACTCTTCATTAAGTCAACAGACAAGACAAAGCCAAGAAGACCAAAGCCTTCCATTGAATAAAGCATCAACAGTCCAGCTGCCTCCCGTCCCTCTCCCTATTGGTCCATTGGTTCGACCACAATGTGGGTCACACCTATCATCTGAGCCTTTGACAAGCACTTCTTCGATCACCAAAGTGTTGCCACTGCCCAAATCCTTTCCAAACCAGCCAAGGGAAAACACGCCAATATCTGTCCCCAGAACCCGCTTCAGGGTTAGAAATCCCTTGCCTATGCCCAGACCCAATTTCCAGACTCCATACTGGTTTCCGAAACCAACCGTCTGGCTCCCAGAAGGATCAGTTAGGGTCAGTTTCACTAGTCCCCCAGCATCACTGACCAGCACTGACTCTACACGACTGAAGATGCAGAAACATGAGGAACCAACAAGATACAATCCATCGGGAGAGTTACCCATGAGTAACTTACCAAGTACAGGTAGCAATGAGACTGCTCCATTGAAGGATAATCTCATATTATTTATTTTTCCTTGATGTATATTGTCCGGTTCCCTTCATTCCATCCATATTGAACTAGCCTGATCTCTGATTTATAAGCCTTTGAACCAATTAAAAGGCAAAAAAAGTAATTAGGCCATCTCTATTAGCAAGTAATTAGGTCTTAAGAAATAGTCTACTTAATCCTTGAAGGGTAACCTGCCAATTACAACATTACAAAATAATAATAAAAAACTAAATATTATCATAGCCTAACATATAACTAGCATTCCTAGGGGACCTTAGTGTACATATTCCAATTCCCTTAGCAACTTAAATAAATCGCCAATATTGTATTAAGATGCAGGCAACAATCCAGCAGCAAGATGGGGGCTATCCATTCTTTTGCACTGAGTGTCACATGTTTGATTATCTCCCCGTTTGTGAGAGGTCGTATGTGTGTGCTCGGTGCAAAGAGCTCCTAGCACTCAGGAAACGGGTCCGATCTCTTGAAGCAAGAGTAGCAGACTTGGAGGAGCTGAGGGAGACAGAGAGGTACATAGAGGAGACCTGCAGGGAGGTTGTAGAGAAGTCCCACCTGCAGTCTGGCAGAGATTGGTCTTCTTAAAGAAGAGTGTCACCCTGGTGAAGTAGGAATTCTGTAATCAGGATCTGCTACCAGGAGATGCAATATCCTCTCACACTGAGGATGTGCCTCCAGGGGCTTCTGCCTAAGAAGGAAGGGTTAGGGTGGCTCTTATAGTGGGAGATTCAATCATTAGGTACATACTGTAGATAGCTGATTGTCTGGTAGATGTGAAGATCGCTTAGTCACTTTCCTGTCTATTATGAAGATGGAGGACCTCACGCGTTACCTAGATAAGATTTTAAACAGTGCTTGGGAGAAGCCTGCTGTCTTGGTACATGTCGGTAACAATGACATAGGAAAATGTGATAAGGAGGCTCTGGAAGCCCAATATAGGCTCTTAGGTATTACTACTTATCACTTACTATATATAGCACTGAAAGGCATATGCAGCACTACATTTTGACATTTATAGACAGTCCCTGCTCACAAGAGCTTACAATCTAACTTGGACAGACAGATGTGACATAAAGAGCAGGGGATACAGAACCCCAGGTGAGAGGAATTAGGAGTTGAAAGAACTCTGGAAGAGGTGGGCTTTTAACTGGGCCTTGAACCCTGCCAGAGACGGAGCCCGCCGTAGGGATTCAGGCAGCTTGTTCCAAGCATACGATGCAACGAGGCAGAAGGGATGGCAGTTGAAGAGAAGGGCACAGATAGGAGGGACTTACCAGCTGAGTGGAGCTCACAGGGGGGAACAAAGAGGGGAGAGATAGTGAGGGGCAGCTGAGTGAGTGCATTTGTATGTCAGTAAGAAGAGTTTGAATTGTATTCAGAGACAGATGGGAAGCCAATGAAGTGATTTTAGGAGAGGATCAACTTGAGTAAAGCGGCTCTTCCAGAATATGAGTTCTGCAGACGAATTCTGGACAGATTGGAGGGGAGCGAGATGGCTAAGTGAAAGGCCTGAGAGTAGGTAGGAAGCTAAAATCCAGAACCTCCAGAGTAGCTTTTTCAGAAATGCTTCCTGTTCCATGCGCAGGACCCAAGAGACAGGCAGCGCTCTGGAGTCTCTACGTGGATGAGGTGATAGTGCAGGGAGAGGGTTTTAGATTTCTTAAGAACTAAGCAACAGTCTTGGGAAGGGGTAGCCTATTCTGCAAAGATGGACTCCATCTTAACCAGAGTGGAAGCAGGCTGCTGGTATCAACATTTAAAAAGGAGATAGAGCAGCTTTTAAACTAGAAATTGGGGAAATGCTGAGAGTCACTCAAAAGAGCATGGTTCGGAACAAGGTATCTTGAAAAGATATCACCATAAAAGGGAAGACAGGCACAGTAGACTAAGTTCCTTAAATACAGAGCAGGCTGATTTTAAAGACTGCAAATGATCCATGCCAACTGCTGAGCAAATAGTAAATAGATATGACATTGTTTGAAATGCCAGAAGTCTAAGAAACAAAATGGGAGAGTTGGTGGAAGGAAGATAACCAATGGAACACTGTCAAACCTTTGTGAAAACTATATCACAGTGGGTAGAGGCATAGTGCTATATGTTAAGGAGGGCCTTGAATCAAATTCTACAGGATCTGAAACATACTTAGAATCCCTATGAGTAGAAATTTCATGTGCAAAGGGGTAAAGGATGTTGGTAGGATGAACAAACAGATACTGAAATATTATCAAAAATTAGGGAGGCTAACAAACTGGGTAACACAATAATAATGGGTGATTTCAACTACCCTGATATTGACTGGGTAAATGTAAGATCAGGGCATGCTAAGGAGATAAAATTCCTTGAGGAAATCAAGGACTGTTTTATGGAGCAGCTGGTTCAGGAATAGACAGGTGTAGCAATTCTAGACCTAGAACTTAGTGTAACGCATGAATTGGTGCAGGAGGTAATGGGGTTGGGGACTATATGGTAACATTGATTATAACATGATTAGATTTAATATAATCCCTGGAATAAGTTCACACAGGAAATCCAATACAATAGCACTTTAAAAAAAAGGAGACTATGAAAACATGAGGAGAATGGTTAAAAAGGAAAGAGGAGCAGCTTTAAAGGTCAAAAATTTACATCAGGCATGGATGTTATTCAAGAATACTATCCTGGAAGCCCAGACTAGATATATACCATGTATTAAAAAAGGAGGAAGGAAGACCAAACGGCAGCTGACCTGGTTAATGAGTGAGGTGAAGGAAGCTATTGGAGCTAAAAAAGAATCTTTCAAGAAAGTGGAAAAAGGATCTGGCTGAAAATAATTATAAACAGTGTCTAGAATGGCAAGTCAAATGCAAGGCACTGATAAGGAAGGCAAAGAGAGACCTTGAAAAGAAGATTGCACTGGAAGCAAAAACACAAAGTAAGAACTTTATAGGAAAAGAATCGGACTGCTAGATGACCAAGGAGTAAAAGAGGCGCTCAGGGAAGGCAAGGCCATAACAGAGAGATTAAATGAATTCTTTGCTTTAGTCTTCACCGAGGAAGATGTGGGAGACATACCAGTGCCAGAAATGGTATTCATTGCTGATGAGCCAGAGAAACTGAAACAAACGTCTGTAACACTGGAAGATGTAATGGGTCAGTTTGACAAATTGAACAATAGCAGATCACCTGGACTGGATGGTGTACATCCCAGAGTGCTGATAGAATTGAAAAATGAACTTGAGAGCTATTGTTAGTGATTTGTAATTTATCTTTAAAATCCAGCATGGAACCGGAAGACTGGAGAGTGGCCAGATTGAAAAATTGCAGTCAAAACCTTAGGAAATTAGAAGACTGGGCGTCCAAATGGCAGATGAAATTTAATGTGGACAAATGGAAAGTGATGCATATTGGGAAGAATAACTCAAATCATAGTTACCAGATGTCAGGGTCCACCTTGGGGGTGAGCACCCAAGAAAAAGATCTGGGTGTCATTGTAGACAATACGCTGAAACTTTCCACCCAATGTGTGGCGACAGCCAAAAAAGCAAACAAGATGCTAGGAATTATTAGAAAAGAAATGTTAAATAAGACTAAGAATGTTATAATGCCTCTGTATCGCTCCATGGTGCAACCTCACCTTGAGTACTGCGTTCAATTCTGGTCTCCTTATCTCAAAAAAAAGATATAGCGGCACTAGAAAAGGTTCAAAGAAGAGCAACCAAGATGATAAAGGGGATGAAACTCCTCTTGTATTAGGAAACACAAAAGAGGTTAGGGCTCTGCAGCTTGGAAAAGAGACGGCTGAGGGGAGATATGATTGAAGTCTACAAAATCCTGAGGTATGTTGAACGGGTACAAGTGGATCAATTGTTTACTCCAGCAAAATTTACAAAGACTAGGGGACATTTGATGAAGTTACAGGGAAGTAGTTTTAAATCCAATAGGAGGAATATTTTTTCATTCAGAGAATAGTTAAGCTGTGGAATGCATTGCTTATATTCTGTCTTACTAGTATTCAGCCATTGTTTTCTGCTGATTAGGTGGAGAAGGGAGGGGCTCTGTTTTACTTCTAAGGTTAATTGCATTATCTTTGGGACATTACTGTGAACAAGGCTGCTCTGGAACTCAATAGATAAGTTGCTCTGCTTTTCCATATTCTGCTCTTCTCAGTGGTTTTCAGCATTATATCTGCTTAATTTCTCTTCTCATCCCTGTTTCTTACTAAAAAAAAAACCAAAAAAGCACAAAAAATAACCCCTTCTCTTTCCTCTGTTAAATCTTATTTGCTCTTTCCCTTCATAGGAATAAGGGTAAGACTTATAGTCCCACCAACCCCAGGGACCACTATTCACATATAGAGACCCATATAATCAGGACTTCACAACCAATCAAGATGACCTTTATTCTATGCAATCACTGTGGTGCTTTAATTCCAAGACATACTATTTGGAGGCTTAAGGCTTGCCCCATCTGTCTTCAACTTGCCAGTATTAAGGAGGAGCTCTGCAAACTTAAACAGGAATTGAATACAATTAAAGCAGCTTCCATCATTCCACAAAATCATACCAACTTACCACCTCTACCTCAAAGAATAAAACAGCCCAGGAATAAATGGGTCACAGTAGGCTCAGGAAGACTGCGACATGTAACACAGAAACATCCACCTTCACTAATATTACCTCTACAGAATTCCTTCACTCCACTAGTGCACTGCGATACTCAGGAAAACAGAAGGGAGGTGGGACTGGAACCAATGAAGGTAACTCAAGAGAACAAGCGCACCCTAAGTACAAATAAAAAAGCCAAAAACAGAAAACTATTACTGTTGGGGGATTCCATCATCAGAGGCATTAACCTTGGAACACAGGGCGAGGAGACCAAAATAGTGAAATGTCTTCCAGGATCCTCAGCTACCAGGAGTTCCAGGCAAATACTGACTATAATTAAGGAAGAAACTAAGGATTTTAACACTGATGTTGTTATCCATCTGGGAACAAATGACCTGGCCAACAACTCCACACTTGCAGCACAGAAAGCTTTTCGGGAGCTTGGTGAGGGCGTGAAACCTTTTGTAAAGACTTTAGCTTCTTCTGAAATACTGCCTGCATATGGAAAGGGAGAGCAAAGAGTGAAAAACACAGAGGACTTTAATAGATGGCTCAGAGCCTGGTGTCATCAAGAAGGCTTCAAGTACATAGGAGGATGGGGAAATACATGGAAGGACAAGAAGCTATATTGCACTGATGGGCTACATATTACTACAGCAGGAAAAAGAAACCTTGCAGAGAAATTTAGACAATATTTTTCTAGGCATTTAAACTAGAAGGTGGGGGTGGTGTATGTACGAAGGACAATTATAGAGACCACCCCCGGCAAAAGAAAAGATGTGATAATAGTAAAGGCTGCAACATAAGCAATATCAGCAACTCATTTCTTAGTATTGCAACGGAAAGTGAAACGACACAAAAATCCATACGAAAAAGGAGATTATCGCTGAAAAATAGCTGGAAAGCGATGACCACAAATGCTCGCAGTCTAAGCAACAAAGTTCATGATCTGCAAGCCCTGATGTTAGAGGCAGATCTAGATATTGTTGCTATCACAGAGACATGGTTCAGTGAATCACATGGATGGGATGCAAACATACCGGGATATAATCTTTTTAGGAAGGACAGAGATGGTCATAAAGGTGGAGGAGTAGCTCTCTATGTAAAGATCAATATCCAAGCGACCGAAATGCAAGGGACCTGGGGAGAGGAAGAAGTGATATGGATTGCTCTGAAAAGAGAAGATGGAACTTCTATCTACGTGGGTGTAGTCTACAGACCTCCGACTCAATCGCAGCAACTTGATACGGATCTGATTGTGGATATCCAAAAGTTTGGAAGGAAAGAGGAGGTTCTGCTGTTGGGAGATTTCAACCTGCCGGATGCGGACTGGAATGTTCCGTCTGCGGAATCGGAAAGAAGTAGGGAGATTGTGGATGCCTTTCAAGAGGCTCTGCTCAGACAAATGGTGACGGAACCCACAAGGGAAAAAGCGATATTGGATCTGGTCCTCACAAATGGAGAGAGTATCTCTAATGTTCGAGTGGGTGCTCACCTGGGAAGTAGCGATCATCAAACGGTTTGGTTTGATATAACGGCTAAAGTGGAGAGCGGCCGCACGATACTTAAAGTCCTAGATTTCAAACGTACGGACTTTAATGCAATGGGAAAGTACATGAAGAAAGAACTGTTAGGATGGGAGGACATAAGAGAAGTGGAAAGACAGTGGTCTAAGCTGAAAGGAGCGATAAAAATGGCTACGGACCTTTATGTGAAGAAAATCAATAAAAACAAGAGAAAAAGGAAGCCGATATGGTTCTCCAACCTAGTGGCTGAGAAAATAAAGGCGAAAGAGTTGAAATATAAAAAAACCCAAGAAGAGGAGAGTAGAAAGGACTACAGGGTGAAACTGAAAGAAGCCAAGAGAGAGATACGTTTGGCGAAGGCACAGGCGGAAGAACAAATGGCTAAAAATGTAAAAAAAGGGAGATAAAAATTTTTTCTGATATATTAGTGAAAGGAGGAAGATAAAAAATGGAATTGCTAGGCTAAAAGATGCTGGGAACAAATATGTGGAGAGTGATGAGGAGAAAGCAAATGTGCTAAACAAATACTTCTGTTCTGTGTTCACAGAAGAAAATCCTGGAGAAGGACCGAGATTGTCTGGCAAAGTTACACGAGAAAATGGAGTAGATTCTGCGCCGTTCACGGAGGAGGGTGTTTATGAGCAACTTGAAAAACTGAAGGTGGACAAAGCAATGGGACCAGACTGGATCCATCCCAGGATACTAAGGGAGCTCAGAGAGGTTCTGGCGAGTCCTATTAAAGACTTGTTCAACAAATCTCTGGAGACGGGAGTGATTCCTGGGGATTGGAAGAGAGCGGATGTGGTCCCCTCTCTACACGGCATCCTCTACGCAGGTAAACTGGGTAGATCCCTCCTCTCCAAAATCACCGGCCTCTGGAACGACCTCACTGTCCCGCTGCGGAACCTGGACTCCCTCCAACTATTCAGAAAACAACTGAAAACCTGGCTTTTCTCTAGCATATAATAATCTCTTCTCCTGATTACATCCCCTCTTTTTATGCTTTGTAAACTCTTTCTCTTCTCTCTTCCCATATTTTTTTAAAACTCTGTAAACCGTGTCGAGCTCCACTTCAGTGGAGAAGATGCGGTATATAAACCTAAGGCTTAGTTTAGTTAGTTTAGTTTAGTTTAGTCCCTATTCATAAAAGTGGTCACGGGATGAAGCAGGAAACTACAGGCCGGTGAACCTCACTTCAGCTGTTGGAAAAATAATGGAAGTGTTGCTGAAAGAAAGGATAGTGTACTTCCTTGAATCTAATGGGTTACAGGATCCAAGGCAACATGGCTTTACAAAAGGTAAATCGTGCCAAATGAACCTGATCGAATTTTTTGATTGGGTGACCAGAGAGCTGGATCGAGGATATATACTAGATGTAATTTACTTGGATTTCAGCAAAGCCTTTGATACAGTTCCTCATAGGAGGCTGTTGAACAAACTTGAAGGGCTGAAGTTAGGACCCAAAGTGGTGAACTGGGTTAGAAACTGGCTGTCGAACAGACGCCAGAGGGTGGTGGTTAATGGAAGTCGCTCGAAGGAAGGAAAGGTGACTAGTGGAGTCCCTCAGGGTTCGGTACTGGGGCCAATCCTGTTCAATATGTATGTAAGTGACATTGCTGAAGGGTTAGAAGGAAAAGTGTGCCTTTTTGCAGACGATACCAAGATTTGTAACAGAGTAGACACCGAAGAGGGAGTGGAAAATATGAAAAAGGATCTGCAAAAGTTAGAGGAATGGTCTAATGCCTGGCAACTAAAATTCAATGCAAAGAAATGCAGAGTAATGCATTTGGGGATTAATAATAGGAAGGAACCATATATGCTGGGAGGAGAGAAGCTGATATGCACGGACGGGGAGAAGGACCTTGGGGTTATAGTGTCCGATGATCTAAAGGCGAAAAAGCAGTGTGACAAGGCAGTGGCTGCTGCCAGAAGGATGCTGGGCTGTATAAAGAGAGGCATAGTCAGTAGAAGGAAGAAGGTGTTGATGCCCCTGTACAGGTCATTGGTGAGGCCCCACTTGGAGTATTGTGTTCAGTTTTGGAGACCGTATCTGGCAAAAGACGTAAGAAGACTTGAGGCGGTCCAGAGGAGGGCGACGAAAATGATAGGAGGCTTGTGCCAGAAGACGTATGAGGAGAGACTGGAAGCCCTAAATATGTATACCCTAGAGGAAAGGATAGACAGGGGAGATATGATTCAGACTTTCAAATACTTGAAGGGTATTAACGTAGAACAAAATCTTTTCCAGAGAAAGGAAAATGGTAAAACCAGAGGACATAATTTGAGGTTGAGGGGTGGTAGATTCAGGGGAAATGTTAGGAAATTCTACTTTACGGAGAGGGTAGTGGATGCCTGGAATGAGCTCCCGAGAAAGGTGGTGGAGAGTAAAACTGTGACTGAGTTCAAAGAAGCATGGGATGAACACAGAAGATTTAGAATCAGAAAATAATATTAAATATTGAACTAAGCCAGTTACTGGGCAGACTTGCACGGTCTGTGTCTGTGTAAGGCCGTTTGGTGGAGGATGGGCAGGGGAAGGCTTCAATGGCTGGGAGGGTGTAGATGGGCTGGAGTAAGTCTTAACAGAGATTTCGACAGTTGGAACCCAAGCACAGTACCGGGTAAAGCTTTGGATTCTTGCCCAGAAATAGCTAAGAAGAAAAAAAAGGCCGTTTGGTGGAGGATGGGCAGGGGAGGGCTTCAGTGGCTGGGAGGGTGTAGATGGGCTGGAGTAAGTCTTAAAAGAGATTTCGACAGTTGGAACCCAAGCACAGTACAGGGTAAAGCTTTGGATTCTTGCCCAGAAATAGCTAAGAAGAAAAAAAAAAAAAATTAAAAAAATTTTAAATTGAATCAGGTTGGGCAGACTGGATGGACCATTCGGGTCTTTATCTGCCGTCATCTACTATGTTACTATATATTGCCAGAGGATGTGGAAAGAGCGGTTAAAAAAAAAAAAGGTTTGGACAAGTTCTTGGAAGAAAATTCCATAGTCTTCTATTGATACAGACATGGGGGAAGCCACTGCTTGCCCTGAATCAGTAGCATGGAATGCTGCTACTATTTGGGTTTTTGCCAGGTGCTTGTGACCCAGATTGGCCACCGTGAAGACAGGATACTGGGCGAGATGGACCAATTGTCAGACCCAGTAAGGCTGTTCTTATGTAACAGCAATTTTTTAAAAAGAGTTCCAGAGGTGATACCGGAAATTATAGACCGGTGAGTCTGACGTCGGTGCCAGGCAAAATAGTAGAGACTATTATAAAGAGCAAAATGACAGAACATATACGTAAGCATGGATTAATGAGAGAGAGCCAACATGGTTTTAGTCAAAGGAAACCTTGCCTCACCAATCTACTGCATTTCTTTGAAGGGGTGAATGAACATGTGGATAAAGGTAAGCCAGTTGATATTGTGTATTTGGATTTTCAAAAGGCATTTGACAAAGTACCTCATGAAAGACTTCTGAGGAAATTAGAAAGTTATGGGATAGGAGGTAATATCCTTTTATGGACTTAAAACTGGTTGAAAGACAGAAAACAGAGAGTGGGTTTAAATGGTCAATATTCTCAATGGAGAAGGGTAAATAGTGGGGTTCCCCAGGGGTCTGTGCTGGGAATAACTAGTGAGAAAATTAAATTACAAGAGGATTGTGGAAAATTGCAAGAGGACCTTGTGAGACTGGGCATCAAAATGGCAGATGACGTTTAATGTGAGCAAGTGCAAAGTGATGCATGTGGGAAAGAGGAACCCAAGCTATAGGTATGTGATGCAGTGTTCCTCGTTAGGATATGTTGAAACCCTCAGCTCAGTATGCAGTAGCAGCTAAGAAAGCAAATAGAATGTTAGGAATTATCAGGAAAGAAATGAAAAACAGAGATGAAAATGTATTATTTATACAGTTTTATACCTCATAATCCAAAGCTCTTGGCAGTGTACAAGAGAACATACATAGTAATTAGACTATGTTATAATGCCTTTATATCGCTCTATCCTCAAATGTGTTCAATTCTGGTCGCCATATCTCAAAAAAGATATAGCAGAATTAGAAAAGGCACAGAGAAGGGCAATGAAAATGATAAAAGGGATGGGACGACTTCTCTGTGAGGAAAGGCTAAAGCAGCCAGGGCTCTTCAGCCCGGAGAAGAGATGGCTCAGGGGAGAAATGATAGAGTGCTATAAAACAGTGAGTGGATTAGTACGGGTAGATGTGAGTCACTTGTTTACTCTTTCCAAAAATGCTATACTAGGGGGCATGCGATGAAGCTACTAAGTAGTAGATTTAAAACAAACTGGAAAAACTATTTTTTCACTCAATATGTAATTAAACTCTGGAATTCGTTGCTGAAGATTGTGGTGAAAACAGTTAACTTAGCAGGGTTTAAAAAAAAGGTTTGGATAATTTCCTAAACCAAAATTCCATAAGCTATTATTGAAATGGCTTGGGGAAATCCACTGCTTGTTTCTTGGGATTTTGCCATGTACTTGTGACCTGTGACTGTTGGAAACAGGATACTGGGCTTGACACACCTTTGGTCTGTTCCAGTATGACAACGCTTAGATTCTTATGGTATCCACATTTTAGTAGGCCCTATTTGAGAATCTTGAGCAGGACCATCAAAAACAGGCTTCTCCACTTCACCTCCTAGCTTCCCTAGGGTTGTCTTTATAGTATCAAAATGTCCAGTTTCCAAGATGTTGTTAAATACATCTTTTTAACATAGCATTCAATACTGCCTTGCCTTTTGAAACATCTCACTAAATGAATTTGGAAACTGGTTTAAAGCCTCAGAATGAACAGTCCTATCAATCCTCTTGGAATGCTTTTGAAACTGGGTTTGGGTGCATGGGAGAGGAAGTTGAATGAGGAACCTAGCGGGTGCTATACCATCACAATGTGGTTATGGGGACCTTGTGCTGTTCTTGAATCCATTGATAAGTGTTTGTTTTCTTCAGAGTTCAAAGAGGAACCAGGCCCCTCACATTCCTCCCTCATTTTGTCTGCACCCGCCTCCACGTCAGATCATTATTTGAGGAAACCTCAAGATGGCCTTCCAAAGAGCGCAGTGATCCCTCCAAAATCAGCAGCAACAGCTTTTGACCTGAAGACCACACCAGGTAATGCCTTTCTTCCGGTATGGTAGGGTGATTTCCGGATGCAAGGTCTCAGATTGTGTACAATGGGGTGTCCAAGACTAATCAATCTTACATGGCCCAGTTAAAACTGAACAGAATGAGTAATGTCTAGTTTTGCTCCTTTAATTCTTTGCACTTGTCGCTCCAGCATCTTTGAAATTGAGTGAGTCGGTAAACCCAACTTTCAGCCTAAAGATCAGCATTGACCATTAGGGACGGGCAGCCAGAAAAATTTCATGTCATGTGGTTCCCCCATGTCGTTCATGGAAATATGAGTTTCATTCTGGTTTTTCTGGCAGTTTCCAATAACAGGGTGCTCTCTTTGGAAATAGTGCATACCATGTGGAAAGAAGATGCATTATTTCAGAAAGAAGGCATACTCTTCCCAATGGGACACACATGCATGCAGAAAGTTGCACAGTCACACTTCATGGTAGTCCTACTACTGTATCACGCTTTCTAAAACAGTGTGCCCTCTTTCCTCATAATCCACACTATTTCCAAAGAGTGGACACTATTACCAATGAACAACAAAACACAAAATGCTTTATTTTTCTGCTTGTTTTCATTTGGTAACGACATGCAACATGATAGGATATGTCATTGACTCTTCCTGTGGATTTGCAACAACAGCCCATCCCAATTGACCATGGTCTTTCTTCCTTGGTAGGCCTCAATATGATTGGAAAGTTACTTTCTCTACCAGAATTTGCGTCTGGGATAAGGGTTGTAAAACTGAATGAGATCTTGAAAAGAAAGTACAGGATAGATTTGGAGAAACTCAGAAAAGACCAGGGCTGCATTGACATGAAAAGTTTCCTTCAGAGAGTGCCCAACATCAAGCTCTCGTATTCTGGAAAATGGAGCACATGCTTTGTAAAATTAAAGAAAGGTAGGACATGATGCCATTGAACTCTTTGCTTTTCCCTCTTTTTTATACTGAGGTAATAAGTATCCTCTATTTTCCTTTTAGCTTTGACATGGTCTCCAAATCAAGTGACTCCAGGAATGATCCAGGAAGCCACCTCCATGAAGACTAACCACTTAGCACCCCCACAAGGACCAAACCAATGTCCAGATGAACATCATGATCCCATTCTGAAAGAAGAAGTGCTGGTGGCCTTGTTGCAGCAACCCCATGGAGTCACCTTTGGGCAGTTTGATGGAGTGTTCCACAAGGCCCATGGCTACCAGCTGAAGCTCTCCAGACACGGCTACAAATCCCTCCAGAGCTTGTTGGATGACATGAAGGACTTGGTGGAGGTGGTAGAGAAAGGGACTCAGGATCCACTAATTAGATGCAGGTTTCCTGCTCGTCATCAACTGGTTGAGATCTTTTTTACTGGACCCAAGAGTAGGATCTCCTGAAGTTGGTCCAGTAACCTTCTGGGCTGAATAAGATGCCTGTTTACGTGCCTTTGGGTGTTCACTGAAGGTGAGATTTTGCCATTCATTCTTATACATAACAAGGAAAAATTTAACTTGCTGAGCCCATGCTTGAAAACCTAAAGTTGTTCCTTGAATCAAAATATTATATTCAGTCATCCTTGGCCAAGCTGTGGTCAACAGGATGTCAACATGGTGAATACAAGTGGCAGATGTTCCAAAACAGGAAATTCTGTGATACTGGACAGGAAGAAGATATTCAGCTTCTTCATGAGGCATATCTAATGTTACTGACTGCCTCCCACTATAAGGCACATAGAGGGGCATTTTCGATAGAAGCTCTAAGTCCGACTTTGGATGTTTCCCGCAAAATACGCCCAAATGTTGGGGTGGGGAAAAATCCATTTTCAAAACCACTAGATGACTACATATAAAAAGACCTATTTGGACATCTTGGCTGTCAGGATGTCAACCTTAGGATGTCTAACATCTGAATGTGGGAGGGACTAGCATTGTAATGGACTGGCCACACAGCCATCCCAGTAGAGCAGTGGGGCACCATAGAGTGCACTGCTGTGAACTTCACATAAAGGGTGCCAGATGTACATCTCACCATAACCCCCTTATAATTTAGGGTGAGCCCTCCAAAACTCCCCCAAAACCTACTATACCTACCTGTCTACTACCCCAAAGCAGTTACTTACCATAACAGGTGATATCCAGGGACAGCAGGCAGCTAAACTTGTTTCTTCTATTTTTATAAAAAATGTCCCCCTACAATCAGTTAACAATACAAAAATCTTAGGGGTGATCTTTGATCATAAACTGACTTTCCATGACCACATTAGTAATACAGGCTGCGCCAAATTCGTTCACACTCACAATTTTTATGCTCAAAATCTCTTAATATTCTCATTCATTCTTTGGTGATCTCTAAACTAGATTATTGTAATGCCCTTTTTAAGGGCATTTCTCTGAATGAAATAAAACGCTTACAAATTATTCAAAATGCCTCCATTAAACTTATAACTAAAACTAGGAAATTCGACCATGTAACTCCTCTTATCAGGAAAGCACATTGGCTTCCTATATCTCACCAGATAACATATAAATTATGCATACTTACTTTTAAATCCCTGTTTTATAAAACTCCAGCATTCATCTATAAATTATTAATCCCTTATATTCCAAATAGAACGCTGAGATCCAATGAACAAAATCTATTGACGATCCCTTCTCTTAGGGTTATTAATACAAGACGGCAATTCATTTTTTCAGTCACTGCACCTCAAATTTGGAATTCTCTCCCTATTTACTTAAGGGAAGAACGTAATCTGGAGAAATTTAAGAGTAATTTAAAAACTTTTCTTTTTAAGGATGCTTTTGATAATTAGTTAACAGTCCGCTGGTTAAAATTTTTATTTTTATTGTTTAATATTATGACCTTTGTTTTTCCTGCCTTTCGTTTTTTACCCTGATTGTCTTACTTTTCTTTAAGGAATTTGTATTTCATTCTCCTTTTTCCTTGTGTTCACGGTTTGTTAAGTATGTCTTTTAGTCCGCTTGGATGTAAAATATTGTTAAAGTATTGTATTGTCCCCCAAATACTGTAATTTTTTAAAATGTTCATCGCTTAGAAATATGATTAAGCGATTAATCAAAATTTTTATTAAACTTGAAACTTAAACTTGAGCTATTCTCAACATGTGGGTGATGTCATCCACGGAGCCCGGATGCGGACAGCTTCGCAAAACTTGCTTGAAGAACTTTAGAAAGTTTGCAACTCCCACACCGCGCATGCGGAGATTGATTATGCTCTGAAGAAATATGTCAAAAATGGCTGTATTAATGTGTACGGAGCAGGTTGTGTTGTTGCTGACATGGTTACTGTTATGGCTTTGTCTCCTGGAGTGAGACTGGAACAGAGTCAAAGGTGAATAGGAACAAGACGGAGGAGGCTTCATGGGCTCGTGGCAGAGAACATCTGCGTAGCCTTGTCCATGAAAGGGCAATAAATTGTCCCCTAAACAAGGTGCATTTGCTAGCCTGTCCTGGTGGGTAATGCCCAGCTGAGACCCTCTAAGCCAGGCAAAGTGCCTCATAGCAACTGACATTGCTGCCGCACGAGAAATCAAGGCAAAGGCGGCGTGTGCTAATCCAACCATGCACTTGCGAAGGTGAAGCAAGTCTGATATAAAATGTTGAAAAAACTGGGAGTTTACGTTCCAGAAGATATTATGGAACGTGGCTAGTTGTTGCATCAAATGCTTCAGGTAGAAGGAAAAGGCAAATACCAGACCGGTTGGCCAAGATAGCATTCTGATATAGACGTGAGCCAAACCGATGCAGAGCCTTGTCCTCTCCACTAGGAAGTACAAAGGCACAGACACTCACTCCCGAGAAGAGATGTACGAGGGAGTGAAGGTGTATCAAACCTGAAAAGGGAACCCACGTTGCATAGTGAGTCCAAAGTGCAAGAAGCCACCGGTACTGTAAGTGGAGTTGCAAAGTTGGAAGAACTCCCTGGGTGGCTGATTATAACTAAAGTATCTAAGAATTGTTTAGATGTTTTAGAAGCCCCAACATCTCCAGGAGAAATGTGGTAAAGGAGCTTCCTGAGAAAAAAAGTGAGTAGAATTACTCCCTGAGGATCCTTCGACGTTGAAGAGCAAAAGTTCCTGTTCAAAACCCCCCGAGAGATCTGAATCTCTAGCAATGTGGGGCGGTCTCGAACAGATGGTACCAAAAGCTCCAAATGCTTTGACTTGCGGGGGAGCTTTGTTAGACGGTACCGATATGGAGGAGAAGAAGATCGGTGTCGGGAGATTGCCAATGTTGGTTCCGATACCAGAATCGGTGCTGCGACTGAAAACTCCTGGGTAGGTACCATCAGAGTCGATGCCGATGTCGGCATGGGAGTCGGCATAAGCAGCCGAAAATCCTCCCATAAGTCCTCTTGCAGCAATTGTGTTATGCGCTGCATTAGAGAAAAGCACCGGTACCATTGAGCTTTTTCAGCTGGTACCTTCAGCACCGCTTTACATAAGAATTGCCGCTGCTGGGTCAGACCAGTGGTCCATCTTGCCCAGCAGACCACTCACACGGCGGCCCTTAGGTCAAAGACCAGTGCTCTAAATGAGTCCAGCCTCACCTGTGTACGTTCCAGTTTAGCAGGAACTTGTCCAACTTTGACTTGAATCCCTGGAGGGTGTTTTCCCCTATAACAGACTCCGGAAGAGCGTCCCAGTTGTCTATCACTCTCTGGGTGAAGAAGAATTTGTATGGAATCTATCCCCTTTCAGCTTTAGGGAGTGCCCTCTTGTTCTCCCTACCTTGTAGAGGGTGAACAATCTGTCTTTATCTACTAAGTCTATTCCCTTCAGTATCTTGAATGTTTTGATCATGTCCCCTCTCAGTCTCCTCTTTTCAAGGGTGAAGAGGCCCAGTTTCTCCAATCTTTCACTGTACGGCAACTCCTCCAGCCCTTTAACCATTTTAGTCGCTCTTCTCTGGACCTTTTTGAGTAGTACCATGTCCTTCTTCATGTACGGCGATGTACAGAGATAAGAATGCTGGTATCAAGGCACTCATCCATACCAAAGCGGAGCAATAGGTGGGGCTGTTAGAGGTTGGCAGGATTAGACTCACTGCTGCTATGACCCAAAGCCCAGAGGGAGCAGGAAGAAGTTAGGCAGCCAACTTACCCATTGGAGGTGCAACACCGCAGACAGCATATGGAGATCCACTCTCAGCGTCGATGGCAGTGCGGGCTTGATTAGTACGACCCGGTGTCAGAAAAGCGGTGGGCACCGGATTCCTGATGGCACGGAACAGGAGCTGCTGTTGAAGTGGAGTGGAAATGCACTGCTGAAGGAAAAAGCAGAAGAAGCAAAAATCGGCAAGGTCGAGGGCCCGACACTGCGAGAAGCAGCGGTGGATGGTGGTGATCACAAGTGCCCGAGCACAGCAACTGCCCATATTGAGAATTATCAGCGGAAGGGCCAGGAGCAATAAGACAGCCATAGGAAAAACGAATGCTAGGGCGATCCATAAAGGCCTGCTGAATCGAAGCCCACAACAGCAAAAGAAAAACAAAGAATATATAATCTCTTGTTTGTTTGGTTTTTTTTTTTAAATAAAACGAAAGAAGAAAAATAAAAAAAATAGAAAACTGACTGAAAAGTCAGAAGCCGCGAGAGCGGGAAGGCAGCGAAATGAAAATTTTTTCAACAGTCGTTGAAAATGCGACTTCTTAGCTCCGTGGAAACTAAAAAACTGAGGGACCACGTGCCCTACGTCAGGCGGGAAGGCACTCACGCATGCGCAGGTTCAGACTATTGTGAACTTTCTAAGATCTTAAAGTTGCGATGCACTTTTAAAGTGGTCCGTACCGGGGCTCCGTCGGTGACGTCACCCATACGTGAGAATATGCTGCCTGCTTGTCCTGGGATAAACAGACTTACCTTAGAGTGATACATGGAGTCCGTGGCAGAGCCAAGGGACTGGCAAGGCAGAGGGAGATACAGAGACGCATCCCAGGGTCACACACACACACACAAAGTCAGTGGCATAGCCAGAGATTAGCGCCGAGGCTCAGGGAGATGAAATCACACACCGAGAATCAGGCAAGGAGCCAGGGAGTAGATACCTGCATCCCAGGTTTCTTGTTTATCACAAAACCACACCTTCTCCACACAACCAGTCATCTTCCCGGTGATAAACCTTTAATTACAGCTATGAAATCATGTGAAAACGTCTCCCCACCGGACCAATGTGCTTTGTATGAGAGGGTAAATATTTGACTTAGCACTTGCTGTTTTAAGAATTATTCACCTGCCTTTATTATTTGTATGGGACAAATTCAGGCCAAACCCTCTTTCACAAAGTAGTGTTGTGTTTAAAAGTTGCAATGTGACAGTTTGGGGCTGGGGTGTCCTGCAAGACTAATTAGACAAGAGTGGCGCATTTATATTCTAAGCAAACCCCCTCTGCTTTTTGCAGGTTTGAGTCACCAAACCTCTCCCAGGTCAGTCAAACAAGTTTTCCAGTCCTAATTTTGCTACAGTGCATGCTGGGAATTGTAGTTCAAAATTTCCCATGGCTTCTCCTTAAAAGAATCAGGTCCCAGCATGCCATGGGGTAAAGTCAGGGACTGGATCAGGTTGTTTTGGGTTCTGTATCCCCAACCCTATATGTCTTGTCTGTATGACCAAGTTAGATTGTAAGCTCTTCTAAGCAGGGACCATCTATAAATGTGAAAATGTACAGTGCTGCACATGCCTTTCAGCGCTATATATGTGATAAGTAGTAGTAGTAGTTTTCTCGACCTGCACAGACCAAACAGAGCCCTGCGATCAATGGGGGGTATGAAATTAGTAGCACAAACAGTTGTTAATGTAAGGTGCGTGGCTACAAAATTGAAAATGTTTTCGCTTATGGGTACATTACATTAGTTATATACTGCAAAACTTTCCAGTTCTATGCAGTTTACAGCTAAAAGTAATCGAGACAGTCTCAGGGAGTACAGATTAACACATTATCCAGTTCTGATATTATAAAAATGTATCAAATAAATGTGTTTTCAGAAGTTTTCTAAAATGTTTGTAAAACACAGCATTAACTAATAACTGGCTAAACCCCCCCCCCCCCCCTTTTTATTAAACCGCGATAGCGGTTATTAGCGCAGGGAGCCATGCTGTATGCTCTGCGCTGCTCCCAATGCTCATAGAGTTCCTATGAGCGTCGGGAGCAGGGCAGAGCATTCAGCAAGGCTCCCTGCGCTAATAACCACTATCGTGGTTTAGTAAAAGTGTGTGTTTGGGGGGAGGGGGGGAGATACATTCTTTATCTCTAATTGCTGCCTGAAAAGAAAGTAGCCTGTCAAAGTATCTTTTGTAGCGACAATTCTTCACAGAAGGAAAGGAAAAATATGTAAAGTGTACATTGAGAACGTTTAGACGTAGCAAATGCAAAATGTTCCAGTAAATAATACGCCGTGGAGGCCAAACAACACTTTGTAGCACTGTAGTCCGAATTTAAAAATAACCCTGGCCTCAATCGGAAGCCAGTGCAGCCTACGATAAAAAGGAGTCTCTTTGGTATAAGTTGGTTGGCCAATTGAGGCTTTGCACTGATCATTATGGATTTAAGAAATTGATAAAAACTAAGCTGTTTGTACATAAGAACATAAGAATTGCTGCTGCTGGGTCAGACCAGTGGTCCATCATGCCCAGTAGTCCGCTCACGCGGCAGCCCTCCGGTCAAAGACCAGCGCCCTGAGACTAGCCCTACTTGCGTGCGTTCCAGTTCAACAGGAACTTGTCTAACTTTGTCTTGAATCCCTGGAGGGTGTTTTCTCCTATGACAGACTCCGGAAGAGCGTTCCAGTTTTCTACCACTCTCTGGGTGAAGAAGAACTTCATTACGTTCGTACGGAATCTATCCCCTTTCAACTTTAGAGAGTTCCCTCTCATTTTCCCTTCCTTGGAGAGGGTGAATAACCTGTCTTTATCTACTACCGTATTTTCACGCATATAACGTGCGCATTATACATGATTTTTACAAACTGTGCATAACCTTGCGCGTTATACGCATGAGCGCATTTTACAACGTTTTTTTCACATAGTTCCCCCCCCCCCCGACGTCCAATTCACCCCGCAGGACCGCTCGCACCACCACAGCCTCCCCACCCTCCCCCTCATCATGGAGAAGCTCCTACCGTTCTCCTGCTGCTTCCTCTGCCGGCGGTCCCGGCCCTTCTGTGAGCCCTGCGTCTGCGCTGCTTCCTCTTCCGGCGGTCCCACCCTTTCTCTGATGTCAGAAAAAGGGCGGGACTGCCGGAAGAGGAAGCAGCGCAGACGCAGGGCTCACAGAAGGGCCGGGACCGCCGGCAGAGGAAGCAGCAGGAGAACGGTAGGAGCTTCTCCATGATGGGAGGCGGGAGGCTGTGGGGGTGCGAGTGGTCCTTCGGGGTGGGGGTGCGAGCGGTCCTGCGGGGGGGGAATGAATCAGATGTCGGGGGGGGTGCAAGCGGTCCTGCGGGGTGAATCGGACGTTGGGGGGGCATCAGGCTTTCAGGGTGCGGACAGGACTTCAAGGGGGAGAGGAGAGTCGGGGCGGGCCAGAGGAGAGTTGGGGCAGCCAGAGGAGAGTCGGGGCAGGCGAAAGGAGAGTCGGGCTGGCCAGAGGAGAGTCGGGGCGGGCGAAAGGAGAGTCGGGCAGCGACGGGAGAGTCGGGGCGGCATGCGCGGTATACAGGTGTGCGCAGTATATAAAAATTTCTTTACATAAATTAGTTTCCCGTGCGCTATACCCGTGCGCGCATTTTACATGGGTGCACGGTATATGAGTGAAAATACGGTAAGTCTATTCCCTTCAGTACCTTGAATGTTTCGATCATGTCCCCTCTCAATCTCCTCTTTTCGAGGGAGAAGAGGCCCAATTTCTCTAATCTCTCGCTGTACGACAACTCCTCCAGCCCCTTAACCATTTTAGTCGCTCTTCTCTGGACCCTTTCGAGTAGTACCGTGTCTTTCTTCATGTACGGCGACCAGTGCTGGACGCAGTACTCCAGGTGAGGGCGCACCATGGTCCGGTACAGCGGCATGACAACCCTCTCTGACCTGTTCGTGATCCCTTTATCATTCCTAGCATTCTGTTCACCCTGTTTGCCGCCGCCGCACATTGCGTGGACGGCTTCATCGACTTGTTGATCAGAACTCCCAAGTCTCTTTCCTGGGAGGTCTCTCCAAGTACCGCCCCGGACATCCTGTATTCGTGCATGAGATTTTTGCTACCGAGATGCATCACTTTACATTTATCCACATTGAACCTCATTGTAGATGCTTATTTGTGAACTTTTTCCTTAGAAGCTGCTTTGGTTTTCTCTGCAGTATTGTATTATCTATAACATTGAAGGGTTGTTTTAGATTGCACTTTTATCACTTGTATTAGGATCATGTGAAATGGTTAATTGTAAGATCTTTGTCTATTATGCATGTCTGTTATATGGAAACTGCTGAGATTCCAGGCAGAATATACATTTTTAAATTAAATAAATAAATACTGTTTCCCTCATTTCCCGCCAAAAATCACACACAGAACCAGGTTTGTGCAAGCCTTCTTTCCAAAGCGTTCCCACTGCCACAGTTTAGAAAAATAGATTTTATTTCTGAAGAATTGCATAGACAGAACAAAGCATTAAATACAGGATTCCCACAATGTGCTGAGAGAGAAAATGGAGAGTTATGTCTCTGACTCTTTGCATGATTGGCGTTGAGGGGGAACCAGGTCTGGAGGATATCGCAGCCCACACCCATTTAGCATTTCTTAGCTGGGCTCGGTGCACTTAAGGTACAGCTGCCAATTGGATCCAGATTCACCTTGATCCTGCCCTGGGTTAACCCCAGTGCATCATGGGATGTGTAGCTTTGCTTTTCGTAGGGAATGCATTGGGGGACATCAGAAATACAAGGGCCTTCATGCAATGGGTAAGCCAGGGACTGGATCTGTCCTGACCTGCGAATCTGGATCCAGTTGGCACCCTTATGCTCAGAGGAGTGATCGTTTGTGGAAGGGGAGTGTCAGCTCATTGTGGTGGGAGAGAATGGTCAGGGTTTGCATACTTATCAGAGGTTCAGTAGGAAGTGGTGCTGGAGATTCTGAACGTTTAGGGCAGGGATCTCAAAGTCCCTCCTTGAGGGCCGCAATCCAGGCGGGTTTTCAGGATTTCCCTAATGAATATGTATTGAAAGCAATGCCTGCACATAGATCTCATGCATATTCATTGGGGAAATCCTGAAAACCCGACTGGATTGCGGCCCTCAAGGAGGGATTTTGAGACCCCTGGTTTAAGAGGTACAGGTTGGAAGGGCTATCAGGGTGTGTTTGGGGTGTGTGAGAGGGAGGGAAGGTGTGTTTAGGGCAGGGATCTTCAAAGTCCCTCCTTGAGGGCTGCAATCCAGTCGGGTTTTCAGGATTTCCCTAATGAACATGCATTGAAAGCAGTGCATGCACATAGATCTCATGCATATTCATTGGGGAAATCCTGAAAACCCGACTGAATTGCGGCCCTCAAAGAGGGACTTTGAAGACCCCCTGGTTTAGGGGGATTCCTTCTTTGAAGGTGTTGGAAGGAATGCAAGGGAGGGGATGGATGGAAAGGGGAGTCAGGTGTGGGGTATTGGAAGTGTCCCCCAAATTATGTTCTTGCCCTATCCTGTAAACACAAGTCACTTCCAACGTTACCATCATCAGAAAATTACCATCCAGACTTAATACTTAAGAAAGTAGTGATGGGCAGGAAAACATTTCCTTGGGGCGAGTTAAAGCATCTTGGGTGACAGACACTCTCAAACTTAGATCATTAGAGGGTTTCAGTACAGGAGTGGCAAGTCTATCCGGGAGTGCAGAAAAAAAAGTCTTACACAGTCTAGAGAAAAAAGTCAAGAAAGCTGGGGGGTCCCCAGGCTGTACCCATCCACACCGAGGCCCCAGAAATGTCCAGCATATGTTCAGTGTACTCTTGAGTGTGCGTGTGGGGGAGAAGAAGACCGTCCTATGTCAAGGTGCCTCGCAAGAGTCTTTCCAGTCCATCCTGATGGCAGGCTGACGCCCTCTCCACGGCCTCCCAGGACAGGCTGCCAACTTCTCCACATTCTGGCAGGACCTCTAATTTAAGGTTACCATATGTCCAGATTTACCAGGACATGGCCTCACTTTAGACTTTTAGAGGACTGTCAGGTCCGACTCGGGTGTTTGGACGGATTTTGAAAACCCAGCAGTATGGCCGGGTGTCGGAGAGCCACGGCTCTGCATCTGGAGGGTCTCCACGCATGTGCGCATGCTTCTGATGTCATTGCATTGTGTCCGTGCATGCTCGGAAACCCTCCAGATGCGGCCCTGAGCTCAGGGAAGGAGAGGAGACTAGGTTTGTCGGGGGATGGGGGCCACACATCCTCTTTTTTACTTAAACAAATATGGTAACCCTGCTTCTGTTCCTTGTCACCAGATGAGAGAACTGATGTGCCCCTCCCCCCCCACGCATTGTAATGGGCTTAGTAATAGAGTGGCCGGGTGGATTTGGACAGATTATCCCAGGGTCTGGGTAGGGCTGAGCCGGATAAACCATGGACCAGCTGACCCTGTAGCCGAAGCGGTGACAAGACAATGGATGGCTTGAAAGCTGAGGAATACAACATGGATTGTTCTCGTGTCCTGTGCTCTTCGTGGGGGTGGGTAGCGCCCCTATGTCTCATCAACATCATGGCGGGAGTGGCTTGGCTCACCCATCTCGACTTGTTCTGTTGAGAGAAACAAAGTGAAACAGGATAGAAATAGCAGTTAGCATAGCTAGGTTTAAGAAAGGTTTGGACAAGTTCCTGGAGGAAAAGTCCATAGTCTGCTATTGAGACAGATATGGGGGAAGCCAGTATCTGTCTCAATAGCAGACTATGGACTTTTCCTCCAGGAACTCTGGGATCGGTAACATGGAATGCTGCTACTATTTGGGTTTCTATCAGGTTCTTGTGACTTGAATTGGCCACTGTTGGAAACAGAAGACTAGGCTAGATGGATCATTGGTCTGACCCAGTATGGCTGTTCTTATGAGGTCCAGCAGGGTATCATCCACTTGAACCTAGAGATTGTCAAAATGCCTCAGTTCAAGAAGATGTTCCTTCCCATGCTGAGCTCAATTTTCCAAGTGTTATCCCCATTTGACCTCGCAGAACATTTGACCTCGCAGAACACTCTCAAAACTATAGGCCTATTAAATTAGGTAGGGATTTCAGAGACGACATGACATGGCATTGACCATAAATTTAACCCTCCATCTTGGCATGAACTCTCCAACACCCCCCATTAACCACCACCTCCCACATGGTTGCAACTAGGGGAGTTCACCTCCATTATCTCTACAAATGGATGTTAAACCATCTTTTCAAAAGACTCCAGACCTGGAAATGTTATATTATTGGCAGTATAAGATGTCTCTTTTCTATCAAAAGGGTGGCCAACTGTCTTCTAGTTAGAGGGGCAATCCCTCAGTTTAGTTTGAAATGCAGTGCATTTTGTGGGATTACTTCTCAATGGGTTATTGGCTGGAGCTTTTGAAAGTTGGCCAACATCAATCGCTGTACAAAGACCAGACCTAGAATCGCCAAAAGACCCTCAATGGCGGCCCTTTGTTTGAAGTGAAAATATGGGCCTTTCCTCAGCTCACCTCCTTTAAATTTCACCCCAAGCTATTTCTAGGGGAAACAATAACCACCAAAGTATCCCTCACTGAAGTGTAAGGCAGTCACTGAAAGAGGCTCCGAGCACCTTGCTAAGGTCATCAACCAACTCCATGATATCCAGACAGGACGAATGTCAGGCATCCCTCCCAGATTGTCTAAACAAAAGCATGGGAGCAGGCAACTACAGTCCCAGAATGCAACAGGTAAAGCCCATCTCAGCCTCTTTCCCCTGAAGACCTGGAACTGGTTGGTGGGCCATACATTCCTCATGCAAACCTTCCTTGATCACATGCCCATCCTAGGCTTTACCCCTCCCTCCTCTAATGCTGAGAATCCTCTGTGCCCATACCAAGTAGGGATCTGCATTTATTGGAAATTACAGGGGGAAAAAAAGGAAGTGTCATGACTTTCCCATTGCCTATGGTGCTTAGTAATGAACAATATTTGATCAATAAGGTGAACTTTTGACAAGGCTGCTGCTGAAATGGGAGAAAAAACCCATTCAAAATTTCTCAACTGCTCCTGGGATTTAACCTACCTGAAGCCACATACTCTTCTGTAGAGTCAGGTTCATCTCCCAGTTCAACACCCCAATTCTCTAGGCCAGGGGTAGGCAATTCCGGTCCACGAGAGCCGGAGCCAGGTCAGGTTTTCAGGATATCCACAATGAATATGTACAAAATGGATTTGCATGCACTGCCTCCTTGAGATGCAAATCTATCTCATACATATTTATTGTGGATATCCTGAAAACTTGACCTGGCTCCAGCTCTCGAGGACCGGAATTGCCTACCCCTGCTCTAGGCTGAGAATGCTGAGGAACCACCATGCACAGCCTTTGTATGAAAGAGAGCCTCAGCTTTCACTCAATAGTGACTTCTAGTGGCCACTTGCGGAAGATGCTGTGCTTTGCAGCACCTGGTCTCAGTATTTGATGTTAATTTTGAGTCTGCCCTCTGGGTCTCTGAGACTAGAAAACAAGTTCCTAAATCTTCTTTGGTCACTCACAGCCACAGGGCTTTGTCGCCCTTCTCTGGACTGTCACGTCCTCATATGGTCTTTAGTGATGTACTTTTAAGTTTTGATTTCCTCCCCACCCTCTACATCAGTGGTCTCAAACTCACGGCCCGCCAGGTACTATTTTGAGGCCCTCGGTATGTTTATCATAATCACCAAAGTAAAATAAAACAGTTTTTTGATCATGTCTCTTTAGCTATAAATTACAATATTATTATTAAGACTTAGCCAAAAGGAAAGATTTATAAACTATAGAGTTTTACCTCATGCAAAATTGTCATTTCTTTAATAAGACATTAACTATCTTTTTCTGAGGCCCTCCAAGTACCTACAAATCCAAAATGTGGCCCTGCAAAGGGTTTGAGTTTGAGACTATTGCTCTACATAGATCAACTATAGTGAAGAAGAAAGAGGAGTGGGGAGCTGCAAAAAAAAAAAAAAAAAAAAAGAGGGAGAAGAGGTAAATGGAAAAAGGAAGCAGCCTAAGAAGCGGAATCAAAGAAAAGTATTGGAGGGCTACCAAGAGATGGAAGGAGAAAAGAAGGAAGGGAGGGAGGAAATTAGAGAGACAGAGTAGGAAAGACCGAAGGGATATAGAGAGGACATGGAAAGAGTGCAGGAGCAGAAGAGACAAGCATGAGGGAAAAGGTGGAGAGAGCGAGGTGAGGATGGAGAGAAGGGGAAAAAGACATGATAAGTGGGGAGAAAGATGGAGGAAAAAAAAGGAAATCAGCAAGAAATGGAGGGGCAGCGAGAGAAGGAGAAAAACCCGGGAGAATAGAGAGCTGGGGGAAGGAGACTGATTCTGTGCTCTTCTCTCCCTGGGACTCTCTCTCTTCCTTGCTTTTTGAACTCTGTGGGCTGCTGCAGCAGTGCAAGGGAGATCATTGAGCTTTTTCGCAGCGCAAATATTTAAAGAAGGTGGAGGGAATATTAATTAAACAAGGGAGGAGGCCACCTTGCAAACATTGCCCAGCACAGGAAACAGAAGAGACAGGACTCAGCAGTTTCCAGAGAGAGACCACTCAGAGAGCTGTTGAGCCTTCACCCAGCCATCCCCTGTCCTGGAGATACACAGGGGACTCCAGTTCCCAGCATTCTCTGTCTCTCACCCCTCCCCAGCACCTTCCCTGTCTTGGGGATACACAGGGGACTCCAGTTCCCGGGATTCTCGGTCCCTCACCCCTCCCCAGCACCATCCCTGTCCTGGGGATACACAATGGACTCCAGTTCCCAGCATTCTCTGTCTCTCACCCCTCCCCAGCACCTTCCCTGTCTTGGGGATACACAGGGGACTCCAGTTCCCGGGATTCTCGGTCCCTCACCCCTCCCCAGCACCATCCCTGTCCTGGGGATACACAGTGGACTCCAGTTCCCAGCATTCTCTGTCTCTCACCTCTCCCCAGCACCATCCCTATCCTGGGTATACACAGGGGATTCCAGTTCCCAGCACTCTGGGTCCCTCCCCAGCACCGTCCCTATCCTGGGGATATACAGGGGACTCCAATTCCAGCACTGAAAGTTCCTCATGTAATGGCAGATTTTTGGCATGTTCTCACCTTTGCTTCCTCTCCCAGCTCCATCGGATTCTGTCCAGCTCCAGACCCGATGCTTGAGCCAGACAGCTGTGATAGGCGGCTGAGGTCCCAGAGAGATTTGCTTGGTCTTGCTCCTGCCGTCTTGGCAGCGGACAGACGCCTTCTCTGAACGTTCTTCAGAATGTCGCTGAGCGCACTGTGCGCATCCTGCCCTCTCTGCAGCCTCTCCGCTGGGCCTTCGAAAGTCTGGCAGGCTGAGAGCCGGTGTCGGATAGAGTGATCCGGCAGATCCACCCTCTCTCTGGAGTGAGGCACATTGTCCCGGGGCTCAGCAGAAACTCCCCGAAGCTCCAGGCAGGCGGCTTCAGGCGGGGCCACTGTCCGACGTTCAGCAATTTTGTGGACTCTCCTGGGTAACTCGGCGCCCACCAGCGGGACGACATAAGGGATGGGTGGGGGGTTAATGTCAGCAGGCTCAGCCACAATGAATTTAGGCAGTGGGTCAATGCCATTGAAACAGGGCTGTGGAAGTGCCACAGGTGCCTTTGGAGGAGGGTCCAGGGGTGTTGTCTCATTGGGTATTGGTGGTGGTGGTGGTGGTGAGGAAGGTCTCCACCGCTTACTCCCCGTAACAGAGTCGCTGAGGCGTGGCAGGGGTCTCGAGGCAGCGAAGAGGGTGCGGAACTCTTTGTCAAATGAGTCTGTAATCTCCCCGGTCAGGACAGTCACCAGGTTCCGATCCAAGCGGCCGTCGCTCCATGTAAAGCTGGAAAGGAAGTGCAAGGTGGGGGGAAGGGCAGGAAAACACAAGCAAGAGAGTGGCTCTGTGAACAATGAATGCTCATGCAGATTTCCATTAAGTCAATAGCCCCTATATTTTGGGTTATTACCCCTGCTTTCCTTCTTCTGCCCCCTCCCCCTTCAGCAGTTCCTGTATTTCTGGCTATTGCCCCTGCTTTCCCCTCCTGCCCCTCTCTCTCCCCTCAGCAGTTCCTCTATCTCTGGTTATTGCCCCCCCTCCCCTCCCCCCCAGAAGTTCCTGTATCTCTGGTTATTGCCCCTGTTTTTCCCCTCCTGCCCCTCTCTCTCCCCTCAGCAGTTCCTCTATCTCTGCTTATTGTCCCTGGTTTCCCTCTCTTTCCTCCCCTATGTGACATATATGTCAGGCTCTGTACAGGAAAATCCGGACTAGCTCAAAGCGCTTCACAGACGGATTCTCTAGGTAATCAACCAAGACCATACTGGAAACACCCAAGGAGAGCGCCCCCAAAAGGCCTGTGTTTTAAAAAGATTTCAGAATTTTATTTTTCTGTGGAGCCTAGTCGATCTCTGACCAACTTCCTTTGTGCTCATAGGCGGGCGATGAGCAGGGCCAGCACCACGCCGGCCCCCAGCACCATCCCATAGCTGCCTCGCTGCTGGACTGGGGCCACTCTGTTACAAAAGTCCTTCTGACAGCACTTATACTTTGTCTTGTAGCTGGCTGCCAGGTACTTCACTTGCTGTTCCCGCCCACACCATTCTTGTGCCACGCAGCCCTTCAATTTGAGGAGCTCGACACCCGCGGATGTTCCCACAGCCGTGAAGCAGGCCTGGTCAGGCTTGCACGTCATCTTCAGGTTGGGGCAGAAGTCTTCCAGTGTGGTTTCACAGTAATAACACTGTTTCTGTGCCGAGGCATGAATGAGCAGGAGGACCAGCAAGGCCTGGAGTCTCATGGTCAGCACCACACCACACTCCCCACATCAGTCCCTTGAGTCCTATCCGTATGTGCCAGGCCTGCCAGTATAGATGGAACCGTAACCTATGGTCCCTCAACCTTGACCTCTGGCACATGGCAGGGGGGAGGGGGGAAGTGATGACATTGTTCTGCCTAAGAGGTGACATCACAGTGGCTCAGTGCAGAGGAGCAAATCACTGGCAGCTTCCCTAGAGTAGATCTCGCTCCCAGCCCTAAGCTTGTGGGGGTGGTGTCAGAGCTGTTTGGAAGCAGAGACCCCCCCCTTTTCCTACTATGCATCTTGGATTGGAATTTTGGAGAGGGGTAAGCTCCGGTGCTGGTCCAACTCTGGGTGTGAAGATGGCGGAGTCATTTTAACTCCCTGTGCCAAAGCTCTAACCTCTGGCTCGGGCTCTCTGTGTGTGACGCTGGAGGGAGAATCTCAGCGGTGTGGGCATCGTTGAAAGGACCTTGGGAGCCCTGGTGAACTACAGGGTGGCCCCGAGTCCCCTGATGCACCTTATAGCAGGGTCTCCTGTAGTCTTACCTGTATGTGCCGGTGATGACTGTTTCCCCATCCAGCAGAAGGAACTTCTCTTTCAGGGCACCCGTCACTTGCTTCAGGTGTCTGGTGTGGAAAACACAGCCTGTCAGAACTCTGACCCGCATGTTCTGAGCCAAAGAAAAAGAAAGGAAATAGCGACTTATAGCAGAGGGTGGGGGGCCATTCAGATCCAGCCTGGACTGTTCTGTTGAGGTGGGGGGGGGGGAATGTATTTCCTCCTGAACAGTTCCCACTTTATTCCCCAACTTTGTCACTGAAACACAGGCTTCCCCTTCCCCCCACCTCTGACTCTGGGAGCCTTAGGGTTAAGGGAAGAGAGATGATGTGCTGACCTCCTGATGAGAACCAGCAGGTTGGCATTGTGTGGCACTAATGGACTAATGTGATTACTTTCACATGATGCATGTCCCTTGCCTATAACTCCCCTCCACACAGAATGTCACTCCTCTCCCCAGCTGACTGCTCCTGAAATAATGGGATTCTAAATAGAGAATGACACGGTGACAAAATTCATCACCGTCCCCGTGGATATCCAAGGGACATAAAGTGTAGTTACTTATCTGTAACATAGGTTCTCCGTGGACAGCAGGATAGTCAACCACATATGGGTGTTGTCCCAACAGCTCCCAATTTGCGGATAAGCTCTTCAATAGCTTAGAGAGATTTTTTTTTTCTCTCTCTCTCTGAGCACGTGCAGTGCCCGGGTCCCACTGGGCATGCCTGAGCCCTACCCATTTCCCCCTGCTTCCCCCTAATCCCCAGGATGTTCCTAGCTGTGGCCGGGTCGGCCGTATGGGGAGGCGGGTGGGTTGTGTGGCTGACTATCCTGCTGTCCACGGAGAACCTACGTTACAGGTAAGTAACTATACTTTCTCCTAGGACAAGCAGGATGAGTCAGCCACATATGGGTAACTCCCTAGCCGAGGGATGTACCGACTGGACCTGTGCCTTAGCGATCTGTGCATCCCTCGCCTGGCTGTGGAGGCCGAGCCGGGCAGGGTAATCAGGCGAAGCAGGTGAAGTTGTGGAAACAAGGTTTTTGATAAAGTGCTGTGTTAACTGAGCAATGACGGAGGTAATCAGTGGAGTGCCGCAGGGCTCGGTCATGGGCAAAAGCACAACAGACATAAATTCAATGTCCGACAACATGATGCACGACCTACTCCTACTGGAGCGCTGGTCTAGGTCCTGGCAACTCACCTTCAATGCCAAAAAATGCAAAGTCATGCACCTGGGCAGCCAAAATCCATGCAAGACTTACACCCTTAATGGCGAGATCCTAACAAGAACTGAAGCAGAACGAGACTTAGGGGTGAAAGTCAGTGAGAACATGAAGACTGCCAATCAAGTGAAGCAAGCTTCATCCAAGGCAAGGCAAATCATAGGTTGCATACGCAGGAGTTTCGTCAGCCGTAAGCCTGAAGTCATTATGCCATTGTATAGATCCATGGTGAGGCCTTACCTGGAATACTGTGTGCAATTCTGGAGGCCGCATTACCGTAAGGATGTGCTGAGACTGGAGTCGGTCCAGAGAATGGCCACCCGGATGGTCTCGGGACTCAAGGATCTCCCGTATGAGGAACGGCTGGATAAGTTGCAGCTGTACTCACTCGAGGAAGGCAGAGAGAGGGGTGACATGATCGAGACATTCAAGTATCTCACGGGCCGCATTGAGGTGGAAGAAGATATCTTCTTTTTCAAGGGTCCCGTGGCAACAAGGGGGCATCCGTGGAAAATCAGGGGCGGGAAACTGCGAGGCAACACCAGGAATTCTTTTTCACTGAAAGGGTGGTTGATCGCTGGAATAGTCTTCCACTTCAGGTTATTGAGGCCAGCAGCGTGCCTGATTTTAAGGCCAAATGGGATAGACAAGTGGGATCTATTCACAGAGAAAGGTAGGGGAGGGTCATTGAGGTGGGCAGACTAGATGGGCCGTGGCCTTTATCTGCCGTCTATTTCTATGTTAATACTCACAGAACAGTGAAACTGGTCAATGACAATCAATGAACAGTGAGAAACCAACTGGTCAACAGTGACAATTCGTACTTGCATGTGAGAATTCATACTTGCCTATTCCACATTCAGTCTAGACAGGAGTGCTGGAAGACCTACTTAATCAATATCTATAACACCCTACTTGATCAGTGTTTGTCGATGTTTATAACACTCTACTTGGTCAGTGTTTGTCACGGCTGTGCTAGTGGTTGCTGTCCCTCCCGGGAGGGAAGAGCCACTTCCAAGACTGCTTGGCCGAATGCATTTGGAGCGTGGAATGCTATGTCGAGGCAGTAATGCTTGGTGAAGGTGTGCATGGAGGACCAAGTGGCTGCAACGCAGATGCCCCCTATTGGTGTGTGGTGCAGATGAGCCATTGTGGTGGCTATGGCTCTGCGCTGGTGGACGTGGGCTCCCACCTGCGGTTGACGCTGCGCTCTTCTATAGGTGAAGGGGATGCACTTGGATATCCAGCGCGAGAGCCTGCGTTTCGTGGCAGGCAGTCCTGGTCTGTTTTGGTCGTAGGAGACGAATAATTGAGGCTTGTCTGGTCTGTTGCTTAGTCAGGGCCCGCACACAGTCCAGGATGTGTCGCTGAGGTGGTTGTGTGCCTCCCTGTGGGGGGATGTAGAGTGCCGGGAGGCACGCAGAAGCCACCTTCGGCAAGAATCGGGGATGTGTTCTGGGTACCACCCTGTTCTCATGGAGGAGTGTGTCGGGGGGGGTGATGGACCAGGGCCTGGACCTCGCCGATACCTCTGGCCGACGCGATGGAGGTCAGGGTTTTCCCGGCCAGGAATACAAGATCTGCCTCCCTCAAAGGTTTGAAGGGGTCGAGGTGAGCTGATGCTGCACCAAGTTGAGGTCCCATCCGGGCTGTGGTGGTCTGACCGGTGGGTGCAGATTGGATAGTCCCTTCATGAAATTTTGTGATTACTGGATGCCTCGACACTGGTTTGTTGTCTAGGCCAGTGTGGTATGCCGCGATTGCACTTAGGTGGACCTTGATGGAAATGGGTTTTAGGTCCCACTGAGAGAAGCTCAGTATGTACTGCAGGATGTCTGGTATGGGGCAGTTGTAGGGGTCTTGCTGCATGTCTGTGCACCGGTAGCGGAACCTTCTCCATTTCAACCCATAGCATTTTCTGGTTGAAGGTCTTCTGGCTGCCATAAGAGTGTGCGCCACGTCTTGTGGTAGGTTCATCCTCTCATCATCCATGCGGTCAGGGCTAAGGAACGCTGGTCGTGGTGGAGGGTAAGGTTCCCGCATTGTGTTATGAGAACTGCACTGATCGGGAGGGGGAGAGGTGGGTGAACCGCTATCCCTTGCAGGAACAGGAACCATGGTTGCTGGGGCCCGAACAGGGCAATCATGATCACCTGTTGCTCTGTCCTGAAGGATCTTCTGCAGGACTTAGGGTATGGCGGGTAGGCGTATAAGAGTCCGTGGTTCCAACTCACAGACAGACCGTCGGGGCTGAGACGGCAATGGGTTGATCTCTTTGCGCAGAAGGTCGAGTATTTTGAGTTCAGTTCGGTTGCAAACAGGTTGATGCTCGGTGTGCCCCAGATGCTGAAGATCTTCTTCGTCGCCGCTGGGTTGAGACACCACTCATCGGGATCCAGCTGGTGGCTGAGGCTTTCTGCCAGGTCGTTCTGCTCCCCCGGGAGGTAAGTTGCCTGGATGGGGCATTGAATGGAGTTGGTGAACTCCCGCATGCAGCAAGCTTCCTTGCATAGCGAGGCTGACCCTGTCCCTCCCTGCTTGTTGATATAGTACATGGCCACCTGGTTTTCTGTTTGGGTGAGGACTGCCCTGCCTGTCACCCATTGTTTGAAAGTTTCGAGGGTATTCCCTATGGCCCTGAGCTCCAGTAGGTAGATATGGAGTGAGGATGCCTGGGCCGACCATATGTCCTCTGTGTGAAGATGGAGAAGGTGTGTCCCCCCTCCATATTTGGAGGCATCCATGGTGGCCACCAGCTGGTGAGGTGGTGGTCTGGTTTCCCTTTCGCTAAGTTATCTCGGGCCCTTCACCAGTGAAGCGTCTTGTGTATGGGTTGGCGAATGGGTATCTGGGTGGTCAGAGGTTGGGTATACTGGTCCCAGTGACGTCTGAGGTGCCCTTTCTGGGATCTCATATGTAGTCTGGTGTGCTGGACAACAAAGACCGCAGCCGAGACACAGGAGGGAGCGTGCTGACGATGAGCTGCTGGCAGGGATGCACTGGGCCAGGGATGTCATGGCGTCGATCTGGTAGTCCCGTAGGACAGCCTTGGTCTGTGTGGTGTCGATGACTGCCCTGATGAACGATATCCCCTGGGTGGGTATGAGGTGGGATTTCATGTAGTTGATGAGGAACCCCAGTTCTTGGAGGAGGGTTATGGTGGTTGTCAGGTCTGCCAGCTGTCGAGATAAGATAGGACGCACACCCCTTGAAAGCGAGGATGTGCCACTGCCACGCACTTTGTGAACACTCTTGGAGCCGTTGAGAGTCCAAGGAGTAGGACCTTGTACTGGAGGCGTCTGTCTTGGCTTTAGAAGCGACGATGCCTCCTGTGGGCTGGGTGCATGGGCACATGAGTGTATGCATCATGTAAGTCCAGGGATACTAGTCAATACTCGGGCTGTAATAGGGGCAAGACTGTACCTAGAGAGTGCATCTGGACCTTGTGTATGCACCTGTTGAGCTTGCAGAGATCCAGGATCGAGCGCCTTGTCCATGAGGACGCAGGTGTTCCTGGAGTAAAAACTTCTTGCTGATCTCCTCTGTTCGGCACCGCCTCTATTGATTCTGCTGAAGCAGGTCCTCTCCTTGCTGCAGGAAAATTGGGTCGTCAGATGGAGGGTGCCCCGCCCACACGGGGGGGTGGGGGCGGGAGTGGAGACGAATTCGGAATCCCTGCTTGATGATGCTGAGGGCCCACTGGTCGATGGTGATCCTGGGCCAAGCCTTCGCAGACAATCTGATCCTGCTGGGCCGGAGGGTAGTCAAAGTTCTGTTTTTGTTTTGGGAAGAGAGCTGCCCTTGGATGCCCCTGCCCCTCGGGTGGTGCTTGTTTGCGTAGCAGTTATGTTACTGTTGCGAGCGCTGGGGCACAGACTGCTGCCAGTGTGGACTGGCTCAGTTGTGAGCTGGAGTCTCTATTTTATTTTATTTATTTATTTCCTCTCACTGGCCTCCTGATAAAGCCGCATCTGGAACTGGAGCGCAGCAATTCGTGCGCTCAGCATTGCGCCCTCGAAGATCTTTTTCCCCGTGGAATCCAGGGTTTTTCAGGTCCTTCCCTGAAGGGGCATTAGAGGGGGGGGGTCATGCTGTCCTGTTTCTCTTAAGAGCCAAGGCTACCGCAATGTCCATGTATGGCTGCTGTGGGTTGTCGAATACCCGGGCCGGAAAGATCTGGTACTTCAGTTCCAGTCTCCTTGATGTTGGTTGCCCTGAAGAGGGAGTCAGCCAAATCTCGTCTCTGCAGTCCAGAAGGTTCTTGTGGACTGGAATCGCCACCGCCTGCGTGAAGTACTGGTATTGGTAGTTCAGGCATTGTAGTACTCTGTCTTGGGTACTTGTGGTCCACCCCCTGGATCTTGAGAAAGGCTGCAAGTTTCTGGAGGAACTTGAAGTGAGTCCTCGTTTGTTGGGGGGGGGTTTGGTTTTTTTTTTTTAAATAGTTATTTATTTATTTTTGTGGGTGGTGACTCGGGGCGTGGCTGGAGGCTGGTGTGTTGCTTGTTCCTCCGTTGCTTGGGTGCATGGCATGCCGCTGGAAAGCGCCATGTTGTTGTGCGTGGCTCCCTCTAAAGTGGGGCATTGGGGGGAGTATTGCCCGCTGAGAGAGGAGTGGGTCAGCAGGAGGATTAACTGTTGCTGCTGGTCCCACCCCTGGTGGTTCGCAGGTTCATGTGCTGCTCCACTTGACTGGTTGGGTGGCTCCATGTACCCCACATTCTCTGTCCTTCTTGAGAGGGGGGGAGAGCCTGCAGAGAGGGGGCAGGATGCACCCCTTCATCTGTGCCAGTGCTCCTGGCTTCGTTTCCCACTGTGCCTGGAGGCAGAGATAGAGGAGTGATGATGCCTCCTGTGTGGGCTTCTCCTGCTGTACTGCCTATTGTATATTAAACTGTACAGCGCTGCATATGCCTTTCAATGCTATAGAAATCATAAATAGTAGCAGAGTCCTCCTGCTAGCTGTGAGCTGTGGAAGTGCAGTGAACACCTCTTTAGGCTGAGGAGTTTCAAAACCCCACCTTTGGGGAGGCGTGGTCTGACATGCTGATGATATCAGCACCATGCTTTGTGAAGATATCCCCGGGACTGACCCTGTTGCCAGGAATGAAGGAAAAACCTGTGTTGCAATTGGTTGCCAGCGGTTTCCATCATGGCTGGTTGCTGAGGCCCTGCCCAGCTATGAAAAGCTAATGTGAAAGGCAGACTCCTAGTTCCCGACATGAGGGGGGAGGGGGTGTGTGGGATAGGTCTGAACTGCAGACTTTGTAGGACCCCAAGAGGGAAAGAAGTATCGAGTTTATTTATTTATTTATTTTTCAGCATGTGGGGAGATTGTAGGGAGGAGGGGCAACCCCTGCCCTGTACAAGCTGAACTCTGGGGCAGCATGTCTCCTGCTGGTGGGAGAGGTTTGCAGGTCCCCCCTAGGGAAAGAACCATGGGAGTTTCTTTCTCCTTAAATTCAGATTGGGAGGAGGGTGGGGCAGAGCCCTCAGGGCTGCAAAAGATTATCAGAGGTTTTCCCCAAAACAAGCAGATAGGACTTACCTTTGGGGCTGGAGGGGGAACCCCGATCGGCTCCCTGCAGAGGCTGGCTGTACACGGCACCATGTAGGGACTCATCTCTCAGTCTGGAGGGCGAAAACACCGATCTGCTACTTGCAGAGGCTGGCTTTACGCGGCAGCATGCAAGGACTCCGGGAGAGATCTCTCGGTCTGGTGAGACTCCTATCGGCTGCCCTGCAGGGGCTTGTTGTACGCAGCAGCATGCAGGGACTCCAGGAGAGATTTCTCTGCTGGGCCGAGTGCAGGCGGGGGGATTAACTGAGCCAGGGCATCCGCTGTAGCTTGTGGATCCCCCGCTGCTGCATTCCGATGAGGATGGCTGCTGGAGGAAGATTCTCGGGCCTCACTTCTCTTCATGAAGTCTCTTAGTGCCCTCTTCCTTAGCTTGCGTGCACGTGGTGACATGTGCGCACAATGCAAGCAACATGGAAACCTTGAGCGCCGGATCCAATCAGTGGGTGCACAATTCATGAGGATCCAGTGTATTCATCCTTCTCCTGCATCCCAGTCATTTCTTTAGATGATTCAGGCATCTTCAAGGTGATGAGTAGAAAGTTGTAATGGAGAGCTGTAGAAAATCCGACTGATGGGAACGGGCGGAAACTAATGACTGGGGATTAGGGGGAAGCAGGGGGAAATGGGTAGGGCTCGGGTATGCCAAGTGGGGCCCGGGCACTGCACGTGCTCAGAGGAAAAAAAAAAAAATCTCTCTGAGCTATTGGAGAGCTTATCCGCAAATTGGGAGCTGTTGGGACAACACCCATATGTGGCTGACTCATCCTGCTTGTCCTAGGAGAATCCCATGTCATTTTTTAGTGTCTATTTCAACCTCAGGTTGTTCTACTCCAGCATTCTTCAAAGCAAAGCTGGAGGGTCATTGGTTGTGGCCATTCATACTCTGATTCTTCCCTCTCTTCTTAAAGAATAACATGAAGATAGTTTCCCGAGGTTAACCGCGGGGACGGAAACGGTGATGAATTTTGTCACCGTGTCATTTTCTAATTCTAAATAAAGGGCTCAGCTCTTTCCTGCCCTGAAGCACTCTGTGATATTCCAGTACTAAGACCCTCACACACAGCTCTCTCAGTGCACCTCACTCCTGCCCTGCAATACCCCCCTGATATGCCAGTACTGAGACCCTCACACACAGCTCTGCCAATGCACCTCACTCCTGCCCTCAGCACCCTCTGCTATTCCAGTACTGAGACCCTCACACATAGCTCTGCCAATGCACCTTACTCCTGCCCTGAAGTAATCTCTGATATTCCAGTACTGAGACCCTCACACACAGCTTTCTCAGTGCACCTCACTCCTGCCCTGCAAAACCCCCAGCCACATTTCTTTGGTACTTTCAGCATCCCATGCTGTGCTAAAGTGATAAGTTGTTGGATGTGTGGTCCTCTGACCTACCTCAGTGAATCGGAGGTTTACCCCTGTGGTCTCCACCATGCTGAGGAAGGAAGAGAGGTGTTGTGTGCTGAGCAGCAAGTAGACGGGGATCATTTTTCTTGAGGCTGCATCATGCATATCCATGAAGATGTCTGGGTCCGTGAACACATCCATGACAACAGCGATCACCTGCACACAAGAGAGAACATGTGCCCCGGCCAGAGGCAGGAAGAGATCAGTAATTATTCTCCATATCATAATCGTTAAAGAGCAATTAATAGCAATGCTACATGTTATTACTATCTTAATTAGATTAATCACTGGTGCTTATTTTATTATTAACATTGTGGACAGATGTCATATGTGAGTATCTCTGCCTCATCTCCATTCCTGTTGCGATAGTGCAAATTCCACCAGGCTTTACCTCTCACTCTTCTACCAAGAATCCTCTGAGCTTCTCCCAGGCTTTAACCCTCACTCTCCCTCCCCCTACCACTGATGATCTTCTATGCCTATCCCAGGCTTTAACCCTCTCTTCCCCACTATTGAGGATCCTCTGTGCCTCTCTCAGGCTTTAACCTTCTCTTCCCCATCACTGAGGATCCTCTGTGCCTCTCTCAGGCTTTAACCTTCTCTTCCCCACCACTGAGGATCCTCTGTGCCTCTCTCAGGCTTTAACCCTCTCTTCCCCACCATTGAGGATCCTCTGTGCCTCTCTCAGGCTTTAACCCTCTCTTCCCCACCATTGAGGATCCTCTGTGCCTCTCTCAGTCTTTAACCCTCTCTTCCCCACCACTGAGGATGCTCTGTGCGTGGCTTTAACCTTCTCTTCCCCATCACTGAGGATCCTCTGTGCCTCTCTCAGGCTTTAACCTTCTCTTCCCCACCACTGAGGATGCTCTGTGCATGGCTTTAACCTTCTCTTCCCCATCACTGAGGATCCTCTGTGCCTCTCTCAGGCTTTAACCTTCTCTTCCCCACCACTGAGGATCCTCTGTGCCTCTCTCAGGCTTTAACCCTCTCTTCCCCACCATTGAGGATCCTCTGTGCCTCTCTCAGTCTTTAACCCTCTCTTCCCCACCACTGAGGATCCTCTGTGCCTCTCTCAGTCTTTAACCCTCTCTTCCCCACCATTGAGGATCCTCTCTGCCTCTCTCAGGCTTTAACCCTCTCTTCCCCACCACTGAGGATCCTCTGTGCCTCTCTCAGGCTTTAACCTTCTCTTCCCCACCACTGAGGATCCTCTGTGCGTGGCTTTAACCTTCTCTTCCCCATCACTGAGGATCCTCTGTGCCTCTCTCAGGCTTTAACCCTCTCTTCCCCACCACTGAGGATCCTCTGTGCCTCTCTCAGTCTTTAACCCTCTCTTCCCCACCACTGAGGATCCTCTGTACCTCTCTCAGGCTTTAACCCTCTCTTCCACACCATTGAGGATCCTCTCTGCCTCTCTCAGGCTTTAACCCTCTCTTCCCCACCACTGAGGATCCTCTGTGCCTCTCTCAGGCTTTAACCTTCTCTTCCCCACCACTGAGGATCCTCTGTGCCTCTCTCAGGCTTTAACCTTCTCTTCCCCACCACTGAGGATCTTCTGTGCCTCTCTCAGGCTTTAACCCTCTCTTCCCCACCACTGAGGATCCTCTGTGCCTCTCTCAGGCTTTAACCTTCTCTTCCCCACCATTGAGGATCCTCTGTGCCTCTCTCAGGCTTTAACCCTCTCTTCCCCACCACTGAGGATCCTCTGTGCCTCTCTCAGGCTTTAACCCTCTCTTCCCCACCATTGAGGATCCTCTGTGCCTCTCTCAGTCTTTAACCCTCTCTTCCCCACCACTGAGGATCCTCTGTGCCTCTCTCAGGCTTTAACCCTCTCTTCCCCACCATTGAGGATCCTCTGTGCCTCTCTCAGGCTTTAACCCCATCTTCCCCACCATTGAGGATCCTCTGTGCCTCTCTCAGGCTTTAACCCTCTCTTCCCCAACACTGAGGAACCTCTGTGATTCTCTCAGGCTTTAACCCTCTCTTCCCCACCACTGAGGATCCTCTGTGCCTCTCTCAGGCTTTAACCTTCTCTTCCCCACCACTGAGGATCTTCTGTGCCTCTCTCAGGCTTTAACCCTCTCTTCCCCACCACTGAGGATCCTCTGTGCCTCTCTCAGGCTTTAACCTTCTCTTCCCCACCATTGAGGATCCTCTGTGCCTCTCTCAGGCTTTAACCCTCTCTTCCCCACCACTGAGGATCCTCTGTGCCTCTCTCAGGCTTTAACCCTCTCTTCCCCACCATTGAGGATCCTCTGTGCCTCTCTCAGTCTTTAACCCTCTCTTCCCCACCACTGAGGATCCTCTGTGCCTCTCTCAGGCTTTAACCCTCTCTTCCCCACCATTGAGGATCCTCTGTGCCTCTCTCAGGCTTTAACCCCATCTTCCCCACCATTGAGGATCCTCTGTGCCTCTCTCAGGCTTTAACCCTCTCTTCCCCAACACTGAGGAACCTCTGTGATTCTCTCAGGCTTTAACCCTCTCTTCCCCACCATTGAGGATCCTCTGTGCCTCTCTCAGGCTTTAACCCTCTCTTCCCCACCATTGAGGATCCTCTGTGCCTCTCTCAGGCTTTAACCCTCTTCCCCACCACTGAGGATCCTCTGTGCCTCTCTCAGACTTTAACCCTCTCTTCCCCACCATTGAGGATCCTCTGTGCCTCTCTCAGGCTTTAACCCTCTTCCCCACCACTGAGGATCCTCTGTGCCTGGCTTTAACCCTATCTTCCCTACCACTAAGGATCATCTGGGAGAATGGTATAGAAAATTGAATAAATAAACAAATAGGAAGGCACATTGTGACACTCTGATGCACCTGCTTTTCCTATGGGTACTTTTCTCATTGAACATACTGCTTATGAGTTTCAAAATGCAGCCTCTGCGTGTTCTTTTCTCTCCTGAGCCAAATGCCCCTCTGCAGCACCTCCACTAAAGGCAGCAAAAATCTCTTCTGGTAACTACATTTTCAGAACTAAAAATGGGCCTATATTTAGGGGAACCTTGATTCCATCAGCCTCCCCCCCCCCCACACACACACACATACAGACACATTACCGTAAGGCTGTCTGTCCTCCACTTTTCAGAGCCCTTCTTCTGAATTAATTCAAGCACAAATACTGTTTGAATTACCTACGTTTGAAATATAGTAACATGATGGCAGATAAAGGCCAAATGGCCCATCCAGTCTTCCCATTCACAGTAACCATTATCTCTTCCTCTCTCTAAGAGATCCCACATGCCTATCCCAGGCTTTCTTGAATTCAGACACAGTCTCTGTCTCCACCACCTTCCACTGTTCCACGCATCTACCACCCTTTCTGTACAAAAGTATTTCCTCAGATTACTCCGAAGCCCATCACCTCTTAACTTCATTCTATGCCCTCTCATTCCAGAGCTTCCTTTCAAGTGAAAGAGACTCAACTCATGCACATCTACGCCACGTAGGTATTTAAACATCTCTATCATATCTCCCCTTTCCCGCCTTTCCTTTAAAGTATACAGATTGAGATCTTTAAGTCTGTCCCCATACGTATTATCACAAAGACCACACACCATTTTAGTGGCCTTCCTCTGGACAACTCTATTCTTTTTATATCTTTTTGAAGGTGCGGCCTCCAGAATTGTACACAATATTCTAAATGAGGTCTCACCAGAGTCTTATACAGAGATATCAATACCTCCTTTTTCCTACTGGCCATACCTCTCCCTATGCAACCTAGCATCCTTCTAGCTTTCGCCGTCACCTTTCCAACCTGTTTGGCCACCTTAAGATCATCACATACAATCACGCCCAAGTCTCACTCTTCCGTCATGCACATAAGGACATGAAGTCTGCCAATCAAGTGGAGCAGGCTTCGTCCAAGGCAAGACAAATCATGGGCTGCATACGAAGGGGTTTCGTCAGTCGTAAGGCGGAAGTCATTATGCCATTGTATAGATCCATGGTGAGGCCCCACCTGGAATACTGTGTGCAATTCTGGAGGCCGCATTATCGCAAGGATGTGCTGAGACTGGAGTCGGTGCAAAGAATGGCCACCCGGATGGTCTCGGGACTCAAGGATCTACCATACGAAAAACGGCTTGACAAATTACAGCTATACTCGCTCGAGGAGCGCAGAGAGAGGGGGGACATGATCGAGACGTTCAAGTATCTTACGGGCCGCATCGAGGCGGAGGAAGATATCTTCTTTTTCAAGGGTCCCACGACAACAAGAGGGCATCCGTTGAAAATCAGGGGCGGGAAACTACGAGGTGACACCAGGAAATTCTTTTTCACTGAAAGAGTGGTTGATCGCTGGAATAGTCTTCCACTACAGGTGATTGAGGCCAGCAGCGTGCCTGATTTTAAGGCCAAATGGGATCGGCACATGGGATCTATTCACAGGGCAAAGGTAGTGGAGGGACATTAGGATGGGCAGACTAGATGGGCCGTGGCCCTTATCTGCCATCTATTTCTATGTTTCTATGTTTCTATAAGTTCTTCACCCACTAAACTGTACCGTTCCCTCAGGTTTTTTGCAGCCCAAATGCATGACCTTGCATTTCTTAGCTTTTATTTATTTTTTCTATGATTTTTTCTATTAGCTGGCACCAGCCTATGTGGCTGACATTCTGGAATTAAAGCTTCATCCCAGAGCTTCCCTCTCCATTGGTTCTTCTGAGCGGGCTCCCTTCCCCTACAGACTTTCATCCTAAGCGAGCCTAGGATGAGAATGAGTTACAGATCCTCACGCAGCTGGAATCAAGGTGCTGAAGACGGATAATTGACCGTACTGGCTTTCGGATGCTTTATTTATACACTTGCTGCTTCAGCAATGTTCCTGATTGTCTGGGTTCTTATTTGCATATGCTGGAATGATTATGAACGTTTCAATTATATGATTATTTACTGTTTAATTTTTGATTGTTTATTTGATTATTAAGAACATAAGAATTGTCACTGCTGGGTCAGACTAGTGGTCCATTGTGTCCAGCAGTCTGCTCACGCGGCAGCCCCCAGGTCAAAGACCAGTGCTCTAAATGAGTCCAGCCTCACCTGCATACGTTCTAGTTTAGTAGGAACTTGTCCAACTTTGTCTTGAATCCCTGGAGGGTGTTTTCCCCTATGACAGACTCCGGAAGAGCGTTCCAGTTTTCTACCACTCTCTAGGTGAAGAAGAACTTCCTAACGCTTGTACGGAATCTATTCCCTTCAGTATTTTGAATTTTTCAATCATGTCCCCTCTCAGTCTCCTCTTTTTTTGATGTATGTGTGTTTGTGTTTCTTTTATTGATTTCCTTGGCATTTTGTTTGTTGCTTGGTTGATGTATTTTGTGTCGTTCATTTTTCTTTTATTGCACTTAAAATTTACATTGTTAAACACATATGAAATGTTCAAATTAAATTACTACCATGACTTTTATGGAGCGGCCCTGCTCCATAGAATTTACAATACAGGCCAAACATGTCAAAAATAATGAGGTGTCTCAGTTCTCTATATAAGAAAAACAGTCACAGGGATGGTGGGATGGGTGGAAAACTTCCCAGTAGAAGCTGCATACTGTTTATATCCTCCTCTCCTTTTCTCGGCAATATAGGAAATTTTTTTTGTTTCTATTAAATAAACACTTTACTGAGGAGATGGTGGGAGCCAGCTTGCTGGATGAAGGGAAGTTTGGAGGATTTCCACAAACCTAAATTCAAAAACTCGCTCTTCTCTGTTCTTTCCAAACAAGGGTCATTTTGACTAAATTTATCCCCTCCTAGGCCATGCCGCTAAAAGCTTTCACTCCTTGTGTATTGGGTTACATATTATATGACCAGAGAAAGGATTCACTCAGGGCAGATAATACATAAGGCAGAATATTTAGGCCATATCCTGTTCTATGTTTTTTAAGGCTCTCGGCTTCTCCTTCATGAAGGAGTCACCCGTTCGTACAAGAGGTCACTCTGATAGCTGGGTGATTCACCCTGAAGCGACAGCCCACTTTGAAAATTGAAATACATAAATGAAACTCACCTTGAACTATTACTGAAAAGGCCTGCGCTAAATTCAGTCAAAAAATTCCACCATATTAAGGGGCTCCTTTCACAAACCCGCAGTATTGATGCTGCCTCAGTAAATGCACCTAAGCCCACAGGGATTTAATGAGGTAGCATCACTACTCTGGCTTTGTAAAAGGAGCCCTAAATATCTCTTCCCCACATCATTCACCCCCTTACACTTCAATGGAGTCATCCTCTTAAATATCTCTTCCCACATCATTTACCCCCCCATAGACGTCAATGGTTTCACCTTCTCAAACATCTCTTCCCTACATCACTCACCCCCATAAATTCAATTGCGTCACCCTCTTAAATACCTCTTCCCCACATCATTCAACCTCTTAAATATCTCTTCTACATGTCTTTCATCCCCATAAACTTCAATGGCATCACCCTCTTAAATATCTCTTTCCCCCTACAGACTCACCCTTTAATGCATTCACCCTTCCTTTTCATTAGAATCCTTTTATACAGCCTTAGCGGGATAGTGTGTGCTCACATAATCTTACACCAACACACGTGTACCTTTGTGGAACGTTGAATGCTCCTGCGCACCAGCTCCTTGATAGGGGGGGCATTCTCGGACGGTGGGTGGGTATACAGCTCTGCTCGCGTGATGCCTTTCCAGGTGTCTTGCTGAGGCCAGCCTAGCTCCAGAACTGGAGTGGGGGTGTCGGTCTTCCCAGGCCAGTAGCTGAGGCTCATGTCCTCATCCAGCTCCTGGTCTCCCTCCGGGTCCACCTCACCTACCTTGAAGTCCTCAGCCACAGCCTCCAGCCGGGCCACCTCCTCCTGAGACAGAAAGTGCCGGAGGTTTTCCGCCTTGATGTAGTCATGGAAGGCAGATGGCCCGGAAGATAGCAGGACATCCAGAGCCAACCTCTGGCCCTCGGAGTAGTAAAAATCCGGGCATGTTTCAGTCAATAGCGGGTAAGCCTGGTCTTCATCCAGACACTTCAGCTGAGAGTTTGCCATGCTGTCTTTTGGTCTTTTCTCTTTCTCCGATGGTTTAAAATAAAAAGAACGCCCTCTTAGTGGAACAACAGTCCATTCACTTTTCCTGACTCTGATATGTAGACGACATTTGAAAATAATAGGAAAATAAAATAACTTAAATGAAAAGACAATGAACACCAAATTTTGAGTTGCATGAGAGGGGAGAACTCATCTCCTTGAAAGCTGTTGATGTAGGGCTGGGGATGTTCCCCCAATTCTTCTTCCCCACTGTTCCCCACCACCTGTCTGTCCTTGGCAGGGGGAAATCTCTGAAAAGGAAAAGCAGAGCAGAGCAGTTGTTAACAACGGTTTTAATATTTTAGCTTTTTCTGATGAAAACATTTCCAGAAACTTTAGACAAATTAGGTCACTTCTTTTGCAAATCCCATAGCTATTTTGTTCCATTTTAGGGAAGAAACGGTCATCCACTGTCCTCAGCTCCCTTGCCCATTAAACATTTTTCCTCTGATCCCGTTCTAAGAAGGAGGTACTTTCAAGTGAAAAAAAAATAACAGATGAACCCTTTCCATCCCAAATATCTGCTCAGGAGTGAGCGCAGAGAAAAATTATCTGTTGAGCCCCATAGACCTAAAGGCAATGCTCCCTCTAAGTCGGATTGTCCAGGTGTGTGCAAATTTTTTTTTTCCCATGTGAACAACGAGTTCTAAAATTGTTCTCATATATAAAATCAATAAAACTCTTTGAACTAAAAAAAAAAAAAAAACCAACAATTTTCCAGATTTGCAAATACTTCTGTGAGTGACGCTCCTAGACTATATGAGTGACTGCTCACGCGCTTCGCTGAGAGGGAACATAGCCTAACGGAGTTACTGTTTCGGAGCTCAGAGGTTTAAGTCGATTCCCAAAGCCCTCCCTGTATGGATACCCTTGCACCCCCCCCCCCCTGAATCTTTTCTCCAAATCTGGTGTGGGTAGGACATCAAAGAGAAAATAATTAATTGGGGGAGATGCAGGCCACAGAGGCAGGGTGATCTCTTTGGAAAGAAGGCTTGCAGAAGTACAACTGAGTCACTGGTGGCCACCAGCTTTCAACCGTGACGATCAGGAAAGTACTTTATACCTAAGGGTACAAGAAGTGCTAGGCGAGGTATGACCTTAACGTCACGTCCCCTGATGCCAGCCCACGCTTAGAGATGGGGGTGGCTTTGATGCGACACCCTCCTGTTGTCTGGCGGTGGTGGTTTAGGGGTGATGTCTCTGAGTATCCCCAACCTTCTCCAATTCAACTGACCTCCCCCCCCTCACGAGAGTCCCATGGTGGCATTGGGTCCCTAGAGTTGCTCTGCAGTGGGTGATGTGGTACCCAGTGCCAAGAGTTAAAAGCATTTATTTTTTATTTATACAGCACTTATAGCCTAAGTGGTTTACATTCAGGCACTCAAGCATTTTCTCGGTCTGTCCCTGGCAGGTTCATAATCTAATGTACCTGGGGCATCGGAGGGGGGGGAGGGATTAAGTGACTTGCCCAGGGTCATATGAAGCAGTGTGGGATTTGAACCCACAGCCTCAGGGTGCTGATGTTACCACTATGCCACACATAGTGAATCAATGTTATCGTTTTGTTGAGGAGGGTGCATTCAAGGAATATTCTATCAGCTTGAACTCCCCCCTCCCCCCAAACACACAAACCAACATCTCCAAAGGAGATATTTCTTCAGCTGGCCCTAGAGATGGGGTGAGAGAGGGAACGTCCCCTCAACACACACACCTCCTTGAACAGCTGTGTTACCAGGATATTCATAAGAAGGAACAGGCATGAAATATTCATTTCTATCTGTTGTCCTGGGACTGGGGAGGAAGGGGTGAATTTAAGGGTTTGTGGATATCAGGAACCCACCAAAATCAGAGGGTGGGGAGAAAAATCTGGCCTTCAGCACCCTGCTCCTGGCTTTCCAATCCACCAGGAGCTTAAGGCATGTTATTTGAGATAGGAGTTGGGGAGGGGGCTGTTGATTCCTGGAATTTGGGGAAGGGTATGGTTCTTCACATTCTTGATTTAGGAGAATAATCTCCCTATGATGAAAGTGACTGAGTTGGGGGGGGGAGTCCGGGGGATTCCTTCCCTCCCTCTCTGCCCCATACCTGGTGAAAGGCAGTCCTTGACAGCTTGGGATCGCAGCCTCTCCCACCCCTAGACTCCTGATGGTGGGGGAGGGGGGGAACGGTCACTCCTTTATCCGCTTTCCAGTCAGCCACCTTGCAAAGGCTGGTCCCGGTCTTTTTCTGCCATGTCCAGCCATCTGTGTGCACTCCTTTGTCGTGAAATCTCCTCTCCTTCTCGTGTCTCTTCTCTCTGACCCCACTCCCTCCTTCTTTCTGTCACCTATACCTGATGGATTTAGCCTCTCAGCCAGTTAAACCCAGCTAGGATTACCTTCCCCATATTTATCCTGCCACCCACCACCTGTTCTTCTCTCTTTTCCCCCCTCCACCATCTGTCTCTTTCAGACTCTGTTCTGCTTCTCTGTCACCCTGTCCCAACCCTAACCCTAACCCTGTCACCTCCTTCTCTGTCTCTCTATCTTCTCCTCCCTCTCCCTGTCTCCTCCTTCGCACACTCACCTGTGCTCTCCCCCTCCCCCCTTTATGTATCTTCAGGCTATCTTCAGCTCTCACCTTCTCTTGAGGTTCTGGATCCCTCTATCCCTATTACCTCCCTCCTTCCCCACCACACTTTCTGGAGTTGGGCTCCTGCTCCCTATATCCCCCCCTGGAAGTTCCTGGGACTGTTTAACTCCCAGCACTCCCCTTCCAGCCTGGCGTTCACCCGTCTCTCTTTGTGATCCTGGAAATATTAAACACTGCAACAGGGCTCTTGGCTTTACCTGCTGTGGTGCAACCAGGAAGTGCCAACTGCAGGAAAAAAAAGGTTTTATTTGTAGAGCTCCTGGGGAACCTGAGCCGGCCAAGCGATGAAAGGGTTGGATTGGTGTGTGTGGCAACTAAAATACACAGAGATTCCCTTTTATTCACACAAGCAACTCTCACTTGGATTTTAATGCAGTTGAACACTCTGGGCGGCTTGATGTTATCAGGGTCTGGCATCCGGGTGTAATCAGAAAGATCTTGGTCCTAATTCCATATCTTTAACAAAACTTAGTTGGATATATTTAATTACATCTTTGCATTTCTTGGGTTAATGTATTTTATGCCCAGAGAGCATCCTGCCAATGGGTATGTGGGGGGGAAATCCGGGAACTGGGAGAGATTTGGATGCAATGAGTGGAGGATGCTGATAATGAACAGAGCAGCGACACCTCGGATACACGTTCATAAGTTGAGAAAGTGGCCCAAAATGGACGAATCTTATGAAGAGCTCTGCTATTTTCAGTCCCATCAGTTCTATATTTGCTGCAGTCTCCTCTGGTATTTTCAGCCCCCGCATTCACTGCATTTTGTTGCAGTGTTCCCTGGTGTTTTCAGCCCTGTATTCTGTGCATTTTGATGTGGTCTCTCTGGCGTTTTCAGCTCCACTATTCTCTCCATTTTGCTGAAGTCTTCCTCTAGTATTTTCAGTTCCTGTAGTCTCTGCATTTTGCTGGTGTCTCCTCTGGCATTTTCAGCCCCCTGGGCTCTCTGCATTTTTTCTTCATGGAATGACCTATTTGCCCTTAGTAGTCAGTTGGGGTGTACTACTACTCCTACTTATCATTTCTATAGCACTGCTATAGCACACAACGCTGTGCATTAAAACATTCAAGAGACAGCCCCTGCTCAGTAGAGTTTACAATCTAATCAAACAGGCAAACAGGACAAGTAGGGGTCAGGGAGTTTCTCAAGCATGTGTGTGTGTGGGGGGGGGGGTATATGTGGAGTAAATAGCTTTCTACTTCATAGCCACAGAAACCCATTTTCCACAAAACAAACATATAAGGGAACAGGTTAGGCAGGATGTCTGAGGACAGGTGAATTTCTTTTGAACATTAGTAACTGAATTTTTCTTCTAAAGCCCTTTCCCTCTCTTTCTCAGACTTGTGCTGAGATCTACTCAAAGGGTCACTGTGGCAAGGCCTTAGTTTCCAAAAGGACCCTGTGATTCCCAGGCCTGGAGCTGGTTTCTGAATTTACGCATCACCTCTTTCTTCCCCAGCCCCAACAAAAGCATTATGGGATACGTAGTCCTCACAAAGGACTCACCAGGTCACTGTAGCAATGCCTTAGTTTTCAGAGGGACCCTGTGACTCCCTGGTCCTGGAGGAGGTCTGGGGCCTGGAGCTGGTTTCTGAGTTTACACATCACCTCTTTCTTCCCCAGCCCCAACAAAAGCATTATGGGATACGTAGTCCTCACATAGGACTCACCAGGTCACTGTAGCAATGCCTTAGTTTTCAGAGGGACCCTGTGACTCCCCGGTCCTGGAGAAGGTCTGGGGCCTGGAGCTGTTTTCTGAGTTTACACATCACCTCTTTCTTCCCCAGCCCCAACAAAAGCATTATGGGATATGTAGACCCCGCATAGGACTCACCAGGCCTTGCAGATGTCGCAGTGCAGCTGGAAACACGGGAATATGAGGTGGGGTTGAATGGAAGGTTACCAGATTTTACGTACGTATAATCCAGACCCATAGACTTGCCCAGTTCCATCCATCCCTGCCCCGTTATGCCCATTGCCCTGCCCCTCTCAGCATGCTCCCAATGCGATCTGCTTTTCAAAACCTGGACATAGTGCCATGTTTGGAAAGCCGCCAAGACACCCTCTATAAAGAGGACATGTCTGGGTAAATCTGGTAATCCTACCTGGAATGCCCTCCCGAGGGAGGCGGTGGAGATGAAACGGTGACAGAATTCAAAAAAGCGTGGGTCAAACATAAAAGATCCCTAAATAGAAACTAAGGCCGGTACTGGGTGTCCTGTGCATGGTGATTTGGTTTAGGATGAGCTGGGGTGGGCTTTGATAGAAGCTCCAGTGACAGGATCGTTAGAAAAGGCTAGAGTGGGCTTCAACGGCAAATCCAGCAGTGGCAACCTAAAGACAGCAGGCAGACTTCTAAAGTCTATTGCCCAGCAATATTAAATAAAAGACAATTTCACACTGAGTAGGGTTACCATATGGATCCAGAAAAAGGAGAACAAATTAAGACATCTGGGTTTTACTTCCATTGAGAGCACAAGAAGTAAAACCCGGATGTCTCAATCCAGCCTCCTTTTTCTGGATCCATATGGTAACCACGAATGTATGAGTGTGAAAATTGGCCAGACTCACCGTTCAGGTCTTTATTTGATGTCATTTACTATGTAACTATCAAGACCACAGTGTTTTGGTATATGTGTGGAAATCCAGGGCTCACCTGAAGTGTCCCTACTGGAAACATGGCCCCTGGCAGTCTGGCTTCAGGTGGGAGGTGGGGAAGGGGGATGCTGTGAACAGGTCGATCAGCAGGACCTAATTTTAGTTCTCCCTCCCCTGTGCATGCTGGGACTTGTAGTTTCCCTCATTTCTGTAAAGGCATGAGAACTACAGATTCCGCAGGGAAGATGGAGGGGCAAAAACCAGGCCTGGCTAGCTGTTGCGCTGATGACCCAGAGTCTCCTTGATATTGGGTGTTGTCTTTTTGAAATGGTGTCACTGTCAGGCCCAGAGGGGCTGGTTCTGGTGATGTTGGCTTTACTGGTTTCGAAGCCAATGTTTTAGTTTGGATAAGCAAAATACAGAGTCACACGCCTGGGGCAAGGGGAAACAGCACAGAGAAATATTCAGCTAAGAAAAGCCTTCCTTCTCTCTCTTTCCCCTTCTCTGCTCTGCCCATTCTTTTTTATTTTTTATTTTTCATATGAAACAGAGCTGCCAAGTTACCCATTACAGGAGGGAGACTTTTTGGCCGGACCTGGATTTCTGCCAATCTAATCATGGTGCATTATGGGACCCGCAGCACTGATTTCAATGAAAAGAATCATGGACTACAAATCCCACACTGGTAGTATAAATTTAAAACCAGAACCCAGCCAGAAAGTCTCCCTTCTGAAACGAGTAACATGGCAGCTCTGTTGAAATGTCCGAGACTCCTCTCAACATCTCTGCTGGAGGGAATGGAGAGGGGGGGGGAGGCATAGCAGGAGGAGAGGAGGCATGATATGAGAGAGAGACAGGGAGAGAAATACTCTAGGGCAGAGTCAGAGAAGTTAGCCTGACCTTGGCATTAGTCAGTGGCCTGATTCGGACATTCCATGAATTCTGGGTCATCGGCATTGGGATAGACGTTAGCTAAGGAATGAAATCCAGGCACAGCCAGTCACCCCAAAGACTCAGCCCAGTGCTTCCTCAGCTGCGGGGCACGTCAGGGCTGCATCACCCTCCCCAGCTCCTAATTCCATCAAGGAAATTAATACAGCTGGGATGAGGCATCTGATGGACATGTTCATACAGGCCCCACTCGCCATCCTCGATACACAAGCTACTCTACATAACTCTGTATTAAGGACAAAACAGCTACCCCCCTAACTGTCCCTGATATTCAAGCTATACTGTATCACCTCATATTAAGGACAAAACAGCTACCCCCCTCACTGTCCCTGATATGCAAGCTACACTGTATCACCTCATATTAAGGACAACACAGCCTGCTCCCCTCACTGTCCTTAATCTGAAGCAATGCAGTGTAGTTTGTGTAACGGGGATAAAAAGTCCATTTCCCTTGCTGTTTCAAGTTCACAACTTTAAAATATGAATTAAAAACACATCTTTTATAATTCCTACACACTAGTTATGCCAAAGCACTGTATTTTAAGGACAAAATGGTCCCTGCTTTCACTATCCTTTGCATGAGCTACACTGTGTCACTTTATATTAAGGAATAAATACTCTTTCCCTTTCCTGCCACACTATAGCCCTTCCTAAAACTTTCCCTCTCTCAAGGGCTGGATTTAGATGAAAAGAGGCCCTAGGCCCTAGGCTATTCCACTTATGAGGCCCTTTCACCTCCCATTTTTAAGTTTGTAAATTACATGAGAGATAATAAAATACATCATTACTGTGATATATATCAATATGTTAAATGAAACATGTTGTTATTGGTACTAACCTTTATAAAAAATGTGACAAGGATAATAGATAAAAAAAAGTCGAGAACACTTATTTGGACATTTATTCTCAGCACCATATATAGTACTTGTAACAATAACTAATCAAACATAACCCCTTCCTATGTCCATAGTGCCCCCAGTGCGTCCTTCCTCACCTCACCTCCCCTCTGATGCCCGCCTGCCTCCAATCCCCCTTCCATTGAACACCCCCCCATGCCATCCTGCCTGCCTGCCTTCCATTAAACCCCCCCACCCCCCCTCCGATGCCAGTCTGGGCCGCCCTGTCCTGATGGATCCACGTTTTGCCTCTCTCCCCGCGGGGCTGGGCTTTGCCCAGCTGCTTCCGGACTGACATCTTTCCCTCCCCGATCCTCCTCCCAGGGCGAGAGAAAGAAAGGGAGAAGCCGAGTCGGCGCCCCGTTGCGGCCGGAGCCGGTTCCGATCCCGAAGCGTAGAATTCCTCCTTATTTTCGGTTCAGTGTTTTAGTGTTCACTGTTTTTAGAGTAGTGTAATTTTAATTTTGCTAACAATTTGAATGTAGGCCCCTCTTGATCTTGAGGCCCTGGGCTGAAGCCTAAGCACATAAGCACATAAGCAATGCCTCTGCCGGGTCAGACCTGAGGTCCATCGTGCCCAGCAGTCCACTCACGCGGCGGCCCAACAGGTCCAGAACCTGCGTAATAATCCTCTATCTATACCCCTCTATTCCCTTTTCCAACAGGAAATTGTCCAATCCTTTCTTAAACCCCAGTACTGTACTCTGCCCTATTACATCCTCTGGAAGCGCATTCCAGGTGTCCACCACCCGCTGAGTAAAGAAAAACTTCCTAGCATTTGTTTTGAATCTATCCCCTTCTAATTTTTCCGAATGCCCTCTTGTTCTTTTATGTTTTGAAAGTTTGAAGAATCTGTCTCTCTCCACTTTCTCTATGCCCTTCATGATCTTGTAGGTCTCTATCATGTCTCCTCTGAGTCTCCGCTTTTCCAGGGATAAGAGCTCCAGCTTCTCCAATCTTTCAGTGTATGAAAGGTTTTCCATGCCCTTTATCATTCGTGTCGCTCTCCTCTGGACCCTCTCAAGTATTGCCATATCCTTCTTAAGATGCGGTGAACAATACTGAACACAGTACTCCAGGTGCGGGCGCACCATTGCCCGATACAACGGCAGGATGACTTCTTTCGTTCTGGTCGTAATACCATTTCTAATAATACCCAACATTCTGTTCGCCTTCTTCGCGGCTGCTGCGCATTGCGCCGTTGACTTCATTGTTGTATCCACCAGTACACCCAAATCTCTTTCAAGGTTACTTCCCTCTAATACTAATCCCCCCATTTGGTAGCTGAACATCGGGTTCTTTCTCCCTATATGCATGACCTTGCATTTCCCTACATTGAATTTCATCTGCCATTTTAGCCTATAGGAAAATCCGGCCCTGCCTCTCTCCCTTCCGCCATGTCTGGCACATGGGCAGCTGTTATGAGGCTGAGAGTCATACCCAGCCAGGACTGTCCACTAGAGAATGACACGGGAACAAATTTTTTTCCTTTCCCTGTGGGAACTCATTTTCCCATTCCAGCGAGTTCTTTTCCTGTCCCTGCCCCATTCCTGTAAACTCCATCCTCATTTGCACAAGTATTAAACACTAAAATCATAAGTGTTCGAGGCTTGTGTAGTTAAGGCTGAGCTTACAGAAATTGGACAGAGACAGTGACAAAACTCACAGGGACGGGGCGGGGAAAAATTTGTCCCCCGTGTCATTCTCTACTGTCAGCTCTCTATCTCCTGCCGGGTTTTAATAATTAATTGCTGGCCACACCATTACTTCTACTGTTTCTAAAGCGCTGAGAAGTGTAACTTGTGGATTTAAATGTAATAGACGGTTCCTGCTCAGAAGAGCTTATAATCTAGTTTTGACAGACAAACAGTACATATAGGGGTTGGGCAGTTTCTCACAGGGAAAATAGTAAGATGGGCTTCTTAGGGTGAGTGGGAGTTAGGAGTTAAAAGCAGCCTCAAAAAAGTGAGCTTGGATTTGAAATACTGCTAGAGATGGAGCCTGAAGTAATGACTCAGGCTGTCTGTTCCAGGCATACGGCGCAGCAAGATAGCAGGGAAGGAGTCTGGAGTTGGCAGTGGGGTACGGAGAGGAGGAACTTACCCAATGAACAGAGTTCACGGAAGGGAGCATAAGGAGAGATAAGTGAGGAGAGACCTGCTCCATCTTAACTAGGGGATCATGACTGGGGATTAGGGGGAAGCAGAGGGAAATAGGTAGGGCTCGGGCCTGCCCAGTGGGGCCCGGGCACTGCTCGTGCTCAGAGAGAGAGAGAAAAAAAAAAAATTCTCTCTGAGCTATTGAAGACCTTATCCGCAAATTGGGAGCTGTTGGGACACAACCCATATGTGGCTGACTATCCTGCTGTCCACGGAGAACCTACGTTACAGGTAAGTAACTACACTGATCAGGAGGGGGTAGGGAGCAGGGCTGGACCCTGAACTATTTGTTCTGAGTCTGACTTTGTCTCTTGGTGGCCCTGGATAAAAGAACACGTTTAGGAGTAACAATCCAGGGGAGAGCCACATCCCTCTGGTCTGCTTTCATTGTTAAACTCCTGATCTCGTACGCATCTTGTAGGGCCCTCCTCCCTACCCCCTCCTGATCAGTGTAGTTACTTACCTGTAACGTAGGTTCTCCGTGGACAGCAGGATAGTCAGCCACACAACCTACCCGCCTCCCCATACGGCCGACCCGGCCACAGCTAGGAACATCCTGGGGATTAGGGGGAAGCAGGGGGAAATAGGTAGGGCTCGGGCCTGCCCAGTGGGGCCCGGGCACTGCTCGTGCTCAGAGAGAGAGAGAAAAAAAAAATTCTCTCTGAGCTATTGAAGACCTTATCCGCAAATTGGGAGCTGTTGGGACACAACCCATATGTGGCTGACTATCCTGCTGTCCACGGAGAACCTACGTTACAGGTAAGTAACTACACTGATCAGGAGGGGGTAGGGAGCAGGGCTGGACCCTGAACTATTTGTTCTGAGTCTGACTTTGTCTCTTGGTGGCCCTGGATAAAAGAACACGTTTAGGAGTAACAATCCAGGGGAGAGCCACATCCCTCTGGTCTGCTTTCATTGTTAAACTCCTGATCTCGTACGCATCTTGTAGGGCCCTCCTCCCTACCCCCTCCTGATCAGTGTAGTTACTTACCTGTAACGTAGGTTCTCCGTGGACAGCAGGATAGTCAGCCACACAACCTACCCGCCTCCCCATACGGCCGACCCGGCCACAGCTAGGAACATCCTGGGGATTAGGGGGAAGCAGGGGGAAATAGGTAGGGCTCGGGCCTGCCCAGTGGGGCCCGGGCACTGCTCGTGCTCAGAGAGAGAGAGAGAAAAAAAAAATTCTCTCTGAGCTATTGAAGACCTTATCCGCAAATTGGGAGCTGTTGGGACACAACCCATATGTGGCTGACTATCCTGCTGTCCACGGAGAACCTACGTTACAGGTAAGTAACTACACTGATCAGGAGGGGGTAGGGAGCAGGGCTGGACCCTGAACTATTTGTTCTGAGTCTGACTTTGTCTCTTGGTGGCCCTGGATAAAAGAACACGTTTAGGAGTAACAATCCAGGGGAGAGCCACATCCCTCTGGTCTGCTTTCATTGTTAAACTCCTGATCTCGTACGCATCTTGTAGGGCCCTCCTCCCTACCCCCTCCTGATCAGTGTAGTTACTTACCTGTAACGTAGGTTCTCCGTGGACAGCAGGATAGTCAGCCACACAACCTACCCGCCTCCCCATACGGCCGACCCGGCCACAGCTAGGAACATCCTGGGGATTAGGGGGAAGCAGGGGGAAATAGGTAGGGCTCGGGCCTGCCCAGTGGGGCCCGGGCACTGCTCGTGCTCAGAGAGAGAGAGAAAAAAAAAATTCTCTCTGAGCTATTGAAGACCTTATCCGCAAATTGGGAGCTGTTGGGACACAACCCATATGTGGCTGACTATCCTGCTGTCCACGGAGAACCTACGTTACAGGTAAGTAACTACACTGATCAGGAGGGGGTAGGGAGCAGGGCTGGACCCTGAACTATTTGTTCTGAGTCTGACTTTGTCTCTTGGTGGCCCTGGATAAAAGAACACGTTTAGGAGTAACAATCCAGGGGAGAGCCACATCCCTCTGGTCTGCTTTCATTGTTAAACTCCTGATCTCGTACGCATCTTGTAGGGCCCTCCTCCCTACCCCCTCCTGATCAGTGTAGTTACTTACCTGTAACGTAGGTTCTCCGTGGACAGCAGGATAGTCAGCCACACAACCTACCCGCCTCCCCATACGGCCGACCCGGCCACAGCTAGGAACATCCTGGGGATTAGGGGGAAGCAGGGGGAAATAGGTAGGGCTCGGGCCTGCCCAGTGGGGCCCGGGCACTGCTCGTGCTCAGAGAGAGAGAGAAAAAAAAATTCTCTCTGAGCTATTGAAGACCTTATCCGCAAATTGGGAGCTGTTGGGACACAACCCATATGTGGCTGACTATCCTGCTGTCCACGGAGAACCTACGTTACAGGTAAGTAACTACACTGATCAGGAGGGGGTAGGGAGCAGGGCTGGACCCTGAACTATTTGTTCTGAGTCTGACTTTGTCTCTTGGTGGCCCTGGATAAAAGAACACGTTTAGGAGTAACAATCCAGGGGAGAGCCACATCCCTCTGGTCTGCTTTCATTGTTAAACTCCTGATCTCGTACGCATCTTGTAGGGCCCTCCTCCCTACCCCCTCCTGATCAGTGTAGTTACTTACCTGTAACGTAGGTTCTCCGTGGACAGCAGGATAGTCAGCCACACAACCTACCCGCCTCCCCATACGGCCGACCCGGCCACAGCTAGGAACATCCTGGGGATTAGGGGGAAGCAGGGGGAAATGGGTAGGGCTCGGGCATGCCCAGTGGGGCCCGGGCACTGCACGTGCTCAGAGAGAGAGAAAAAAAAAAAAATCTCTCTGAGCTATTGGAGAGCTTATCCGCAAATTGGGAGCTGTTGGGACAACACCCATATGTGGCTGACTATCCTGCTGTCCACGGAGAATCTACGTTACAGGTAAGTAACTACACTGATCAGGAGGGGGTAGGGAGCAGGGCTGGACCCTGAACTATTTGTTCTGAGTCTGACTTTGTCTCTTGATGGCCCTGGAGAAAAGAACACGTTTAGGAGTAACAATTCAGGGGAGAGCCACATCCCTCTGATCTGCTTTCATTGTTAAATTCCTGATCTCGTATGCATCTTGTAGGGCCCTCCGATCTAGCAACCAAAACCTGCTCATTATTCCTCCGATACGAGGGCTCTTCTATGACACGACCTACAAATCCATTTTCTCCGTTACTGCTCCCACTTTGTGGAATGCCCTCCCTACTGATCTCCGACTAGAAAACTCATCGGACAAACTCAAAACGTATCTTTTTAAAGGTGGGTGACACTCTTTAATCCCTGTCCTCTTTGACAATTCTTCTCTTCTTTATCGCAGAACTCTTGGTCAATAAAACGCTTCTCATGAAGCGATCCCTCCCCAAATGTATTTCCCTCCCCATTTCCCTTATGTTTCATGTGCGTCAGTGCGTAAACACCTCCCTCTTTTTAACCTAAATCAGATTTTTACTTTTTAATTTATATTTTACTATTAACCGTTTAGACACTTGTATGATAAACGGTATATCAAAAATAAGGAAACTTGGTTATCAGATTTACTTTAGAATGAGGGGTTCCCCCCCCCATCACCTTTTATCTGCTCTGTAACGACGTACACTGGTGCAGGAAGGGTGGAGGGAGAAGGGGGGGTAAGAAGATGGGGGGGGGAGGATTCCCGCAGTTCCGGGGTCAGCATACAGTATTCCAGTCAATCTTTGATCTCTGAGAACAGCTGAAGCGAGACGAAATTGTTTTGATGCCAGAATCTTGCTGGCAAGAGGAAGAAGATAAAGGTTATATAGGAGGTGGGTGACTCTGGATTGCAGGGGTGGATGGCATCAGAGCATCATGACATGTACTGGAGACTCCTCTGCCCACTGCGTTCCATAACTGATCACAACTGCATACAACAAGCACATAGATCGTCCTCCAGCAAGAAATTGTAAACAAAACTTGGTACGATATGACAATGGTATTCCTGTGGGACCCTCTAGGTATGATACAGCATAGCACGGTATTCCTGTGGGGACACTTTAGGTCTTGTACACTATAGCGTGGTATTTCTGTGGGAACACTCTGATGCACTATTGTGTGGTATTCCTGTGGGAACACTCTAGGTATGATACAGTATAGCGTGGTATTCCTATGGGGACACTTTAGGTCTTGTACACTATAGTGTGGTATTCATGTGGGGACACTCTGGGCCTAATACACACCACAGTGTGATATTCATATGGGTGACACACTGTGGTATTCCTGTGGGAACACTTTAGGTCTTGCACTCTATAGCGTGGTATTCCTGTCGGGACACTAGGTCTTGTACACGGTTCATAGACATAATCGCAGAAGACAAAGGTGCGCGCCGACAATTGAGTGCAAGACGGAGGTGCACGCCGAAGAAAATTACTGTTTTTAGGGGCTCCAACGGGGGGTTTTGTTGGGGAGCCCCCCCACTTTACTTAATACAGATCGCGGCGGCGTTGTGGGGGTTTTGGGGGGTTGTAACCCCCCACATTTTACTGGAAACTTAACTTTTTCCCTAAAAACAGGGAAAAAGTGAAGTTTTCAGTAAAATGTGGGGGTTACAACCCCCCAAACCCCCCACAACGCAGCGCGATCTGTATTAAGTAAAGTGTGGGGGGGGGGCTCCCCCCATGCCCCCCCCCCCGTCGGAGCCCCTAAAAACAGTAATTTTCTTCGGCGCGCACCTCCATGCTGCACTCAATTGTCTGCGTGCGCCTTTGTCCCGGCGCGCTTTTGACCTGACACCCTTGTACACTATAGCGTGGTATTCCTTTGGGGACATTCTAGGTGAGATACACATCACAGTGTGATAGTCAGATGGGGTGACACACTAGATTGTGGTATTCCTGTGGGAACACTTTGGGTCTCACGCACTATGATGAAGCAGTCATGTGAGAACTCTATGAATTTGGCACATGGTAACTTTTTCGCTGCCAGCTTTGTTCATCCTCCTTCAGCCGGCAGGTGTAGACGTCATTTGCATGTGGTCAGAGAATGTTTGCAGTTCTGATTCACATGCGCCAGTGGTTGGGGTTTATGACTTTGATATTCTTTCCAGAAGGCAGGGGTATGATTGAGAGTGCCAGGGAGGAGACGGCTCAGACAGACCGAACTCCCTGTGCCTTCGTGCGGAACCACCTTTTCTGGCTTCTACCTGAAACATCCGGAGTGCTGCTTCACATTGAGGTTCCCTCACTCATAGGGGTCAGGAGTACCCAGGTAGCAGCCCAGACTGAAGTGGCTTTAGCAAGTGGACCTGGTCGCGATGCTGAGTGAGTGCTGCCATCCAGTGGCCAATGAAGAACTTTTAAGGTCCTGTCTCAGAACCTGCCTTAACTGAAGACACCTCTGGGAGGATTATGTACCTTTGTTTTGCCAAGTTAGTAAAAACTAGTGCTGCCCGATTCAGGAAAAAAAAATTTGATTCGATTCAGCCTATTGAATCGATTTTTCGATTCCATTCGATTTTCCTGCCCAATTGGGTGGTTTTTTCCAAACATCCTGGTGGGTTTATTTTATAAACACACTAGATAAAGATCCCCAGTGGGAAAACGTATATATAGTATTATGTACCCAATATTTCCCACTTATTTTTATTTTATTTTATAGCCTTTATTTTATAGCCTCTTCACCCTCTTTGCCCTCTCCTACCCACACTGGTCCTGTGGTGTAAACAAAATAAACAAACAAAAAACTTTTCCTCTCTCTATTAAATCCTAGCTCACGTTTGCGGTCCAACACCAGCTCTGGAAGGATACACATTTCAAATCTGACATATTGTAATCACAAAACAGAAAATAAAATTATTTTTCCTACCTTTTGTTGTCTGGTCATTTTTCAAATCTTGTTGGTCCCATGTTGGTCTGGTTGTCTTCTGATCAGGCTCTCCTTTCTTCTTTCTCTGAGCTAACCATCCATCTTCCATCTCTGTCCTCTCCTTCTGTTTCCCTTTCCTCTCCCGGAGGTCTGGCATCTTTCCTTTTTTTCATTTCCATCACCCCGCAGCTGTAGCGATGGACCCCACCATCCACAGATCCACCATCTCTCCTTTTCTCATCTACCCTTTCATCCAGCATCTCTCTTCTGTGTCCCTGTTCCTATGCTCCCTCCATGCCCAGCATCTTATCTCTCCCCATATCCAGCTTCTTCTTTCTCTCTTCCTTACCTCCTGTATCCCCTTCCCCAGGTACAGGCTTTCTCCTACTATCGCTCCTGCCATCCTACACCTTGCCCACCTATTTTGGAGCAGTATCTGTCCCTCTTGTACCCTTCCCCTTGTGGTCTTGCATTTCTCTCTCCCTCTACCTCTCTCCATTAGTCCAGCACCTCTCCTCTGCTTTCCTTCCTCTCTTTTTGGTCTCTCTCTTCCCTTCACTTCACCCCAGGTCTGGCATCTTCCCTCCCCTCTCTTACTCCTTCCTCCTCCTCCCTCTGCACAGGACTGCCTCCCCACCGCCAAAGGGGTGACGGGTCTTAAGCGCACGAGACAGACGCGTGCCGACAAACGAGCGCCGACAATTCAGCACAAGACTTCAGCGTGCAGCAGAAAAACCTTCTTTTAAAGGGCTCCGACGGGGTGTGGGGGGAACCCCCCACTCTACTTAAAAGGGATCGTGCTGCCATGTTGGGGGATGTGGGGAGTGTAACCCCCCACATTATACTGAAAACTTAACTTTTTCCCTAAAAAATAGAGAAAAAGTTAAGTTTACAGTATAATGTGGGGTTACAACCCCCCAACCCCCCCCCAATGCCAGCGCAATCACTATTAAGTAAAGTGGGGAGGGGGTTTCCCCACCAACACCCCCCGTCGGAGCCCTTTAAAAGAAGGTTTTTCTGCGGTGCGCTGAAGTCTTGCGCTGAACTGTTGGCCCGCGTCTATCTCGCGCGCTTAAGACTATGAACCGCCAAAGGAACTCTTCCTTCTGCACAGGCCTGCTTCCCTGCCCTGAAGGCCTGCTGCCCGCCATGAAGGCCTGCTCCCCCCAGGAAGGCACTTTCTCTCCTCCTTCCCGCTGAGAAGGTCTGCCTCCCCCCCCCCCGGGAGCGAACGCTGCTCCCCCCCGTCCTGAAGGCACATTTTCTCCTCCCCCCCTCCCAGGAACGAATGCTGCTCCCTCCACCCGCCCCAAGGGCACATTTTCTCCTCCCCCCTCCCACCCGGGAACGAACACTGTCCCCCCTGCCCCGAAGGCACATTTTCTCCTCCCCCCCCACCAGGAACGAATGTTGCTCCCCCCTGCTGCGAAGGCACATTTTCTCCTCCCCTCCCCCCGCCGGGAACGAACGCTGCTCCTCCTGCAATTCTGCACTTTCCCCACCTCCTTACCGCTAATAGGGAAGCTTGCAGGCTCACTGGTGTTATAGCAATCCCTGCAGCTGCCCATGGTCCTCAGCGGTACGTTCTTCCTGCTACGTTCTGCCCCTGCTCTGACGTCAGGGGCAGGATCGCGGCAGAGAGAACGTGCCGCTGAGGACCATGGGCAGCTGCAGGGATCGCTATAACATCAGCGAGCCTGCAAGCTGCCCCATTAGTATAAAGGAGGTAAGAGCGGGGAAGTTGGGGGAGGTAAGATCGGGGAGGCAAGAGCGGGCAAGCTGGTGGAGGCCTTTCTGACCGACTCTCCCCCCTCAAGCAGGAGCAGCAGCGGATGGCCAGCAAGAGGCAGCACTGCAGCTCCTGCTTTAGGAAGGCACGGGGGAAGGGTCGGCCATTGAATCGGGAGGCCGATTTTTTTTTTTAATTGAATCGATTCGAATCATGAATCGGGCAGCACTAGTAAAAACCACAACTGACAGAGGGCAAGAAGGACAGAAAGGGGGACGATACCTGGCTTCTGGTACTGATCCAGATTGCTGCATTTCTGGCACAGTGGCAGGACCCCACAGATTCTGCGGTCTAGCTGCTTTTTGTCATCTTGCCCCTGGATTAGACACAGTTTTTCTTGCTCCTTCTTTGATTTTCTCTGTGTATGTTAGTACAGGGGGAAATGCATTTATATTTCTCTTTCTCTGCTCTTGTAAAGCAGACAGACCCTGACATCTCAGGGTTTCCAGCTCACTTTGTGTCTGCATGTTTCTATTTCTAATTTGTGGTCTCTTATTCTCTGTTTTTCTCTTTTGTCTTTGGGAAATATGTCTTTAATCTCTTTGGATTTTGCTGAGTACAGGAGGAAATGCATTTCTGCTTCTCTTTCTCTTCAAACAAACTCTGACTTCTCGGGATGTGCACATTTCTATTCCTAATTTGCGGTCTCTTTGTAGTGGACTGAAAGAATCCCAGGGTTTCTCTCTGTTCTCATGTTGTTGGGTGCCCTTGGGTTCCAGTCCTGGGAGAGTGCGCTTGAGCAATGCTGCCAAGTTACCCAGTTGCAAGAGGGAGACTTAAGGTCACGCCTGCCTTTCTGACAAATCTATCTTGATGCATTATGGGACTCGTAGCACTGAGTTCAATGGGCAGGAACAGGGACTACAAATCCCACACTGCATTGTGATGTAAGTTGAAAACCAGGACTGGCCAAAAAGTCTCCATCCTGGAACTGGGCAGATCTGATGAGTTTGAGCACCCTCCTTTCCACCCTTCTCCAAAGATTCAGCTGATCAGACACAAGGGCAAGCTCCTCTTTGCTCAACTGATTGGCTGCAGGAGACAAGGAGGTGGGAGAATGAGCTCAAGTTTTGCTGACTGGTTGCAGGCAAGAAGGAAATGGTGCTGGAAGTCATCCCATTGCTAACACCATCCCTGCTAGATTCCAACATATCCAATTTTTTTTCCCTGCTAGTAATGACATCACTCTCTCCATATGCTGTCCCTTTCCCCTCAAACAGGCTGCAATGGCAATAACCAAAGTAGGAAAACAGGTAAACCGTTGGATAGAAAACCTGTAAAGGTACATGTTATTTGTCCATTTTATTTTCTCATCTTCTAGTGTTTGATTATTTTTAATTGTGTGGGGCTCTGATGAAGATCTATCCTTCAGCTATCTGTGCTGTATTCATACTTTATGGGGTGGGGGGTGACACCTGTGGGGAGCTTCTGGAGATCTGATCTCAGCTGTTTATCAGTGTGACACTTCCTTAGGGTTCTGATGAAGATGTGCTCGTTAGCTGTCTGTGCTGTATTCATGATTTATCTGGCTCAGTGTGGAGCTCTGGTGAAGAGTACAGCCTGTTTTGCTCTATGCGGAAGGAAGGGAACATTTCAATCAATTCTGTGCAAACTATAAAGACCACAATAGCAAAACAACATATCAAACTTTTGTTTTGTTTCCTGTGACTAAACACACAATCTCAATAATGTTAATCCCTTCTATATCCTTTATTGACCTAAAGAAAGAGAATTTAGCAGCTTAACAAAGATCACCTCTGTGCCCCTTATCCGGAACTACTAAATTCTCAGGCTGCATGTACATCCCTGCCTAGCTAAATCAAAGGCCCCTCATATGCCTCGCTTTCTGAATGTCGAGACCCGGGGCCTCCTCTCTCAGACACAGTAACAGACACAGCAGGAAGCTGACGCATGGGAGCAGTGGAGCCACTTGTCAGAGGCTTGTAAGAGCCCAGTGGAAGTTTCTGACCCAGCTGCCATGCGGCCGGACACCTGCCTGCCCTTTTCTTCCCAGGACAGCCTGGGAGTGGCATTGCCCAGGCGCTACAAAGATCAGGAAAGCGCTCTATCACCCATAGTAGGGTGGAAATAAACCCCAAAGCTTGTAATTCCACCGTCGTGGAAGAGGTAGGTCCTGTCCAAGTGAAAGCTTAAAAGTGAGTAACTCAGGGGAGGGGCAGAAGAGTAGGCAAGTTTTGACGTCTGGGGGAACAGACCTTTTGTAAAGCAGGTGCCTGTGCGAGGCTGGAGGCCCAGTTCGCATAGGCACCATTCAAAATCCATTTGGGAGAGCGACTGCTCTCCTTGCACCCTACCTAGCTACGCCTCTGGGGAGGGGGGGAGGGAAGGCATTCAATTAATGTGGCTTCTGTGCCCTGGGTGGACCCAAACAGGCTGATAACCAATGCTGACCTTTTGCTTGTGCACATAGAGAACTCTTGAGTCCCCCACCAAAGAAAATCAAAACTACATATACCAGCATGCAATGGGTCAATGTGAAGACCGGATCAGCCTCTGTGGTTGACCTGGAGTGAGCTGAGAGATGCTATTTTCAGCCCCCTGGATATACCTTCCTGTTCAGAATTAATGAAGGAACCCTAGCGAGGTTCTGCCTTTGATCCCCATTCTTCCCCATCTTTAAATTTGGGTGTTGCAGAAAAGGGGAATGACAATGGCTCGGAAGCAGCAAGGGAAGTGTTAAGAAGCTCAGCCAATGTGAAAGTTAGCACCCAGGATAGAGAAACCCAAGTGGCAGGGGGAGACAAGAGTTTGGAGGTGGACTTTGAAGTGATGGTGAAGGATCCCTAGCTAGCTGACATAGCTGGGTCACGGTGTATATGAAAAACTCCATCTTAGATCAGTGGGTAGTAAAACTAAAAACAGCAACCTGTGACTCCATTTTACTGCTCTGAGAAATCACGTATGCATGCAGGCCTGTTCTATGTATCTGTCTTAAGTGCCTGGTACAGCCAGGAGGCAGAGGAATGTAGATGCTAGTTAGCCTAAGATGTGTAGATTATAGGATGGATTTATGGTTTTGTTTTTCTCTTTGCTCCTACCTTTTGGTCAGAACTGGTCAAACTGGTTCGGACTGGTTAGGACACTATATAATCTTTGTGTTTGAAATTCTCAGGGTCTTCTGTTTATGCAGCCAGTTCTGCCCAGAAGTCCAGCATATATGCTTGTTTAATAAAAGCCTTTTTAAATCTCTTCAGTCTCTGGCTCAAGTCTCTGCACTACTAAAGGAGGGCCTTATCCTAAAAGGTACCTTCATTTGGCGCAGCCGAACAGGGACTTGATCTACAGACTTGAGCCTGTTTGGCACGATCGTCTCCCTCGGAGGATTTCAAACCTTGCCTCCTACGAGACCCGTAATAGCCGGCATTAACCTGGTGGTTGACCAGGAACGGTTTTCTCGTCGAAGACAACGGATTGCACCTCGAGAAGGAACGAATCGGTGGAGATTTCTGGCTCCTGGTTTTGTTGTGCCGGTACCGGACCTGTCTTGGTAAGTGAGAAGTTGATTCCTTCTCTATCCTGTCTCTACCTCTTCTGTCTAGTAACTTCTTAATCCGTTGTGAAGCACAGAGAGGTATATAGGATTCTGGTTTCTGGAAATTGGAACTTTTGTTGGGTGCATATATAGATTGTATAATATGGGTCAGAGCACCATCGACCCCCTTCAGATCATGCTTAAACATTTTACGACTGACCCTCTTTTTCTTCTTACAAGAGGGGGAAATACATAGCGTACATAATCCTGCTTTTCATCATGAGATGTAACATCTCAACCCTGCCAGTTATGGCAGGCTTGCAGAAGATGATATAATACAATGCAATTTTATTTGGGTAATTATGGAGAATCAATGTTAACTGAGTTTGATTACTAATAAAATAAAACACTTAGTTAGCTAGACACAGTCATGCTTGGACTGGATTAACTCTCCTAATCTTATGGTTTAGCACCATTTAGATAAATTCAAAGCAACAAAACAAACACCCAAACATTTTCCCTTTGCCCTATTGTTTTTCTTCCATCTATGTCTTCTTTCCTTTCCTCCTTGAAGTTCTTTTTTTCCCCCTGTTTCTTATATGTTTAATTCTGGGTTTGTTGAGGTTTTTTGTAATTTTTTATTGTTTTCTTCATCCTTATTTTTATTGTTGTCAAAGGCTTAGTATTTGGAATTTAATCAACTTTTTGTCATACTTGTCAAATTAATAAAACAAAAGCTCTGGGGACACCTGACAAGACACAGAGAACGAGAAATTGGTGATGTTGAGAAATTACCCGGGGAGATGGAAATAGCATTTAGGTTGGAAACCTGGGAAAGGTTGGTAAAGCAAGCCAGCATGATTGTTTTGCCGAAAGTTGCAGACAGGATAGTGTAAGTTGCTTAACAGGGTAAAATGCATGTGGATCAAGACAGAATTAAGAATGTGAGTTCGCACTGATGAAATATGTTGCGTGCAGTGGATTTGTTACAGACAGTGAGTAATTTAAAGAAAGTTGAGCCAGATAGTTTACGTGTTCTCGCAGTTGTCAAAGTGTGTCTGCTGGTAATAAAAAAAAAAAAAGAAAAAAAAAAAAAGCAACCGTTTGTCAGACATGTGGGGTTTGTGTTGGGCACATCTCTGCCTTTGTATCCCAGTGTTGGGGGATTTAAAGTACAAGACTAACAATGATAGAGGTTAAGTATCCATATTTTTCTGAAAATTGAAATATTTGCTAAACATGGGCTTGATAATTCAAGTTCAAGTTTCAAGTTTTATTATTATTTGATGAATCGCCTATACAAACATTCTAAGCGCTGAACAATTAAAAAAAAAAAAAAAAAAAAAAAAACAACATTTTAGAGGACAAACAATTTTAAGACACAAGTACAAAGTTAAATAACAAAGTTTTTAAGAGTTTTATAAAAGAGATAAGATCTTTTTCTTTTCTGATGTACAGTAGCAGTGCATTCCACGTTTGTGGCGCTGTAACAGAAAACATGTCATTTCTTCTTGTACCCACAATTTTTAAGGAAGGGACAGTTAATAAGTCTTGTGATGATGATCGTAGAGAACGAGGAGCATAATAAGGAATGATCATTCTAGACATCAATTGAGGCTCATTGAAAGCTAGAACTTTAAAAACCAAGAATAATATCTTAAAAGTAATTCGGTGGCTAATAGGTAGCCAATGGGACTTAATCAATAGCGGTGTAATGTGGTCAACTTTTTTTTTTTTTTTCCTTTATGAATGAGTTTTATTGATAACGGATGGATTGAGATTACTTCTTTTGTGATAACAGTCTCCCTTGCTTTCCCGTATTGTGTCTTTATCCCGGTGTTCTTTATGAATCCTTTCTTCCCATGCATGTTTGTATAAAGTGTTATTATCAATCAGATTCTAAATACAATTGGAAACAGAAATACCTTTCAAATAAACTTGGTAGCTCAAACTCCAGAGGAAGGGGGTAGTTATTATGTAAGGACAGTGCAGACTAAAGTAGCTACATCTAGTCTGCAGCAGTGCCCACTCCTCAGAGTGTAGCGGGACCCAGGTGGCAGACAAGGGTTCCAGGTCTGCCTGCAGGGAACATGGCTAAGTGACCTCAGGGGTGGTGTCACGTTAAAATGTCTCTTCTTTGTCTTCGCAGTCATACATACAGAGCTGTTCTGGACCTGTTACAATGAGCCTTTTTCTACCCAGAGAAGGAGGACAATGTTCTGCTTTCAGTAACCTTGAAATGACCTTGCACTTAACATTTAACATGTTTCTTTTTTTTTCCCTTTGAATTGACATTGCCATACTTCAGAATACCTCTATATTTAACATTGTACACTGTATCTTACTTTACCTAGTAAGTTTTGCTTATTTTTCAAGATTGAAGCACACCCTAGCAGTTGCGTCCCTGTCTGCCTTATGAATGTAATTGGCAGGGCACCAAGCCAGAGTGATCACATTCTTACGTTTTCTCTTTCGGATGTTCCAGTAACCATTAATAGATGCCTTTTATGATTATGTGATTATTATGCCATGTGTTATATCGCACTTTACTTTGCCACTGTGTGCACACAATTATGATTCGTGCTATGATGGACGTTTGTTTTTGTATAACTGTGCATTTCTCTGCAGATCTAAGTTCAGCTCTGAATCCTTGCCAGCTGGAAGAAAAGTTCCACGCCTTTTCTGTTTTCTATGTTTGTTTATGCCCTGTAATCTTTGTGTTGTCTATCTGTTTGGTTTGTGGGGTACCCCAGGGAAACCAACTATACCATTGGCCATTTTTGGAGATTTTTCTCTCCCTTTTTGCATTTTTGTTTTTTTCCTATCTAAATTGCCTTTCTAGCTGTTCACGCCCACGCTGCCCTCTGGCGCCAGCGTTCCTTCCTCACCTCCTCTGGATCCCTTATCCAACACCACCAACTCATCCTGGACCTTTTAGATGCTATCCTGCTACCCTCCAAAGTTTCTATCATGCACTGCCGGGCCCACCGTCGCCTCCGTGATTTCATCAGCCGCGGTAATGCCTTGGCTGACCGCTCGGCTCGCCAGGCGGCCCTCCAAGGTCCGCCCACACCCCCTCTTCTGTTATCCCTTTCCTCCCCTCAACCTTTCCTTCATTCCCTTTCCCCCCAGTACACTGACCCCGAGCGCAAGTGGGCCACGCAGCAATCTGGCCATTGCACCCTCCCATCTGGATGGATTACTATACCTTCCTCCCACACATCCACCCCCCTCCTGTATGTTCCACAACTCCTGGCCCTCACTGTTGTCCAACGTGCACACGATTTTTCTCATGCCGGTAACCCAACCCTCCGCACTCTTCTCCGACAGAATTTCTATATCCCGAATCTCTCTCAACTCATCTCCCATGTCCTACTCCGCTGTGTCATTTGCCTCCGACACAACCCCTCTTCTGTCAGATCCCCCGTTCCTGGTCACCAGCCTATCGGTTCACACCCCATGCAAGTCCTCTCTACTGATTTTACCCACTTGCCCCCCTCCCATGGGTTCCGTTACCTCCTGGTTTTCATTGATTCCCACACTGGGTGGCCAGAGGCCTACCCAGTGTGCACAGAGAAAAGTAGGGAAATAGTAAAGGTTTTACTCCATGACATCATCCCTCGCTATGGCCTGCCCCTAGTGATTGGCAGCGATAATGGCCCCGCCTACATATCACAAGTCACACAAGCTGTCTCTCGGGTTCTGCAAATCACCTGGAAATTACATGCGGCCTATCACCCCCAGAGCTCTGGCCAAGTTGAACGCATCAACAGAACTATTAAAACCCTCCTCGGAAAAGCGGCAGAGGAAAGCCGCCTGCCATGGCCCAAACTGATTCCTTCTGTTCTATTTCGCATCCGCTGTACCCCAGGTAAACGCAATCAATTGTCCCCGTTTGAGCTCATGTATGGCCGACCCCCGCCGATAGTCAGTCTAGACCCCGAGTCTCTTGAACAGATAGGGAACGCTATCACAGACGCAGAGATAAAGCAACTAGGAAAGACCATTATGAAATTACAGAACTGGGTCATTTCTAGAGCCCCGCTGCCAATTACAACCCCTGTTCACCTCTACAAACCTGGGGATCAAGTGTGGCTGAAAGTATGGAAGAAAGAACCGCTGAAACCCCTTTGGACAGGGCCTTTCACTGTCTTACTTGCTTCCCCCACAGCTGTCAAATTGTCCCGCCACGAGTCTTGGATTCACTACAGCCGTGTGAAGCCCGCTGCTGAGTATATTTGTGAAAAAGGGCCTACTGACCTTCAACTGAAAATCACGCGGCTGCCCCACACTCTGGAAGAGTAATCACGCACGTCTGATCCGGAGATCTGACAAGATATTTAATATGAACTCTGTTGTATATTTACTGCTTGTGATTTACGTCTTGCCAACATTGTCCATGTCCCCTACCCCTCCCACGCCCGGGTGTGCCCCTTGTGTGGCACTAGTGGACAATGGGGGCAAAACGGAAAATGTTATTAGATTTCAAACTAATTATGAGTGTAAGGGTCAACTAGTGACCCCTGTATGTATATATAACAAGGTTGAATATTCTATATGTAATAATGGAGATTCACAGATCTGATTCTACCCCAAAGCAACTAATAGGGATACTTGGATAGAGGTCAGGTCAGTCTGGGATCAGGGCCCCCTGATTCAACAAACCCTGGTCACTAATCCCCATGTCCCGGCCTCAGTCCTCTTTGATGCTTGCCATGCCATGGACAAGAACCCCACCTTCCTTGGACGTTGTGGTGCCCTAGCATGGAGGAGGGAATATATGCACAATGATAAATACATGTGCCTGGCGGGACAGAAGCCGTCCCACTGTGAAGGGTCTTCCGAACACTACTACTGTAACTACTGGAGATGTGTATCCTGGGCTACTTGGGGTATGACCCGACTGCCTACCACCCGAGCCATATTATCCAAAATGGGTGACTACCTCTGACTGTGGCCTCCAGAACTGTAACCCACTTAATTTCACTATTCTACAGCCATTTAAATGGAACCTCGATGATAGCCTCCGGAAAGCTCGCTATCTTGTGGGCCTACAGATATATGGTAAGGGCACGGACCCTGGTACTGTCTTGCACATCAAACTCGTTGAGAGACACCGAATCCCTGAACAACACAGCATTGTGTTCCCAGACTTTTATGAACATATGAAACTAGACCAACAAGACTTTGTGCCCTCTGCCACCACTCGCAACCTTTTCATACAGTTCGCTGAAGCCATAGGAGCCACCTTAAATCTGACAAACTGTTATGTCTGCGGGGGCACCCAACTGGCCTCTGAAAAACTCCATTCTGGCAAAACACTGCATACAGCGTCTCGGACCATCCTTTACCACTCGTGTTGGACACCTGCAGTGCCAATCCTTATGGACTAAAAACAGCACCTCTCAGCCCGGTTGGACGTATTGGACCGGAGATCCTAAGTTAAAAATACCCAGACGATGGAATACTACTGGCAATGCTACCACATTAAATGTCTACCTCAACCTGCCTGCTTCTGCCCCTTGGGCTGCACCGGAAGGATACTACTGGATCTGTGGGAGAACGGCATACCCCACTCTACCCTCAAATTGGACTGGCACTTGTGTTCTGGGCACTATCAAACCAGCCTTCTTCCTCCTCCCGTTATCCGAAGGAGAACATCTGGCTGTCCCAGTATTCGATCAACGGGCCCGTCCTGAAAGAAGTTTGGAAATCGGTAAATGGGATGACACTTGGCCCCCGGAGCGCATCATTGCTGTCTACGGTCCTGCTACTTGGGCTGATGATGATATGTTTGGACTCAACTCACTGACTGATTGGGCCTCCAAACCGGGACTCTTTAAAGCCCTCACCATAATTTTCCTGGTATTCTCTGTCATATTTTGTGTTCTTCCTTGCCTGTTACCATGTTTATTGAAAACCCTTAACCGTACTATTAGGACTACGATTGACTAAAGTACCACCGCCCTAGTCCTGGCCCTTTCCTCCTATCACCCAGTCCCCACCTCTGATACAGATGGCCCTGACCTCCCGTAACCCAGTTAGTCAGCTAGCCTACAGAAGAAAAGTTGGGAATGAAGGATCCCTAGCTAGCTGACATAGCTGGGTCACGGTGTATATGAAAAACTCCATCTTAGATCAGTGGGTAGTAAAACTAAAAACAGCAACCTGTGACTCCATTTTACTGCTCTGAGAAATCACGTATGCATGCAGGCCTGTTCTATGTATCTGTCTTAAGTGCCTGGTACAGCCAGGAGGCAGAGGAATGTAGATGCTAGTTAGCCTAAGATGTGTAGATTATAGGATGGATTTATGGTTTTGTTTTTCTCTTTGCTCCTACCTTTTGGTCAGAACTGGTCAAACTGGTTCGGACTGGTTAGGACACTATATAATCTTTGTGTTTGAAATTCTCAGGGTCTTCTGTTTATGCAGCCAGTTCTGCCCAGAAGTCCAGCATATATGCTTGTTTAATAAAAGCCTTTTTAAATCTCTTCAGTCTCTGGCTCAAGTCTCTGCACTACTAAAGGAGGGCCTTATCCTAAAAGGTACCTTCAGATGGAAGTGGTTTTGTTCACCCCAACAGCCACAGTAGGACTTTGGTTGACTGGAGGATGGGGAACGAGGGCTGTAGGAAATGAAAGAAGGATTTATTTAACCGAGTCATCCTACCAGCCTGATTCCTGGAGATTTTCTGTGGCCTCAGACTTCTCATAATGACCATAAAGCCTTCGTGGTATGTTCAAATGTTCTGATGTGCTGAGGAAGGAGAGACTTGCAGAACCCACAGTAATACCCTGAGGGCACATAAAGTGCTGTAGCTTTGTCCTGGCTTCTAGGTAAGAATATCGGTGTTGACCCCTTTCCCCTATTTTCGCCCCATTCAGGATGTCCACTTGCTGCTCGGAGGAGGAGAAGAGGAGACTGTTGGGAACGTCCTTGGATTGTTTTAAGCCCCTAACAGGTTCTCCAGCCAGAATCTGCTTTGTCTTGTAGACAGCCAGGTGAAGGGGTGAAACAGGGGACAACCCCTTGTCCAGTCAGTCTGACCTTAGGGTCGAGAGGTCTTCTCTCCCACCTGCCCACGTTCCTGTCTTCACCAGGTGGTGGGAGAGGGAGGTTAGGGGGTGTTTTGCTATTTGGGAGCGGAAGGTATCCTGGGCCTTGGTTTTGGCTCAGCAGGGTAGCTGTCGGATAGGCAGGAGTCTGTCTCGCTGGCAGTGTTCCAGGAAGTAGAACGGTTCATGAGTGGTTTCCCTCCATTGACGGAGAGCAGAGAATCACCGGTCGTACCTGTGGAAGAAAGGGAAAGAAACGATGGGTCAGGGTGTCACCCCACAACCGCAGAGCCTCCCCACTCCCTGCACCCCCCCCCCCAAGAAACCAGTAAGAATGGAGATTGTTCATTTCATCCAAGTTTCGAAGTTTATTTAAAAGTTGTTATACCGCCTTATCAGATTTCTACGCAGTGTACATTAAATTAAAATACATATATTATAGTTAAAATTAACAGATACAGACGGTACAGGAGTTTATTGTTGTTTTCCTGTGTTGTTTTATTTGGGGTTTTCTCTGGCCATTTTTGCCATCGCAATCCAATACTGCGTACGATCCCGCAAATTTTTGCTATGTCACTGGTCACAAGGTATCCTAGTGGTAGACGCTGTCACATCAAGCCCGGGTTTTCCTGGCCTAATTTAAAAAGTCAACACTTATCTGTCATCTCTTAAATCTCTGTCCCCCAGCCGGCAACGATTTAAGAGATGACAGATAACTGTTGACGCTTTACAAACTAAAAATCTTTCTTACAGAAATGATGAAAATGAGTAATTTAAAAAATGGATTCATGAATATTTCAATGCAGGGGGTCTCCAAACTACGGCCCGCGTTATGATTTTATCTGGCCCGCGGAAGAATTATGTGGAAATGCACCAACTGGACTAATTTTCCAATGAGAATACATATTAAAAAAAAAAACCCCAAAGGGTGTTGATAGATTTCAAATGCATTAATTAAAATGGTGTTCAAAATATATCGATATTCCATACTATTTTAATATTAATATTATTCACAACTTTATTTAATGCTGAATCGTAATTGTATTACTTCGATCTTGGTTTATATTCGAGTATATGTGGTAATGCACAGTATGACAGATCCCCAGAAAGCACAGTCATAGTCATAGTAGATGACGGCAGATAAAGACCCGAATGGTCCATCCAGTCTGCCCAACCTGATTCAATTTAAATTTTTTTTTTTTTTTTTTCAATTCCAAAGAGTTGCCCCTCCCCCCTCCCCATAGGAAAAGAAAGCTCATGGGTGCAAAGTCGAGTGTGCGCTCTTTCGAAAGAGTGCCTGCAATTTTTGGCAAATGAGAAAACACGAGCTGTGTCTTTTGCTGTTCGTTTTCATTGGTTTATGACATTGAACAACATGGGATACGGCGTTAACGTTTTCCCGTGTCGCTGCAAACGCCACCTCATCCTTACCCTGCACCCCATTCTCTCTCTTACCTGCGATCGACTGAGTTTTACACTTCACCTTCTGGTTCGTCTGCTCTTGGAGTCTCCTCTCGTACTGGCGGACGTCCTCCAAAGACATGCCTGGAAGGTGAACACAAGGGATGCTTAGTTTTCAAGTTTCACTTCACTATGAAGTGGAATTATTATTATTTTTTTTTAATTTGTAGCCACAGTGTTATTAGCTCCGACGCTCATAGGAATTCTAGAGTTTTGAAGCGAATACCGCTGCGGTCGGCAATAAAAAAAAAGCCTAACACGGCTTCATAAAAGGGGAGTATACCAAGGGGGAGACAACCAAGTCTCCAACCTATTGACAACAACCCCAGACTACAAGATGTTCAGAAAGGAAATAAAAACTATACTCTTCAAGAAATCCCTTAATAAAGCTTAATACCATGATAAAGCTTAACCCCCCTCTTACCATCCCCTCCCTAACCCCAGATCCTACTTTTCCCTCTCTTGGAAACCTTCTCTGATCTAACGTAAACCTTCTTCCATAACTCTTTTTGTAATCCGCTTTGAACCGAAAGGTAATGGCGGAATAGAAATCTGTAATGTATACTTGTTCAGAGCAGGTACTATTTTGAGGCCCTTGATATTATAAAGCACAGGTGTCAAAGTCGGTCCTCGAGGGCCAGAATCCAGTCGGGTTTTCAGGATTTCCCCAATGAATCTGCATGAGATCTATTTGCATGCACTGCTTTCAATGCATATTCATTGGGGAAATCCAGAAAACCCGACTGGATTCCGGCCCTCGAGGAGGGACTTTGACACCCCTGTTATAAAGAATGATTCTTTATGGGAAACTTGTACTTTAATTGTCTGGCAGTCGCGTTCTGGAACGTTGCCCGCCTCACTGCCGTAACCTCACGCAAGCGCTTTCCTGCGTCTGTACCCAATTGTCCACTCACCTCACAATCACGTACGGACGCAGGAAAGCGCTTGCGTGAGGTTACAGCAGTGAGGCGGGCAACGTTCCAGAACGTAAGATAACCATTGGAGGCAGTGTAGCATGTGCGTGTGTCCGGTGCGGGAGGAGGTGAGAGCTGAAGGCGGTTGCAGACACGACCGCCGCACACTTAAGGCACAAGTTTTCCCTAAAGCAGGCCTGCACAACTTCAGCCCTCGCCAGGCCAGGTTTTCCCAAATGAATATGCATGAGATCTATTTGCATGCACTGCTTTCAATGCATATTCAGAGGAAATCCTGACTGGATTCGGCCCTCGAGGACCGGAGTTGTGCAGGCCTGCCCTAAAGAATCATTCATTATAATACCGAGGGCCTCAAAATAGTTGGTCCAAAATCTTGTCTCTTGCAGTTGATACTTTGATAGTTTTTTACTTTCTGCATGTTGCACTGCTTTCAGCTGTGTATAGCTGAAATTATCAGAATCAATTAAGGCAGGGGTGTCCAATGTCGGTCCTTGAGGGCCGCAATCCAGTCGGGTTTTTAGGATTTCCCCAATGAATATGCATTGAAAGCAGTGCATGTATATAGATCTCATGCATATTTATTGGGGAAATCCTGAAAACCCGACTGGATTGCGGCCCTCGAGGACCGACATTGGACACCCCTGAATTAAGGAAAGATTTATAAACTATAGTTTATAAATATTTTCCTTAATTGCTTCTGATCATTTCAGATTTCAGATAATCCACTTTTTGGATCTGTAGGTACTTACCTCATGCAAAGCTGTCATTTCTCTAATAAGACATTAACTATTTTTTTCTGCGGCCCTCCATGTACCTACAAATCCAAAATGTGGCCCTGCAAAGGGTTTGAGTTTGAGACCACTGATATAGAAGAAGCTTTGGTCTAAAATAAACCTAACCAATTTCAGGGATGGAAAATGAAGTTGTATTTGATTCTGCAAAGAGTGCAAATGTCTACCTGCAGACAAATTAATCGAAGGTATCGTATTTTGTAGCCATACTGTGTAAAATCTTAAACATAAAAATGCAATGCTTAAAAAGAACTCTGGCCTCTATCGGAAGCCAATGAAGCTTCAAAAACAGTGGGGAAATTTTGTTGAAATGGCAGGCTTCGTACGAGGGGCTGCTGAAAAGGTCTCAGGCCAACCATGAAGAGAATGACGTGGAACCAGGAAACTTATAAGTGGTTCCACACTTTTTGTTTCATTTCATTTCATATCATATCATTGAAATGAAAAGTGTCAAGAAAAGTGTAGAATCACTTGTAAGTTTCATGGCTCCTCATCATTCTCTTGGCTGAGAACTTTTCAGCAGCCCCTCTTATTATGATGTCATAAAGCCTCGTTCCACCAATGCTTAACAACCAACCTCATCGGTGATATCACAATGGCTTGATTATCCTATACAGTACTTGGCTCACATAAGAACTGTCGTACTGGGACCAACCAAAGGTCCATCACACCCATTATCCTGTTCTGAGATTGTGACATCATAATGCCTCATTCCACCAATGAGCAGCGACAGCCTCATCAGTGATGTCACAATGGCTTGATTGTCCTAGACTTGACTCATTTTTACTACATTTTGATTTCTAAAGTGGTGCAGTGGTTAAAGCTACAGCCTCGGCACCCTAAGGTCATAGGTTCAAACCCACGCTGCTCCTTGTGACCCTGGGCAATTCACTTAATCCCCCTATTGCCCCAGGTATAATTACATAGATTATGAACCTGCCAGGACAGAAAGGGGAAAATTCTAAGTTCCCTTGGGAGAACGGTGCAGAAAATATTGCTACCTAGAATTATACTTAGAATCTTACTGTACATCCACTATAATAAAACCCTTAGCGCGCATCCGCACTTCAAACTCCGTGCCTCCGTGGCTCATATGCACAGTACCTGCTTCAGCTGATTTCCTGCCTTCTGCCCCGATCTCTGACGCCGGCTGACTTCCGGCCTTCTGACTACGCTGCCATTGCCGGGACACCTCTTCTTCTCACCCCTGGACCAGCAGCGGCAGCCGCAGGGCATTTACTAGGCTGGCCCACTTCGATAATGCAGGGCGGGCCGGCCTAGCAAAAGCCCCGAAGCTGCTTGGGCTAGCGGATGCTGGACAGGGGGAACAAGGAAGGGAGAAGGGGTACTGCTGGACAGGGGGGAGGTAAAAGGAAGGGAGAAGGGCTACTGCTGGACAGGGGGAGCAGGGAAGGGGTGCTGCTAGACAGGGGGGAGAGACAGACACAAAGAAAGACAGAAAGAAAGACAGACAGACAGCGGGTAGGGAAAGAGACAGAAAGAAAGAAAGACAGACAGGGGGCCAGGGAGAGAGACAGAAATAAAGACAGACAGAAAGAAAGAAAGAAATTCCTAAGTATACACATCTATTCTAGCACCTGTTAATGTAACGGGCTAAAAAACTAGTGCAGGTACAGAAGTCTTATCTTACATTGCCTGTAAGATAAGACTGCTAATACAGCAAGCAACCACTAGCATTGTCATTCTCTAAACATTTATTATAAAATCTGACTCTCCTTATGCTCCTAACAGGGACTTCATGAAAAGCCATGTTTTCAGGCCTTTGCAAACTTCTGTACCTGAATTTAGGAATATTGAACACTTTCTCTCTCTCTCTTTCACCGATTCTTATCACTGCAAGAGGACTTACCATACCATTCGTCAATCCACGCCACCGCTTGCCTGTGTCCCGCCAGTAAAATGTCTCTAATATTCTGGAAATCAGAGAAAATGGAAATTGGGGTGTTAATAAAACCTGAAGTCTCCTGCTCGGAGGTAGGGTTGCTTCATCAGCTAATCCAGGAATCCGGGCACATCGGACGATTAAAGTTAAAAGGATAAGATACACCAACAGCAATGAAACCTGAGTTTCCTATCATATTAGTAGATCCTGCTTAATGTTTATGTGTTATTGTCATGTCTATATTGTAAATTATGTCATCTCTGTCCTGTCTCGATTATATTGTGGATGTACCTTGATACCCATTCTTGGCTCCTTTGGGGGGATGGGCTAAATAATTGAGAAAATAAATAGATAAATAAAACTTGACTACGTTGTCACGCGTCTGTTCTCTCTCATTCGCTCAGCCCTGCCTTTCCCCATGAGACTGTCATTGGACTGCTTTTGTAGCTCATTTATAGATTCCGACATTGTCATCCGGAGATTTTGGTCTCCAAAAGCTAGTCAAATACTTATTAAGATTGTCCAATGCAAAGGTATCACCTTGTTTTCCATTATTCAGTATATTTTTATATCCTAACCTGGCACTCTAAGACAAAGACTGGAAAAGCAGAGAGACTGCAGGCTGGAATTAGGTGGGATGATATATTTGTGGCAGGGATTGGCCTTACCTAAAGGAACCAGTAAATTCCCAGAGCCAGGGTTACCTTATGGACAAAGTTCTCCACCCGGGTCTGGAAGCCGTAGACATCGAACTTCACAGCCACCCTCTTGTATGAGCACATGATGGGCTGGAAAACCTGCCTCCATCCCCTCTCCAGAGGACCCCGAGCTGTCTTCTCTGACCGGAACAGAGTGAGGTCCTACAACAAGGGACACAAAAAGATTAGAAGATGATGTAAAAATTAAGCGCTAATCAGAGCTGGAGGGGGCAGTACTCCGGGAATGAGGAATAAGCCCATCGCACAGCTTCTGAAGCCCCAGCTGAGAAGCAGCATTACATTAGAGATTTCTATTCCACCATCACCTTGCGGTTCAAGGCGGATTACAAAAAGAGTTATAGATGGTGGGTTACAAAGTAAGATCACATGTCATTTCCAAGAGTGGGTCAGGAGGTATCAGTGGGTTAGGGAGAAGATGAGAAGAAGGAAGGTACTCGTGTTATTAAGCCTTTTTCAGGGATTTCTTGAGTATAGTTTTTATTTCCTTTCTGAACATCTTGTAGTCTGGGGTTGTTATCCATAGATTGGCGATTTGGTTATCTAATTTTGCTGCTTGAGTGGCTAGTAGGCCGTCGTATAGTTTTTTCCGTTTTATAGTTTATAGTTTATTTAATTTTTGATTAAACGCTTTTTCATTTCTTCTTCTTTTTTGATTGGGGGGATGTGAATGGGGTGTGTGTTTTTCTATGTCTGGTTGAGGTAGTTTGGATGAGGCGGTTGTTCAGGTAGGTTGAGCTGTCTCCATTTATAGTTTTAAATGGTATTCTTTCCTGGATTGGAAGCTGGTGTACGTTGATGTATGCCTCTGTAATGTGGTCATGTTTCCTCAATGAGTAGACGAGTCTCAGAACTGTATTTTGTATTGTTTGTAATTGTTTAATCATTGTTGCAGGGGAGGTAGAGGATGTTGCAGTAGTCCAGTAGACCTAGGATTAGGGACTGTACTATGAGCTGGAATTGTGTTCTTTCGAAGAATTTTCGGTCTTGTCTAAGGTTTCTCATAACTGCGAAAGATTTCTGTATTGTTTTATTTATTTGTAGATGAGTAGACGAGTTGCATGGTGCAGCATCTGTCAATTGTCATACCTAGTAGTTTTAGAGTGGTTTGAATGGAGTAATTGATTGAGTTGATTTCTATATTGGTTATTGTTGGGACGTTGTTATTTTCTAGGAGGATGAATTTAGTTTTGTCTGGGTTAAGTTTCAGTTTGTGGTCGTTACTGTATCTAGTGTTCGGTGTAGTGTATCTGTCATTGAGAGCTTTGGTTGATCAAAAGGTATGATAATGGTGATGTTGTTTGCATAACCATAAGAGGTTAGGCCTTGTTTGTCCAGGTAAACACCGAGGGAGGCAGTATATAGGTTGAAGAGAGTAGGGAAAATTGGGGATCCTTGTGGTACGCCGCAGGGTTTGGACCAAGGTTTGGATTTTTCTTTGTCCGCTTTTACTTTGTATGTCCTGGATTTTAAGAAACCTTCAAACCATGAATCTCTCTCATCCCCCCATCACTGACCTCACACACCGCGATGGAGTCTCCCTCATTCCCCCCACACACTGCAATGGAATCTCCCTCATTCCCCTCACACAACGCGATGGAGTCTCCCTCATTCCCCCTTCACATGCCTATCTATTACCTTGTGTGGATATATTGTGGTATATGTAGATTCACAGATCTCTTTCTCACTGTCTGAACTATTTTCAGGTCCACTGACACATAGTCTTGAATTCTTCTGAACTCTCGGACTGTACCATCTGGGCTCACTCCTTTCTTTAATCCTTCTATTTCTGGTGCACTTACCTCAGACTTTTTATAATATCCCTCGGGGAGGTCATCATACGCGATGTCCAGGTAGCAGGCGTCTTCCAGTGGTACTGCCTTGTCTCCAAAGACCTGAGGCAGGAGAAACCAGGGTGTTAGAGTGACAAGGAGTAGGAAAGGTAAGCCCTGATAAGGGAGGTTCCACCAGCAGGGGCAGCTGGCTTGACCCACCAGGCAGATCTAATAACAGGTTTTGCTGCAGTGCATGTTGGGAGATGTAGTTCTCATTTTCTTTAAAGGGTGAAGGAAGCAATGGGAACCATCCAAACAAGAATCACTTGGAGGGCAAGGAGAGGGGCAAAGCTGGTGACTAGTCAGTCGACCACCCACAGGATTTGAAAGAGGTCTTATTGTGCCTTGTAGGAAAGGGTAGATCTGGCTGCGTTTATCTCACCTCACCTCACCCCCCCCCCCCCCCATGGTTTTAAATTAATACTAGGGAAATTGAAAATTAGAATTACAGATTCTCATCCCATTAACCACAAGGATCAAAGCTCTGGGTTCCAGCATTCCCAAAACATGTGGTTAATAGAAAGAATAGCCAGGCTCCACCCTTTCCAGCTGTTTCCCCCCCCTCCCGCCCACATCTGTATTCTGCCTCTTGCAAGACAGCAGATGGCAAGAGTGAAGAACCCTGTTCTACCACTAGATGCCACTGTAGGTTAATCTGTCAGGGAAGGGGTTGGTGTGTGTCCTGCATTCTGGGGAACATATACCTTTAGGCGTAAGTTTGGCATGAGGAGAAGGATGGGGGCATTGGCGACCAGCCACACATGGTGAAGTGTGGCCTGCTGATAGGTTGAACTGAGATGACTTGCATCCCCTTCTCCTCTCATTCCCTCCTCCTATTCCCTCTCCTCCCCCCCCCCCCCCACCAGTTAGAAACAAGTTTTTTGGTTGTTTTGGCTCTTTACTGCAGAGTGGTAATGGCAGATGAAGCTCAGGCTTTTTTTATACGCTGCTTAAGGTCTCCTGTTGCTAAGAACTAATGATGCCCTCTGAATGATATCTATGTAGCTGCCAACTCTTATGACTCCAAGTAGAGAATGATACGGGGAGAATATTTTCCCATCCCCGCAGGAACTCAATTTCTTCGTCCCATCCCCACGAGTTTTGACCCTGTCCCTGCCCCATTCCTGTAAGCTCCGCCTTAACCGCAAGAACACTTATGATTTTAAAGTGTTTGAGGTTTGTGCAGATGAGAACGGAGCGTGCAGGAATGGGACTGGGACGGGAAATTGAGTTCCTGCGGGGACGGAGACAAAGTGTCCCCATGCCATTCTCTAATTGGAATCTTCAGTCAGATTCAAGGCAGCTGGAGGCATGAAGTACAGAAGTCACCCAAACGAACAGATTCTCACTCTTTATTGATTCTCCTTGTGTGAGGTAGGCAGAGCAGAAGAGAGGGCATCAAAAATTATAATTGCAGTGCAGAACACATCCTGAGCTTCTGCCTCCACTTCCACCCTGCAGTAATGGTGAAAAAAACTGAGGCAAGCATGAGCCTGGAGTCTCAGAGGAGAGACAGAAGTCTAAGGAAATCTCCGAAGAGCTCAATTTTCAAAATGACTCCTATTGCCCACTCTCCTAATGGGACCCTCATACTTTTGGCCGTGCCGAATGTTGCTCATAGGAGTTTTATTAGAGTGCCCACTGGGCAGGGCAGAATTAATTCATCGAGGGCCCCTAGGCACACAAGTACACTGGGCCCCTGCCCCGCCCCACCATGCGCCCAGGCGGAAACAGGAAACTGCATCAGAGGGAAGCTTTGAGCAAGCAGCACCGCTTGCACAATTATAGTTCCCGTTATCTTTCTTCCCGCATTGCTTGCTTGTCTTACTTTCCGTCGATGGGGGGGGGGGGGAGCGCATTGCCGATCAGGGTAGGGCCCACGTTGCCGATTGGGGAGGGGCCTTGTTGCCAATTGATGCTGGAGGGGTCCATCGCCGTTTGGAAAAAACAATGTTAATGCCCTCCTTCATTGGGCCCCCCTGACCATTTTGAGCCCTAGGCACGTGCCGACTTGGCCTATTGGTTAATTCTGCCCTGCCACTGGTCAGGGAATGGTGTCAGCTGAGAGCAGAGACCTGGATGTATATTTTTAGGGCTCTGAGCCTGCTTAACGATGCCCAAGACGCCAAATCTCAAAGGCCTTCGCTATAACAGGGATTGTGCTATAGCTGCCCAGGGGAGGGGCAGGATTTGCGAGTCTCCGAGCCCCGCTAACTGCCTATCTAACCCACATCAGAAATGATGCTTTCTAACGGAGGGAAAAAGCAGCTTGTGTTGTGGTACTCACCTTGAGGCTGCATCCATTGTCATTCTCAAACTTGGTCTCTATTCGGATGTGGAACTTCGGCAGGAAAGAGCACTGAAGGAGGGGAGGAGAAAAGGGATGGAGAAAGAGCTGTAAATAAATGCTGTGCGAGGGATGGCAGGGGTGGGATGGGGTGCTCGCTTCAGGATCCCACAGGGGTTGTGGCAATAGAACTTGATGGAAAGGAGGCTTTGTGGACCAGAGTGGGGAGAGACATTATCAGGAAGACTAACCTCCAGACTCCCCCCCCCTTCGATAAATGGAGGAATGGAGTGGAACCAGGAGCTCAGAGTAAACCATACCCATAGGGGGCTGAGATCAGGGTTGTAATCTCACCTGTGCCTACAGTTTACAGAGGCAGAGGTGGGATTCGGTAATGTTGAGAGGAGGCATCGGTTTTAAGGCAATTGGCCAAGACCTGGGACCGGTTATGGACCATGAAGGGACAGTGGGAAGTTTTCTAGGGATCTTTGTTACCCGAGGGTCCTAAAAACTGACACATATCGGTCTGGGACAGTCAGTGGCGTAGCAAGGGAGGGGTGAGGGGGGCAGTCTGCCCCGGGCATCATGTTGGTGGGGGCGCCGGCACTCCTCCTCTCGCCCCTTCCCTTCACCCATAACTCAACTTCAACGTGTTCCTTCCTGGCTCTCCCACTGACAGCACTTCCAGGTGTCACGCATAGGAAGTGACATCAGAGGGAGAGCCACCAGGGTCGCAAGGAGCACGTTGAAGTTGTTACTCATGGCGGTGAACAACTAGAGGAACGGGGGAAGCGAAGGAGGGCACATGTGCAGTGGGGAGGAGCAGGAAAGGAGCGAGGAGGCGGAGACAAGGGGAGGGGAGGGGCATCACTCACCCTCGCTGTGCCATTGGGGACAGTGTGTCTTTCCTAGAGACAGCGATGGATTAGATGACCGACCCCCCCCCCCTCTGACCCGTCCAACCTTGTCTTTCCCTGTGTCTAGGTCAGTGTTTCTCAACTCGGTCCTAGAGTACCCTCTTGTCAGTCAGGTTTTCAGGATATCTACAATGAATATGCATGAAAGAAATTTGCATATAATGGAGCGTATGCAGATCGATTTGCATACACTGCCTCCATTAGCCTAATCTGCATTTTACATTGAAAATTAGCAATTGAGGAAAGGCAGAGAAAGATCACCTTGTACTAGACTGTAAGCCCTATAGGGAAGGAACCATCTCTCATGTGTGTATTTGTACAGTGCGGTGTACACCTGTAGCTCTATAGCATTGAAAAACAGTAGCTGGATTTTCAAAGTGTCAGCCATGCTTCGTCCAAAGGTCGAGACTTGCCGAGATTCTCAGTCTCATGGGATCAGGCAGGCCAAAGAGCGGGGGTGAGGAGGGAGAATTTGGGGTGGGAAGTTGCCGGAAAAGCGGAAAACAAACACCAGAGGCGCTCCTGAATGTGACTTACCGTGTACTCTGCGAAAGATGTCCATCCCGGGGTGGAAAAAGAGAGAGAAATTCCAAGATTAGTGATTGGCAAAATTGGGTTTGGTAGTCACTTAGATTAAACTTGAAGGTTAAATATAGACTGAACTGCAACCCCTCCTTTTGGGGCTTCCCTGGGACATGGGTTTTTACCATCTATTACAGTGGTTCCCAATAGAGAATGACACGGTGAAAAAATTGGTCCCCGTCACCGCCCCGTCCCCGTCTCACCATCCTCTGCACCACCCCGTCACCGTCATTCCCTTCACCGCCCCGTCACCGCCACAGCAACCCCATTCACCGCCCCGTCACCGTCACCGCTGCATACATAAAAGCCTCAAACGGGTACGATTTTATATACTTTTCTAATATCTCCCCTATGTATCTGCCATTGCCCCCCCCTGTGTCCATATACCATCCCCATGGCATGTCCCCTTTTTGTCTCTGTCCCTATGCCCCATGCACATAATTTCCCCTCTTTCTGTTACCTTCCTGTGTCCAGATTTCCCCTATCTTCCTCTTCCATACCAGTGTGTCTCTTCTTTTCAACCCCATCTAGCTTTTTTTCCTCTTTCTTCCCCCCCCCCCCCTGCTTCTAGCATCTGGCTCACCTGCCTGTCCTTCCCTTTCTTTCCTGCTGTGGGTTTTCTTTCCGTTTTCATCCCCTTGGCCCAGAATCCTTTTCCCTTTCACTCCCTCCTTACAGTCTGAGCCGGGAACACGGGTGATCGCACGGTCCTCGCAGCCCCCACCCGCCTGCCCAATCGATCCTAGTGTTTAGCCAGCTCTCTCCCTTCTCCTCACCTTAATTTGCAGGCTTTCTTTTTCAGCGACCTGCACGCTTTCCCAAAGAGCCGCACACGCGCAGCTGCTCAGTGTTCAATCTTCTGCTCTGCTGCAACTTCCTGTTTCCGGTTGCGTCAGAGCAGAAGATCGAAACTGAGCAGCAGCGGCTCTTTGATAGCGTGCGGGTCGCCGAAAAAGAAAATCTACAAACTAAGGTGAGGAGAAGGGAGAGAGCTGGCTAAACACTAGAATCGATTGGGCAGGCGGGTGTGAGCTGCGGGGACCGCGCGATCCTTCATGCCTCACTGCGGGGACAAGACCCATTCACCGCCCCGCGGGCGGTGAATGGCCTTGTCCCCGTCGCCACAGCGACTGCTAGTTTTCTTCCCCGTTTTCGGCGGTGACCCGCGGCTAAAATGTGGTGGCCGCGGGTAAACCGCCACCGTGTCATTCTCTAGTTCCCAACCTTACCTGGGAGACCCCTAGCCAGTCGGGTTTTCAAGATATCCCTAATGAATATGCAGGAGAGAGATTTGCATACCTGTCACTTCCATTATATGAAAATCTCTCTCCTGCATATTCATTAGGGATATCTTGAAAACCTGACTGGCTGTGGGTCCCCCAGGATAAGGTTGGAAACCACTGATCTACTGCATGCTCCAGTGCAGGGGTCTCCAAAGTCCCTCCTCAAGTGCCGAATCCAGTCAGGTTTTCGGGATTTCCCCAATAAATATGCCTTGAAAGCAGTACATACACATAGATCTCGTGCATAGTCATTGGGGAAATCACGAAAACCTGACTGGATTTGGCCCTCGAGGAGGGACTTTGGAGACCCCTAGTTTGGAGGCTCTCTGGATCTCAACCTTAAGAGAATTAGGTCCATTTACAGTGAGGAGCTGAGAACGAGGAAAATCTGGGTTCAAATTATGCTTTTTCCACTGCCACTCTATATGACCTTGGACAAGTCACTTATCCCCCATTGCCTGAAGTACCTAGATCAGGGGTGGGCAACTCCGGTCCTCGAGAGCCAGAATCCAGTCGAGTTTCCAGGATTTCCCCAATGAATATGCATTGAAAGCAGTGCATGCAAATAGATCTCATGCATATTCATTGGGGAAATCCTGAAAACCTGACTGGATTCGGCCCTCGAGGAGGGACTTTGGAGACCCCTGCTCCTGTGACTCCTGACATGAGCTGACCCCCCCCCCCCCAAGCAAATCCCGCTACAGGGAATATTGGGTTCTTATATTCCCGTAAATTAAATTGCAGACTTTCTTGAGATAATTAGCTCATTTTCTTTTTTTTTCTTTTTTTAAATAACTTTATTATTTTCTTTTGATAACTTAAAACAGGGGTGTCCAATGTCGGTTCTCGAAGGCCGCAATCCAGTCGGGTTTTCAGGATTTCCCCAATGAATATGTATGAGATCTATTAGCATACAATGAAAGCAGTGCATGCAAATTGATCTCATGCATATTCATTGGGGAAATCCTGAAAAACTATTCTGCGCGTTAAGGTCCTCACGCACCTTTGTAAAAGGAGCCCAAAATGTTTTAAATCGTAGGTTAAACAAAGGAAAAAGGCAAGTCATCTCAAAACAGAAAGTCTTGCCTCTGCTTCAAAACCCTAACAGGCTCGTCTCCAATCTACCTGTCAGATCACTTTGTCCGTCCTGGCCCCACCCGCACGCCTAACGCCCACTTTTTGCCTTCCCGTCCCTAAAGTGCTGCATCTACAAGAGATTCCTTGACAGATCCCTGGCGTTCCAGGCAGGCAAATGGAACAAATGTCTTTCCACTCTCATCTCTAATTCTCCCTCCTACCAAACTTTCAGGAAATCAATCAAAACTTATCTCTTTGACAAATATCTCTAACTCCCGCCCTCCTTGCAACTCTACCTTTAACTATGCCGTGTTCCTCCCACCTACATGCACCTCCTACCTACCTGCCTCCTACCTACCTTCACCTCCTACCTACCTGCCTCCTACCTACCTGCCTCCTACCTACCTGCACCTCCTACCTACCTGCCTCCTACCTACCTTCACCTCCTACCTACCTGCCTCCTACCTACCTGCCTCCTACCTACCTGCCTCCTACCTACCTGCACCTCCTACCTACCTGCCTCCTACCTACCTTTACCTCCTACCTACCTGCCTCCTACCTACCTGCCTCCTACCTACCTGCCTCCTACCTACCTGCACCTCCTACCTACCTGCCTCCTACCTACCTTCACCTCCTACCTACCTGCCTCCTACCTACCTGCCTCCTACCTACCTGCACCTCCTACCTACCTGCCTCCTACCTACCTGCACCTCCTACCTACCTGCCTCCTACCTACCTTCACCTCCTACCTACCTGCCTCCTACCTACCTGCACCTCCTACCTACCTGCCTCCTACCTACCTGCCTCCTACCTACCTGCACCTCCTACCTACCTGCCTCCTACCTACCTGCACCTCCTACCTATCTCCTTCTTGCTTGCTCCCGACTTGCTAAGCTATATTGATTGATTGACTTATTTGTAACTTCGCTGTAGATGTACAGTCTCTTGCCATGTAAACCGCTCTGAACTATTCTGGTACTGCGGTATACAAAAATAAAGTTATTATTATTATTATTAAAATTAACACATATTAACACCATCCGAACACCCCCTCCTCCCCCAGTTTTACAAAACCGCGATATCGCTTTTTAGCGCAGGCCAGCGCCGGGGGGTGGGGGGAATGAATTAATTGATAATATAAAAGAACAAAATCAAAATTTCAAGAAGGCGTGGGATAGGCACATGGTATCTCTTAGAGAGAGAAAGAGATCATGGTTACTGCGGATGGGCAGACTGGATGGGCCATTCTGCTTCATTTTTTCAATCAAATTCCTTATATTCAACTTGATGTATTTTATCTGTTCTATGTATTACTTCTTTCCCTGCCATGCCGGTATTTTATTGCCTGGGTGGCTGGCATTTAAACCGTTCTTTTTAAACTGTCAACAATGCTTCCCCAATTTTAAACTGTTGTTTTCTTTTCTGCATTAATGCTTTCTGTCTTTATCTGTTCTTAAGTCCATTATTCTAATTTGTATTTTATCTGTATCCCATGTATTAGCTCACCTTGTTGTGAACCGCCTAGAACTTTTTCGGTATGGCGGTATATATGAATAAAATTATTATTATTATTATTTATCTGCCATCATGTTTCTGTGTTTCTATTTAACCTGATTGAGGATAAGTTAACTGTGAACGTAAATGTTGAGATTGGTCTTTTTATTGTATTGTTTTTAGGCATTATCGTATGTGGATATACTGTAAACCGCCTAGGAGCTAGATGGTATAGAAATTTTAAAAATAAATAACAGTGCTAAGAAATAAAGAAGGCCATAAAATCAGAGACAAGGAGTCTAACAAAAATGAGCTCATTTTCAATGTCTGCTCTATAGCTTGAAATGCCCAAGCCTGGCCTGTGCCCACTGCTCTTTACAGATTATATAGCATAGCTTGTAACCTTGGGTGACGCTGGCTCCCTCCCTCCACTTCTGTCAGGACAGCAGAAGTCATTCTCCCTCCCCCCCCTCCCCTGTGCAAGTGACTGCCTTCTGGGCAAACATTTACCCATTCTGTCTGTATTTTCTGCTTTCTGGAATTCAAATTCAGTTTTTGTTTCCTCCACCACCACTGGGAAGCCATTCCACAAATTCACCGCCCTTTCTGTGAAATGGTATTTTCTGAGGTTGCTTCTGACTCTATCCCCTTTCACCTTCATCCTATGCCCCCCTCAAGCCAGAGTTTCCTTTCAATTGAAAGAGACTTGCCTTATGCACATTTATGGTATTTAAACGTCTCTGTTATATCTCCCCTCTCCCGACTTTCCTTCAAAGTATACATATTGAGATCTTTAAGTCTCTTTCCATACGCCTTAGCACGAAGACCACCGACCATTTTAGTAGCCTTCCTCTGGAACAACTCCATCCTGTTTATATCTTTTTGAAGGTACGGTTTCCAAAATTGTACACGATATTCTAAATGAGGTCTCAACAGAGTTTTATACAGGGGTATTATTACCTTTCTATAATGCTCAGCCCTTAAAGTCAGTTATTGACTGGGACATATGGGATATGCACTATTTCTCTCCTGAATCACTACCTACTATATCCTGTATACTCCCCACCATCACACACACATCTGAACATCCACCATCTTCAGTTGAATACGGAAACTTACCTGTGATAGTGTATGGATAATAATTCCAGGCTTTCTCTATGATGTAGAAAATCTTCGGGATAAAGCCCCTTACCCATGCGGGCAGTTTGCTGGATAAAGGGAATTGAGAAAATAAATTAATGTCTTTTCAGACCTAATGTAACCTGTAGATGAAGTGCTCAAAACTAAGAGCTGGGGGCGAAACACATAAGGATTGGTCTTCAGAGAGATTTGAATGAGGAGAGAAAGAGGAAGAGAGCTAGAGGATAATGGGAGGAAAGGCTGGGAAGATGAAATATCATGAGCAGAAGGATGACATTGATGGATGGGTGAAAGGGTATTTTGGTTGGGTGAGATAATGGAAAGAAGGGTTGCATGAAGGAAAGGAAATTAAAATGTAGTGAGAAGAAGACTGCCCCGATTGGTGATGGATAGAAATATTAGAAGTTGGATGGGGTGATGGCAGGAAAAATTGAACAAATGTCATTGGCTAAGAAAGTCTGTAGGTTGAGTTGGAAGAGATAAGAGGGAGGGTTGGGCAAATGCCATTGATAGAGCTGAAGAAAGTTTTAGAGGTTGGGTAGGATAATGGAAAAGGGTTGAGTGAATGTTGCCAACTGAGTCAAAGGAAGTCTTGAAGTTTGAAATGGATGTGATGATGGGAGGAAGGGTTGCATGAATGCCATGATGGATAGATGAAACTGCATCTTGGCGGTTCAGTTGGGTGGGAGAATGGATGAATGGAAGTCTTGGCATGATGGGAGAAAGGGTGGGCACATGTCACTGATAGATTGTTTGAAAAAAAAAGTTTGGTGGTGGGTTGGAATCAAGGGATGACCTGATATGTTGGAAAATAAACCGAAGGGAAGCACATCCCTTTCTTTGGAGAGTGGGTTTCATTTATAAAAAGTTTTGAGAATACATAGCTTGGTCCAGACCTGTTCAGGTAGAGTCGTTTCTCTGTGTATCGCCCTTTTCCATGTATGGGATCCTCGTAGGGTTCATTGGTGACCACTTCTACACCTTCCCCATCTGTGCTTTGCTCATGGCTGTGTTTACTGATCATGTAAAGTTGACCAATTCTGTACTAAAGAGAAAAAGAGGAAGGAAGGTTAGTTTTGGAGGAAGTATGTATCGAAAGAACATTTGTTGTAATAGGATTTTACTTGGCCTGGGAGGGATCTCCTTTCCCACCCATCTTTCTCTCATTCTTGGTCATTTCCAGACTGACCTTTCTCTGATTCTAGATAATGTTCTGAAGATTCCTGCCATCTTTCTAGAACCTAGATGACTTCTTCAGGCTCTCAAAGAGTCATTTGACTCTGATCCTAGAAGGTTTCCTGCGCACCCTTCTAGCCCCATCTAACTCTAGACAATCTTGAGGTTTCTACTAGCCTCATCTTTAAATGATCTCCCTAAGGTCCTTCCCAGCACCATCTTTTTCTGATTCTAGATGATCCCCTGAGGTCCCTCCCAACACCATCTTTCTCTGATTCTAGATGATCTCCTGAGGTCCTTCCCAAGCACCATCTTTCCCTGATTCTAGATGATTTTCTATGGTTCATCACAGCTCCATCTTTCCCTGATTTTCTAAGGTTGATCCCAGCTCCATCTTTCTTTGATTCTAGATGATCTTCTGAAGTCCTTCCTAGCTCCATCTTTCCTGATTCTAGGTGATTTCTCGATGTTCCTCACAGCCCCCTCTTTCTCTGATTCTAGATGCAAGCATTATCTCCATTTAACCTTGAAATGTAAGTGATAAATTTTCTGGTCTGTTACTTTTTTTTCATATGTTTACCATAAATCATATAATTGGTGATGTTCCAGGTGCTGAAACCATCCCCACCTCCTGCATCCCCATCAAACATCTATAAATTAGTCAGTGCAATGTATGGAGTCTCTTTGTCGATCCCTATTGTCCAGTAACAGAGGTCCTACCCTGGACCCCATTCCAAGTCTAAAGGTCACTTCCTAAAATGAAACACTTCCTGACTCACTGCATGTTCAGCAGATAATTTTTATAATTATTAAGAGGTGGGGGAGAGAGGGTCTCAAATCTCAGTCAGTGTGTGGTAATGTTGCTTCCCCCACAGTAGCTTAAGGCGATGGTGATGGACTGGGGTGAAAGTCCTTTGGGGAAATGAAAACAGACAGCCGGGAATCTGATGAGAAAGCAGACAGTAAATTCCACCAGAGTCCTGAAGGAGAAAATCACCCTTCCCTTCATCAGATGAAGAAGGTGAGCTGCAGCCACTTGCTCAGGTCAGACCTGAGCAGTGGAGTAGTAAGGGGGCGGGGCTTGGGGCGGTCTGCCCCGTGCACCGGCACCCATCCTCCTCTCTGCCCCCCCCCCTGCCGCTCACTTACATCCCTTCCTTGCCCTCCTCTTGTACCTCTTTAATTTCCCTGGTGCAAGCAGTATCATGAACTTGCTGCAGGTGTCGGTGTCAGCTTTCTCTGATGTCACTTCCAGGTCCAGGAAGTGACATCAGAAGGAGAGCTGACACGATGTGGGCAGCAAGTTCGTGATGTGCTCCCACCTGGTAAATTAAAGAAGTAGGGGGAAGGGGCGTCACTGCCCCGGGCATCTCACTACTCACCCTCGCTATGCCAATGGACCTGAATTGCCACTTGATCCTTGTGACCTGAGAGCTGGGGTGGAAGGAGAGAAATCATCCTTCTGAAAAGCCAGAGCTCTTGTTAGGTACACAGTACATATAGTTAGCAGTGGGGAGAGGATGGACTTCCTGGCATGGGCAGGAGTGGAAGGAGGAGGAGGTGGGGGTTACTTCCTGAGGAAAGCACCTTTGCTCTTTCAGACCAGTGTCCTTAGTGGACAATTCAAATGGAGAATTCAAGGCAGACCGGCAGGGAGCATGTAAACAGCTGGGGCTTCCTAATCTAGTTCCGCTGTGCAGTAGAAGAGAGGGTGACAAGCAATTTTGGCCACCAAAAGTGTGTGGACCTAACCTGGAAGTAATGTCTCTTGCCCCTTCCCGCCACAAAGTGCTTCCCTGTCATGGGACTAGATTTTTTTTTCTCCTCCTCTAGAGTAGAAAAAGGCCTCCACTGATGAAAGCAACCACACCAGCACAAACTGACAGCATAGACTCTCCTGGCACACACTCCTCCCATCCTAAGCAGGCAAGTAGCAGCTGGGTGAGATGTATCTGCAGGTTGGGGCATGAAAGAGACTCTTATCCCATGACCTCATGTCATTCCCCAAACACTCATTGAAGGATGTAGTCCAGGCATGTAAACGATTATATTAATAACCGGATTCTGTACAGTCAGAATTTTTTGTGGGTGCCAAGCCTGGCTTTTAAGGCACTGGACAAGGAGTAGAAGGTCTTTAAAGCGGTTTGTATTAGTATGCTACCAGTGGCCCCTATTGCACAGAGATGCCACAGAACGTATGCAAATGTTCACAGAAAGGCAGCGGAAGTGGGGAAGGGCCCAGTCCCAGCCCAGCATGGCTTACGAAACTTGCCAGACGGGCTCAAAACCAGTTTCCTGGAAGGGTCTCACGTGCGCCAGGCCTTGGGTGGCTTTTGTTCTCAGGACATGGTATCTCATATGTTGTTTCTCTATTCCCCTCCCCCTTGGGGTGCTTAAGGGTATTGAGGGCCAGGTTATAAGAACCTCCTCCACCTCACAGCCTGGAGATTTTCAAACCGACCCATTCTCAGAAAGAGTGCCCTTAAACTCGTTCTGGTATTTTCAGCTCCTGCCCTCTCTGCATTTTGTTCCAGTCCCCCCTCCCCCCCTCCATACACACAGTTTATTAAGAACAGATTACAAAGATACGTACACAGTAATTTTCAGGATCAATAACATACAAGCTATAGGGAGCCAAGGTAGAAGACATAGTGAGCTGCATCAACAGGATCATCAACAGCGTGGAAGAGGTGATCCATGTGGGGGACAAACAATGTGAGCAACAGGAACTACAACAGGGAAGTACTGAAGGACCAGTTCCGGATGTTAGGAAGGAAGCTGAAGACCAGAATGCAGAGGGTAGCACTCTCGGAGATCCTGCCGGTACCCAGGGCCGACAAGAAGAGGCAAGACAGAGCTGCAAGCAGTCAACGCATGGATGAGGTGCTGGTGTGAGGAAGAAGGATTCCACTTCATGCGCAACTGGACGACGTTTTGGGGAAGAGCAAGCTATTCAGGAAGGATGGACTCCACCTCAGCGGAGATGGAACAAGGCTACTTGCAAGCAACATCAAGAGAGAAATTGAGAAGTTTTTAAACTAGGAAGAAGGAGAAAGCCGACAGTTGACCAAGAGTCGATGGATTGGGAACCGGTATACCCAGAGGATACCGTGCAGGAAGATAGCAGGGAAGACTCACCGGATCATAGGCAACACAGAAATCCTGATGGATCGAAAGGGACACAAGAGGGAAGGAAATACAAGAAAGTGACAGGCCGCAAACTCAAGTGTACATACACGAAAGCAAGGAGCCTAAGGAATAAGATGGGGGAATTGGAAGCTATGGCACAAAAAGATAACCTTGACATCATCGGTATCACGGAAACATGGTGAAATGAAGACACTATGCTACTGGGATACAAGCTATACCGCAGAGACAGAGTGGCTCAAAAAGGTGGGGGCATTGCCCTATACGTCAAAGAGGGAATTGAGTCTACCAGAGAGAACACACCGGAATCAAACAATAAGGTAGAGTCTCTATGGACCAAAATTCCTGGAACAAATGGAGCACAAACAAAGATCGGCATCTACTACCGACCCCCAGGGCAGTACGAATAAATTGATGGAGAAATGACGGACGAGATTAAACGCAACTGCAAAGGAGGCAATGCAGTTATCATGGGCAACTTCAATTATCCGGGGATAGACTGGAACCTAGGCACCTCTGGCTGCGGTAGGGAGACCATGTTCCTGGATGCTGTAGGTGATTGTTTCCTGGAACAACTTGTCAAGGAAAATACGAGAGGAAACGCAGTTCTGGACTTAATTCTAAATGGACTACGAGGACTGGCGCTAGGTGTAGAAGTAAAGGGGACACTGGGAACTAGTGATCATAAAATGATGTTTCGACCTGGACACAGGGACGAAACATCAATCCAGAATGACGGCCACGGCGCTGAACTTCCGAAAAGGGAATTACGAAAGGATGAGCTCATGGTGGGGAAGAAGATCAAGAAGAGAATACACTTCCCCCCTCCCCATTCGCGGTTTCGGCAATCGCGATTTCACATATTCGTGATTTTTTGGGGAGGGGGAAAAAAGAAAAAAAAAAACATCGTTAAGTCTTCCCCCCAGCATCCCGGCCTTACCTGGTGGTCTAGCGAGCTTTCGGGGCAGGAGCGATCTTCCTACGCTCCTGCCCCGTGCAGATCGCCATTAGGAAATAGCTGTACGGTGTTCCCATCGTAGTCTCGAGAGACTACGGGAACTCACAGCAGCCATTTCCTAATTGCGATCCGCACAGGGCAGGAGCGTAGGAAGATCGCTCCTGCCCCGAAAGCCCGCTAGACCACTAGGTAAGGCTGGGAAGGAGGGAGGGAGCCGGATATTCATGGTTTTTCACCATTCGTGGTCCGGCTCTGCACCTATCCCCCGCGAATCCAGAGGGAGAAGTGTAAACATTGTAAAGACGCTAGAGCAAGCATGGTCCCTTTTTAAGGACACAGTCACCGAGGTGCAAAATCTATATATGCCGTGTATCAACAAGGGATCCAAGAGGAAAAAGAACAAGGAACCGGCATGGCTCACTGTAGCAGTGAAGGAAGCAATCAGGGACAAGAAGACTTTGTTTAAGGAATAGAAAAGGTCAAAAATGGACGAAAACTGGAAAAAGCACAAACAGCATCAAAGCAGGTGCCATAAGGCGGTAAGAGGTGCCAAAAGAGACTATGAGGAAAAAACTAGTCAAGGAGGTGAAAAACTTCAAGCTGTTCTTTCAATATATTAAGGGGAAACGAATACAGGATGTCCGGGGCAGTATTTGGAGAGACCCCCCAGGAAAGAGACTTGGGAAGTACTGCTCGACAAGTCGATGAAGCCGTCTGCGCAATGCGCGGCGGTGGCAAAAAGGGCGAACAGAATGCTGGGAATGATTAAGAAGGGGATCATGAACAGATCGGAGAAGGTTATCATGCCGCTGTACTGGGCCATGGTGCACCCGGTTCCTAGACAACCCCGCAAAAGACAAAGGCGCGTGCCGACAACTGAGCGCAAGATGGAGGCGCGCGCTGAAGAAAATTACAGTTTTTAGGGGCTCCGCGGGGGGTTTTGTTGGTGAGCCCCCCCCCCCCCAGTTTACTTAATAGAGATCGCGCCGGCGTTGTGGGGGGTTTGGGGGGTTGTAACCCTCCACATTTTACTGTAAACTTAACTTTTTCCCTAAAAACAGGGAAAAAGTGAAGTTTTCAGTAAAATGTGGGGGGTTACAACCCCCCAAACCCCCACAACGCCCCCACAACGCAGCGCGATCTCTCCCCCATGCCCCCCCCCCCCCCGTCGGAGCCCTAAAAACAGTAATTTTCTGTGGCGCGCACCTCCACGCAGCGCTCAATTGTCTGCACGCGCCTTTGTCCCGGCGCGCTTTTGACCTGACATCGGTGCACCCTCACCTGGATACTACATCCAGCACTGGTCGCCGTACATGAAGAAGGACACAGTACTACTCGAAAGGGTCCAGAGAAGAGTGACTAAAATGGTTAAGGGGCTGGAGGAGTTGCCGTACAGTGAGAGATTAGAGAAACTGGGCATCTTCTCCCCTGAAAAAAGGGGACTTGATCGAAACGTCAAAATACTGAAGGGAATAGACTTAGTAGATAAAGTCAGGTTGTTCACCCTCTCCAAGGTAGGGAGAATGAGAGGGCACTCTCTAAAGTTAAAAGGGGATAGATTCTGTACAAACGTAAGGAAGTTCTTCTTCACCCAGAGAGTGGTTGAAAACTGAAGCTCTGTTATAGGGGAAAAACACCAGGGATTTAAGACAAAGTTGGACGGGTTCCTGTTGAACCGGAATGTATGCAGGTAGGGCTGGTCTCAGGGCACTGATCTTTGACCTGAGGGCCGCTGCGGGAGAGGACTGCTGAGCACGATGGACCACTGGTCTGACCCAGCAGCGGCAAATTCTTATGTTCTTATGATCAATAACGAGCTATAGAAAATTGAGACGGTTTTCGAAAACATACATGCTATGGGGAAACTAAGAACACATGCTAGAATTAATCTACCTGCTACAGGATGAATAACGAGCTACAGGAACAGTACACATATGTTACAGAAAATTGGGATGATTTTTTTTTAACATGAGACTCATGCTGGGGGGGGGGGGTGAGAACACCCATGTTTTAGTTAAACTAAAATAATACAAACCATATAGAATCTCAGAATAGAAACAGAAACATGACGGCAGATAAAGGCCAAATGGCCCATCCAGTCTGCCCATCCACAGTAACCATTATCTCTTTCTCTCCCTATTGGCTAAGACTCTTAACATTTGCATCTCCTCTTCCTATAGGCTAAGGCTCTGTGCACCTGCATTGTGAGGTCATAGAGCTGCCCATCTGCAGTAACCATTATCTCCTCCTCTCCCTATTGGCTAAGACTCTTAACATTTGCATCTCCTCTTCCTATAGGCTAAGGCTCTGTGCACCTGCATTGTGAGGTCATAGAGCTGCCCATCCGCAGTAACCATTATCTCTTTCTCTCTCTGAGAGTTCCCATGTGCCTATCCCAGGCCCTTTTGAATTCAGACACAGTCTCTGTCTCCACCACCTCTTCCGAGAGACTGTTCCACGCATCTACCACCCTTTCCCTAAAAAAGTATTTCCTTAGATTACTCCGGAGCCTATCGCCTCTTAACTTCATCCTATGCCCTCTCATTCCAGAGCTTCCCTTCAAATGAAAGAGCCTCGACTCATGCGCATTTACATCACGTAGGTATTGAATCGTCTCTATCATATCTCCCCTCTCCCTATTGGCTAAGGCTCTTAACATTTGCATCTCCTCTTCCTATAGGCTAAGGCTCTGTGCACCTGCATTGTGAGGTCATAGAGCTGCCCATCTGCAGTAACCATTATCTCCTCCTCTCCCTATTGGCTAAGACTCTTAACATTTGCATCTCCTCTTCCTATAGGCTAAGGCTCTGTGCACCTGCATTGTGAGGTCATAGAGCTGCCCATCCACAGTAACCATTATCTCTTTCTCTCTCTGAGAGATCCCACGTGCCTATCCCAGGCCCTTTTGAATTCAAACACAGTCTCTGTCTCCACCACCTCTTCCGAGAGACTGTTCCACGCATCTACCACCCTTTCCCTAAAAAAGTATTTCCTTAGATTACTCCGGAGCCTATCACCTCTTAACTTCATCCTATGCCCTCTCATTCCAGAGCTTCCTTTCAAATGAAAGAGACTCGATTCATGCACATTTTTATATTAGGTGGGTATTTAAATGTTTCTATCATATCTCCCCTCTCCCGCCTTTCCTCCAAAGTATACAGATAGGTCTGTCCCTATACGCCTTATCATGAAGGCCACACATCATTTTAGTAGCCTTCCTCTGGACCGACTCCATCCTTTTTATATCTTTTTGAAGGTGCGGCCTCCAAAATTGTACACAATATTCTAAATGAGATCTCACCAGAGTCTTATACAGAGGCATCAATACTTCCTTTTTCCTATTGGCCATAACTCTCCCTATGCAACCTAGCATCCTTCTAGCTTTCGCCATCACCTTTTCAAGCCCTGAATATGTATACCCTAGAGGAAAGGAGAGACAGGGGAGATATGATTCAGACGTTCAAATACTTAAAGGGTACTAACGTAGAACAAAATCTTTTCCAGAGAAAGGAAAATGGTAAAACCAGAGGACATAATTTGAGGTTGAGGGGTGGTAGATTCAGGGGCAATGTTAGGAAATTCTACTTTACGGAGAGGGTGGTGGATGCCTGGAATGCGCTCCCGAGAGAGGTGGTGGAGAGTAAAACTGTGACTGAGTTCAAAGAAGCATGGGATGAACACAGAAGATTTAGAATCAGAAAATAATATTAAATATTGAACTAGGCCAGTACTGGGCAGACTTGCACGGTCTGTGTCTGTGTATGGCCGTTTGGTGGAGGATGGGCTGGGGAGGGCTTCAATGGCTGGGAGGGTGTAGATGGGCTGGAGTAAGTCTTAACAGAGATTTCGGCAGGTGGAACCCAAGCAAAGTACCGGGTAAAGCTTTGGATTCTTGCCCAGAAATAGCTAAGAAGAAAAAAAAATAAATAAATAAATTTTTAATTGAATCAGGTTGGGCAGACTGGATGGACCATTCGGGTCTTTATCTGCCGTCATCTACTATGTAACCTGATTGGCCACCTTAAGATCACCACATGCAATCACACCTAAGTTCCGCTCTTCAAGTTTATTAGGATTTTATATACCGCCTATCAAGGTTATCTAAGCGGTTTTTACAATCAGGTACTCAAGCATTTTCCCTGTCTGTCCCGGTGGGCTCACAATTTATCTAATGTACCTGGGGCTATGGAGGACTGCGTAACTTGCCCAGGGTCACAAGGAGCAGCGCGGGATTTGAACCCACAACCCCAGGGTGCTGAGGCTGTAGCTCCAGCCACTGTGCCACACACTCGTGCACTTAAGTTCTTCACCCCCTAAACTGTACCGTTCCCTGGGGTTTTTGGAGCCCAAATGCATGGCCTTGCATTTCTTAGCATTAAATTTTAGCTGCCAAATTTCAGACCATTCTTCAAGCTTCGCCGTAATGGATAAGAGCACGGTATTGACTGACAGATTCAGGTGCCCTGAGTTTTCCTGTACTTTCTTTCGTGGGTTGCTAGGGTCAGCACCCCTCTCTGCCATTCTCCAGCACCCTTCCGGAGACAAGCATTATTGAGCCGAGATGCTCAGTAGCCAAATCTCTGTTTGCTCTTTTGCTGAGGGAACTGAATTTGTAGAATAGGAAATTCTCATACGGTGCCAGCTACCAGTGTGGAATTAGAACTCGGAGCTCTAAAATAATGCAGGGCTGTTTGAGAGCTCAGCTGTTTGTGCGGTCTGATGCTCAAAGAGGATCTTACGGAGGCATATTTGGCGGAGTTTGGTTGCATTGTCTGGGTCTCTTTTCTGAAACAAGACAAGCGTCATATTTCCACTGTATCCGTCACCCAAATTATAATGTCCCCCATCCTTGCCTGTAGGTGAGTTGTGGAAAAATAAAATGGGAGGACATCAGAGCAAAGGGAGTTTGTAAACATTGACTTTTACTAGAAGAACCGGTTCTGAAATGGATTCTGCACCTGAGGGCTTCTTTTCCACCCTAAATTCATACAATTAAAAAAAAGGGGAAAGTTACCCTGTGAAGTATGTCAGCACCTGCTGTACCGGATTCTGCCCTGCCTGCGTTCCGGATTCAAACCTTCCTCTTGCCCAACATGGCACATCCCAGAATACACACAAGACTCAAGGTGGCTTACAGACGCATCAGTACTTCAGCAAGTCTCTTCCCCAAAGAGCTTACAGCTCTGATAGCAGCAGGAAAGAATGTGACAGTGCATCCGCAGAGAAAGTGTGACTTGAACTTTGGCCCTCAGCACTGCGCTACCCCTTCATCCCCAAGAGCTGGGCTATAGCTGTTCTCCCTCCCCCTAGCTGTCTCCCAAAATCTTTCCTTCCATTACCAAAGTTTACAGGAGGTGTAATAATTATCCCTCTGGTTTAATGTCCCTGTGTGAATTTAATATTTGCTCTCTGGCTCCTGCTTCCACCCCCACCCCCCCCATCCACTCATATCTGCTTCCATTTCCAGACTGACAGCCGCTTTTTTTTTATTCTGGTACTGCAGAGCAACAATTGGCAGCAGAAGCTCAGGATGTGTTCTGTCATAAAATGTAAAGTTCTCCCCTCTCTGCCTTCCCCCCCCCCCCCCCCCCAACATACGATGATGCCCATGATTCCATCTGGTACCTCTGTTTTCTAATTTCAAACCCTTTTCCCTTTCTCTGTTCCTGCAGCGTGATAATGGCAAAGGAAGCTCAGAATGTGTTGTCATTCGATTCTTCTGGGTGCTTTCTGTATGTGGCATACTCTTTCCGGCTAAATGTAATGAATCTTTAAAAGGACCAATCTGCATAGACTCTAAACAAATCCAAATCAAACCTAAAGTTAAATTACTAGGAATCATCCTCGATAAAGACCTCACCTATCACGACCAAATCAGTGCAGTTACCTAAAAATGCTTCTATAAACTTCGACTAATTCGCTCTATGATCTCCATTCTTGAACCGGCTTCCATCCAAACCCTAATTCATTCCTTGATTATTTCGCACGTAGATGACATCACCCAAAAAGAAACCCATCGAGTGCAACTAATTCAAAATACCGCCACCAAGCTTATTCACAATGCTACTACATGAAGCCCATTGGCTTCCTGTTCCGCATCGAATAACTGATAACATTCTTCGACTCGTATTCAAGATTAAACTTGTACACTCCCCATCATCCTCTCTAATAAAACCCTAAGCGCGCATGCGCACTTAGGAGGCCATAATCCCTGCCACCGTGATGTGTGCTTCCGTGGCCGTATTCTATTTGCGGCGTGTGCAGCGGTTTCAGCGGGTTGGAAGCCGGCCTCAACGAAAAAAAAATAAACAACGCCGGCCCACACGAAAAAAAACCCCCGCTGCCCATGGAGACAAACAGGAAGCGAAGGACCGCTGCACGCAGTCGCGCAATCAACTCTAACGTACGTTGGGGGGGAGGGAAATCGAGCACCCTGGAGCAGGAGGACAGGGAGAGAATGTGAGCGTTGGAGATAGCTCCACATAAGGAGCCGCTGCAGGCACCCTGGCAACGGGAAGAGGAGGAGATGGCCCGATGATAGGGAGAGACCACTGGAATTTGGAACAAATGGTGCTGCTGGACGGGGGAAAGGTAAAAGGAAGGGATAATGGCTACTGTTGGACAGGGGGAGCATGGAAGGGGTGCTTTTGAACGGGGGGAGGTAAAAGTTAGGAAGAAGCGCTACTGCTGCACAGGGGGAGCAGGGAGGAGGTGCTGCTGGACAGGGGGGAGGTAAAAGGAAGGGAAAAGGCCTACTGCTAGACAGTGAGAGCAGAGAAGGGGGGGGGGATGTTGCTGGACAGGGGGGAGAAAAAAGTAAGAAAGAAGGGCTGCTAGCACCCGTTAATGTAACGGGCTAAAAAACTAGTTCCTTGATAAACATCTCATTCCATATGTTTCTCTTCGGGCCCTGAGTTCTGCTGATCAGAATCTGCTGGCTGTTCCGTCACTCACAGAACTTTTCTACACTCGAAACACTATCTTCTCCGTCACAGGCCCCTCCTTCTGGAATGCAATGCCATCACACCTTCGATCGGAAAACTCTCTTGACAGATTCAAAATCAAACTAAAAACCTTTTTATTTCAAGACGCATACCAAAATTTAAGATAAGATCCTTTCTCCATCCATATTTAACGGTTAAAGAGAACCGCTTTTAAGAAGCGACCCCCCCTTCCCTATTTGTCCTCTCCCTTCCCCTTCTTACCTCTTTTTATTTTTAGGTTGGCTTCGATGTAATTTGGAATCTTCCCCTTCCCCAGTACCTATTGTATCAACTTTGTCCATATCTTTGTCCTGTCATTATGTTGTCCTATTTTACTTTTTTTAAAATTTCTTTTTTAAAACTCCAATTTTAGCAATTGTAAAACTGTCCAGATATTTGTTTGAGGGTCAGTATATCAAACTGTAAATAATGGAGAAACTTTGTACGTCTGCCTTGTGATACCCCTGTGTTGCTCCCTGTGTGCAAAAAAGAAGGATAAGCGAGATGCCACTTCAGGTGAACGATTTAAAAAAACTTTATTATTTATTTATTTTTCTATACCGTTCTGCCAGGGGAGCTCAGAACGGTTGTACTCAAGCAGTTTTTCCCTCTCTGTCCTGGTGAGCTCACAATATATCTAACATACCTAGGGCAGTGGGGGGATTAAGTAACTTGCCCAGGGTAATAAGGATTTGAACCCACAACCTCGGGGTGCTGAGGCTGGAGTTTTAACCATTGCACCACACTCTCCTCTCCTTTTAATAAAGACTTATGAGACCGTATAATAAAGGTTGTTTTTTTAAAATTGTACACCTGAACTGACATCTCGCTTGCGCTTTTATTTTCGATTTGGATTCTCTCGTTGGGCGTGTTCTTTTCTTTTCTGTGTTGTTTGATCCCTGTGTGGGCATGCTTCTAACCCGTGGTTACCGGTTCACTAGTTAACATCATGTCTTCACGCTACTTAGTTTGTCTTCTGTAGAGCAGAAATAGATAACAAACCTTAGGAAGTGTTCTTCCAGAAGCAAATGTCACATGGCAGACTCATGACCTCAACTAATTCTCTGTTGGGAAAATACTGTAGTATCATGTGATTTGGGGATCGGTTTCTTTCGGCTCTGAATATAGCTTGCAGGTCGATATTCAAAAGCATTTCTGCAGTTAGCATCCCTAAGGGCTTGATTCTCTAAAGCAGTGTTTTTCAACCTTTTTACGCCTTTGGACTGGCAGAAATAAAAGAATTATTCTGTGGACCGTCATCAGTCCGTGGACCCGCGGTTGAAGAATACTGGGTTAAGTCGTGGGCCGGACCCCGCCCATCTCTACCCAATCTCCACCCCAGACCCCGCCCCCGTAATAGTACTAATTGCACCTTGCACGTCCCGTGCCTCATCTGGAAGCCTTCCCTCTGATGTTGCAACGTCAGAGAGAAGGCTTCCAATTCAGGCGCAGGATGCCCGTAGGAGCCACTGCCCGTGGCTTTGTGCACTGAATCAGTTAGGAAGAGGGAGCTGGCTCGAAGATAACGCCACATCGATCGCACTGTGGACCGGCGGTTGAAGAACACTGTTTTGGGCCTGATGCACGTGTTGGCCCTGTGGACCGGCAGGAAATTTCTGTGGACCGGCACAGGTCCATGGACCGGTGGTTGAAGAACACTGCTCTAAAGGATGCCGATCTCGGTGGCGATCACGTGTCAAGTCACACATCGGTTTTCTGTGGAGAATCGCGTCTACATATACTAATAGACGCCTTAAATGTAGGCCAGCATTTTACAGGCCTACATTTAAGGCATCTGTCTTGTGCCTATGGAGACACATAGGGCTCTTTTTAGAAGGTGCGCTAGCGTTTTTAACGCACGCACCGGATTAGCACACGCTATCCGAAAAACTACCGTCTGCTGAAGAGGAGGCGGTAGCGGCTAGCGCACGCTATTCCACACGTTAAGGCCCTAACGCGCCTTTGTAAAAGGAGCCCATAGGGATGCTTAGAAATGACCAAGGCCACTTCTGGTGGAGACCATGCCCCCGCCACGCCTTGGGGATCTATAAGCATCTCTAGGCTTCTCTTTAGGTGCGTGACATACCCTTACATGTAGGCGTCCTTCACCGCCTGCATTAAAAAAAAAAGTGCATCCCGATTGGCTGTGGGACAGCGGTAGGACGCCTACCACCGCCTACTCTTCCTCGATTTTCATAGGAATTCTTCATTTTCTGCCACGGCTCCCACTCTCTGGAATTCTCTGCCTTTTTATCTCCGTTCATTTCAAGACACAACTAAAGGCATACTACTTCTCCTTGGCTTTCTGTTCTTAATCTTCTAGGTAACCTTTCTCTAAAGTTCCATCTTTGGCTTTATATCAACTAACGTGGCCAGAACTAACTTTAGTTTTTTTCCCTTCCCGTATTGTTCATTCCTTCCCTTTCCCCAATCTTTTTTGTTTGTTTATTGTAAGCTACCGACTCCATCCTTTCCTCGTATTTCCTACTTGGTTTGATTGTTTAACTGTTTTTTTTTTATGTTCCCTACCCTATTTAATTTTTATATTTACTTTTTAAAAAAAAACTTTTATTGAAAACCACTTAGATTTACCCTTGCTTTTATATTAGATCAGGTGTCTCTACTGAGCCCTGGTCTTTAAATTCTCTGTTGCTTATTATTCCCCCCCTCCCTACCGTTTTTTTTCCCTTATATGTCTTCGTTACTATTTTTAAATTTGTATTTCTTTTCCTATTCCCTTCCTCTTGTATCATTTGTTTTGTCATGTTAGTCATATTTACATTGTCTGTTTCCCTTTGATTATTGTAATTTAATATTTTAATGTTTTGTACATCGCTTAGAATGCGGAATAAGCGATTAATCAAATACTTAATAAACTTGGAAATTTGGATATTTGCGGTATATTAAATAAATTGAACTTGAACTACAATCGCGATGCCCGATTGTAGAATCAACCCCTAAGGGCCTCTTTTACAAAGCCGCACCAGTGGCTGCCGCGTGGCAACAGCCCCGAAGCCCTTTAAATCTCCGTAAAAGAGGCCCTAAGTGTCTTTTTAAAATTTGGGCCTGGCTAAGGGCTAAATTTAAGGCAAACAGCTCAAGGTCAAGCCAAAATGTCATCCTTTGCATTACAAGAGGGGTCGGTGCATTGCAGAGGTTGGACCAAAAGTTAGCCGGATTCGGGCGATATTGGCTGAGCACTGAGATCTTCTGCAGTTAAAAGCAGTAGAGGCAGTTCTGAATAAATAAAAATAAATCAGACATGATGAAAAGTGGATAAATTATATCTGCTCATCTCAATAAATCAAGATAGATTACATTACATTTCTCTGTTCGGCCAGCAAGGTAAAATGTTCATCGGAGAATCTACCTCGCTGGCCTGCGCTAAAAACCTCTAGTGACGTTTAGTAAAAGGAGCTCATTAATGCTAAGATGCCCATAGGAATATAATGGATATCTTAGCATATAGCGTGCGCTAATAATAATAATAATAATAATAACAGTTTATATACCACAATACCGTTAAGTTCTATGAGGTTTACAATAGATTAAGCGAGGTACAAATTGATTGAATTTAAGAGGGGGGAAGAGGAGAGTTAATAGGACCGGAAATGCGTTGTTGAGGAGAAAGAGATTAATAGGACAGAAGAATCACTATGGAGGAGAAAGAAGAAGAGTGGAGAAAAAAATTAACAGGACAGAGGAATCACTATGGAGGAGAAAGAAGAAGAGTGGAGAAAGAAATTAACAGGACAGAGGAATCACTATGGAGGAGAAAGAAGAAGAGTGGAGAAAGAAATTAACAGGACAGAGGAATCACTATGGAGGAGAAAGAAGAAGAGTGGAGAAAGAAATTAACAGGACAGAGGAATCACTATGGAGGAGAAAGAAGAAGAGTGGAGAAAGAAATTAACAGGACAGAGGAATCACTATGGAGGAGAAAGAAGAAGAGTGGAGAAAGAAATTAACAGGACAGAGGAATCACTATGGAGGAGAAAGAAGAAGAGTGGAGAAAGAGATTAACAGGACAGAGGAATCACTATGGAGGAGAAAGAAGAAGAGTGGAGAAAGAAATTAACAGGACAGAGGAATCACTATGGAGGAGAAAGAAGAAGAGTGGAGAAAGAAATTAACAGGACAGAGGAATCACTATGGAGGAGAAAGAAGAAGAGTGGAGAAAGAAATTAACAGGACAGAGGAATCACTATGGAGGAGAAAGAAAAAGAGTGGGTCAGTTGTCGAGATACTTTAGGAACAGTTGAGTTTTTAATGCTTGCAAAATTGGTTAGCGCACCTTAATGAAAGGACCCCAAAGTAAAATTCTGGAATCTCGCGGCACACCCCGAATCTCTTCAAGGCACACATTTTGAAAGACACCGGTGTAGATGTAGTAGAAAACATAGTAGGAATATTAATTTGCAAGAGAAGATTGTATTTCATAATTCTAATGAGTGGCCATTATTTTTTTGCATAAAAAGGAGTGGTTTTTTTAGATTGCTTACTTTAAAGTTTAATAATACTTTGTGTATGTCATATATGGATGAGACAATCAAATCTCAATAGATAAAGTACATTATGGGGATCTTTTTATTAAGGTGCCCTAACCGATTTAGCACTCGCTAAATGCTAAGATGCCCATCCGCTATAATAAAACTCTTAGCGCGCATGCACACTTCAAATTCGGTGGGTCCGTGATCCGTGGCGCCGTGCCCGCGCATGTGTAGTGCCTGCCTCAGCTGATTTCCTGCCCCGATCTCCGACCTTAGCTGATTTCCTGCCCCGATCTCCGACGCCGATTCACTTCCTGCCTTCTGACTAGCTGTCGCTGCTGGGACGCCTCTTCTTCTTACTCCAGCAGCCACGGTTTCAACAAGCAGCCGTGGGCCATTTGCTAGGCCGGCCCACTTCGATAATGCGATTCGAGCTGGCCTAGCAAAAGCCCCGAGGCTGCCCGGCCTAGCGGATGCTGAACAGGGGGAGCAGGGAAGGGGTGCTGCTGGATAGGGGGGAGTTAAAAGGAAAGGAGAAGGGCTACTGCTGGACAAGGGCGCAGGGAAGGGGTGCTGCTGGACAGGGGGGAGGTAAAAGGAAGGGAGAAGGGCTACTGCTGGACAGGGGGAGCAGGGAATGGGTGTGACTGGATGGGGTGAGAGAAAGAAAGACAGACAGACAGCGGACAGGGAGAGAGACAGAAATAAAGACAGACATAAAAAAAGAAAGAGGGCAGGGAGAGAGAAAGAAAGACAGACATAAAGAAAGAAAGGCCTAAGTCTACACATCTATTCTAGCAACCGTTAATGTAACGGGTTAAAAAACTAGTAGAACTGTTATGGATGTCTTAGCATTTAGTGCGTGCTAAATCAGTTAGCACACCTTAATAAGAGGACCCCTATATTAATTGCATGCAAAGTTGTGTTTATGTGACTATTTCTGGGGAAGGGGGTCCATAGCTTTCATCAGATTCTTAAAGGGGACTAAAAAAAAAAAAAGTTAAGAATCACTGCTCTAAAGAGTTCTTAAATATTTTTCAATTATAATCAAAAAGGGAGGGGGTTAATATTTTATATTATGATGATCGATTATAGGATTCCAAGTGTATTTGAATGCTTTATTGATAAATGTCAATATTGTACTTGATTTAAGATTTGAAATGAATAAAGATTTTTAAAAAAAGAGTTCTTAAATAAATGTGTTTTTAATAATCTCCTAAATGTCATGTAATTGTTCTGCTCTTATTAAAAAAAAAAAGGAGCCTTACTCCAAATCGTGGGTGCCTGATTTAAAAAAAAAAAAGGCCTAGACTAGTGACCTATCTGTTCTGGACTTGGAAACTTAGGGGTCCTTTTACTAAGGCGCTTTAGGGCACGCTGCATATTAACGTGTACTAAACGCTAACACGTCCATAGGATATGATGGATGCGTTAGCGTTTAGCACTCATTACAACGGCTAGCGCACCTTAGTAAAAGGACCCCTTAGACCAGGGGTGTCCAACCTGTGGCCCCGTGAAGTATTTGGGGGGCGATGCAGTGTTTTCCTCTGCTGCCCCCAGGTGTTCACCATCTTGCTGGCTCCCTCCTCTGTCTTGCTGCAGCATTTGCGCAGCCCCCAGAAACATTTTTTGCGGCCAGTGCGGCCCAGGGAAGCCAAAAGGTTGGACACCCCTGCCTTAGACTCGCTTTTACTAAGCACCTCTGACGCTCATAGAATTCCTACGAGCGTCACAGCATTTAGTGCTTGGGGCCATGGTAGAAACCTCTACCATGGCTTAGTAAAAAAAAAAAAAAAAAAAAAAGGGGGTGGTTTAATAACATAACAAATTTATTTATATATCACAACACCTTGTAGATCTATGAGGTTTACTCCTCCAGCACAAACGTGAAATGTTGATTTCTACTCTCTCACCTCTATCTACCAAAATTCTCACCAAATGGGCATTGTTTACAGAGTACTTGAATTCTCTATAATTTATCACTCTCACTGCATCTCTTATCTCCTTCTTTATTTCTTACTTACTTACTTGTTGCTTATTCCTATCTTTTTCTTCTTCTTCTTCCTTCCTTTTCTTTTTTCCAGGCCTCTGAGGATCTCTTTCCCTCTTCCTTATCTTTCTTGCCCCTCTCCTCTTCCTCCCTTTCCTAGATAGCTTCTCCTTTCCCTCCTACTGATTCTAATTTTGCCCTTCCTCCTTTTTTTTCTTTCCTTTCCTCCCCTGTCTACTCATCCTTCTTTTTTCTGTCCCTACCTGTATTAGATTTGGGATTATTGAGTATTATATATTATACCCCTTCCTCACTTACGTTGATGCACTTTTCATATGACACCAACACTTTGTCTGTACATTATTGACTATTGTACTTTTCTTGTGTACCATTTTCCCTTTTGCATTTGTATTTTGTAAAACTTTCAATAAATTTTCAAGGGAAAAAAAAAAAAAAAGAATCGATAATATAAAAATTCTTACAAAAATTTAAGAAATAGGTACGTTGTCAGAGATTTCCTAAAATGTAAATAGGAAGAGGAACCAAGAACCGGACGCTTGATTGCCGCTTGATATGAGAAAAGCCTCTGAAAATACCTTTTGCGTGTACAGCCCTTGACGGAACTGTAAACAAGGCAGAAACACGCGCAGAGCACCTTGAATTAGCACATGCAAAAAGGTCAACAAGATAATTAGTGGTGAGACCTGTGGCGTAGTATTAAACAGATTTCGAGAGTGATGACCCGTTCTCCCTGATTAAAAAGAATTGGCCTCCAATATATGCAAAGAAGATAATCCATAGACTGTAGTATTTTAAAAACCATTATATGGGTTTTAAAATGAATTTGGGCAGTATCAGGGAGGCAGTGCAGAACTGTCCTATCGGATTTAGATAAAGAAAATATGAACCTTTAGGTTGCTCTGAAGTCTTTTCAAAAGATATTTAGAACAACCTAGATACACTGGTAATCAATTTGGGGATAATATAGTGGCCTGCACCAGAAGAATAGATGCCAATTCCTCAAAATATTTACGGATCACCCTCAGCCTTCTTAGCATAACATTAGCGACACTGATTAAACACATCCTGAGCTTCCTCTGCCATTACCACTCTGAAAGCAATGGGAGTAAAACCCAGATGTCTCAATCCGTCCTCCTTTTTCTGGAGCCATATGTTACCTACTCTGCAGTAACATCTCTTGACTATTGACACTCATTTCTAAGTGAAAATGGGTATTTAAAACCAATGACATCTGCTTTCCCTTGGGATCCAAGGGTGAGATCACTAGACAGAAGAAAGGCCGGGATTTAGGGAGGGTGTGTTCACTGTTTGCAAACACTGTGCTACCCTCAGTGAACACCCCCCCCCCTCCCAAACTGTCAGTGAGAAATTGATGAAGATGAATATATGACACCTAATATCTCTCACTAAGCCTCCATCTGTCTTGTTAAAAAGGCAATGTCAATTCCACAATCTTTAGCAATGGCCCCACAGTCATTCCTTTTATTGTAAACTGTGAATATAGCACAGACAGCTGAAGGATAGGTCTTCACCAGAGCCCTATGCAGGAGTGACGCTGATACTCACAGAGCATGAATACAGTACGGACAGAAGGAAGAGCAGATTTTCAACAGAGCCCCATGCAGGAGTCACGCTGATACACACAGAGTATGAATACAGCACGGACAGCTGAAGAGCAGATCTTCAACAGGGCCCCATGCAGGAGTCACGCTGATACACCCAGAGCATGAACACAGCATGGACAGCTGAAGAGCAGATCTTCAATAGGGCCCCATGCAGGAGTCACGCAGATACACACAGAGCGTGAATACAGCACGGACAGCTGAAAAGCAGATCTTCAACAGAGTCCACTGCTGACATCACACTGATACACACAAAAGTATGGATACAGCATGGACGGCTGAAGCACAATCCTCTCTCACACTTTTGCACACGGTGCTGAGTTTTGCATAGCGATTTCCATTTTGTTTGTGCATTTAGTCGACATAACTCCCCTGTGCACTTACTAACTTAAAAGCTTTGGATCAGATTCAGAAATGTCCACTGTTTTAAGACCAAGCTACAGAACTTAGACACCTCGCTTCTAGCATGGTGCAGTCGGACAGCACTCCTTCCACCTAACTCACTGTCTGTCCATCTAGTTGCTCTGGCCATGTATTCATGCCCAATACATTTATATAAATTTATTAATCTCCTTCCTGAAGCTCAAAGTTCTGGCCAAGAAGAGAGAGCTGGCTCGTTCACGTGTAACATATTCCATACCGACCCTTTGACGGGGCATTCAACCATGCCAGAAGCCAGCAGACAGCCACAGCAAACTCTGGCAAGTGTGTACAGGGCTTGAAGTGGCCCCAGGTGGGCCACTGTTAGGATGGCATTCCCTTGAACCCAGCTGGCATGCATGGACCAAAACCCCTGAAACACACAGATACATAACCCTCCCTAGAAGAATGATACGACTTGTTCTAACACATCAAATCCCGTGACTCCCCCCTTTATCACCTTCCCCGCACAAATCATATGTCAAACATCACTGGTTTGCTAACTTCAAAGACTGGGTGAGAGCCTTAATATCATGATAGTAACAGCTGTGCCCACAGGAATGCATACTGCCACGTGCCTAGTTGAATGGGCACAGATATGACCAAGGAAACAAGCAGAGGTAGCCCTTTTTAGACAAGATATGTTTTGCAAAAAAGTACCTCTATTCATGTGAACATTTCTCCAGCCCTCCCCCCCCCCCCCCCCACACACACACATATATTTACACACATGGCAGGATTTCCCACTCCTTGCCCGGTGCTGGTGGTTGTGGCTGAAACCATAACCGGAATGGCCAGGATAAGGAGCAGTTCAGAAAGCGAAACCTAACACAGCATGACACAATTTGAGTTTTCCTTGCTTCTGGCCAGCGATGTTATCCCTGGCTCGTTATGGGCTAGCCACAGATGCTGAGAAGCTAGTCCCATTTTTTAAAGATCCCTCATCCAAAACTGGCTAGTTGGCCTTCTATTACAATGTGACACTTACCTCCTCCACCGTCAGAGGCATGCAGATTCGGTATTCTTTCGTCAGCATCCCTATACCTGGAACTGTAGAAAACACTTGCCAACTTCCTGTGCATGCACCGGCGAAAGGGTTGCCCAAACGGTGCCCAGGCAGTGAGAGAGGAGCCACGTCCCTTCCTGCACTTCCCGTTCCCTCACCTGGTGCCTTGCATAGATTTCTCTGATCCTTGCTGCAGGTTGTAGGAGCAGGCACACCTAGGCACTGAACTTTAGGAAAATATTTTGCCAAAACTCCACCTACCTCTGCACAGTCAAGAAAAAAAAAAGAAAGAAAGTTAACCCCTGCACAATCCATCAGCTTAGGAGCCTGAGTTCAAGCTGAGGCAGAGGTACAGCAAGGTAAACTTGAAAGATAAGGATGGAAAGAATTCTGAAGTTATACAGAGTAGAGAGAAATGAAGTTGGGAGGATTCTCATCTGGAATCAGAGAAAGATGGGCCTGGGAGGGACTTCAGGAGATCATCTAGAATCAGAGAAAGATGGGCCTGGGCGCGACCTCAGGAAATCATTTAGAACAGTGGTCTCAACTCTCTCTAATAGATTTTCCCTCCATAGAGGTACCCGTCAAGGCTGTCCCCTTTCACCATTATTATTTGATTTAGCATTGGAACCTCTATTGACAGCTATCAGACAATGTTCCTTAATTAAAGGTATTCCCTCGTCCAATCGAGAGATTAAACTAGCAGCTTACGCTGACGATGTTCTTCTCTTTCTCAAAGATCCTCTTATCTCTTTACCTCATTTTATCCACATCGTATCTCAATACTCTCAAATATCTGGATATTCTGTTAATTGGGAGAAATCAGAGATTTTTCCGCTAAATGATCACATTTCCTCCTCAGATCTAGCTCATTTTCCTTTTCCATGGTCACAGGGAGCTGTAACATATTTGGGGATTTTAATACATAAAGACCCATTACTTGCTCAGGATCTCAATATATCTAAAATCAAAAACTTAGTTTCAAGTACTACATCTCGTTGGTCCCCGCTTTATTTGTCCTGGTGGGGTAGAATAGCCTCTATTAAAATGACCTTAGCCCCACAAATTAATTATACTCTATCTATGCTTCCCCTTCTCTGCCATAAATTACTCTTTCATTGGCTTAATATGAAAATTACTGAATTTATTTGGAACAAGAAAAAACCTCGTATTGCTCTCGCCAAGCTGAAGGCCTCTAAGATTAATGGGGGCTTAAATTTACCTGATTTTTATTATTACTACATCGCCTCCTTAGCCATATACGGAGCTCACTGGATTGTTGACTCATATCCACAGGATAAACCAGCATGGTTTGAAATGGAATGCTTTTTATGTGCACCACTACACATCTCCTGCTTCCTTACAGTGTCGATACCTAGACACTTGAGAAAATATTCTTTGTTGAGTGCAACGCAACATGCTTTTCTACTATTAGATGCAGCGGCTGAGATCTCTGTTGCTGAAGGCCCACTTATGTCCCTTTGGAATAATTCTAAAATTCAAAATAAGGGTAGATCCCTTTCATGGAAGAGGTGGCAACGGGCAGGGGTGTGGTTTGTTCATCAATTGATCTCCTCCACTTCATTTATCCCATTTGATACTTTTTGTTCTGTAAACTCACTCCCATCCTCTATATATCCCCAATGGCTTACGCTTACTGAAATACTAGCTAATGTGCAAATGCGCCCTGACTTTATGACCTCTCAACAAACTATTCGTCACTGGTCTACTTTGGCTTTACTGAAAGGTAGGGCGATATCTCTTTTTTATAGCATCTTAAGAGATCACACCTTCACCTTTACACCTCAATCCATGAACCATTGGGGCTCTATCCTAAAGACCACGCTTTCTGAAATAGATTGGGAACTCTTCTGGTCATCTACAAATCGTCCTCTATTATCCTCAAGAGTTTCGCAATCAATGTTCTTTGTTATGTGGAATGTAGTATGGACTCCATTTCGAATGTGGAAAGCGAAACTGAAACAAGACCCTACCTGTTGGAACTGTTTGAAAGAGCCTGGAACTCTTGATCACATGCTTCTTCACTGCACTATGGTTCATTCCTTTTGGATTCGTATCTGGGACACCATAAAATCTATTACCAAATGTTCAGAAGCTATTTCCATAGACATTATAATCCTTCGTTCTCAACACCCTTGTTTCGCACTATCAAACTGTCCTCCTAAACTTATTGACACCATGATTGTGACAGCTCTTATGCACATTTTGAAAAATTGGAAGTCACCCACACTACTAGACTACACCTTTTGGTGGAACTCATTGAGCATGTACCACAAATTCGAATCATATGCATATGAAAAGAACACGATATCTCGTTTATCTACAAATTTGGTGCGAAATAAATCACCTTGGTCATTCTTAGATTCATATGTTCATTTTGCCTTGTAGACACTTCTGCCTCTCTCTCTTTCTCTCTCTCTTTCTTTATCTCTCTTTTTTCTTTTTTATTTCAATTCATCTTCTCTGCTTTTCTATCCTTTCTATTTCTTTTCTTAGCAGTTTCAAATACTCTGAATTCTTCTTACTAATCTACTATATGCAAATAACAGCAATTATGGTTTCTTTTGTTTCTACATCACTATTTCTTATTCAATTTTTATGTATTTGAACTGCTTTCTGTATATTACTTATAATATTCAATAAAATTAATGAACTAAAAAAAAAGAACAGTGGTCTCAAACTCAAACCCTTTGCAGGGCCACATTTTGGATTTGTAGGTACTTGGAGGGCCGCAGAAAAAATAGTTAATGTCTTAATAAAGAAATGACAATTTTGCATGAGGTAAAACTCTTTATAGTTTATACATTTTTCCTTTTGGCTAAGTCTTAATCATAATATTGTAATTTATAGCTAAAGAGACATATGATCAAGAAACTGTTTTATTTTACTTTTGTGATTATGATAAACATACCGAGGGCCTCAAAATAGTACCTGGCGGGCCGCGAGTTTGAGACCACTGATCTAGAACCAGAGAAACATAGGCCTGGGAGTGACCTCAGGAGATCATCTAGAATCAGAGAAAGATGGAACTGGGAGAGAGCTCAGGATATCCATCTACAATCAGAGAAAGTTGCAACTTGGGGAAACCTCAGGGTATCACGCTTGTTCTTCACTTAAGGACTAGTAAAGGCACCTAGGGAGCTCAGCTAAGACTCCATCAGTGGAGCTTTTTTAAGGTACATTAAGCAGAGATTCAGCTGGAAAGATTTGGCCAATTCTCCCTGAAGAAGTTTTATGGTCCACCTGCAGTGGCCTATAGATAGTAAAACTGGGCTAACTAGTTCCTTCTGTGATCTGTGACATGAGTTAACAGTGCAATGGCAGGAATCATTATGGAGCTAAGCTGTTTATTGTGAATTGTCCAGTTGTGTTTTTGGGTGTGCATGTCTAATCTCTTGATGTTTCCTTGGAAGGGGTGGAGGGTCAGATCTGCTCCACCTACTGTACTTTCTCTGCACCTGGAGGAGGAAGCAGGTGTGACTAGGCCTGGGACACACCCTGCTGTCAGGACTTCACCCTTCCCAGAATTTGAACACAACCTCCTCCCTCTCCATCTCTCTGACCCAATCCTCCCTTCTTCCTCATTTTCCTGCACCTCTTTCTCTGACCTAGTAACTCTCTTGTCTGAATGACTCTGTTTTTCAGTAGAGGTGATCTCTACATCTAACTGAATGATGTACAATTAAGTGGTATGGAAACTGGTTTTTTTTGGGGGGGGTTTTAGTATTTATATACCACTTATAGCCTAAGTGGTTTACATTCAGGTACTCAAGCATTTTTCCCTGTACCGGTGGGCTCACACTCTATCTAATGTACCTGGGGCAATGGGGGATTATGTGACTTGCCTAGGGTCACAAGGAGCGGCATGGGATTTGAACCCACAACCTCAGGTGCTAAAGCTGTAGTTTTAACCACTGTGATGGGGTTACGAAGAATGCTTCATTGCAAGAGTTTGGGGTAGGAATAGGATATAAAATTGTTTGTGGGAGGGAATGGGGATGAATCTTTGCCCCTCCACTCTCTATAGTTTTGCAAACGCAAATCTACTCATATTATTACCTTCAAGGATCTAACCTCACCTTAATCCTGCCCAGTGTAGGAGATTTTCACGTAGTTTCTTTACCTGGGTAAATGACTTTTCAAATGAGAAACAAACAGAATTTTGGAGGCCGAACCCTATCCTTCTTCGAGATGCTTCTTTTAAGTAGCAGACTATTTTTGCCTATAGGCCCTCTAACATGGAATTCTCTTTGGTCTGTTGTTTCAAAGAATTCTCAGAAGTACGAACGTTCATTTCCTTCAGTGAAAGGGATAAAACGTGGTGGTAATATCTCTCACTCCTTTTCGTATGGGTTTACAACGATTTGGAATGAAATTCCCAGTTATATTAGAACTGTTTTCTCTCTCCAGGTTTTTCATAAATCGATGAAAACAATGCTATTTCAACAGTTTTCGGAAAATAGTGTTAATTGTCGGATGGAATTCATCCGAGAGTACTAAAAGAACTGAAATTTGAAATCGGAGAACTATTGCAAAAACTTGCCAACTTTTCAATCAAAACAGGACAGATAACGGACAACTGGAAGATAGCGAACGTCACGCTGATATTTAAAAAAGGATCGAGAGGAGTGCCAGGTAACTACAGACCTGTAAGTCTCACGTCTGTCCCTGGAAAGATGGTTGAGGCGCTGATCAAAGATAGCATAGTCCGGCATCTAGACACACACGACCTGATGAGAGCCAGTCAACATGGCTTCAGGAAAGGGAAATCATGTTTGACGAACCTACTTCAATTTTTTGAGACAGTGAACAGAGAAATTGATAATGGAGAATGGATATTGTATACTTGGACTTTCAGAAAGCGTTTGACATGGTTCCACATGTAAGACTTCTCAGGAAATTACAAGGCCATGGAATAGAGGGAGATATACTAAGATGGATAGGCAAATGGCTAGAAAACAGAAAACAGAAAGTGGGCATAAATGGGGAAGTTCTCAGAATGGGAAAAAGTGACTAGTGGTGTACCCCAGGGCTCAGTACTTGGACCCATCTTATTTAATATTTTCATAAATGACTTGGAAGAAGGAACATCCAGTGAAATCATCAAGTTTGCAGACGACACAAAGCTATGCCGGGCAATCAGATCGCAGAAGGACAGCGAGGAATTCCAGAGCGACTTGAATCAATTGGAGAAGTGGGCAGAAAATGGCAGATGAATTTTAACATGGAAAAATGCAAAGTGATGCATTTACGCAGAAAAAATAAAGATCACAAGTATAGTATGTCAGGTGTAACAGGAAAAGGACCTGGGTGTACTGATAGATAGGACCCTGAAACCTTCGGCGCAATGTGCGGCAGCAGCAAAGAAAGCAAATAGAATGCTAGGCATGATAAAGAAGGGAATTATGAGTAGATCAGAGAAAGTTATAATACCACTCTACAGAGCCATGGTCAGACCGCACCTGGAATACTGCGTCCAGCATTGGTCTCCATACCTAAAGAAAGATATAAAACTGCTAGAGAGGGTGCAGAGACGAGCAACGAAGCTAGTGAAAGGTATGGAGAACCTGGACTACGAGGAACGACTTAGGAGACTGGGGTTGTTCTCCCTTGAGAAGAGGAGACTGCGAGGGGATCCGATCGAGACTTTCAAAATACTGAAAGGATTCGACAAAATGGAGCAGGGAAAGCAGTTATTTACAATGTCCGATGTGACACGGACAAGAGGACATAGACTGAAGCTGAGGGGGGACAGGTCCAGGACGAATATCAGGAAGTTCTGTTTCACGCAGCGAGTGGTGGACACCTGGAATGCTCTCCCAGAGGAAGTAATTGCAGAATCCACCGTTCTAGGATTTAAGAGTAAACTAGATGCGCATCTCCTTAAGAGTGGCATAGAGTGATACGGGTAAGGGTAAATTAGATGCACATCTCCCTTCAGAAGCATACGGTGATATGGGGACTAAAACTAGGCCAGGGTACACCTGGCGGGGCCTCCACGTGTGCGGATCACCAGACTTGATAGATCCAGGGTATGCTCCGGAGATGGCAATTCTTATGTTCTTAGGTCTCTTGGTTAGTAAGTCACATGCTAGTTAAACTGATTTCCCTATTTATTAAAGTCTTATGTAAACTGAGTTGAGGCCCTGCTTCAGGAGATGATACGGTATATAAAACTAAGACTTAGCTTAGATTAGATTAGATCTCACCTGATCATGGGTGGAAAAATCAATGTGAATAGCATAAACACAGAGGTGTTCTGGGTCTGTGTGGTAGGCCTGGCAAAATCCTTCTTAGATTGGTTAAGAAATAGCTTGACTGATGTTCATTTAGAAAGATGGGGCTGGAAGGGACCATAGGAGATCATTTAGAATCAGAGAAAGATAAAGCTGGGAGGGATCTCAAGGGATCATCTAGAACCAGAAAAAAATGGAGCTGGGATGAAGCTCAGGAGATCATTGAGAACCAAAGAGTGCCCTTCCCTCAGGCAGAATCCCTGTACTTATATTTTCCTAGACAGACTTGCTGTGGCTTTCTTCAGAGTATGCTATGAAGTCTGTAGTTTGTCTTTATAAGAACATAAGAATTGGCCGATGCTGGGTCAGACCAGTGGTCCATCGTGCCCAGCAGTCCGCCCCTGTGGCAGCCCTTAGGTAAAGGACCAGAGTGCTAACTGAGTCTAGCCTTACCTTCGTATGTTCTGGTCTAGCAGGAACTTGTCTAACTTTGTCTGGAGGGTGTATTCCCCTATAATAGCCAACGGAAGTTCGTTCTAGTTTTCCACCGCTCTCTGGATGAAAAAGAACTTCCTTACGTTTGTATGGAATCTATCCCCTTTTAACTTTAGAGAGTGCCCTCTCATTCTCCCTACCTTGGAGAGGGTGAACAACCTGTCTTTATCTACTAAGTCTATTCCCTTCATTATCTTGAACGTTTCAATCATGTCCCCTCTCAGTCTCCTCTTTTCAAGAGAGAAGAGGTCCAGTTTCTCCAATCTCTCACTGTACGACAACTCCTCCAGCTCCTTAACCATTTTAGTCACTCTTCTCTGGACCCTTTTGAGTAGTACCATGTCCTTCTTCAAGTATGGCGACCAGTGCTGGACGCAGTATTCCAGGTGGGGTCGCACCATGGCCTGATACAGCGGCATGATAACCTTCTCCAATCTGTTCGTGATCCCCTTTTTAATCATTCCAAGCATTCTGTTCGCCCTTTTCGCCGCCGCCGCACATTGCGCGGACGGCTTCAATGACTTGTTGACCAGTACTCCCAAGTCTCTTTCCTGAGGGGTCTCTCTGAGTACTGCACCAGACATCCTGTATTTGTCTACAAGATTTTTGTTACCGACATGTTTCATCTTATACTTATCCACGTTAAACTTCATTTGCCATGTCGTGGCCCATTTCTTGAGCGTGTTTATGTCCTGTTGCAGGTCATCGCAATCCTCCTGTATCTTCACTACTCTGAATAACTTCGTATCGTCTGCAAATTTAATCACCTCGCTCGTCGTTCCAATTTCCAGGTTGTTTATAAATATGTTGAAGAGCATGGGCCCAAGCACCAAATCCTGCGGCACTTCACTGGTGATGCTTTTCCAGTCCGAGTATTGTCCATTTACCTCTACTCTGAGTTTTCTATCCACCAACCAGTTTTTGATCCACGCAAATATTTAACCCTCAATCTCATGGCTCGCAATTTTTCAAAGTAGTCATTCATGCGGAACCTTGTCAAACGCCTTCTGAAAATCCAGATATACAATGTTGACCAGGTCACTTTTGTCTATCTGCCTGTTAACTCCCTTGAAAAAGTGCAGCAAGTTCATCAAGCAAGATCTTCCTTTGCTGAAGCCGTGCTGGCTGGTCCTCATCAGACTGTGTCCATCAAGGTGGTCAATGATGCGGTCCTTTATCAGCGCCTCTACCATCTTTCCCGGTACCGAGGTCAGACTCACTGGCCTGTAGTTTCCTGGATCTCCCCTCGAACCTTTCTTGAAGATCGGCATAACATTCGCCACTTTCCAGTCTTCCAGAATTCTTCCCGATTTGATCGACAGATTGTTTATTACTTGAAGCAGTTCAGCTATAACCCCTTTCAGTTCCTTGATTACCCTCAGATGGATGCCATCCGGTCCAGGGGATTTATAATTTTTAAGCCTGTCAATCTACCTGCATACCTCTTCTAGACTGACTGTCAACCCAGTCAGTTTCCCGTCTTCGTTTCCTAGGTATAGTCTGGGTTTGAGGTAGGTGGTGTCTTCAAGATGGCCGGAGATTTTGGCGGGAAAATTCATTGGTCACAAATTTGAATTTTCTGCCTTCCTAAGGAAACCAACTAGTCGCATTTGAGAACCCACTAGAAATACAAACGAGGCTTGACAGCACACCTCGAAGAAAACCACAGCATGATGCTAAAATATCAGTTCCGCTCACTTGGACACAGCAGGACCCAGACAATCGCAACGATGAAGGCACCGGCCACAAAAGCCTAATAGGATATATCCTACTGTATTCGAGTGGTCCTTACTTGGCCACTGTTTTGTGTCCTTTAACTGTTCATTTGGGGGTTTCAGTTGATCATTCTACCGCTTTCTGCTCCTTGTCAACAAGAAATAGTACCTTCATTTTTGGAGGAACTTCACCTCACACAGCAACAACTGGACTCAACCTTACCTCAGATTTAATGCCACCTTAAAAATGTCTCTCTTATACCTGCTACATTGATTGTGACCTTGGCTATTACGATGGATAAGAATTGGCTTCTGAGATTATTTTTTAAAAATAAAGAGAAAAAGTTTCTTGATTTAAAAATACAAATGTTCCCAGACTTGGCAAGAGATACACAAAGACGTAGAAAGGAGTTTCTATTATTAAAACCTGGTGTTTTGGCTTTAGGGGGAACTTTTTATCTTCGTCATCCTTGCAAGTGTATAGTTTATTACAATTCTCAGAAATATGTTTTCTTTGAGCCAAACCAGCTAACGGCCTTCCTCTCCTTGTCCCGCCTGGAGAAGGGGTAAGAATGAGGGCTTCAATAAATTAGACGCCTGAATATCAGTTACCATGTGCAGCTTATCTTTAATGAATAAGTTTCTTTTAGTTCTGTTTAATACACATCATGGATCATAATTGTGGACTTGAGAGATTATACAAAAAAAATTTTTTCTATGTAAATTTATGAGGTCTATTTTTTCGTTCATTTGATGTAATCACTTTCTGTACAAGATTTATCTTGATTGTAATTTGAAATTTATAAATAAATAATAAAATAAAAATGTCTCTCATTTCACAAGGGCTGAGTCTGAAAGAGTGTTTGATGGTGCAATCTTGTCTGCCACCTTTCTCTCTCTCCTTATTTTCTTTCCTTTATTTTTTTCCTTTATTTGATGGAGCTCCTTTCAGATTCAGTTATGAGTAGAATATGTCCGCTGACTTGGTTTTCTGAAAGAAACTAAACTAAAACTTGAATTTATAGACCATGTCATCTTTATAAAAATCAAGCTCGACTCGGTTTACAGTAAGTAATGTTAAAGGGGGAAATAATGAGGAGAAAAATTTTCAATTTGGTGAATAGCCCAGTTTTTAGATGTTTACGGAAGATTTCAAAAGAACCTAGTTCTCTCAGCCACAAAGGGATATTATTCCATAATTCAGTTAGTTTGAAGAAGAGAGACTTCCCAGTTTACTAGCAGAAGCTATGCCTTTCAGAGAGGGAAAAGATAATTTAAGTTTTTGCATAGTTCTAAGCAGTCCATATTTTTTGGCGTTCCAAGACAGAGGAATTAGTAGAGGACAATTGCCGAATAAAATCTTGAAGGTTAGGCATACACATTTAAAGTTTATTCTGGGGAATATTGGAAGCCAGTATAGTTTAGCGAGAAGCAGCGATGCATGCTCGAATTTGCCTTTACCAAAGATCAGCCTATCTGTGGTATTTTGAATCAGGTGAAGTCTTTGTAAGCTTTTTTTGGTTAGGCTTAGATAGATAGAATTACAGTAGTCTTAGCTGTGAAAGAATAATCAATTGGACGAGGATGGAGAAATGCTGCTGTTGGAAACAGGACCTGACTTTTCTAAGCATGTGAAGGCCAAAGAAGCACTTTTTCTGCATCAGATCGTCTTTCACCCTCTTGCGTTAGCAGCCCTAACTGCTGGTAAAGGGAATCTCAAAATGAATTATGTGTCTGCCCAGCAAAGGGTGGCATTCAAAACACTGAAATCCAACTTGAGGCCTCTAGCTCTGCAGACTTACTGACTCCAGGTTCTTCTCTTAAAGCACTGGTCTCAAACACGCGGCCCGGGGGCCACATGCGGCCCGCCAGGTACTATTTTGAGGCCCTCGGTATGTTTATCATAATCACAAAAGTAAAATAAAACAGTTTCTTGATCATATGTCTCTTTAGCTATAAATAACAATATTATTATTAAGACTTAGCCAAAAGGAAAGATTTATAAACTATAAAGAGTTTTACCTCATGCAAAATTGTCATTTCTTTAATAAGACATTAACTGTTTTTTTTCTGAGGCCCTCCAAGTACCTACAAATCCAAAATGTGGCCCTGCAAAGGGTTTGAGTTTGAGACCACTATCTTAAAGGTATCCAATCCGATGCTCACTTTCAAGAGTATGTGCAATATCCAGATGAGGCAGAGGGAATGTGCCGAATATTGCCCCTCAAATTTGGCCTTGGTGGCTTGTTCTTATGTTTTTAATTATTCTCTTTTTAAAAAATTTTGTATGATGTAAACCGCTTTGGTATTTAAAGCGGTATATCAAGCTGTAATAAATTTGAAACTTGAAATACCACATGGAAGAACTGCTATGAATATCTCTGGCTGTTGCTTGCCTCATCACCCTCTTGGACCCTTGATCTGGAAGGTTCATTCACATATCTAAGGGAGGGATTTGTTAAGCGTTAACGTGTTTAAAAAAAAGAAAAGAAAACAAAGATGACTCCAAAGCCTCCATTGTGAAATAACCTGGAAAAACTAGGTCAGAGCATTGGAAATCAATTCAGCTTTCTGTCTGTTATGACCTGGAGGTGGTGAGGTTTCTCCCTCTCTCTCTGTCTGTCTGGCTCTCTGCCTCTATTTACTTTCTGTCCCTCTCTCTCTCTCTCCTTTTCTCTCTCTCTATTTCTCTTTGACTCTTTTTGTCTCTCTCAAGTTGGAATCAAGTTATTTTTCTGACCAAGTCCAGAAAAGCCAGATCCCAGATACCAAATCAGATTGTCCCATTTTAGGTCCAGTGGCAGAACATCACAGATTCTGCAGCTATGATGGCTCTTTTTCCTCTTTCCCCCAGGTTCAGACACAATATTTATCTTTTTTGCTCCTCCTTTGATTTTCTCTCTCTCTCTCTGTGATCTCTTTGGATTTTGCTCAGTACAGGAGGAAATACATTTCTGCTTCTCTTTCTCTGCTCTTGCACTGCAGACAGACATCTCAGGGTTTCCAGCTCAGTTTTTCTCTCCACGTTTCTGAAGAGAATTAGTTGGATGATTCCATTAAATAATTTTCAGTAATTTGTGGGATCGAATCCCAGGGCTGCTCCTTGTGACCCTCGGCAAGTTAGTTCAGATTTAATCTCCCAGACTCACTTCCTCTCAGGTCCGAGTCTGCATTAGTGTGGGGTGAGCTCTGCTTCTTGGTTAATTTGGTAAAATCTGAATTTGTTTTACAGTTGAGTTTTTTTCTGGAAAATCCTGTGTCTTGTGGCCAGTCTCTGGCTGGTTATGTTTCTTTTGCTGACCGTCTGGGTGAGGAATAAAATGACCCAAGTGTTTGCACACAGTGGGCATTTGGGGGCGGATTCTGTAAGTGGCACTTGCCACGTGTCAGTCACAGCTAGGTGCTGTTTTCAGAATCAGGGATACCGGCGTCTAGCAAGGATGCGAGGTGCCTAGGCTCCTTGCAGAATCGTGGCTAACATTGCCTAGTGACGCCGAAGTCCTGCGCCGCCCCCCTAAACACGCCCATTTCCAGGCTTCAACATCACTAGGCGACACTAAGAACCGCAGACCTAGGCCCGGATGCCACAAACTGGCACCTAAATTTTTTTTGCAAGGTTTTAATTGGTTTTTAATGGTGAAACCAATTATCACACCACTTAGAACCGATTAAGACCTTTAAGTTAGTCGCCGGTAGACGCGATCCAGGCGCTTGCCGGCAACTAACTTTTAATACAACAACAAACTGGCTTCAATGAGAACTAGTCTATAAAGTGTGACCCAAGTGACTATATAAAAAAGCTCAGAGATTTGAAACTCTGAAGGGAAGGCTACTAAACCTTCTAAGAACTTTAACCTTCTTTTTCAAACTACTTAGAGTCTTAAAGTGTGACCTGGACTTATGAAGTTGCAATGACTGGAAGGTGAACTCTTTTTAGGGAGGTTTAGTAGCCTTCCCTTCAGAGTTTCAAATCTCTGAGCTTTTTTATATAGTCACTTGGGTCACACTTTATAGACTAGTTCTCATTGAAGCCAGTTTGTTGTAGTATTTAAAGCCTTTTTCTGGTTTCTTTTTTGTTTTGACATTTTTAACCCTGATTTACTCATAAGGCAACTAACTTTTGGCAGTTTTTTTGAGAATCTGGCCCTTGGTGTCTAAGTTCTTTCATACTGAGGGAAGATCACTGGTAGAGTGGGAGGTTCAGGCCCCCATCTTGGTATCTCCAGAGATGCCAAGTTACCCAGTTCCAAGCCAGAGATTTTCTAGGACAGTCCTGGATTTCCGACCATTCCATCCTGGAGCATTATGTGACTTGCACTACAAATCCCACACTGCTTTGGGATTAAATTTAAAACTAGGACTGTCCCACTGGAGGATGAGACCTGGGTGCCAGATAAAATGAAAGGCTTTTTTTTGTAATCATTAATAAAAACCTGGACATCTCCCTGAGGGCATGTATTTTTTATTTTTTTTTAACATGTGTATTAATTATAAGGCTGTTAACTGGATCCAGACTTGCAGGACAGAGTTAATCCAGTCCTGGGTTTACCCTGTCACCTGCAGGGACTTGTAATTCTGATTTCCCCTATTGCATGCCATAAGAAAATCAAGACTACAAGTCCCAGCATGCACTGGGATAAAACCTGGACTGGCTCAACCCTGTCCTGCAAATCTGGATCTAATTGGCAGCCTTAATTAATCAGCATCTTCTCTGCAGAATAGCGATGTGGTCAGTGGTTCAGCATTCTGGAAGGAACCCAGGCTGATTCTGTGCAGACTTTGGCTGTTCAAAGTGGAATTTTAATATTCATTTGTTGAGCTCCTTACAGAACCATTTGCTAATTCAGAAATACCAAGTTACCCAGGTCCAGGCTGGAGGTTTTGGGACAAGCCTGGTTTTAAATTAACAACCCTATGTGTGGCACAGGGGTTAGAGCTACAGCCTTAGCACCCTGAGGTTATAGGCTCAAATCCCTTGCTGCTCCTTGTGAACCTGAGCAAGTCACTTAATCCCCTCATTGCCCCAGGTACACTAGATAGAGTTTGAGCCTGCCAGGACAGATAGAGAAATATGATAAACCACTTAGGATATAAGTGGTATATAAATAATTAAATAAATAACCCCCCCTCCAAATGTGGGATTCATAGTGCCTGATCCTGCTCAGTGCCACAAGTCCATAATGCACCAGGATGAGGTGGTCTGAAATCCAGGACTGGCCCATCATCTCTGCAAATGTGACTGTGGATGCAGGGTTGGGGATACCAGACATCCAGATTTACCCGGACATGTCCTCTTTTCAGAGGACTGTCCAGGAGTCCGGACGGCTTTTCAAAACCTGGCACTTTGCCAGGTTTTGAAAAGCTTTGAGCTCAGGGCCGCATCTGCAGAGCACCTGCGCATGCGTGGATGTGACGCCGTGATGTCGCATGCATATGCGTGTGATGTCATCGTGTCTCACCCGCGCGTGTTCTGAGGCCCTTCAAATGCGGCTCCGTGCTCAAGGAGGTTTTGGGGGGCAGGGCTGGGGCGGAACAAGGCATATGGTTCTCCAACCTAGTGGCTGAGAAAATAAAGGCGAAAGAGTTGGCGTTCATGAAATATAAAAAAACCCAAGAAGATGAGAGCAGAAAGGACTACAGGGTGAAACTGAAAGAAGCCAAGAGAGAGATACGTTTGGCGAAGGCACAGGCGGAAGAACAAATGGCCAAAAATGTAAAAAAGGGAGATAAAAATTTTTTCAGATATATTAGTGAAAGGAGGAAGATAAAAAATGGAATTGCTAGGCTAAAAGATGCTGGGAACCAATATGTGAAGAGTGATGAGGAGAAAGCAAATGTGCTAAACAAATACTTCTGTTCTGTGTTCACAGAAGAAAATCCTGGAGAAGGACCGAGATTGTCTGGCAAAGTTACATGAGAAAATGGAGTAGATTCTGCGCCGTTCACGGAGGAGGGTGTTTTTGAGCAACTTGAAAAACTGAAGGTGGACAAAGCGATGGGACCACCAGACAGGATCCATCCCAGGATACTAAGGGAGCTCAGAGAGGTTCTGGCGAGTCCTATTAAAGACTTGTTCAACAAATCTCTGGAGACGGGAGTGATTCCTGGGGATTGGAGGAGAGCGGATGTGGTCCCTATTCATAAAAGTGGTCACAGGGATGAAGCAGGAAACTAAGGCCGGCGAGCCTCACTTCAGTTGTTGGAAAAATAATGGAAGTGTTGCTGAAAGAAAGGATAGTGTACTTCCTTGAATCTAATGGGTTACAAGATCCGAGGCAAAATGGCTTTACAAAAGGTAAATCGTGCCAAACGAACCTGATTGAATTTTTTGATTGGGTGACCAGAGAGCTGGATCGAGGACATATGCTAGATGTAATTTACTTGGATTTCAGCAAAGCCTTTGATACAGTTCCTCATAGGAGGCTGTTGAACATACTTGAAGGGCTGAAGTTAGGACCCAAAGTGGTGAACTGGGTCAGAAACTGGCTGTCGGACAGACGCCAGAGGGTGATGGTTAATGGAAGTCGCTCGAAGGAAGGAAAGGTGACTAGTGGAGTCCCTCAGGGTTCGGTGCTGGGACCAGTCCTGTTCAATATGTTTGTGAGTGACATTGCTGAAGGGTTAGAAGGAAAAGTGTGCCTTTGTGCAGATGATACCAAGATTTGTAACAGAGTAGACACCGAAGAGGGAGTGGAAAATATGAAAAAGGATCTGCAAAAGTTAGAGGAATGGTCTAATGCCTGGCAACTAAAATTCAATGCAAAGAAATGCAGAGTAATGCATTTGGGGATTAATAATAGGAAGGAACCGTATATGCTGGGAGGAGAGAAGCTGATATGCACGGACGGGGAGAGGGACCTTGGGGTTATAGTGTCCGAAGATCTAAAGGCGAAAAAACAGTGTGACAAGGCAGTGGCTGCTGCCAGAAGGATGCTGGGCTGTATAAAGAGAGGCGTAGTCAGTAGAAGGAAGAAGGTGTTGATGCCCCTGTACAGGTCATTGGTAAGGCCCCACTTGGAGACCGTATCGGGCGAAAGACATAAGAAGACTTGAGGTGGTCTAGAGGAGAGCGACGAAAATGATAGGAGGCTTGCGCCAGAAGACGTATGAGGAGAGACTGGAAGCCCTGAATATGTATACCCTAGAGGAAAGGACAGACAGGAGAGATATGATTCAGACGTTCAAATACTTGAAGGGTATTAACGTAGAACAAAATCTTTTCCAGAGAAAGGAAAATGGTAAAACCAGAGGACATAATTTGAGGTTGAGGGGTGGTAGATTCAGGGGCAATGTTAGGAAATTCTACTTTACGGAGAGGGTAGTGGATGCCTGGAATGCGCTCCCGAGAGAGGTGGTGGAGAGTAAAACTGTGACTGAGTTCAAAGAAGCGTGGGATGAACACAGAAGATTTAGAATCAGAAAATAATATTAAATATTGAACTATGCCAGTACTGGGTAGACTTGCACGGTCTGTGTCTGTATATGGCCATTTGGTGGAGGATGGGTTGGGGAGGACTTCAATGGCTGGAAGGGTGTAGATGGGCTGGAATAAGTCTTAACAGAGATTTCGGCAGTTGGAACCCAAGCACAGTACCGGGTAAAGCTTTGGATTCTTGCCCAGAAATAGCTAAGAAGAAAAAAAATTAAAAAAAATAAAAATTTAAATTGAATCAGGTTGGGCAGACTGGATGGACCATTCGGGTCTTTATCTGCCATCATCTACTATGTATGTTACTATGTTACTATGACTTGGGCAGAAGAGGGTGGGACTGCTTGGAGTTGAGGGGCAGGGCCACGTGTTTGGATTTTACTCATGTAAAATCTGGTAACCCTATGCAAGCTCCTCTGCAATGATCTAGGGCAGGGGTGCCGAATAGGTCGATCGCGATCAACCAGTAGATCGCCAAGACAAAGTGATTTGATTGCGGAGCCCATCCCGGGCTCCGTGATAGACTCACTTTGCCTTGGCAATCTACCGGGCCAATCAGCCTTCCTCTCCCCGACGTCAATTGGAGAGGAAGTTCGGGCCAGCCAATCGCTGCCTGGCTGGGCTGGAACTTCCTCTCCGATGGCAGAATTTACGTCGGGGAGAGGAATGCTGGTCAGCCCGACGCAGGAAAACAGGGAGAGCTTGGGGCGGCGGCGACTTTGGGGGCCTGTTACCCGATGGCGGCGGCGGCTTGGGGGACTGTTCCCCGATGGCGGCAGAAGTGGCTTGGGGGAGGGCAGGGAAAAAGAAAGAAAGGGGGCAGGCAGGGAGACAGAAGGAAAGAAGGGAAACAGAAAAAAAGAAAGGGGGCATGAAGAGAGAAAAAAAGAGAGGGAGGCAGGGAGAAAGAAAGGGCAGGGAGAGAGGAAGAAAATGTTGGGGGAAGGAATGAGGTCTGGAGGAGAGGAAGCATACAGGCTGAAAGAAGGGAAGAAATGTTGGATGCACAGTCAGAAGAAGAAAGTGCAACCAGAGACTTATGAAATCACCAGACAACAAAGGTAGGAAAAATGATTTTTATTTTCAATTTAGTGATCAAAATGTGTCTGAATTTATATCTGCTTTCTATACTTTACACTATGGCCCCCTTTTACTATACCGCAATAACAGTTTTTAGCGCAGGGAGCCTATGAGTGTCGAGAGCAGCGCTGGGCATTCAGCGCAGCTCCCTGTGCTAAAAACTGCTATTGTGGTTTAGTAAAAAGGGAGGGGGGTATATTTGTCTATTTTTGGATGGTTGTTACTGAGGTGACAGTGCATAGAGTCATCTGCCTTGACCTCTTTGAAAAAACGCCGGAATAGGAATGATAATTAACATTTTCTATGCGTACAGTTGCGCTTTGTGTTTTTTTTTAAATTTTATTGTTGGTAGATCATTTTGACTTGGTCATTTTAAAAGTAGCTCGCAAGCCCAAAAAGTGTGGGCACCCCTGATCTAGGGTTACCATATGGCTCCAGAAAAAGAAGAAAAAAAAATAAAGCAAAAACAGGGGAAAAAACAAAACCACAGACACAAATGTACCAAAGGCTGAGTGGAATTGTCCAGATCAGAATGATGTGCACTAATGAAAGTGTCCTCCAATGCATCTGATAATATAGGAATCTTTATTCATCCAAAGCCATAAAAATACATCCAACGACTCAATGACTCGACATGCACATGTTTCGGCCAACAGGCCTTCCTCAGGAGTCTATAAGTAAATATATCGAAAGCATCATATGAAATACATACATAAAAAATTATGAATAAAGTGAAAATGAAGAATAATTCATATATATGAGGTAAAAAAAATGAAAAATACATATGTGTCATCAATAAATGATTAAACATTGAACAGTACAGCTGTATTGATAATTAAATTTATCAACAAATGTAATGTAGTGAAATTTGTCATCAAATGTAATGAAATAAAATATATAATCAACAACTACTATAACCATAAAAACATACAATAAAATCAATATTAAAATTAAAAGAACCCAAATGGAAACCCGTGGAGGGGCATAATCGAAAGGGACGTCTAAGTCCGTTTACGTCCATCTCACAAGTCGTCCAAAGTAAAAAAACAGCTTAAGACACTTTTTCAAAAAATATGTCCAACTTTTTTTTTGTTTCGAAAATTGTCTAATTATACGTCCTGCTGATCTGATCGTCCAAGCCGCTAAATCGTCCATCTTTATACCACATTTTCATCCAACTTTCCATCCAAGTCCAAAATGCCTAGAACAAGCCCTGTTGGACGTGAGAGGGGTCTGCAAAGTGATGGACTGCACACCCAGACATGCCACCTCAATAGTGGGGTACCTTACAGGGCACTGCTGTGAACTTCACAAAAAGAGTGCCATGTCTTCTCCTCCCTACAGCGCCCTTATAGGTTACGGTGAGCCCCCCAAAACACCTCCAGAATCCCCTAGACCCACTTATCTACCACCCCAATAGCCCTTATGGCTGCAGGAGCCACTTATATGCCAGTAAAAAAGGGTTTTGGGGGTGTATAGGGCAGTGCACATGTTTCAGTATCAATGCAGTGATTACAGAGGCTTATGGGCATGGGTCCTCCTCTCCATGGGTCCCTAACCCACCCCCAAGATGACTTAAGCTGCCTCTGTGCTGGACGACTAGGCTTTCCTATGCCAGGCAGCCAGGTGATGATGGTCTGGAGGCTGAATTTTAAAGATGTGATTAATATTTTTATGGGGGTGGGGAGGGTCAGTGATCACTGGGGTTGTTTGGGGGTGTCTGTATTATGTGTTTTCAGTGCTTATCCGGTGAGTTTAGATGGGTTTTTGTGACTTAGACCATGTTTTACATGGTCCAAGTTCCGTCGATCGTGGGCTGTATAACTTTCGGTTATACATGCCGTACGACTAAGTCTAAGCCGGCCCACGTCCTGCCCAACTCCCGCCTTCGACACTCCTCCCGAAATGCCCCGTTTAGCTTTGGTCGCTCAGCGGCACTATGAAGGCCTAGGGCGTTTAGAAATACGTCCAAAACCCGTTTTTAGTATCGGCACTTGGACGTATTTGAGAAATGTTCATCCAAGTGCCAACTTAGGCTGGTTTTTGGACGTTTTTCTCTTTCGATTATGAGCCCCATAGAGTTTAATTTATAAATAGCAAACATCAAAAACCCACTGAAAGGGAAATGTTAGTCAACATAAAAACTATTACTAAAAACTGCATTGGGCATTAAAGCCTCATTTGCCATAGAAAAGACTTAAAAAACTTCATCCACTAACTACAGATATAATACATAAATGATTAGCACCGAAGGACAATTGTAGGCATGCATAGAGGATATTGATATAGATTTAATCAAGATATTGAGTCGTTGGATGTATTTTTATGGCATCGGATGAATAAAGATTCCTATATTATCGGATGCATTGGAGGACATTTTCATTATGTATGCCAACCCATAACCCATTCTGAGCTGTTTGGGGAGGACAGGATAGAAAATGAATTGGAAGTAAAACCTGGATGACTCAATCCATCCTCCGTTTTCTGGAGCCACTGTTTATAAAGGGTGACATTTCCTCCTTTGTGTTTAGGGAGATGCCCCGTTCCCTCCCTCCGTCTGTGGGAATGTGGCTTGACGTTAACTGTGGGAGTCCGCCAGCACATCCTGCCTTCCCTCCCTTCCACCCTCCCCTCCGTCCCCCTCCCCAATGCTTTGCACAGCTGGTCCTCCCTCTTCCCCCATCTTTGCCTCTCCTTCCCAATCCCACCCCCTGCCTCTGACATGCTGGTCTGAATATAGCATTTGTCTGTGATAGGTCCCATGTAAACACACCTACCACTCTTTCTGGCCGGCCGGTCGTTGCACTCCCTCTATTCATATCCCCACCCCACCCCCTCCACACACACTAACATACTCATATACAAGGTGTGCTCCCAGATTATGAGTACCCTGTGCCAAGGAACTTATTTAGGAGTGCTGTACAGGCAGGAGTGAGGTGCATTAGTAGAGATGTGTGTGAGGATCTCAGTACTAGAACAGCAGAAAGTGCTGCAGGGTAGGAATGAGGTGCATTGGCTGAATTGTGTGTGAGGGATCTCAGTACTGGAATAGCAGGGGGTGCTGTAGGGTAGGAGTGAGGTGCCCCAGCAGAGCTCTGTGTGTACTAGGTGAGAGGTGGGGGCTGGGTGGGGTGGTGGTATACCTCCCCTTGGTACTGGAAATAATTCCTCTGGTAAAGGTACCTGAAATGATCTTCAGGAAAAGCTAAATTTTATTTATTTATTTAAAAAAACTTCCACTGCCTAAGACCTAAGCGGTTTACAAAGTAAACATACATAATCATGTCTGCATGATATATACAAATGAATTTCTCAGTCCTCCTCCCTTCCTCCGGCTCCTCCCAGCAAAGACCCCTTTAAGAGAGTCTTGACCTAGAGGACCCCCTTCAACTCCTCTGATGCCTCTTATCTCAAATTACATTGACTCTGAGCCTGGAAGAGTCTCAGGTGGTGTGAAAAGTCTTTCCCAAATTATCCCACCCATCCTTGCAGTGCTTCACCTTTTCCAGTATATATTTCTGAGCTCTTACAGAGCTCACTGGCCACCTTTCTCCCTGACAGTCTTCGGAGAGTGAGGAAGTAGAGGGACAGGGGTGTAACAGTGGGAAGATAGCCATGCTGAGGTGGGGTAAGCCTTTCTCATCCTTTCTGAAACATGGGAGAGACCGGGGGGGGGGGGGGGGGTGTCAGAAATAGTGAGAATACCCTTGGTGAACCCCAAGCCTATCGCCTCATCACCCAATCATCACATATCAGTATGATTCAATAAATATTTAAAAAAAATTTCTTTTGGCCATTGAAAACTGGTGGATGAAGTTAGCCTGTTGGCAGCATCTTTGAACATTTTTGAGTATTTTCGAGACAATACCACCCTAGAAAAGCTTCTGTGAACATACTAATTGGTTCCCTGACGCAAGATCAAAACGGGCCACGTCGGAATCTGTGATCTGAGATAAGTTTGTTACTTTTGAATCTGTAGCACCATAAGACTACGTTAGACTGTGCTTTGCAGCCAAAATAAATTTTTTTTTATACTTATTGAATCACACTGATATGCGATGTTTGGGTGGTGAGGCGATAGGCTTGGGGTTCACCAAGGGTATGCTCACTATTTCTGACACCCCCCCCCCCCCCCCGGTCTCTCCCATGTTTCAGAAAGGATGAGAAAGGCTTACCCCACCTCAGCATGGCTATCACTGTTACTGAGGCTTGGGGTTCGCACCTTGTTTTTTGCCTCCGTGTCTCTGAACGTATGCATTATTTCAAGTTGGTATAACTTCTTAAAAGAAGTAAAATTTAAGTACTAGAAGAGTGATTCTATTTCAGATTTGCCATATTTTCTTTAATCACTCATATAACACACAGTACCAAGTCTGTGATCCCCCTTTTTTATTTTTGAGTCAGTTACCCTTGAGCTGGGTGACCAGGAAGCTAGCTGTGGAGTAGGGTTGCTGTTAGGGGATGCAAACAGGAGAAATGGTTTGTGCCTCGTGTCTACAGGGTTCCCAAGGCTCGCTGAAGGAGATATAACCTGCTGGTGTGCTCTGGGGCTTCCAAATTGCTGTCCTAAGATCCAGTGAGTTCTACACTGGACTACTCTGGACCTTATCAGAGGTAGGTTGTTGATTGCTCCCCAACCCCCTTATAACTTGGCTGGTGTGGGGAGGAGGGGGAGGACAGCATCATGGTGAGAACTGGTACAATGTCGTGAATCAAAACTAAACCCAGTCGAGAAAGTAAGGCTAGGAAGAGAGGAATACGTTGGCATCATCGCCAATTCAGGATGGACCAGGATCTGGGCCCGGATGCAGGTATGTGCTGCATCCGGACTGAAGGGAGAAAAGAGGCCAAGGTGTCGGTGTCTCAAGACACAGTACCTCTTCTTAGACCCAAGCACCCTACTGCTCCCATCGAGTTGGCAGGGGGGGGGGAGGGGGGAGGGAGGGAGGTTGTGTTTCCCTTGCCTAGAGGAATGAAATGTGAGCGAGGATAATGAGTCCTAATCCCTGGCTCTCCTGCTGATAGTCTGTGTGAGGCACTGGGGAGAGTTACTTAAAAAAAAACCCAAAAAATTACTCTTAGAAAATCATAGTGTCTTAACCAGAAAGGCAAATCTCAACCAGTTTGCCTCATTAAATGATTGCAATGAGTTCTCAAAAGTGTAGACCCTTGAATATATAAGCACTTTTTGAAAGGAGGAAAAGCCTCTGAAAAATAACCTGTTGCAAACTGATTAAACAGGACACAATCTCATTGGCATAAAATCCTCCTTAATAATGCTTTGGATCAGATTTAAATAATACTTTACTTCAAATTTTTATTTTAAAAAAAACTCATTCAACCAAACATTTCAGTTCCAAGTTCAATAGAACTTCAAGTCAAAAATGTTATCCCATCCACAAACAAATGGGTTCCAGCAAAAATATGAAACCTTTACTTATCTTGACCAAGGAGCTCGTTCTCCTTTTCCAGCGGAGGGTGGTTAGGGATGTTACTGCTTGTAAGGACACCGGTCCTGCTTCCGGGCTTCATTTTCCTGCCCAACGCTGAGCCCACGCCAACGGTGGCCAGCCAGTGTTTTACTATGGCTGCGTTAGGGCACAATTGAGCTAGTTGAATTTGTCGCATAAACTCCATGTTCACTGGCAAATGCCAGAGTTACTTTCTCACCAGAGGGAGGGGTGCCTGCTTCTTAATTATTCTGGAAGCCTTGGTCACTAAGAGAAGTTGCAGACAACTTGGGTAGTGTCGAGAGGGTCATTTCCTCATAGACTGTGGCCTTTAGACACACATGGATCACCCTCTTAAATAAGGCACATCTACCTCATCCATCCACCTCTTAAAAATCTCTTCCTCACATCATTCACCCCCATAGAATTCAATGGCATCATCCAACATTTTATATATGAGCAAGTTCCATTGATGTCCTTCAACAATGCCTTTAGCCGATACATGACAACCTGGTCCTTTTTTGATCAAACACATCCAACTTATTTCTAGGACTGAGGTGAGGCACACTCTCCCCTTTCCTGAATATAAACACAGCTTTACCAGTGCACCTCACTCCTGACCCGAACCATCCCCCCCCCCTGTTATTTCCATACTGAAACTCTCACACATACCTCTGCCAAAGCAGCTTGTAAGGGGTTACAGGCTGTACCAGAGAAGGGAAGGGGTACCCTTGGATCTGTGACCTTGACAAGTAAAATGTGGCATCCCAAATCCATGTGCAATCAGATCTTTGTTGACATATATTTCAATTTTATTAGGCTTGAGTTAAAACTTCTATTTACAGGTTTATATTTTACAATACGTTGGAAGAAATTTTGCTTCCCTCTGTGTACAGCTGAATTAACCACAAAAATATGTAAGAAGCATTCTGTACTGGGACAGACAGAAGGTCCATCAAACCCAGTATCCTATTTCCAACAGTGGCCAATCCAGATCGCAAGTACCTGGCAGAAACCCAGAAGAGTAAAATAGATTTCATGCTGCTTATGCCAGGAATAAGCAGTGGATTTTCCCCAGGCCACCTTAATGATGCTTCATGAAGTTTTCTTCCAGGAAATTGTCCGAACCTTTTTTTAAATCCTGCTATGCTAATCACTATTACCACATTCTCTGGCAACAAATACTTGTCTGACCATGGGAAGAGAGTTCAACTTGAACCTTTCATCTGCCTTCAAGTTAATCTACAAGTTTATAGGTAATAAAGTAGCCCACTGTTGGCCTACCCCAGTCCTTTAGAATCCAAGAGAGCCTTGGTCTTTATTTCAAGAGAGCCACTGTAGAATATTCCTGAGGCGATTCAGTCATGCAGCTGCTAGACTCAAATTCAGAGTCATTGGCCTTGGCAGCCCTTCATATTTGGTAGGAGAGAGGAGACTTGGCCAGTTTTGGCATCCCCTGAGGTGGCCATGTGTGAAATGTCAAGCTCTTTAAGGTTCTTATGGCTCTTACATTCCAACTTTTGCTCTCTAAAGAAGATCTTTTCTGATTGGTTCTATGGTCACATGGTCATCGCCATCATGACAAGCAGGCCACGATCTGAGTTTCTAAACCTTCGATTACACTCTATATTGAGCTTTGTTGATTAAGAAACAGGTGAGGTCTACAATACTCAGCATGCACTGCGGCTCTATAAGTGACCTAAGGTTACAGGTAGTATAATGATCAGACCAAAATCTTACACAGAGGTTGGATACCTGTGGGCTTGTTTATTTCTCCTTCTTGCTTTGTGTAAAAAAAAAAGTCAGATAATGTTAAAGTCATATTTGAAAAAGTGTCACCGGTATGTTTTCATGTTTCCTCTCCGCCACCCTGTTTTCATGCCCTACACCTCAAAATCAAAAGCAAAAAACCGGGCCCAACCAAACACTTACAATTGAAATATTGGGTCCAACCATTTGAAAAGTTATCAATACGATTCCATCCTATCTTAGGTTCTGTTGCTTTTTTTTAGGGTTGTTTGTCTCTGTCTTCTCCTGGTGTATAAAAATATCAGTCACCCTTCCCTACGGCAAAAACTGTTTCCATTGGAAGTCCACTGAGTTGAGTGTCAAAGATGCAAGAGCCCTTCTCTTTTTATTTTGACTAAGAGAACACCTCCGCTAGAAGAAAGTTGCCATGCCCGGGTCCTGCTTAAGTACTGGTTCCTTTATTCAAGCAGTATTCCCAGGGTTTCTTGGGAAGAGCTGGGAGCGACAAGAGGATAAAGCACCCTCCTCCAAAGATGAGGATACCTCCGGCGGCGGCAGCACAGGCCACGGACCAGGAGTATTCATATTCTACCGGGACGGAGTGATCGCTGTCTATCAGCCACCTGACAGCCCCTCGGAAAACCGCCATGCAGATAAGAACCATGCTACCTGCGAAAGACAAGATCCAGTTATAAATTGCACCATTCTTCATTGATACTTATCAGGTATCCAAATTTAATCATAGAAACACATAAACAGAGAAAAATGGTGGCACATAAAGACCATACAGTTATCTGCCCATCCACACCAGCTATTAATCTTTACGATCTCTTGCTCTCTGTTATAGAGCCTACATGCTTGCTGCATGCTTTTTTGAATTCTGATTCAATCTTCGTCTCTATCACCTCCAGTGGGAGATCGTTCCTCTCATCTACCAGTAAGGAGAATTCAAGTTTCAAGTTTAATAAACTTATCAGTCTTCTGAGCAGTTTGTACATAATAAAATAGGGTAACATAGATTAAAACATACAGGACCTACTGGAACAACAGGATTAAGGTAAAGAATTACATTATATAATAGGATAGAGAGCTATATTCCTTAATGTCCCTTGCAACATCATCATTCGTCTTTCAAGATCACCTATCCTTGGTCTCATCCACATCCTAGTTATTATTTACCATCTCTCAAAATCCATAATTATCGATCGTACATTTTTTCTGCTAGCATCATTCCCTATCAACCACCATTCAATAATATATTATTGTTATCAATAGTTATCCCTAATTGCTTTCACTTGTCATCATGCATCAGTTGCCATCATGCATCAGTGGCCATCATCGACCCTCATTGGCTGTCACTGCCATCACCACTGTATGTTGTCATTGACTGTTATCACCATTTCATTGGTTGTTATTACCATTCATTGGCTGTCATACCACTTGCTGCTTTCATTGGCTGTCCTCCTCATTCACTGGTTGTCATTGACCATTCACTTCTGTCATTGACTTTCATCACAGCTCATTGCTGTCATTGGTTGCCATCCCTTCTCATCTCTGTCATTAGCTTTCATCACCACTCATTGCTTGCTGTCATCGGTTGTCATCCCCATTTATTGGTAGTCATCACGACTCACTTCTGTCATTGGCTGTCATCACTACTCATTGCTGTCATTGGTTGTCATCCCCCACTCACTGCTGTCATTGGCTGACATCACAGCTCATTGCAGTCATTTGTTGTCATCCCCACTCATTGGTTGTCATCCCCACTCACTGCTGTCATTGGCTATCATCACAGCTCATTGCTGTTATTGGTTGTCATTCCTTATTATCTCTATCATTGGCTTTCATCACCACTCATTGCTTGTCATCCCACTCATTGCTTGTCATACTACTCATGGTTGTCATCCCCATTCATTGGTTGTCATCATGACTCACTTCTGTCATTGGCTGTCTTCACAGCTCATTGCTGTCATTGGTTGTCATCCCCACTCACTGCTGTCATCGGCTGTCATCACAGCTCATTGCTGTTATTGGTTGTCATTCCTTATCATCTCTGTCATTGGCTTTCATCACCACTCATTGCTTGCTATAATTGGTTGTCATCCCCATTCATTGGTTGTCATCATGACTCACTTCTGTCATTGGCTGTCATCACACCTCATTACTGTCATTGGTTGTCATCCCTTCTCATCTCTGTCATTGGCTTTCATCACCATTCATTGCTTGCTGACATCGGTTGTCATCCCCATTTATTGGTTGTCATCACGACTCACTTCTGTCATTGGTTGTCATCCTCACTCACTGCTGTCATTGGCTGTTATCACAGCTCATTGCTGTTATTGGTTGTCATTCCTTATCATCTCTGTCATTGGCTTTCATCACCACTCATTGCTTTCTATAATTGGTTGTCATCCCCATTCATTGGTTGTCATCATGACTCACTTCTGTCATTGGCTGTCATCACAGCTCATTGCTGTCATTGGTTGTCATCCCTTCTCATCTCTGTCATTGGCTTTCATCACCATTCATTGCTTGCTGTCATCGGTTGTCATCCCCATTTATTGGTTGTCATCACGACTCACTTCTGTCATTGGCTGTCATCACTACTCATTGCTGTCATTGGTTGTCATCCTCACTTACTGCTGTCATTGGCTGTTATCACAGCTCATTGCTGTTATTGGTTGTCATTCCTTATCATCTCTGTTATTGGCTTTCATCACCACTCATTGCTTGCTATAATTGGTTGTCATCCCCATTCATTGGTTGTCATCACGACTCACTTCTGTCATTGGCTGTCATCACAGCTCATTGCTGTCATTGGTTGTCATCCCTTCTCATCTCTGTCATTGGCTTTCATCACCAGTCATTACTTGCTGTCATTGGTTGTTGTCATCACCACTCTCTTCTATCATCACCACTCATCGCTGTCATAGGTTGTTATTGCCATTCATTCTTTTTCATCACCACTCATTGCTATCATTAAATCAAAACTGTACCCCACTGGGAAATAACATTATTAGAAATTTAATTTTTGTTCTTTTTTTTGCATTTTAGAAAACTCATTTTCCTTACCAGCAAGGATAAAAAACAGAGAGGCGGGCTTGAGAAGGAACGCCACCCCTTTGCCGAGAGCCATGGTGATACATATAGAACCCAACACCATTAACACAAGGCTGATAAGGGAGAGAACAGCGGCTGCGATGCTCAGATCTGGAGAGAGGGAAAAAGAGAGAAAAAAAAAGGCTTATGATCCAGGGAATCCTAGAAAACCAACTGGTCGAAAGTTACCAGGAGTGTTAGGGTTGGTGAGTATGGACAAATGATGCCATTTGAACATGACTGACAGTAGTAATATTTCCTGTTTGGTTTTATCTCATCCATCTGCAACAACACATTATTTAATTTTGTTTCGTAAGGTTGTTTTTGTAGCTTATGAAACAATAGATATGAAGAAATAATGAAAGCGTCATAAATCCAAAAAGCTATAACAGCACAGAGAACAGTAGAGCACTACCAGTGGACATCTCTTAAGTAAGTCAGAGAAGGCTCCTTTCGGCCCTGGGACCTGGGCACTCTGTTCCTAAATCAAGGCTTGCTACCTGTTCTCCTACCCAGGATGCACAAGGTTGGGTGCTGGGAAAATGGGTGCCATCTTGTTCATAACTCAGAGGGGAAATTACATAAGAACATAAGACCTGCCATACTGGAACAGACCGAAAGTCCATCAAGCCCAGTATCCTGTTTCCAACAGTGGCCAACCCAGGTCCCAAGTACCAGGCAGAAACCCAATGAGTAGCAACATTCCAGAGCTGAGATTGTGATGTCATAATGCCTCATTCTACCAATGCCTAAGAGCCAACCTCACTAGTGATGTCACAATACTTGGCTCACATAAGAACATAAGAGCTGCCTTACTGGGACAGACAGTAGGTCCATCAAGCCCAGTATCCTGTTTCCAACAGTGGCCAACCCAGGTCCCAAATACCTAGATAAATCCCAAGAAATAAACAGATTTTATGCTACTTATCCTAGGAATAAGCAATGGATTTCCCCATGCCTTTTCAATAATGGCCTATGGTAGGGTTACCAGATTTTAGTTAAATAAAATCCAGATCCATAGCCCCGCCGCATTCCGCCCATGTCACGCCCTAGCCCTGCCCCCAGCCTCACCCCCCTCAACCTGTTCTCTTCAGTCGGGAGGGCATCCGTGCATGCTCAGATGCAATGCGATGATGTCAAATGCGCTGCATCGGCGCATGCACGGATGTCCTGCTGACGCGGTCCCAAAGAGGAAGCTTTTCAAAACCTGGACAAAGTGCCGGGTTTTGGAAAGCCGTCCGAACGCCCGGACATGCCCTCTAAAAAAAGGACATGTTCGAGTAGATCCGGATGTCGGATAGCCCTACCTATGGACCTCCGTTTTAGCAATTTATCCAAACCTTTTTTAAACCCCGCTAAACTAACTGATTTCTCTACATTCTCTGAAACGCATTCCAGTGTTTAATTACAAGTTGTGGGAAGAAATATTTTCTCTGGCTTATTTTAAATCCACTACTTAGTAGCTTCATCGCTTGTCCCCTAGACCTGGTATTTATGGAAAGAGTGAACAAGCGATTCACATCTACCCTTTCCACTCCACTCAGTATTTTATAGGTATATCACTCCTGAGCCGTCTCTTCTCCAAGCTGAAGAGCCCTAGCTGCTTTAGCCTCTCCTCATAGGGGTGTCGTCCCATCCCTTTTATCATTTTCAACCTCTGCGTGTCTAGAGAAATAGCTGCTGAAACTCACTTCGCCAGCCGTTTGCTACCTATCTCCTTCTCTGGGCCATTGTGCCCCGCTTGCATTTGGGGCTAGAGATGCCAGAGGGGAGGCAGTGTACCATCAATCTGTAGGGTCTGGATACTCCTGTCTGATTTCTACCTTTGTGCGTGGTCCGCTGGAAGATCTGTGCGCTCTCGCCAGTCGTAAAGAATTTAAAGTAGGAGCAGTTGGCTTCTGAAAGAAAAAGCACAAGGAATTAGTTTGGTTCCATGCAGGGGTGTGCATGGAAAGCAATTTTTTCATTTGTTTTCCTTTGCAGATGCACTGGTCAGTGTAGGTATTTGTTTTCAATGGACATTCTTCTTTGCAACACGCCCTGCAGAGTGCCGGGAATTTCTAAAACCAACATAAATGTCTCCTTTAGGTTTTGGGGCGGTTGTGGATGGGAAAAGACATAATTAAGATGGCTCATATTTACTTATTGGATTAGAATGATAGAACAGCCCTAACCAAATGCTGGATGTCAACTAAAAAGGATGCAGAGAAAAGATTGGGATCATTGTATCTCCAGGGTAAGAGGCTTGGGAAGGGTGAGGGCTAGGCTGTATCTGTAAGATAAGAGGCCTGGGAAGGGTGAGAGGGTGGGGTCTGGGTTGCCCTGTCTGTAGGGTAAGAGGCCTGGGAAGGGTGAAAGGGTGGGGTCTGGGTTGCCCTGTCTGTAGGGTAAGAGGCCTGGGAAGGGTGAGAGGGTGGGGTCTGGGTTGCTGTATCTTTAGGCCTGGGAAGGATCCTGTATATGTAGGTAAAAGTCCTGGTCGGGCCTGGGTCACTGTTTCTAGCATAATCTGGCTACCCGGCTGGGAGGAGCAGACAGTATACCCATGTCTGTTAATGGAGGGTTACGTTTTAAAGTCTGTTATAGCCACACACAGCCCTGCCAGTCCTCCAGCTCCTTCCCTGCAAGATGGCCACCCTTGTAGTACAGAGACGCAGACACACTTAGAGCTCTGGCTGCCAAACCGGTATTTGTGATTTCGGCATCAAGAATGGCACTGGAGAGATTCCCCACCCCCTTACTTTATATAATTCCAAAGTGTATTCATGTGTTTGGTGGGAGGGGGGCTCGAGAGTGGGTCATTAGCTTAGAAATATCTTTTTTTTTCCCCCTCCATTTTTAAAGTGGATCATCCCTTGTGGATAACCAGGTGTGCAGGGGTGGGTGAAGAGACAGCAGCATCCCAAATTATCTGAACACTGCCACCTTGGAATCACAACTTCGGTTTGCATCCCACATACCAAGGGTGATTTTTTAGGGGCTTTTACCCCCACTCCTTTTGGTATATTGTGGGGACGCTGAGGACGCCATTCTGAAACAGGGCGAGATCAACACACTGATTTCCTGGTCCCTGTGAAAGAAATGCTGAATCATTCACTCTCTCCCCTTTACCTGTCACAAATTAACCCTTATCTTAATTTAACTAGCCCTTATTTGGAAAGGACATCAGCCTTGGATAAGTGCAGAGACTCAGGGTTTGTCTGTCAACGTGTTAATCAGGCATTGCCTATGTGCAGAGTTGAGGGTGATACGATGTAAATGCAAGTGACTTTGTTTCCACCAATCATTAGACATGTAATCGAGGTAGTTACTATGATGTCAATAGCATAGAAGCATAATAAAAGGGGTTCAGAGCTAGCCACTGGCAACGCCTCCTTCCCGACTCGTATCCTGTGTGTGTTCGCTGTGTTCCATCCCTACAGTATATCATAAACCCTTTGGTCAGCAGCCTCAGTCCAGAATACCCCTGCCTAACTAGGGACTGGACAGGGTGGTCTTCTTATGCCTTGTGTGATGAGCGCCCCATCCCATTCACCCACACTGCCAAGTGCATCTAAAAAGCGTAGCTCGCTTGTATTTGGGATCCATCACTGGGGGAAACATGATAAGAACAAAGGAGTAAAGCCCAGGATCTACATTAATTAGGAGAGATGGGGATTTATTGGATCAGACTGGAGTTCTGTATTTGTTGCCAGTACCTATTTCTATTTGTTTGGGCCTGGTGCGTTTATATATAATGAAGAATTATCAGCACCACCTCAGATCCTGACAAATCTCATTTTAAAGCACCAGGTATTCGCTTGGGCAAATCCAGGACTGGCTCAGACTCTGCCTTCCTCAGTTGACCTAGGGTGAAAAAACTTTACATGCAGAAAATGTTTTTTTTTTAAATGACCCCGGTAAAGCGTGAGTGAAAGCTTCATGAAGATGTGACATTGATACTCGTAAAGCATGAATACAGCAGAGATAGCTGAGGAGCAGTTCTTCATCTAAACCCCATGGAGGCATCACTTCTAAATATCGAACAGGAATACAGCACAGACAGCTAAAGTACAGATCTCCATCAGAGCCCCATGCAGGCCTCGTACTGATACAAATAAAGCATGAATACAGCACATACAGCTGAAAAAGAGCACTCAGGAGGGAATTATCTTTTTTATTAAACATGTGGACAGTATACTAAAAGGTGTTTCACTTTTATTCCAAATATTTTTTGAAGGCCTAATAATCCCAGCCTCCTCCACCAGAGGTGCACCATACTGCCTCCCATGGAGTGAATCTGTTTGAATTCTCAATCTTACATTGAAAGCAGGGCATTGCCAGTGGGAATTGTGGGATCTATGAACCCCCCTCCCCAAACCATCTTGAGTCCATCTACAGGAGCAGAGAATGCCTCCCGTCACCTTGTAATCACACTTTCAGATGAAAAAGAAACGTGCGTTAAAATACATCCAGTTAAACTTGTAAAAAAAAAAACAACAACTGTATTCCATGTTGTTTATCACCCTGAAGGTATGAAATTCTATTTGGAACAATTTGTGGCAAGAATTAGGAGCTAGGGATGTTTGTCCCCTCAACCCCATCCTTTGTAATAAAAATCAGAGATCAGTTACTAAGGTCTCTCGGAGGCATTTTTCTGAAACAAAAGTCAAAGCTGGAGACATGGAAAGAAGAGGCCAGGGGCTTTACCACTCCCTGTGATCATGAGACATGTAGAGGGAAAGCACCGGGCCTAGTGGGATATCCAGATTGTCATGAAATGCCAATGTACCATCATGAGGTGAGGCAGCTTGGCCTGCAGAAATGAATGCCACCAGCCCCTATGCTCCCCCTCTGGGTAGGGCACACTGGTTTCAGGGATTATTTTCTCCCATCACCTCTCCTGGCTTTATCCTCAGGTTGCTGTGACAGTGTGAGGCAAAGCCCCTTTGTTGCTGGATTTTGGTTCTGTCTTTGGGAAATTAGGGGCTGGAGGCGATATTGGGGTCCAAGCCTAGTTAGCCCACCCCTAACCTCTCTGCGATAAATTTGTAGGCTGGGAAAGGCGGAGTGCACATAGCCCCAGGATGTGTTCAGAGCCAGAGGTTTTGTAGACCCCAACATCCCTGGTCCAGGAAAGGGAGCAGTGGGTTGCATCCAGGCCTAAAACATTGAAATTTGACAAGCTAGTAGTGGCTACAATAGGCCACATCTATATACAATAAACTCATAATATGACACATTCTAATGCCTAATTAGAACTGGGAACCACTTCAGTGGCAAACCTTAAAATGGCAAGCATTCAGCATTACGGCGTACCTGTGCCGTAGCCACGGGTGGGCCCGGTTGGGCTCAGGCCTACCTTGCACAGCGCATCCTTGCTGTGACTGGCAGGGATCCCCAAGCTCCACCGGCTGAGGACTCCTGATATCTCTCCTTCCCTTCCCCTGCTGCTGATCTGGCATCTCACCTCCCTCCACCGCCCACCCCTACCCCATGCATAGGAGCTGACTGTGGGTGCTTGAGCAAACGCCTTGATTGTGTCCTGGGAGGGGCATTTCCATTGGGTTTAACACCCGCAGTCATTTTAAAAAGTTGGTTCCTATGTCCCTTTTAAAAACTTATTTATTCAATATATGTAGCCTGTCTTCCCAAAATAGCTCAGAACAGGTTACAAATTAGGTATTCAAGCATTTTCCCTATCTGTCCCGGTGGGCTCACAAGCTGTCTAATGTACCTGGGGCAGTGGGGGATTAAGTGACTTGCCCAGGGTTGCAAGGAGCAGCACAGGGTTGGAACCCATGACTTCAAGGGGCTGAGACTGTAATTCTAACCACCTTGCCACACTTCTCCAGCAAGTAGTGTTACCAGATTTTCTCCTTAAAAAAAAAAAAAGGACTTGTGGCCCTGCCCTGTTCCGCTCCCAGCCCTGCCTGCCTCACCTCTTCTTCTGCATGAGTGTGACATCTTCGTGCCGACGCAGCCCTGCTGCGCTTAAGGCTTACCAAAACCCAGACCAACTGCCGGGTTTTGGAAATCCATCTGCACACCTGGACAGTCCTCTAAAAAGAGGACATGTCTGGGATTTCCCTGACATCTGGTAACCCTAGGCATAAATGCTTGCGATTAATTTTTGGGAGTGCTATGGACAGATGAAAATATTCCATAGCTTTATGCCTAACTTCTAGGACCATCCCCTGATCTGTCCATGCCCCTCCCATGGCCACACCCCTTTTGAGTTGTGTGCTAGAATAGTGGCTAGGGCAGACACAAGTACGCCAGTGCAAGTTGTTGCCAATTAAATCCAATTGTTAATTGATAGCTCCTTGTTAATTACTTTGTGAGCGCATCTCCCTGTGCGCTCAAACTTTGGCGCTCAAATTATGGTGACCTATGTAGAATCCGGGGGAGTGTTGGTGAGTCTCTGTTCACTGTTGGAGACCTCTCAAAGTGAAGTTTTTAAAAGGTACAAGGGGGAGGGGTTGGAAATCAGAAGAGATGTTATATTGCCAGTGAGCAAGGGGAGGGTGAGATGTCAGATCATGGGTAGAGGGTGTGAGCAGAGAGAAAACTTCATGCCCACCTACTTTGGGCCCAGGCCCGCCCAAAATTGACCCTCTGGGTATGCTACTGCATCGTATGAGACATAAGAAGTGCTGGCCTTTTGCTCTCCTCTCTGGTCCTTCACTCTCCCAGCTTCAGTTTGTGGCAGGTCATTTTCATGCATAAATGGTCTTGTACTTTGCTAGTGGTCATATTTAGGGGCCTGAAAAATGTGGGTGGAGTTCGCCAGTATGCACCTTGATGATAAAAAGAAGTGAATTTACAGGTGTACTTAAATAATCCAGGTACCTGTTGTAGGGTCATGAAATGGTTAACTGTTGTTTAAAATATTGCTCTGGCCTACATAGCTGAAAACAGTGTTTAATCTATTGACTGCATCTGCCTAAAATGTATGTCCCTACCTTACCACATTGTAAGCTGAATAGATAAGAGTTTGAGCCATGATGTACCCTGCCCTTCTGTATATTTAACTGTAAGAGTTAGATAAGTGTCCTGCTAGTGACCTGCTAGTGTGAGCTTAGAACCAATGAGTGTTAAGAAAAGTAACACGTGAAAAGCTTTTTCTAGAATTCAGTTGTATAGCCAGAAAAAATGAATAAATATCTCTGTAACTTCCTGGTTTCGGCACTTCTGAGCCAGCTTGGAACTCAGGGGTCCAGCATACATGCTGTGAATAAAACTTGTACTTTCTTCATGCCTCTGACTTTGTGTGTCCAAGTGACCTTTCACTGTGAAGTAGTTTATGAATGCCCAGCAGTGCTTCTGTGTCTTTGTAAAATATTGCTTAATGAGGTGCCTTCCTGATAAAAAAAAATGACCCTTATGAATTCTCTTCTTTCAGCAAAGAGACCTCTGGATTTTAATTTTGAATACCGCCATCAATCTTTGGCAACTGGGGCATTGCAGTCTGCGGCAAGGCGCTGATTCTGTGTCCATCCACTGGCCCGACTACTACGGTGGCAATGCTCGTTAATGTCTCGCGGGCGACTCATCTGTGTCTGCATTCCATCTAGCTGACTCGGCCCTTTGCTGGACGCAAAAGTGGGATGGAGAAAAGTATCGCCCCTCAGACAGCAACAGTCCAACCACGTCACATGTTATCCCAGCCGTGCAACATGTAGGTTAGGTGGAGAACTGGATCCTGGCTCTTTCCCTGAGTAGGTCTTCAGCCCTTGTTATGGTCCAGACCTTCCCCTCATCCCAGAAGGACACAAAAATATTCAGGTGTAGGAGGGATGATGAGGAGCACAAGCTGCTGGGCCCTGCTAAACACATCCTAAGCACTGCTGGGAACAGCTGTTTCATGCCTCCAAAAGCACCATATCAATGACAGAGGGTGGAGAGGCCATGTTGATGTCATCAGCTTCCACATGGCTGGGAGTGGCCATTTTGAACTTCCAACACAGTCTGCCTGGGGGCAGCCTAGTGAGGTGGGGGGACTGGATAGAGATGTGGAGGTTCACTGTGTCTCCAGCGTGGTGCTGGGAGAGGCTTAAGAGAAGTGAAAGGAGAAAGTTCATCGTCGAATGCAGTTGTTCCCTGGGATGGAGGTAGGGGGCGGGGGAAACTCACTGGAACAGGAAATTGCAGGATTCAGATAGTATATCTGGAGGTCATATTGGGCTCAGTCAACAGTAAGATCGTGTCACTCCAGGACTGATATGATGGTTTAGTAGGGACAGACACTTTTCATATGTTTCCCTCTGGCCCCTGTCAGAGTTGGGGCTAGTAGACCACAGGACCGACATGTCTACTAGGTGAATTAGGTTGTTATGTGGAGTATTGAGATTCAGGGGGCAGCAAACAGCAGTGGGCAACCTAGGCGTTCCTCCTTCCAATTAACAGCAGGCAGAACAACTGAGGGCCTTCCATTTCCCTGCATGCTCTGATACAGGTTTCCTGTTATGGAGTGACTAGGGATGAGCAGCCTTCTGTATGCAGAGGTACTGAGGTCATGTGTTTCTTCGCTGTTGGCTGCCAACCTGCCTACCTGAGCTCTGGCTGTTCTGCACAGCTGCGGGGACAAGGGGAAGGAGAAAGGAGAGATGCTGGACCACCAGGTAAAAGGGATATGAAATGCTGGATGGCTGAAAGGGAATGGAGAAAAGAAAGGAGGAGATTGCTGGTCTATGGGGGTGGGGGATAGAAAGCTGCAGGAAAGTGGAGGGTGGAAAAGAGAAGGAGCAGTGAGATGCTGGGGAAGGGCGAGGGGAGGAAGAGGCTCTGCCTAACAGCTTTGCACCAGTCCTCACCTTAATATTGTGTGGGGGGAGGGGGTAAAGTCATCCTTGAGGCCATGTTATCTCTCCTTCTCTATTCCCATGCTAAGGCTTCCTGTGTTTGTTTGAGACTGGGTAAGAGGTGAAGGGCAGAGATTCCAGAGCATCAGAGGCATGAAATCCCTTGTAGACTAGCAAATCCCAGACTAGATTTGACCTGGGGAAACCAACTCTATCCATTCCATAGATTGGTAATTTCTTGGGGACCATCTGGCCTGTTGCTTTGTCAGAATATAAATAAGACAGACTTGTATATGATGGAAACTAAGTACATACACCCTTATCGTGAAAACCCAACTGGCAGCTTAGTTCCAACCCCAAGTACAAGGCTGACCTGGATGGTGGAAACCATTGCTATTGATGACCCATATCCCTCTCATGGCCCTTTAGAATAATGAAAACTTACACTGATTTAATGATTGATCTCCTGTGTAGAGAGGTAGACTGTTACAACCATAACATGCATTGGAGGCTTCACACTTTGTTCAGTTTTCCCCTACCCCCTACTTGCGCATCCCAAGATGCAGATTTTAGACTTGGTGTTGAAAGTTGAAGTCCCATCAGTGGGTGGCTGGCCGGCCTTACTTCATCTACCACACAAATGCCCAGGGCAGAGGGAAGAGTTGGTAATGGGCTGCCAGTGAATAGAATTGTTGACGGAAAGCGCTAAGTCAGTCACTGATAGTGTTCTGTTGTACACAGGGAGTTGAACTTGTGTTGAACTACAAGACCTAGCATGCAGTGGGGATGGCGAGTCATAGCCAGGATTGAATCACTGCTCAGTTAAACTGGTGTGAAGCAGCAATACTACCAGTGGGAGGGAAAGATAGTGGGAGGGTAATCCCATCACCCTCCCCAAGAGTGCCCTCCAAGAATATGGAAGGCACCCAAGAGTGGACCATTGCAAGACAACCTCTGGCTCTGGAGGACCCACATCACCATGAAGATTTTATACATGCGTTTCTCTACGTTGTCCTCTACTTCTGCTTGCTCCACCTGAGATACGAGCTCCGAAGAAAGGGGGACCCAATGTGGTCTTGTGATATGTTACATCATTGCTTGCACTCATCCTTACTGGGAAAGGGTCTAGGGAAGATGGAGAAGCTCTAGTCGGTGAAGAGCCACAGTTGGAACTGGGGGTCAGTAATTGGGGGCTTAAGACTTAGTTCATGTGTCTGGCATTTAGTGGCACGTGGCGGGGGATGATGAAATTGACTGGTCTTGTTTTGAAGGGCACCAACAGAAAGGGGAGCTCTTCTGAGGGAGAGGCAAGGGTGGGGGAGGGGGTTACAGGAGTGAGATGGGATAAAATGGAAACCTTTCCTACCTCCAGGGAGTTCGGCAGGGCCACAGGTCTCTCGATCTTCGTCCACGTTCTCCGTCCACACTTTCTTGTGGCAGTACTTCCAGAGGCCAAAGTGGGCTGCCTCGCAGGTCAAGCTGTGATTCTGTTTGTAGGCGTTCAACTCGACCCAGAACTCGGTGCCCACAGCCAGCACGGTCAGAGTCACCCCCACAATGGCCACGAAGAAAGCCAGCTTGATTTTTCCCTCCTGGGCATCAGTGAGACCTTTGTCCCGCTGCCCTCTCCCTGCCCTCATACGAGCCTCCTCCTCTTGCAGGAAAAAATTGGGCCACATCGTTTGTTTTGGAGGATTTGGTGTCGAGAAGCTGAAACCTTCAAGCTAGGGGACAGACTTCTTAAACTATGTCCCCTCCCCGAAAGAACGAGACAGCAAAGCTGAAAATCCCTCTGCGTCCTCCCGTGGCACCCCTTCCCCCTCCACTGCTTCTTTTGATCTGTCTATGCCTACGGTACATGGGCCCAATGGACCCCCTTGCCTGTAAGTTTTGATGAGAGAGACGCTCGCTCGCTTGCTCACACACGACAGCAATATGAAGGAATGCTTTGCCATAAGTGTCTGCCTCTCATGGATGTACAAACACACACACACACACACGCACGGCCTGGAATTAAACCCATGCACCTGTTCCCAGTACTCACACATCTCCATGGTGATAGGGTTATTTTAAAAGTCTGCCTTAAAGGCGCTCTGCTACCCTGCAAAGGGGATGGTAGAAGTACTGGAAGGAAGCAAGAGGGAAATGGGGGGGGGGGGCAGGGAAGAATAAATTTCTGTCTCCTCCCGTGCCCTCCCCCCCCCCCCCCCCCCCGGTGCTACTTTGGTGTGGTGGCTCTGCCAGACCCAGGCTGGGCCTGTCACCTTGATGTTGCACCCACATTGGGATGGCTGCTTCACCTCAGGTCAACCCCCAAAGAGGATTACCAGGCCTAGTGTTGCCCCAGTGCATGCAGGGAACTGTAGTTCTTGCTTTTCTTGAGGGACACAGAACAGCCTTTTCCTGCATTCAATATCAGGCCCAAATCAGCCTCTATGAGCTGATCTGGATAAGACAGCGGCACCTTTTGCTCACCTTGTACATATGTGCCTGGCATATGCTTTATTTTGCTATTTATAGGGTAAAAATTATCACTGTCACTTCACAATCTGCAAAACCCCAAGGGGGAGGGGGGCATCCTCTCAGTCAAGGAAAAAATGCTTTTCATTATCTCCCATACCCCTGGAAGTGTCCAGTGCCACCCCCTGTATTGTGGAGATGGGGTGTTATTTTTGTTTTCACTGCCCCCACCCCTTCGTCTCCCTGAGGATATCACAGTAGCAATTGGAAAGAGGCCGGAATTGGTGTAATTTCCTGATCTCTGTTAACTCAAGCAGGTCTGGAGTTGTCGTCATCCCCATTTATTTTTGTTTCACTGAAGCTGAATGGATTGTTGGTGACGCCTCCTCCTGCTATCCCCTCCAGAGCTTGTAGTGATATCATGCTGAAGTTTTGGCACCACAGATATAGCCAGTGGAGATGAGGGAACATGTGGCCTGGCACCCATGATCAGATCTTGTTTCTCTGTTGGATGCAAAGAATAGGGAAACAAATTATTTCCCAAACAGGAGGAAAGAGACCCTCATTCAGGGAGTCCCCCTAGGCCTCCAAATATGTGATTGGGCTGATCAATCCTGTAGATATATCCACAGAAAGAAACCACGTTGGAAAGGAAAATAACCATAGACCAGTCCATGGAATAAGGTATATGTACAGGGGGAGGAGTTTAATGTAGTTGCGTCCATAGTCGTGGATAGACAGAGAGATACGGGGGGAGGGGGGAGAAGAGACAAATATCTTATGGTACACCTAATCCATGGGTTATGAGTATATGGGAGGGGAGCGGGCTGTCTTATTTTATACCTAGCCATATGTTCAAGGATACACAGGAGAGGGTGAATCTTGAAATCTCCGTATGGAAAGTTACCTAGAGTTTAGATGTCTATCAATATGTGGAAGGAGAAAGTGATATTGAAAGAGAACGTAGCAAGATCTGTGGATATGATGGCATTCTGATTGGTTTCTTGTTCTGCTCTAGGCCCCAATACATGTTAAACTTTCACCTCTTCACAACTGTGAACTGATTGACTGAGGTGTGGAACATTGAGTGCTTCAATTGAGAACATCATAGAGACGGCCAGTGAGAAGAGTGAGACAGTCCAACAGCTGAAGACACAGATTCAATGGACACAAAGAGAGAGGGGACATGATTGAGACGTTTAAGTATGTCACTGGTCGCATCAAGGTAGAAGATAATGTTTTCCTTCTTAGGGGACCCTCAGCCACAAGAGGACACCCACTGAAAATAAAGGGCGGGAAGTTTCATGGCGACACCAGGAAGTACTTCTTCACTGAAAGAGTGGTGAACAGCTGGAATAGGCTCCCAGTACAGGTGGTTGAGGCCAGCAGCGTGAAAGTTTTTAAGATCATTTGGGATGCTCATATCGGATCTCTTCGAGGAAAAAGGTCATCAGAGAGCAATTAACTAGGGGGGTGGGTCAATGGAGTGGGCAGACTCGATGGGCCTTGGCCCTTTTCTGCCGTCACTTTCTATGTTTCTATGTAAAGAAGATTCCGGAAAGATTCACATCCACCACAAACTAAGCCAGTTGGGTAGTATTGTCCACATTGAAAAAGTTGCTGCCATTAGCAGAACAAACAAACAATAGGAACAAAGAGAGAAAGCAATATTCATGAGGAACAACACAGATGATAGCTTTCCTAAAGTCAGAATGTCTTGGCAAGATTTCTGGATATTTTAATGGTTGTCTGCCAGTTGCCCACCTCCCTACACCTTTTCCCAACTCAACCACCTTCTCAAGGCGCTATAACACTTATCAGCAGGATTTTCTGACATGACATTTCATGTACTACAGGAAGGACGGACTGCACCTCAACGAAGAAGGAGCAAGAGTATTGGCAGGCAACTTCAAGAAGGCCATCGAGAAGGCTTTAAACTAAAGGTCAGGGGAAAGCCGACAGTCGACCACCAGTCGATGGTCCGGGCGACAAGATGTCCCAAAGAAGGAACTATGGACAACTACTCAGACACAGGAGGGGATGACCACAAAGCATTTAAGAGAGACAATACAGGAGCAAGGAAGGATACCGTGAAGGAACCAGGGGAGACTGCTAAGTTTAAGGAGTCTAAGAAGGCAACACAAAGGGAACTCAAATGTATGTATACGAACGCTAGAAGTTTGAGAAACAAAATGGGAGAATTAGAAGCAATAGCAAAGAACGAAGAACTAGAAATCATTGGCATAACAGAAACCTGGTGGAATGACGAAAACAAATGGGATACAGTACTTCAGGGATACAAACTGTACAGAAGAGATAGAGTGGGGCAGAAAGGTGGAGGTGTTGCACTATATGTTCGTGAAGAAATAGAATCTGTGAGAGAGACTATGACAGAAGAGAAAGAGAAGCTGGAATCCCTCTGGATAAAGATTCCCAGACACAACGGAGCTGACACAAAGATTGGCCTTTACTATCGACTGCCAGGACAAATGGAAGAAACAGATGTGGAAATGATAGAGGAAATTAAACCCAAATGTAAGACAGGTAATGTCATAATCTTGGGGGATTTCAATTTTCCTGGAATAGACTGGAACCTGGGAATTTAAAATTGTGGCAAGGAGGCAATGTTCCTGGAAGTGCTAGGGGACTGCTTTCTGGAACAATTGGTGGGAGAGCCGACAAGAGGAAACGTCACCTTGGACTTGGTCCTAAACGGCATTACGGGGCCAGCAAAGGAAGTAGAAGTCACGGTCCCGCTGGGGACGAGCGATCACAACATGATCAACTTCAGACTCGATGTCGGGAAGGGGAAAAGTACCAAAACCTCAACCACAACTTTAAACTTCAAAAGGGGAAGATATGATAGCATGAGAGCCATGGTGAAACAACGGATCAAGAAAAAAATGGGCAAAGTCAAAACGGTAGAACAGGCATGGTCCCTTCTGAAAAATACTATCACGGAAGCACAAAGCCTCTACATTCCGAGGATATCCAAAGCAAAGAAAACCAAAGGCAATAGAGAGCCGGCGTGGCTTACTAAAGAGGTGAAGGAAGCCATAAAAGAAAAGAAGGACTCCTTCAAAGCATGGAAACGCACGAAAACAATTGAAACTTGGAACAAACACAAGGGTGATCAGAAGAAGTGTCACAGGGCAGTGAGGGATGCCAAAAAGGACTATGAGGAGAAAATAGCGCAGGAGGCCAAAAACTTCAAGCCCTTCTTCAAGTACGTGAAAGGGAGAAAACCCACAAATGAGGCGGTGGGACCACTGGACGACCAGGGAAGGAAAGGGTACATCAAGGAAGACAAACAAATCGCAGACAGACTAAATTCATTCTTTGCGTCTGTCTTTACAAAGGAAGACACTGCAACAATTCCAGAAGCAGTGAAAGTGTTCAAAGGAGTAACAGAGGACAGCCTTACCACAGTAGACGTGGACTTGGACCAGATATACCGCCAGATCGACAAACTCAAAAGCGACAAATCCCCTGGACCGGATGGAATTCATCCGAGAGTCTTGAAAGAGCTAAAAGTGGAAATCGGAGAACTATTCCAAAAACTTGCCAATCTGTCAATCAAAACAGGGCAGATACCAGACGACTGGAAGATAGCGAACGTCACGCCAATATTCAAAAAAGGATCAAGAAGAGTACCGGGCAACTATAGACCTGTGAGTCTCACGTCGGTCCCTGGGAAGATGGTTGAGGCGCTGATCAAGGATAGCATAACCCGGCACCTAGACACACACGACCTGATGAAAGCCAGCCAACATGGATTCAGGAAAGGGAAGTCATGCTTGACGAACCTACTTCAATTTTTTGAGACAGTGAACAGACAAATTGATAATGGAGAACCGGTGGATATTATATACTTGGATTTTCAGAAAGCGTTCGACAAAGTTCCACATTTAAGACTCCTCAGGAAACTGCAGGGCCATGGAATAGAAGGAGATATACTAAGATGGATAGGCAAATGGCTGGAGAACAGAAGGCAGAGAGTGGGCATAAATGGGAAGTTCTCGGACTGGGAAAATGTGACTAGCGGTGTGTCCCAGGGCTCGGTACTTGGGCCCATCTTATTTAATATCTTCATCAATGACCTAGAGGATGGAACATCCAGTGAGATCATCAAGTTTGCAGATGACACAAAGCTATGCCGGGCCATCAAATCGCAGAAGGACAGTGAAGAACTCCAGAGTGACTTGAGCCGATTGGAGAATTGGGCAGATAAATGGCAGATGAAGTTTAATGTGGAAAAATGCAAAGTGATGCACTTAGGCAGAAAAAATAAGGAACACAAGTATAGTATGTCAGGTGCAACTTTGGGAAAATCTGAACAGGAAAAGGACCTGGGAGTATTAATCGATAGGACACTGAAGCCGTCGGTGCAATGTGCGGCGGCAGCGAAGAACGCAAATAGAATGCTAGGCATGATAAAGAAGGAAATCACGAGTAGATCGGAGAAAGTCATAATGCCGCTTTATAGAGCGATGGTCAGACCACACTTGGAATACTGCGTCCAGCATTGGTCTCCATACCTAAAGAAGGATATCATACTGCTAGAGAGGGTGCAGAGACGAGCAACAAAGCTGGTGAAAGGTATGGAGAACCTGGATTACGAGGAAAGACTTAAGAGACTGGGGTTGTTCTCCCTTGAGAAAAGGAGACTACGAGGGGATATGATCGAGACATTAAAAATACTGAAAGGAATCGACAAAATAGAGCAGGAAAAAACATTATTTACAATGTCCAATGTGGCACGGACAAGAGGACATGGGCTGAAGCTAAGGGGGGACAAGTTCAAGACAAATATCAGGAAGTTCTGCTTCACGCAACGAGTGGTGGACACCTGGAATGCTCTCCCAGAAGAGGTAATTGCGGAATCCACCATTCTAGGATTTAAGGGTAAGTTAGATGTACATCTCCTTATGAGTGGCATGAAGTGACATGGGTCACTTATGTTCAAACAGATGAGGAACCAGCTGGAAGATAAGGCAACAGATCAAAGAGAAGAAGCCTCAAGAGGTCACCTAGCATCATAGAAAGATGGGGCCGGGAGGAACCTCATGATATCATCTAGAATCACAAGACAATGGGGCTGGGAAGGACTTCAGGGCATCATCTAAAATTAGAGAATGATGGAGTAGAGAGGGACTTCAGGGGATCCTTTAGGTCTGGGAGGGAACTCAAGGAATCTTCTAGAATCAGAGAAAGATAGAGCTGGGAAGGACCTTAGGAGATCATTTAGAATCAGTGAAAGAGATGAAACTGAGGTGGGAGAAGCTTGGGAGACTGGGAATTGTTGAACAACATTGAGGGGATACCGTTGGGCATGTTGCATAGAGCCTATTTCACACAGGTACATCTCTATAAGGCAGGCTCAGATTCCTCTCTCATTTTATCACTCTCTTTGGGAATACCCTGTAATTCAAGGATCACTTGAACAGATCTGAGTCCTTCCATTGTCTTGACAAAGGGGGGGGGAACCTTGTTGATCAGGAAAATGAGTTTTTGGCAAGTAAATACATCTTGCAATCTTGGACACTTGCCAGACTCACGTGTATAGCCCTCGATGGAGACTAAAATGTTTAACTTGCTTTTTTTACTAAACTTTTCAAACCATCCTTGTAATGTTTTGCAATACTTATGTCATGTTAAGGCTAGACTGTCTCTGGGAATAGAGGTGGGAGTGACTGAATTCATTTAGCTTTTGGAGGTTATCAGAACCAAGACTTCTGAGGCATTACTCTTGAATCTATTTGGGTCTTTGTAATGGTGGTTTACCTATAAATAGTTATTTTAAATTGCCGTGTAAATATATTATACATTTGTTTCAATAAATATGTTTAAAAGTAGAATTGGTGAAAGATGAAGCTGAAAGGAACCTTAGGAGATCTATAATCAGGGGAGATGAGACTGGAAGGAACTTCAGAGGATCATCTGGAATCAAGGAAAGATGGGACTGGGAGGAACGCATATGACCATCTAGACTCAGAGAAAGATAAGGCTGGGAGGGAGTGCAGGAGCTCAGCTAGAATCAGAGAAGGTGGGGCTCTGAGAACACCTTGGGTGTTCATCTTGAATCAGGGAAAGATGGAGCTGGGAAGTAACCTAAAATGCTTGCTTTTTAAAGACGCTTTGAACTGATTTTACTTACGTACGTACCTATTTTCTCATGAATTAAATCATTTCCCTTCCCTATTGTACTTTCCTTATTTGTATTCTTTTTTTAAAAAAAAATTATAGTTCTCCCATTTTTTCCCAATGTTTTCATGTAATGTTTGTTCATGTTTAATATCTAAAACGTTTGTTCCCCAGCTATTTTAAATTTATTATGTACAACCTTTGGATAAGCATTTAATCAAAATTTAAATAAACTATGAAACTATGAAGAGGCCATTTACGTACAATCAGAGAAAGATGGTGCTGGGAAGGGCCTGAGTAGCTCATCTAAACTCAGAGAAAGATGAGTTTGGGAGAGAACCTTGGGAATGTTGGGTATTATTAAGAAGGGTTTTGCGACCAGAACAAAAGAAGTCTTCCTGCCGTTGTATCGGGCAATGGTGCGCCCGCACCTGGAGTACTGTGTTCAGTATTGGTCACCGTACCTTAAGAAGGATATGGCAATACTTGAGAGGGTCCAGAGGAGAGCGACACGAATGATTAAGGGCATGGAAAACCTTTCATACACTGAAAGATTGGAGAGGCTGGGGCTCTTCTCCCTGGAAAAGCGGAGACTCAGAGGAGACATGATAGAGACCTACAAGATCTTGAAGGGCATAGAGAGAGTAGAGAGGGATAGATTCTACAAACTTTCAAAACATATAAGAACAAGAGGGCATTCGGAAAAATTGGAAGGGGATAGATTCAAAACAAATGCTAGGAAGTTTTTCTTTACCCAGCGTGTGGTGGACACCTGGAATGCACTTCCAGAGGACGTAATAGGACAGAGTACGGCACTGGAGTTCAAGAAAGGATTGGACAATTTCCTGCTGAAGAAAGGGATAGAGGGGTATAGATAGGGGGCTACTACGCAGGTCCTGGACCTGTTGGGCCGCCGCGTGAGCGGACTGCAAGAATAGCCACAGTGGGTCAGACTGAAGATCTATTTAGCCCAGTATCCTGCTTCAGCGGCCAATCCAGGTCACAAGTATCTGTTCATAACCTCTGCCAAAAGTAAGGGGAGATCATGCAAGAAACAGACAGGAGAATTTAGAAAAGCAGAAGAGAGAGCAATGAATAGTAGATGACGGCAGATAAAGACCCGAATGGTCCATCCAGTCTGCCCAACCTGATTCAATTTAAATTTTTTTTTTTTTTTTTTTTTCCTTCTTAGCTATTTCTGGGCGAGAATCCAAAGCTCTACCCGGTACTGTGCCTGAGTTCCAACTGCCAAAATCTCCGTCAAGACCCACTCCAGCCCATCTACACCCTCCCAGCCATTGAAGCCCTCCCCAGCCCATCCTCCACCAAACGGCCATACACAGACACAGACCGTGCAAGTCTGCCCAGTAACTGGCCTAGTTCAATATTTAATATTATTTTCTGATTCTAAATCCTCTGTGTTCATCCCACGCTTCTTTGAACTCAGTCACAGTTTTACTCTCCACCACCTCTCTCGGGAGCGCATTCCAGGCATCCACCACCCTCTCCGTAAAGTAGAATTTCCTAACATTGCCCCTGAATCTACCACCCCTCAACCTCAAATTATGTCCTCTGGTTTTACCATTTTCCTTTCTCTGGAAAAGATTTTGTTCTACGTTAATACCCTTTAAGTATTTGAACGTAGAACAAAATCTTTTCCAGAGAAAGGAAAATGGTAAAACCAGAGGACATAATTTGAGGTTGAGGGGTGGTAGATTCAGGGGCAATGTTAGGAAATTCTACTTTACGGAGAGGGTGGTGGATGCCTGGAATGCGCTCCCGAGAGAGGTGGTGGAGAGTAAAACTGTGACTGAGTTCAAAGAAGCGTGGGATGAACACAGAAGATTTAGAATCAGAAAATAATATTAAATATTGAACTAGGCCAGTTACTGGGCAGACTTGGGCAGAAAGAGAAATGTGAAAAGCCAGCAAGTTCTCAATATAATTAACAACATGCGCTGCTGGCTATAGTTGTTGATAATCCTGGTTTGCAGGACGGCGAAGGATTTGGGCTGAGGGAACCCGTTTGTGAAACACAGAAACATCCAAGTTTATTTAAACTTTCTATTCCGCACCAAGGGTCATAGCCTTCTTAAAAGCCAAATACAGTATTAGCTTTACATAAAACAATAAAATAAAATAAATAAATAAATTTAAATAAATAAAATAAATCACATCGATCTATATTTCTAGTGTCTAATGTCTCCAGGGTTCTCTCCACATCAAACTTGATGGCAGATAAAGGCCAAATGGCTCATCCGCAGTAACCATTATCTCCTCCTCTCCCTATTGGCTAAGGCTCTTAACATTTGCATCTCATCTTCCTATAGGCTAAGGCTCCTTATACCTGGATTGTGAGGTCATAGAGCTTTATGGTTATAGAAACAGAGAAACATGAAGGCCCATCCAGTCTGTCTATCCGCAACATCCACTATCTCCTCCTCTCCCACGTGCCTGTCCCACGCTTTATTGAATTTGGGGTCTTGTTTATAATTCTCCTTGGATCCTGGGAGAGGGTGATGAAAGCAGTGAGCTGGCAAGGGTCAACAAGAAATTGTGAGTTAGAGAGTGCCAAACAGAGGGGAAGAAGAGGGCGAGTGAATCAGGAGCCCTGAGTCCCTGGTGCTGATGGAATAATTTTTAGGAGATGTCACTAGGGGGCGTATGGTATCAACACAATATCACACAAGGCAGCTGAGGCTCTGGAGGGACCAGTGGTTCTCAGTCTTCTGGTGTGACACACCTTACAGACAATATGGACATGTGTGACACAGTAACACTACAATTTTCAGTTGAACAAAGGAAAAAAAACCTATATACAGTACATATCACTGAATTGATGCTATCAATGATGTCAGAGAAATACAGATGCAATGGTGGTGACTACCAGGATGGAAGAGAGGGATGGGTGGGCTACAACATTTGCACTGAGGCTGATGACAGATATAGGGGCCTGTTATGGAGATCGCAAGTGCTTTCTGATTCTCAACTCTCTCTAACCCACGGCACTTGTGGCCTGCTTGCCTTTCCAATTTCCAGTGACACACCTGTATGTCCCAACACAGTGGTTGAGAGCCACTGCTCTGGACCCCTAGGAAAGGGGCGTATTTCCCTAAATGTTGACATCACTGTTTGGTACTAAGGAGGCAGAGGGCATGTAAAAAAAATCCACACGCAGCTTCAAAAGTCCATTTTGGATTTTATTTAAAGAAGTCCAGTAAAAATTCATGCATTATCAAGGTTGGTCAATCTGAGTCTAGTTTGGAGAACTTCCCCGACAATAGCACAACAGGTGTGTAAAGAGTGTGTGTGTGTGTGTATACAAGACACCAACCTTGCACAAGGAACCGGTCAGGGTGGGAGTAATGGTGTCACATCTCTCTTCCATTTCCCATCCCTTTAGAAAGAAAAATATTTCACCCCCCTCCCCCCCCCCAAAAAAAAGGAGTGGCAACCTCTGAATTTGCTAAAATAAAAATAACCTGATTAACCAAAAACAAAAATGTTCAGGGAACAGAGTAAATGGCCATCTGGAACGGTTTTCCTGTGGAGAACCCTACAGAGCTACCCGTTTCTTCCCTATCCCTAGCAAATAAATTCATTTTTGAAAGGTGAGGAAGAGAGAGCGCCAAGGAAATGCAACGGATTTGTGCTTAAAGTACGAGAGTCACGACTCCTCCTCCCTGCCCGCTCTCCTTCCTATCTCCAGTCTAGCTATTAGGCCTTCCCCTTGGCTGTTCTGTTGTGGCCTTGGTGAATTCCTTTTCGGAGCAACCTTTGGCTGTTGGCTTTGGAAGCAGTCACTGGTCTCACTCTTTGAGAAGGATGGGGAGAGAGATGTGACAGCTGGACAGGCCTAGCATTTGCTTCCATTGGGCCCTGTAGGAGAATCCAAGGGGCCCCTTTGAGGTTGGCGGCCATCTTGAGATTGAGCAAGGTGCCGTTGTCTGAGTACCCTAGTCCCAGGGACTGAAAGACGCAGGCTGGCTTTTGTGATGTCACACCCAAGTGGTAATGCCCTGGGGTAAGATTATGGGTGTGATACCACATGCCAGTAACGTGAAGAGAAAGTTACTTAACAGTACTGGGATGCCTCAGGTAATGCTCTTCCTGAACCCTACAGCTATTATATCACTGACTTTCTGTGTGTGATCCTGGGATGAGTCGCTTTATCTCCCTATGTCTCCAGCCACCCACCCTATATCCCGAGACATCGATGCCCTTTGCCACTCCATAAGTTGTCTTTTATGGCACGCCTGACCACAATGCACACCACTGCTAAGGGTAGGAGGGGAGGGGGCGAGGGACAAACTGTTAACAATCTGCCATGATTCACCAGCCCCCTATCGACACTTCTCCTATATTCTTTTGTGGTCTCTGCGGCCAAGACCTACAGTTTGTCAGAACGGCTTGGGGCTCCTTTTACTAAGGTGCGCTAGCGTTTTTCACGCATGCAGGAAATTACCGCGCGCTAAGCTTCTAGAACTAACGCCAGCTCAATGCCAGCTCAAGGTCTAGCGCGTGCAGCAATGTAGCCCGCTCGTTAAAGCCCTAACGCGGCTTAGTAAAAGGAGCCCTTGGTGTCTCCTTTCCCACCCGCTCCCAGCTCTCTCACTTCCCCAGGCCCAGAGGTTGTCGCTTTGTACCCCTTTTATTTTTTTATTTTTTTTGTAAGCCAAACTTTTCTGACCTCCAAAACAGGGCAGAGTTTGAGCTCATGGTGAGGTTTTCACGTTATTATTTTTTCTTTTCTCTTTCCTATATTTGTTTTTGTTATTATGACTTTCTTTTTCCTTCTTTTAATTCAAACTTTTGTCTGTTTTTTTTTTTGTTTGTTTTTGTTTGTTCTAATTTCTCTTTATTACTCTCCGGGCACCTTAGCACAGATTGTGATCCCTAACTGGGACAGATAGGGAGTTTTTGAGTGCCGCACTTCCTCATGCTTTAGCCCATTTTAATGTTATCAGTTCTCCTTGTTGTATTCTTTTGTGTACCGCCATGAACCGAAAGGCATAAGTGCGTAATGTAAATAATCATGTTATGCTTTCTGTGAGGTGTACAAAAGTTGGAAAGCCTAAGAAAGATCTGTATTACCTGTTCTTGTTTTATTCCTTTTTTTTTTTTTTTTTTTTTAAATTGGAGGCAAGTGTAACCAAATAGCAAGCCAAGAAGATCATCAAGACGGGGAAGTGGGTGCTTCATTGTGCTCCAGTTAAAATCTGCTCTGCCATGGGTTTGTTAAAATAATCTTTGAGCTTCACACACTTATGTTTTCTCTTAATTGAGAGGTTTCTAGCTCTATGCGTGTATCTTCCTCTCCTCCCCCTCCCCTGTATCTTTTTGGTGTCTCTGTATCTTTCCCATTCCTCACACTTGTTCTCTCTCCCATTTCCTCCTTTCTATATCTCCTTCTACTGGTCTTTTCCAAACCCTTTCTTTTCTATAGTAAGAAAGAATTTGTCCGATTTTGAGAATCACTCCTTCAGCTGTCTGTGTTGTATACACAGTTTGGGTGTTTGTGACCTATAGAGGTTTCCTTTGCATGGTCCACTTTGGGTGTCTTGGAGTTCGGATGTCTCTTTCTCCCAAGGTCTTTCTGCAGCTGTCTTTGTAATATTCCCATGATGGGTGTCTCTGGGTGCTGCTCCTTTCTCACTTGAGAGTTCTCCATAGCTGTCCATGATGTGTCATGACTTGGGTGCCTACACAAACACGCTTTCCATGCCCTGATTACAAACAGCACAGTGGCACCCATGCAAGTAACTTTTTCGGATTGGTAGTAGTTTAACAAAGGTTCAAACTGTTTAAATTATATCTCACAAATAAAAAACAAAACAAAACATGGATCAGAAGAATATGTGGGTTGTGCACTCATATTAATTTCTTGTAGATCTGATATACTATACCATGGTATTCCTGCGGGAACACTGGATCTGATACACTGCAGCATGGTATTCCTGCGGGAACATTAAATCTGATACTCAACAGTGTAATGTTCCTGTGGGAACACTCTGGGTGTGATTCACTGAAGTGTGGTATTCCTGTGGGAACACTCTGGATTTGATATACTATTGTGTGATATTTTTTGTGGGAGCACTCAGGAAAATGCTTGAGTACTTGATCTGTAACCCGTTCTGAAGTCCTTTGGGAGGGCGGCTTAAAAAAAAAAAAAAATCAACCAAATGAATGAATAAATAAATGATATACTTTAGTGTGGTATTCCTGTGGGAACACTGGATCTGATATAGTGTGGCATTCTTTTCAGAATACTCTGGGTGTGGCAAACGACAGCATGGTATTCCTTTTGGAACACTGGATTTGATGCACTGTAGTGTGGTTCATAGTCAAATGCGCGCAAGACAACAGCGTGCGGACAAACGGGTGCAAGACAAGTGAGCGCAAGCGTGCGCGTGAACCGAAAATATAAACATACCTGCAAATGAAGAAATTTGGAAGTAGTGTTGCTCTCACCAGAGGCGAGTAAAATCCGCGCAAGACAAATATTCGTTAGAGATCAAGTTCTAGCAAAACCAGAGCTTTACCTATAACGGACACGGTCAGGCAGCGAAAGGAGGGCAGGCTGTTCGGAGCACATATATAAAGAGGAAACGTAACCATAGTAACGAAAATGCATTCCCGTGACTAATATTCAAAACGCAAAGAGGCAAGGGAACCATACTGATAACGTGGTGACGTGATCACGTGTTAACGTGCTGAACGCGTGCGTGCCCTTCGTTCATCACGCGCCATTTTGAGGCGCGCTGAATGGTTGTTGCGCTGAGTTATCCTTGCGCTCAATTGTCTTGCGCCGAGTTATCCTTGCGCTCAAATGTCTTGCGCGCTATTGTCTTTGCGCGGTATTATCTTTGCACTGATTTGAATTCGCATTTTTGTCCGCGCGCTGTTGTCTTGCGCGCATTTGACCTGTCACCCTGTAGTGTGGTACTCCTGTGGGAACACCCTGTCTCTAATACTCTGGGTCTGATACACTATAATGCAAGATTTCTACCAAAGCTCAGTTGGGAGGTGGTTTATTGTATTTTGGGAGCTACCCCTATGCTCCGTGGCGTAGCGCTGTGAGCTGTTCCCTGCTGTCCCTTCTACAAAAGCTCTGAATTGTTTCTTAGTCCTCCCTCACCCCCCTCTGTGGTTATTATTTCCCAGCACAACTTGTCTTCTGATCTTCTCCTCTCACCCTCCCATGTCTGCCTCTCTTTCTCTTGAGCATTAATTTTCAGTGGCCTGGATATCTTGTGACTTCTTGCAGGACTGTTGCAGAAAGGAGAGTGGGGACATGTAAGCAGTAGCACACGGTGTCCCCGAGGTACAGGGCTGCCTAGATGCACTGGTCTTGCATGTCCCCGTAAAGGTGTTTTATGAAGTGAGGTGGGTGAGGTGGCACTGTGCTGACGTGCTTGCTGAAAAAGTGATCATCTTTAACCCAAGGAGAAATCGGCGGTAGCTCAACCATCCTTCGACAGAACAGGAATCACAGGGTGTGGATGGAAGGAGCTTCTGTCCTGAAGCACTCTCCCACCGCGCTAAGTAGATATCTTTCATTCACCTCCCGGTGCCTTCCCTGAGGCACTCTGCCTCTCTTTGGGGGTTTCAAACTACTTACAGTTTCACCCATCACTCAGGCGGATGACTATCTCTCCTCCCACCCTGGAGAAATTATTGAGATGTGCACTAGTGAACCAGCATTGTGATAGAACCTGAGACACATCTGCATTTCCTGGGCCGCATCCCAGCACCCTGTAGCTCCTCAGACGCTGAGACCCTCCTGCGCGTATGGCGTTATTGTAAGAGAAACCAGATGACTGCATTGGGGACGGGCAGGGCTCATCCCATCCCTGGCCATCCCCCTGAGTCATCTGGTTGCCTAATGTGCATTGATACAAGAGATTGTAGCTCCCCCCCCCACACTCACTCCCACCTGCATTACACCGGCGTAGTTTTCCTGTTCAACGTGTTGGTGTTGGAGCTATCCTTCCCTAGGGTCCCTGTGTTGGAACTAGGCCCTGTGACAGTCACTGTGACCCCAGGCTCCTTTGGGAAGCAGTTATGGGGCTGTAGAAAGGTGTGGTCTCCCCCGGCAGCCCCGCTGGCTCCGACCACTGCTGCCCCGCTGCTGCTCCTCCGAGGCTCTGTGTTATAGAGGGCACCAACGTTGGCTTTGGATGGATCCCGAGATAGGGTGTACATGGAGATGTCGGTGGAAGGCGCTCCCTTGATGCCAAGTGGGGAAGCGTCCCGGGACTGAGAGGGCTCAGTGGAGCGTGAGCTGGAGCGAGACCGCCGACGGTAGCGGAAGCGGTAGCTGGGCAGACGCAGTATGGCGGAGGGGTTCTTGATGAGATCTGTGCGTGATTTGCAGTGGGCCTCCCTGTTCTTCTCAATGTAAATGTTGACAGCCAACACGCCGATCATCTCCGCCAGGATGAATGAAAGACCTCCGAAATAGAAGGACCAGCCGTAGGAGTAGTAGCTCTTCTTCTCGTCGTCCCGACGGGCACCTGGATCTCCCGTGTTTGAGGAAATGTACACAATCACACCAATAATGTTGCTCAGACCTGTAAAAGATAAAGACAGATAAGAGGCTATGAAGCTTTACTTTGTTTTGGACTCATTGGAGATCCTTTAGAGCCTGTGATTTCTTCTCTGTGCAGGGAACCACAAAAGGGGCCCTGTGTGGGCCCTGAGGCCTCAGGATCAGCAGAGGGTTACTGAACAATCACACATGTGCCTTTCCACCCACAAGGTGAAGTAACTTTGAGGATGAGGGATGTTCAAATCTTTATTACACAGAAACAGAGAAAAAGACACAGATAAAGACCAACGGCCTCTCTGATCGGTCCATCCACACCAACTACTAATCTCTACAATCCCTTCCTTTACCTTCTGTCCATAGAATCAGAGAAAATGACCCAGATAAAGACCAAACAGCCTCTCCAATCTGTCCATCCACACCAACTACTAATCTCTACGATCCCTTCCTCTCCCTCAAAGATCCTCTGTCCATAGAAACAGAGAAAATGACCCAGATAAAGACTAAACGGTCTCTCCAGTCTGTCCATCCGCACCAACTACTAATCTCTACGATCCCTTCCTCTCCCTCAAAGATCCTCTGTCCATAGAAACAGAGAAAATGACCCAGATAAAGACCAAACAGCCTCTCCAGTCTGTCCATCCGCACTAACTATTAATCTCTACGATCCCTTCCTCGCCCTCAAAGATCCTCTGTCCATAGAAACAGAGAAAATGACCCAGATAAAGACCAAATGGCCTCTCCAGTCTGTCCATCCACACCAAGTTCTAATCTCTATGATCCCTTCCTGTCCCTCAGAGATGCTCTGTATATAGAAACAGAGAAAATGACATAAAGAAAGACCATATGGCCTATCCAGTCTATGCACACCAACTACTAAGATCCTCTGTGCTTGTCCCATGCTTTCTTGAGGTCAGATACAGCCTTGATTTCCACTACTTCCTTAGAGAGGCTATTCTACCACCCTTTCCCACTGGGGGAAACCATCTGCATGGGTCAGGCATCAAAGCACGTGGCTAGACCTTCTTCCACCCCCTCAAAGCAGCCACACATAAGCCTTGTAAAACATGTTTTTTTTTTAAACATTTGGGGGGATGGGAGAGAAAAGCTCAATCCTGTCCCTTTCTGGTTTTATTTTGGAACTTAGTCAACCTCCCTTTTCCCCATTCCTCCAAGAAGAGCTCAAGAACTAAATATCCCAGTTTGCTGTTGGGATAATGGGCAAATTGTGGGCTTCAGGTAAGATCATGCTCCTTCAGACTGTGGAGCCAGCTGGGGGAGGGGAGGTGGGAGCTGAGAAGAACCTGGCTCCTGGTCAGGCACAATGCTGATGTAGGATCCCTAAATTCACATCTCCTTCCCATAGTGTCATCCTCAAGGAAGAGGGAGGAATGCCCCTGCATCGCCTGCCCCCCCCCCCCCCCACTATGCCAGCATCTATTCCCACTCACCTGCTGCGACAAAGAGGATCCCAGCCCCTAGGATGACATTCCGCCTAGATTTGTAGACACGACTGGCAGCCACACAGAGACCACCCAGGAGAAGGAGAATTGCGCTGAGGATGGGAAAGATGCTGGAGGCACGTACCACGCCTAAAGGAGAGAGAGCGAGAGATTTAGGGTCCTGGGAATAGGCAGAATATCAAATTTTTAATAAAACTTGAAACTTGTAAGGATCCATGCTTGGTTATCTATGGTCTATAAACTCAATCCTGGGTTTTTGGTTAGATTTGGAGGGGGGGTGCATCTAACAAGTTCTATATATAGAACTCTTGAATGATCTGATTGTTATGGTCTGATTGATTGCTGATTTGTATTTTATAAAGAATGGGGGGGACCCCCTCCATTTCCCAGGGGGGTTAAGATTTACCTACATTTCCTAGGATTCCCCCCTCTTACTGGGACCTGCCCCCATTATGTGAGCTTGCCACAGTGACCCAGGGACCCTCTTTCTCTCCGGGCTGAGCCCCACCCCTGTTATTTGGGGGTATCCCAGGAATCCTACAGTGTCGGACCCAGAGGTGTAGCCAAGTGGGGTGAAAGGGGAGCAGCCACTCCCTCAAACAGATTTGGAATAAAATGGGCAGATCAGCCCTTCAGCTTCACATTAACACCTGTTTTATAAAAGGTCTGCTCCTCTGACATCTGGCTATACTTCTGGTGAGACCCACCCATGTTATCCAGGGAAACCCCCCCCCCCCCGCCCCAAATCTGGGGCTGAGACACACCCTGTTACATGGGCTGTATTACAGTGATCTGGGGTTCCCCTCCCCCCCCCCCCAGCCCTGAGATCTGCCTGCATTATCTGGACATATCACAAAGACTGTCCTTCCCCTTGAAGCTGAGACCTAGCCAGGATCTCTAGGGACCAGCAGGGTTGATTTATGCCCGCCCCCACCATCACACCCCCAGATGGGATGGCACCACTGACTTTCACAGCAGGGCAGCTGCCCCTAGCCACTAGCTCGGCCAAATAGTAAATCCATCCATCAAATACTGCTAAAAATACCAGTTAATCAAGTACGTACGTAAGAGATATTCGGCACTGTCGTGATCATAATCTGTGTCTTCGGGAAAGTGGTTTATTTTTACACATACACCCCTCTTCAGACCTGAGAGAACACACACAAGCGCGCACTTAAAAGCAGCAATTATATGCTTGAAAAAATGCTTCAACTTATCTAGAAATTTAAGATATTTAAATAATGTTCAGTGTGAGCTTCCTCCCGGCAGTGCCCCCAAGATTTCTGGCAATGTGGCCACCTGACTGCATCTCATAAAAATCAGAATAAACCAGTGGTTCCCCCAGCCAGTCTTTAAAAAGCAGCTTCAATTAAATATAAATATCAACTCCCTGAGGAGCTATTCAGTACTATATTATCTACTATTTGTCATAAATATTTTATTGCACTTTATCAATCACCATGAATATTACATCACATTACATTCATCACACTTCATCATTTTAAATACACGTGGACCCTCCCCCCGAACTGAACCGTTTGCTGACATTCTGAATAAGAAAGTGAATCTCCGTGGAACAAAGAATTTTTCTGAAATCAGGCTTTGGCATATTAAATATGGATTGTTGTTAGCTGGGAAGACACTAAATACAGAAGAAAAAAAACACAGATTTTTTCTTGCTAGTCCTAATGATAAAATAACAGACACGATACTCCATCTACAAACCCGAAGCAATCTTCAGGCAATTCCTACCCCTTTCCTATCACTTTCCCTCCCCCTTTCAACCCCTCTTACATTTCCCTCCCCTACAACCCTTTTCTTCTGTAACATTCCCCCTCATGCATTTGTAATTCGCTGAATGTCCAGCCTTCTTTCGATGTGAACCGCCTAGAAGTCAACTGACTATGGCGGTATAGAAAAATAAAATTATTATTATTATTATCTTAATGGACAGGAATACCCGATAGCCACTTCCATCAAAATTCTGGGACTTATGTTAGATCGTCACTTAACTCTGATTGAGCATACAGATGTATTAGTCAAGAAATGTTTCTTCGAATTGAGGAAGTTGCGGACCGTCAAAAAAATATTTTGACCCTACTTCTTTCAGACTATTAGGACAAGCGTTAATTTTGTCTATTCTTGATTATTGTAATATCATCTATTTGGGATCCTATAAGAAAATCTTGAGAAGATTGAGACTAATTCAAAATACAGCTGTCCGATTTAATTTTTGGCTTGAACAAACAAGACCATGTTAGCCCTTACCATCGGCAATTACATTGGTTACCCATTGAAGCAAGAGTATTATTCAAATTTGCATGCATCTGCTTCAAATTGATTTTTGGATTGTCTCCAATTTACGGTACTTTTCCTCTCATTTTGAGCTGCACAGATCTGCAAATCCCACTCGAAGTTTTCGCTTATTTGCCTATCCTAATCTAAAACGTTGTCGATATAAGACGTTCCTGGATAGGACACTTGCCTTTCAGGCAGGCAAATCGCAATCTTGGTTAGGCGAAATTATCTCTCAAGCCTTATCCTACTGTTCATTCAGGAAATTAGTTAAGACCTATCTGTTAGATAAATTTATTACCTGATGTGATGGTTATATTGCTGTATCTGCTCCTTGTGACCCTGGGCAAGTCACTCAGTCCTCCATAGCTAAATAAATTACGTTAAATAAATAATTAATAAAGTACGTTAAATAAATTGTAAAAACCGTTTAGATAACCTTGATAGGCGGTATATAAAATCCTAATAAACTTGAAACTTGATCTGTGTATTTTTTATACAATTGTATTTCTTCTCTGATTGTCCAGTTCTCTTTTATGTAAACTGCCTAGAACTGCTGGTGTTGGCGGTATAAAAGAATAAAGTTATTATTATATTATTACAACGCAGCAATTAGTACTAAGAATAATTTTTGAAAAAAAGCGGGACTTTGTGACATGTGCACTGAGGGGGAGGGTCCATGTATATTTCAAATGATGAAGTGTGATGTAATATTCATGGTGAATGATAAAGTGCTGCAATAAATAATGTATGATAAATAGTATTGAATATAGTATTGAATAGCTTCTCAGGGAGTAGATAATGAATATGCATGAGAGAGATTTTCATATAATGGAAGTGACTGGTATGCAAATCTCTCTCATGCATATTCATTAGGGATATCTTGAAAACCCGAGTGGCTGGGTGTGCCCCAGGACAGGGTTGGGAACCATTGGACTAAACCATCCCTAGCGTTACCTCCTTCTATGCAGGAAGTTGGAGCTGTTTTATTGTTATGTACTTTATATGGGAAAACCCATGGAAACTACAACTTCCTGCATGCACTGAGAGAAAAAAACAGACCAGATCAGACCAGTTGACCTGGAAGTGAGGTCACAATGAAATACAGATCCCTCCCTTTTCACTTCAAATACCACCATGTGTCCGTGGCCACCCTTCTCTCCCTTCCACCCGCAGCTCCCACCTCTTTCCTTTCAGCTCCCATTGTCCTCCCACCAGTCAATAAAGGACTTGGCCACTGACCCTCGAGACAGCAGATTCTCCAGAGGCCGGAATGGGTGAGGCCGCCGGGGTCTTTCTTGTCTTTCTGCAGAGCCTCTTCGCTGGAGATATTGGTGGTGTTGCAGATGAAGGCCCGAGCGTACAGCCAGTAATCCGTGCCTATGGCGATGGTCATGAGGCCAAAGGCCGCAAAAGCCCCCACCGTGGTAAGAAGGATTTGGACACCCTTCTCACACCACACCATCCTCCCCTCAGTCCACTTCTTCCAGGACTCCAGGGTGGCAGACCTCGAACGAGGGCAGGACGTGACTAGGAGAAATGAAATATACAAGGGTCTTCTTTGCTCTCTCGCCCCCTGTCGCTACTTCTCTTTCCCCAAATGAGGCTGTGGGGATGTGGAGGTTAGGGATGGTGATTTGTCCGTTCAAGGGGTGACGCTCTACCAATCTATCAATGGCTGGTAAGCCAGTTTCTGGACATGTGAGACAACCTGCAGGGAGAAAAGAATTTTCACTTAAAAAGTAATAATTACCAGAATCGAATGACATAGTGGGGAAAATGTTATAGGGGACAAGGTTATAGGAATATGCATTTGAAATGACGGAAAATAACAACAGCATACCCTGTGTCATTTCATATACCGGTAATTAGCAAAAGAAAATATAAGAACATAACAATATCCTTACTGGATCAGACCAATGGTCCATCTAGCCCAGTATCCTGCCTTCATAGTGGTCAATCCAGGTCACTATTACGTGGTAAAAATCCAAATAGTAGCATACGCAGGAGTTTCGTCAGCCGTAAGCCTGAAGGCATTATGCCATTGTATAGATCCATGGTGAGGCCCCACCTGGAATACTGTGTGCAATTCTGGAGCCGCATTACCGTAAGGATGTGCTGAGACTGGAGTCGGTCCAGAGAATGGCCACCCGGATGGTCTCGGGACTCAAGGATCTCCCGTACGAGGAACGGCTGGATAAGTTGCAGCTGTACTCACTCGAGGAACACAGAGAGAGGGGTGGCATGATCGAGACATTCAAGTATCTCACGGGCCGCTTCGAGGTGGAAGAAGATATCTTTTTTTTCAAGGGTCCCACGGCAACAAGGGGGCATCCGTGGAAAATCAGGGGCGGGAAACTGCACGGGGACACCAGGAAATTCTTTTTCACTGAAAGGGTGGTTGATCGCTGGAATAGTCTTCCACTTCAGGTGATTGAGGCCAGCAGTGTGCCTGATTTTAAGGCCAAATGGGATAGACACGTGGGATCTATTCACAGAGAAAGGTAGGGGAGGGTCATTGGGGTGGGCAGACTAGATGGGCCGTGGCCCTTATCTGCCGTCTATTTTTATGTTTCTATGTTTCATTCCAGAATCTCAAAGAGGAAGCAAGATTCTGGAACCCCAAATAGTAACATTCTATGCAGAATCCCCAAAGAGTAGCAACATTCCATAAGATCTGGAATGCGTTGCCAAAGGTTTATGTTTATTACAATCTTTCTATACTGCCCATATAGCCAGAGTGGTTTACAATACAAATTATAATGAAAATGTTCTTTTTAACATTTTTAAGCGATATTGCTGAAGGGCTGTCAGGTAAGATTTGCCTCATTATGGATGATAGCAAAAATATGCAATAGAGTAGACACCCCTGATGGTGTGAATAACATGAGGAAGGACCCAGCAAAGCTTGAAGAATGGACTAAAATTTGGTAATGTAAGGTCATGCATTTGGCTGAAAAACTCCAAGGGAAACAGTACAGTTTAGGGGTGAAGAACTTTTACGCATGAAAGAAACCTTCAGGACATGATAGAAACCTTCAAAATCCTGAGGGGCATAGAGAAAGTGGACAGGGACAGATTTTTCAGACTGTGGGGAACCACTAACACAAGGGGTCACTCGGAAAAATTGAGAGGGGACAGGTTTAGAACAAATGCTAGGAGGTTCTTTTTTACCCAGAGGGTGGTGGACACATGGAACGCGCTTCCGGAGGTTGTGATAGCCCAGAGCACATTGCAGGGTTTCAAGGAAGGTTTAGACAAGTTCCTAAAAGAAAAGGGGATTGAGGGTTACAGATAAAAAAGAAGAGGTAGGTTACAGAAACGGACAGGAACCACATTACAGGTCATGGACCTGACGGGCCGCCGCAAGAGCGGACCGCTGGGCGCGATGGACCAATGGTCTGACCCAGTGGTGGCAACTTCTTATGTTCTTATGTTCTAGGAGTGGGAGTGATAGTGTGTGATGATCTTAAGGTGGCCAAATAGGTCGAAAAGTTGATTGCAAAAGCTAAAAGGATGCTAGGGTGTATAGGGAGAGGTATGACCAGTAGGAAAAAGGAAGTATTGACGCCCCTGTATAAGACTCTGGTGAGATGGAGAGGGTGGTGGATGCCTGGAATGTGCTCCTGAGAGAGGTGGTGGAGAGGAAAACGGTGATGGAGTTCATCACATGCTTTTTTGAACATAGAGGACCTAGAATCAGAAAATAATAGTAAATATTAAAGAACTAAGGCCAGTACTGGGCAGACTTGCACGATCTGTGTCTGTATATGGGCATTTGGATGAAGATGGGTTGGGGAGGGTGTCAATGGCTAGGATGGTGTAGATCAGGGGTCTCAAAGTCCCTCCTTGAGGGCCACAATCCAGTCAGGTTTTCAGGATTTCCCCAATGAATATGCATGAGATCTATGTGCATGCACTGCTTTCAATGCATATTCATTGGGGAAATCCTGAAAACCCGACTGGATTGCAGCCCTCAAGGAAGGACTTTGAGATCCCTGATGTAGATGGACTGGAGTGAGCTTTGACGGAGACTTCAGTAGTTGGAACCCAAGCACAGTACCGGGTAGAGCAGGGGTCCCCGAAGTCCCTCCTTGAGGGCCGAATCCAGTCAGGTTTTCAGGATTTCCCCAATGAATATGCATTGAAAGCAGTGCATGCACATAGTCTGTTATTAAGACATGGGGGAAGCCTCTGCTTGCCCTGGATCAGTAGCATGGAATATTGCTACTTCTTGGGTTTTGGTCAGGTACTTCCAGTGTAGAATTACTTTTGATCTCCTCGATTGATACCCTGCGATTAGAGATGGATTAACACAAGACATCATATACCTTGATTTCCAAAAAGCCTTTGACAAGGTGCCTCATGAACGATTACTCCGGAAACTGAAGAACCATGGGGTGGACGGAGACGTACATAGATGGATCAGAAACTGGTTGGCAGGTAGGAAACAAAGGGTAGGGTTGAAGGGCCACTACTCTGACTGGAGGAGGGTCACGAGTGGTGTTCTGCAGGGCTCGGTGCTCGGGCCGCTGTTATTTAATATATTCATAAATGATCTAGAAACAGGGACGAAGTGTGAGATAATAAAATTTGCAGATGACACCAAACTATTTAGGGGAGCTCGGACTAAAGAGGACTGTGAGGAATTGCAAAGAGACTTAAACAAACTAGGGGAATGGGCGACAAAATGGCAAATGAAGTTCAACGTTGAGAAATGTAAAGTATTGCATGTGGGAAGCAGAAACCCGAGGTACAACTATACGATGGGAGGGATGTTATTGAATGAGAGTACCCAAGAGAGGGACTTGGGGATAATGGTGGACAGGTCAATGAAGCCGACGACACAGTGCGCAGCAGCTGCTAAGAGAGCAAATAGAATGCTAGGTATAATCAAGAAGGGTATTACAACCAGGACAAAATAAGTTATCCTGCCGCTGTATCGGGCGATGGTGCGCCCACACCTGGAATACTGTGTCCAGTTTTGGTCGCCATACCTTAAGAAGGATATGGCGTTACTCGAGAGAGTTCAGAGAAGAGCGACACGTCTGATAAAAGGGATGGAAAACCTTTCATACGCTGAGAGATTGGAGAAACTGGGTCTCTTTTCCCTGGAGAAGAGGAGACTTAGAGGGGATATGATAGAGACTTATAAGATCATGAGGGGCATAGAGAGAGTAGAGAGGGACAGATTCTTCAAACTTTCAAAAAATAAAAGAACAAGAGGGCATTCGGAAAAGTTGAAAGGGGACAGATTCAATACGAATGCCAGGAAGTTCTTCTTTACCCAACGTGTGGTGGACACTTGGAATGCGCTTCCGGAGGACGTTATAGGGCAGAATACAGTACTGGGATTTAAGAGAGGATTGGACATTTTCCTGCTGGAAAAGGGAATAGAAGGGTATAAATAGAGGATTACTACTCAGGTCCTGGACCTGTTGGGCCACCGCGTGAGCGGACTGCTGGGCAAGATGGACCTCAGGTCTGACCCAGCAGAGGCATTGCTTATGTTCTTATGTTCTTATGTTGTGTCTTTAGATATATCTGGAACATTCGATTCAGTTGATCTCCGCAAACTGTTGGGTAGATTGTATAATCTTGGAATGAATGATGATGTTTTCAATTGGTTTAAAACTCACTTGTTAGGACGTTCCTTTCAAATAAGGAATGGATCTAAGATTTCAGGAGTATATTCGGCTAGGACAGGAGTGCCACAGGGTTCAGTGCTCTCTGCACTATTATTTAACATCTATATGGCTGCTATAGGTAATCTATTTGAGTCTCTGGGATTTGAATATCGAATATATGCAGACGATATTATTTTTTTCTTCCCAATAGGTGATAGGGATAATAATGTTGAACAATTATTGTCTGTATACATGTATAAAATTGAGGAGTGGATGGGAGAACAAGGTCTGAAATTAAATGTTGATAAAACTGAACTAATGTTTGTAGGAAAGTCAGACTATCAGTGGCCTACAGAGGTGAAAGTTATCGATGATGTTCTTTTGGTGCACGAGTCTTTGACTATTTTAGGTGTAAGACTCGATTCTGGCCTGACAATGAAGCTGCAAGACCATTCAGGCATGTTTTGCATAAATACATTTGTTATACCGATTGAAACCAATGCTTGACCTTATGGTTTTTGAACTGTTGCCCAGGCCATGGTCTTGGCAAGGCTAGATTACTGCAATGCCCTGTACCTTGGAATAACAAAGGCAAGATGCAGAGCATTGCAGATCACACAAAATGCAGCAGCACGTCTGATAAATACGATCATATTTCACCATATCTTTAAAAATTGCATTGACTTCCAGTTGCCTTCAGAGTCCAGCATAAAGCAGTGATGATTTGCCATCAACTTATGTATGGGAACATCCCACAATTACTTAAAAGTAATATACTCAGTTGTATACCAAAAAGATCTTTGTGTTCTGAGAATTTAGCTTTACTGAAGACGTCTGTGAACCCAAGACTTGTTGAGACGGGCAAAATGACTTTCTGTTGCGCAAGAGTTAAGTTCTGGAACTCCTTGGTGGGTCAGATATGAAATTGCTGTGAAAATTCTTAAAGACGCAGCTATTTGTAGATGCCTTTTTTTAAGTTACTTTTGATAACATTGATGAACTATCCATGATCTTTTTTATCTACATTATGGTATTTCCTTGAAGATTGTTTTTATGTTTATTTTACTATATGTTTATTTGACTATGTATTTGCTTTTATTATGTGTTCATTTTAAATTCTGTGTATGTAAATTATCTAAACCGTTTAGTTTTAAACAGTATATACATTTTTTAAATAAATAATAAATACTAGTGACTTGGGTTGGCTCCATGAGAACCGGCTACTGGGCTTGATGGACCATTGGTCTGACCCAGTAAGGCTATTCTTATATTCGTAATCCCCAAAGAGTGGCAAGGTTCCGGAACCCCAAATAATAACATTCCATGCGGAATCCCCAAAGAGTAGCAACATTCCATGCGGAATCCCCAAAGAGTAGCAACATTCCATGCGGAATCCTCAAAGAGTAGAAACATTCCATGCGGAATCCTCAGAGTAGCAACATTCCATGCGGAATCCTCAAAGAGTAGCAAGATTCCATGCAGAAACCCCAAAGAGTAGCAACATTCCATGCGGAATCCTCAAAGAGTAGCAACATTCCATGCGGGGTCCCCAAAGGGTAGCAAGATTCCATGCAGAATCCCCAAAGAGTAGCAACATTCCATGTGGGGTCCCCAAAGGGTAGCAAGATTCCATGCGGAATCCCCAAAGGGCAGCCACATTCCTTGTGGAATCCCCAAAGAGTAGAAAGATTCTGTGCAGAAACCGCAAAGAGTAGCAACATTCCGTGCGGAATCCTCCAAGAGTAGCAAGATTCCATGCGGAATCCCCAAAGAGTAGCAAGATTCCATGTGGAATCCCCAAAAGGTAGCAACGTTCCATGTGGAATCCCCAAAGGGCAGCAACATTCCATGCGGAATCCCCAAAGAGTAGAAAGATTCCGTGCAGAAACCCCAAAGAGTAGCAACATTCCGTGCGGAATCCTCCAAGAGTAGCAAGATTCCATGCGGAATCCCCAAAGGGTAGCAACATTTCATGCGGAATCCCCAAAGAGTAGCAAGATTCCATGCAGAATCCCCAAAGAGTAGTAACATTCCATGAGGAATCCCCAAAGAGTAGCAACATTCCATGCGGAATCCCCAAAGGGTAGCAAGATTCCAAGTGGAATCCCCAAAGAGTAGCAACATTCCATGCGGAATCCCCAAAGAGTAGCAACATTCCATGCGGAATTCTCAAAGAGTAGCAACATTCCATGCGGAATCCCCAAAGAGTAGTAACATTCCATGAGGAATCCCCAAAGAGTAGCAACATTCCATGCGGAATCCCCAAAGAGTTGCCAGATTCCATGCTACCAATCCAGACCAAGCAGAGGCTTCCCCCATGTCTTCTCAAAATGAGTAGGAAAAAAAAAAGCACAAAATTTTGTGGGGGTTTTGTTTCCTATCAATAACACATGCTGTTCTGAAAGTAAGGCACATACTATCGAGAAAAAGTGCCCGCTCTTTCAGGAGAGCTCAAACTATTAATGACTTTGCTCCCGTGACAACATAAGGGAATGAAACAAACAAATACACATTCCTAGAAATAATATGAAACAAACATTTTTTGGGGTTGCATTGTCTGCCGTCCAGCCCCAAAGTTGCCAGGCTTGGTGAAGAACATAAGAACAGTCATCTCCGGATCAGACCTTCGGTCCATCAAGTCCGGCGATCCACACATGCGGAGGCCCAGCCAGATGTACACTTGGTGTAATTTTAGTCACCCATATCCCTCTATACATCTCGTAAGGAGATGCGCATCTAGTTTGCTTTTAAATCCTAGAACGGTGAGAGCATTCCAGGTGTCCACCACTCGTTGTGTGAAGCAGAACTTCCTGATATTTGTCGTGGACTTGTCCCCCCTTAGCTTCAGTCCATGTCCTCTTGTCCGTGTCACAATGGACATTGTAAATAATTGTTTTTCCCTTACAAAAATCAATGAAAGACGCAAATAAGGATCAAATACGATGACTTCCAACCGGTCGTAATCCGAAAAAACTTTATTCTCTTCCAAGCTTGAGTCAATAAGAGCTCCTTTTCCTAAGGTGTGCTAGCATTTTTAGTGCACGCTAACCCCACTCTACATGAAAAATACTAAGCAAGCTCTATGGAGGCGTTAGCGTGTAGCCCGCGGTAAAACCACTAGCGCCCCTTAGTAAAAGGAGCACCAAGTCCCAGTGTTACTATACAAAGGAAGTCAGCATTAATTATTATTTCGCTTGAGCTTCATCTGTATACCAGCATTATATAAGATATATTGACTCCCGATGCAGGTGGGTTGCCGCCGAAACATCGCACCATGTCGAGTCTGTATATTAATACTGGGACTTATTGACTCAAGCTTGCATGTGAATGACGTTTTCAGATTACGACTGGCTGGAAGACATTTGTTTTCTTCAGAACCCAGAACCAGGGGGGTCAGGGGAACTCCTGGGATTTGTTCCGTTCTAATCCCAAACTTTGCAATGGCCTATCTCAGATCTTTTTGCAGGTCGCTTTATCTCCTTGTCTCTCAGCTCTAATCACAGCTGTCTGTGTGACCCTGAGGCATCATTCTGTTCCTCAGCACTTTGGATCCAATCTCAGGAAATCCCACAGATGCGATAAAATAGATTCAGGAAAATTCTTAAAGCGCACCGCACTAGGTCAAACCAATGATCCATAGAGCCCAGCATCCTGTCTCAAACAGTGGCTAATATGGTTCACTTGGCAGAAGCCAGCCACTACTAATAAGGGGAGATTTGCGGCCTGTTCGTCACGCCAAGTTGTCCAGATCCTGTTTAATCTCTTCTGGCAATAAATTTCACATAAATTTTAGGTAAGTGGGTCTTTTTTCAGCTTCTGCCTTGTTCAGGGATAATTCTAAAATCATTGGTCATGCTTCCCTAAGACTGTGGGGGGAATTGAGTCTAACCTGCAACCCATTTCCCATGCTCCCTGACACCCACACCTTTAAATAAAGGGCCTTGCAGGCTGAGTCCCCTGAAGCTGGTTGGAAACAATTCCACAGGGAACATGGCTGATGGAGAAACAAAGGCGACCCCCTTCCTCCCTCCTGATCCCCTGTGTAGAGCCATCTAAGCTCCCTATGTTGTGCCTAAGAGCAGCTTTGAAAGCAGGCTGATTTGCAACTATCAGGGAGCCCCCTCCCCTCAGCTTTTAAGCTCTTAATGTTGACGTGCAATGTGACTGTAAAGAAGCCAAAACCTCAATGTACTTTCTCTTGGGGCACAGCTGTCAATCTGTGGTCGTACTCCTGTTTCAAGTAGCCAACAGATCTTTAGTTGGGGAGGGGGTTGGCTTATTTTAAATACATTATCCAATCATAATGCACAAGTTCAATAAGAGCTTCTCATTTTATTTCTTCCTGCGTCACTCTAATGCATGTAAAACATGGATACAGCACGGACAGCTGAAGATCAGATCTTCATCAGAGCCCAATGCAGGCATTGCACTAAAATACCCTAAAACATGAATACAGCACAAACAGATGACGATCAGATCTGCATCAGTTCCCCATGCAGGCATCAAACGGATATATTTAAAGCATGAATGCGGCACAGACAGATGAAGGCCAGATCTGCATCCCTGGATCTACTTCCTTCTATTCAGGAAGTTGGAACTGTGTTTTTATTTTAATGCACTTTATATAAACAAGTAAAGTGTGAATACAGCACAGACAAGTGAAGAGCAGACCTTCATCAGAGCCTCATACAGGCTTCAAGCTCATATACCTAAACCATGAATACAGCACAGACGGATGAATAACAGATTTTTATCTGAGCCTCATGCAGGCATTAAACTGATGCACCTAAAGCACGAATACAGCAAAGACAGACGAGGAGAGGATTTTCATCAGAATTCCCCGCATGTGTCACACTGAGACATGCAGGAACAAGAAGAAATGGGGGATCTGAAGCAGAGCCAGGAGAGGGACAGTGTTTTGACATCAGTAAAAGCTATACTCTATGTTATTGTATATACTTTGGAGCATTACAGAGAAAAGAAAATTGGGAAGACCTGGGAATGAAGCCCGAGTGGCGTGGGCGTTGGCAGGAAACGATTTCTGATCTGCACGCAGCGTTCCAGTGCTTCGATGAATGAAGGAGATGCGAGGAGCGAGGGGGCACGCAACCTTTTGGAGGTCTACGTTACCTGAACGAAACTCAACTTGAGTTACCAGTAACATGGTATGAGCCGAATCCAGATTGGCAAGATCAATGTGTGGAGAGACAGGGGATCTGAATGCGGGGTCAGCGCCTGTGTGGTTCTTCCGGATCTACTACTCAAATAAACCACTGGGGCTTCGTCCCCTCGCTTGCTCACCCTGTTCGCCTTTTTGTGGATCCATTAGAACTTCTTTGGCAATTAGGTTCAGGACACCTCCCCCCCCCCTCTCTAATCCCTACCCCACACCCAGCCTGTACAGGCTTTCATATGGGGCATCCCATATTGGGGCCCTACAGAGGGTCAGTGCATCCCTGGCTCTGTGCCCACTGGAGTCTTAGAGTGGGGATACAGAGAGAACCTAGGTGCTTCAGGCCCCAGATGTGAGGGACCCCACCTAGTATAACCACCATTCTCCTAGGACAAGCAGGATGAGTCAGCCACTTATGGGTGTTGTCCCAACAGCTCCCAATTTGCGGAAACTAAAGACTATTGAATATCCTGCTGTCCACGGAGAACCTTCCTTGTCGCTCTCTGGTGCATTTAAGCCCTGCGCTCTCTGCATTTGCCAGCATGTCCTCCTGATATTTTCAGCCTCTGTGCTTTCTGCATTTTGCTGGTCTCCTCTGGTATTTTCAGCCTCAGCCCTCTCTGCATTTTGCTTGAGTTTCCCTCTGGTATTTTCAACCCTTACATTCTACATTTTGCTGGAGTCTCCTCTGGTATTTTCAGCCTCAGCCCTCTCTTTATTTTGCTTGAGTTTCCTCTGGTATTTTCAGCCCTTACACTGCTCCTTTACCAAATGAAGAAACCTTTGTTTGAAAAAGACAGATGCAAGTGAAATCTTCCTTGTGCATTTAAGCCCTGCTCTCTGCATTTGCCAGAGTGTCCTCCTGGTATTTTCAGCCTCTGCAGTGCTCTGCATTTTGCTGGAGTCTCCTCTGTTCGATAGCATGGAATGATGCCACTCTTTGGGGATCCCACATGGAATGTTGCCACTCTTTGGGGATCCCACATGGAACGTTGCCACTCTTCGGGTTTCTGCCAAGTACTTGTGGAAACAGGAGACTGGTCTCAATGGACCATTGCTATGACCCGGGATGGCTAGTCTTATTTTCTTATGTTATTTTCAGTCCCTGCACTCTCTGCATATTCCTGGTGTCTCACTTGCGTTTTGAGTGCCTGCACTTTGTGACTTTACAGGATTCTTCCTCCATTATTTTCAGTTTGTCCGCCCTGTAGTCTTCTCTAGTATTTTCAGCCCTTTCACTCTGCTTTTTGCTAAAGTCTCCTTTGGTATTTTCAGCTCATACACTCGCTGTATTTTGCTGGAGTCTCCTCCTGGTATTTTCTGGCCTCTGTGCTCTCTGCATTTTGCTGGTCTCCTCTGGTATTTTCAGTCTCAGCCCTCTCTGCATTTTGCTTGAGTTTCCTCTGGTATTTTCAACCCTTACATTCTACATTTTTCTGGAGTCTCCTCTGGTATTTTCAGTTATTATACTCTATACATTTTCAGTGGTATCCTCTGGTATTTTCAGCTCCTTTGTAATGCATATACACCTATTGCATATAGATATGATCAAGTTTATGACTGTAAATGAATTAAATCTGCTTCAGATGACTTATAATAATATAGAATATGTCACTGTATATACTACCACCTTTTGTCTAAATTCTGTGTTTGTCAGAGTGGACTCAGGGGATCATCAGAGGGGTAGGGAATGGAACTAACCCCCACCATCTCACCCTATCCTTCCCTTTCCATTCCTCTCCCTCGCCAAGCGTGAATGCCCCGTATTATTTATTCTCATCCCAAGCAGATTGTTTCAGCCAGGGCTCAGAATGAAAGAATGGTTACACATAACAAGATACATTTTCTGGTCCATCAGTCATATGAAATGAGATATTTTCCTGATGAAGATATATTTTTCAGTTGTATTCATGCTCTAAATATACTAGTGTGACACCTGTATGCGGCTCTGATGAAGATCCGCTCTTCACCTGTCTGTGCTGTATTCATGCTTTAGGTGTATCTGAGTGACATCTGCTCTTCATCCGTCTGTGCTGTATTCATGCTTTACACACATCACAGGTATGCTTAAAACTGCTTGACGGTTCTTGCTCTATGCATTTTTCTTAAGGCAGCATGTACCTGGGTGTTTCTACACGGGTGTCGTAAAGGGGTTTGGGATTTTTGTCACGTGAGCTCTAGTGATGGCAAAGCTCTCTTAAAATGCATGAATGGGGGCGTGCAGGGAAGGAGGGGGGAAGGGGCTTTGGAAAGAGCGTCCGTACTTTCCTCCCTCTTCTCAGCCTACTTTCCAGCACATCTACGTCCCATCGCGAGACAGCGGCCTGCAACAGCTGGAAGCGAGCAGACGTGGCAGAGCGCGCGTCTGAGTGGCAGGGCGATGGGGGTTCAGCCGTAAAGGTCCAGAGAAAGTGCAGCCGAAATGCATCGCTGCAGCGCCTTCCCTTCCCCCCCCCCCCCGGCCGCAGGCACCATCACATTTCGAAAACACGTTTATATATACATACACAAATAAAGAGGGAGGAATCCAGATGTGGCGTGGCCATGGATTATTCCGATGGATTACATCTGCCTGGCTGGTTTGCAAAAATGGCACGTTAAAATATTGAAGGGATGGAGGAGAGATGGGGGGATGGGGGGAAGCCGAGATGGAGCGTTCTTTCATCTTCTCTTCCCCTCCCCAACACCCACGTTTCTTTTCCACTTAAAGAACCCAAGATACACATACAAAATCAGCTGGACAGAATTTGAGGACACTGAGTGTGTGGGTAGGGAGCAGGAAGTCACCCACAGAGGATCCTGCTGGGTGGGTAAGGGGCGGGGGGGGGGGAACTATTTAAAGGTGAGACACCCGCAATGGAGAATCAAAAATTATGTTTTTAAAATAGCGTCCGGCTGTCTCTCCTTTCTCTAGACTCTTTTTCTCCCCTATACCTCCCGCCCCTCACTCGATGCACATTTTCATCTTGTCAGATGAAGATTCAGGAAATCTGTTGCATTTTTCTCCTTGCTTGCCTTGGTTTAAGTGCAAGAAGGTGTTCAGTGCCTTAGCATTTAGAAGCATGGTTAGGATATATACTGTATATATCTATAGAGAGAGAGTCTCCCCGTGAGATTGTCATTTTACTGATTTTGCATTTCACTTAGAAATTCTGATTGTCATCTTTTGGTTATACTGTCCTGACCTGAGGGAGGAGGTTCTGGCCTCTAAAAGCTGGTTAAAAACATATCAAAAACATTCAATGAAAAGGTATCACCTTATAATTTGTTTGGTTTTCCTTCTATTTATTAACCTTAATGAAGGACAAATACTGTATTTTGCTCTCCCTTCCCTATCCCAGCCAACTATTCATTCTCCTGATACCACCAGGCAACAATTTAAAAACATTCGTATCTCTTACCTGTGCTGTTCAATCGGAGGGCTCCGGCTGGAAAGCACGCTCCCCTGTCCCGCTGACCGGTTCTGTCAGGGGAGAAAACAATTACAAGTCCCCTAAATTTGATGGAGAATTTTAGCCGCTTTTGATTAACCTCCCCCAATATCCACCCTCCCCCCCTCCTCCCCTTCGCGTCCTGCTAGGATGGGGGAGAGCGAAACGGCACTTGATTCCAAGACCCCGGAGAAGGGGCTGGAGGGGGGGGCGGATAGGGGAGAGAGGAGGAAGACGGTTTGATTTAGAGTGTTGTGTCACTGGGAGAAACCACCGCTCGAATAATATACCCTACCAGAGATGGAAAGGGAGGGAGAGAGAAGGAGAGGCAGGGTGGATGCATGGAGAGGGGGGGGGGAGGGAAGGAGGGAGGGAGCAAAAGAAGGCAGGAGGGAGAGAGTGAGTGGGAGATCGGAGGACAAAATTCTTCTAGCAAAGGCAAAGAGAAGGCATGGGGGAGGGAGCTAGCGAAAGGTGAAAGGAAGGTGAGGAGATGATGGAGTGGTAGATGGAGAAAGGGGAAAAAGAGAGAAGATAGTGAAAGGGGGAGAGAGGAATAGGGGATTGGATCGCATTGAAATGTAAAAAATACTGATGGCAGGGATGAGTGGGGTTCTTGGGGGGATTGGGTCCAAGGGGGGGGATTGGAATCACACCAGGGAAAAAAATCACTACCACACCCTCAAATGAACTGGGATAAAGAAAAGGCCCCCAAATCTGCTTCTGGCCTTGCCCTTACCCCTTAGGGTGTCTACAGGTGAGAGCTTCACAAAGGAAGGGGATCCTGACCCTTACGTCTGCACTTGAGTGCAGTGGGTTGGGTACCACTTCTGCTTGCTCCAGCACAATCCAGTCCAGGTTTTATCCCACCTTTAAGGCCTTGTGCTTTTCTTAAGGGAAGGGGGAAGACAGGCCAGGACTACAAGTCCTTGCATGCAATGGAAGAGTGAGGGCAGTTAAAATATCAGGAATGAATCTGCCTGGCCAGCTGACATGGAGTTGGTTGATGCCACCTCCTCCCCCGCCCCTGCTGCTGTCGGCCCGGCTTTCCCCTTAGTGAAATGGCTCCAGCTTAACTTGCAAATTGGTGTCTCTCCTTCACTTCCGCTGTCTCTCCCCCTCTCCATCTGTCTGTCTCTCTGTTCCTCACATTAATCCATTAATCTGTTCCTCACATTAATCTCCCCTTCTCCATCCTTCCCTCTCCATCCAGCAGTCTCCCCCATTCCCTCTCTCTGTCTGTCTGTCTCTATATATCTCCGTGTCTGTCTCTCTTCCCACCACCCCCCATTCTCTTATTCTCTGGATAATATATGCTCTTCCCATCACAGGCTGAGCTCCTTGCTGCGTTTCCATGGCAACCTGGAATGCGCTCAGTACCCAGCGCCTGTGCAACAATGCAGCCTCTTCCCAAGGATAACGCCATTCCGTTCTAGAAGGGATTTTTGTAATTCTTAAATTTTTTTTTAAAAAAGCATTCCTGTACGTAATATGGTGTCTCCCCAGCTTTTAAGCTACTGGAAATGTCTGAATGGACACCCTTACTGCCCAGAAAATAGACAGATTTCTATGTATACATGGGGATTCTAGAGGTCACCAGGAATCAGAGAAAGATGGGGCTGGGAGGGACCTCAGGGGATCATCTAGAGTCAGGAAATGATGGGAACTGGGAAGGATTTCAGGGGATCATCTAGAGTTAGAGAAAGATGGCGTTGGAAGGGACCTCAGGGGATCATCTAGATTTAGAGGAAGATGGAGCTGGAATGAACCTCAGGGGGTCATCTAGAGTCAGAGAAAGATGGAATTGGGAAGGACCTCAGGCAATAATCTAGAATCAGAGAAGGAACTGGGAGGAACCTCAGGGTGTCATCTAGAGTAAAAGAAAGATGGAGCTAGGAGGGACCCCAAAAGGTCATCTAGGCCAGTGTGCCACAAACATTACGAGCCGTGGCACACTAAACTGGTGGCCACGGCTCGAGGGTACCTGGAAGTGGGTGGACGTCGACATCTGCACATGAGCAGAGGTCCTCCAGACAGGGCCCTGAGCTGCCAGTTGGGAGGTGCAGAAAAAGAAGAGGCATAGAGAGGAGGAGAGATGCCAAGGAGGAGAAGAGATGCTGGCAATGACTGACTGCCTACTACAGGATGTGCCTCAGATCATCCAGAATCAGAAAATGATGGAGCTGGGAAGGACCTCAGGGGATCATCCAGAAAGATGGAGCTGGGAGGAACCTCAGGGGATCATCTAGAATCAGAGAATGATGGAGCTGGGAGGGACCGCAGGAGATCATCTAGAAAGATGGAGCTGGGAGGGACCTCAGGGGATCATATAGAAAGATGGCGCTGGGAGGAACCTCAGGGGATCATCTAGAATCAGAGAATGATGGAGCTGGGAGGGACCTCAGGGGATCATCTAGAACAGTGGTTCCCAACCCTGTCCTGGAGGAACACCAGGCCAATTGGGTTTTCAGGCTAGCCCTAATGAATATGCATGAAGCAAATTTGCATGCCTATCACTTCCATCATATGCAAATCTCTCTCATGCATATTCATTAGGGCTAGCCTGAAAACCCGATTGGCCTGGTGTTCCTCCAGGACAGGGTTGGGAATCACTGATCTAGAAAGATGGAGCTGGGAGGAACCTCAGGGGATCATCTAGAATCAGAGAATGATGGAGCTGGGAGGGATCTCAGGGGATCATCTAGAAAGATGGAGCTGGGAGAAACCTCAGGGGATAATCTAGAATCAGACAATGATGGAGCTGAGAGGGACCTCAGGAGATCATCTAGAAAGATGGAGCTGGGAGGGACCTCAGGGGGTCATCTAGACCAGGGGTCTCAAAGTCCCTCCTTGAGGGCCGCAATCCAGTCGGGTTTTCAGGATTTCCCTAATAAATATGCATGAGATCTATGTGCATGCACTGCTTTCAATGCATATTCATTGGGGAAATCCTGAAAACCCGACTGGATTGCGGCCCTCAAGGAGGGACTTTGAGATCCCTGATTCTAGACCTAGACAGATATATGTTTGACCAGTGCCTTAATTTAACCCTTTAATGATGGAGATCTCACATCTTCATTTCAGCATTTGACTCACCTCACAGTTAGCTGATCTTCCTCAGATTCTCCTGGGCCTCCCCTGCTACTGTTTAAGACCTTGATTTCTTAACCCTCATACCTACTGGAAAGGGACCGAATATGGACTATAATCCTAACTCTCCATCTGTGTGTACGAGATTGCCCTACCAGGCTTTTAGCAATGCCTTTCTCTATGAAGATGTTGGAGCACAGAGTAGTGGTGTAACGGTTAATAAAAAGGGAGAGAGGGGGCTACGGCAATTGATAAATCTTGAATGAGCGTGACTGAAGCACACAGCAGGATGTGATGTGATGGCAGCGTGATCTGCCAGGGGTATATTGAAATCATTTTGCAGCACAAGTTATTCAGGGATACTTGAAATGAAACCCAGGGCTGTGGGATCTAGTAATAAGAGGGGTTTTGTGAAGGGGGGGGGGGGGATAGAACTTAGAAGACTCTCCTCTCACATCTCCTTCCCTTTATTCATATACTCACACTCTGCTATCAAGCTGATGTACAATATTCAAACCAGGTTATCCATTCCAGAAGGGGACATTTTGGCCAGTCCTGGTTTTATATTTGTAGTCTGTTGACATCAGCGCTTGCAGGTCCTCAATGCACCAGGATGAGGTTGACAGAAATGCAGGACTGGCCAAAAAGTCTTCCTTCTGGAATGGGTATCCTGGTTACCTAAACCAGGGGTAGGAAACTCTGGTCCTCGAGAGCCGTATTCCAGTCAGGTTTCCGGATTTCCCCAATGAATATGCATGAGATCTATTTGCATGCACTGCTTTCAATGTATATTCATTGGGGAAATCCTGAAAACCCGACTGGAATACGGCTCTCGAGGACCGGAGTTCCCTACCCCTGCCCTAAACATACGTGATTAGATCTCTGTGGAAGTCCTGCTTTTCCACCCTCCTCTTCTGTGGCCATTGCATGCTGGGAGTTGTAGTTGCTTCCACAGAAAAGTGCAGGGGCCACATTGCTTAACATGCACTGGGGGAGGAGGCAAAAGGAGTGAAAGAGTAGGACCAGCAATGACTGGCATCAACCTTGGGCGTAGAGATACTGTAAAAGACCAACAAGTGACATAGCTTGGAAGCTTAGATTCTTACAGCATACAGATTGTGACATAATAAAATTTATAGTATAATTCCCCACACTAGGGGTACCCAAAGTCCCTCCTTGAGGGCCGAATCCAGTCGGGTTTTCAGGATTTCCCCAATGAATATGCATTGAAAGCAGTGCATGCACATAGATCTCATGCATATTCATTGGGGAAATCCTGAAAACCCGACTGGATTCAGCCCTCAAGGAGGGACTTTGGGGACCCCTGCCCCACACTATGTGATTTTATAGAGATGCCATGTTACCCAGTTCTGGGGCGGTCACACCCCTCTCCTGGTGCATTATGGGATTTGCAGTACTGATTTCAAGGAACTACAAATCCCACATGGCATTGGGATGTAATTTCAAAACAAGGACTGAAAAGAATCTCCGGCCTGGAAGTGGGTAACATGGGCATCCCTGACCTTGTGTTGTAAAGATGAGATCTACGCTGTTAATTGAAGATTACAAGGGTTTTGTAAATGGAAGCCCCCCCCATTCCCTCCCTCAGTCAGCCTATCCCATTGTAAAAGTATTAGGGGGGGGGGGCCTTCATCTGTGATGATTCAAGGGTGATAAAGGCCCATATTACATGAATTGAGAAAACTCTACACCAGGGGTCCCCAAAGTCCCTCCTTCAGGACCGAATCCAGTCAGGTTTTCCCCAATGAATATGCATGAGATCTATGTGCATGCACTGCTTTCAATGCATATTCATTGGGGAAATCCTGAAAACCCGACTGGATTCGGCCCTCAAGGAGGGACTTTGGGGACCCCTGCTCTACAGAGGGATTTAGTGGCTCCTGTAGGCCGAGGTGTAGGTTTACCATGTGGCTCCAGAAAAAGGAAGATGGATTGAGACATCCGGGTTTTACTTCCTCTGGATAAGGTGTTGAAAAGTGTTTTGCTCCCCTATACAGATGCTCTTAATTATGCTCACTAATTATGGATCTAGCGTTTTGCTAGGATAAGATACTGCTCTGTGTTCTCCTTCCCCGACCCTGATGAAATCGTGAAACGCGTCGGTGGGGATTGAGCCAGACCCAGAGTCAGATAAAAGCTAAGTGGTTACTATCATCACTACTTTTGCTATAAATGCTAATATACTAGGCACAAGCACTTTATAATTTATAAATCATAAGTTATTGAATAAGATGAAAAAGTAAAAAAAGAAAATAAAAAAGAAAGAAAAGCATAAAAATAAAAATAATGAAAACTACACACGTTATAAAGTTCCCATGAGGACAGCTACCATACGTTATTACAGTGTGGCAAACTGAGGAACAAGTGGATAGTTTTCTATATATTTTTATCGGCTGGTGGCTAATTTAAACTTCACTTAATTATTTTAAGCTTTAACGCCCTAATTCTATAACCTTGGAATGGGAGAGTAGCCTAGTAGTTGGAGGTGCTGTCTCAGCATCCTGAGGTTATGAGTTTGATCCCAATGCTCCCTGTGACTCTGGGCAAGTCACTTAACCCTCCATCGCCCCAGTTTTAGTTTAGTTTAGTAATGCAGTTAAATTGTGAGCCTGCTGGGACAGAAGAAAAATGCTTACGAGTACCTGATTTTAAAACTTGCAGTACACTGCATTGGATGAATCTCTTTATAAAGGTGGCTATGGTATCCCAATACAGTTGTGTAGTAAGGGGGGGCATTGTGTTGGTATGGGCACCACCACCTCTTCACCCTGCCACACCATGGCACGCTCAAGCCATCCCTCCCCCCCCCCCACCACCACCACCACCACCACGTACCTCTGTAGATCTTTGCTAGCGCAGGCAACTTCTCCTGCCTGTTGCTTGCGCCAGCCTGGTTCCCCTCTGAATCACTTCCGGGTCATGGGACCAGGAAGTGATGTCAGAGGGAAAATCCCACGTTGGTGCGAGCAGCATGCTAGAGAAAAGCCACTCTCGCTGGTGAAGATTTAGAGGTATGGGGTGGGGAAGAGAGAGTGCGAGTGTGGAGTGGGGGGCGTGTAGGAGTGGGGGGCTGGAGAGGAGGGCGCGGGAGGGCGCCACCTCCCAGGGCACCCCCTACCCTTCTAAGCCACTGTCCCAATAAATAAATAAATATCACTGTTCTTTATTAAATCACATAGAGTTTCTTACCGCGGGCTGGAGAGGTAAATACAATATAATAAGTCAGTTTCTAAACCGCATAACCAAATAGTTCTATGCAGTTCACAAAAGAGTAATAAGGATGCAGGACAATCTAGATGTAGAAAGTCTAATTGCCTATGAATTTATTGAAGAGATATGTCTTCAATTGCCTTCTAAACTGGAGATAGAGTGGGATATAGTGCACAAATGCCTAAAATCACCATCGTGCAGGGCAGCTTGAAAGGAGAGTTGTCGCTCATGAAATTTTTTTTTAATTTACAGCCATTGGTTGGTGGAAACCAAATAAGGGATGGGTTTTTCTGGGATGAAAAAAACAAATAAATCCGTCAGGTACTGAGTGGCCTGACCAGTGACAACTTTATAGTACAAGCAACTCAATTTAAAAATAATTTGCTCCTCCAAAGGGAGCCAATGAATCTTGCGGTACAATGGAGTAATATTCGTAAGAACTGAATGAGCGTCCGAACATTTACCTCACTGGCCCATGGAAAGAAGCTGATAAAATACCAGCACTTACATTTACTTATGTGAGTGCTAAGTACACCCCCCTACCTCTTTGGGCATCCTCCCCTACCTCTTTAAGTGCCCGCCCCTACCTCTTTGGGTGCCCACCCCTACCTCTTTGGGCATCCTCCCCTACCTCTTTGGGCGCTCACCCTTACATCTTTGGGCGTCCTCCCCTACCTCTTTGGGCGTCTGCCCCTACCTCTTTGGGTGCCCTTCCCTATCTCTTTGGGCGCCCACTCCTACCTCTTTGGGCGCCCACCCCTACCTCTTTGGGCATCCTCTCCTACCTCTTTGGGCATCCGCCCCTACTTCTTTGGGCGTCCTCCCCTACCTCTTTGGGCGCCCGCCCCTACCTCTTTGGGCGTCCTCCCCTACCTCTTTGGGCATCCGCCCCTATCTCCCGTCCTCCCCTACCTCTTTGGGTGTCCACCCCTACCTCTTTGGGTGCCCACCCGTACTTCTTGAAATCTTCGCAGCGCCCCCATTTGATCCTTCCCTGCCCTCTCCTGCCCCCCCCCGTGCATACCCTTTCCCTTCCCCCGTACCTCTTTAACGTTCCTGGCGTGAGCAGCAACTCCCCAACCTACTGCTCACGCCAGCGTCAGCTCTTCCTCTGATGTCACTTCCTAGGCACGAGTCCAGGAAGTGAAGTCAGAGGAATTGCTGATGCTGGTACGTGGGAAGGGAAGGGGTACACGATACGAATTGCTGATGCTGGTACGTGGGGCGGGGAAGGTGCAGAGGGGGTGGAGAGGAGGACGGAAGCTGGCACCCCCTTACTCTGCCACTAGTTGGCAGCAGCGAGCAGCATCTCCATCCATCTGCTCATGCTGGCCTTGATGTCACTTCCTGGTCACTTATATAAATCCAAGAGAATCATGAATAACCCAGTGCCTTTTGCTCACCCCTTTGTGCCTGCCTGCTACGATCATAGGCATACCCCTTTTTGAAAAGCCCGAGTAGCAAGGACTAGACAGGAAAAATTTTTCAAACAATACAATGTAATCTCATTTTTCTTTTATTGTTAATAACAATATTATCATTCTTCATATCATAGCTATTATAAGTAACATTTTTTTTGTATAAATAAAATAATTTTTTCAGGTAGGTTACCTGAAGGTCGTCTAGTGGCCCCCACTTGGGGTTGGGGAGGGGAACCCCAGTCCTTCTATTAATGCTACAGATGTTGACTTACAGAATTTCTTCTGCACCTCTTTTTTAAGAAAGGAGGGGGTAGATCGTTGTGCTTTAAGTTCTTAGGTTCCGTCCAGCCGGAAGGGATGGGACGATATTTCTGACTTTTCCTTCCATCTTCCACCTTCCCCACTCTCAAGAGGATGTTCCTGGGAGAATGGTATGGAGAGAGGGGGAGGGGGAAGCCTTACAGATTCTCATCTTTTGGAAAGGGGGAGATGAGAGGTGTGGCTTTGCGGATCCTTGTGTCCGGTGGGCCAGCAGGGTCAACAGAAGGTCTGTAGCTGCTAGTTTTGGGGGTGAGGAGATGAGGTGAGAGGTGTCACCTTGAGATTGGTTCCAAAGATGGCAACATAATGAAAGCAAAGTGGAAGCTCCCTCAGATGCTGCGACCTCCGTAGGACTTTGCCGAGCGCCGTTTTGAAGACTGGCTATCCTAGGAATGTTCAACCAGCTTTTGATTGAAATCAATCAATAAATCATGAAGTAGCCATCGTGTGACCAAAGAAGGCGAACAGTCGTAGGTTCCAATGAGCTAAGGATAAGTCATTTGCATATAATATTGTGGCATTCATTCTTTCTTAATCTTTAATGTCATGTTATTCTTCGTGCAAGGAAATAGACTGAGTGGCCAAATGTTTTTCTGGCATCCGAGGACTATCCTTAGAGGCGTGTGTTTTTCCACTGGGAAAAAGGGATGACTGTCTAGAAAGTAAGTCCTTAAGAGGCAGGTATTTCACATTGGTTGTCTGGACCCATATCCTCTCTGGCATGGAGGCTGTCTACTATTTGCATCCTTCGTATTACTGCATGAAACGGGCTGCAGAAACCAGCTCCAGTGGCTTGGTTGCCTCTTCCCTGGGGACTGGTTTTATTTTGGTGAGAGAGGGAAGAGGCAAGTGTTGGTTGTTGACAGGACCACCAAGTGCCTTGAAGGATCCCAATGAATGTTGGATCCCAATGAATGTTGATTGCTATTACATGCCATCAAAACCGCTCTCTCTTGGAAGACAGGAAATGTTAACTTTGGCTTTCTTAGTTCTCTCAGTTGCAAAGAATATATTCCTTTCTCCCTATGACTCTCTCTCTCTCTCTCGTGCAAACCTTATTGTCCATCCTAGCTCCTTCTCCAAGGGCTTTCATGGTTCTGTTAAAGCTCTTTCTGGAAATGTTTGTACCATTTCTCCCAGTGATGTTCCTGGAAACTCATCAGGCTTTATTAAAATATGGACTCCTGGGAACTGAACGCAGCTGACAAACAAAGGTGCCGAATATGCCCATTTGAGCTGCTCTTGGTTGGTCACATCCCATTGCTGAGCCTCAGTATGGCCCACTCTTTCAACCAACGCAGAAAGCTTAGAGAAATGGGGACAATCCGTTTGAACTGATTTCCTGCTGAGCCTCTCGCATTCTTCACTTCAAAGCCACCTCACTCTAGACATCTGGGTCATTGGGGCTTTTCAAGGAGGGGTGCTGAAAAAAATCAGGGCTAGGTCACCTTTGATAACCCCAAGTAGATCCAAGAGGCTTCCTGGACTGGATGGTATTTTTGTTGTATGGGTTTACAGTAGATAGGTCGTTACCAAAAGCTCCATGTCATTGGGGGATGGGCTTAACCGGTCCTATCTCATCCAATCTTTCTCAAAAACATTGGTCTCATTGATTCAGTGGAACCATTTGTCTTTTTCAAGATATAGACAACCTAACTAAAGAGAGAGGCAGCTCTTCAATGAAAAGTGGAGGGGATCATTCCACCTCTCTACCCCACTCTCCTCCCAAGCAATGACCATTTTAAAACCTTCTTTCACCTCCAGGGATGTCGAGGCTCTGATATGATATGAAGTTATTCTGATTAGTCCTTGTTTAAAGAGCAAGCAGGCAATAAAATCTCCAGTTAATATAGAAGAAACCGTTCTGGTGCCAGAAATCAAGAAAGTAATGCTCACTTTCCAAGATGGCGGCTCCCTTACCTTGGCCAGTTGACAATGGCTTTTTGTTCTGTAATGTCATCCAATGGGCCCCTCCCCCTTTTAAAATATAGGTCCAGAAGAGGTAAAATGGGAGGGACAAAGGGAATGAGAGCCCACAGAGTTCGCTGTCTTGTAGGATCTGTTTAAACCAAACATATAGTTAATGCTGTGGGGCTCTGGAAGTACTGTTTTGTGGGGAAGGGACAGGAATCAGACTCAGTGTCCCTGTTTCCTCTTATGTTAGTTGAATAATGTTGGCTTCTCTTTTCTTTCTTTAGCAGGGTGAAGTTGATATGTGGATGTGATCTGGGCACTTGATAGCCAGAGGATAGCTTTGGGTCATCTGGATGGAGACATCACTGGAGATGTCGGAGGGGCTGCGCCCACGGTGCCACACCTCCGGGTGAAGGAACTGGCCAGAATAGTCTGAGCAGTCACTGAGTCGAGGACGGTAAAAAGCTGGGTGGGGACGATATGCCTCTTCTTCAGTATAGCGCTTGGTAAAGAGGTACACGGACATCACACCCGCACCCTGAGAGGAAAAGAAAAGGGAAGTGAGTGAAGGAGAACCATTTTACCCTCAGGAGGAGGTTGTGGTCCTTAACCCTGTGTGTCCTCCAAGGAGAAACATCATAAGTATAAATAGCAAAAAAAAAATCCTTCACCTTAAGTATACTGTACATGTGGGAGAGTCAAGATTTTAAGAGTACATATGACAGGATGTTGTGTATACAAAATGGATGTACAGTATCTGGTGTTCAGGGCTTCACTTTATTAAGCATGGAAAGATCTAGCTATTAGGGAAGATTGTCCTATCAAGCAGGCCGAATTTCCATGTGCAAGCAGGCCACCTGGTGGCTGAAATTGGGTAGTTCCATTAATACACCTATATGCAGCTTCTCACCCACCCTCTTCCCATTCTGTCATCATCTGGACCTAGGTTTTAGATTGGATAATTCTGAATCGAATTTCCCACCAGTATGTCATTCACAATTACCGGCTGTGGTTTGGCCGCCATTTTTACCTTCAGCGACAGAAGAGATAAAAAGGAGAGACAGAAGAAAGAGGAACCGGAAAGGGAAAACAGGAAAGGGAAAAAAAACGAAGTGCTATTAACAGGAAAGAAAGAGATTAGAAATAGGAAAGAGAGGGCGAGAGGAAGAGGCTTTGAACAATGCATTTGGAAAGAAAAAAAGTTTGAGAGAAGATGGAATGCAGGATGCAGGGACACACGCCAGACTTCAAGTAATTGAAATACAGCCAAAGCAATTTCTCTACAGCTGCCTTAATCCCTGCTGGCTGTAACAGCATTGTGGGGGTCACTAATCCCCCGGTCCCTGTAATACTGCATCATGGGATTCATTTTACTCTAGTTAGTTACTGCAAAATTGCATTATGGGAATCAACTGCCTGTATTGAGTCTGGGCAGTGTGAACATTAATAACGATTGGACAGTAGCTGCTTTACTATGTAGTATGATATTTTTTGGAAATCAGAATTTTTTGAACTGTGGGCAACAGACAGGAAAGGTGTCGAACCTCTTTGAGGAGGAAGGAAGAAGCTGCAAAGGCAAAGGACCAGCCATAGCGGTAATGGAAGTACAACTCGGAGCTGCTGGGTCTGTTCATGAATTCATCATTGATGCTAGAGATATAAAGCACCAACCCCACCACTAGGGAGAGACCTGTAAAAGAAAAAAACAAACAAAACATGTTCTTAATTTACTCTAGCCTATAGATTCAAGATAGAGTCAACAAAACAAGGACATATTCAAAAGAATCAACATCTGATCGATGGGACATGTATGTAGTCAATGAAAAAAAAAAGATCTAGTCAACAGAACAGGGAACAATCTACATGATTGGGATATACAGTAATGACTGGAAACCTTCTATAGGCAGCATTGTTGGGACATAGATGATGGAGTTGAGAGGTCATTTAGTTAATAAAAACTGGATATTTCAATAGCAAAACCCGGTTACTATCAATAAGGATATGTTCAACAGAATGGGATTATGCTCAACCAAATTGGGATATCATCAAGAGAACAACAGCATAGTCAATGGAGCTCAACAACATTGTTTCCCCAAAATGGTTTGAAAATAACAAATGTGTCCAAAAAACAAACTTTGTTGCTCTCTGTCCCCCCACCCTCACCCTTTCCAGTCTTTTGCCAAGCTCACCAGAGAGAATGAAGAAGATGCCCGAGACAAAGGCAAGGATGGTCCTCTGGGGTCGGATGTGGCCAATATTACTGATGACGAAGGCCGTGAACACCAGGAAGAGACTAACCATGGGAAAGGGTGTGGCGCTACGGATGGTCTCTACACAAAACAAGACAGCAACATATAACTGTAGCATAAAGACAGGCTTGTGGATTGAATCTCATGAGCGAGTAGCTAGGAAGTGGAAGGAAGGAATCCTTCCTCTTCTCCTTTTCTTCTTCCCTCAGAACTGATAATGTGTCCCTGGACATACAGTATCTGTATAGTTTACAGCAGGAGTAGCACATTAAGAAAGGTTGACATGTTGACAAATCACATAACATACTACATGAGGAATGAAAAAGACCAGCTGACCCATCCAGTCTGCCAGAAACCCAGCTAACGCATAATGACATTTAGTACCAAAAGAGCATCATATCCAGCAACCAATGCTTTGTGAGGGAGTCAACCAGCTTGGTCATCTAGTTTGTGAGGGAGTCAACCAACCTGGTCATCTAATTGATTGGAGACCCTCCTGGTGAGTCAGAGGGGAAGGAGAACTGTTATGTAGGAATAAGTGGTCTTCCTTCGAACAAGATCAAGCTGTTGAAGAACCAGCGTGTGCTTGGTTAAGAGACATGGAATGTCTATGACTTACTCAATATATTTGCTGTGTTTTCTGTCACAATGTCTGTATCTGGTCCATGGAAGAATTCTGATGCCACGCATCTGCCTTTCTCTTTACCTGCGAAAAAACAAAAATATTTCCTATATGAATCCTGAGAGCTTATAGATGACTACTTCACATGATGACAACTTTTAAGACAGCTATGCTAAACAATGGCATTGGTCAATAACAACCTTGATGATAACACTATTGAATGACGAATTCACTCAATGACAACCTTGACAATAGCAACGCAAAATGATGCCATTGTTCAATGATGACCTCAGTGGTGACCAGTCTTATTGACTGCCTCGCTCAAAGGCAATAAGAGCATCGCATAATGTTGATACTCAATGGCATCATTCAGTGATAATTTCAATCACAGCACCGCTAAATGGTGGCATCACACAATGATGAACTGAGTGATGACATCACTCAGTGCTGGCTAGGCACAAGAAGGACATCAGTGATCGGCCTCACCAAATGACATCACTCAATGAAGACAATTTCCAATGACAGCAACACTAAATGACATCATTCAGTGATGACCTCATTGCATTGTTCACTAATGATCTCAGCTCAGGCCTTCACTCAATGATGACATCGCTTGATGATAGCAGCACTCGAAAGATGATTTCTTTGTATTCATTTTCTTTTTTCCTCACAGATTCAAATGGTGTCCTAGCTAGAAAAATTAATGTTTACACAGTTACTGTGGAAGTGAAGGAGCATATAAATCTGTGTTCTTTTGTAAGCTGACTCCTCTTCCAGTGGAACATTTGTTTGTGTTTTGGTGTATTGATGTCAACTTCTTGTCTATGTAAAGACCTCAACAAGAAAAACACTTCCTGAACTTTGAAATCTGTTGTCTATCTGTGATTATTGCACATTGGGAGGGGGAAAGGCAGTTTTCTATTAACGTACACGGAGGTTAGTGTCACCCATAATTCAGAAAAGAGCTGCACCATCCATCCCCAGGCATTACTTACAAAGATCAGTTTTATGCTGTGAGGGGCCACTCAACTTACATTCCCTCATCTGGATCCACTGGATGCCCTATTGTAATTACATTGCGTAAGTGTTGAGTAATTTATTTCATAACGGGGACACAAACATATTCGTGTAATGAACTTCTAAGGCTTCAGAAAAAAAAGCAAGGTGATGAGATAACACAGGGCTGGTGCAACGGTATTGGTCACCCTAATCTCATTACATTAAAATACATTTCTAGACCGCAATACTTTCCAGATCGATACGGTTTACATCATCGAGAGAGCGTACATTCCCGTGAAATACAAAAGAAACATCATCTTCCTTACTTTCCTAAGATTTTTACAAAAAGAGAGGTCTTTAATAGTTTTCGGAAATGCATCTATGAAATCGAAGAAGCAAACAAAATACGCAGTTCCAAATCCCAACTAACAGCCTGATATGCAATTGTTGGAAGCAAAAATTTCTTATAAAGACATCCTCGCACTGGGGGGAACACAAACAATGGATGAGCCACCTTAAAAAGTGTACATTGCTGTAGTAAACAACCAGGTGCCTGACCATGTACGGCTTTGTAACAAAGGGTCCCAAATTTAAACCAAGCCCTGGCCTCAAAAAGCAACCAATGGAGTTGTCTGTAATATGGAGTAATTTTGGAATAATATGGAGTAACATCCTCCCACCATTTAACTTTCAAGTCTGCCCCTAAACATCATGCTTATAGAATCACATACACACAAATAACGTGGGCACTTTCTAAAAGTCAGATGGCCTATTTGACAATTACCCACCCTTCTTGCAGGTAAATATACTATGCATTGATTGGGTTCGCTGACTTTCAGGATCTACTGTTTTGCTTTGACTGCACCTGCTCCCCTCCCCCCCCCCCCCCCACACACAACTTCTGCCCTGGCGGTCACCTAGTTATGCCTAATGATTGCACCAGCCCTGAGATGATGAAAGGTAAAGTCCTCCCCAAAAAAACGAAAGTAGTCTAAATGTGTGGGATGAGTGGGATTAGAAAGCTGGGTTGACTTTGAAAGCTACAGTGCCTTGGAAAAGACTTCATGCTGGAAAATGCAGATCAAAAGTTTGTTTCATCGGTCTACACAACGTACTCTATGCTTTCAAAAGATACGCAAAAAGTAATCAAGAATAAGAAGCCAACACGTCTTCATTGCGTAAGTCTTCGCACCCTTTGTCGTGGCAAAAATCCAAATGAGCTCATTTCCAATAATGGCCCTAACAAGGCTCACGATGTGTTGAATAGAGGCCACCTGTGTCCAATCATAGTAGTTGAGCTGATTGGAACACTCCTGAATGAAAAATCAAGCTGTTTCTCTTGAATGAAGTGGATTTTAAGCAAAGGCCTAAACATGCGGAACACAGAACTGCTGAAAGAATTTTGGGATAAAGTTATTCAAAGATACAAATTGGGGAAAAGGTAGAAGAAAAATTTCATTGGAAACAGTTTGGCACGACCAAGACACTCTGCCGGCCTTCCCTTTCCTGCAAAGATTACAGAAGATGCTGAGGAAGAAATCAGAAGACTACAGATTATACAAAATACATCTATTAAATTAATTATGGGGGCCAAAAAGTTTGATCATGTCACCCCTCTACTGCAAAAAGCTCATTGGCTCCCAGTTGCGCACCGAATATTGTATAAATTAGCTTTACTCACCTTTAAATCATTGTTATATAAAACTCCATCATTTATTTATAAAGACTTAATTCCTTACTCTTCTCAAAAAACTTTACGATCTAATGAACAACTGTTATTGGTTATTCCTTCTCTAAAATTCATAAATACTCGAAGACAATATATCTTCACCGTTACAGCACCACAAACATGGAATTCTTTCCCACTATATTTAAGGGTAGAGAAAAATCTTGAAAAATTCAAAAGCCAACTTAAGAGCTTTCTTTTTAAAGACGCTTTCAATACTTAATTGAAATGCTAATTGCTCTTTATTACTTCCATTCATTCCAGTCACTTGAAGATTTCTTTTGCAAATTTATTTCGTTTTTCCCCATCCTTTTGTAATTTACCCTCAATGTTCTCTCCTTTCCTATTATAAATTGTATTTCTTTCCCCTCTATCCTAGTGTTTCCTGTAGTAATTTGTCTAGTATTTTAATGATTTTTATATTTTTATTTATATTATTGTTATGGTTTTATCCTGTATTTTTCTGTATATGTAAATCGCTTAGTAATTATGATAGGCGATCAATCAAATATTGAATAAACTTGAAACTTGAATGGTGGGGCCCTAAGATTACACTTGCCAACAAAAAAACAATTTTTTTCTTGGTGCCTTGGTTTTTTGACCTGTTCCTGGGGTTACTTGGGGCGCTGATTCAGAAAATTGCATTGGATAGACCGCTTCAGCTCCAGTTTCTTAGATATGTTGAATTTATTAAATTTTTTACCGCTATTTAAAAGACCTCTTCTGCAAAATCAGGATAAGAACATAAGAATAGCCTTTCTGGGTCAGATTAATTGTCCATCAAGCCCGTTCTCATGGTGGCCAATCCAGATCACTAGTACCTGGCCAAAACCCAAAGAATAGCAACCCTATCCCTAAGGCTTTGAATAAAGACGGTTTGTGCATTGAATATATAGCACATATGTTACCTGGACTTACCATGGAATAACTGAAGGCGGGAATTTTCGATGGTCCACAGATCAGACAACTTATAAATGACCCACATTTCATAGCATCAATGAATGAAATCAAATCATGTGCCTAGTCTTCCATTGGGTAGTCTTTTCAATTCCATTTGGGGAATTCAGTGCTGGATCTATATTAAAAATGTGGGTTGAAAAATCTGAAATAATCTTTAATACTATGGCCCCCATTAAAAATAAATTGATTTCTCATAAGAAGGATGCACCATGGTACACTTCTTCTCACTGTCAACTCAAACAATTATGCAGAAAGTTGGGAAAAAAGTGGAAAAAAGTAATCTAGATGAGGATAGGTCCAATTGGAGAAAGAAAATAAAAGAATACAATCACGAAATTAATAAAGCTAGGAAAATTTATTATGGTAATGAAATTACCACAGTAAAAGATCAAAATAAAGTTCTCTTTTCACTTTGGAAACAGGGCTGGATTAACCAATAGGCCCAGTAGACACATGCCTAGGGCCCGAAATGGTCGGGGGGTCTGATGAAGGAGGCCCCCCCGATCGGCAATGTGGCCCCCCCGATCGGAAACATGGGCCTCCCCGATCGGCAACGCAGCCCCCCGATCAGCAACGCGCCCCCCCCGATCAGCAACGCGGGCTCCCCCCATCGACGGAAAGTAATACAAACAAGCAACGCGGGTAAGAAAGGCAAGAGGAACTGTAATTTTGCAAGCGGTGCTGCTTTCCCAAAGCTTCCCTTTGACACAGCTTCCTGTTTCCGCCTGGGAACATCAGAGGGAAGCTTTGGGCAAGCAGCACCGCTTGCAAAATTACAGTTCCCCTTGCCTTTCTTACCCGCGTTGCTCATTTGTATTACTTTCCGTCGATGGGGGGGTCCACGTTGCTGATCGGGGGGAGTGTTGCCGATCGGGGGGGCCGCTTTGCCTATCGATGCTTGGGGGAGCGTCGCTATTCTAAAATAAAAAAAATAGGAGTGAAAGGTGAGTGGTGAGATGGGCCTGGGGTGGAGAGAGAGAGAGAGGGGGGCAAGGCAGAACAGGGCAGATGATGGATGTGGAGAGAAGGGAGACTGAAGGGAGCAGGGCAGATGATGGATGTGGGAAGAAAGGGGCAGGGCAGGACAGATGATGGAAGTGGGGAGAAGGGAGACTGAAGGGAGCAGGGCAGATGATGGATGTGGGAAGAAAGGGGCAGGGCAGGACATATGATGGAAGTGGGGAGAAGGGAGACAGAAGGGAGCAGGGCAGATGATGGAAGTGGGGAGAACTTGTGCCCAGCCCTCACCTCCTCACCACTGCTACTGCTTTCCCACATGCTGGATGGGGGGAAGAAGATAGAGTTAGTGAGATAGTGGAGGGGGTGAAGGAAAGGGGTGGCAAGATGTGAGTAGACACAGTGAAAAGAGGGAAACTGAGGGCTGAATAGTAAGAATGAATTTAATTTAGACAGAGACAGAAAATAGAGAAGAAAGACCAGAGGAGAAAAGGAAAGGGAAGAGAGAGGAGAGAGATGCCAAAGAACGGGGAGGACATAGAGATATCACATCCGAGTGAAGGAAATGAGAAGAGAGATGCTAAAAACCACAGAGGGGGGGGAGGGAAGGAGAGATGGAAGAAGAGAGATGCCAGACTATGAGGGGAACAGAGGGAAGGTGATGGATGCCAGACCAAGGGGGGGGGGGGGGGGGCAGGAGCAGAGATGGCAGAGGGAGACAAACATTTTTTGGAAGGGGCAGACAGTGGATGGAAGGAAGAGAATTATGAGAAGATGAGGAAAGCAGAAACCAGACAACAAAGGTAGAAAAAAATTTCTATTTGTTTTATTTATTTATTTTTGCTATAGGATAAGGTATTATTGTAGCTGTGTTGATAATCGTTTATTAACAGAAAATGGAAATAAGATGATACTGTTTATTGAACTAATTTTAATACATTTTTTACAAATTCAGAGACCATAACTCCTTTCCTCAGGTCAGGACAGGGATACTGTAACAGCAGTATAGTTTACTGATCTGAAGAAAGAGGTTTTAACCTCTGAAAGCTAAGTAAGAAATGCATTAGTCCAATAAAATGATGGGCACTAAATTTTCTTCCCGCTATGCCCCATGCCTCCTACCCAAATGCAAAATATAAATTGGTGGGCTTCCCAAAGCCCTGCCAGCTGAAGATCTCTTCCTCTAGGAAGGAAGGGGGGATTTGTTCAGAGATGTTTGGAGGTTGCATAGAAGAAAAACTGTACACTGGCACTGGTATGGTCATCTTTGTTTATTTTTAATTTTAAAATAAAAAAAATAAAGAAATAAATACTTGGGGCGGAGCATGGTGGAGGCGGGGCATTGTGGTTGGGGCGGGGCATGGTGGATGGGGCGGGGCAGGGGGCCCAGTGTACTTGTGTGCATAGGAGCCCTCGACGAATTACCGGTAATCCTGCCATGTTTGGAAATCTGTGACTACTGAAAAAGAACGATATATTAATACTCAAATGCCTTCTGTTGATAAAATGGCAACCTTTTTTAAGGACAAAATCTTAACAATTATATCCTCATTTACTAGTGGCCCAGACTCATTTGTATCTCTATTTTCCAAACCATCGGAGATATTATTCCCGTAAATAGATACTGGTATGCTTTTGACTTGATATCAGAAAATCAATTAAAGAATCTCTGTGCAAAATCTGAGCAAAATAAATATTTACTTGATCCTTTCCCAGCCTATGGGCTCCTTTTACGAAGCCGCGTTAGCGGTTTTAGCGCAAGCAGCTTCTTAGCGCGTGCTACACCCGCGCTACGCGGCTAGAACTAACGCCAGCTCAATGCTGGCATTAGCGTCTAGCGCGGCCGGCAGTGTAGCGCGCGCTATTCCTCGCGTTAAACCGCTTCGTAAAAGGAGCCCTATATCTTTTGTAATATCCCCTCCCATGCTTTTTCATGGTTTACAGTTCTTGGTTATGATAATTTCAATGAAAATAGGAGTTTAAATAGTTAAATGCCTCTATAAAATTAAGGGTATAGTTATCCCTTATTGATTACCAAATTTTATGTTGTTATGCAATGCAATTCTTTCTTGGGCTTGATGGGATTTCTGATTTTCTATGACTGATATAAGTTGTATTAAGAAATAATATTTCTATATTTTTTTGTGTAAATTCCTTGTGCCCGGCGGTTTTCGGAGTTGCAGGCCTTGTTCGGCAGGGATTCCTATTTCTGATTTACAAAATCTGGGGTGTCAGTTCGGACGGTACCACAATTTCTTTCTAAGGAGGTGTCATCCTTTCTTTTATGACACTCTCACTTGTCCTTTCTTCTTCCTGGGAGGAGAAATGGGGAGACGTGCTTTTATTCACTGCATTTTTTTGAAAATGCGTAGAGGGGTTATGATAGAGACTTACAAGATCATGAAGGGCATAGAGAGAGTAGAGAGGGACAGATTCTTCAAACTTTTGAAAAATAAAAGAACAAGAGGGAATTCGGAAAAGTTGAAAGAGGACAGATTCAAAACGAATACTAGGAAGTTCTTCTTTACCCAGCGAGTGGTGGACACCTGGAATGCGCTTCCAGAGGGCGTAATAGGGCAAAGTACGGTACTGGGGTTCAAGAAAGGATTGGACAATTTCCTGCTGGAAAAGGGGATAGAGGGGTATAGATAGAGGATTACTGCACAGGTCCTGGACCTGTTGGGCCGCCGCGTGAGCGGACTGCCGGGCACGATGGACCTCGGGTCTGACCCAGCGGAGGCATTGCTTATGTTCTTATGTTCCCATATCCTGTATACTTGTTTAGAAACGTTAAAAAATTTCAATTAAAAAAAAAAGTTTACAGTTCTAATAAATCGTTTACTTTTCAATGTTCATTTTTCAGTCGATATGGGACATATTGCACTTTCTCCATTGTCGAAAAATACAGACTTGGATCCGACTGTCCCTGCAAGTTATCGTCCCATAGCAAACATACCGATAGTGACTAAATTAATTGAATCTATTGTCTCTACACAGCTTTCAGAATATTTGGATAAATTCTCAATTCTGCTCCCTTTTCAGCATGGGTTTCTTTGGTAGCGAAATTTCAGGGTCTTCTATCTCAGGGTCGATATGCAATGTTGCTACAATTTGACGTTAACCATAATATTTTAATTCAATTGTTAGCTAATACTGGTCTTAACGGAACGTTAATAGACTGGTTTAAAGGATTGTTGATATTAAGATAGTATTGAGTCCATAATGAGGGCAAGTTTTCACCTATTTGGACCTCTGTTTGTGGGGTATCTCAGGACTCTCCATTGTCCCCTATTTTGTTTAACATTTATATGACTACTTTGCAATCTTTGAAACGATTTCCAATCGAAACAATTTATAATTATGCAGATGATATTTTTATTTTGTTGGAAGTCGATCCTTCTCTGAATAGTTTGAAATCAGACATTAATTCCTGCATCTTAAGAATCCAAGGTTGGGCATTTTCAGTGTGCATGAAATTAACTACTACCAAGACAAAATTATTTTGGTTTGGGCCACAAATTGAGCAGTTGCCTAGTTCAATTTTGTTAGCCTCTGGTGACTCACTGAAAATTGATTATTCTTTTTATTTTTTTCAAATTCTTTATTCATTTTTCATCTTACAACAAGTACACAATATTACATCATTTAAAACTTTAACACATCACTTCAATTTGTTTCTATTGTCATCGTAAATACATAAATTTATTCCCTCCTCACCCACCCTTCCTACAAAAATTTCAATCAAAAATATCATATAAATATTGTATTCTTATCTATTGATTAAACCTTTAATAGAACGCCGAGAGAGGGGAGACATGATCGAGACGTTCAAATATGTCACGGGACGTATCGAGGTGGAAGAGGATCTCTTTTTCCTTAAAGGACCCACGGCAACAAGAGGGCATCCGTTGAAAATCAGGGGTGGGAAATTTCATGGCGACACCAGAAAATATTTCTTCACCGAAAGGGTGGTTGATCGCTGGAATAATCTTCCAGAACAGGTAATTGAGGCAAGCAGCGTGCCAGATTTTAAGAAAAAATGGGATTGGCATGTGGGATCTCTTCATGGAAGTAGTTAGGGGGTGGGCCATTAGTGTGGGCAGACTAGATGGGCCGTGGCCCTTTTCTGCCGTCATGTTCTATGTTTAGAATTTTATACCATCCCCCCTCCCCCTATGTATAAATATACTGTCAGTGGAAAATGATGTCTAATCATTACAATAATTTGTCAATGGCCCCCAAATCTTTTTAAAATTATTATAATTCCCTTTCTGTATAGCAATTGTTCTTTCCATTTTGTAAATGTGGCACAACAAATTCCACCAGAATGTATAGCTAAGATTATTGTAATTTTTCCAGTTACTGGTGATATGTTGCATGGCGACTCCTGTCATAATCAATAGAAGCTTATTATTGCTTGATGAAATTTGACTTTTTGTTCTCATTGACATACCAAACAGAATTGTATCATATGATAATGCTACATGGTTTTCTAATAAAGAATTTATTTGAGACCAAATTGATTTCCAAAAGGCCATGATACAGGGACAATAAAATATTAAATGATCTAGGGTCCCTGCTTCGAGATTACAATGCCAGCATCTATTAGACTTAGAGCTATCTAACTTTTGTAATTGAATTCTGGGTTTTATTCTGGATTCTTCACTCTCATTATCTAATCAAATTAATCGGTTCATAGTCATTCGCGCGTGAGACATCAGCACGCCGACATTGCAGCACCGACAATTTGGCGCAAGACTTTTAAAGAGCTCCGACGTGGGGTGTGAGTGGGGAACCCCCCCCCAGTTTATTTCATAGTCTTCGCGCTGCCGTTGGGGGGGAGGTTTGGGGGGTTGGAACCCTCCATTATAGAGTAAACTTAACTTTTTCCCGATTTTTTCGGAAAAAGTTAAGTTTTCTCTATAATGTAGGGGGTTGCACCCCCCACAACCCCCCCCAATGGCAGCGCAAAGAGTATGAAGTAAAGTGGGGGGGGGGTTCCCCCCCCACACCCCCGTTGGAGCTCTTTAAAAGTAAGTTTTTCACCGGCACGCTGATGTCTTGCACCAAATTGTCGGCACGCTGATATCTCGCGCGCTTTTGTCCCATCACTAATTAATCGTGTTATTAAAAATTGCTTTTTCAGTTTAAAGATGCTTAGAAGAGTATGTCATCTTTTTTTCCAGCAACATTTTGCAGTTTTGGTTCAGACCATTATTTTATCTCAGTTGGACTATGGCAGGGGTGTCCAATGTCGGTCCTCGAGGGCCGCAATCCAGTCGGGTTTTCAGGATTTCCCCAATGAATATGCATGAGATCTATTAGCATACAATGAAAGCAGTGCATGCAAATAGACCTCATGTATATTCATTGGGGAAATCCTGAAAATCCGACTGGACTGCGGCCCTCGAGGACCGACATTGGACACCCCTGGACTATGGCAACTCACTTTATGCTTTTTTTATGTTAACAGGCTACAACTTATCCAGAATACGGCAGCTAAACCGATATACGGTAAACATAAATATGATCATGTCATACCTTTATTGAGATCCCTTCACTGGTTTCCCGTTTACTGGAAGACCCAATTTAAATGTGCAACTGTAATTTTCAAAATCCTATATGGTATTTTTTCTTCTTTGGTTCCTGTCTCATTTAATTCACAAGAAATCTCTAATTCTAGGAGCTCTCAGAAATATAAACTTGGCTTTCCCCCTGTTAAAGGAATAAAAACTATGACCAATTTTTGTCGATCATTTTCTTTTTTATTCGTAAAAGTTTGGAATGACCTTCCTTCTATAATTAGTTCGCTCTCATCTACCCACTTTTCATAAAGTACTGAAGATATATTTATTTCAGAAATTTACTAATGATCCTTCTTTTTCAAATCAATCGTTAAAGATCAAATTCTGGCCTAAAAGATATACGGCCTCTTTTACAAAGGCCGCGCTAGCTAGATTTAAAGGGCTTCAGGGCTGTTGCCTCACAGCTTTATAAAAGAGGCTGATAGTTTCTGTTCTAATCTCTTGTATAATTTTAGTAATATTTTGTTAACTGAGTCGAGCCCTCCTGTTGGGATGAATCGGTATAAAAAATTAAAGATTAGATTAGATTGTTTTTGTGAAAAACTTTCTTGGCAACAAGAAGGCAGACGACTACACACAATTAGTAGAGGATATGCTCTTTCACTTCAACAAGCTTGGCTGTAACATGAGTGTTAGCCACTTAGATCGCTTTTCAGAGAACCTTGGTGACTTAAGCGAAGATCAAAGTGAAAGATTTTACCAAGACATAAAAACAATGGAAGCCAGATACCAAGGAAGTTGGGATGCACCCATGATGGCAGACTATTGTTGGAATCTTATGCGGGATTGTCCTGGCAGATCCCACTCTCGGAAGTCTTACATAAGGAGCTTCTTGTGGGTCATATGACTGGAAAGTGTGTATCATAAACTCATGCTTTTGGTATGACATAAGTACATTTTCATGTTGTACACTTTTCTTTTAATTTTTAACATGTTTCCTTCGTGCTTAAAAGACATTAATTTAAACACTACATTAAAATATTGTGATTTTTTAATAGAAACATAGGAACATGATGGCAGATAAAGGCCAAATGGTCCATCCACAACATTATCTCCTCTTCTCCCTATTGGCTAAGGCTCTTAACATTTGCATCTCCTCTTCTTATAGGCCAAGGCTCTTTACACCTGCATTGTGAGGTCATAGAGCTTTATGGTTATAGACACACGATAGCAGATAAAAGCCAAATGGCCCATCCAGTCTGCCCTTCCGCAGTAACCATTATCTCTTCCTCTCTCTAACAGATCACACGTGCCTATCCCACGCCTTCTTGAATTTATAGAACATGATGGCAGATAAAGGCCATTCAACATTTTCTTGAAACCCAACTTAACTGCACATAAGCACAGAACTCCTGGCAAGGCATTCCAGAGCTTTACCTCCCCCCCACCCCCCAACAACATAGCGTCACCATAGCAAATTACACATAAAATATAAAGTTATAATGCCGCTTTATAGAGCAATGGTCAGACCACAATTGGAATACTGTGTCTAACATTGGTCTCTCAACCTAAAGAAGGATATAAAACTGCTGGAGAGGGTGCAGAGATGAGCAACGAAGCTAATATAAGGTATGAAGAACTTGGAATACGAGGAACGACTTAAGAGACTGGGATTGTTCTCCCATGAGAAAAGGAGACTGCGAGGGGATATGATCGAGACTTTCAAAATACTGAAAGTAATCGACAAAATAGAGCAGGAAAAAAAAAATTATTTACAATGTCCAATGTGACACGGACAAGAGGACATGGACTGAAGCTGAGGTGGGACAAGTCCAGGACAAATATCAGGAAGTTCTGCTTCACGCAACGAATGGTGGACACCTGGAATGCTCTCCCAGAGGAGGTTGTTGCGGAATCCACCGTTCTAGGATTCAAAAGCAAACTAGATGCACATCTCCTTACGAGAGGCATAGAGGAATGTGGGTGACTAAAATTACGCCAGGTGTACACCTGGCTGGGCCTCCGGTTGTGTGGATCGCCAGACTTGATGGACCGAAGGTCTGATCTGGAGATGGCAGTTCTTATGTTCTTATGTAAAGAAAAGTCCTACGCTCTTCATTCATATCTAAGATACAGTCAAAATCCATTCTCTCTCAAAAAAAAAAATCCATGGGTCAGTTGCCTGTGACTCTCTTGAATTAATGAATATGTTCATTTGGGATAGAATCAGTACTAAAAGCCTTTTGAATATACTGTATATGTTTTCAGTAATTTCTTAAATGTTTTATGAATCAATTTAGTACAAATAGAGGGATCCTTTTAGTAAGGTGTGCTAACTGATTTAGCACGCGCTAAATGCTAAAATGCCCATAGGAATATAGTGGATGTCATAGCATTTAGCGCGTGCTAAATCAGTTAGCACACCTTACTAAAAGAATCCCTCTATTTGTACTAAATTGATTCATAAAACATTTAAGAAATTACTGAAAACATATACAGTATATTCAAAAGGCTTTTAGTACTGATTCTATCCCGAATGAACATATTCATTAATTCGAGAGTCACAGGCAACTGACCCATAGATTTTTTTTTTGAGAGAGAGAATGTTTCTCCTAGGACAAGCAGGATGAGTCAGCCACATATGGGTGTTGTCCCAACAGCTCCCAATTTGCGGATAAGCTCTCCAAAAGCTCAGAGAGATTTTTTTTTTTTTTTTCTCTGAGCACGTGCAGTGCCCGGGCCCCATTGGGCATGCCCGAGCCCTACCCATTTCCCCCTGCTTCCCCCTAATCCTCAGTCTTTAGTTTCCGCCCGTTCCCATCGGTCGGATTTTCTACAGCTCTCCATTACAACTTTTCTATTCATCACCTTGAAGATGCCTGAATCATCTAAAGAAATGACTGGGATGCAGGAGAAGGATGAATGCACTGGATCCTCATGAATTGTGCGCCCACTGATTGGATCCGGCGCACAAGGTTTCCGTGTTGCTGCCGCTTAGCCATCCTCATCGGAATGCAGCAGCGGGGGATCCTCAAGCTACAGCGGCAAGTAGCCTCCAGGATGCCCTGGCTCAGCTAATCCCCCCACCTGCACTTGGCCCGGCAGATAAATCTCTCCCGGAGTCCCTGCATGCTGCCGCGTACAGCCAGCCTCTGCAGGCAGCCGATAGGGGTCTCGCCAGACTGAGAGATCTCTCCTGGAGTCTCTGCATGCTGCTGCATAAAGCCAGCCTCTGCAGACAGCAGATCGGGGTTTTCGCCCTCCAGACTGAGAGATCTCCCCTGGAGTCCCTGCATGCTGCCACGTACACTGTATCTTAGATATGAATGAAGAGCGTAGGACTTTTCTTTACATAAGAACATAAGAACTGCTTGCTTGCGGAAGCCGATTCCATTGACGGTGCTAAAAAGAAGAATGTCTTATTGCGGGTTAGCTCCCATTTCGCTCTATACACCGATGGAAGGACCAGCCTATTGTCCTGTAAAGATCTTAATGTTCGAGTTGGGGCATATGGAGTAGTCAAAGACTGCAGATAGCATCACATCTTCCTAGGCCCTGTTCTACAAAGATGCATGTGTACACTTTTAAATGGGCTCGTGGAATGCAGGCATGGCCAATGGGCAAAGCACGGATAAGTCAGGGTCGTTCACGCAGTATTGGAGAAATATGAGCGATCCATGCGTAATGTAGGTGCGAGGATTTACACTAGGGTTTGGGTTGGTGTAAGCCAGAGGTGTCAAAGTCCCTCTTTGAGAGCCGCAATCTAGTTGGGTTTTCAGGATTTCCCCAATGAATATGCATGAGATCTATTAGCATACAATGAAAGCAGTGCATGCAAATAGATCTCATGCATATTCATTGGGGAAATTCTGAAAACCCGACTGGATTGCGGCCCTTGAGGAGGGACATTGACACCTCTGGTGTAAGCCCTTGTGCCTCTACATGGGCACTCTGCAAATGGCACCCAACCCAGAGCGCTCAATGTATCAAATGAACCCCTACATTTGGACGTCATTTGCTGAATTTAGTCTACAGGGTGTAGCTTTATAAATTTGCACGCCAATTTTGGCATCTCATTGGCACACGCTGAGTGCTGATTCTGCCCTGGGGAGCACAATTGTCCAATGAGAATGTTTGTTTCACTGTGACGTCAGGGGGGTGGAATCCTGTGCTTAAATTTGGTAAGAAAAGAACGCGGCAGCCATGTTCAGCAGCACTGTGCTTTAACATTTTTTAGTTGGCATGAAGTTTAATTGCTAGGTAAGCAAGTTAGAATACTTTATTCAACTTTTAGAGGGATGGAAAGGAAGCGATGGTAATTTTATTTTTCATTGCAGCTCTTTACGCCATCACACCTCATTCCCTGATGAAAGAAATGAAACGGGGCTTGCGTTGGATGAGGTGGTGCTGCAAGATAAGTTCATTGTCGCCCATATTATTATGAACAATTTATAAAGCATAAAAATGTAATAAATTTGATATAAAGTATTAATAAGGAAATAAGAACAACAAAACTATCACTAAAATTGAACTGAAAATTATGAGTAGAGAATAGACAGGATTTATGAGGATCGCAGCCAGTCAGAGTTATGCTACCCGATTGGCAGTCTGATGCCAGAGTGATGCATTTGGGGGGTAGAAATCTGAGGGAACTGTATGTGCTGGGAGGTGAGAGGTTGATAAGCACTGACGGAGAGAAGGACCTTGGGGTGATTTTGTCTGAGGATCTAAAGGGGTCTAAACAGTGTGATAAGGCGGTAGCTGTAGCCAGAAGGATGCTAGGCCGTATAGAAAGAGGAATAACCAGCACAAGATGGGATGTGTTGATGCTCCTGTATAGGTTGTTGGTGAGGCCGCACTTGGAGTATTATGTTCAGTTTTGGAGGCCGTATCTGGTGAAGGATATAAAAAGACTTGAAGCGGTCCAGAGGAAGGCGACGAAAATGATAAGAGGTTTGAACCAAAAGAAATGAGAAGAGACTGGAAGACCTAAATATGTATACCCTGGAGGAGAGGAGGGACAGGGGAGATATGATACAGACGTTTAAATACTTGAAAGGTATTAATATAGAAACAAATCTTTTCCACAGACGAGAAAATGGTAAAACTAGAGTGCATAATTTGAGGTTGCAAGGAGGAAGACTCGGGAGCAATGTTGGAAATTCTTTTTCACGGAGAGGGTGGTAGGTGCCTGGAATGCCCTCCCGAGGGAAGTGGTGGGGAGGAAAATGGTGATGGAATTCAAAAAAGCGTGGGATAAACATAGAGGATCTCTAATTAGAAAACAAAGGATGTAAATTAAAGAACTAAGGGCTAGATTCACAAAGCAAACTGATCATGTACCGCTCGGTTTGCGCTCACTTTCCTACTATGGCTCGATTCACTAACCTTCCTCCAGACCCCATCCGCACCCGATCCGATCTGCGCATGCAAATGAGTAAAAAGGCATATAAATTTCTTAAGGCATTGATTCATGAAACCATTTCGTCCAAACCGACTGGCCTTTCCGTTCCAAAAAGTTTCGATTGCTGAGGACCATCCTCGCCGACTATTCCTGCCTAGCAACTGCCACGTGCATGTTAAGAACCCCCATTAAAAATATATATCTACCCCACAAAAAATCCAAAATATATCAAAACTTTAAATATATGTAAACTTTCATGTACATAAGCGTTAGAAATATGTTTTTGATTTTTTGGGAATGCGCACAGCGAGCGCGGGAGTGAATCTCGGATTTGAAATGTGCATGGCAAGAAAATTGTGGATTAACCCCTTGCTCTCCTTGCGCATTGTACATTTCATATATCAATGCCAAATTTTTAAAAAAATCAAAAATAACTTTTAAGGGCCAGCTATCCCTCCCCTCCCTTCCTTCCAGCTAGATTGTTCCGACGTCCTGGGGTCGCCTTTGGTTGCTTCGTGCTTCACAGCAGAAAGAGCCGCACAGTCTCCTGGGATTCGTAGGCTGTATATAACAGCACGTGATCCCAGCGCATTCAACTGCTGTTAACTGTTGTGCCTTCTAGCAACTTAACAGTTCTTTTCCTGAGAGAAATGGATGGCGCTCGTCGGCTACGCTATCTGCTTCTTTTGGAACATGAGTATGCCGAGGAGAGGTTGGTAAAAACTACAGTTCTTATATTGCATTTTTTACGACAACAATGCTTTGCAGTAGGCGCATTCGGAGCCCGCCAATGATGTCCGTGATTAAACCATGCCCCATTTCTACGCAGTGAAGTCTTAAAGAGCTAGCGCATGCGTTATGTGCTTCGAAACCAACACAGATACAGTGCGCACGTGTGTCGATCGATGTTACAGCGAGACGTGTGCGCGAATGGGAGCGTGTTTACGATTTGATCATTTGCATGGACAAGCTTTACTGAATTGATCGGCCAGAATGACTCGTAAATGGATAGGACACAAATCGAAGCGATTTGTGGACTTTAGTGAATCTAGCCCTAAGGCCAGTACTGGACACACTTGCACGGTCTGTGTCCCATATGTGATGATTTGGTGTAGGTTTGGGCTTGGGAAGGTATCAATGGGAACTCCACTAACTTGGAACATGAGGATGTTACTAGCCAGAATTTATGGCAGATATCCTGCAAACAGGATGGTTGGATAGGCAGGAGTGAGCTTACCAGGCACCCCCGCCCCCCATGTTATATCCCTTCCCTCTATCTCATTTCTCCTAAGACTATGTAACTTTTTCCTAACCCTCCCACTTACCCTCACTGTCAGGTCTGTCTATACGTATTATATGTTTCTATTTTTCTCACTACTCTCTCTAAACACAATTAAATATATCTTGCTTTCCTATTTAAATTTTATTGTTAACCGGTCAGATATTTGTTTTTATGATCGGGGTATAAAAAACCAATAAACTTGAAACTTGAAACTTGGACGATAACTTCAGCCTTTGGAACCTAGGACAATACCAGACTTTACAGTCTATGGCCCAGAAATATCGAAGAGACAAGTTAATTTAATCATGTATTTTTAATGGGTAGACTGAATGGACCGTTCAGGTCTTTACCTACTGTCATTTACTATGTTACTATATACTATGATGATCCCTATTCTCACGAACATCTGGCAAGGACCTGAAGGGAAACTAACAGGATACAGTTGACAGATCCGAGATTCAGAGAGCAGATCCACGACACAGTCCACAGAATTGGACGCTAGTCAACAGATAAATTATATTGTGAATGGAATTAGCACCAGGACATAACCAACTGAATCAAGATCTTGTTGATTGTCAAATTTGGGTCTAGTCAACAGATCTATGATATTGTCAATGGATCTAGCACAGGACATTATCCAATGAACCATGATCTTGTTGACTGTCAAAGTTGGGTCTAGTCAATGGATCTTTGATATTGTCAAAGGATCTAGCATCAGGACATAATCCACTGAATTTGGATCTAGTCAACAGATCAAGGATATGGTCTAGAATGCTATGAAGGACAAAGAGGCTAATTTCTCACCAGCGACAAAGCATACCCTCCAGAGCCCAGCATGGAGCGCCATCTTGATCTCTGTTGTCTGGTTCTGTTGCAGAACAATGCCCTCTTCCATGTAGAGCCAGTAGTCCGTACTCACGGCAATACCCACAAGGAGAAGTCCACATGCGCCAAACACACTGCTGAGCAAGGTCAGCGCACGGCTGCTGCAGTTACTCATCCTAAAGGGTAGGGGGGAGGTGAGGAGCCCAAGGGAAGATGAGGCACGATTACCTGAGAAGAAAGGAGAGAAGGAGGTGGGCAGAGAGAGAGGTCAACTGAGTAACCAAATGGGATGTTCTTCCAATGTGATCTGATGACTACTGCAATGTGAAAGCATGTGAGCAAATGGACAAGTCTACACATGAGCTTCTGTTTTGTACACCTGGGTCACTGGGTGACAGAGATTTTCGTTCTGACCTAGAGTAACAGTTTGCATGACATTACTTACAGTCTGGTCAGAGGCAGGGAAACCTTTTCCCTGTCCATATTCTCGTTAATTCTAGGCATTTACATGGACACTTTTACGCCTAGCATGCAAAGTTACGCCTGCAAGTAGAATAGTGTCAGTTGTGCGCATAATATACTGTTTTAATTAGCTGCTAATTGACATTAACTACTGATGCTTGGCTTTAATTGTCACTAATTAGAACTTATGAGCTTAATTCAGGGGTCCTCAAAGTCCCACCTTGAGGGCTGAATCCAATCAGGTTTTCAGGATTTCCCCAATGAATATGCATGAGATCTATGTGCATGCACTGCTTTCAATGCATATTCATTGGGGAAATCCTGAAAACCCGACTGGATTTGGCCCTCAAGGAGGAACTTTGGGGACCCCTGGCTTAATTGCTGTTCATTGGGATTATACATATTACACGTGCAAAACCAAGTTTCCAAGTTTATTTGTCATTTGATTTAGCATTTATCAAATATTATCTGAATGGTTTACAATGGAGAGATAAATTAAAAGAAATAAAACACACCAAATAATGGTATAGTAAATAAAATTTATAAAGGTGGATAAGTAACAAAAGGACTGAATCAGAGGAAAGGAGGGGGCGTGAAAGATGAATAAATACATCGAGATCGAAATAAAACAAAAGGGAAGGGAAAATAAAAGGAAGGGAGAAAAGCAATAGGAATGGGTTCGCTTCTAGAGAAGCGTTTTATCAATAAAACCCATTGTATGCAACTGCTATGGGTGGGTTGGGGTCAGGGCCCAGTACTTACGCACATGGGTTATAGAATTCCAGCAGTTACGCGCCAAACATCCTATCACCTAATTATAGGCAACCTACGAAGAACTACCCTCATTGCTGGTAACTTTGTAAAATGGACACCACCGTTTAGACACCAGGTGTGCCTGAAAATGACGAGAATTTTGGCACACATGTAGCTGTGATTGCACATAACGGCCCGGAAATGTCAATTCTCCGTAATGCTCTGTTCTACAAAATGTCGCCTAAATCGTACATAGTGTGAAAGTGGACATGCGGATGGGCAGGGCACTCAGTTATATGCCTAAATTATAGAATACTTAGCCATATGGAGGTGAGTGTGTACACCAGCTGTGTGCCTGGCACAAATGCTTGCGCCTAAACTACATATACGCGCATATCTGACCCTATATGCTAGTTTTCTATAAAGGTAGGTAGGCACCTAGGCCCTTATTCTAACTCCTAGGCACAATTGTCAATCAACCGCTAGGCACCATCAATAGAATCACGCCTAGAAGCATCTATGCGTTCTTAGACACCGGTAAGTGTTAAATCCTTAGGCGTGCTGCCATTTAGGCCAGGGTTTTCTTGGCCTGAGTGCGCCTAAGTCAATCCACGCCCAAACTGTGCCTCAGATCTGTCCCTAAACATGCCTACTTGCTGATAGATACCTCAATGTAGATACCTACGTCAAAGTGGTAGGCGCATACTAGCAAATTAATTTTTTTTAATCATTAAAAAAAAAATTGAACGACACTTTCAATTAGCAGCGTTGATTAAGCCAATTTAAATAATTAAGTTAGGTCGCCTAGATCGGCAAGGTATGAAGATGTAGGTGCCAAACCGTAGGCGTCTTTTATTCAGTCAAGGTCCTTGAAAGAATAGGCTTCACATCTTGACACATTCTCCCAAATTCTGCGTAAGTCACCCAAAGTTAGGGGCGTAGTTTTGGAAACAGATCATAGACACATGTGGAAAGTAATTGGCGCAACTTCAAGGGGGAGGGCGTGGCCAAGGAAGAGGTTCCCAGGATTTAGGCGTAGAGTTATGAAATATTTCTATTTCTGTGCCTAACTGACAGTAATTAGGCGCAAGCGTTTACACCAGCTTTTGGCGGGTGAAAAATGTTTGCGCCTAAAGTTAAGCATGAAAATAACTTAAGCTAGTCATTTGTAAAGACGGTGCTGCACAGAAGTACCCTTATTAAATTCGCTCTTAGCAAGCATCATTCTGGTAGCTAACGCTGGATCCTTAAACAGAGTTCCCCCCACTGTTACAGAAGTCCTTGGTTCATCCAAGGTGATGGGGTCCCTTAGGCAGGGACTGGCCTGGCTTTGTTCCTATATCTCTAATGGCAAAACCGTATCTGTCCCTCGAGGGGGGTGGGAGAATTAGTGACTGTTATTGTTCCCCTCTTGAGGGGGGGGAATATGTCTATATTCTTGCCTCTTTCTTCATATATATCTCAATGTGGGCATCTAGGAGGATCCATCTTAGAGAGAGACCTCCTCGCCAGGAAGAAAATGGCCCAGGAATATGTCTGGATATCTATAATTCCCTATTCACCACGGGGAGATGGGATTTTTTTGTTTGTTTGTTTCACGTATGCAACAGACAGGCCTGGTTCAATCTCTGCTTTATGAGACTCTTGTAAAAAGAGACCTTACAGTGGACAAAAGTGTTTAAGAGTCGGAGAGCCTGCGGCTAAGTGTAGCACCTGCTCCCCTTCTCTGGCCGTGTGCGCTGTGTGCCTTAGCAAAAAAAAAAAAAGAAAGAAAGAAAATGAACAAGGTAGGCTGTTGTACTTGGCCTTATAACCCTTTAGAGTCAGGCAGCTGTGTAGGAACCATGCAAAGATTTATCTGCATTGTCCTCTCCCCCCTTCCCACACACACACACACACACACACATGTACACATGCATAGGAGAGGGCAGAGATGCATGGGAAGTCCCCCAGATGCTGAGGGTCCAAAAAACCAACCCCTATGCAGCCATTGTCACACATACAACCTCCCCCCCAGCCCCCATAACATGTTTAAACATACTCTCTACCCCTCTCCCTCCCTCTCACAAGCCCCAAGCCCATCACACAGCAGAAAAAAATAAGAGAGAGAGAGGCATGCCTGACAGAAAGGGGGCTGGACACACACACAGACACGCATTCACACGTGTTCCCCTGTCATCACACACAGGGTTCCCCCACCTCCAGCAGATCATATAATCTCTGCCTCTCACCAAGCCACTATACCCCCCCTAAAATAACAAAAATCAGGGAGCTGATTTACAAGTCACGCTGTCAAAATGTCAGAAAAATTAGACCGATGCCTGGGGCCCTTGTTCACCCTTGCACCAAAGTGAAATACACAGTTCTGTACATGCATGCCCACCCTAGAAATAAAAACTACACCCCACCACCCCCAGCCTCGATGAAAGTGATACAGCCCACCTCAGGGGACATCTCTTGGGGAGGGAGTTTAAATACAATCTCAGAAGTAATTATTGCTCGTCATACTTCAAGACAATCAAGAGTTCATGGAAGTGGGGGGGGGAGGATAAACTAGCCTGAATCTGGCTGTCTCTTAGGACAAGTAAACCAGAAGCAGCCCAGTGACTCCCTCCCTGTCAGCACCTTTGTGTACAGTGCACCCCCTCCCACCAGCATCTCCCCAATTGTCGCCCCTTCGCATAATTGGCACAGAAGTCCACCTGAACTGGATCGTAAGCTGTGGACCGGGAATTGTCCATGTGTATTTCTTACAGCTCCGCGTGTAATAATCCCCCACCCCCCTCCTTTCCTCTTCTCGTGCTCTGTATGCGCTCCGCCATGGCAAGCGCTCTTGCACAGAGGTCCCACAAAAAAAAGCGTCCGCGCGATCACGTCGCTGCCGCTGCCACCCCTTCTCCCTCCCTACCTCTGCCGCCGCGGTGCCTCGCCGCCACACGCAGCCGTACCTGCTTACCACGTCCGCCGGTGCCCACACCATTTCAGCTCCTTCTCCGGGATGCCGTGCTGCGGCAGGATCTCCGCCTCACCTCCCCCCTCCACTCCTCCCCTCTCTCCCTCCTGGTGAAATGAAAAACCTGCACTCACTCCCCACCCTCCCTCCTCACCCCCCACCCCTCCCTCGAACGCTAACCAGGATGACCAGAGGGAAAAGGATGGAGATGTACTCAAAAAAGAAAATGACAGAGGGATGGGGCTTCAGAAGGGGAAGCCCCTGCTTCCCTCTTCATTCAGGAGGGTGAAGGGGGGGGGGAGAATGCAGGTTTAGCAAAAGGAAAGGACCCCGACGTCTTCTTGCTTATCTCTCCCTTTCTCAGAAATTTCTATCCCTCTCTCATTCTCTCTCCCTCCTTGGTGAATACTGGCAAATCCCAGCCTCTAGCAGGCCAGGACAAAGGGGGAGGTGGTGTTGGGGAGGGGGGGGTGAAGACTGAGACACAATCAGAGGAGAGAAGGGATAAGGGAAAATATGCATGACTGCACAGAAAGACAAGGGGAAGAGGAAAGCACCGCAGAATCCGTCCCTCTCCATCACACTCCCCCCCCCCCAACCAATGGGACCTGAATGGCAATGAGCAAGCGGCATTGATTGAGCGAATGCAATAAGCCACAAGCGCTGCCCGTCTCCAGATATGGGAGCGGGGATTAATATTAAGGACTCGTGTGTATGGAGGGGGGGTTGGCGGTATGGAGATTATAGACAATTATGCATATCACATATCTGGCGGGGATTCCAGAGTTGCAGCTTTTGTGTCCAATAGCTCAGAAAATAGGGAGTCCTGGTGATGGTGGGGGAGAGACATCCTGCCTCATTAGAGGCTTACAAGTATAAATATATTTTAGAAATATAGATGATTGTTTTGTCTCCCTGTTCTTTTACCTGGGGGGGGGGGGGGTAGGGATAGAATTGGAGATCACAAGAGGTGTACAATGCATGTGGGGGGGGGGGGGTGGACCATAGACCATAATTTTGCATCTCTCTGAATAATACCTAGCTGCTGTTTTGCATGGGGGGGGGGGGTGTTGAATCTCATGACAGTGTAGTTTCTTTGCTTGGGAGGGGGGGGAGGTTAGGTCGTATTAATGGTGGAAGGAGGGGAATAAAATTTAGAGTCACCACTTGGAGCATTTCACACTCCCCCCCCTAAAGTGTGCTTATGTGTAAAGGGATAGATGGAGAATCTTTGGGGGGGGGTGGTATTGTGCACATAAGTAGGATTTCTGAAGTCTGGGTTTGGCATCTGTTTCTTGATTTTATGCCGCTAACACTGGGAGGAGGGGTTGGAGTTAACACTGGAGGGGGGGGGGATTAGAAGGGGGCCTGATGTGGACCTGGGAAGGATGTATTGTGTGTTTATACATTATCAGTAGGTTTATGAAGTTTGGAACTTGACATATGTGTGTGTCTCTCTCTCTGGATATTATGCTACTGTTAACACAGGGGGAGGGAGATTGGAGTGGGGGGTGATGGGAACCCGTGGGAGGGGGGCATATATTGTGTGTTTATATATTGTTAGTAGGTTTCTGAAGTCTGGGAATTGATATGTGTCTCTCTCTGCTACTCCTACTTATCATTTCTATGGCGCTGCTGGACGTAATCAGCGCTGTACATTGAAACCTTCAAGGGACAGTCCCTGCTCAGTAGAGCTTACAATCGAATCACACAGGCAAACAGATAAGTAGGAGGTCAAAGAGTTTCTCAGGCCTGGGTGCTTTACAAGCGAGTGGGGGTTTAGGAGTTAAAGGCAACCTTGAAAAAGTGGGCCATTAGCCTGGATTTGAATACTGCCAGGATATTATACTACTGTTAACCCTGGAAGGGTGGCAGGGATTGGAATGGGGGTAATGGAAAGACACAGGGGATGCTTTTTGTATATATTGTTGCTATGTTTCTGGGATTTTATGTCTCTACACCTCTCTGGGGGGTGGGGCAAGATTTCTAAGGACTTTCCCCTCCTCTTTCTCCTCCCCACTATCCTTCAACTCCCTCCTCACTTCCTTCTTTCCATGGGGCTGAGAAAAGACAAGATAGCAGCTCTCAATATATTCCTCCTCCCTTGCGTACCCTCCCTCATATAATGTACACCTGTCCTCTTCTCCCTCCTTCCCCCACCAATCTTGTCATATTCTTTCTCTCTTTCACACTCCTGTCCTCTTCCTTCTCTTTCTCTTTCCTCTCACCCTCCCCATACTCCTGTCTCCCTCCTTCTCCTCCCTTCCTTCCTCTATCCCACACTCATGTCCTCTAACTCCTCTCTCTCCCACATTCCAGTCCTCCTCCCTCCTCCACAATCATTGCTTCTTCTCCCTCCTATCCTTTCCTCCCCAAACTCCTGTCCTTCCTCCTTCCTTCCCTCTCCTGGACTCCTGCCCTCTTTCTCCTCTCTCCCTCTCTCACACACCCATCATCTTCTCCCTCCCCTCCCCCTCTCCTGTCCTCTTCTCTATCCCTCCCCACACATTCATGTACTCTTCCTCCTCCTGTCTTAATCTTCCCAACCCATCCTTGTAAAGGGGGCGATATTTGAACTGTATCAGCCCATCTATGGCAATTCCTCCCACCCTTCACATTTCTGAGGCATCCGATTTTCCCTGGCACTGCCTTATTCCCAGATATCTCACAGATCTGTCATTACCAAATCCCCATTGTTGTGCCAAAAGCATTCTTGGTGTCTTGAGAGAGAGGAGGAGGAAGTTCAAGGGGTTTGCTTAAGGACAATTTGGGAATTGGCCTTGTTCCTGCATAATCAGGACAGCAACTCAGCAGGGTCGTCACCTCACTGCCCACTATGCCTGGAATAGGCCACCTGAGTCCATGCTTCATGTCCCTTCCCTTGATCAAAATTAAACTGAAAGCCCATCTTTTCGGGATTGCCTTCAACGCATAACCCTCTCACTCTGCTCATCACCCTAGCTTGCAGTTTAACCATTCCCCTCCCTGGCATCCTGCTTGTCTGTCTTGTCTGTTTAGAACGGGGTGTCCAACCTTTTGGCTTCCCTGGGCCGCATTGGCCGAAAAAAAAAAATTTTCTGGGGCCACACAAACAGTAACACTAGCTGATGAGCAAAAAAAAAAAGGTTGAGCAGGTCCCAAATTTCCAATCACTAATATAGAAGATATACATATTTAATAATAAACCTTCATTAAAGGGACACTGTGGAGAGGAATCCCAAAAAGCAGTAATACTTACCCTGACTGAGTGATCCTCCACGTACGCCGCTGACAGTGGGAGCAGCCACAGGCTTCCGCCTCCCCACTCTGATGAGCAGGGTTGCGCACTCCTGGTTCTCCCATTCACTTCTATTACAGCTACGGTGAGCCTCTTCAGAGGTGAGCCTCATCAGAGCGGGGATGCTGAATCAGCTGTCAGCAGCACACGTGGAGGATCGTTTAATCAGGGTAAATTTTACTGCTTTTTTGGGCCTCCTCCCTGCTCCCCCCACCCTTGGCTTTCATGTATGCATGAAAGCAGGGGCAGCTTGAGGATATTGCCTTTGGCTGCAAAGCTTGGAGCGGGAAGGGGTAAAACGCAGACCTCACGGACCTGACGGACCTCGCGGATCTAAACCCGTACGGCCTTAAAAATCTGAGGTCCGTGTCGGTCCGTGTACCTGACGCTTGTAGTTTCTGTCGCTGACAGACCTTGATTGAGATTTGAGCACTGACGGATCCGTCTCAGCATAGGGAGGGAAAAGTGTTAGGATCCGTCAGCGCTAAAAATCTCTTCGAGGTCCGTCAGAGCCAGAGACTCGTGCTGGAGCAGCAGAGCAGAAGCCAAGAGAGTGGGGACATAGGTTTTGGACGTGCGTTATGGAAAAAAAGTCTCCAAAGTCCAGCACGAGTCTCTGCCTCTGACAGATCTCAAAGAGATTTTTAGCGCTGACGGATCCTAACACTTTTCCCTCCCTATGCTGAGACGGATCCGTCAGCGCTCAAATCTCAATCAAGGTCTGTCAGCGACAGAAACTACAAGCGTCAGGTACACGGACCGACACGGACCTCAGATTTTTAAGGCCGTACGGGTTTAGATCCGCCAGGTCCGTGAGGTCCGCGTTTTACCCCTTCCCGCTTGGAGCTTTTGAGTTGCCAGACTGGAGGAAGATGTCTTCAGTTGGCAGGGCTTGGGAATCCCCACTAGCTCAAGTATTTATAAATTGCACTCAGGCAGGGAGAAACTTTGGTGCCCATCCACTAATTTTGGGCTCCAGTCCCTCCCCCAAATCAGCTGTATATGACCACGCCACTGAATACAAAAATAATTGTGATGCACATATCCCAAAGCTAACATAGTCCAGTTAATAAATTCAAAATAAAACCATTTTTTCTACCTTGTTGTCTGGATGTTTTCTTCTTCCATCATCTTGGTCCCAGTTTCTCTTTCTGCTTTTTCTCTATCTTCAACTAATTCTCTTTCCAGTGTCTGCTGTCCATTTTTTTTCTCCTCTTCTCTCGTTCCATTTCCTTCTTATGCCTGTCTCCAACGTATTGATTTTTCCCTTTCAGCTTTCTTAAACTTTTTCTTTCCTGCCTCTGTCTACTCAAATCTTGTCTTCTTTCTCACCTTCTTCTTTTTAAATGTTCAGCTATCTCTCAATTCTCCATCTTCTCTCAGTCTCTAGCTCTCCCATTGCCCATCTCACTCCTTTCCCAGCCTCCTTTTTTTTTTTTTAATTCTTTATTTAAATTTTTCAAAACAACAATTCACAAGCGTAATCTTGTTCCATGAAATACAGAGAAAGAAAGAAAACAGGTTCCACCAAAGTAATATATCAAATTTGAACAAAACAATTCAAATTGAAAATTCAAAAATACATTTTTATCCCTTCCTTAGACCACTAAAAGGGGTGTGATAATCATACACTAGTTGGAGACATAAATTTAAAGAATTTAACTTAAAGGAAAAGGCTTAATGAGGCACGGCCACCCTCCAATTTATTTTATTCCTTTCTACATCATACCTTGGTAATCCTTTAACTCTTAGTAATCTTTTTAACTTTTAGAAACTCCTTTAAATGTTCTGATGAAAAGAAAACATATTTCACTCCCAAATACCTTACCAAACATTTACAGGGGTAGGCTAGAAGAAATGTAGCACCCAATTTTAGAGTTTCTTGTCGTAGGGAAAGAAATTCTTTCCTTCGCTCCTGAGTCACTTTGGAAACATCTGGATAAATCCAAATACGTTGTGCCCCAAATAATTTTTGAGAATTTTTAAAGTATAATCTTAAGATCATATTTAAATCTTGCTCAAAAACAAAGGATATTAGAAGTGTAGATCTTGCAGTATCTGGATTCAAGGTTTGTTCCAAAAGAGCAGTAACATTGGCAAAGTCAATCTGTTCCTCTTGTCCATTATTTTTCTCTTGTTCAACATTTTTTTCCTGAGGAAATTTTTTGTTTGGCAAATAATAAATCTTATTTAAAGGAGGAATATTTTCAGGAGAAATTCCCAATTTTTCAATCAAATATCTTTTGAAGAAATCAATAGGCGGAATACCAGGTGAAATTGGGAAATTCAATATACGAAGATTCAATCTCCTATTATAATTTTCAAATTGTTCTAATTTCCTATGTATAGAGGAATTATCTTTAATTATTGCTGTTTTAAACATTTGAAGCTGTTGTATATCCTCCTGTATCTGTTTGTTTTGGTTTGAGAAATCCAGTTTAACTGAGTCAATAGATTTAGTTAAAGTATCAATTTTAAAGTTAATATTTGTTACCTCCTCAGTATTTTTAGCCATAGAAGCCTCCATACGTTGTAAAAGCACCCAGATATCTCCCAAGGAAGCCTCCGATGGTGTTGGTGTAGATATGCTGATTGTTGGTTCTTTCAGCTTCCCTGCACTTGCTCGTTCCGGTCCAGCGCCCTCACCGGGCAGCTCCATGGTTTCCCTTCCGGGGTCATGTTTCTCCCGCTGCTGAGTCCCGGCTGTAGCAGGACACCCGGGGACGAAAGGATCCGGAGGGGACAGAGATATTTCACTCCCCGAAATGGAGAAAAGCTCTCCACCGCCTTCTCCCAAAACCGGGTCACCACCTCCGATATCTCGGGTTGCCGTCGATTGAGTCGTAAAGAAGCGTTCCAGCGATTGCTGGATAGTTTGCTGCATGGGTGTCGAAGAGAGGGCTGGCGAGGAAACAGCCCTCAACACCCCTTTCCTTTTCGGCGGCATTGCACTCAAAAGAGAGGTAAGAGGAAAATACTCCTGCAAACGTCCAGCAAAACGTCCCGATCTTCTTACACGCTTCACTGCGACTCACTCACCGCTGCCATCTTATCACCCTCCAGTCTCCCAGCCTCCTATTCCCTTCTATCTACTCCCCATTACCACATTTCTACCACTGTACTCACTGCTCTCTCACTCATCTTGTCATCTCCATTTTGACCTCATCCACATGACTCATCACTTTCAGAATTCCCCTCCCTCTCTCCACTGGTCAGGCTATAAAGGCCTAAACGGTCCGTCCAGTCTGCCCAGCAAGATAAACTCATAAAGTATGATGTGATACTTCAAATTAATACTTGATTTGTCCTGCCATTTTCAGGACACACCCTTTTCAGTGTTATCAGTGCAGTGTGTGTGGTGCTTTGGAAAATCAGCCCCAGGGTAAGGGTACTGTCATTAAGTCAGTGTAGCCCATCTTCTAGGAAACCCCTAAAAGGTTCACTGGGGTTCAAGTTCCTGATCCCCTTGAGCTTTTAAGAAAGCAGGTGTGGATTCTCTGATGAAGGCCGGAAAGGGTTGATGTACCTTGAGACCCAAGGTGTATTAATTCCCCATAAAAGAGGCGGGTCTGGGATGATTCATCGCGGGCGGTTTAGCACTGAATCGGCCGTGATGCATGGTCCCTGTCTTCTGTGCCTCTCTCTTCCCCCTGAGGTCGCCTAATCCTGCGGCTCAGCCTCTATCCCACAAATTGCGGTTAATGTAGCTGGTTTTACCTTGGATGGTTTACCATATTTATTTATTTATTAAAAGTAGACCTGGAGAAAGCCATTACTTATCCTTGGGATTGGTAGCAGAGAAGGTTGTTATGAGCTTTCTGGGCCTCTGTGACCTGGTCTGGCTACTGTTGGAAACAGGATATAGGACTAGATGAATCATTTCAATGATATGAAATGAAACGAAAAATGCCAAGAAAAGTCTGGAATAACTTGTAAGTTTCATGGCTCCACATCATTCTCTTCTTGGTTGAGAACTTTTCTGCGGTCCCTCATATTGTGATGTCATAATGCCTCATTCCACTAATGCCTAAGATCAGGGGTGTCCAACCTGCGGCCCAAGGGCCACATTCGGCCCCGTGAAGTATTTTGTGCGGCCCCGGTCGAGGGCAATGCAGTGTTTTCCTCTGCTGCCCCCTGGGTGTTTATCATCTTGCCGGCTCCCTCCTCTGTCTTGCTGCAGCGTTTGCGCGGCCCCAGAAACATTTTTTTCGGACAATGCGGCCCAGGGAAGCCCCTGCCTAAGATCCAACCTCATCAATGATGTCACAATGGCTTGATTGTCCTATACTGGTGCCCATATGCTAGATGCTTTTGCCTCATTGAAACAAAGTGTGGAATAACTTGTAAGTTTCATGGCTCCACATCATTCTCTTCTTGGTTGGGCTGAGAACTCTTAATATCTCTTAAAGGTTTTTTTACTGTCCGATTTAAAGATAGAAAAGACGATGCTCCTCCATGCCTGGAAAAAGGCCTTTCCCATCACATGGGTTTTCTGCTGCAGAAGAATTTTAAGGTGTCTCGATAAGAGAAGGGGATGGAGGTGACACTGGCTATGTGGAACCATTCTGATCGATACCTGCTCCTATTTCAGAAGCCAGAAAGGCTCTGAAAGGGTGAAATTCTAGATGGCCAGGCTGCTGGGTTAGAAGCTGATGTTGGAGACGAATCTCTGCAGACATGGTTAGTGCTATTTTAGAGAGTGAGAGAGAGGAGGAGGGCGTGGAGGAGCCAGAGGAGAAAGGGAAGGGACTGGCTTAATGTTTGGGCATTAAGGTGTGTTTTAGTGAAAGTGGTCCTCAAGTGTGCACCTAAAGAGTGAGAGGAAAGTGGGCATACCTGACACCTAGGGATGGAAAGAAGAGAGAATAACCAAAAAGGAGTTCCTTAATTAGAAATGGAGTAAAGAACATAAGAATTGCCGCTGCTGGGTCAGACCCGTGATCCATCATGCCCAGCAGTCCATTCACGCGGGGGCTCTTTGGTCAAACACCAGCTCCCTAACTGAGACTAGCCCTACCTGCGTACATTCTGATTCAGCAGGAACTAGTCTAACTTTGTCTTGAATCCCTGGAGGGTGTTTTCCCCTATGACAGACTCCGGAAGAGCGTTCCAGTTTTCTACCACTCTCTGGGTGAAGAAGAACTTCCTTGTTTGTACGGAATAGAGGGCATGAATTGATGTTGCAGGGTGGTAGACTTTGGAGTAACATCAGGAGATATTTTTCCATGAAGAGGGTGATGGATGCCCGGAATACTGTCCTGTGGAGGTGGTGGGGACACAAAAAAGGACAGAATTCAAAAATGCATTGCATGAACAGAGAGGATCCCTAAATAGAGAGAACAAAGATAAAACTGAATGACCTTCACACTTTAAACAGGACATAGAGGGGTGTAACCTGCTCAGAGTGGCAACTACAACTCTGGCCATCTTGTTGGCCAGACTGAATGGATGAGGATGAGGAGAATCTACGGGATGAGGAGAATCTACGGGATCCCCGACAACATGGATTTACTAAGGGGAGATCCTGCCAATCCAACCTGATCAGCTTCTTTGACTGGGTAACGGGAAAGCTGGATATAGGGGAGTCCCTGGACATCGTGTACCTGGACTTTAGCAAAGCATTCGATAGCGTACCACACCGCAGGTTACTGAGCAAGATGAGTTCTATAGGATTAGATAACACATTGACGAAATGGGTTGGGAGCTGGCTTGGAGGTAGGCTCCAAAGGGTGGTGGTGAACGGCACCCCCTCCGAAATGACGGAGGTGATTAGTGGAGTACCACAGGGCTCAGTCTTGGGCCCAATCCTATTCAACATCTTTATAAGAGACTTGGCAGAAGGGCTTCGAGGTAAAATAACATTATTCGCCGATGACGCCAAACTGAGTAATGTAGTGGGCAAATGCACAACAGACGAAGATTCAGTGCCCGACAACATGATGCACGACCTACTCCTACTGGAGCGATGGTCTAGGACATGGCAACTCAACTTCAATGCCAAAAAATGCAAAGTTATGCACCTGGGCAGCCAGAATCCATGCAAGTCTTATACCCTTAATGGCGAGATCCTAGCAAAAACGGTAGCAGAACGAGACTTGGGGGTAATCATCAGTGAGGACATGAAGTCTGCCAATCAAATGGAGCAGGCTTCGTCCAAGGCAAGACAAATCATGGGCTGCATACGAAGGGGTTTCGTCAGTCGTAAGGCGGAAGTCATTATGCCATTGTATAGATCCATGGTGAGGCCCCACCTGGAATACTGTGTGCAATTCTGGAGGCCGCATTATCGCAAGGATGTGCTGAGACTGGAGTCGGTGCAAAGAATGGCCACCCGGATGGTCTCGGGACTCAAGGATCTACCATACGAAAAACGGCTTGACAAATTACAGCTATACTCGCTCAAGGAGCGCAGAGAGAGGGGGGACATGATCGAGACGTTCAAGTATCTTACGGGCCGCATCGAGGCGGAGGAAGATATCTTCTTTTTCAAGGGTCACACGACAACAAGAGGGCATCCGTTGAAAATCAGGGGCGGGAAACTACGAGGTGACACCAGGAAATTCTTTTTCACTGAAAGAGTGGTTGATCGCTGGAATAGTCTTCCACTACAGGTGATTGAGGCCACAGCGTGCCTGATTTTAAGGCAAAATGGGATCGGCACATGGGATCTATTCACAGGGCAAAGGTAGGGGAGGGACATTAAGGTGGGCAGACTAGATGGGCCGTGGGCCCTTATCTGCCGTCTATTTCTATGTTTCTATGTTTCTATGACTTTGTAGGTCGTCTTTCTGCTTTCATTTACTGTGTTACTTTGCTAATCTGTTATCTATCCCATTGCATTCTCTCCACAGAAACTTGGACCACTGAAGCAGTACCGTTGCACACTGACTCTCTGGAATTTCCTTACATTATCAGGAATCCTCTGGATTCATCCCAGATTTTAGTCTATGATACTTCTTGCATCTAATGAAGTGGATTGGTCCTCAAAAGCTCGGACCTCAATAAATTGGGAAGGCTCTAACCTACCACCTAAAAACTTTGACTTGAGTTGACTTGACCAATGTGGAATAAGCATCAGGTTGAACTTGGAAAGGAAAGAGAAGATGCCAGGGTCTTGGTATGGGGAAGAGACAACCCAACCTCACCTGCTTAGAAACATAGCTGCTATCTGAGTATATCTGGAATGTTCTTTGCTGGACTTTCAGGAATGGTGAAGAGGCAACCCAACATCACCCACATGGAGACATGGCCATTTTCTGAGAAGATCCATTTTTAGCTGGACATTTCGGAATTATGGAGAAGGGGCAACCTAACCTCACCCACTTGGAAACATGGCCACTCTCTGAAAGGATTTAGAACGTTCTTAGCTGGACGTTCAGTTGTGGTACAGACAGGAAGTCATGTCTCTCTAAAAGAGGCTGGATTTGTTCATGTCCAGCCTTGACGTGTCCAGCCTTGATCCTGGAAGGAGAGAGTGCCCTGGTAGAGCCTCCACCCCCTATCCTACCTCACATATGTGCAGAGAACCTCAGTCCTGTTCTGGGACTTGCAGAAACATCTGAGTCAGAAGCCTGAATACTGACACCTACGTCATCGTCACAGGTCTAAAAATCGCATATGCCAAGGATAATGTTCCTCGTGATTTCTCTATGTGTGAGGAAGTGCAGGAGAAGAGAGAGGAAAAATTATCCATGCATTTTCTCTATCGTACATTGAGGAATTTTGGACCCCCCCCCCCCCCCCCCAGTGTACAAAAACTGAGAAGACACAGGTCATGTTGAAGAAACTGCATCAGAGTAATGCTATTCCTTCTGGATTTATTCGCCACTGAGCAAACATAACACCTGAGAAAACCATGCAAGGCATCTAACTGCAGAGGACAGAAGAACCTGTGAAAACAAAGAAAGAAAGAGAGAAATAAGGCAGAAGAGGGCGAGAAGGAATGTGTGAAATAGAGGAGAAGAGAGAGAAGAAAAGGGTGTGAAGAAGAAGGAGATAGAGAGGACATAGATAACATAGGAAGATTCCTGCCAACCATAAAATAAGGGACCACAAATTAGAAATAAAGACCTGCCCCTTCCTCAGGGCTGGGCTCAGTGTATAAAGGAGACCTGCCTGTTCCTTAGCTCTGGGATCTTGGCGTGCTCTTAGGCAGCAAGGTTCTCAATTTATGGAAGAAATATTTTTTAAATGTTTTTGGGAAAATCACCTTGAGCCCCCCCCCCCCCATCCACTTCTCTGTCCTAGCCCCTTTCCCTTTGCTTTCTGAGCCTTCCTGTAAAAGCAGGTGAAAACAGAGAGGGGGGGATTCAGCTGCAAGCTCACACCACTTCCCCCCCCCCACCCCACACACACACACAGAAGTTAGGACTTGAATCAGCTGGGTGAAAATAACCCCAGTGAGGGTATCATTTTTTTGGTGTGGGCGGGGGGAGGGGTAAAACTCAGCTTTTGATTGCAAAGCGGTGCAGTCATTGTCTTCATTTTCTTAGTTCCTGCGGCTGGCAGCATAATTGGAGAAACATCTCTCCCCCAACACACACACACACACACACACACACACCTCTTTGTCAGCAGAACGCAGGGTTATTATGTGTGGGGGAGGTTTTTCCAGGCTTAGCACTGCAAGGAACACAAAGGAAACTTGATGGAAATTGGACTGCTACCGCTTTCCTCTTCCTGCCTCCCCCCCCCTCTCTTCCTCTCCCCAAATCACCGGCGCAGCTGTGTGTCCGCCACCATGAACAGATGTGCCGTGCCAGGTCAGGACGATGGTCCATGGAGCCCAGCAGCGTCCTCCCTCTCACTGTGGTACCACGAGCAGGTCTCCTTTATATAGTGATACCAGCCCTGGGGCACGACTCCGCACACCGTTCACGGTCCTAAGGAAGAGGCAGGTCTCCTTTATAAACTGCACAAACTGACTGCAGCTCTGAGGAAGGGGCAGGTATCCTTTATGCAAAGATCACAGCCCTGAGAAAGGGGCAGACATGGGGGGAAACCGCTGCTTGACCTGGGAATGGTAGCATGGAATGTTGCTACTCTTTGGGTTTCTTCCAGGTACTTGTGACCTGGAAAGGTTTGGACAAGTTCCTGGAAGAAAAATCCATAGTCTGCTATTGACACAGACATGGTTGCCCTGGATTGGTAGCATGGAATGTTGCTACTATTTGGGGTTCCAGAATCTTGCTACTCTTTGGGGACTCCCAACGGAATGCTGCTACTCGTTGGGGTTCTGGAATGTTGCGACTCTTTGGGGTCTCCTAACAGAATGTTGCTACTATTAGGGGTTCCAGAATCTTGCTTACTCTTTGAGATTCTGGAATGTTGCTACTCTTTGGGTTTCTGTCAGACACTTGTGACCTGGATTGGCCACAGTCGAAACAGGTTACTGGGATAGATGGACCATTGGTCTGACCCAGTATGGCTATTCTTATGTTCTAAAAAGGTTTGGACAAGTTCCTGGAAGAAAAATCCATAGTCTGCTATTGACACAGACATGGTTGCCCTGGATTGGTAGCATGGAATGTTGCTACTATTTGGGGTTCCAGAATCTTGCTACTCTTTGGGGACTCCCAACGGAATGTTGCTATTCTTTGGGGTCTCCTAACAGAATGTTGCTACTATTAGGGGTTCCAGAATCTTGCTTACTCTTTGAGATTCTGGAATGTTGCTACTCTTTGGGTTTCTGTCAGACACTTGTGACCTGGATTGGCCACAGTCGAAACAGGTTACTGGGCTAGATGGACCATTGGTCTGACCCAGTATGGCTATTCTTATGTACTGGTAGCAAGACCGCAGACCTTTTTCCGATGACTGGTCTCTCCAGTGCCATTCCTGGTGTCAGGCATTAGACTCCAGGCTGTCCATGGGCTTCCCATCATGTGGGTCATCCACTGGGAATCAGGCTGGGACTAGAAAAGTTAGTTTTTGGATGCCATTTATAGGATTTCCCCCCCTAAGTGATCAAGTTTCCCCCTCCCCTCCTTTTACAAAACCGTGGAAGTGTTTTTTAGCGCAGGCCTGCTGCTCGTGAGGAACTCTTTGAGTGTCGGGATCAGCACAGTGTGCAAGCCTGCATTAAAAATCGCTTCTGCGGTTTTGTAAAAGGGGGGGGGGCTAAGTGCACTCTTTACAGAGTAGTGCCTAATGCTTACATCGCATTGCATAAGGATCAATCATCAACACAAATGACACGTGTAAGAACTGGGTGCTTCCTTTGTTCACCCCTCCGTGCTGTCTATTTTGAAATGCATTTTTTAATAGCTGTATTCATTCGTTTCCATTTTTTCCAGGAAACAATCATTTAAAGATTAAGAAGATTGTTCCTCGATGGCCTCAGCCATGTCGGGGTTTCAGGATGTTTCATGAGACCTGTTTGCAAGCACCGCCCCCATTGACTTCATGCACTTTCATTGGGGAAATTCTGAAAACCCACACAGGCTGCGGCCCTTGAGGAACTAGGTTGCCTATCCAAGGTCCCACGAAGCCCAGTATCCTATTTCCAACAGAGGTTAGGCCAGTTTGCAAGTTCCCGGCAGAGTCAACAGTGAAATGCTCTTCGAGACTAGATGTTGTTCGCTTTTCTTTGAAGATGTTTTAATGTATGTTATACTGACGTTCAGTCATTTTAATCCTATAATGGTTTATTTTCTCATAGAAACATAGAAACATAGAATATGACGGCAGAAAAGGGCTGTAGCCCATCAAGTCTGCCCACGCTAATGACCCACCCCCAGACTTCACCCCGCTAGAGATCCCACAAACATATCCCATTTCTTTTTAAAATCGAGCACGCTGCTGGCGTTAATCACCTGCAATGGAAGTTCATTCCAATGATCGACCACCCTTTCGGTGAAGAAATACTTCCTGGCTGATCAGAGAGGAGGGGCTTAAGGAAGATGGCCGCGGGTGGCTGGAGCTAGACGCCACGGATGTTCCCGGACTGCTGTTACCTTAGTAATGGTGAAACGAAAGTCCAAACTTCGGGTTTTTCCCGACGAATCTTTACCAACAGCAACGGGCCCGATGGATGCCTTTCTTCAGCGAGGGACGCCAACGCAGCCGGAGGTTTTCTCAGCTGGGAGAGACACGCTGGCTGAAGCGTTACAGCTCTCCCTCGAGGCAACATCCATAACCCCGGAAGAGCGGAGTCCTCCGAGTCGCCCGGGGGCGTTTGACCGGTCGATGGAAGAGCTAAGTCCTCCGAGTTGTTCGGGGGCGTTTGGCCAGTCGAAGGTGGAGGAAGTGCCCCGGGGTGTTTGCTCTCCAGACCTGCTGAGATCGGGAATCGGCCCAGCAGGAGGAGGGGTGAAGCCAAATCAACCATCTGTGCATTCGGAGGAGTTGGAACAGAAACTGCCTCAGGATTTCCTGACATTGACTTCATCGCCTGCTGTAGATCCAGGTACTTTTTCATCAGAGGATCTGGGTGCTGAACTGATACCATTGCAGAGGCCCAAGGTTTTCAATATGGAGACAATTTGGGAAGCAATATCTAGTTTGCAAATCTCTTTGGGAACCCAAATGCAGCAACTTACCACACGTTATACCTCTGTTGTGTCTGAAAATTTGGAAATGAAACATAGGATATCCAGCGTTGAAAATAAAGTGGATGGACATGAAACTAGAATAAAAACAGTGGAGTCCCAGGCTTCGGTCTGGATAAGAGATAGTGGAAACCTTAATTTCAAGGTGGAAATGTTGGAAAATATGACTAGAAGAAGTAATCTTCGGATTATTAACTTCCCAAAATTACCACTTATCTCAGCGCAGGATACATTTAAAAAGTATTTGAAAGAAGTCTTGAAAGTTCCCGAAACCTCTTATCCGCCTCTCACTAAAATATATTACTTACCAACTAGAACATCTGTTCAAAAACCAAACCAGCAGAATTTGTCTGCTGATAGTTTGGATTTGACAAATTTCCTGGAGAGGTCAGGTGAAGAGATACCGGCAACTGCTACGCTACTTGTACAATTTGCTATAGATGCTGACAGGGAATGGATGCTTAAAATGTTTTTTAAGTTTAAAGATGTACCATTTATGACTAAAATAGTGAGAATGTATCCAGACGTGTCACGAATAACCCAAAAGAGAAGAAAACAATTTCTAATTTTGAGACCAAGGGTTCTGCAGTTAGGTGCGACGTTTGTACTCAGATTCCCCTGTAAATGTGTAATGACCTATCAAGGGAATAGATTTATTTTCTTTGAACCTCAGCAGTTGACAAAATTCATTTCTGCTAAAGAGCAAACTTAAAATTCCTGAGAGAAGTTCAGTCTCAACCTGCTCAAGTATAAGTTTTTTGGTTTTTGTTCTCTCCTGCTACCATCTTTAATTTCTTGGTATTATTTGATAAAGATTTCAGCCATTGTAAAGTTTTCTCCCCCCTTAATTGAGGTCTAAAGATACAAACCAGTAAAAATTTATATTTGGGTTTAATGATTTTGCTGTATGAGAAAGAAAAAATTTTGTTCTGTTTTTGTATTTCAATTGTATATTTTTATTATTACCTATTGTCTCATTTTAATGTATGAACTGAGTTGTATTATTTTCTTGTTTTGACTAATATTATGTCAATACTATAAAATGAAAATAAAGAATTATTAAAAAAAAAAAAGAAATACTTCCTGGCGTCGCCATGAAATTGCCCATCTTTGATTTTCAGCGGATGACCTCTTGTGGTTGAAGGTCCTTTAAGAAAGAAGATATTGTCTTCCACCTCGATGCGGCCCGTGATATATTTAAAAGTCTCAATCATGTCCCCCCTCTCTCTACGTTCCTCGAGCGAGTATAGCTGCAGTTTATTCAGTCTTTCCTCATATGGGAGGTTCTTGAGTCCCGAGACCATCCTGGTGATCATTCGCTGAACCGACTCGATTCTCCGCACATCTTTTTGATAATGTGGTCTCCAGAATTGAACACAATATTCAAGATGAGGTCTCACCATGGATCTGTACAGGGGCATTATAACTTCGGGCCTCCGGCTGACGAAACCTCTACGGATGCATCCCACCATTTGTCTAGCCTTGGATGCAGCTTTCTCCACCTGCTTGGCAGTTTTCATGTCTTCACTAATGATTACTCCCAAGTCACGTTCTGCCCTAGTCCTAGCTAAGGTCTCACCATTTAGAGTGTAAGTTCTGCATGGGTTTCTGCTGCCAAGGTGCATGACCTTACATTTTTTAGCATTGAAGCCTAGCTGCCAAGTCGAGGATCAATGTTCCAATAAGAGCAGGTCCTGTTCCATACTGTCGGGCAAGGTGCTGTTATCTACTATGTTGCATAGTTTGGCGTCGTCAGCGAATAGTGTTATTTTACCTTGAAGCCCTTGAGTCAGGTCTCTTATGTATATGTTGAAAATGATCGGTCCCAAGACCGATCCCTGTGGCACTCCATTGGTCACCTCCGATGCATTGGAGGGGGTACTGTTAACCACTACCCTCTGGAGTCTAACGCTTAACCAGTCATTGACCCATGTCGTCAATGTCGCTCCCAATCCCATCGAAGTCATCTCATTACATTGTGTCACATATCTCTTCATGTTTTTCAAAATCAGACACGCAGCATGGTTTCTTCATTCTATTAACTTTTCATTCTTATGGCTTCTCTTAGGCACCTGTGCTTAAGTTTATACTCTAACACACACCTATGTGCACTTTTTCCTCTCATGTCTCTTGTCGATGTTTCAAGCCTCTGTATATAGCATGTCACAGTTGGCTCACTTGTTTTATCTTGCAGTCGAGTATAGACACTAATATGCATGCTCCAGATTGGCATCACAGTCACTTCTTATCTTTCTATCTTTTCATTTTTTATCTTTCTCTTTATCATTATTCATTATTACCTCTTCCTTTTAGGACCCTTGAGGAAGGCGTGTTTGCCGAAACACGCACCGTGTAGGGTCCGGTTGGATTTTTATCACAGTATTTTTTATCATTGTACTTTTTAAATTGAATTTTCATGGTTTAATATGTCAGTGTTTAATAAATTATCTCCAGAACATCTATATCCACAGTTTTTGTTTTCATCGGTGGATTGTTTTCACTGTGGATCATTGGGTCTCCCCATTTTTCTTTGTTATTTTCTATGGTTTCTTTTTTTAAACAGGCTTGAGTTAATTTCTTTGAAAAGGTGGTAAATAAAGAAAAAACTTATTTTTGGGTTCTTTATGGGGTAATTCGATAGTGGGTTGTCCTAGCAGAATAATTTTTGGTAAAGCATCAGCTTGTGGGGTTTTTGGCCAACTAAAATGTCTTTTATTTCATAAAGCCTGTATGATTGGGCATAAATGCATTATGCAATTTTGGTTGCAGAAAGAATCTCCAAGTTTTTGGCATTGGAGGAATCAATTACATCGCTTATTTTTATTTGAGAGTTGGGAGGTTCAAGGTTCGCCTAAAAAAACTCGTCTTTTTATGGAGGTTTGAGATCCTTATATTAGAATCTTTCACCAAAAATACGAAGTATGGTTATCAATGATTTATTATGAAAATTAGGTTTACTAATTACATTCCAGTTATTTATTTTAATTCTTTATTTTTCTCAACTTTCATCCAGGGTGAGGGATTTCATTTAGGGGATGATAGTGGGTAGGGGATGGAATTAAGGGGGATGTAGATAAGATTGAACTAATTCATATGGAAATTAAATTTGAAAGAATGATTTAAATTTGTATGAAATGTTATTGTGATTCTTATTGTATTGAATGTATTTTTGTATTATCCTATTGTACTGATTATTTGATTCTTTCAATAAAAATTGTTATACATAAGAAAGATGAAAATGTTATAATGCCCTTGTATCACTCTATGATATGGCTGCACCTCGAATACAATGTGAAATTCTAGTCGCCATATCTCCAGAAAAATATAGTGGAATTAGAAAAAGTACAGAGAAGGGTGACAAAAATGATAAAAGGGATGGGAAGACTTCCTTACGAAGAAAGGCTAAAGAGGCTGGAGCTCTTCAGCTTGGAAAGGAGATGGCTTGGGGAGATATGATAGAGGTCTATAAAAAGAATAAGTGGAGTGGAAAGGGTAGATGTAACTTGCAATAGAGTAGACACCCTGGATGGGGTGAATAACATGAAGAAAGACCCAGTGAAGCTTGAAGAATGGTCTGAAATTCGGCAGCTAAAATTTAATGCTAAGAAATGCAAGGTCATGCATTTGGGCTGCAAAACCCCGAAGGAACGGTACAGATTAGGGGGTGAAGAGCTTATGTGCACGACAGGTGAGCGGGACTAGGATGTGATTGTATGTCATGATCTTTAGGTGGCCAAACAGGTTGAAAAGGTGACGGCGAAAGCTAGAAGGATGCTAGGTTGCATCGGGAGAGGTATGGCCGGTAGGAAAAAAGGAGGTATTGATGCCTCTGTATAAGATTCTGGTGAGACCTTATTTAGAATATTATATACAATTCTGCACCTTCAAAAAGATATAAAAAGGATGGAGTCGGTCCAGAGGAAGGCTACTAAAATGGTGTGTGGTCTTCGTGATAAGGCGTATGGGGACCCACAATCTGTATACTTTGGAAGAAAGGTGGGAGAGGGGAGATATGATAGAGACGTTTAAATACCTACGAGATATAAATGCGCATGAGTCGAGTCTCTTCCATTTGAAAGGAAGCTCTGGAATGAGAAGGCATAGGATGAAGTTAAGCGGTGATAGGCTCAGGAGTAATCTAAGGAAATACTTTTTTACAGAAAGGGTGGTAGATGAATGGAACAGTCTCCCGCAAGAGGTGATGGAGACAAAGACTGTGTCTGAATTCAAGAAAGCCTGGGATAGGCACGTGGGATCTCTTAAAGAGAGGAAGAGATAATGGTTACTGTGGATGGGCCATTTGGCCTTTATCTGCCATCATGTTTCCATACTTGTTTACTCTTTCCAAAAATACTAGGAAAAGGATGTATGCAATGAAGCTACTACGAAGTAGATTTAAGATAAAATGGAGAAAATATTTCTTCACACAAAGTGTCATTAATCTCTGGAATTCATTGCTGGACAATATGATGAAATCTGTTAGCTTAGCAGGGTTTAAAAAAGGTTTGGATTATTTTCTAAGCCATTATTGAGATGGCTTAGGGAAAACCACTGCTTATTCCTAGGATAAGCAGCATAAAAATCTGTTTTACTACTTGAGATCTAGCTAGGTATTTGGGACCTGGTCTGGCCACTGTTGGAAACAGGATTCTGGGTTTGAGGACCTTCAGTCTGTCCCACTATGGCAGCTCTTATGTTCTTATGTTAAACAACACTACAAACAAAACCAAATACCATGCCATAACCACGCCATAACCTGCAACTCTCCAAACTAAAAATAATCATAAATGTAATCAGCACCCTGAGGTTGTGGGTTCAAACCCACGCTGCTCCTTGTGACCCTGGGCAAGTCACTTAATCCCCTCATTGCCCCAGGTACATTAGATAGATTGTGATCCTGCCAGGACAGAGAGGGAAAACTGCTTGAGTACCTGAATAAAAAATGCATGTAAACCGTTCTTAGCTCCCCTGGGAGAACGGTATAAAAAATTAAATAAATAAAATACATCAGAGTAAAAGTTTACAACCAAGAGCTGAAGCTAGGGTGGTGGCTGGATTTGAACTTGTGATGGGACAGCTGTTGGAATCCTGCTATCAGTCTTGGGGAAAGATTCCGGAAGACTGGAAGGTGGCGAATGTTACACCAATCTTCAAGAAAGATTCGAGGGGAGATCTGGGGAACTACAGACCGGTGAGTCTGACCTCGGTACCGGGAAAGATGGTAGAGTCACTGATAAAGGACAGCATCATTGATCACCTTGATGGACCAGACAGCATGGTTTTAGCAAAGGCAGATCGTGTTTGAGGAACTTGCTGCACTTCTTTGAGGGAGTAATCAGACAGATAGACAAGGGCGATCCGGTCAACATTGTATATCTGGATTTTCAGAAGGCGTTCGACAAGGTTCCGCATGAACGACTACTTCGGAAAATTGCAAATCATGGAATTGAGGGTGAAATATTCACGTGGATTAAAAACTGGCTGGAGCATAGGAAACAGAGAGTGGGGGTAAATGGACAATACTCGGACTGGAAGAACGTCACCAGTGGGGTGCCGCAGGGCTCAGTACTTGGACCTGTGCTCTTTAACATCTTTATAAATGATCTGGACATAGGTACGACAAGTGAGGTGATTAAATTTGCGGATGATACAAAGTTATTCAGTAGTAAAGACGCAGGGGGATTGCGAAGATCTGCAACGTGACATAATCAAGCTCGAGGAATGGGCATCGACATGGCAGATGAGGTTCAGCGTGGATAAGTGTAAAGTGATGCATGTCGGTAACAAAAATCTCATGCACGAAACAGGATGTCCGGAGCGGTACTTGGAGAGACCTCCCAGGAAAGGGACTTGGGAGTTCTGATCGACAAGTCGATGAAGCCGTCCACACAATGTGCGGCGGCAGCAAAAAGGGCAAACAGAATGCTAGGAATGATAAAGAAGGGGATCACGAACAGATCAGAGAAGGTTATCATGCCGCTGTACCGGGCTATGGTACGTCCTCACCTGGAGTACTGCGTCCAGCACTGGTCGCCGTACATTAAGAAGGACACGGTACTACTCGAAAGGGTCCGGAGAAGAGTGACTAAGATGGTTAAGGGGCTGGAGGAGCTGCCGTACAGTGAAAGATTAGAGAAACTGGGCCTCTTCTCCCTCGAACAGAGGAGATTGAGAGGGGACATGATCGAAACATTCAAGGTACTGAAGGGGATACACTTAGTAGATAAGGACAGGTTGTTCACCCTCTCCAAGGTAGGGAGAACAAGAGGGCACTCTGTAAAGTTGAAAGGGGATAGATTCCGTACAAACGTAAGGAAGTTCTTCTTCACCCAGAGAGTGGTAGAAAGCTGGAACGCTCTTCCAGAGGCTGTTATAGGGGAAAACACCCTCCAAGGATTCAAGACAAAGTTAGACAAGTTTCTGCTGAACAAGAACGTGCGCTGGTAGGGCTAGTCTCAGTTAGGGTGCTGGTCTTAGACCAGAGGGCCGCCGCGTGAGCAGACTGCTGGGCATGATGGACCACTGGTCTAACTCAGCAGTGGTAATTCTTATGTTGTGCCACTTGCATCCCTTGAGGGTGATTGAGTTTCTCAACCACCTTTCTTGCAACAGGTTCCGAAAGGTGCAGAAGTTCCGAAAAGCTCATGAAAGCCTGGCTGTCTCACGGGTTGAGTGCTGAGTTAGTAACAGGAGGCTGAGGGTTCAACTCTCAGCTAAGGAGTAGGGCTTTCATCCCTTAAGACTGATACTTTTCTGTAGCTACCTTTCTTGCTCCAAAAGGAATTTGCACCTAAACACAGTGAACTAGACGTTCTGAAAAATTCTTGCTATGAAAGCCTGGCTCCCTTGAGGGTTCAAGCTGATTGTTTTTACTCAAATTTAGTCCATTTTCATAGTAAAAAGTAGCATAATCCCCAGCTGCTGGTGGCTGTGTGAAGAGAGTAGTAACAGGAGGTTGAGAGTTCAAGTCTCAGCTAAGGAGTAGGGGTTAATACTGCTTAAAGTGAAGAGAAGAGGGTAGTTTTACTCAAATTTAGTCCATTTTTCATGACCCTCACCTCTGTCCCCTACCCACCCACTTACCTGCTCTGGTCCTACCTAGACTTGAACCCATGACCTCCTATCTTGGAGCCAAGCTCTTTAGCCACTGAGCCACTGTTTTCAGTTTCTTCCCTTTATACCTTTCAGGCTTTGATTTTGAATTTAAAATTCAAACATTCAGTCACAGGAATTGAACCCAGGCCTCTTTGGTACAAGGTAACAAGCCTTGGACTGATGAAGGTTGGTTTACTTTTTCTCCCCCTTATACTTCTCCTTCCTTGATTTGGATTTAACATTCAAACATCCAGTCACAAGAGTTGAACCTAGGCCTTTTTGGTGCAAGTTAACAAGCCTTTCCTCTAGTCCACCACTGAACTAATGAAGTTTAGTTCACATTTTCTCCTCCTTATACTTCTCCTTCCTTAATTTGGATTTAAAATTCAAACAACTCACCAAGCAGAGGGGTTTGAGCTCATGACATTTGGGTACTGAGCAAGTACACAACTACCAGGCCAGAAGCTTCTGACTATAAAGGTGCTCATTTTTCTCCTTATGCTACTCATTCCCTGATTTGGATTTAAAATTCAATCAACAGCTCAAGAAGGGGACTTAAACTCATGACATTTTGAATTCATGAGATTTGAGATCCAAGGCAGGAGCACAACCACCAGGCCACAATTACTCTGAATTAGTGCTGTTCATTTTTGTCTCTCTTATACCTCTCATTCGGATTTAAAATTCAATTGATTGATCAAGCAGGGGATTTGATTACTAAAGCAGATATATATCCAGCAGCAGGCCACAAGTAATTTAATACTCAAGCTTCTTCTTTTTCTTTTCTTTTCTTTATTTATATAATTTTACATTTTCATCAAGCATAACTATCTTGACAAAAGATCAGAATATGCGCAAATAGGAAATAAAATTAGCATATGCACATGCATAAATGTATAAGAAATACAAAACAATTATTTAGTCCACAAAAAATGGATTCAAGACATGGAAATAACAATACATTCCACTATAATAAGAAAATTATCCTAAATAGAGTAACAGCCCTGGTTTTCCACGCTACAGCCGATGGTCAGGTGGACTAAACCGACCCTTCCTTTGGTCCTAAAAAAATCTATTAATTGTTTAGGCTCAAAAAAAGGAAAATTTTTATTTTGATAGGAAATAAAACATTTAGCCGGAAACTTTAACAAAAAAGTAGCTCCGAGGGCCAGGGTTTTAGGCCGCAAGGCCAAAAACTCCTTCCTACGCCTCTGAGTTTTTTGTGATAGATCTGGAAAAATCCTAACATTTGAGCCCAAAAATTTATCATTTAAATGGCGGAAATACAAACGTAAAACATATTCCCTATCACTTTCCAGAGCTAGAATCAGCAAAAGAGTAGTTCTATCTGTAACCACCTCAAGAGAACTCTCCAAAAATAAAGACAAATCTACATTGTCCTTAGATGTTTCCTTAGGGGTTGACTCCCCTTGAGGTCTTTTCATATCCAAGTAATAAGCCCTAACAATTGGAGGCAAATTTTCCACAGGAATGGCTAGGACTTCCCGAAAATATTTTCTCGCTATCTCCACTGGGGATATGACTGGACATTTGGGGAAATTCAAAAGTCTCAAATTATTTTTTCTAAGTGAATTTCAAAATTTTCCAATTTGCGTGAAATAAATGATTTTCCTTCACCAATTCCAACTGGACAGTCTTTACTTCATTCATATTTCCTTCCTGTTTCTCCAATTTTTCAGTTAATTTAGATAGATGTAGACCTTGCTGTTCCACTTTGGAATAGATAGTTCCATAGTCATGCTTAATTGTTGAAAGACTCAATTTTAGGTTGGCGTCCATTATAGATATGGCCTGCCACAGTGCCTCCATATCAATCTTTGCAGGTCTTTTCAATTCCCCAAAGCCTATGTTATTCTCAATAAAAGTTCCTCTCACCTCTACTTCACTGGTAGTGGGGGTTAATTGAACTTCCATGCTCGCACCTTCCTCCTGAGTTTCTAGTGTTAGCTTCCCTCCTCTGCTGGAATCCAGACTCCTCTCACCGGGCTGCTGGGCTCCTGCAGCTCCCTGCACCACCAAACTTCCGGGCTGGGGAGGAGTTGACCTTTGCTCCGGACTCAGAATCATCCGGAGTACTCCAGCGCCAAGGTCTCCCGACAGCTCTGGGCTCGCCTCCGAAGTAGCGTGTGTCTCCACACCTGAGCGGGCAAAGGCAGCCAAAATAGTTGCAGCCAAAATAGTTGCGGGGCAACAGAAGCCGGAGGGTTAGGGCAAACTGTCCCCTTCCTTTTCCCCATTACGGGTCAGTCTACACTGCAGTAATTAAACAAAAAAAATCAGCTTTTCTCTGCCTCCCGATCAAGCGTCCGTCCTCGACGCCATCTTGAATCAAGATTCTTCTTTTTCTCCCTCTTACACTTCTTGATTCCATGATTTGGTTTTAAACTTCAATCAGTAGCTCTAGCATGGGATTTGAATTCATAACATTTGGAACCCAAGGCAGGAGCACATCCACTAGGTTACAAGCTACTCTATAGTAAAGCTGCTCATTTTTCTCCCTCTTATACCTCTTGTTCCGTGATTTGGCTTTAAAATAACTGGAAAGCCCTGAGCTATGAGAGGATTTGAACCTACAATTTCTTATTACACAAACAAAACCATCTTGCACAAGGCCACCACTGATGCAGCAAGGCCGAGTCTTCTGTTTTCTCCCCCTTATATCATTCACTCTTGATTTTAAAATACAAAGAATATAGCAAGCAGCATATTTGATGTTAAGACAGAACACATCCCACTGAGCCACCACTGTCCCAACAAAGGCTGGTTAAGGGGCTGGAGGAGTTGCCGTACAGCAAAAGATTAGAGAAACTGGGTTTCTTCTTCCTCGAACAGAGGAGATTGAGAGGGGACATGATCGAAACATTCAAGGTACTGAAGGGGATAGACTTAGTAGATAAGGACAGGTTGTTCACCCTCTCCAAGGTAGGGAGAACGAGAGGGAACTCTCTAAAGTTGAAAGGGGATAGATTCTGTAGAAACGTAAGGAAGTTCTTCTTCACCCAGAGAGTGGTAGAAAGCTGGAACGCTCTTCCAGAGGCTGTTATAGGGGAAAACACCCTCCAAGGATTCAAGACAAAGTTAGACAAGTTTCTGCTGAACAAGAACGTGCGCTGGTAGGGCTAGTCTCAGTTAGGGTGCTGGTCTTAGACCAGAGGGCCGCCGCGTGAGCAGACTGCTGGGCATGATGGACCACCAGTCTGACCCAGCAGCGGCAATTCTTCTGTACTTATGCCTTTATTTTTATGGTAAATAGAAGGATTTGAACCCACAACCTGTTGTTATAATGCAGCATCACCTCCTGTTTATCTTTTCCTGTTGATTTTTCTCCCTCATACTCTCATTCCCTGATTTGGGTTTAAGATTCAGTCAACTGATGGAGCAAGGGATTTGAACCCCTGACTGCGTATTGAAGTAGGTATGCATCCACCAGGCCACAAGTACCTCCCCAATGCCTTTATTTTCCTCCTCTTCTACCTCATTCCCTGATTTGGTGCTGGAACTAAATGAAATTTATTCACAACCACCTTCCACAAAATAGTGTCATTTCCCAGCAAGTCGCCAATAACTCCTACCCTGCCTTTTCGCTCTCTTAAATCTATCCTTCCTTTCCCCCCACCTTTGGTTTATTATTTTGCTAAGAGGATGCTCACTGACACTGGAGAGAAGGACGACAGGAAACCTCTTCTTTCCCCCTCTGTTTATCAGGTTTCCTAGAGTTTCTGTGATCTGTCTATCTCAGGGCACTGGAATGCCCCACACCTCTGTACTTCTTCCCATTATATTAGGCCAGTAGATCTATGGGATAAACACAAGGGCAGTAGCTACTGGAGAGGGGGAGATACAGAACAGAGAGAGAGAGACAGAATCCCTTCCCTGTAGAGCTTACAGTCTGTGCTGGGAGGGAGCCTTCTCCACCCTTATACTTCAATCCAAACCAGGGAACAAGAGGTATAAGAGGGAGAAAAATGAGTTGCCTTAACATAGAGTAACTTGTGGACTAGTGGGTGTTCTCCTGCCTTGGATCCCAAATGTCATGAATTCCAATCCCATGCTGGAACTACTGATTGAATTTTAAAACCAAATCAAGGAAAGAGAAGACCCTCCACAGATCCCGAAGCATACTACTGTACATCAATTAACCATGTATTCTCCCTGGGAACGCCCAGGCCAACTTTTGTTGTAGACCGCCTAGAACTGAAAAGTATTGGCAGGATAGAAGACACCAATGTAATGTAAGTATAAGGGGGAGAAAAAGTGAACTAACCTTCATTAGTCCAGTGGTGGACTAGAGGAAAGGTTTGTTACCTTGCACCAAAGAGTCCTGGGACAACACCCTTGTCTGGATGTTTGAATTTTAAATCCAACTCAAGGCATAAAGGCTAAATGAGGGGAGAAAATTTGAACCAAAATGTCATCAGTCCAGTGGTGGACTAAAGGAAAGGTTTGTTATCTTGTACCAAAGAATCCTGGGTTCAACTCCTTTGACTGGATGTTTGAATTTTAAATCCAAATCAAAGCCTGAAAGGTATAAAGGGAAGAAACCAAAAACACCTAGAGCCTGGCTGACTGGTGGCTCAGTGACTCAAGGACTTGGATCCAATATAGGAGGTCATGGATTCAAGTCTAGGTTAGACCAGAGAAGGTTGGAGAGGGAGGAAGGGATCAGAGCAGGTGGGGAGTAGGGGTTAGATAGACCTGTGTTCCAAGTAAATTGCATGAAACCTCATAACTTTTTATACTACTTTTTACTATGAAAATTGGACTAAATTTGAGTAAAACTACCCTCTTCTCTTCACTTCATTTCACTTGGAGCAGTATCAGCCCCTACTCCTTAGCTGAGACTTGAACCCTCAACCTCCTATTACTACCCTCTTCGCAGAGCCACCAGCAGCTGGGGGATTATGCTACTTTTTACTATGAAAAAATGGACTAAATTTGAGTAAAACAAATCAGCCCCACTTCCTTAGCTGAGCCTTAAACCCTCAGCCTCTTCTCTTGGAGCTGTATCAGCCCTACTCCTTAGCTGAGGCTTGAACTCTCAGCCTCCTATTACTAACCCAGCGCTCAACCCTTGAGCCAGCCAGGCTTTCACATCAAAAGCTTTTGGGAACTTCTATTTCACTGTGTCTAGGTGCAAATTCCTGTTGAAAGAAAGGTGGTTAAGAAACTCACTCACCCTCAAGGGATGCAAGTGGTACAAGACTGATATCAGGATTCCAACATCTTTCCCATCAGAAGTTCAAATCCAGCCACCACCCTAGCTCCAGCTCTTGGTTGTAAACTTTTACTCTGATGTAGAACATATTTGTTTTGTCTATTATGCTTTACATTTATGATTATTTTTAGTTTGGAGAGTTGCAGGTTATGGCATGGTTTAGGTATTTGGTTTTATTTGTAGTATTGTTTAATATAAGAACATAAGGGTTGCCATAGTGGAGAAGAAATATTTTCTCCTCTTTATTTTAAATCTACTATGTAGTAGCTTCATTGCATGCCCCCCTAGTCCTAGTATTTTTGGAAAGAGTACACAAGTATAGAAACATGATAGCAGATGAAGGCCAAATGGCCCATCCAGTCTGCCCATCCGCAGTAACCATTATCTCTTCCTGTCTCTAAGAGATCCCATGTACCTATCCCAGGCTTTCTTGAATTCAGACACAGTCTCTGTCTCCACCACCTCTTCCGGAAGACTGTTCCGCGCATCTACCACCCTTTCTGGGAAAAAAGTATTTCCTTAGATTACTCCTGAGCCTGTCAACCCTTAACTTCATCCTATGCCCTCTCATTGCAGTTTCCTTTCAAATGAAAGAGACTCGACTTATTAACATTTACATCACATCTGTATTTAAACTATCTATCATATCTCCCCTCTCCTGCCTTTCCTCCAAAGTATAAAGATTGAGATCTTTAAGTCTGTCCCCATACACCTTATGATGAAGACCAAGCACCATATTAGTAACATTTCTTTGGACCGACTCCATCCTTTTTATATATTTTTTTAGGTCTCCAGAACTGTACACAATAGTCTAAATGAGGTCTCACCAGAGTCTTATACAGAGGCATCAATACCTCCTTTTTCCTACTGGCCATACCTCTCCCGATGCAACCTAGCATCCTTCTAGCTTTCACCGTCACCTTTTCAACCTGTTTGGCCACCTAAAGATCATGACATACAATCACACCCAAGTCCAGCTCTTCTGTCATGCACATAAGTTCTTCACTCCCTAAACTGTACCGTTCCTTTGGGTTTTTGCAGCCCATGACCTTGCATTTCTTAGCATTAAATTTTAGTTGCCAAATTTCAGACCATTCTTCAGGCTTCACCGGGTCTTTCTTCATGTTATTCCCCCCCCATCCTGGGGGTCTACTCTATTGCGAGTCACATCTACCCTTTCCACTCCACTCCACTCATTATTTTTATAGACCTCTATCATATCTAATCTAATCTTCCATTTGTGAGTCGCACATACCTATACAGGCTCAAGGCGACAGATCAAGGAGGATGAGGAAAAGTAGTAGGGAAGGGGGTATGGAGAAATAAGAGAGGGGACCTAGAAGTAGAGGGAGTTATATAGAAACTAAAACAGTTAGTTGTCTCAAAACTGTGTGCAGTTCTGGTCATTGAATCTCAAGAACGATATATTGGAATTAGAAATGGTACAGAGAAGGGCGATGAAAATGATAAAAGGGATGGGAAGGCTAGGGCTCTTCAGCTTGGAAAAGAGACGGCTTGGGGAGATATGATAGAGGTCTATAAACAGAATAAGTGGAGTGGAAAGGGTAGATGTGACTTGCAACAGAGTAGACACCCTGGATGGGGTGAATAACACGAAGAAAGACCTCTTTAGCCTTTCTCCTTAAGGAAGTCTTCCCATCCCTTTTATCATTTTCATCGCCCTTCTCTGTACCATTTCTAATTCCACTATATCGTTCTTGAGATACAATGACCAGAACTGCACACAGCATTTGAGGTGCCACCATACAATAGATACAAAGGCATTACAACATTTTCATCTTTGTTCTCCATTCCTTTCCTAATCATTCCGTTTGCTTTAGTTGCCGCCACACACTGAGCTCAGGGTTTCAACGTATCCTCGGTGATGCCACCTAGATTCTCTTTGTGTGTCTTTGTAACCCAGCTAGAATTGTAAATATTTTAAATTAAAAAAAAAAAAGAATTAAATCCCTCCTGGGGGCATTATTTGTAATTTCTTGTTGCACAAAATTCTCGCAGCCCAGCTTTTCCTTGTCTATCACCTCGGGCTTGATTCATCCCCTCCCCCATAATCACTCCCCAACTAGCTTGAACCCTCCCCTACACCTCAGGTCCCTGCCCCTCTGCATCTTGGGAAGTTCAGTTTCCAGTTGCTCTGCGCTCCGTTCCCCGGTTTCTTACTCGTTCCAGCTTTCCTAGTGGATATACATCGCCCAAAAAAGTCCTCCAAGCTGATTAGCTGGGGCTTTATGCCTGCAGTTTGGCGCATTTTGCTTCGAGTTTACCAGCGATTTTCTTGGAGATTTATTTTCTAGTTTCCCTCGGTGTACCGCACAGATTTCATCATCAGATGTTGATTTGCTGTCCCTTGAGGAAGGTGTTTTATACAAGCTGAAACTAGGATCCTTGTCGGGACCATCTATTCCAATAAAGGCTGTTCTGTTGGTTGATAGGACGCCTCCCTTGCCTTTCTTTGCTGCACTGTTTTGTATTTTGAGGCGAGGAACTTCTTTTGTTCGTTGGCTTGATTGAGGCAGGAAAGTCCGGTGGTCATGAATTTGAATTATAGAGAGAAAGTCTGAAGAAAGCCACAGCATGGTGGCTGAAATGTCAGTTCTACCTATGCAGGTGCAGTGAGACCCAGAAAACTACAATAATCAATACCCTAATATTTTTAAACTACGCTGTGAACTGGAAAAAAACATGCACACCAAAATGGGTTTTTTTTCATATCCTCCCCAGAATTTGGCTGATTATTATGAAATTTAATGCATCGTGTCCTGAATGAAGTTGATGTCAAATGTTGTAAATATTACCCACCGCACCACAACACTACCGTGTGAAAATGAATTGTTGCTATGGGATACACGCAGAAGCAAACGATAGTGTGTAAACAGTCTCTATATCAAAATGGTTTTCATGGCAGAAAACCGAAGTCTGATAAAGAACTTGGTACTTCTAAAAGGTTAAAACAACCGACGATCGTCTAAAGAATTCCCACAGAAGGGTTGCAACAAAAATGGCCTTGATGTGCTGCTACGCAAGATCCGAACAACGGGCCAGATAGTGGATGACGGTGCTCGCACACATGAGCATATTGACGTTGTACGTGATCTTGTACAGAGCCAGGAGGACGTGCTGCAAGCACACTGAAGAACTCACCCAATAGCAAGTGAAGCAGAATAAGCCAACTATGGCGATCTGAAATTAAAGTGTCTTAAAAGCATTGTGCCCGAGAGTTAACTTTACACACGCAAGCAGCTTTTGACCAAGTACCCGGAGCACAGCATCAGCTTCGTCTGGTTTACAGATGAAAAGATATTTTCAGTAGCTCCACCGATTAACACACAGAACGAGCGCCTGTGCGTGCCTTCAACCACAGTGAAGCAAGAGGTTAATGCTAAACAGACCTGGCCGACTACAGACCTGGCCGACCTTCAGCCATTCAGTCGTGGTTTCAGTCACAATCTCGAGACTCGGATTCATAGATCTGTTCTTCATAGATCCTGGGGTTAAGATCAATGGCACATACTACCGAGACATCCTGTTGACGCAGAAACTGTTATCAGCAATCTGTCCCATATTGCGAGACTACTTTATCTTCCAACAGGTCTATCTCCCGGCACATTGGGCAAAGGACACCTTAGAACTGTTACATTGATTGACCTCAGAATCCACCAGACCTAAACTCAGTTGACAACCGGAAAGGATATAAAACTGCTGGAGAGGGTGCAGAGATGAGCAACAAAACTGGTGAAGGGTATGGAGAAACTGGAATACGAGGACAGACTTATAACACTAGGATTGTTCTCCCTTGAGAAAAGGAGGCTGCGTGGGGATATGATCGAGACCTTCAAAATACTGAAAGGAATCGACAAAATAGAGCAGAGAAGATTATTTACATTGTCCAATTTGACACGGACTAGAGGACATGTAATGAAGTTAAGGGGGGACAGGTTCAGGACTAATGTCAGGAAGTTCTGCTTCACTCAGAGAGTGGTTGACACCTGGAATGCCCTCCCAGAGGAGATTATGGCGGAATCGACCGTCCTAGGCTTCAAGAGCAAACTAGATGCATATCTCCTTAAGAGAGGCATATAAGGATATGGTGGACTATAAATTACGCCAGGTGTACACTTGGCAGGGCCTCCGCGTGTGCGGATCGCCGGACTTGATGGACCGAAGGTCTGATCCGGAGAAGGCAGTTCTTATGTTCTTATGGGGGCTGTTTTTAGTTTTTTTGGATTTATAAATTACTTGGATTTAATTTTAATTTTTTGTCTTTTCTTTGCTTTTCTATTTTAAATGGCATTCTTTTCGTATCTTGTTTTTTTTTATATTTTGTATTGTGCTGTTAATAAATCAAAGTGCGGTTAAAACTTTTAAAAAAACATAAACATACAGGAATGTGTCTACCAAACAGCGCTATCCGATGTCGAAGACCTTAAACAGCATCTTCTCTCTGTTTGGGCTGAGGTGAAGCAAAGCATCGTTGACAAGTCCATAGATCAGCGGCGACCAAGGCTGAGGGCATGCCTTCATGCTAAAGGAGTGCACTTATGAAGCATCTTCTTAATTGAAACAATACTTTTAGACTGTACATGTTTCCGCAAGATACGCCATAAAACTTTGTAGTGTATTTCAATTCATTTTCACAAGGTAGTATTGTAGTGCAGTGGGAATTATTTACATTATACTATACAGCAACTGCATTCAGGCCATGATGTGGCGGAAGATATGACCAAATACATTTTGGTGTGACTTTTTTGTTGTTATTCACAGTGTTCGTTGGTGCTGATAGGTAACTTTAGTTACAAAAATGCAGGTGGTAATAGGCCTTAAAGGACCACCTACTAGGAAAAAGGTAGGGGCTTTTTCCTCTATGGAGTTTGACTTTCAAAGTTGCAGCCCACGATTTTAATGTGGCAAAACCCCTTTTTTATTTCAGCAAAAAAAATTCTGAGCTACCACTTCCACTACGATCTTGTGACCAAGATCTCAGGTTCAGAAAACTTTGAAAAGCATTTCGGTACCGAGACAGGGAGCCAACCCGGAAGTAACTGAAACGGTAATTGAAAAAGCCCATTTCTAAACTGTCTAATGCCGTGGTCTCCAACTTCCGGCCCAGGGATCACATGCGGCCCGCCAGGTACCATTTTGAGGCCCTTGGGATGTTTATCATAATCACAAAAATAAAATAAAACAGTTTCTTAATAATAATATTGTAATTTATAGCTAAAGAGACATATGATCAAGACTTAGCCAAAAGGAAAGATTTTTGTTGTGCTATCGCTTTCACGATTGTAGTTTTTCCCTTTTTTCCTATTGTTTGAAGTTAGTCTATATGTCTTATTATGTGTTTAACTAAATTATTTTGGTATTGTTTAGTATCCCTAATTTTAACCTGTTTGTATGTTAATTTTATATTGTACACCGATTAGAAACCTGATTAAGCAGTTTTTAAAAAATTTTAATATTATTGCAATGAGTAGACACCATTATCCATTGAAAGTACACTTATACATAGGGTGGAGGGGGTGGATATAAAGTTATATTAAGGTTTGATCAATTGATAATATTTATATGATATTTCTGATTAAAATATTTGTGGGAAGGGTGGGAGGGTATAAATGTATGTTTTTAAGATGATGTTAAAAGAAGTACAAGTGATGTTTACAAGGTTTAAATGATGTAATATTGTGTTCTTGATGTAAGATGGAAAAATGAATAAAGAATTTGAAAAAAAAAAATTTTTATAATAAATTTGAAACTTGATAAACTATAAAGAGTTTTACCTCATGCAAAATTGTCATATCTTTAATAAGACATTAGCTATTTTTTTCTGAGGCCCTCCAAGTACCTACAAATCCAAAATGTGGCCCTGCAAAGGGTTTGAGTTTGAGACCACTGGTCTAATGCAACTTCTGGGGAAAAAACAAAGAACAAGCAGTGGCTTAGAAAGGGGGTTGCAGTGGGGAGGGGCCAGCACCCCGTCTCTTCTCACTCCTCCCCTCCCGCATGCCCCCTTCCCTTCCCCCATAGCTCTAATTGTTCACCACCTCAAATAACAAAAACTTCGACATGCTCCCCGCCACCGTGTCATCTCTCCCGCTGTCACTTCCAGGTGCCGCGCATAGCAAGCGACAGCAGGAGACATGACAGGGTCACAAGGAGTATGTTGAAGTTCTTGTTGCTCACGGCAGTGAAGAACTACAGGAACAGGGGAAGGGGCGCATGTGTGGCGGGGTGGGGGAGGGGCGCCTCTCACCCTCACTATGCCACTGTGTTGATCTACCTGTGCTGGCAACCCTATTGAAAGTCCGTGTCAAACTGTCCATTGTAACTGGCCCAACCTCTTGTAATGTAATCTGACTGGGGTTACCAGATGTCTGGATTTACCCGGACATGGTCCTCTTTTTAGTGGACTGTCTAGGTGTCCAGATGGGTTTTCAAAACCCGGCCCTTTGTCCGGATTTCGAAAACCACTGAACTCGAGGCCGCGTCTTGAGGGCATCTGCGTCCGAAGAGGCGAGGTTTATGTGGGGGGCAGGGTTGGGGGGTGAAATGGGGCAGGGCTTTGGGCAGAATGGGATGGAGGCCACACCTCCTCTTTTATGAGAGAAAAAAAATTACAGTAACCCTAGTAAAGGCGGAACAGAAAACCTGATTAACATAGCATCACGATGATCACCGGTGAGCCCTGGAAAACACCACATTTCGGCATCCAGGCTGCAGAAAAGGATCCCCCATCTCTATCTGATAAGATGACCTTTTATAAAAATCCTGGACTGTAGACGATCATGCGAAGGCGAGTTCTATTGCGGGCAAATGTCCTGCTTTTCTCTCAAATCTCTTGGGATTTTCTAAGGGTAATTCTTCTTTATTGCAAAAAGCTTCTTTATTGGCTAGGAAATGTATACTCTTATTGTGGCGCCAGGCAGAGGTACCTACTATTACTTTGTGGAAAAATGAACTGTTTACTCTGTTAAGGTATGAATATGTGGATGTTAAGAATTGTGGGCCTGGTCGTTGGAGAAAGTTCCGGGCCATTTGGGCTCCTGTTTGGGATAGTTTGTCCCATGGAGCCAAAGTGCCCTGTTTAATTTATGACACTGGAGTGCGAGGGAGGGTATAGGGTGGGATTGGGCTGGGGAGATGGTTTTTTAATTATCTTGTTGAGTTCTTTAGTCTCCGTGCAGGAACCCCGCGGATGACTATCTTATCTTAAGTTCTGAACAAGTTTTGTACGTGCTCTGACTGTTGTATTTCATTTGTATGTGTCTTTGCTAAAATAAAATAAAAAAATTTTGAAGAAAAACCCTAGAACCAGTTAAGTACCACCCCCCCCAAAAAAAAAACCAAAATCAAGAAGTTCCAGTAATATTTCACAGTCCACAACATGAAAAGTGCTCATCAAATCAAATTGCAATAGAAGAAGACTTTCTACCTAAAATAACCACCTTCCAGAGCTCTGATATGAGTGGTTATTACAGCTTGTGTAGTATAACTTTGTATTGTGTCTTGCTGTATCCAATCTCTATTATATGAACAGTGGCGTAATAAGGGTGAGAAGTCCCCCCCCACCTGCCGTGTGCATCTCTTCCTTTGTACCTCTAGTTGAAGTTGTTGCTCATTGCGGTGAACGACGTGCTCTTTGCTATAATATAATTTTGAAGAAAATTTTGAAGAAATTTTGAAGAAAAACCAGTTAAGTACCACCCCCCCAAAAAAAAAAAACCAAAATCAAGAAGTTCCAGTAATATTTCACAGTCCACAACATGAAAAGTGCTCATCAAATCAAACTGCAATAGAAGAAGACTTTCTACCTAAAATAACCACCTTCCAGAGCTCTGATATGAGTGGTTATTACAGCTTGTGTAGTATAACTTTGTATTTTGTCTTGCTGTATCCAATCTCTATTATATGAACAGTGGCGTAATAAGGGTGAGAAGTCCCCCCCCACCTGCCGTGTGCATCCCTTCCTTTGTACCTCTAGTTGAAGTTGTTGCTCATTGCGGTGAACGACGTGCTCTTTACGACCCCGTCGGCTCTCCCTCTGATGTAACTTCCTATGTGCGGCACCCGGAAGTGACGTCGGCGGGAGAGCCGACGGGGTTGCAAAATGCATGTCGTTGACCGCTGTGAACCACAACTTCAACTAGAGGTACGGGGAAAGGGGACATGGCACCCCACCTTAATGGCGCCCAGGGTAGACTGCCCCTCTCCCCCCCCCCCCCCCCCCGCTTACTAAGCCACTGTATATGAATGTTTTACTGCGCTGCCTAGTGTTGGTACAATACAATGAAACGTGTGTATTATCTAATGTGCTACTGTGCTTTCTGTATCATTTCTGTATTATATGAATGTTGTAATGTTGTATTGTATTGAGGCTGTATCCTAATACATTTCACAGTAGAATTCCCCTATACTACAGATCTGATACTGTTAGCACAATTCAATGAAATACCTTCTCTCTATTATACAAATATTCTACTGTGATGCCTATTCATATGTTTTATTTATACTCAGCTGATGCTCCATCATATCTGTATTATAGGCCGCTCTCTGGTGAGCTTGTTACTAATGAGGCAGGCACTTGTTTGCTTTATAGAGTTTTCTTACTCAAAAATCTAGGTGCCCATCCTGGTGGGAATCAAATTTTAAGACCTGCCGCCCCAGTTTCCAAAATTGGAAAGACTCCGCTGTTGCTACTGCTAAGGGCAGCCATTTTGAATTAAGCATTACAGTTGTGACGTCACCATATCCTTTGCTGCTTCCTCTGCAAAAGTTAAGCCATCTCTGCAACCAGTTGAGTCTTCGGGTGATTTTGGCCAACAATGTGGGATTCCCTCATTTACAATTTTGCATGGGAGGATTCGCCTTCAGTTAAGGTTACAAGCTGGACCCTTGCTGTCCAAGTCCAAACTACACAGCACATGGCTTAAGGCCTTGGGAAAACGGGAGGTCCATCAGGTAACCCTACATCTCCCAGCAGAGCAGCCTGCAAATAATATCCTGGGGGATTTTGTTTTGCTACTGGCTTTTTTATTTAAGACTCCCACCCTCCCCCAGTTTTATTAGGTGGAGAACACAGGCCCAGAGCTGGTTAGTTGTGGATGGATGAGGATGGTAACAGAAGAAGCCCCCAAAAGATATGAACACCTGGTTATAGTTAAAAACACAGACAGAAATAAGAAATTCTAGACTAAGGCTAGACAGAAGAGGCTCAGGCTTAGTTAAAATAGAGAGAGAAGTAAATTCTTTGCTCTCTAATGGGGAATAACCCAACCAACTTCATTTATAACCATTCAGAAATTCTCACTGTTAGAAATAATACAATTCATAGATAAAATGTTTTGGAGGATTCAACCAATCTACCACCACTGGTTGATGGAAGGACTATTGCACTGCACCACTGAGTTAAGACAGTTCATTGTACATAGAGGGATGGAAAGCCACTGCATGAGGGCTTTCCAAACCCATCCTGAAGACCCCACAGCACTTCAGAGTATCCACAATGATTATACACAACATTTATGGAGGTCTTTAGAGTTTAATGGGCTGTAAGTCGAGAGGACAGCTTTGGGAAATCATGGTAATTAACAGGAGGCTACTTTAGCATAAGTAGAGAGTGTGCCATCCAGCTGGAAGGGCAAGGCATTGTATAGCCATGCATTGCAAGGTAGGGGATGGAAGCACGCAATTTTAGGTTGAGGAGGGAAGAGGAAAGGGGAAGATGAAGTCCTTCCCTCAGGGGTGACTGAATCCAGTTCAAAGTGGTTCTTCCCACTAGATTTGCATCCAAAGCCATTCTAGGCCAACGGAGAAATCCAGATCCCACAAGATTCCACGCCTTGCATGAGTTTTTCCGTCCAAGTTCTTTGTCATTGAGGGAGCAGAGAGCAACTGTACCACTTCCCATTTTCTCTGTATTTGGCGATATCTGTTGACGATGTTGATTTCCGTAACTTGTTTTCCTTAGTACAAGAATGAAGAACCGTAGTAAACAGCTCGAGTCCATGAGGCAGGGATCTCCAACACTGCCTTCCCCCTTCCCCTCTACAGAACTATCACGTATGGAGAATGCAACTCGGACAAGGCGATGCATCACTCAGGAAGCAATGGCTCAAAAAGAATGGACCAGTCCTGGCCAAAGTAGGTAGATGGAGGTACAGAAGGAACGCCTATCAGTTGCTGCCTGTGCCGTAGGAGCACTGGATTGTGGAGGCTGGAGGAGAGGGGTGGGGACGGTTAGGAGTCATCACACAACAGAGACAGGAACAGGACTGTGAGGGACAGAGTGCGGTCCAGGGTACTGGAACTCTGGGTTGACACAGGTGAAGCCACGGAATTCACTCTGGTCAATGCTAGCCAGCACCAGTTGGTCCGGCGGGGTCAGGGCCGGGGCCACACCCGTGAAGAACTTATCAAAATTTTCCCCACTCTTTCCGCACTGAAAAATAAAGAAAAACACACAGAAGTCAGAGTTGGACCTAACATGGCTTCTCACAACCTTGAGACAAACAATTTGTGGTCATGTCGTTGGTTAACTTTATATGAGAACCATATCTCTATATGGTATCTGGAATGAAGCCAGGACCTACAGTTAATAGACAAGCAAGGACACCTTGTGAAGACAAACAAACCTCCTTTCAGCTGCCCGGGAATTCCATCCTTTTCCTTAGGCAAAAAAAAAATAAAACATTAACAATCCTAGCTGGACAAAGCAAGACACAAGTGAGGAACTAGTGCTGCCCAGTTCGCTTTGGTGAATTTATTCGTTTCTCCCCAAAGTCGGACTCAGCGATTCAGTGAACCCATCATATTGATTTATTGAGCCATTGAATTGATACAAGGTTCGCGTAGGTGAACTGAGAATTATTTCCTTTATCTTTTCTTTATTTTTTTTGTCGAATGTAGTATCCTGTCTCCCCTTTTTGTGGGCTTAAAAAGGATTTATGTATGATGTATTATGTATTTTGCTTGTAGATTCTTTTTTTTCCTTTATATAATTGGATAATGTATTATTCAAACTATAATAAAAAAAACTTATTGAACTAAAAAAAAAAAAAGAAGTTTGTGAAGTAAACAAGCTCGCCAGTTTTTCATGGACATCTCCACTGTTTGCATTGCTAGGGATGGAAAGCTGCCACACAGGGGGATAGGAGGGAGAATCGAATCATTAATTCAATAGGCCGAATCGAAATTTTCCCCCCTGAATCGGACAGCAGTAGCGAGGACTCTCAAAGGGAAAAGGCACAGTAGGGCCTACCTATCAAATCTTTCGAAAAAGATTTAAAGACTTTCTTGTTTTCTTCTATTACAGTGGATTAGAGATTTTTTTTTTAATAGCATAATTCTCATACAAATTTATAAATTAAATATACTATGCAAACTCTGGATGTAAACCACATTGAGCCCTCTTTTGCAGGGATGATGTGGTCTATAAAACAAAGGATTAGATGAGATTTTTGTGCCAGCTAAGAAGCACAGGTTACATGGGAAGGCCAAAGCGGCTACATAAAAATGGTAAGACGGTGGTGCGAGTAGATGAACACGAACAAATAAAAAGAAAACTGTGTCTTATGGGGAATCTCTTGAGTGTTGCTAAATAAAATCTGGTACACGCACCGTCCCCATTATTTACTGGGTGCCACTAATTAACCCCTGCTTGGCCCCGATGTTAGGGTTACAAGATTTTGTAATGCTAAAATCCCCGCTCTGTTCTGCCCGAGTTACGCCCTGTTCTACCCCACCCCCCCAAACCTCGAGCTCTCAGTCACAGCTGGAGGGCCTCCGAGCATGCACAGGTGTGATGCAATGACGCAGCCCCAAACTTAAAGACCAGGACCAAAATGTTGCATTTTAATCATCCGTCTGGACCGTCCTGTAAAAAAAAAAAAAAAATCCGGACGCCTGGTAACCCTATGTGATGTTCAGTAGCTGTCTCTCTTTTATGAGCAGTGGCATAGTAAGGTGGGGAGGGGCAGTCCGCCCTGGGTGCCATCATGGTGGGAGCGCCGGCACTCTCCTCCTCTCCACCCTTGCCTCTTCCCACTCCTCCCCCTTCCGCATGCGAGCCCCCCCCTTCCCTTCCCCCATACCTTTAGCTGTTCACCGCCTCAAATAACAACTTCAGCGTGCCCCTCACGACCGCGTTGGCTCCCGCTGATGTGACTTCCGGGTGCTACGCATAGGAAGCAGCGTCAGAAAGAGAGGACGCGGGGAGCGCATTGAAGTTGGGTGTTACAGTGGTGAATAACTAGAGGTACAGGGGAATGGAGCCACCACCCCAGGTGCCTCTCATCCTCGCTATGCCATGGCCCCCACCTTAGTAACCCCCTGTTTCCCACAGAGCACTCCTCGCCCCCGTTACAAAACCCTGGATCCTTCCAGACGGGTGAGTTTACTTGTGGGGGGAGGGTGTGTGTGGTGCCAGTAATTCAGGGGTAAGGGGAGAGCGAGAGAAAGACAGATCTAATTAGCCTCCCAACAAATAGTACCAGCAGGGCCTCACTTTCATCCTCGGGATACACCTAGCCAGTCAGGATATCCAGAATTAATATACAGTGTTCCCCCGGTTGTTCGCGGTCGGCGGTTTGCAGTCCCGGTCATTCGCGGTATTTCCGACCGCGAACCGCTGACAAGAAGAGGGCGGCGGGAGAGGCAGGAGAGAGCAGCCAGTGCGCCGCGAGTGCAGGAAATCACTTGCGGTATGCTCCGACCGCCTCTTCCTGCACAAAGTCGGGCCTTATCCAATCAGGAACTTCTTTGACATGATTGGATAAGGCCCGACTTCGTGCAGGAAAAGGTGGTCGGAGCGTACCGCGAGTGATTTGCTGCACTTGCGACGCTCCGGCTGCTCTCCTGCTGCCCTCTTCAGGCTCCCCCATGAAAAACCGTATTCGCGGTTTTTTGAGATTCGCGGGAGGTCATAAAGCTTTATGGTTATAGAAACATGATGACAGATAAAGGCCAAATGGCCCTTCCAGTCTGCTCATCCACAGCATTCACTATCTCCTCCTTTCCCTAAGAGATCCCACGTCCCATACTTTCTTGAATACAGACGCAGTCTTTTGTCTCCACCACCTCTACTGGGAGACTATGCCATGCATCTCTATCACCCTTTCTGTAAAAAAAGTATTTCCTTAGATTACTCCTGAGCCTATCACCTCTTCACTTCATCCTATGCCTTCTCATTCCAGAGCTTCCTTTCAAATGAAAGAGACTCGACTCATGCGCATTTACGTCATATCTTCCCTCTCCTGCCTTTTCTCAAGAATATACATATTGAGATCTTTTTTTTTCAAAACTGTTTATTAAAGCAGACAAAATACAGAGAAACCAGCAGATACAACATTTTCCAATATACGTAAATACAAACAGCAAACAGCTAAAATTATGTAAGGATAAGTAGAGTCCAGGCTTGGGTTCTTATAGCCCAGACTCGGCCAATCCCCACCCCCATCCCTTCCTCACGCAACTGGCAAAATGGGTACCACTGGCTTCCGTAAACTGTTGACCACTTGACTTTTGATCAAAGGGGATAAGGTGTCCAAAAAAGATGCCCAAGCAGATAAAAAAAAATTGTACTCCAATGTCGAGAGAACCGAGCCGACATAGATTCCCACACCATTAAAAGATGGAACTTATTATGCCAATACCATATGGTGGGTGGGGAGTCCTGGAGCAGGTGATTCACTTCTTCTCCACAACATATCCCTTGCGGAGAAGCAGATTATCGCCTGCCGAGAGCCCTCCCAAATGACCCTGAGCCAGGAAATGAATCCCCTTGACATGTGATGGGAGAGTATAGCCCACCAGAGTCTGTAAGTAGCAACAGACCTCCCGCCAAAAGCCAGCAATAGTTGCACAAGACCAAAGGCCATCCTGACAGCATTTGAGGCAAGTGGGGTAAGGGCACACCCAAAATGAAAAGCCTGTTTTTGAGAAATATAACCTCTTTGAATCACCCAAAACTGGTATTCCTGAAGCTCAGTGCTCTGCACCACTCAGGGGATCCGTTGTACCAGTGGAGACAAGGACACCACCTGAGGGCCGAAGTGGCTCAACCAAACAGCTACGGGACCCAACTGCTGCTTCCCATCCTAAAGTAAAAGATAGGTCAGAGCCCATGGAAAGAAATAATCCGTCTCCAATGCTACATTAGTATACTGAGAATCCATAAAGAGCCAGTCCCACAGGTGCCGAAGCAGACAATCTAAATTATAGAGGTGAACCGAAGGAAGCCCCAGGCCACCCATACACCAGGAGCCCTGGAGAAAGGTACTATTGTACATATTGAGATTAAGTCTATCCCCATACACCTTATGATGAAGATAACCGACTTTATATATAGTGACATAGCAAATGACGGCAGATAAAGACCATCCAGTCTGCCCATAAGTTATACCCATTATAGAAACAGGGTCAGAGTTCACACCTCCCTCCTCTCCTTAGCATTAAATGATAGATATAAAACATAAGAATATTTTACAAAGCTTATAATCCAAGCCTCCTAAACTTTCTCTTTTTTTTAGTACTGTGAATTATTGCTTTCCTGATATTTTTATCTGCAAACGGTACATTAATATGAACTGTACAGCTGTACCGAGCAATGGTGGGAACTCACCGGGCGAGGCTTGAATGGGGGCTGGATCTCCAAATGTTCCAGACGCTCCCAGTCAATCCAGCGGAAGAAGGCGTGCTCTCGGATATCTCGCTCACCGTCACAGCCTGAGCCCAAGCGCTTCAATGGGTGTTTCGTGAGAAGCTGGCAGAAAGAGGTAGAGAAGGTCATTGAGCGATGGCGAGACCCAAACGGAGGAAACTGGGCTAAGCTCCCAAACTGGAGATGGCAAGAAGCAAGAATGGAAGTCAAGGATCCTGAGGTGAGAGAGGCCATTTGGAGTGGGACCTAGCTGAGAGGAAAGATGAAGGTATAGGAGGAAGAACAGCAGTAAAGATGAGATGTGGTTGGAAAGGGAAAGAGAAAAATGCTTGACAAAGAGACCATTTGGTATAAGTCCTAGTTGGAAGGAGAGGTGGAGCTTTAGGAAGAAGGACAGCAGTTGAGATGAGATGTGATGAAAATAGGGACCATGCTTTTGAGATATTGCCAAGCCTAGTGAAAGCTGCTTTGCCATCAGGCCCTACATGGTGCTGCCCACCACCCACCCAACCTCAGAGACTATGAGTTACCCCTTTACAGATTGAGACTGCCTCCCGGGAGAGGGTTTTGGGGTAAGTCACTGTCTGCTCCATGATGGACTGGAAAAGTTCATCTTCGTCTTCGCCATCAAATGGGGGCTAAATGTCCAGTGGCATTCCCCAAAAAAAGAGAGAACAAAATATAATAAGAGCAGGTAACCTCTTCCTCACACCACACACATGAATTACACAAGTCCCAAACCTCCCCCATCCCTGATTCCTGGGAGACTTGAGATTTTCCACCTCTATTCAATGACCAGGGAGAACCCCTAGGGAGAGAAGTTTATTATATTATAAATTTGATTGATCTCTTATTCAAAATTCTGGATGTTGGAACCATCCTCTTCTCAGGTGATTTGATGAAATCGTAATGCTAAACTATTTTAGGCATTCTTATAGCTAAGGCAAATATCGCTTACCTGCCCTGCCAGCATTTCATAGAGCAAGACCCCATAGGACCACCAGTCCACCGACTTCCCATACGCTTGGTAGGCAATAATCTGCAATGGACAACCAAAGCATGTCACCAGAAATGTGGCCCTCTTCCTCTTCAGTGTGAAATTGCCATCTACAGACAATGGGATAACGTTCTTCTGGCTAAGGCAAAGAGTTGTGGGATGAAATATTGTCATTGTTTAAGGAGCTGGCAACTCAGATACTTGCACAAGAAAGTGTAGAGAAAGCTCTGGGACCTGATGGCTTCCATCCAACAATAATGAAGGAGTTAGAGGGCACTCCTCACAGCTCTGTTTGACACAGCACAAGGTGGGTGAAGAACAAATGGATCGCTGCTCAGTAACAGAAGGAACATGAAGGAAGTGGAAAACTCCCTAGCTGTATGGGTAATGTCAGTGGCGGTCAACCTAAAGCAATATTTATTTATTCAATTTTCTATACCGTTCTCCCAGAAGAGCTCAGAACGATTTACATTAAATTTTTCAGGTACTCAAGCATTTTTCCTTGTCTGTCCCAGCAGGCTCGCAATCTATCTAATCCAGTGGTTCCCAACCCTGTCCTGGAGGAACACCAGGCCAATTGGGTTTTCAGGCTAGCCCTAATGAATATGCATGAAGCAAATTTGCATGCCTATCACTTCCATCATATGCAAATCTCTCTCATGCATATTCATTAGGGCTAGCCTGAAAACCCGATTGGCCTGGTGTTCCTCCAGGACAGGGTTGGGAATCACTGATCTAATCTACATGGAGAAGGTGAGCTACAAGATCAAGGGAAAAGCATTGGCAAACAAATTCGATTTCTTTACTGAAGTCACCACAGCCATAGATCAGTAGGGAGATATAGATGTGACCTGTCTGGTTTTGAGTAGGGGTTGTAACTTTAAAAAATACTATGAAACGAACACTCTCCTATCAGATGGCAGCCTAGGATAAAGATTTTAAGCAGCTTTTACTCACTTCAATTTCTTATTTACATTTTAGGAGACAATTGAAAACTCATTTGTTCTCAAACTTTATTGGTAATTAATTTAGTTTCTTGAGTTGAGAGTAGTTCAGAATACGGCTGTTCGTCTTATTTTTGGTTTAAGAAAAATGGGAGCATATTACTCCATTCTATCAAAAGCTTCATTGGCTGCCATTGGAATCCAGAGTCTTATTTAAGTTCTCATGTATCTGCTACAAAGCAGTATTTGGCATACTACCAGGCTATCTTACCCCTCATTTTACCCTGAGTTACATTAATAAGAGCTCTTGAAGAGTACACTTGTTTGCATATCCCTCAATAAAATCCTGTCATTACAAAAGGTTCCTCGACAGAACCTTTTCTTTTCAGGTGGCCACTGAATACGTGGCTTGCCAAAATTGTGTTAGAAGCTTCTTCTTATCTTGATTTTAAAAACAGATAAAAACTCAATTATTCAATAGACTGGCAACCTAATGTATCTTATTACTTACTTATCATTTTTATCTCATTTTAAATTGTTTGTATCTTCCCACTGTAAGCTTTTAACTTTGCCGAAATTTTAGATGATTTCAATTTTAAATATCTATTTGTACTGTATGTATAATGATTGATTGATGTGAACCGCCTAGAATTCCCAGGTATGGCGGTATATAACAATAAATTATTATCATTATTATTGATGTAGGCTTACTTTATTCTTTTGTAAACCGCATAGAACTTTCTGGTCATGCGGTCTAGAAATTAATTTTCTGTTATGTTAAGTTAGACAGAGCAGGCCCAACCGTTAAGCATGACTAGGCTGTTGCCTTGGGCAGCAACTTCTAAAGAGCAGCTGCAGGCAAAGCAAAACAATAGATCCCAAAAGCCACACAAATTTGAAAAACCATCAGCATGTAATAAATCTCAATATTACCCCCAAATCTTTTAAAAATGCATGTTAAAACTATCACAATCTTGGAGGGGGAGGCTGTAGGCAGGGGGTCTGAAAGTTGAGGGGGGGTAAGGCTCAATCCTCCTTCAGCAGACCCAGTGCAACGGTGGTGGGCACCCTAGGCAAAGTTAGAAACTGGCTGAGCAGCAGCCCTTGGGTACAGAGGGGTGATAACATGCCTACCTCGGGAGCGATGTAGTCGGGAGTGCCACAGAAAGTCCGAGTGGTGGCTCCGCTAAATATATTCTCCTTGCACATGCCAAAATCTGTGATTTTGATGTGCCCTTCTGTATCCAGCATCACGTTGTCCAGCTTCAAATCTCTGCATAAGAGAGAGAAAGAGAGAGACAGCAGGGCTGCCACCTCTGGGGTGAAACAAGTAAAGAGTGGAGATGACTTGGGGGGGATGGGAAACATACAGTGGGTAAAAGGCTGCCACAGACAATTCCCAGGATAGTCTCACTTTGACCTGTGCTTGCAGGGCCTTCTGCCCAGTGGTGTTAGCAAGGTTTAAAAAAAAATTTAAATTGAATCAGGTTGGTCAGACTGGATGGACCATTCGGGTCTTTATCTGCCGTCATCTACTATGTTACTATGTTACTATGACACTATTTTTGGCTGAAAATGTTTGTAATATATATGCATTGGAGTTTTTCTCTTTGTATCGTCTGGCTATTATACAGTATATGTTGATGTTGCGATCCGCCTTGGATAACGGCGAAATATAAATAATACAATCGTTTACAGCTATAGTTTATCTGACACTCCACGCAGGTCACACCCCTCGGAGCCATTTGCTCTCCTCGGATGCCAAATTTTTGGCTAGAGAGGAGATCCTCTGCGTTTATCCCTCTTTGAATTCTGTCACTGTTGTTTGTCATTTGATTTGGGATTTATTAAAGTTTCAAAAATGTACTTGTAACAGCACTGAAATTCAAGTGAGAGAGAGATAATACAATGTCAGCGTAATACTTATGAAAAAACTACTAAGTGTACATCAGACCATTGAAATAACAGAGATATGACGCTAATGGTTTTCTACAATACAGCTTATCACATAGCCAAGAGGCCTAGTGCAGATATTAAATCCTCAAATAAAAAATTTGGATAAAGAATTAAAAGAACAAAAGGAAGAAATAAAAGTTTTAAAACAGGACATGTCACAATTTAAAACAGAGACACAAAATACAAATAAGGAGCTAATGTTATTGAAACAAAATCAAGATATGTTGGTTAAAGATAATATATTACTCAGGAAGAAGTTGGAAGTGCAGGAGAATAATGGTCGAATAAATAACTTGAGATTTATAAATTTTCCAAGGATCCTGTCAACTTCTCCTAGAGAAATGGTGAAAAGGTATTTTATGGAAATTTTGGAAATTCCTGAAAACTCCTTACCTCCTCTTACAAGAGTGTATTACCTACCTACTAAGCCCCAATTCAAAGAAGAAGAAAAAATTGAGGAACCCCGGGAGAGGTCATTGGACATTTCGGCAATACTGGAACAATCAGATAGAGAATTGGCTGTTCCAGCTACTCTCTTGTTGTCTGTTGCTTTGGCTCCAGACAAGGATTGGATATTAAAACTTTTTTTTAAAAATAGATCCAAAGACTTCCTGGGGCAGCATATTCAGATTTTCCCTGATGTCTCTAGAGAGACTCAAAAAAGAAGGAAAGAATTTTTAATTCTAAAACCTGGAGTGACTCAAATAGGGGGTATTTTCTTTTTGAGATACCCATGTAAATGTGTAGTTAGATATTTATCATTGAAGTATATATTTACAGAGCCATCTCAACTGATTAGTTTTCTCTCAATGAAACGTCTAGAAAAAGGAATAATACCATAAGAACGTCCATAGAAAGTTAGCTCCCTGCACTTTAGCCAGATAAGGAATTTTTTCTTATTTAATTAATTTGAATTATATATGTTCTACTCTTAATTATGGATCCAATAATATTGAGGACTAGTGTGAGATTAACTAGTTTAGTATTTCCTTGTAGTAAATGTTAATTTTGGAATTTTTAATATGTTGTTTGATCTCACTTTACTGTACAAGATGTATAAGCTTGGAAATATTGTAAAACTCTATAAACAAATTAAAAAAAAAAAAAAAAAAAAAAAAGTTTCAAAAATATACTTGTAACAGCACTGAAATTCAAGTGAGAGAGAGATAATACAATGTCAGCGTAATACTTATGAAAAAACTACTAAGTGTACATCAGAACATTGAAATAACAGAGATATGACGCTAATGGTTTTCTACAATACAGCTTATCACATAGCCAAGAGGCCTAGTGCAGATATTAAATAGGGATAAGATGGGCGACATGACTCCAGACACCTTGCTTTGTAGACTAGCTGGCTGGATCATACCAGTCATTTTGGCTTCCAGGTGAGCAAGCAACAGGTCACACACCTCTGCTGTTCCTCCTACCCCTCCTTGCAAGCTGTGAACTCTTTCCCATTCATCCCTTACCAAGGAGGTCGATCAGCAAACTCAAGGGCCCTTCTGCTTGCGGATGCAACAAAGGATTCAACAATCTGATTTTGGTAAGTTACTGGTTTTTACTTATCTGCATAAGCTGGAAACTACCATGCTGGGTAGTTTTAGCTATTCTGCAAGAAGAATGCATGTGGAAAGCTGCAAGGTAATTTCCTTCACTAAAACAGACTGGAGCAGGCTGAACAGAGAAAAAGTACAGTTACTTACCTGTAACGTAGGTTCTCCGTGGACAGCAGAATAGTCAGCCACATATGGGTGTTGTCCCAACAGCTCCCAATTTGTGGATAAGCTCTCCAATAGCTCAGAGAGATTTTTTTTTTTTTTCTCTGAGCATGTGCAGTGCCCGGGCCCCACTGGGCATGCCCGAGCCCTACCCATTTCCCCCTGCTTCCCCCTTATCCCCAGGATGTTCCTAGCTGTGGCTGGGTTGGCCGTATGGGGAGGCGGGTGGGTTGTGTGGCTGACTATCCTGCTGTCCACGGAGAACCTACGTTACAGGTAAGTAACTACACTTTCTCCTAGGACAAGCAGGATGAGTCAGCCACATATGGGTGACTCCCTAGCCGAGGGATGTACCGACTGGACCTGCGCCTTAGTGCTCTGTGCATCCCTCGCCTGGCTGTGGAGGCCGAGCCGGGCAGGGTAACAAGGCGAAGCAGGTGGAGTTGTGGAAACAAGGTTTTTGATGCTGTGTTAACTGAGCAATAATACTCACAGAACAGTGAAACTGGTCAATAGCAATCAATGAACAGTGAGAAACCAAATGGTCAACAGTGACAATTCGTACTTGCATGTGACAATTCATACTTGCATATTCCACAGTGACAATTCGTACTTGCATGTGATAATTCATACTTGCCTATTCCACATTCAGTCTAGACAGGAGTGCTGGAAGACCTACTTAATCAATATCTATAACACCCTACTTGATCAGTGTTTGTCGATATTTATAACACCCTACTTGATCAGTGTTTGTCAAGGCTGTGCTAGTGGTTGCTGTCCCTCCCGAGAGGGAAGAGCCACTTCCAAGACTGCTCGGCCGAATGCATTTGGAGCGTGGAATGCTATGTCGAGGCAGTAGTGCTTGGTGAAGGTGTGCATGGAGGACCAAGTGGCTGCATCGCAGATGTCCCCTATTGGTGTGTGGTGCAGATGAGCCGTTGTGGTGGCTATGGCTCTGCGCTGGTGGGCGTGGGCTCCCACCTGCGGTTGACACTGCGCTCTTCTATAGGTGAAGGATATCCAGCGCGAGAGCCTGCGTTTGGTGGCCGGCAGTCCTGGTCTGTTTTGGTCGTAGGAGACGAACAATTCAGGCTTGTCTGGTCTGTTGCATAGTCAGGGCCCGCACACAGTCCAGGAGGTGTTACTGAGGTGGCTGTGTGCCTCCCTGTGGGGGGGATGTAGAGTGCCGGGAGGCACGCTGAAGCCACCTTCGGCAAGAATCGGGGGTGGGTTCTGGGTACCACCCTGTTCTCATGGAGGAGTGTGTCGGGGGGTGATGGACCAGGGCCTGGATCTCGCCGATACATCTGGCCGACGCGATGGAGGTCAGGGTTTTCCCGGTCAGGAATATGGGATCTGCCTCCCCCAAAGGTTTGAAGGGGTCGAGGTGAGCTGATGCGGCACCAAGTTGAGGTCCCATCCGGGCGGTGGTGGTCTGACCGGTGGGTGCAGATTGGACTGTCCCTTCAAGAAATTTTGTGATTACTGGATGCCTCGACACTGGTTTGTTGTCTAGGCCAGTGTGGTATGCCGCGATTGCACTTAGATGGACCTTGATGGAAGTGGGTTTTAGGTCCCACTGAGATAAGCTCAGTATGTACTGATGGATGTCCGGTATGGGGTGGTTGTAGGGGTCTCGCTGCGTGTCTGTGCACCGGTAGCGGAACCTTCTCCATTTCAATCCATAGCATTTTCTGGTTGAAGGTCTTCTGGCTGCCATAAGAGTGTGCTCCACGTCTTGTGGTAGGTTCATCCTCTCATCATCTATGCGGTCAGGGCTAAGGAACGCAGGTCGTGGTGGAGGGTAAGGTTCCCGCGTTGTGTTATGAGAACTGCACTAATCGGGAGGGGGAGAGGTGGGTGAACCGCTATCCCTTGCCGGAACGAGAACCATGGTTGCTGGGGCCCGAACAGGGCAATCATGATCACTGTTGCTCTGTCCTGAAGGATCTTCTGCAGGACTTAGGGTATGGCGGGTAGGTGTATAAGAGTTCATGGTTCCAACTCACAGACAGACTGTCGGGGCTGAGACGGCGATGGGTTGATCTCTTTGCGCAGAAGGTCGAGTATTTTGAGTTCAGTTCGGTTGCAAACAGGTTGATGCTCGGTGTGCCCCAGGTGCTGAAGATCTTCTTTGTCGCCGCTGGGTTGAGACACCACTCATCGGGATCCAGCTGGTGGCTGAGGTTTTCTGCCAGGTCGTTCTGCTCCCCCGGGAGGTAAGTTGCCGGGATGGGACATTGAATTGAGTTGGTGAACTCCCACATGCGGCAAGCTTCCTTGCATAGCGAAGCTGACCCTGTCCCTCCCTGCTTGTTGATATAGTACATGGCCACCTGGTTTTCTGTTTGGGTGAGGACTGCCCTGCCTGTCACCCATTGTTTGAAGGTTTCGAGGGCATTCCCTATGGCCCTGAGCTCCAGTAGGTAGATATGGAGTGAGGAAGCCTGGGCCGACCATATGTCCCCTGTGCGAAGATGGAGAAGGTGTGTCCCCCCTCCATGTTTGGAGGCATCCATGGTGGCCACCAGCTGGTGAGGTGGTGGTCTGGTTTCCCTTTCGCTAAGTTATCTCGGGCCGTTCACCAGTGAAGTGTCTTGTGTATGGGTAGGAGAATGGGTATCTGGGTGGTCAGAGGTTGGGTATACTGGTCCCAGTGACGTCTGAGGTGCCCTTTCAGGGATCTCATGTGTAGTCTGGTGTGCTGGACAACAAAGACCGCAGCCGAGACACAGAAGGGAGCGTTGTGACGATGAGCTGCTGGCAGGGATGCACTGGACCAGGGATGTCATGGCATCGATCTGGTAGTCCCGTAGGACGGCCTTGGTCTGTGTGGTGTTGATGACTGCCCGGATGAACGATATCCCCTGGATGTGTATCAGGTGGGATTTCATGTAGTTGATGAGGAACCCCAGTTCTTGGAGGAGGGTTATGATGGTTGTCGGGGCTGCCAGCTGTCGAGATAAGATAGGACACACACCCCTTGAAGGCGAGGATGTGCCACTGCCACGCACTTTGTGAACACTCTTGGAGCCGTTGAGAGTCCAAGGGGTAGGACCTTGTACTGGAGGCGTCTGTCTTTTATTTAGAAGCGACGATGCCTCCTGTGGGCTGGATGCATGGGCACGTGAGTGCATGCATCATGTAAGTCCAGGGATACTAGCTAATATTCAGGCTGTAACAGGGCCAAGACTGTACCCAGAGAATGCATCTGGACCTTGTGTATGCACCTGTTGAGCTTGCAGAGATCCAGGATCGAGCGTTGTCCTTGTCCATGGGAACACGGGGGTTCCTGGAGTAAAAACCCCTTGGTGATCTCCTCTGTTCGTCACCGCCTCTATTGATTCTGCCAAAGCAGGTCCTCTCCTTGCTGCAGGAAAATTGGGTCGTCAGATGGAGGGTGCCCCCCACTCCGGGGGGGGGGGGGGAGTTGAGACGAATTCGGAATCCCTGCTTGATGATGCTGAGGGCCCACTGGTCGATGGTGATCCTGGGCCAAGCCTTCGCAGACAATCTGATCCTGCTGGGCTGGAGGGTGGTCAAGGTTCTGGTTTTTGTTGGGGGAGAGGGCTGCCCTAGGATGCCCCTGCCCCTCAGGCAGTGCTTGTTTGCGTAGCAGTTATGTTACTGTTGCGAGCGCTGGGGCACAGACTGCTGCCAGTGTGGACTGGCTCGGTGGTGAGCTGGAGTCCCTGTTTTATTTTATTTATTTATTTTCTCTCAATGGCCTCCTGATAAAGCCGCATCTGGAACTGGAGCACAGCAATTCGTGCGCTCAGCATTGCGCCCTCAAAGGTCTTTTTTCCCGTGGAATCCAGGGTTTTTCAGGTCCTTCCCTGACAGGGCGTTGGGGGGGGGGGGGGTCATGCTGCCCTGTTTCTCTTAAGCGCCAAGGCTACCGCAATGTCCATGTATGGCTGCTGCGGGTTGTCAAATCTCTGGGCTGGAAAGATCTGGTACTTCAATCCCAGTCTCCTTGATGTTGGTTGCCCTGAAGAGGGAGTCAGCCAAAATCTTGTCTCTGCAGTCCCAGAGGTTCTTGTGGACTGGAATCGCCACCGCCTGCCTGAAGTACTGGTACTGGTAGTTCAGGCATTGTAGTACTCTGTCTTGGGTACTTGTGGTCCACCCACGTGGATCTTGAGAAAGGCTTTGAGTTTCTGGAGGAACTTGGGGTGAGTCCTCGTTTGTGGGGGGGTTTGTTTGTTTTTTTTATAGTTATTTATTTATTTTTTGTGGGTGGTGACTCGGGGCGTGGCTGGAGGCTGGTGTGTTGCTTGTTCCTCCGTTGCTTTGGTGCATGGCATGCCGCTGGAACGCGCCATGTTGTTGTGCGTGGCTCCCTCTAAAGGGGGGCATTGGGAGGAGTGTTGCCCGCTGAGAGAGGAGTGGGTCAGCAGGAGGATTAACTGTTGCTGCTGGTCCCACCCCTGGTGGTTCGCAGGTTCATGTGCTGCTCCACTTGACTGGTTGGGTGGCTCCATGTACCCCACTGACATTCTCTGTCCTTCTTGAGAGGGGGGGAGAGCCTGCAGAGAGGGGGCAGGATGCACCCCTTCATCTGTGCCAGTGCTCCTGGCTGCGTTTCCCACTGTGCCTGGAGGCAGAGAAAGAGGAGTGATGATGCCTCCTGTGTGGGCTTCTGCTGCTGTACTGCCTATTGTATATTAAACTGTACAGCGCTGCATATGCCTTTCAGTGCTATAGAAATCATAAATAGTAGCAGAGTCCTTCATGCTGGCTGGAAAAGCACTCTCTGCCTAGGTATCTGAAGTGCAAACAGCTCTTTAGGCTGAGGAGTTTCAAACCCCCACCTTTAGGGAGGCGTGATCTGACATGCCGCATCACTGATGACATCAGCACATGCTTTGTGAAAAGTTCCCCGGGACTGCCCCTGTTGCCGGGGAGGAAGGAAAAACCTGTGTTGCAATTGGTTGCCAGCAGTTTCCATTATGGCTGGTTGCTGAGACCCTGCCCGGCTAAATGTGAAAAGCTAATGTGAAAGGCAGACTCCTCGTTCCCGGCATGAAGGGAGGGGGGAGGTCTTAACTGCAGACTCTGCAGGACCCTAAGAGGGAAAGAAGCATCGAGTTTATTTATTTATTTATTGTTTTTGTTTCAGCATGTGGGGAGATTGCAGGGAGGAGGAGCAACCCCCTTCCCTGTACAAGCTGAACTCTGGGGCAGCATGTCTCCTGCTGGTGGGAAAGGTCTGCAGGTCCCCCCAAGGGAAAAAAGCATGGGAATTTATTTCTCCTTAAGTTCAGATTGGGAGGAGGGTGGGGCAGAGCCCTCAGGGCTGCAAAAGATTATCAGAGGTTTTCCCAAAAACAAGCAGATAGGACTTACCTTTGGGGCTGGAGGGGGAACCCCGATCGGCTCCCTGCAGAGGCTGGCTGTACGCGGCAGCATGCAGGGACTCCAGGGGAAATCTCTCAGTCTGGAGGGCGAAAACCACAATCTGCTGGCTGCAGAGGCTGGCTATACGCGGCAGCATGCAGTGACTCTCGGAGAGATCTCTTGGTCTGGTGAGACTCCTATCGGCTGCCCTGCAGGGGCTGGCTGTACGCGGCAGCATGCAGGGACTCCGGGAGAGATTTCTCTGCCGGGCCGAGTGCAGGCGGGGGGATTAGCTGAGCCAGGGCATCCTGGAGACTCCTTGCCGCTGTAGCTTGTGGATCCCCCGCTGCTGCATTCCGATGAGGATGGATGCTGGAGGAAGATTCTCGGGCCTCACTTCTCTTCATGAAGTCTCTCAGTGCCCTCTTCCTTAGCTTGCATGCACGTGGTGACATGTGCGCACAATACAAGCAACACGGAAACTTCGAGCGCCGGATCCAATCAGTGAGTGCACAATTCATGAGGATCCAGTGTATTCATCCTTCTCCTGCATCCCAGTCGTTTCTTTAGATGATTCAGGCATCTTCAAGGTGATGAGTAGAAAAATTGTAATGGAGAACTATAGAAAATCCGACCGATGGGAACGGGCGGAAACTAAAGACTGGGGATTAAGGGGAAGCAGGGGGAAATGGGTAGGGCTCGGGCATGCCCAGTAGGGCCCGGACACTGCACATGCTCAGAAAAAAAAAAAATCTTTCTGAGCTTTTGGAGAGCTTATCCGCAAATTGGGAGCTGTTGGGACAACACCCATATGTGGCTGATTCATCCTGCTTGTCCTAGGAGAAAAGGAACTTTTCTGAAGACTTAGAGAAAGGGAAAAGGATCGGGGACTCATATCCTGCTTTTTTTTGTAGTTCTACAATCATATTCAAAGCAGTTTACATATTATAGCCAGGTTCTTAAGTTTTATTTCAAGTTTTATTATATTTGATATACCGCTTATAAAGCCTACGCGGTTTCATTTTAAAAAAAAAAAAACACGTTTGTTTGTCCTTCGTAATTGTTTCAAAATACAATGTATGTTCCCCATATTAAGTTTTTATTGTAAATGACTTTGTACCTGGAGCAATGGAGGATTAAGCCCTGGGTCACAAGGATCAGCCCTGGGATTCGATCCCACAACCTCTGGGTGCAGAGGCAGCAGCTGTATAAAATATACACCGCCTAGGACTACATGTCTTCAAAAGGCAGCGAATAAAATTGCGGTGAAAATGTTCATCTGGGGTCCTCACAGCACAATTCTTTTTTAGACCAAACTGAATTCCTCAGGAAATTATATTTGTGGAATCTGTTTGTACGAATATATATAAGTTTATATAAAATAAGGGTTCCTCGCAGTGGCATATTAAGGGGGGGGGCAGTCCGCCCCGGGCACCAGCACCCATCCTATTCTCCGCCCCTCCCCCAGTTCCTTCCCACTCCTCCCTCTGCCAAAAGCATGCGTCTTCACTTCCCCCCCCCCTCGTACTTCTAGCTCTTTGTCAGCGCAATCAGCAATTCCAACCTGCTGCTCGCACTAGCATTGGCTCGCCCTCCAACGTCACTTCTGGGTCTCACACCTAGGAAGTGACGTTGGGGAGAGCCGATGCAGGTGGCGATGCTGGGAAACGTAAAAGAGGTATGGGGGGAAGGGAAGGGGTGGGGGAGGGGCACCTCTTACCCTCACTATGCCACTGGTTCCTCGGTGTATGAAACTGTAACTAAAGCGCGTCGGACATTGGTCGGACAAAGACGCGCTGACAACTGCACGCAGGGCATATGTGCATTGCCAGTCCTGCCACTGTAAACCAGTAATGCCCCCCAGTACATGTAGAAGTCCTTGCGCTCCCATTCGGGGGTAGTTTGGAGGGGTGAACCCCCCCCCAAGTACACTTAAAACTTCCGTTTTCCGTTAAGTTTTCGGAGTTTGGGAGTTTTTCCACACACATCCCCAACGGGAGCGCAAGGACTCATACATGTAGTGGGGGGGGGGTTCCCCCTCGCACACAAACTCACAGAGCTAACATAACGGGTTTAAAGCGGCAGGACCGGTGCAACACATACGTCCTGCGCGTGATTGTCAGCGCGTCTTTGTCGAAGCGCTTTTGTCCTGCGCTCAATTGACGGGCTCCGCCATAGTAAAAAGTTTGGGACTCACTGCTTTAGACACTATCCAAAGGTCTGTTTTCAGCGTAATTGCATCTACGATTAGAAACTTCTTTTGTGAGATTTAAGAATGGCTCAACCCCTCCCACCCCCCCTTTTGGGGCTTTTACTAAAGATCCTGAGACACTTCATGGGGGTGGGGATGGGGGTGGAGAAGGTCCAAGACTTCCTTTTTAATCTTCGCCGAGATAGGAACAAATTAGGAAAATAACTTTTCTGAGGAAGTGTGAAAGAAAGAAAAAAAGCTCTCAAAGAAATTTCAGCTTACAGCCAACCTTTTGTGTTGCAAACTCAGTTGCCTGGGGCTTTATACAAAAGAGGGACCCCCCCCCCCTCCTCCTGTACCAGTGAAACCTGAGAAGTTGCAGCCATCCTACAGACAAAGGAGGTTATGGACGTTTATGGAAAGAAGCCCGTTGGGAAGTCTTGCAGCAAAATTTGCCTGGCCAAGGTGTATCCTGAAGGGTGACCCGAGAAGTCTGTGAAGACGTACGCCGTCATGTCCGAGCAAACCAACAAGTCACTGGCGCAGTCGGAGTTCTTCGATTTCTCCAGCATAGATGAAAACTACTGCTCCTACCGTCTCCAAACCCTTGCAGGAATCAAAAAGATGCGAGGGAGAAGAGTGAGCGGGTTTATGATAGAAGCTATGGATGGTAGTTTCAAGTCACGTCTACCTACCCTGACCGAATGTTACGAGATACCAGACAAAAGGGAAGAAATCCCCACACCAGAATTTGTTCAGCTCTATCCTCACTTGGAGCCCATCGCTGACAAAATCCCGCCTTTGGATCCAGGCGCGCAAATCCTACTAGTTCTGGGCACAGATGCAATGAGGTTACAACGATATGAAAAAGTTTGCTTAGGTCCTTGCAACGACCCCTATGCCTATCGACTAGCCTTAGGATGGGTGATAGTAGGTGGGGTTCGCCCTAACCCAGGTGCCACTGATGAGTTAGTAAACGTCAACCTATGTAGCACGGCTGTCCTAGAAGATGACGACACATGTTTCAAACAATGCCCCTACTGCAAAGAATAATCAATCCCTGATCTGTAGACTTTCCAGGCTACCTCCCTATCAGACCCAAGAGAACGTCTGGGAATTTCAATGTTCCGGGTCACAAGAATCTATCCTAAACTTACACAGATGACAAAGAATTCTTTGGAATCGCAAATAATTTTTTAATCTAGGATCGCTGGGTGGGTTCCTCTCCCATTCTGCACACCCAAACCTAGACTCCCTAACATCTCACTTTGCTGGAAAAAAAATCCTTGAAAAAAGGACATCAGAGACCGGAAAAGGCTATGCAACCTTCCTGAAAGACACGTTTGCCAACAGCCATGCAGAGCCAGCCAGCAGAATGACGAATGCCGACATCTGCCCTGCTTTGGTGCATATTGCCCACATGGGCCCAACCTGACCACAACCAGTTACTCCTGGGGGAATTCTGCTTACTGCACAAAGTAGAATTTCCCCAAAATTCTTCCTATTCTGTGTACTCTGCTTTTCTGGCACCTATATTCCCTGTCCGACTGCCTCCCCTTCCTCTCTGTATACTTAGGCCCAAATTCTCTAAACGGTGCTAAGTTTTTAGGCACCGGAAGACACCCAAACTCAGTAAAAAAATGCAATTGAAACAATGTTTGTAACAGAGTTTCAAGGCGCCTACAATCAGTGCCAGAATCGCACCTCCTTAGGTGCTTTAGGCTGGCTAAAGTCACTTTGAACGTGGCTAATGCCAGAAGTGGCGTTAAGGCAGCCTAAAGCACCTATGGAGTCATGATTCGCATCATAGGTAGGCGCTGGAAATGTAGGCCAGGAAAACCCTGGCTTACATTTCCGGTGCCTACCTTTGTCAGAGGCGATATTCTGTGCCCGTCGCCGTCGTGTGACTGATATGTGATCGGCAGCCACTTTTAAGGCAGCTGACAATGGCGCCAGTTACAGAATCCGGGTCATAACACTTTGGCAAGAGCTAAAGGCTGGGCTGCTTCCTTCATTGTTGCCTTAATCCCTGGCTGTTCCTTTAAACTGCACAGCTGTACAGAGGCCCATGAGGCTCAAAAGGAACAGTCAGGCCCTGGTGGCAGAAGAGCAGGAAACAGCGTGATGTATGGCTATGCAGCTCCTTCTCTTGCTACAGCAGAGTGGTGACTGTGGAAGGAGGGGGAGGGGAGGCTGGAAAAAAGTGTGAATGTGCGTGTGTGTGCCCAAGTGCGAGTGTGAAATGGGGTCAAGGACAAGGTCTGCAGGAAGGTATATGGGAAACTGCTGTGGTGATGGTGGTGGGTATTTCACGCCTTGGGAGGGATGCCACCCCTTATGATAGGGGGACCTCTGCCCAAAAGAAATTACAAATAAAATATTCAGAATTTTCAATTTGGTTTTGCACAGAATTTTCCCTTTAGTAATGTATATGTGGTTTCAATCCACGTCAGAAAGGAACCCATCACCATAACAACCAATATCCAGCAAACGTTCTACTATTTCATCATCCTCAAAAACTACAGAAACGATTTTGAGATTCCTGTGGTTCCATAATGACATCTACAATGAAAATGCTGAATATAGAACACAAGTTCTTGCTACCTGCAGAAGTGACCCACGAGCACAGGAGAACCGCATCAGGAGGTGAAAAAGATTATGGCCATGGACGATGGACTTAAGTCCTTATCTACTGAAGAAGAAACTATCAACCTGCCGAAAAGAACGTGGATAATTTTAATGGAGGCCAATTTCAATATCCACAAGATAGCCTCCAATTGCATTGAAGTGATGAAAATGTCCTCCTAAACACTTGAAGAATCCGATTTGAGTGTAGATACTCTTCCACTACAGCATGGCCTTGGTTTGAGTTGGAACCTTCCAGATCTTGACCCAAGAGAAACCATATACTCATCAACTGATCTTCAGTCTAAAAAATATATGACATCATATCCAACTATTACCACAAACTCCACTGGCTACCAATAAAATGCAAGAATAGCTTTCAAACTATCTTGCACAATGTTTCATGCACTCCACGCCAACAACTCAGAATCGATAACCCACTTATTCTCCACTTCCTTTTTCTCATCCTCCAGAATCCATTAAATGCACCAAATGATCATCCCAGCCTCCAAAGGAGTGAAATACAAACAAATATTCAACTCCTTAACTTGGAACGGCCTTCCATCATCAATCAGAACAGAAAGAGACTCAGTTTCCCAAAAAATTTGAAAATTTTTCTGTTTAATGGTTCCCATTGACCAGCGTAATCCTTTCATCAACCCAAGAAAGACCCTTCATCAATCCGAGAAAAACTCTCAAACTGTTATCCAAGCACAAATGACAATACCACAATCACTAATATCACGATAAATCTTCTCCCCTTACTCTGTACTTACTAGCTACCTTTTGATGTAATTAATTTGTTAATAACACTGTATTCTCCTCTTATAATGTAAGAGCCTCTTGACTGTAGGACACAGGTGTCAAAGTCCCTCCTCGAGGGCCGCAATCCAGTCGGGTTTTCAGGATTTCCCCAATGAATATGCATGAGATCTATTTGCCTGCACTGCTTTCATTGTATGCCAATAGATCTCATGCATATTCATTGGGGAAATCCTGAAAACCTGACCGGATTGTGGCCCTTGAGGAGGGACTTTGACAATCCTACTGTAGGATGATGTAGTGCTTGTGCCTTGTGAAAACGTTATGTACTCCTGGTGGAATTCTGTGCACAATATTTCAAAATTCTGTATAGTTTATTTGCAGTGTTTTGTATATATTCTCCTACCCCTTACCCCACCCACCTCTCACTTGCACACCGAATCGCTTCTCTATGCCCCATGGTCTGGCACCTCTCCCCCCTCTCTCTATGGTCAAGCATCTCTTCCTTCTCACTCTCCATTCTAGCTTGGATTTCCTTCTCACCCTTTTCCCCCTCTACTTACAGGTCCAGCATCCATGTCCTCTCCCTTCTCCTCCTCTCCCTTCAGGTCTAGCATCCATTTACCATCCTCTCCCTCCACTTGTATTGCAGCATCCATGTCCCTTGTCTCCCCCTCCTGTATTCAGGCTAGGATCCATGTCCCCTTGTCTCCCCCCCTACTTGCAGTCCCAGATCCTTGTGCAGTCCAGCATCTATGTCCCCTCCTCTCCACCGCCCCCCAGTTCTAGCATCCATGTTCCCTCTTTCCTCCTCCAAATAAGTGGTATAGCATCCATGTCCCCATTCCCCCCTTCCCCATCTCAGGTCTGGTCTCTTTCCCTCCGACCGACACCCCCCCCCCCCCCCCCCGAGATCAGACATACCTGTGGGCTTTCCAAAACAGCAGCAGCTGGCCAGCAGAGAGACAGTGGTGTGAAAGGGCTGCTTGTGGAGTCGGCCGCAAGATACCCATCCACAGTGCTGCCTCTGCTGGCTGACTGGCTGTCACCACTGCTTTTACCTTGTAAGGCCCGCAGGCATGTCTGATCTCATGGGTGGGGGGTCAGTCAGAGTAAGAGAGGTCAGACCTGTGCAGGGGAGAATTCTGCACAAATTCTGCACTGCACAGAATTCCGCCAGGAGCAGTTATTGACTGTTGGGCATTTCAGAAGTCTGAGGCCTCAAGACAGGTTTTTTTTTTTTTCTTTTATGTTGTGCACTGTGTGTTTGTGCTTTATTCCAGATTCTGTGAAATGAAGAAGATTCCTAGAACAACTAAGAAACTCTGAATGTGCATTGCCAACTTTGCATGTTTCTGATAGGTTTGATGTTTATAAGTATTTGAATAAGATTTCATAACACTGTGATATATATTGATTCCAGGAGGGGAGTGTTCTGCCCCCTCCCCCATAGTTCTATGTGAATGTTTACTTTAGTTTGTATTGTACTGGCAATCATAGACTAATGGCCTAGACTCATCCTTCTTGTTTCAAATACCTGCATGCAGTAAGTGTCTTGTTTAGATATTTGTATTAAAACAGTTGGAACTTGGAGACTGAGTTATCTTTTTAAATTTTGGACAGGTTTAGCCCGATATTGAAAAATGCAGTATGACAATAGGGAGCCTTTGTTTAAGTTCCCTGATTCTGCATGGTGAGAATCTATCTTATAATTAGGGTTACCATATGTCCGGGAAAACCCAGACATGTCCTCTTTAGAGGACTGTCCGGGCACCCGGAGGGGTTTCCAAAACCCAGCAGTCTGACCAGGATTTGGAAATCCTGAGCTCGGAGGCTGCATCTGCAAGCCTTTGCGCCTGCGTGGCCATCACCGTGATGATGTCATACGTATGCGCTTCCAAAAGCGGCCTTCGAGCTCGGGGAGGTTTGTGAGAGGGTGAGGCTGGAGGAGGCATGGGGTGGAACCAGAGGCAAAACAGGGCGGGACTAGGGGGTGGAACAGGGCGAAGTCAGGCGTTCTCTTTTTTTCAAAGAGGAAATCTGGCAACCCTACCTATATTCCATTACAGAATGCTAGCATAAGAAACTTAGAGTCGGCGCCATGAAGCTGGTATAACTGCCGTTATGTAAAGGTGGCAAGGGCACAACTAACTTATTCTGTAAGTGGCAGCACTGCCAAATACCCCTCCCATGCTACGCCCTTTTGAATTTACATACTGTGTTACCTACAGGCACCCTTGTACAGTGCGATCTAAATCAATCTAATGTGTCAACCTACAAATTAACGTGTTAAAATAGATTCTGACCCGAAACCAAATCCCTGGCGAAATTTGCAGCTTGGTTTTGACGGAAGCTGAAACTAGCAGCAAGGCCCACCCCCTGCATGGAACGACCACCACTCCATCCCCCTCTTCCCTGCACGCACTAAGACCACCAGGGATGAATGGTAGGCCTGAGGCAGAGTAAGGGATCAATGGCGTAATAAGGGAGATGTGGGGGGGCGAACTGCCCCAGGCACAGTCTTCCTAAGGGCGCAACACCCCTTATTACATCTCTCCTTGCGGTGCGCTTGCGCACCTCTTGCCTTCCCCATACTTTTTTTTTTACTTCTCCAGCACAAGGATGCTGCCCACCTCAGCGTCTGCGCAAGCGGACACCGGCATGGGCATGTTGCTCCCGCCGGAGAAGTTAAAAATGTACGTGAAAAGGGAAGGGGGGCACTTGCGGCGAGGGAACAGGTGCCACTGCCCTGGGCTCCGCTCACCCTTACTACGGAACTGGGATTGCAAGGGGAGCCTCCATAAAGTTCTGGTTCCAGATGAAAATGCCCTGGCATTTTCAGACAAAACCGAAACTAGGCCGAATGCAAATTTCAGGCTGGTTTAGGTGCCAGAACTGAAATTCAGTCAGCTTCTAGTTAAAAAGTCGTAATGTGTTAAAAACATTTTTCTTAAAACAAATGTGTATAACAAATCTATAAAAATCCCCCCAAATTTGAGAGGAAAAAGGAGCAAATAAATTGGAATTGCTTCCTGTTCCTATCCCTGCACCGATAACTTTAGCAGGGAAGAAAGAAAGAGAGAAGGATCGAGGACAGCCACCACCTGGGAGCCATGGGAGGTTGATGATTTAGCTGAGACACAGTGGGGGGAACAGGATGAAAGAGAAGCAAAAAAGATCTCACCTGTAAATAATCCCTTTATTGTGTAGAAAAAAAAGACCGATGGCAATCTCTGCTGCGTAGAACCTGAAGGGTCGGGGAAGAGAGAAGCAAAGCAGATTTTTCCTTTTTTGTAAATGTTGAAAAGCATATTATTTCCCTTAATGTGCAATGGGATAAGAACATAAGGATTGCCATACTGGGACAGACCAAAAGGTCCTCAAGCCCGGTATCCTGTTTCCAAAGTGGCCAACCCAGGTCCCAAGCACCTAGATAGATCCCAAGTAATAAAGCAGATTGTCTGCTGCTTATCCTAGGGATAAGCAGTAGATTTCCCCCAAGACATCTCAATAATGGCCTATGGATTTCTCTTTAGCCAAATATTTTTTTAAACCCCGCTAAGCTAACTGATTTCACCACATTCTCCAGCAACGAATTCCAAAGTTTAATTACACATTGTGTGAAGAAACATTTTCTCTGCTTTATTTTAACTCTACTACTTAGTAGCTTCATCGCATGTCCCCTAGTCCTAGTATTTTTGGAAAGAGTGAACAAGCGATTCACATCTACCCTTTCCACTCCACTCAGTATTTTATAGACCTCTTATCATATCACCCCCCTGAGCCGTCTTTTCTTCAAGCTGAAGAGCCCTAGCCACTTCAGCCTTTCCTCATAGGGAAAGCAACCCAAACCTTTTAGCATTTTCATCGCCCTCTGCACCTTGTCTAATTCCGCTATATCTTTTTTGAGATATGGCGACCATGGTTGTTATGGTGCATGGGTTGTACTATATTGTTTGTTTAATGCATTGGGTATGTTTTCTTGTAAAAAATACGTAGATTTTGGGATGTGCGGGATATTTAAATGCCATGATGCAGGTGCATTGGCTAGAACTATAGGACCAAATAGAGCATTTCAAAATGAATGATTGATTTCCTTCCACTATTGAGGTGCGGATTGTACCAAGTTGGCACTTGGCGTTAGACCTGGAAAGTCAATGCCAGAAAATGTCTGGTCTTCAGCACTGAATTTCCAGGTTTCCGGAGACTAAAGCATAGACAGTTAAATAAAATATTCATCACTTAACCGGCTACTGCGATTATCGTTTAAAGACAGGGCTGACCTTTATGCAATCCACCTGGATGGTTAGGTGCTGGACTGACCAAGAGTCAACTCCGCCCCCCCCCCCTTCTCAATATAGACAGATTTCAGTTCAGCGCTAACTGAAACAAACATCTCGAATACTGTATTATTCTGGACTAGTCTTATAGCCCGTTACATTAACGGGTGCTAGAATATATGTGTGTGTCTGTCTTTATTTCTTTCTCTCTCTCTCCTTAGCCGCTTTCTGTATTTCTGTCTTTCTTTCTTTCTGTCTTTCTTTTTCCTTGGCTGTCCACCACCACCCCTTGCCTGCTTCCGCTGTCCATTCTCCCTTCTTTTTATCTCCCCTGTGTCCACCACCACCCCTTCACTGCTCCCCTTATTCAGCAGCAGCCGTTCTCCCTTTGTTTTACCTCCCCCCTGTCCAGCAGCACCTCTTTCCTTCTCCCCCTGTCCAGCAGTAGGCCTCCCTTCCTTTTTCTCCCCCCTCCTCCTTCTTATCTCTATGATACACTTACCTTGCTCTGCCCCTGATCAGAGGTTCCCTCCTCCGACAGCCGCCTCAAGGCCCACCCAGTTGCACCTATTGGGAAAGTTCCCTCTGCCGCATCCCGCACCCTTCCAGACGCGACTTCCTTTTTCCGACCTGACTGCCGCTGCCAAAGATAAATTTAAAGGTAGGACCGGGTGGGACGCTGGACCAGGGTGGTGGATTTAGAGCCAGAAAGCCAGAGAGCCTCTCTCGATCCCTGCCTGCATGTAAGGGAGCCTGAGCCGGCAAGACCGCGAGAGAGGAGCCTGCACGGACCGAACAGCCCGAGCCCCGACCAGTTTAACTTTCCGGCGGCTCCTCTCACGATCGCCGCCTTCTCCGACGCAGGAGCGGCTCGTGAGAGGAGCCGCTGCAGTGTCTTTTAAGTTAAAAAGAAACTTCGGCCGGTAGGGCCGTATTGCGTGAGGTGGAGAGCAGGAGGGCTTGTCTGGCGCGCATGCACACTCCTACCGCCACAGCTCGACAGATCAGATCTCAGGGAACACGCGGTGAGAGTGCGCATACGCGCTTAGCATTTTATTATTATAGATTCTTCTCTTACTTTTAATGACCAGATAAATTCTTTAGCAGTTTGCGTATGTTGAGGAAAGTTAGTTCACTATTTTATCTAGAACATTACTTTCTATTGGTACAGTCCACTGTGCTTGCTCAGTTGGACTACTGTAATTCTGTTTATGTGGTAGTAATAATAATAATAACAGTTTATATACCGCAGGACCGTGAAGTTCTATGCGGTTTACAATGATTAAAAGATGCTACAGATTGAGTGGATTTAACAAAGTTAAAAGCTAGTGATTAACAGCTCTAAGGATCAGTTATTGTGGAATGAGATTGTACAGGTCAGTTGCCTAAATACTTCAGGAACAGATATGTTTTTAGGTGTTTCCTAAATTCTCCATAAGTAGTAGGCGTAAGCAACTGTTCTACAAAGATCTTTACCCCATAATGCTGCCTTATGTGAGAAAAGATGTTGATGATGTCTTTTAAATTTACATCCTCTAACCGGGGAAACAAAATTTGAGGGTGAGCTTCTCTTATGTCTGTTGGTTGAGAAAGAGAAAGGGTGAGTTATATATTTAGGGGCTAAACCGTTTAGTACCTTAAAACAGAAACAACCAAACTTGAACTTCACACGTGCCTCCTTCGGCAGCCAAAGCAGAAGTCGGTAGGAAGGTGTCACATGATCGAACTTCTTCAACCCAAAACTCAGCCTGACCGACGCTTAGACTGTCTCCAGTTGATACAGAATACAGCGACCAAATTTATTTTTGGAAAGAGAAAGTATGATCACGTATCTCCACTGTTGAGAAAACTTCATTGGCTTCTAGTCCGTCATAGGATACAGTTCAAGTGTGCGTGGGTTGTTTTTAAATTTCTTTATGGAATATTTGATCCCTCTTAGATCTTGCTATTCTAGGATTACAACAATTTATAAATTAGCATTTCCTTCTTCAAAAGGACTTAAATGTACGGGGAAGCTTAGTAATTTGCAATGGACTCCCAGATTCTTTAAGACTGTTAGGTCAATTACATCAATTTCGAAAAAGTTTAAAAACTTGGTTATTCTCACAATAGTAACCCATGATTATTAGCTGACAAACAGTAATTAAGTAATTAAGCATATTTTTTTCTTAACCTTTATTATCTATCTAATCTTAACTAATAGCATTTTTCTGCAAAGTCTATTAGTTTGTTATCCTTTTTTTTAATTGAACTGTAAACTGAGTCGAGCTCCTTAGGGAGATGATCCAGAATATAACTTGAAGAACATAAGCAGTGCCTCTGCTGGGTCCGCTCACGCGGTGGCCCAACAGGTCCAGGACCTGTGCAGTAATCCTCTATCTATACCCCTCTATCCCCTTTTCCAGCAGGAAATTGTCCAATCCTTTCTTGAACCCCAGTACCGTACTCTGCCCTATTACGCCCTCTGGAAGCGCATTCCAGGTGTCCACCACATGTCGGGTAAAGAAGAACTTCCTAGCATTCGTTTTGAATCTGTCCCCTTTCAACTTTTCCGAATGCCCTCTTGTTCTTTTATTTTTCGAAAGTTTGAAGAATCTGTCCCTCTACTCTCTCTATGCTCTTCATGATCTTGTAAGTCTCTATATCCCCTCTAAGTCTCCTCTTCTCCAGGGAAAAGAGTCCCAGTTTTTCCAATCTCTCCTCTGAACCCTCTCGAGTATCGCCATATCCTTCTTAAGGTACGGCGATCAATAGTGGACGCAGTAATCCAGATGTGGACGCACCATCGCCCGATACAATGGCAGGATAACTTATTTCTTTCTGGTTGTAACACCCTTCTTGATTATGCCTAGCATTCTCTTTGCCTTCTTAGCGGCCGCTGCACACTGTGCCGTCATCTTCATTGTCATGTCCACCATTACCCCCAAGTCCCTTTCTTGGGTACTCTCATTCAATAACATCCCTCCCATCATATAGTTGTACCTCGGGTTTCTGTTTCCCACAGGTAATACTTTACATTTCTCAACGTTGAACTTCATCTGCCATTTCGTCGCCCATTCCTCTAGTTTGTTCAAGTCCCTTTGCAATTCTTCGCAGTCCTCTTTAGTCTGAGCTCCACTAAATAGTTTGGTGTCGTCCGCAAATTTTATTATCTCACACTTTGTCCCTGTTTCTAGATCATTTATGAATATATTAAATAGCAGTGGCCTGAGCACCGAGCCCTTTGGGACCCCACTCGTGACCCTCCTCCAGTCCGAGTAGTGGCCCTTCACTCCTATCTTCTGTTTCCTACCCGCCAACCAGTTTCTGATCCATCTATGTACGTCTCCTTCCATCCCATGGTTCTTCAGTTTCCGGAGTAGGCGTTCATGGGGCACCTTGTCAAAGGCTTTTTGGAAATCTAGATATATGATGTCTAAGGGGTCTCCTCTGTCCATCCGTTTGTTAATTCCTTCGAAGAAGTGCAATAAGTTCATTAGGCAAGATCTCCCCTTGCAGAAACCATGTTGGCTGGTTATCAGAAGTTCGTTTCTTTCAAAATGTTCATAGATGTTTTCTTTTATCAGTGCTTCCGCCATTTTCCCCGGGAGCGAGGTCAGATTCACTGGTCTGTAGTTTCCCGGGTCACCTCTTGATCCCTTTTTAAAGATGGGCGTAAAAAGAAAAAAAGAAAAGGTACAAAGAAAGGCGATGAAAATTATAAAATGGATGAGATGGCTTCCTTATAAGGAAAGGCTAAAGCGGCTAGGGTTCTTCGACTTGGAGAAGAGATGGCTCAGGGGTGATATGATAGAGGTCTATAAAATACTGAGTGGCGTGGAAAGGGTAGATGTGAATCGCTTGTTCACTCTTTCCAGAAATACTAGGACTAGGGGGGCATGTGATGAAAGTAGCAGAGTTAAAACAAACCGGAGAAAATATTTTCTAATTGGATGAGTATTAAGCAGTTTTACAATACTAATACATTAGAAATCAGGGTTACAATTTCATTCATTAGAAAATTTTCCTTCTGTCCCGCTGTAATTAAACTCTGGAATTCATTGTCGGATAATATGGTGAAAGCAGTTTACTTAGCAGGGTTTTAAAAAAGTTTGGATAATTTTCTTAAAGGAGAAGTTCATAAGCCATTATTGAGACGGCTAGGATAAGCGGCATAAAACCTGTTTCTCTCTTTGGGATCATGTCAGGTATTTGTGGAAACAAGATACAGAGCGTGATGGATCTTCGGTCTATCCCAGTACTGCAGCTCTTATGTTCTTATGTGAGCCAAGTATTGTGTAGGCCAATGAAGCCATTGTGACATCACTGATGAGGTTGGCTCTTAGGTATTGGTGGGTATGGCATCACAATCTGAGCTCTGGAATGTTGCTACTCTTTGGGTTTCTGCCTGGTACTTGGGACCTGGGTTGGCCACTGTTAGAAACAGGAGACTGGGCTTGATGGACCTTCAGTCTGTTCCAGTATGGTAGCTCTTACGTGAGCCAAGTCTAGGACAATTGAGCCATTGTGACATCACTGATGAGGTTGGCTCTTAGGCATTGGTGGAATGAGACATTATGACACCACAATCTCAGCTCTGTAATGTTGCTACTCTTTGGGTTTCTGCCTGGTACTTGGGACCTGGGTTGGCCACTGTTGGAAACAGGAGACTGGGCTTGATGGACCTTCGGTCTGTCCCAATATGGCAGCTCTTATGTTCTTATGTAATTAGCCCCGAATAGGCAAGCCGTTTCTAGGCAGTTAAATCGCTTTGAATGTCTGCCAAGCATGCCTACTCACATGGCATGGGGCTCTTTGAACTTCCCAACCTGCTGAATATGATACATCAGGTCTCCACCATTCACATACTCCATTACAAAATACAACCGGTCCTGCAGGAGAGAGAGAGTGGAGAATTCAGAAGCCGCGCTGTAGCTGTTCCATGTCCAGCCCCCCACCCCCCCAGGAGTATTTCCAGCAAGTTGGATGGGAAGGGGAGAGTGCGCCGAGGTTTACCATACCGCAGTCTGGAAGGTGGAGTGCAGCTGGGTCAGGAAGTGGGGGCGGTCGGGAAGCGCCAGCACCCTTTTCTCCACCATGGTGCATTCCACGTCATCATCTTGAATGATCACGTCTTTCTTCAGGATTTTGATGGCAAAGAGTTCTTCCGTGCCACGGCGCTCTGCCAGCATCACCTGGAGAGAGGAGGAGGGATAGACATGACACTTCATCAAGGTGACCTGGGGAGACAGGCCCCATGAATATCCAGATTTATGTGGTTGGCTAATGTTCAATATTAACCGCCTATGTGAAACTGGATAAAGAGGACAAAGCTTTCTGTAGTCCTATTTGTACAGTTAACTTGCTGAATGTTGCTACATAAATCACTGGCTTTGTGTTCGAATAGTAAACAACACTACTTAGTTAAGTTCCATTGAGTATCAATCGATAGCCCCTCAAAGGCGATTTAAGACTCCTGCCAGGTTAAATCACCTTGAATATCGACTTATAGAATGTATTCAGTGGTTGGGCTGAAACATGGGCTGGAAAGGGGACAGACTCCCCACCTCCCTCCTCCCCACTTGAATTATAAGCCTTGACCTTGTGGTTTCCAAGAAGCTTGGCCAACTAGGGACTCAACTAGACGTAATTAGCTGGCATCCAGGAGTTGCAGCTTCTGTTTGAGGAAGACCAGAAGAGAGACAGACTTCAGAGGGGTGGGAGGGGGAACTCATCTCTGTGCGATGACTAGGATCCCCAAGGAGAGGGGTGGATGCACAGAGAACATTAGATAATCACAGAAGAGACCAAGTAAGAAGGGAAAACTTTCACGCTATCTGCTTTGGGATAAAGTCTGCATGTTATATACGCACCAGGTTTCTGCAGATCTCGGTGTCTGCTTTCTGGTACAAATAGATTTTACTGGGAAAATAAGTGCCTTGTAAAAGTCTTCACACCCTTTTACATTATTCACAAATTGCAATCAAGACTTTTTGGGCTTCTTGTTCTTAATTAAAATTTGAAAATTTCTACAAAATTGTACATCGTCCATGTACAATGTATGCTCTCTTGATCTGTGAAACCAACTCCTACCTTAATGAATTAATTTTTGAGAGAACAGAATGTTAAAAAAAAAAAAAAGTGTGAAAATATTTGCAAGGGGTGTGTGGACTGGAAAATTAAAATCTGCGTGCGTTATTTTATGAACCCACCCAAAACATCCACCCCCTCCAGAACACAGCTAAATGTTAAGTGTGGTGTTCCACACCACGCATGCTTTCAGACAGACCGAGAGTAATCTTCAGTTGGCTAGTTTACACACCCACCCCTCCATACTAATTTCTAGTTCGCAGAAAGATACAATCAATTCTTTCAACCACCCTAATTAAAATTGGTACAATAAGGGGAACATGAGAAATTCTGTCAAAGCATGTCACACACAAGTGACTCCTGGGGCATTTCTCTTCCATGTGAAAAATTCTGCAGCTTTTATTAGGAACTACAAGACCTTTTTTTAAAAAGATATTACTTAGAAATGCTGAATTTCATATTTATAGACCTGGAACAGGCTTCTGCTCCATGCCTACTCCCCAACCATGCTCTCCTACCAGCCCCAAAAGTAATCAGACCCAATTGTAAACTGGAGACAGTCCTGGTTTTGATCTTATATCCCAAAGCAACATGGGTTCTGTAGGCCCTCCTCCTGCCCATTGGAATCAGTGCTGCAAACCCCATAATGCACCAGGATGGTGGTGGTCAAAAATCCATGACTGTTCCAAAATCATCACCCCAAATCTCCCCATTTTTCTCTCTTGTACTCCCAAAATATCCCACCCCTGCCTGTTAATCCACCCCCTTCCCAGTTACAGAATCATTCAGGGGAAGTCACGATTTTGATTTTTTTTTTTTTTCATCTTCCCTCCCAATTCCTCACCCGATCTCTTCCTTCAGCATCTCCCCTGCCCCTCATTCCCGCTTCTCCCACTCATTCCAGAAAAAGGAGCAGCCAGAATCACTGAATCTCTGGCGCGGTGTCCTGCCACTGGACCAGAAAGAGGATCAGAGCAGACAGAATCCGGTGATCAGCATCAGATCCCGGAGAGGCACGCCTACAGTGAAGCAGGGAGAGGGCAGAGCACAAACATCCATTTAGAATAATCTTGAAAATTAATGAGGGGCATAGAGACGAGACTGTGAGAAACCTGGCGAGGAAAGGAGAGGAGTGTCACTGTGTGGGGAGATGTCTACAGTTTAACATAAGAATTATAGGTCTGTGGTTAAGAGACTAGGAATTAAAGCAGGTGGGATAGAGTGGCAGGGTTGAGGAGAAAAATGAAGAGGGTGGGCAGTATTGTTAGGGGTATGGGACTCGGCTGACATATCACAGCCCCGTGCCGATCCACACATACTGTAAAACACCTAGCAAAAGCAGAGTGTTCCCTCCTCCACTTCCCCTGCTTAACCTCACAAGAGGTCATCTAGAATCAGAGAAAGATGGAGGTGGGAGAGACCTCAGATCTAGAGTCAGAGCAAGGCGAGGTTGGGAGGGACTTCAGGAGATCAGCTAGAATCAGAAAAAAAAAAAAAAAAAGATGGGATTAGGAGGGACATCAGAGAATGACCTAGAATCAGAGAAAGATGGGATTGAGAGGTAGGGTTACCATATGGCTCCAGAAAAAAAAAAAAAAAAAGGAAGAGAGGACAGATTGAGCTATCCAGATTTTACTTCTATTGAAAGCAACGTAATTAAAACCCAGATGTCTCGGGGACCTCAGGTGAATATGTAGAATCAGAGAAAGATGGCGCTGGGAGGGACCATAGGAGATCAGAAGGACCAGGCAGGAGCTAGGACATAATCAGAGATAGGGTTGGGAGGGACATCGAGAGCTGATCATCTAGTGTCATAGTGAGATGAGGCTGGGAGGGACTTCAGGACTTTATGTCTTTATGTAGAACTAGAATCAGGAGAAAAAGCCCATACTGGAAAGGCCCTCTAAACCTGAAATAAAGGTCCATCTCCTAAAAGAGATGCCTGACAGTAGGTCTCACCTTTCCAAAGCTACCTTTCCCAAGCACCATCAGGAAGTTGAAATCAGAGATGTGGAAACGGTTGGTGCCAAAGAAGCTGATGCGCTTGGAGTCCGTAGGGCTAGGACTGGGTGAAGGACCCCGCCTCACTTTCTGCAAGAGATAAGAGAGCATGTGAGGGCTTCCACAGTTCAGACAGTCCAGTAGAGTCCCCGTTTAAGCCTTTGGTGATCTCTGGACTAGGGTTGGCCAACTGCAGCCACTTGTTCAGCTCTGCCCTAGAAGGAAAGGCCTGATCTTAATCCCATGAAATGTATGAGATATGCAGTCTATCTTGTTAATTTTGTTTCTATGATCAGTGAATTGGAAGATTCAAGCCTCCTGCATCAATAATTAGGACAAGATCAGTGTCTTACATACCATGATAAAGCCATCAGGTCTCCTTAAATATATGGACCAGGCCTATGAGGACTGGATTTCACACACACAGGCAAGTAATTAACTGTATTTTATGGGAAGATAAAATACATATTGATAAGAGTCTCCTGGCTAATATAAGATTTTTCTTTAGTAGTAAGGTGACCATACATCCCGTTTTGAATGGGACCATCCCATTTTTAGATCCCCTGTCTCGATGTCGCCACACACAGCTTTGGGATGCCGAAATGTCCCGTTTTCAGGGACAGAATCCCAAAGCTGTGCGCAGGGACAATGAGACAGGCGATCGCTTCCCCTCCCTCCCTGCAGTGCCAAAGCCAGCCTCCCTCCTTCCCTCCCTCCAGCACCCAATTCAACCCCGCCCCCTTGGTCCACCACCGCTGCTTGCCGCCCAGAGGCCTTCTTCCCAACATCAATTCTGACATTGCCAGGCAGCAATTGGCTGGCCCGGAACTTCCTCTCCAACGTCAGAATTGACGTCAGGAAAAAGGCTTCTGGGCTGGCACCTGGACCTTCCTTTTCTCAGCGGCGGAAGAGAAGGGGGAGGGGGTTGAATTGGTGCTGGAGGGAGAGAAAGAGGGAGGCTGGCTTTGGCGCAGCAGGGAGGGAGGGAGGTAGGCAGGCTGGCTGGCTTTGGCGTAGCAGGGAGGGAGGGAGGCAGGCAGGCTTCGTGGGAGGGGGTGGGACAAAGGCTGGAAGGCAGTGAAGGGGACATAGGAAGGAGGGAGGGAGGAAGGAAGGAGAGAAAAAGGCAGAGAAAGGGGGGTGTAAGTAGAAGAAAGACTAGATAGAGAAAGGCCTGGACCAAAGGGGAAAGACAGGAGGCAGATGCAGGACTATGGGAGGTGCAGACAGAGGGGGAGAGACCCTGAGGAAGAACAGAGAGGCAAGATCATAACAGAGGAGGGAAAGAGAGAGGGAGACCTGGAACAAAGGTACAAAGGAGAACCGACACTGGATCTGGGGGCACTAAGGACATAGGAAGGAGGCACTGAAGGCACCAAGGACATAGGAAGGGGCACTAAGGACACAGGAAGGAGGCACTGAGGGCACTTATAGGAAGGGGCACTAAGGACATGGGAAGGAGGTACTGGGGGCACTAAGGACAAAGGAAAGGGCACTAAGGACTTAGGAAGGAGGCACTGGGAGCACTAAGGACATAGGAAGGAAGGAGGGAGGGAATAGAAAGGGACAATTGTTGGGCCTGAGTGCAGAAAGGATGCACAGTCAGAAGGAAACGCAACCAGAGACTCATGAAATCACCAGACAGCAAAGGTAGGAAAAATTATTTTATTTTCAATTTAATGATCAAAATGTGTCAGTTTTGAGAATTTATATCTGCTGTCTATATTTTGCACTATATTTGTCTAGTTTTCTATAGTTACTGAGGTGACATTGTATATTTTAAAGTCATATGCCTTGACATCTTTGAAAACCCCCCAAATATAAATTATAATTTATATTTAATATATATATTAAATTATATAATTTTCTCTGCGTATATTGTGCTTTGTGTGTGGGGGGGGGGGTAATGAATGGAAGAAATTGAGGGCAGGTTTGGTGGTGGGATTGGGGTGGGGCTAGGGCAGGATTGGGGGCGGGACTGACAATTAATAGATGTCCCGTTTTGATGAAAAATAAATGATCACATTATATGGGAGTCTTTTCCCTATGTATGCCAATGCTGCCCTCTGTTGGATGAAGACAGCAGTATGATTTAAACACCCAACATTAGCACTGGCATAGAGCCATAAAAAATCACCTATAATACGATTATTGAGGAGTTGGATCCCCCAAATGTTCCCAGCACTTCCTCCAAAAAATGAGACATTTTTAAAAAATGTGATTTGGGGATACTCCCATGCAAGTTGGCTAAGGGCTCAGGTGGGTTACATGTGTCCTCTCAAGGGTTCTTTGTTGACCTCACAGAAGATGAGAATCCAACCAAGCAAACCCCAGGAAATCATGGGGAAAATGTAAGTTAAAGCGTTGTGTGCTGAAGACTCTACTAGGCCTTCCAGAATGTTCTCTACAGCAAACATTTTTCATCAGAAAGCAAACTGAGGCTCCACAGAAGTAAACCCAGGAGTGAAATAAGGAAATATTTATACCCCCAAAATATGGAAAATGCATGGAATAATCTCTCAGGGGACACTGCGAGGGCAAAAACAATACTGAAATTCACAAGGGTCTGAGATGCACACAGAAAGTTCTCAGTTATGAGAGCAAAGCCTAAGATCAGGATAGACTAGATCGACCCTGTGGTTTTACCTTCCATTCTCTCTGAATTTCAGTTTGATGCTCCCATTGTTGAGGATCCTCTGTGCCCACCCCAGTGTCACCCTTCACTGCCCTACTGATGAGAATTATATATGCCCATTACAGGCTCTTGTGAATTCCAATTATCATTTTTGTCACCCACCCCACACTCCATGCATTTACTACTCCATCTGAGAAGAATGTCACTCAAGTACATGCCTTTCTCTACTTTCAGCCCTTTGTTTTAGGATGGACAATATTCAAATTAGGGCTGTATATTGATTTAAAATGTTAATTGCATGATTAATCGCAATTAAAATTATTAATTGCATAAAGTCCCCCTCCTCAAACTTCCTCTTATACAGTGCAATATATAGATAGCAATTGTAACATAGTAACATAGTAGATGATGGCAGATAAAGACCCGAATGGTCCATCCAGTCTGCCCAACCTGATTCAATTTAAATTTTTCCTTCTTAGCTATTTCTGGGCAAGAATCCAAAGCTCTATCCGGTACTGTGCTTGGTTTCCAACTGCCGAAATCTCTGTCAAAACTGAATCCAGCCCATCTATACCCTCCCAGCCATTGAAGCCCTCTCCAGCCCATCCTCCCCCAAACGGCCATATACAGACACAGACCGTGCAAGTCTGCCCAGTACTGGCCTTAGTTCAATATTTACTATTATTTTATGGTTCTAGATCCTCTGTGTTCATCCCACGCTTCTTTGAACTCAGTCACCGTTTTCCTCTCCACCACCTATCTCGGGAGCGCATTCCAGGCATCTACCACCCTCTCCGTAACGTAGAATTTCCTAACATTGCTCTTGAATCTACCACCCCTCAACCTCAATCAAATCCTACATGTTTCAATTACTTACATTAAAAGTAAAATCATTTATCTTTCTAATCATCTCATTCCACTCTCTGGTTCTGCTTCCTTGTGCTCTGAACTCTGTATCTCGGGCCTGCTGTCTGTTCAGTATCTTTTTTGTCCCTCCTTCACCTTCCTGCCCTCTATCCATATTTCTTAAGAAAAATCAGGGGTTGTGAATATCAAGATGGAAGTCAGAAAAGAGTATAAGTTGCAAAAAAGGAAGACTGACTTCAATAGAAAACTGTCTTTGGAGAGTGATCAGTTATGTATGTAGAGCGCTCAGAGATATGAAACTCTGAAGGGAAGGCTAAAAAGCCACCCTTACAAAAAGAGTTCAGTTGGAATCCTCAGAGCTAGCATCGACATTCAGCAGTGGTATGTACTGTTTTTATGCGTTTGTCCTTCACGATTTGCCCACTGAAAACTATAACACTGCATTAATAGTGTGAGTATGAAGTTGGACCCACACTTAATATGCTAAAATTCTTTATTTATAGACGTGACTGCATTTCACGAAGTTTAATCGACTTGTTACAACTTACTGTACCAAGTAACTTTGAAAATCATGCTTTGAAATACGAAGAGAAAATATTACTCTCAGTATTTTTGAATGATTAAAGAAGTACAAGATATATATAACTTTTCCATCTAGTCTCAGAGAGTGATCAGTAACATAAGAGGTTGCAATGACTGGAAGGTGAACTCTTTTTGTAAGGGTGGCTTTTTAGCCTTCCCTTCAGAGTTTCATATCTCTGAGCGCTCTACATACATAACTGATCACTCTCCAAAGACAGTTTTCTATTGAAGTCAAACTTCCTTTTTTGTAACCTATATCCATCTTTGGCATTCAACAGTCTTCCATGTCTCTTTTTCCTTCTCAAATCTATCTAGTATCCATCTCTTCCTTTCCTATCATGGGTACTATCTTCTTCCTTCTCATTCGCTTTCCCTCGCTTCCATACACACCATCTCCTGTTTCTGCTTCCCCTCTTCTCCATGAGCACCATCTCCTCCCATCTCTCTTCTCTCCTCTTTCCCTCCTCTCCAGGGGCACCATCTCCTCCTCATTGACCCCCCCCCCCATCTCTCATCCTCTCTATGGGCACCATCTCCTCCCATATCTCTTCCCTTCCCCTCACCTCCATAGGCACCATTTCACCTTCCACATAGAACCCCACTTATGCTTTGGTGCAAGTTTCCACCCTCCTCCCCAGCGCTGGCATCTCTTGTCTCTTCTACCCCAACTGCTGCCATCCACTCCGGCAGCCTCTCTTCTGTCGCCCATGTTCTTCATCATTCCATTCCCCATCCCCCTCGTGACACTGCCCGCCCACTGCTCCAGTGACCTTTCTCTCCTGCAGCCCATGTTCTTCATCACTTCATCCCCCTCTCCTGGTGACCCCCCCCAAACTTGCCTGGTTCAGATGGTTTTGAAAAGCTTCCTCAAAATCGCATTGTGCAGGAGGCATCCACGCATGACATCATGTGCATGCGCATGTGATGTCATCATGTCACATCCACACATGCGCAGATGCTGTCCTGCTCAACGAGAGCTGGCAGGGGGGAGGGGGAGCTAGGGCAGGATTTGGGGGGTGGAACTGGGCAATCCTGGGGGTTGGTCTAAGGGTCCGGATTTTACTAAAGTAAAATCTGGTAACCCTAATGTTTAGGCACTTGGAAAATGTGCTTTCAAGTTCACAGGTACAGAGTAATAACTGGGCCTTCAAGCACTAGGGGCAGAATCCAAAATTACCCTTCCCTATTCACAAATATGGTCCAAAATCTGTAAGAAACTCATCAACGACAAATGTTGGTGAATTGTTTTTAAATTACCTCATAAAATTCCATGGGAAAATTGCAGGCCTGAAAAGAGAAAGCACAAGGGTCAGCAGGTGCCCGAACAAGAGAGGGGAAGAGTATAGAGATGAAGAAGGAGAAAAGAAAATTGAAAAGTGGGATGATGAAAGCTAAAGAGAAACCAAAATACAGAAGCTCACTGGAGATCCTGTTATGAGAAATTCACCTACTTATCCACCACCTACTTCAGTCTCTTCTCAATTGAACAACTAGGAGTTGGCAAATCTCAGTAAGTCAGGAGTATGAGAATAGTCATGAAAATTGTGAACTTGGGGTACAAAACCAAATTGGCTTCTCTTGGGGGGTGAGGGTCTTTAAGGCAGTATAATCTTCCCATCAAACACGTGACTTTGTTGTCCCTCTCCCCATCCCTCCACTGCCACACCCAAGCCCCCTTGTACCAACTTTTGTAAGAATAACCTAATGTGACTTGTTCCTAGCTACCCCCCCCCCCAACCAAAAGGTCAGCAGTAGAAGGGTGTGGAAAGTGTCTGGGGAAACTGAAACTGGAGGGGCTAAGAACAACCCCACCCCCTCACCCCCACTCTGTACCTCAAACTTTTGTCGGAGTCCAAAGTCCTCAGCGTCATCGGGAACTGGGACATTGTAATATTCACCTTCCTCCTGGTTTAGTAACTTATACCTGAGGGGAGGGGAAGAGACAACGGAACAACGGACAACGGAGGAAGACACGAGATGGGTAGGATGGGATCAACGTGACGACATCCAACGAGACCAAGAAAATAACAGATGAACAGTGACGGTAAGAGCAAGAGGACATGAAAGGTTGAAAAGTAAGAATTGAGAGATACCAGAAGAGGAGAAGGGAGGGAAGAGGCAGAAAGTGAGAGAAAGAAGATGGGAAAGTAAGTGACGAGAAATGAAAGACCAGGGGGCACAGAAACCCAAATATTTTTTTTAAAGGGAGACAAGAGAGGAAAAACATACACCAAACAGACAGAAAAGATAGAGAAAGAGAGAGTGAAGTTAAGACTGCTGCCCTTCAAATGACCTTGGTGTAATTTGAGCTTCCCAATAAGGGCCAATGCACTGAGGGGTGAGGAGAAGCGGAGAAGGGGGAATCACCAAAGACAACTACTCATGGTGAGAAAGGAAGGACGTGGACAGTAGGGGGTGGGAAAGAGAGAGAGAGTTCTTACCAGCCATCGACACCGTTCTTCAAGAGCTCAGAAACACCAAAGGACATGGAGCCCATAAAGTCATTGCGAGAGGTGCGGTCCCAGTCCCACACCTCCACAGACACCCGGCGGTCCAGATCTCCTGGCTTCAGAGAGCTTCAGATCACCCAATAAAAAGAAGGGGAGGGGGGCGCACATTAAAATGATTTAGCAAGGGGATTGATAAAAATAGTAAGACCGCAACAAGCCCTTTACCAAGTGGTTTTTCTCCTACACAGTTATTTTCAGCACTCATATCAGTGGCAGTATTGCATAGCGTAGTGCTACAAGGATTCGATTCTCCACTCTGGACCTCTGCACCCCTGCTATGCTGGAGAGGGGGCCGAGAATGAAGCAGAGTCAGCGCTCATAGCCCCAGAAGGGGCTTGGGGAGGGGGATTTTAGCTTACTGAGCTGTGGCAGCCCCTGGTGGCTGAAATTAGCACCTGCAGCAAGAAGGTTCTGGAAGCACATCTAGTGATGGGTCCTCACCGAGGAAATATTCCTGAGAAGCTACAAATAAATACTCAGGATACCAGGGTTTCAGCTTTGGTTCTAAACCAGGGGCCCAAATGAGCAGAAAGAAACTTTATCGGGTCTGAAAAGCAACAAAACACATCACATGCTCAGATACTAGATCAGTACCAGGTAAGGGGAGAAAGAGTGTCCCCTGCAGGGACACTGACTGGGTCAGTACTGGTTCCGAGGGGAGAGAGAGTGTCCTGAATACCATTCTATATCTTACAATATAAAGGTTTCGTTCCAGATTGGATTCAGAGTGGACTTCACGGTTCGGGTCTTCTGCTTGCTGAGATTCTTTGGATCTGGAATCAGCTTCAGTTTCACATAAGGGTCAGAAAGTCCATTCGGGTCCATGGGGATCAGGTTACGAGCTTCGCCCACTGCCAAGTTGGCCGAATCAGAAAAGAAAAAAAAAATAGGTCAGTCTTTCTGGAGCCAAACCTTTCATTTGTCAAAGGGCGGATAGGATGGAGGAAAGATTAGGCCACCGACCCACGTGGAGACACTGCGCTAAGATTCATTTTAAATATCCTATGAAAGCAAAATTTCTGTCAACCCCAAACAGTGGGTAGAAAGCGTCCCATCCCTTCTCCCCTTTTAGAGCTGAACGAAGTAATCCCTACCCCCCCACCAAATTCCCAGGGTTGCAGCGCCTGTGCTATTGAAGGTTGGCGCTCTTCCAGTCCTTCACGTGGGTGGGCAGAAGATAAGAAAGAGATGGGGAGAGAGAGAGGAGGGAAAGAAAGACAGTTTTGGAAAAAGCCAGAGAAAAGGAGAATGAGATCTTAGAGGGGGCTCGATGCCTGCGATATGAGGAGAGATCTTTCCCCAATTTTCTTGATGGAGCAGAGCTATTAACCTTTGCACAACCAGAGTGATTCTCTGTTTCCATCCTGAGCTTTACCCCTCACTCTCTCACCACCGAGAATCCTCTGTGTCCATCGCCTGAAACCTCCAACCTCTCTTGTTCCAGAACATTCTTTCCTCTGAAGGATTTGTGTTTGTGTCTGATTGATACCTTTGATGCATTGCAATCAGTCTGTAACAATCTCACCTGCCTACCATGACCCCCCTCTAAGGGAGAATCAGGAGTAAGACCTGCATGAAAATGTAGGCGGAAGAAGACACAAGCATAAGACCTGCATATATTGTAGGCGAAGACCCCGAGAACCCCAAATAGTTATATTTCTAAGAGAGACATTGTGCATATGAATTCAAACTTCTAAGCAGTCATTTTCCTCTCTGCCAGTAAGAGAGAGATTCACCTTTGCTCCAGAAACCAGCAGTCAGATCTCCTGACTGTAGCATCACTGTTTTGGAACTTTTCAGAACAGTACAGTACATGATAAAAAGTTCTCCTAAGAAGTACTAACGAAGGACAGTGTAACTCAGGAAGGTGGGGGCTTGCTCTCAGAAATTATTGCCTTAGTATTGGGAATGCATTTGTCAGGGAAATATAGAAAGGTCAGTTTTGGCACCAGGTGACGTCACGCTTCAGTATGGCTCCATGATAAGTATATAGACCATTCAGCCAATAAAAATGACATATGTGACAAACCAATGAGAAGTGAGTAACTAGGAGGTACCGTAAGCTACTGAAATAAAGTATATAAGTGACATGCTGGATGGCATAAGAGAAGAAGGAGGAGAGAAGAGAGAGGAGTCAACCCCAAAAAGAACATCAGATTGCTTTTTCGTATGTATGTTATCCTTATAGCCAATATGCTGTACAATGTTATTTCCATGTGAGTTGCCTTTTGCTTATTGCTAATAAACCTATCTTATTGTAACTGTCACGAGGTCTTTATTATGGGTTGATGATAAGATCTGCAGCAATCTTATCACCTCCCAGTTCCTTCCCCCATACAAATTCTGAAGAGAACCAGCACCAAGCTGAGATCCCTGTAGTGCTCCACTGATCACTTCTCTCCTCCCTAGGTGAACTTCCTCCGCTGCCACACTCTTGTCATCTACCACAGTCGGTCTCAAAATTCATCTACCAGCCCAGGCTGCTCTGTTTATTCATGAGTCTTCTATGTGGGACAATTTCCAAAGCGTTGCTTGAAATTCAAGCAAGATTCCATCTGCTGTGTACTCTCAATCTAATTCTCTGGTCACCCAATCGAAAAAGTTAAGCCACACTGCCCCCAGTGGGCTGTAAATAAGTCACCGTCCATCGGTTCAGGTAGCACTGCCTTTCTACAGTCTCACAGGACCCCTCCCATCTCGAAGGATCTGATCAGATACATCAGCGCACTCGTTAAAACCTCCACGAGCTCTTCCAGTTATCAGGGACAGCTCGTGCAAACCCTGCAGCATGAAAAGCTGGCCAATATTTGTCCTGCTCTACACACCAAGCTTTTCATAATTAAGTTCCACAGCATCACCCAGCACAGAACAAAATTAAATGTAAGGACATGGCACCTGTAAGTATTAAAATTTGTTTTGTATGTACCTAGGTAACTGGGGAGAATTAAAAACAAAACAAAACACAAAACCCCAAAAAACAGACCAAACGGAAGGAAGAAAACACCACGGATAAACAAGGGACAGTACATATCAACCTAAGGAATAAATGTAATTTTATTGTAAACGAAAATAACTTAAAAACAGATTTCCAGTGCGTTTTTGACTATATGATCATTTTGACCCTGTTTTTCCAGCCTCTTATTGAGCGCAACCCACTGGGCCGACCCCTGAGGAAGGCTTTTCTACCGAAGCCGAAACACGGACAGTGTAGGGTCCATTAAATCAACAAGACTTGGATTTTACATAAGGCTTGACTTTACATATATGATATGTTTTTAACTTATCTTCGTTTACAATAAAATTACATTTGTTCCTTAGGTTGATGTGTTCAGTCCCTTCACCAATCTCTCTGGTTTTCCTTGAAAATTCAAAAAAGCCATTTACGCAAATAAATGTGCAATTTGGAAATTGCCCACCCTCCCGACGTGCTGAAGGTTGTCGGGATCTATTTATTGTGTTTTGATGGCAGCTCTTAAGAAGCTGCCACCGTAGGCAGCTGCCTAGTTTGCATGATGGTTAAGCCAGCCTTGTTCAGTATTGTGCAGAAGGAAGACAGAGAAACAATGAGAAATAAGACTCTCTGCCTGCCTTCCTGACAGTCGCTGCACGGGAGAGAGTTTATGGATCAGTGTTTCACAGAACGCTTAAAAAAAAACCAAAACCAAAAGTTCACTGAAGCCTGTTTTTCTAAAACAAACACAGTGAAATGCAAAATACTGCCAACAGTTCCCCCGCCACCCACACAGAAGAGGGAGGAGGGACCACACACAGCCCAGGCAGCAGCTGCGCTTATCACAAGCTCCCCTCACACACTCACATGGGCCACACACACTAACCCGTCAATCACAACGCAGGGACACTATAGCCAGGCCACGGTGCCACCGTCCTCTGCCAGCTCTCTCGTGGGCTCAGCTCAGCCCGTCAGTTGGTGAAGACTTTTTCAGATTTCATGCAGTCAGGCAATTGTTATATGTAGGTTTGAGGGCTACAGGGTAGGGGGTAAAGCCAGGACCCCACTCGGCCTTCCCCCTCCGGCCTGGAGCACTGCAGTTCACTTTCTTTTGATGGGATATTATAGAAGAGGCAGAAAACCACCGGAAGTGCTAAAATAAAACCCCCCAACCAGATGCAAAAACAGCTGGTGGTTTGATTTGCATATGCAGCTGGCTTTTCATCCACTTTATTTTGATGCCACCTTTAACCTTGTCTGAACCCATTCTATCACTCCATCCCAGAAAGACCATTAAGCTTCCTCAAGGGAAAAGGGATTAGAGCAAGGTTACTACAATTCTGCAGAACATGTTTACCTATGGTCTACTGCCCAGAAATATTATAGAAAAGACCATTTAAACATGAATGTATATTGAGTGTGAACGTCGGGCAGAGAAAATTAAACTAAACTAAACCTTAAGTTTATATACCGCATCCTCTCCATAGAGGAGGAGCTCGGCACAGTTTACAGGAACTTTAATATAAGGAAGGAAAAACATAACAAGAATTAGTGATTATAAAGAGGGTAGCGAGATTTACATTTTTGAGAATAGCCAAGTTTTCAGATGCTTTCGGAATAATTGGAAGGATCCCAGATTCCGCAGCAGGGCAGGAAGGTTATTCCAAAACTCAGTGATTTTGAAGAAAAGAGATTTTCCTAATTTTCCAGCATAGATAACGCCTTTTAATGAGGGAAAAGATAGTTTAAGTTTTTGGATGGATCTGGTAGTGTCAGGTCTCGTAGAATTCCAAGATAGTTGAATTAGAGGAGGAAAAGTGCCATACAAGATCTTGAATGTTAGGCAGGCACCCTTAAAGTGAACCCTAGAAATTACTGGAAGCCAGTGAAGTTTTGACAGAGGCGGGGAAACATGATCAAATTTGCTTTTTGCGAAGATCAACCTAGCCGCAGTATTTTGGATTTGCTGAAGTCTTTGGAGACTTTTCTTGGTTAGACTTAGATAGATGGAGTTGCAGTAGTCCAGCCTGGAAAGGATGATTGATTGTACAAGGACAGCAAAATGTTGTTGGTGGAAGCAGGATCTCACTTTTCTTAACATGTGGAGACTAAAAAAAAAACATTTTTTTACCAGAGTGTTGAGGTGGTCGTTAAATGAAAGTGTAGAGTCAATAATGATGCCCAAAACTTTGCTTGAGAATTCAATCTGCAGTGTGGGACCAGAAGGTAATGAAATGAGTGTGGGTAGCTGATCTAATTTTGGACCAAGCCAAAGTAATTTTGTTTTGGACTCATTCAGCTTCATTTATATAGTGAGGGCCCAGGATTGGAGTTTCGTTATGACATAAGGACATAAGTAGTGCCTCTGCTGGGTCAGACCAGAGGTCCATCGCACCCAGCAGTCCGCTCACGCGTCGGCCCATCAGGTCCAGGACCTGTACGATAATCCTCTAGCTATACCATTCTATTCCCTTTTCCTTCAGGAAATCATCTAATATCTTCTTGAAACCCAAAAGCGTCCTCTGTCCTATCACATCCTCTGGAAGCGCATTCCAGATGTCCACCACCCTTTGGGTAAAGAAGAACTTCCTAGCATTGGTTCTGAATCTGTCCCCTCTCAATTTTTCCAAATGCCCTCTCGTTCTTGTAGTTTTTGAAAGTTTGAAGAATCTGTCCCTCTCCACCCTCTCCATGCCCCTCATGATCTTATAAGTTTCTATCATATCCCCTCTAAGTCTCTGTTTTTCCAGGGAAAAGAGCCCTAGCTTCTCCAATCTTTCAGCGTATGAAAGGTTTTCCATACCTTTTATCAAGCGCGTTGCTCTTTTCTGAACCTTCTTGAGCATCACCCTATCCTTCTTAAGTTACGGCGACCAATATTGGATGCAGTACTCCAGATGCGGGCGCACCATCGCCCGATACAATGGCAGGATAACGTCCTTCGTTCTGGTTGTAATACCTTTCTTGATAATACCTAGCATTCTGTTTGCCTTCTTAGAGGCCGCTGCGCACTGTGCTGATGGCTTCATTGTTTTGTCCACCAGTACCCCTAAGTCCTTCTCTTGGCTACTTTCACCCATTACCAGCCCTCCCTTGCATGCTGTTATATTCTCAGTGAGGTTGGTAAGATTCAAATCTATCTCAAGAAGGACAAGGATGTCATCTGCATATGTGTATAAGGTTTCAGAGGGAGATAGTTGGAAAAATTTCAAAGTAGACATATAGATGTTGAAAAGAATAGGGGACAGAGGTGATCCCTGCGGGACTCCGCATAACGGTTTCCAAGGAGAAGACATGGTGCCATTCATATTAACAGTGTATGAGCGAGAACGTAAGAATTTTGAGAACCAGTCGAAGACTGTGGAATCAATGCCTATCACAAAAAGTTGGTATATTAGAATATTGTGGTGGACAACATCAAAGGTTGCAGATAGATCAAACTGTAATAGGATAGCAAACTTATCACAAGTGTGTAGTTGTTGAACCTTTGAAATTAATGAGGCCTGTAGGGATTCGGTGCTGAAGTTGGGTCTGAAGCCATATTGGCAAGGTAAAAGAATGGAGAATCTCTCTAAATAAAATGAGAGCTGAGTAGATATGATAGACTCTAGCATTTTGGTCAGGCCAGGAATATTCGCTATAGGACGATAGCTGGACGGTGAAGATGGGTCTAGATCGGTTTTTTCCAGTAATGGGGTCAGGGCAATGTCTACAGAAAATAGGCCTGATAGTAAGGCAGAGTTTATAAGTCTGGTGAGAGATGAAATAACCTGCGTGGGAATTTTCTCGTATAGGTAAGAAGGAAATGGGTCCAGGGTACATTTGCAAGATCTTAATTTGTGGCCTAATTTTGAAACCTGGGCTTCGGATATATGCTCAAAGACTGTCCAGGATCTGTTTACTGGGATAGGGTTAGTGTCGCTGATGGAAAAGAGCTTCTTACAGGAGCAACCTTTTCATTGAAAAATTTTGCTAGGTCGTCCGCTGCTGGAGAGGAGGGGAGTATAGAGGAGTCGTTTTTAGAGGATCTGATGATTTTATCACCGTAGAAATTCTAAGTCTAATAGATGCTGGCATTGTCATCTTGAAGCTGGGTCATTAGATCAGTGTTCTTCAACCACCGGTCCAGGGACCAGTGCCAGTCCACAGAAAGTTCCTGCCAGTCCACAGGGCCAGCACGTGCATCAGGCCCAAAACAGTGTTCTTCAACCGCTGGTCCACGGTGCGATCGATGCGGCGTTATCTTCGAGCCAGCTCCCTCTTCCTAACTGATTTGGTGCACAAAGCCACGGGCAGCGGCTCCTACGGGCATCCTGCGTCTGAACCGGAAGCCTTCTCTCTGACGTTGCAACGTCAGAGGGAAGGCTTCCAGCTGAGGCACAGGACGTGCAAGGTGCAATTAATACTATTATGGGGGCGGGGTCTGGGGTGGAGATTGGGTAGAGATGGACGGGGTCCGGCCCACGACTTAGCCCAGTGTTCTTCAACCGCCGGTCCATGGACCAATGCCGGTCCATAGAATAATTCTTTTATTTCTGCCGGTCCATAGGTGTAAAAAGGTTGAAAAACACTACTATTCTATTGTCCATTGGTACTTAGCTTTTGGAAATCCATTTGGGGTCAAGTAAATAATTTACTGGAAAATCCAGTGGCATTATCATATGATACTGTGTTATTTGGTACATCCATGAGAGCTAAGAGCCAAATATCTTTTAATAATAATAAACTTTTACTCATTATGACAGGGGTTGCCATACAGCATATTACGAAAAACTGGAAAAATTGGGACCGGCTGAGTTATAATTTTTGGTGGAATTCTTTATGCCACATCTTTAAAATGGAGCGGGTAATAGCCATACAGCAGGGGCATTTTCAGAAATTTAGGGATGTTTGGGAGCCATTAACAAAATATTGTAAAGAATGAATATTACTTTTTCCCTTGGAGCATACACGTCCAAGTTGGGGGAGGAGGGAGGAACTTTTTGTTTTCTTATGATTGAAAATAATTGTTGGGTATGGGGAGGGGAGAAATATATGAGCTGAATTACCCTCTGCTAGAATGTTAAATGACGGTAAAGTGTAAAATGATTTTATCCTGTATTGCACGTATTGAAAGTTTTAAAAAATGAATAAAGAATTTATTAAAAAAAAAAAAAAAATTCTTCCTTGCATTTTTTAATACTGTGTTATAGAATCTAATACTGTCCCTCCAGTACTGTCTATCCGCAGGGGATTTAGATTTTTTTTTTTTCTATTTACGCTCCAGTTCTCAGCATTTCTGCTTCAGTTCTCTGTGGTACGGAAGATACTAGGAGTAGGAGACAGCCTTAGTAGACAGAGGAGCCAGAGAGCGATAGGTAGTCTCAGAGAGGTTTACCCAGTTGTACCAATTGGCTTCTGGGGCATCGGGCTTGGGACAGAAGGAAAACTGATTAAGAAATTGGGTCCCCAAGTGTTTTGTCACTGTCCCGTTCCTGTAAGCTCAGCCTTAACCGTACAAGCCTTGAACACTTATGATTTTTAAAATGTTTGAGGCTTGTGCAGATGAGGACGGAGTGTGCAGGAACAGGGCAGGGACAGGAAAAGAACTCGCAGGGACGGGGGGAAAAATACGTTCACGTGTCATTCTCTAGTCGGGCAGACTGGATGGACCGTTCGAGACTTTATCTGCTGTCATGAACTATGTCGCTATATGAATTTTAAATGCGACTGCTTGCTTTTCTGCGCCAGAGTTCAAGGCATGTTGCAATTCTGGTGAGGCAGGTGTCTCCCTACCCCACAGAGCTTACAGTTCAAAGCTGTAAGGGAGACTGAGGTCAAAAGGAGCGTCAGTGGGAGAAGTGGGGATTTAAAGTCTTGACCTTGCCCGTTAAGCAGGGCCGGATTTAGATGAAAAGAGGCCCTAGGCTATTCCACTTATGAGGCCCTTTCACCTCCCATTTTTAAGTTTGTAAATTACATGAGAGATAATAAAATACATCATTACTGTGATATATATCAATATGTTAAATGAAACATGTTGTTATTGGTACTAACCTTTATAAAAAAATGTGACACGGATCTTAAGGCCCTAGGCTGAAGCCTAGTTAGCCTATAGGAAAATCTGGCCCTGCCGTTAAGCTTGAAGTCAGCTTGCTACCGTTCCCTACCCAGGATTCAAATTATCCACCCTACAAATTAAGCAAATGCAGTTCCTCCACCAGATGGAGCTGTGTCACCAGAGAAAGGCCAGCCCTGCTGGATTTTCCCAAAACCATTTAAAATAAAGGTTTATTTTAAGCGCAAGATAGAGGCCTTACTAGCGAGAGAGTGAAACTCATAAGCTCCCTACTAAAACACAAAGAAATAAAGCCCCTACAAGGTTACTGAGTGGCAGAGCAGAATTTGAACCTGCATCCCCGAGTCCATCCTTCTTTCTATCTAAAGCACATCACCTTTACCGACAAGGAACAGCAGGACGCCATTCTCTATGTCCTTCTCTTTTGACTTCTCTGTTTGTCCTAGTTCACTGTCCCCTGGCCACCACCCAGGCTCACCTGTGACCTGTATCTCCTCCGGGCCCAGTGCCTCTGCCTTGATTTGCAGTCGCCCACGCCGCTCTGTGTGGTCGACACCGCACAGACTGGGCACGTTTTGGACACACCGCTTGTGAACGTTCATCTCACAACCTGAATGGGTTGGGTAAATCCGGGGGAGGGGGGGAGAGAAGAGTGAAAAAGTGAATTTGTAAGAGCAATTTCCTTACTTGCAAGTTATAGCTCTCTATTTCCAAAATTCAAAGCAGTTCCTGAGGAACAGGAGAGCAGACCGCCAACCCTTCCCTTATCCTTCAGCTTTACAATACCTAGGGGACAACTGTGCGGTTCCTATGAGGTGGGGGTGGGCTTCAGGACATTTTTGAAAGACTAGATTGATTTGCAACAATGCCTGGAGGTGAGGAGGGAGCTAAGGGCCTCAGCCCTGATCTAGGTACACCTCTCGTCAACCGGATAAAAAGATTCCCAGTCTACGGGAGGATCTCTTTTGAAACCAAGAATCAGATCTCTCTAAAAAAAAAACCCCAAAACTATATGAACCCAAAAAAGAGCAAAAAGGAATATTTGGCAGGAGGAAATTTTGGGACTTTTGTCTAAGGTGAAATCTGGACTTAGCGCATTCTAAGGCGGACATTTACGCACCAAGCCCAGATTTAAAGTGGTTCCTCTATAGGGGGTTTTCTTTTTACAGGTTGTGCAGTAATGTTTCCATTAGCAAATGGTACCTGCAAAAACTTAGCATGCTCAGAACTCCCATGTTAACCCTGGGTTATCCATTTAGGCACGCTAATTCTAACACACCAGCTGGATAACGCAGGAATTTGGGGGCGCTCACTCTCCATCCATGTCCCCTCCAAAACATATGTCTTTAAAAATAGATAACGCGTGTGCTAACAAGCAAAAAATAAAAAATACCTGACGTGTTTTGCGGTAGCAGGGCGGGAAGCCCCTCCTCCGACTGGAGCACACCCCTCCTCCAGGCAGTGAGAAAGTGCATGGATCATTGATGGGAGTTACAGGCTGTCTATGTGAAGCTGTTGGCTCTGCTAGTCTCCTGCCCCAGAACAGGAGGGGCAGGAGACTAGCCAGTGAACCGCAGACCTGTGACCGATCCAACACCATGTTCTTAGGCAATACCCTGCTTTAAGGATTTAGGAGGAAACGCCATATTTAGTGTTGATCCCGCCAGGAGTATAGCCACAGGGCGGGCCTGGCCCACCCTCCCAGCAGCCACAGGCCACTGGCAACAACTCCTACACACTGCCGGTGGGTGACCCGAAGACCTTCCCTCTGACGGGTTTGCGTTTTGCATTGGAGGGAAGACTTCTGGGTCAGCTGCTGGCAGCATGTAGGAATAGCTGCCAGCGGCCTGAAGAGAAACAGAGAGGCTACCCGGGCTGGGAGAGGATGGGAAAGGAGGGAAAGAGAAAGACAATTGCAGGGGCTGGTGGGATGGGAAGGGAGGGAAAGAGAGAGACTTGCAGAGGCTGGTGGGGTGGGAAGAGAGGGAAAGAGAGAGTCTGTTGCAGGGGCTGGTGGGGTGGGAAGGGAGGGAAAGAGAGAGACTGCTGCACAGGATGGTGTGGGAAGTAAAGGAGGGAAAGAGAAATGCCCGCCCACTATGGGCTCAGGTCTGCTCAAAATTGGCTAACGCCACTGGATCCCGCACTGAAACTTTTGGCCGCTGAATTTACCCCTGATGAAACCAGGTTTAGATGCCAGTGCCCAAGTTAGGCGGTACTCTGCAATTCTGCGTGAGTTAGGAGCTGTGCCAATTAACGGCCATGAATTGTTGTGGTTTCAGAGCTCATTGTCCAATTTCTTTGCGCACACATCTCAGCTGCACAACTTTGACTGCTAAATATAGGATCTGGGGGTTAGTGCCTTGTATTAAAGGGACCCTCTTATTCAGAGCACAGTTCTGCTCGATATGGATTGTTTGGTCAGAACACAAAATGAGTATTTTTAAAAGGTGTTTATGGGTTTTGTGGGCTATTTCTGTCTGTTTTAATTGAATTTATGCTGAAAAAGAAGGTACTTATTTTCAAAAATGCAAGGTACAGGGTGAAGTGTAACAAACAAAATGGAAACCAGAAAGAGGATTGGATATAGTAAAACAAACTGACTTCAATAAAAGAAAAGGAGTGATTGAGAAGTGACCCAATTAGGCTCAGAAATATGAAATATTTTTTGAATCCTGCTGGCAATTTGAGTTTGTTACATATCAGTCTCCAGAGCCGTGATACTAACATCACGACCAGTAAAAGTATTTAGCTAATGAAGAACTGTAGATTCACACATGTCCACATTTGTTACTCTCTGATTTTCATCTACATCGGGTCTCCTGAAACAGGATTCGAAACGGGGCCACGTTGGGACCCCCAAAGACAATAAACAGAGCTAAGTAACTCAATGGTGGCAGTTTTAACTTTTACCAAATGAAGACATTTCTTGCATAAAACAGAAAGACTTTGAAACTTTGTTTTTCAAACATCTTTGGAGTGTTTGAGTGTGCCCATAAACTTGTTAAGTTTGCAGTGACTGGAAGGTGAACTCTTCTCCAAGGGAAGTTTAACAGCCTTCCCTTCAGAGTTTCATATTTCTGAGCAGTTTTTCAAGCCTAATTGGGTCACTTCTCAATCACTCCTTTTCTTCTATTGAAGCCAGTTTGTTTTACTATATGAAAAAGAGGGTACAGCAGCTACATGTCAGCAGACCGTAGTTCCCTTTCTCAGGGGAGGTTTAAAGAGAGGGGTCATCGCCTTGGTATTCATAGAAAACACTTTGCTAACTTTTCAGAATGAGAAAATTTATGAAATGCAGGGGGTGGGGTGTTTGTTTTACATCTTAAGTTTTTATTCTGGCCAAAACATTTTTTTTTATCCCAAAATGTTTCTCTGTTGCAATACTTCCATCTTTTCACCTCCTCCCCCCCCCCCCCAGTCACTCACAGGTGCATTTCATTCCTTGGTGGACCAATCCATACAGGAGGGAGCCGCAGTGGTCACAGAAGGTGGGGCTGCTGTAACTGTGAATCTTAAACTTGTGCCTGTTCCGAGGATCCTAGGGAGACAGCGAGAGACGCAATGATTAAAAATTAGGAAAACGGAAACGGGGAAGGGATAATTCATGGAGAGCCACTGTAGGCGTTTTAAACAAAATCTGCCCTGCCTCTGGAGGAGAACACCTGAAGGAAGATTACATCCTGTGCTTTGAAAGCCAGTTCCCCTCTGCAGTACCTCAGTACTTGAAAATAATCTATATTATTATTTGGATTAATAAACAAGTACAAAAGTTCCTTCATTGAAGAACCTGTTAGCTAAGTGGGTGATTAAGGCAACAGGAGACAAAGTAACTTGTTGCGGGTCACCAGAAGGGTCAGTGGTAGTGAAGAAATTGTCCAAGCTGATTTCTCTAACCACAAATCAGAAACCAAGGAAAGTGAATTAAAAAAAAAAATACTCTTTAACTGAATTAAGCCAGGAGCTGACAAATGATGTCGCCATTCACATTCTCCAGCTCTTAATCCTGTTGGGAGGCAGAGGGAAGAGCATTTAAAACACATTCCAAGCTTCCTCTTTCATTGCCACACTGCAGTAACAATGATGGTGAAAACTGGGTTTCTTAAGTAATGAATAAAGGCAGCCAGAGGAGTTGAAGCATCTCAAGTGTTAGGCAGAAGACAGAGTTGAAAGAGGGTTTGTCCATAACAGAAGCCCCCCACCTTCCTTCTTGCTACTTTCCAACATCATCTACCCAGAAGAGAGTGCCCCCTTCATAACCTATTCCAACAAACAAGTGACTTGATGTGTACAAGAGAGCCTTACCACCCTGCCACCACCTCCTCCTCCACCCTCTCAATCATCCCCGTCTGTCAGTCCCTCTACTGCCCCCTGCAAACTGCTGACAGGACTCACCACCCACCCAATCTCTCCAGTCTTCTGCAGAGGGGAAATACCAACCCAGAACAATGAGCCCAGGCTAGACTTTCTGCGCAGAACTAGTCGCCCACCTCCGGATGCTTAAACAGATTGGGGGGGAGAGGGAAGGAGGGGAGTATAACAGATTCAGACAAGCCAAGTATCTCGACAGAAGTGCTAAAGAAAGCAGGATTCACAGCTTTTCACCATGCTGCTCTTTTAAAGGACATATGGAAACCTGGTTTCTGAGGTCCCCAGGTTCAAATCCAATCAGGGAAGCAAAGACCTTTTCCTGTATAGACTGGGGAGCACTGGGGAAGGGGGAGGAACCGACAGTGCTGGGGCCAAGGAACACTGTGCATCCCCAGGACAGAGACAGGGCTGGAGAGAGTGAGGGATCGGCAGGGCTAGAGATTGAAGCCCCCATACCCCCCAGGATAGGGACAGTGCTGTGACTAAACTGCCCCCCCCCCCTGGATCCCAGTGCTGGGGGGAGAGGGACAGCCCCAGGATTAAAGATGACAGATGAAGGCGACAAGGCCACTGCTGTGTAAATTATGGCAGAGAGTTATATAATGAAAGCGTCGTCGAGTCTCCCCCTCTCCAGCTGCTGCTGTATCTTGACGATGCCTATTCAGAGCATCTTGTAGCTCAAACTAGGGGAAGCCTGAAACGAGACAGTGATATTTAAAACAAGAATGTTTTGCTCTGTCTGCTGCTTATTTTTAATGTTGAGTCAGACTCTCAGGGAAAACAATTTCTGATCTGAAGAAGGATTACCTTCGAAAAGCTAATCTAACCATGCTCTGGTTAGTCCAATAAAAAAAGGTATTGCTTGGATTCTTTTGGTTATAATTCTTTTTTATGTCTACGTATTATCTTTAAGAGTGGACCAACAGGGCTGCTACGCAGTTATTCCCCCAGTACAAAGTCACTTGCGGCCCAAAAACCTCCCAGGGTTGTCTGCATTCCCCCCTTAATGCGCTCTCTCCTTTCCCCCGGTATATGCCTCATTTTGGAGACCTGCAAAATAACTTATTTTTTTTTAAGAGTAAGGAAACATGAAATAGATTTATAAATCCATCTGCCCTTTTCCCAACTCTCTCATGTTGCCGAAATAGTTGGTCATTGAACAGGTTGAGATCTCGAAGCCGTAACTGTCCCCGAGGAACCCTCTATAGACTGCGGCCAAATCAACTGTTACTTGTAGATACAGGCCATCCTTGTATACACGATGCCCATATTCGGAACATCTTGGTAGCCAAATTGTCACGTCCGTCTTCAACTCCTATGGAACATGTGCGTAGGGTTGCCAGATTTTCCAGTCGGAAAATCTGGACCCCCCCCCAGGCCCACCCAGTATCATCCATCCCTGTCCTGTAACCCTACAAGAGCGTTAGATTTCTCATACTGCACACCTCAGTTGCAAAGTCGTAACCCCGTGCACTGCCAAACCCTTTGTACTGCCTAGGTCATTTTAAATTGTAACACTGTGAATGTTAAACTGTACCCCATTCTGAGCTTTCTGGGGAGGACAATATATGAAATCAAATCAATAAATAGTGGGAGATGATGGTTAACGAGAGGCAACATTCCGAAACCCCAACGAGTAGCAACATTCCCTGGGTAAACGATGTCTTCCCCCACGCCTGTCTCAATAGCGGACTACAGACTCCCCCTGGTGAAGTGGGTCAGAGGGTGAAGAGCGGTAGAAGCCTTCATAGTGCACTGCAGAGAAGCGCGAAGGACGCATGTGCTGCGTGGCGAGGGGGGGAGGCGTGTTGTGACAGGGAACTGGCTGTGTTCACAATTTGCCGGGTCCTTCTGCTACTTTCCAAAATTCAAAAGCTCTGCACAGAAACGTCTGTGGATCTGGCCCTGATCTACCACACGGCGGAGGGAGGAGGGAGGGGGGGCAGGTGCCTTCTTTCTGGTAGTGTGTCAGTGTTTTACAGGGGTCCTGCCTCGCCCTCAAAGCTATGACTGACATCCTATACAGGAGAGGGTCAAGGCAGTCAAAGAAATACACAATTCTATTCATATATGTGGACGGGAAGTACATTTAAAGTGAATTTCTTAGATTCTGCTGGTAACCTCTTTATCAGGGGTCAAGGATCAACGCTCCCCCCCCCCCTCTAGATTTTCTTCTCAGCGCACTGCAGAATCTGAACCCAGAGAAAGCAAAAAGAGAAGCTCCCCAGAGCTCAGACAGCGAAAGCCCTGTAAGAGCAGAGGCTCTGGGTTCAAATCCCACCAGGGAACGTCAACACCTCCAGCGCCTATGCGGTCACCTCCAAATCTCCAGCATGACATGCTCAGTTCTACACACGTGAACTCCATGGTCGCCACCCACCCACAAGGACAAAGGGAGGGGGATGGGGACGGTCTATTTCCAGTAACATTCCTCTACTGGCCCACTGGGTGTGGTGAAGGGGGAAGATGGAATGCGGGGACAGTAAAAAATTTAATAAATACAATATAGAGAAGCCTCCCCTGACAAAAAGACATCCCCTTCCCCCAAAAAATAATACAAGAGCAATGAAAATCATAGAAGCGATTCCAAATTTGGGCCTGCCAAACCGCGGCAGGGAACTAAGCGAAAGAGAGGGGCGCGAGAGGCATACACAAACCCCCCTTTCACAAAACCATAGCGGTTTTTAGTGCCAGCCGCGGCAGTAACAGCTCCGACGCTCATAGAATCCCAATGAGCCGTCATGGCCGTCATGGCCGGCGCTAAAAAACCACGCTACGGTTTTGTAAAAAGGGGGTGAAAATGAATAAAGATCCCAGTGCTGGGCATTGCGGGGCAGCTGATGGGCATAAAAGGTACGCAAAGAAAAATAAATTCCTTTTTTAAAACATGGCGGAAGCTTTGAAAAGAAATGTGTGGAAAAATGACAAAATCACCCCTAAACAAAGTGAAAGAAATGTTGTTGTTTTTTTAAACAGAGAAACTTGGAAACAGGCCGGCTCAGCCTACGGACCAGGCGAGGCCCTGACCCAGAGCGCCAAAATCCCAGTTAGACATCTCTCCCTTTCTCTTCCTTCCCCCTCTGCAGGCGCGGAGGGGAGATGCCAGATTGAGATTCAGGGTTTTGGCATCTCTTTAATCGCCAGCATTAAGAGGGGGGAGACTTGAGATAGCGGGGGAGATACTGGATCATATCAAGGGTGGATTGGGGGGTGGGGTCCGATGCAAAAGTTGGCTCGTGCCCTAATCCATTGAACCGGTTCTGATTGGAAAAGTAAACAAAGCGGGAAAGTAAGTTTGTTAACAATATCACTGCAGTGTAGTTTAGAGCAATGTTTTTCAACCTTTTTACACCCGTGGACCGGCAGAAATAAAAGAATTATTTTGTGGACCGGAAAACTATTAGGACTAAAATTTAAAAACCCCGTTTGCGCCCCATCTCCATGAGCTTGGTCCCTGCAAATTATCTGATCCCATCCACACAAGCCTCAGTTATGATTTTATATTGAATGTATTTTATTAAAGTATAAAAAGAAACAATATTCTGTACAATTGTCATTTTATAAATACAAATAATACAGAGCAAGGATCAACAAAACCCCTGTCTCCCCTCCCCTTCACATATATCCCTCTACTGTCAAGAAAACTGAACAAGCCAAATTATTACAGAATGCTACACAGAAATATCATGCTAACAGAATACTGCAGTCACACATGACAGGAATAGTTTTAGGGGAGTGCAACTAGGGCAACTGCCCCTTGGGCAGAGAGCGTCCTAAGCCAGCTGGAAGCTAAAGAAGCACTGCCTGGGCTTTGCAGTCCCCAGTTATGTCTAACACCAGCTCTAGCAGGATATATATTTCAAATCTGATATATTCTAATCACAAAATAGAAATAAAATTATTTTTTTCTACCTTTTGTCATCTCTGGTTTCTGCTTTCATCTTCTTTTCACTCTCTTCCTTCCAGCCTCTGCCCTCTCTATCTCTTCAATCAAGCATCTGCCCCTTCCATCCACTGTCTGTCCTCTCCCCCTTCCATTTTGTATCTGTCTTTTTTCTATGCCCCTCTCCCCTTTCCATTCAGCCTGCGCCCCCTCTCTCCTTTTTACATGATTCATTTCAGCTTCACTGCTCTCTTCATTTTTATCTCTCCTACACCATATCTACCATCGTTGTCTCTCTCTGCTTATTTTTCTGCTGACCCCTTCCTATCATCAATCTCTCTACTTTCTCATGCCTGTGTCTCCCCTTCCCCTCCTCTAATCTCTCTGCCAGCTGTTTCCTTCCTTTTTTCCTTCTCCCTTCCCTCCTCCTCCTGTCCAGAAATAACTCTTTTCCCTTCCTCCCCTCCCAGCAGTATCTCTCCTTCTCCTTCCCTCCAGATCCAGTAGCAGCTGTCCCTTTTTTTCCCTTACCCAGCAGCTTCCCAGATTCCTTTCCCTCCTCCCCTCCCAGCAGCATTTCTCCTTCTCCTTCCCTCCAGGTCCAGTAGCAGCTGTCCCTTTTTTTCCCTTGCCCAGCAGCTTCCCAGACTCCAATAGTGACTTTCTCCCCTCCCAGCAGCTCTCCTTACTTCCCAGCGCAGCGATTCAGGAAGGCAGCCTCGAGTCCTTTGTTGGGTCGCGCCGCCTCTGAGGAAAGAGGAAGTTGCATCATCAGAGGCAGCCGCGACTCAGCAAAAGCCCCAAGGCTGCCTTTGTGAATCGCTGCGCTGGTAAGTAAATGAGAGCTGCAGAGAGGGGAGAAAGCCACTGTCGGAGGCTCCCCATGATCTCTCCGGCCCAGCTGAAAATAACTCATCGATCTTGCCGGCCCTGCGCGGACTGGCAGGAAATTGAAGTTAGTCAATCTTGCTGGCCCTGCGCAGACTGGCAGAAATTTCCTGCAGACCGGCACCAGTCCGCGGACCGGCGGTTGAAGAAGAGTGGTTTAGAGACATGGCCTGACCTTTTTTTCAGGTCCAGGGCTTACACCAGGCTCTAATTCCAATTCAATGTGCCATCCTGGGGCCCGGGCGATGCCTCCAACATTGCCTGCAAGCTTTTGATGGAGGAAATACAACCACTTAGGGCTGGTGCTTCCACTGAGCAAACCAGATCAATGCCTAAAGCACCGAGGTTCTGGGAGTGGCAAAAGGTAGGTCATTTAAAACCCCTTCCAGAAGTCCTACCCTCTGGTGCAGTGGCCCCCAACCCTGTCCTGAGGGACCACTAGCCAGTCGGGTTTTCAGGATATCCCTAATGAATATGCATGAGAGGGATTTGCATACCTGTCACTTCCATTACATGTAAATCTCTCTCATGCATATTCATTAAGGATATTCTGAAAACCCAACTGGCTGGGGAGTCCCTCAGGACAGGGTTGGGAACCACTGCTCTAGTACTTAGCCGGGGGAACAAAACCCCTATGGCCACTGAGAATCCCAAGCTTTAACCCTCACTCTCCTACCGCTGCAGATTCTCTGTGCCCATCCCAGGCTTTACCACTCACTGTCCCGCCGCTGAGGGGCCACTGGGCAGAAGGTGGTTTCTGGGTTTAGGAACTGTCAACGTGGAAAGGTGCAAGAAATCTTGAGAAACCTTTCTGAGTCTCTTCTCCAAAATCTCTGTTATAGGGAAATCCTTTTTTTTTTGAGAGAGCCCCCCCCCCCCACCTTCCCCTTCCCGATTCTTTGAGTTACTCCTTTTCCCAGATAACCTCTCTTATGACAGTAAAAGTTGACTTACGTCCGTCTGGGGTCCTGTGCCCGCTCCGGGACATTCAAAGGTGACAAATTCGTGGCATCTCTTGTGAACCACAAAACTGCAAACTGTCCAAAACAAGGAAATAAGGTGAGGTTCGGAACCAAGGTATCGCACCGCAGCCACTGTCAGGAGAGGGGAGGAGACGGTTTACAATGTAGCATTAGAGAGAACAGGGAGACAGAACAAAGGAGAGGAGGGGAGGAGATGTAGAGAGAAAAAAGAGACTGAGGGAAGAAGGAAAACAAAGACAGGAAGAGATCTCAACTGAATTTAGGAGACAAGTGGAATTTCATCAGAGCCTTGTGCCAAGGGTCACACTTAAAGCTGGAATACAGCACAGACAGCTGAAGGGTAGATCTTCAAGAGCCCTATATAGGTTTAAAAACCAATACACTTAAAGCTGGAATACAGCACAGACGGCTGAAGGGTAGATCCTCAAGAGCCCCATATAGGTTTCAAACCAATACACTTAAAGCTGGAATACAGCACAGACGGCTGAAGGGTAGATCCTCAAGAGCCCCATATAGGTTTCAAACCAATACACTTAAAGCTGGAATACAGCACAGACGGCTGAAGGGTAGATCCTCAAGAGCCCCATATAGGTTTCAAACCAATACACTTAAAGCTGGAATACAGCACAGACGGCTGAAGGGTAGATCCTCAAGAGCCCCATATAGGTTTCAAACCAATACACTTAAAGCTGGAATACAGCACAGACGGCTGAAGGGTAGATCCTCAAGAGCCCCATATAGGTTTCAAACCAATACACTTAAAGCTGGAATACAGCACAGACAGCTGAAGAGTAGATCTTCATCAGAACCCCATGCAGGCCTCATACCGATACATCGAAAGTCTGAAAAGTGTCTTTTGGGGAAAATTGGCAGCCCAAACTATTTTAAGACACATTTGACCCTCTTATCCTAACCCCCCCCCTCCCTAAACATGCATAAAACCGCCTAATTTGTTCCATAACTTCTGTTCTAGAACCCGCGTCTATTCAAACCCTTATTCGTTCACTGGTCATTTCAAACTTAGACTACTGTAATTCTTTATATCACGGACTAACTCAAAAAGAAACCCGCCAACTCCAACTGATATAAAATACTGGGGTTAAACTCATCTATAAAGCCAAAACATACGACCACGTCACCCCACTTCTCCGTTAATCTCATCGGTTGCCAGTCTCGCACAGAACAACATAGAAAATACTTCTACTTGTCTTTAAAATTAAACTTTCCCATTCTCCTGCTTTCTTGGACAAATACCTTATCCCGCATGCTCCATCCAGGGCTCTCAGATCCTCCAACCAGAACCTATTAACAGTTCCCTCAATTAAAGACCTATACTACACCAGAAACACCATTTTATTTTCCGTAGTTGCCCCTTCCCTCTGGAATGCAATGCCATCGCATATCCGCAGCGAAAACTCTTTAAACAAATTTAAAATCAATCTCAAAACATTTTTCTTTATTATGACACACATAGAGGGGGGGTAATGAAAATAATTTCTATATAATATGTTATAATATATTATACAATATGTAATGTATGAATAAAAAGTTATAGAAGGGTAGGGAGAGGGATAGGGGATAAAAATATATTTAGAACATAATGTATTAGATATAAAAGTGTTATTGTATATTCATCAATTGTATTTTAATATGTTGTACACTTTCTGTAAAATTTGAAAATAAAAAATAATATTAAAAAAAAAAAAAAGAGAAAGAGAAAAAAAAAAAAAAAACATTTTTCTTTTAAAGATGCTTATCAAAATAGCAGCTACGAAGAACGCCTCGAAAAACTAGGATTGTTTACCCTCCAGAAGAGAAGGCTGCGAGGGGATATGATAGAGACTTTTAAAATACTAAAAGGTTTCGACAAAATGGAGCGAGAATCTTCGTTATTCACATTGTCAACAGTGACTCGAACAAGAGGTCATGGACTAAAACTTAGGGGAGGCAGACTCAGGACTAATATCCGGAAGTTCTGCTTCACACAGCGAGTGGTGGACGCCTGGAATGCTCTCCCGGAGACCACCATTCTGGGATTCAAGGGCAAGTTGGATGCACATCTTCATGCAAATCACATTGAGGGATACGGGTGAACAAGGTGTCCATTAGAGAACACCTAGCTTGGCCTCTGTGTGTGCGGGTCGCCGGACTAGATGGACCTAGGGTCTGATCCGGTGAAGGCATTTCTTATGTTCTTATGTTCTTAACTATCTTAATCATGAGGGGAAAAAAATCAAATAAATAAACAAACAACAACATAGAACCGCTTTTAAGAAGCGACTTCCCTTCTGTTTTATCCTCCCACTCCTCCCTTCCTTTTATTTTTATTTTCATAATGCAATTAAAATTTTCCTTCCTCCCTTGCTCCCCACAAATTATACCTATGTCTTGGTCTTCACTACCCCATTTTTATTTCTTTTTTTTTTTTTTACTTTTAAGTTATTTAAAATTTTTAATATTGTAAACCGGACAGACACTTGTGATGGTCGGTATATCAAATTAACTTGGAAACTTGTCACCATCAGAGACGAGGGCTGAATCAGACTGGGCTCTGTGGAGTCACAGACAGCAAAGGTCTTGCCATGCCGTGCAAATGGAAGGGGACAGCTGAAGGTGACACTCAAGGACCCGTATAGGTGAATATAAATTATTAATGCTGGTGAACATTAGATACTTAAGAGACCCTTATATTTGCACAACAGGAAAGATGTATATGAGAGCATCACACCTACAGAGCGCTGTAAATAACCCTGTGCCCTCCCCCAGAAATTCAGGGCATCTGTAAAGCAACGAGGGGGCGGCCAGAGCTGGCACTGCGGCCAGAGATCACCCATGGCTCAGGCACCCTCCAACACTCTCCTCTCACCTAGGTCTGCCCTGCAACTTTGTTCATCTCTCAGCACATCTAGTGGTGTGGGGGCTCCCTCCTTTGGGCATATCAGGCTAGAACAGTGCCAACACTGGCATCTCATGTGAGAAGGTCTCCTACCATATGTCATCTCTGTTTGTACGTGGAGAGAGGCTGCCGTCAACGCCTGTCCCTGGACGATGCTTATAGAGCGAGACAGACGGACAGACAGGGCGAGAGCACTTTGCCCAGAAACGCGCCTTAAATTGGCTCTCCCCTTCCACGGTTGGGGAGCACTATGTTATCTAGTGTTGCACACCCTTTAGGCAGCGTGCCAGCCTCAAGCGAGGCACCCTGCTGGAACCCCTCTCATCAGTCGCGCACCCCGTGCGGCTTCAGCTAATTGGTTTAACGAGCATTCTCCGACTCATCTTTGGCTAGAAGCCCAACGTCTACAGATCTAGCCTGACCACGCCTGCCATTTTCTCCCCTCCCCCACCCGGATTCCTAAAATAAAAAGCTTGACGGCAGGTGGGTTGGATGGGGACGGCTTCGGTTTTGCTTCTCACCTTCAAAAGGATCTGAAGGGGTGATTGAGGAGAAAAAGGGGGGGCAGAGAGGAAGAAAGGAGAGAGAGAAAAGTGTGGGGGGCAGAGAGGAAGGGAGGGAGGAAAGGAAGAAAAAAGTGGGACATTGAGAGGGAGAAGGGGGAGGGGGAGAAGGGTTAAAGGTGAGAGAGAGAAAGCGAGGGAGGAGGGAATCAGTTAGAGAGTGACAGATGATAGAAGAGACATACTGACAGATAGAGAGCAGGGAAGAGATGAGAGGTGGGGGGAGAGAGCACAGGTGGGGGGGGGACATCTTCCTCAGCACTTTCCCCGAATCCACTGTCCGTTTCTATAGCAACAGATTCACCATAGAAATCCTCTGCGGCTTTGAGCATTGTTTCAGTATTCCTGGAAGTGGTGAAGGCAAGCGGGGGCTAAGGAGAGCCGGATTAATAACACCTCACTCAGCATCCCCCTCCCCGAGCTAAGGGAGGGGGCACAGGACAGGAATGCCAAGGTGCTGCAGGGCAGGAGTGAGGTGCATTGGCTAAGCTGTGTGTGAGGGTTTTGGTAATGGAATAGCAGAGGATGCTGCAGGGCAGGAGTGAGGTGCATTGGCAGAGCTGTGTGTGAGTCTTCAGTACTGGAATAGCAGAGGGTGCTTCAGGGTAGGAATGAGGTGCATTGGCAGAGCTGTGTGTGAAGGTCTCAGTACTTGAATAGCAGGGGGGTGCTGAGGGCAGGAGTGAGGTGCATTGGCCAAGCTGTGTGTGAGGGTCTTGGTAATGGAATAGCAGAGGATGCTGCAGGGCAGGAGTGAGGTGCATTGGCAGAGCTGTGTGTGAGTCTTCAGTACTGGAATAGCAGAGGGTGCTGCAGGGTAGGAATGAGGTGCATTGGCAGAGCTGTGTGTGAAGGTCTCAGTACTTGAATAGCAGGGGGGTGCTGAGGGCAGGAGTGAGATGCATTGTCAGAGCTATGTGTGAGGGTTTCAATACTGGAATAGCAGAGGGTGCTGCAGGGCAGGAATGAGATGCATTGGCAGAGCTGTGTCTGAGGGTCTTGGTACTGGAATAGCAGAAGGTTGCAACAGGGCATAGATGCATTTACTCCAGCCATCCCAGTATTGTGTAGGTCTCTCAGACACTGAAACAGTGAAAGCCACTTCAGACAGTCTGTCTTTCTTCTCCCAGCGAGATTCCTGAGCACATTTCTTTAAGGATAAAGATCAAGTTATTGAACTCAGCCGTCCGCTCTGCCCTGGCTTATGGCTTTTAGTCACTCTGAAATAAGACTTCATCTGCACGGGAGAAATACTGGTTTATCACTGCCAGGAAACTGCTCGAACTGATGTTTAAAATAACACTTCACCTTCAACCACTAGCTCCAAGATGAAGTGCATTGCCACCCACTGCCACAAGACTGCATTGCACCCTTACAGAATGGCCCTGGACTTCACTGCAGTGCCTCCCACTGACACCAGAGTGCATTGCACCCTCACCTATAAACCCTGGGCCACTTTAACTAGCCCAAAATTCATAGCCGGAAAAACTACAAAAAATGCTGGAATCATGGAGCCGAGAGGAATGGTCCCCATCTCTTTAGCTGTCCTGTGACCCAGTTCCCCAAAGGATGCAGGATACCAAGCTGGGCTATTCAACTCCCGGTCCCCAGGGTGCTTCTTGGGACATAAGAGCTCAAGCACCATCCCCTCAAATGAGCACATCTGGTTCCCCGAGGATTCTGGGGGTGACAGAGGTCATGGACTGGCTTTAAGTCCCCCACCCCTACCTCCACTGGTTCCTAGTTGCCAGGCAGCCCTGTACAGTTTTTCCAGAAGGGATGGACAGACAGGTGGCTGCACAAGTCACCCAGCGCCAATTCTCACCTTGACATTGGAATCCCTGCTTTCCAATTCCCCTAAACAGGAAAAAAAAAAAAAGTTACCATAAATATATTTAATCAGAATCAATTACCAGAATCAATTTAATCTGGGAAAAGCCCCCCCAACAGGAACACCCCAGGCATGGAGGCTGGAAGAAGTGGGATGAGCGGGCCAGGCTGGGATTTAGCCTCAAATAAATTTCCCCTCACGGCATCCCTGGTGACCAGATTCAGGCTGGCAGTGGAATAATTCTGTAAGAGTTTTTAAACAGCAGAAAAATATAACATTGAGAAGGGGGAGGGGAGGGGAATATTCCATCCTCTTTACCACATCCCCCCACTCCCACGCCACCCCCAGCCCAGGAAATACTTTCTAGAAACAGCTGAAGGCTGAAATAGACTGAGGGTAGGTTTGGCAATTCTTTCACCCCCTCCTGAATCTAGGGAATTCAGGTGAGAGACAGGTGGAGGTGGGGTGGAGGGCAATAACCAAAGATAGAAAGGGTGAGTAGGGGGGGGCAGTGATCTACAAGACTGGGAGGGTTCCTTCAGCAATAGAGCGTTGCAGTCCTAGTGCTTCAGAGAGAGTCACACTGTCAGCTCAGGGGTGCAGGGACCACCAGCATGGTCTGCGCTTAACCCAACTGCTGAAAACTTCCCGAGGGAGTCAAAAGCGACTCGCCTCTAGGTTATACACAGCGTCAGAGCCGAGGATTAGAGCTCAGGCACAGGGAGACAAAGTGACTCACTCTAGGGTCATATACAGAGAGTCCGTGACAGAGCCAGGGATTGGAGCTCAGACACAGGGAGATTAAGTGACTCACCACAAGGTCAGACACCGAATAAGGGACAGAGCCAGAGATTAGAGCCTGAGGCACAGGTTGATAAAGAGACTCATCCCAGGATCTCACACAGTAACAGAGCTGGGGATTAGAGCTCCTTATAATATGGACATTCCTCACCTCCAAAGCTCTCAAGGAAACAGGCAGAGCCTTGCATCTAGGAGCTGGCTGCGCATAGCCGCTTTTTAAAGCGCCATAAGCATTAAATTTGGATGGGCTTCTTCGACTATCAGGCACTTTATAAACCCAGTAGAAATCCACAGCGGTTTGGATGCGTGAAGGCGTCTCTGCCCCGTGGCGGTCAGTGGGAAGCTGGCACCCAGCCCTACTCACCAGATGAAGTCCGTGCAGTGGCTGCAGAAGGTGGGCTGCTTGAAGAAACGCGCCATAAACCGGTGGCTTTTCACCTCGTGGATCAGCTTCTGCCGCAGGGCCCCTTTACGGCAGAAGAGCGGCTTGGGCAGTGGCAGCTCACCCTCCAGGCTCGTGCACACCTGAGCCATCCTGAGCAGGTCTCGCTCTGGGTACTCTGTGTCCGCCAGCTTGCCTCCTGGACCCTGCAGTACGCCAAGCGAAAGACAAAAAAAAATCAATGTTACAAGTCAGCGAAGCACAAGACCAAAATCTATATTGGTCTTCAGCGAACGCGACGCCAGATGCCACCAGCCACAAAATACGGGGAGCAAGAGATGGAGACAGGGACAGGGGGAGAGAGAGATAGAGGGAGGCTGATGCAGAGCGAGAGAGATGGGGAGAAGGCGATGCCAACTTTGCACTGGCAGCACAAATGGGCACTCGGCTCCGTGCAAGAATCACAGACAGAGCTGCCGAGAAGGAGAGAGAAGCTTGGTTGGGGAGAGTGGGTGGGGAGGGAGAGAGGAGGGATAGAGCAGCTGCTCTTAAAGGGGAAGCAAGATAAGAAGCAGCTAAATCCAGAGAGGGCAGATCGCCTCACCCTGTAGTAGGGACAGAGGGCAGATGACTGTCTCATGTATATGAAAAACAGCATCGCCTCTGCCTAACCCACAATACCATGCTGGGGTGCTGGCAACAAAAGGTCTCCTGTGTATAAGGGACAGCACACTACCTTTCACTTCTTTCTAAAACCTTACTGGGGGATGGAGTGTGCTCTGTGTATTAAGGACAGCGCCTCTAGTATCACATTGCCCAACACCTTGCTGGGGTGCTGAGGAATAGAATGATCTGTGTATTAAGGACACCTTCCCTACTCTCTCCACACCATGTTGGGGAATGAAATGTATAAAGGACAGTTCACTCTCCACTAGTGCCCTCTAAAACCTTTCAAGGCAATGGAGTGTGCCTTGTGTATTAAGGACAACACCTCCAAATAGCAAACCATCCCCACTGCCACCCTGTCCAACACCATGCAAGGTGCCGAGGAAGAATGTGTGCTTTCTGTATTAAGGATACTGCCTTTCCCCACTCTTCCCCATACCATGTTGTGGAATGGAGTGTGTCCTGTGTAGTAAGGACACTACTTCCAGCAGTGCACTGTCTCTTCCCTCCCCCCACTTTAACACCATGCTGAGGTGCATAGCTGCCAATCAACCCAGTTCCAATAAGGACATTTCAAGCCAATCCTGAATTTTTGACAGATCCGTCATGGTGCATTATGGGTCCTGTAGTACTGCTTTCAGGGACGTTGCTTTGGGATAGATGTTCAAAATCAGCACTGGTCTTAAAAAGACCCACTTGCAACAGGATAAGTCAACAGCTTTGGGGGAGGGGGGGTCCTGGCAAAACGGTGGCATGTCCAGGTTATGAAGGTCAACAGCACCGTCATACACCCATAATTGGGCATGAACCTTCGCCTTCCAAAGCCAGCTATGGTGCTGGCACATTTCAACTCCCCTGGAAGACCCTGAACACGTAACACCCGAGGACCGTGGCTGGGTCAAAGTTCACGGTGGCTCATCGCCAGCATGGTGGTTAACACCAGTTAATGAGTTACTGCCTGCAATATAAACACATGGGGGGGGGGAGAGAAACAGACTGGGGCGATCCCATGTATACTGGACAATCGTGAAATGCAGCAGGCCATGGGCACAGAGATGCAGCCGCTCCTTTTCACCCTGGGGTCTCTTCTCCTTGTCATCGGAACTGCAATCTCAAGGGAAGGTAAGCTAGCCTTGAAGACCGTCATAGGGATTTAAGAAGGTCCCCTTCTCTTTTCTCCTGCATTCCTATGTGCAGAGGACTTAGGAGCCACCCAAATGCATGCAAATTCTGTCTGTGTTGAAAGAGGGGAAAATTCCATTGGGTTTCGTACCCCAAACCATCCTATGGCAGAGGGGTTGGAAAGAATGCCAGGAGCTGTGCTCTGCCTGCTTTGCCCTCTTGCTTCTATCTGGGGTTCCTTCGTCCCCTTTGGAGCAGAAATCTCTCAGTCCTGTAGGACCTAGGATTTTAATTGTCTGTCTCCCCCTTTTCTCCCAACTCCCCACACACCAGCCCTACTTTGCTTTATCACTGTTTGCTAGTCCGGGGTCAGGCTACCTTCACCCTCAGGACAGTGCAGTGAACTTCCTCATATTGCTGAGGGCACAGCAGCCCAGGGCATACAGATGTGTTCGCAGGACAAACACCTCTGGGCTTATGTTGATGGCATTACCCAGAATGCCTTTGGGCAGGGGAGTGATGTTTCAGGAGTGCACTCAAGAGGATTCCCACGTCTGATCTTGGGGAACCCCACACAGCCTGTCAGGTTTTCAGGATATCCACAGAGATTAAAGAAGAGCTATAGGAATACCCTTCCTACCCTACAGATATGTAAATTCAACTCATGCTAATTGCTGAAAGCACAGGTTGAATGATGGAAAGCAGGCTCAGAAGGGAGGGATTTTACCAGCTGTTGTCTAGTCAGAACTGTGTGGGAACAGGGCAGAGGATTCCCCCCCCCCCCACCTTCTCCTAAACCTTAAGCCTAGGCAAGACAAAGCAGCACATGAGGTTCCAGTGCCACATTCACTTTAGCAAATAAATAATAATTCCTTTCTTTTGCATGTTGTTACTGCTGAGTAACAATGGCTGGTGAAGTTCAAGCTGTGTTTGAGCATAGTTGCTGATTTAGGTTAGCAGCACATGTGTAACATCAGCAAAGAAGGCAGGGAGGAGGAGGGTATGAAATGTGGCCCTGCGCTCCACCAGTTCCCCATAGTAAGCTCTTCGGGGTATGGACATCAGATGTTTTTGGTTGTTTGTTTTTTTTTTAAAGTTGCATCTTGCCTTAACCTAAAATTGGAAAAGCGTTCTAGAAAAGAATATTATACCGAGTAGTATATTGATACAGACCTAAGTTCTTGTCCCTAGATGCTGACAACACAACCTGCCTGCAGATGAGAGAGGGTCTGGCAGAGGCGATGGGCCAGACGTGCCAGAAGTCCTGCCTGCGGCATCAAGACTGCTCGGGAAAGAGGCGCTGCCTCTGCGATGGGCTCTGCGGGTTGAGCTGTATCACGCCCAGTAAGATTATTTTGTTTTTAAGAAAAAGTTTTTTAAGGAATAGAGAAGGAGGCCAAACAAAATAAGAAAACACAGCCTTTATTAGTCCCAGGATATATATATATATATAAAAAAAAGTGCCAAAAGTGCCCGATGTGGCCATATGTCACCAAAATAGCTGCGTCAGGGGCAAATTGATTGAAACAATAAATACAGAGGACAATTAAAAATGCCATTTTTCATGTATGGATTATGGAGCAACTTAAAGGCTCAGGCAACCATACTTGGCCTAGTCTCTTAGGAGTTAAACTCCACACAAACACCCCCTGAATGCTATGGTTAGAAAAAAACAAATCCTGAATGCAAGGATAAACTGTTTGTCTCAAAAGATGGTAACATTTGGGCACAGAGAGAGCTTATCCCCTAATAGGGTACCAGACGTCCAGGAAAATCCTAGATATGTCCTCTTTTTAGAGTCAGCTTGTCCGGGTTTTGGAAGTCCTGAGCCCGGAGGTCGCGTCTGGAAGCCTTTGCGCATGTGCGACCATGTGCCCGCTTTCCATGCGTGCGACGTCATCGCGTCAACATCCAAGCCTGCGTGAAGGCTTCCAAATGCGGCCTTCGAGCTCAGGGAGGTTCTTGTGGGGCTGGGCTGAGGGAGAAACAGGGCGGCGCCGGGCGTCCTCTCTTTTTTTTTTCAAAGAGGAAATCTGGTAACCCTAACCCCTAAGGCCCGAATTTTCTACACAGTGCCATTGGTTGGTGGTAGCCTTAAAAGCAGCCACCGATCGCGTGTCAAATCACACGAAGGCGCCGTTTAGAGAGCTGTGCCTCCGGCAAAAGGTAGACGCCAGGGTTTTCAAGGCCTAGATTTCCAGCACCAGCCTTTGGCATTACTCACACCTATGCCTAACGCCACTTCCACCGTTAGCCAGGCCTGCAGCGGCGCAATTCTGGTGCCGTATTTTTAGGCATTGTAGGTGCCTTGAAAATTATTATAAAAAGCATCTTTTAAACAGCATTTTTCACTTAACCTAGGCGCCGTTTAGAGGCGCCCTATGACACTAGGCCAAGAACGGTCGCATAAGTCTTTAAGTCGTTTATAATTCGTGCATGATTTTGTATTGAAAATGTGAGGCCCCTCTTACAAAGCTGCGGCGGTGATTCTTCCGTGGCAAATGCGCCGAAGCCCTCAGGAATTGAATGGGCTTTGGCGCATTTGCCCGCGGAAGCACAAGCGCGGCTTTCTGAAAGGGGGCTCTTGGGATTTGTGCACCTCTAATTCAGAATTGTTTTGATCGGTTGTAGCGCAGCTTTGGTGTAATTACTGCGTCATTCACCAGCTGGGTAAACCTTCCGATATATACAGTATAAAATCTAATCTAATTTATGATTTATGGATCCGCTAAGCCTACATCAAGTTTCAAGTTTATTAAATTTTACTATACATAGAAACATAGAAATAGACGGCAGATAAGGGCCACGGCCCATCAAGTCTGCCCATTCCAATGACCCTCCCTATCTATCTTTGCGGATAGATCCCACATGTCTATCCCATCTGGCCTTAAAATCTGGCACGCTGCTGGCCTCAATAACCTGAAGTGGAAGATTATTCCAGCGATCAACCACCCTTTCAGTGAAAAAGAATTTCCTGGTGTCACCATGCAGTTTCCCGCCCCTGATTTTCCACTGATGCCCCCTTGTTGCCGCGGGACCCTTGATAAAGAAGATATCCTCTTCCACCTCGACCGTGAGATACTTGAATGTCTCGATCATATACCGACTATCAACAAGTATCTAGCCGGTTTACAAGTTAAAATAAGATAAAAGATAAAATTAATACAATATATAAGATAATTAAAAAGAAAAAGAAAAGGGGATTGTGAACATTTAGACTTTAACTAGACATACTGGAAAGTGATGGCAGGGGAAAGAAATGGAAGGGAAAAAAATTACATTGTTCAAAAAAAAAGAAAAAAAAAAGGAAATGGAAAAGGGAAGGATGAAACATAAGGAATGGGATCGCATCCTAAAAGCGGTTGAAGTATTGAAGAATAGATTATATTTGGGAGCAGGAAAACGCGTCTTGGAATAGGAAAGTTTTTAATTTAGCCTTAAATTTATCAATTGATATCTCGTGGCGAATGTTCCATAGGGTAGGAGCGACTATAGAAAAGTTAGTCTTTCTCGTATAGAAGAAATCTTTGATTGTGGGGACAGATAGCAGGTTTTGATCGGCTGATCTAAGGGTCCGTGATGAGCAGTAGGGGATTAGAAGTAGAGAATGACACGGTGGCGGTTTACCCGCGGCCACCGCATTTTAGCCGCGGGTCACCCGCCGAAAACGGGGAAGAAAACTAGCAGTCGCTGTGGCGACGGGGACAAGGCCATTCACCGCCCGCGGGGCGGTGAATGGTCTTGTCTCCGCAGTGAGGTATCAAGGATCGCGCGGTCCCCGCAGCCACCGCCCGCCCGCCCATAGCATTTAGCCAGCTCCCTCCCTCCACCTCACCTTAAATTTCGAGTTTTCCGGCTTCCTTTTTTCCGAGCCGCACATGTTCAAAAATCCGTGCACGCGCGGCTGCGCGAGTCAATCAATCTTCTCCTCTGACGCAACCGGAAACAGGAAGTTGCAGGAGAGGAGAAGTTTGATTGACTCGCGCAGCCGCGCGTGCACGGATTTTTGAACACGTGCGGCTCGGAAAAAAGGAAGCCGGAAAACTCGAAATTTAAGGTGAGGTGGAGGGAGGGAGCTGGCTAAATGCACGGCTTTTTGAACACGTGCGGCTAGGGAAAAAGGAAGCCGGAAAACTCGGAACGAATATAAGGTGAGGTGGAGGGAGGGTGGAATACGCTAAATATTAGAGTACTAAGGCTTATATGGATGCTGCGGGGACAGTGACGGGGCGGTGAATGAGATGGCAGTGGCAGTGACGGGGCGGTGAAAGGGATGGCAGTGACGGTGACGGGGCGGTGAATGGAATGGCGGTGACGGGGCGGTGCAGAGGATGGTGGGCCGGGGACGGGGCGGTGACGGGGACAGATTTTTTCCCCGTGTCATTCTCTAATTAGAAGTTTATCTAGAAAAGAAGGTTGGCGGGAAAATCTGATTTTGAAGACATGCATAATTGTTTTATATGTGATACGGTGGGTTATAGGTAGCCAATGAGCTTCTTCAGGAGAGGTGTAACATGGTCAAATTTTCCTAATTTGTAAATAAGTTTTATGGCTGTATTTTGTATGAGTTGGAGTCGCCGTAGTTCTTTTTGAGGGAGTCCATTGTAAAGAGAGTTACAATAATAACCAGTGTCCTGCAAACTTTTCGGCACCGGGACACACTAAACCTGGTGCCGCTGCTGGAAAACACCCAGAACTGTTCAGGCTTCTACGCAATGACATCACATACATGTCCATCCCCAATGTATTCTTCCATCACCTAATACCCGTATGTATCTCCGATGTGCGATTCCCAGCTCCTGTCTGCCTTTGCTTACTGGTTAAAATAATTATTCCTTTTTCTGGCAATGGCGGAGGGAGTTCACTCTGCCTAATCTTCTTGCCTATATGTGTCTTTGCTGTGAGAACGCTCCCCTCCAAGTAACCTCCATTACAGCCTTTCACAGAAAAAGAGAGTAGACAAGGGTAAAGGGCCTAGTTGAGCTTTTGGTGTGCATGAATTCTCATTTCTGTATCGCTGCTGGGACCAGTCCCCAGTTTCTCCCCTTCCCCCCCCCACCCCCCAAAAAAATTAACCCCTCTCCTTTTTTTTGGAAGGTCGCACTTGCCCCTGGCCCATTCAGCTGATTCATGCCGAGGTCAGGCTCAAGGGTGAATCCCACCACTTCAGAGACGAGATGATGGTGTCCTGCCGCCCTGGATTCAAAATGTCCAATGGTAGAAACGCAACAAGGAGCCACTGCCGGGGTGACAGAAAATGGAGCCCAACACCAGCCTGTCAAGGTAATATGGGGAGCCAAAATTCACCGCAGCCTGCTTTACCCCGTTCCTGCTACAGCTGTGGCTTATCGCAATATATTAGAGTCTGAAAAGCAGACCCCCCCCCCCAGCTGTAGGATTTTAATGATCTGGAAAAGTAGATTTGTTAAGGGTGGGGACAGGGGAGGAGAGATTCTGAGGTCTGGAATAGAGAATTATACAGTGACAAAATTTATCACCGTCCCCGTCCCCGCGGATAACCGCGGGAAATAATCCCATGTCATTTTCTAGTGTCTGTTTCAACCTCAGTCCTTCTACACCAGCATTCTTCAAAGCAAAGCTTGTGGGTCATTGGTTGTGGCCATTCATACTCTGATTCTTATGGGAGCCAAGGATAATGAAGCCATTGTGACATCACTGATGTGATTGGCTCTTAGGCACTGGTGGAATGAGGCATTATGACATCACAATATCTGCTCTGGATATCAGAGACTGTTATTCTTCAGTGTCTATCTCAACCTCAGTCTTTCTACACCAGCATTCTTCAAAGCAAAGCTTGCGGGTCATTGGCTGTGCTTATGTGAGCCAAGGATAATGAAGCCATTGTGACATCACTGATGTGATTGGCTCTTAGGCACTGGTGGAATGAGGCATTATGACATCACAATATCTGCTCTGGATATCAGAGACTGTTATTCTTCAGTGTCTATCTCAACCTCAGTCTTTCTACACCAGCATTCTTCAAAGCAAAGCTTGCGGGTCATTGGCTGTGCTTATGTGAGCCAAGGATAATGAAGCCATTGTGACATCACTGATGTGATTGGCTCTTAGGCACTGGTGGAATGAGGCATTATGACATCACAATATCTGCTCTGGATATCAGAGACTGTTATTCTTCAGTGTCTATCTCAACCTCAGTCTTTCTACACCAGCATTCTTCAAAGCAAAGCTTGCGGGTCATTGGCTGTGCTTATGTGAGCCAAGGATAATGAAGCCATTGTGACATCACTGATGTGATTGGCTCTTAGGCACTGGTGGAATGAGGCATTATGACATCACAATATCTGCTCTGGATATCAGAGACTGTTATTCTTCAGTGTCTATCTCAACCTCAGTCTTTCTACACCAGCATTCTTCAAAGCAAAGCTTGCGGGTCATTGGCTGTGCTTATGTGAGCCAAGGATAATGAAGCCATTGTGACATCACTGATGTGATTGGCTCTTAGGCACTGGTGGAATGAGGCATTATGACATCACAATATCTGCTCTGGATATCAGAGACTGTTATTCTTCAGTGTCTATCTCAACCTCAGTCTTTCTACACCAGCATTCTTCAAAGCAAAGCTTGCGGGTCGGTGGTTGTGGCCATTCATACTCTGATTCTTCCCTCTCTCCTTAAAGAATGTCATGAAGATGGTTTCCCGCGGTTATCCGCAGGGACGGGAACAGTGATGAATTTTGTCACCGTGTCATTCTCTAGTCTGGAATACAGAATGACACGGGGACAAATTTTTCCCTGTCCCCGCAGGAACTCAATTTCCCCGTCCCTGTGAGTTTTGTCCTTGTCCCTGCCCCATTCCTGTAAGCTCTGTCTTAACCGCACAAGCCTCGAACACATGATTTTAAGTATTTGAGGCTTGTACAGATGAGGACGGAGCTTGCAGGAATGGGGCAGGGACCGGAAAAGAACTCGCCGGGATGAGAAAATGAGTTTCTGCGGAGATGGGGGGAAAAATTTGCCCCTGTGTCATTCTCTAGTATGGAAATTTCTAGCCATGAAAAAAATAAAGGGGGGGGGGAAGGGAAGAGGCTCAGATCACACCTATCTGTTCAGTTTTTCTAAGTTGTTCATTCCCTCCATCAGCTGAGCTGGATGCCGAGAACACCTGTGGACCCCCACCGGCGCCCCAAAATGGATTTCACATAGGTTTTTCTTGGAAGCCCGGGAACTCTGTGCAGTATTTCTGTGAGCAGAGGTGGGTATATCTGAGCAGCACCCAGAACAAGATCAAACAGCCGGCAATATATTGCTGAAAGCACCTCAGTCCTACCCCGCACCATGCCCTGCTGGTCTAGCACTGAATCTCATACCCTACTCCTGCCTCCAGCACCCCTTTCTATTCCAGTACTGAGTCCCTCCTCACGCTCAGAGTTCAGCGACTGCATCCTTTATGTCACTAGTGACCCACTCCCCTTGCTATATACACTCAGCTCCGCCAAGGCACCTCATTCCTGCCTACATCTTTCTCCTTCTGTCTGGTTTCCATAGGTTTGAACTGGACGGGGAATCGATCAACTCATGTCAGGAGAATCTCCAGTGGTCTAACCCAGCGCCAGTATGTCAGGGTAGGTCCCCGTGGAGTTAAAACACAGCCTTATCTTTGCATGCCTTTGCCACTCGGCCTTATAATAGAATCATAATGCTTCAATTAAACTTTGAACAAGGAAGGTTTATTCTCAGAAGCCTGGAGGTACAAAAGCAGCACCAGCCTCCAAAAAACCTCACCACCCAGTCATAAAAATTTGGAGTGCTCTGTTTTTTGGAAAGAGTTCGACAGCATTATAGTTTATTGGCTTATATCCTGCTGTATACAAATGGGCTAGATTCACGAACCTGCCCGATGGGGCCCGAACCAGGCAGGTCTCTTCCTGACTTCTCTTTCTTTCCTGCACCCTGAAACTTTTCAGTTGTTGGAGCTCGGGGCAGAAAGCAGGGCTGGAAGATCGGGACAGAGAGCACAGCAGGGACAGGAGCTGCATGATTTTATTCCCCCCCCACCCCTGGTGCTGCAAACCTCTTCCTACAGATCAGGGCAGAGAGTTGGCAGAGACCTGTGCGACTGATCCCCAGCAGTTGCTTCTATTCATGATCGGCCACCCAATCGGTGTCCCAAATTTGTTTGATGAATCACGTCCCTACCTACTTTGCTTGCGTTTCCCCTCATTTGCATGCACGGATTTGAAGCGGACAGCTGGAGAGGTTAGTGAATGGGGCCGGAGGGAAATCTGGTCGCATAAGGGTCGCAAACCGATCGGTACACAATCGGTGTGCTTTGTGAATCTGGGCCAAAGCGGATTCCAAAAAGTACTTGCATAATAATATCACATCACTTACAATTAAACAAATCAAACAAACAAAACACCTCAGTGACCAGCGCTTACAATTATATTAAGGTTCATAGACAAAACCGCGGCAGACAAAGGCGCGCGCCGACAACTGAGCGCAAGACGGAGGCGCGCGCCGAAGAAAATGACAGTTTTTAGGGGCTCCGACGGGGGTTTTTGTTGGGGAGCCCCCCCACTTTACTTAATACAGATCGCGGTGGCGTTGTGGGTGGTTTGGGGGGTTGTAACCCCCCTCATTATACTGTAAACTTAACTTTTTCCCTGTTTTTAGGGAAAAAGTGAAGTTTTCCGTAAAATGTGGGGGGTTACAACCCCCCAAAATCCCCTACAACGCGGCGCAATCTGTATAAAGTAAAGTGGGGGGGTTCCCCCCACACACACCCCCGTCGGAGCCCCTAAAAACAGTTATTTTCTTCGGCGCGCACCTCCGCGCTGAGCTCAGTTGTCGGCGCGCGCCTTTGTCTTCCGCGGTTTTGACCTGACACCTTATATTAAAGCTTCAATTCCCATATTTCAGACTCTAGTTTTCTCTTAAAAGAGATTGAAAGGGTTCTAATTGGTTCCCTGAAGCAGGATCGAAACGTGGCACGTCGGGACCAAAAAACAGATACGTGCGATATTTCTCCTTTGCTCAAATTAAAGAACAATTCAGTTATGAATATGTTACGCGCTGTGGAGGGAAAATGCTATGACTGGGGGGTGAGGTTTTTTTGCAGGCTGGTGCTCCTTTTTTACCTCCAGGTCTCTGAGCATAAACCTTCCTTGTTCAAAGTTTAATTGACGTATTACGATTCTATTATTTACCATTCAGGGGAGAGATTTCTTTGTTGCTGCATCATTAGAGATGTTGTCTCCCTTGTTCGATTGAATAAGTTTTTCTCATTTCCTCGCTTTATATTCTGACTTATAATATTGGGAGTCTGCTCATTATTTAGGGTTTTAGCAGGACTGGCCCAAGAGGTGTCAGCGATTTAGACGAAGGGGGGGAGCAGAGTGAGGGTTAGAGAATTGGACTGGCTGTAGTGGGGGGGGTGGGGAGAGATGTTGATGAGAAGAATTTGGGGTTGGGGAATTACAAAGTTAGAGTTGCAGTTGGGTTTGGGTTAAACGTTTTGGGATGGGGGAGGAGGAGAGGGGGTTCAAGATTATGGTTAATCATTAGGCCCTGGAAGTTGAGGGGTGTCTGCAGCTTTTCGGCTTTTTTTTTTTTGTTAACCTGCAGAGGTCTTCTGCCCCCCTCCAAGGGAGATCGAGAATGGTCATCTGGTGGCTGTGGAAAAGCCACGGTACCAGGCCTCAGAAGTGATCTATTATCTCTGTAAGAGGAATTTCTACCTGGATGGGTCCAACAGGGTGGTGTGTCAGAAGAACGGCAGCTGGTCAGAGATACCTGCCTGCAGAGGTGAGAACATAAGAACATAAGAAATGCCTCTACTGGGTCAGACCTGAGGTCCATCGTGCCCAGCAGTCCGCTCACGCGGCGGCCCAACAGGTCCAGGACCTGTGCAGTAATCCTCTATCTATACCCCTCTATTCCCTTTTCCAGCAGAAAGTTGTCCAATTCCCTCTTGAACCCCAGTATCGTACTCTGCCCTATCACGCCCTCTGGAAGCGCATTCCAGGTGTCCACCACACGCTGGGTAAAGAAGGGAAGGGGTGTTCACTCCCAGGGACAGACCACTTTATACCTCAGAAAAGTCCTCCCAAAGAGACAGACCGAGACTGCAGATGGCCTCTCACATCCCCAGCACATCTAGAAAATATGCCCCCACCATCAGAAATTCACAACCCATCTCCCGAAATTAGGAATCCAACTAATTAGGGGTGAATACGACAGTCCCCCAGCCCATGACCCTAATCATTTTTTTATCCTACTCTTCTCTCCCCCTCCTCACACCCCCATTTCATTTTGGTCATCGTCCGGAAGGCCGGTGTAAGATCCCTGTGCAGCGCAGCCGGATTGTGTATCAAGGAAAGAAGTTATGGATCGGGGAAGTCCCCGAGGGGGAGGTGCAGCATTTGGAGGAGGTCACCTTCTTCTGTCGCAGCCAGAACCAGAGCTGTAGTTACCAAGTGGTCTCTCGCTGCTTTGATGGACACCTGCCCTTGCCCAACTGCTACAGAGGTAAGTCACCAGCACCAGCAAACATCTGGAGCTTTGGCAAGGGAAATGAGTGACTGCAACTTTGTAGTGTTACCGAAGAAGCGACTGGTCCGATGTGGTGTTGAGGAAGAAGTAACCTCCCTGGAGTGATATTGAGGGAAATATGACTGCCCGGGTGGCGTATCCTGGTTGTGAAAGGCCTGACTGCCCTGGTGCAATGAGTGGCCTTACAACAGAGGTGTGACTGCTCTGATGCAGTGTAATGGAAAGCGTGATCCCTGGTGTGGGGTGGTGTTGTGGGAGGCTTGATGACCACCCTAGAGAAGTGCTGGAGAAATGTGATTGCCCCGATGTGGTTTTGAGAGACGTGTTGGCACCCTCATGTGGCCAGGGGAGGAATGACATCTGTCATAAACTGATGCAGTTGCGGGTGAAAATTGTAGAAGAAAGAAAACATTACAAAATCTAAAATATAAAGAAAGGGGAGGGAGGCAGTGTGCCTGAGCACTAGCGATTGAGTCATGACTACGGCATCATTTCTCTGCTCTCCTCCCTGGGAGACCCCTGGTAATCTGCTCTCTCTTTCCACAGAACCAACCTGGGTGCAATACACAATCTTTCCCAAGAAGCTGGTATCAGAGATCCCGTCCTGCTGAGATACCACCAAAAGAGTCCAAACCTCCATTGGCACCTTCTCATCACCGAAAGACTCGGCTGTATATATCGATCTTTAAAACTTGTAGAACATTGTGCATTGGAGGGGCTGGGGAGCACCCCTCCTCTTCAGTATCCCACAAGAGCATCTAAAGCTTTTCTTTGTGAGCTGCTATTGTCTGAGTGACCAAAGGTAGACAAAGTGACTCACCCCAGGGTGAAACACAAGTGACTCATCACCGGGTCCTACAGAGCGGTAGTGACAGAGCCGAGGCACAGAGAGATTGTGACTCACCCCACGGTCACACACACACATACAATCAGCGAGAGCCATAGGTAAATAAAGGACTCATCCCCAAGGTCATCCCCAAGGTCAGACACAGAGAGTAAGCGACAGAGCCAGGGAGAAAAAGTACTGTACCACCACAGGATCACACAAAATGAGTTAAAGGCAGAGCCGGAGATTAGAACTCCCAACTCACAGGTAGTTTCTGTCCTTCCTGGTCATCTCTCCAGCTTAACGATTACTCCCCTGGTGCAAGAAATACTGCCCCACCTAAGGCGCTGTAGCCAGGGCCCAAGCCCTGTGGTCCAGTCCAAGAAAAACAATCATACACACACTCATGTATGCGCAAATGCAGCTATCATGTAAATATGGTATATAATCATTGCAGAGTAAGAACATAAGAATTTGCCGCTGCTAGGTCAGACCAGTGGTCCATCGTGCCCAGCAGTCCGCTCTCGCGGTGGCCCCCAGGTCAAAGACCAGTGCCCTGAGACCAGCCCTACCTGAATATGCTTCAATTCAACAGGAACTTATCTAACTTTGTCTTAAATCCCTGGAGGGTGTTTCCCCCTATAACAGCCTCCGGAAGAGCGTTCCAGTTTTCCACCACTCTCTGGGTGAAGAAGAACTTCCTTATGTTTGTACGGAATCTATCGCCTTTCAACTTTAGAGAGTGCCCTCTCATTCTCCCTACCTTGGAGAGGGTGAACAACCTGTCCTTATCTACTACGTCTATTCTCTTCAGTATCTCGAATGTTTCTATCATGTCCCCTCTTAGTCTCCTCTTTTCAAGGGAGAAGAGGCCTAGTTTCTCTAATCTCTCACTGTATGGCAACTCCTCCAGCCCCTTAACCATTTTAGTCGCTCTTCTCTGGACCCTTTTGAGTAGTGCAGTGTCCTTCTTCATGTACGGTGACCAATGCTGGACACAGTATTCCAGGTGAGGGCGTACTATGGCCCTGGTACAACAGCATGATAACCTTCTCCGATCTGTTTGTGATCCCCTTCTTAATCATTCCTAGCATTCTGTTCACCCTTTTCGTTGCTGCCACGCATTGCGTGGACGGCTTCATCAACTTGTCGACCAGTACTCCCAAGTCTCTTTCCTGGGTGGTCTCTCCAAGTACCACCCCGGACATCCTGTATTCGTGTATAAGATTTTTGTTACCGACATGCATCATCCTACACTTATCCACGTTGAACCTCATCCGCCATGTCGCAGCCCATTTCTCGAACGTGTTTATGTTACATTGCAGATGTTCGCAATCCTCCTGCATCTTCACTACTCTGAATAACTTTGTATCGTCTGCAAGTTTAATCACCTCACTCATCGTGCCAATTTCCAGATCGTTTATAAATATGTTGAAGAGCACGGGTCCAAGCACCGAAACCCTGCAGCACTCCACTGGTGACGCTTCTTCAGTCTGAATATTGTCCATTTACTCCCACTCTCTGTTTCCTATCCACCAACCAATTTTTAATCCACGCGAGTATTTCACCCTCGATTCCATGGCTTGCAATTTTTTGAAGTAGTCGTTCATGGGGAACCGTGTCGAAAGCCTTCTGAAAATCCAGATATATAATGTCGACTGGGTCACCCTTGTCTATCCGTCTATTTACTCCTTTGAAGAAGTGCAGCAAGTTTGTCAAGCAAGATCTTCCTCTGCTGAAGCCATGCTGGCTGGTTCTCATCAGATCATGTCCGTCAAGGTGCTCAATGATGTGGTCCTATATCAGCGCCTCAACCATCTTTCCCGTTACTGAGGTCAGGCTAACCGGTCTGTAGTTTCCCGGATCACCCCTCATATCTTTCTTGAAGATCGGTGTAACATTCGCCACCTTCCAGTCTTATGGAACCCTTCCCTGATTTGATCGACAGATTGGCTATCAGTTGAAGCAGTTCAGCTATAGTCCCTTTCAGTAAAATCATTAGATCATCATTCTTTCAGATCTCATTCTTTTACAATAAAGTTTGGACTTGAACTGCTAATGATAACCATATTGCAGAGGGACCCACCAATCCAGGGAAAAAGCGTATCACCCACGTTCTCATCTTATTCCATCAACTCCACCTCAGCAAGGCAAGAAAAGGAAACATTCCCTCTGGTCTCCATCACCTTGACTTGGCCAATAGCAGCACATTCAGAGTCAAAATCTTTGGTTTTTATCCTGGTAAGAGGATTGGGATTGAACTTCCAGAATCACATGTGCCAAGACAAGAAACACAGAAATCAAGGAGAGCCTGGGGAAGCCTCAGCGATGTGCAACCACCAACTCCTATGATGGGAGGTTGTTGTGTTTTTCTAAAGAGCAGGTTAGAGAAGCAGCTATCTGGGAGATTTTACATATAGGGATCCTGCAAGGAGGCAAGGGAGCACAGTAGATGAATCCCCGAGGTCTCTCCCTGCCCCGTCTTTCTCCGATTCTAGAATAATTATCCTGGAACCATAACCCTCAGAATTTTGTGATTCTGGACATGTTATGTCAGGCATCAGTGATATACATCTTGGTTTAATGGGTTCGATATTATTATTATAATGCCAGTTCATTCGTCCGCAACTTTTGGGGAGGTCGGTGGATAGGAGATGATGCACTTATACTCCCCTTTTCCACCCCAAATATTCTATGACATGCTTCTTCTCAGGAGGAACCAGCCCAAGGTCCTGTTCCTGGATAAGCTCCCTGCTTAATAACTACCATTGCGAACAGAAACGGGTCAGGTGTAGTGGAAATATACAGTAAATGCCTCAGCGGGACAGGTTTGGCCCATCAGAGTTCCCAATATCAATTCATCTTTTATTTTTGAAATCCATTTAATCTAGGAAATACCCTCTCTAAAAATACGTAACAGCAAGATGTTCTTCCGAGGAACTGTACTCTTCTCCAAACTCCAGAAGTGTCGGGTGCACATTCCCATCCCTTCTGCTTAGGTTCCCACCACCCTGAAGACCTGTTGCCACTGCTGTCCAGCTCAGGGAAGCTTTTAGCCTCATTAGCTAAGAGACAGTGATGTCCTGTATGACCCAGTTCAAATGCAGTGGAAACACAGGAATGTTCAATGTCTCCTTCCCTCTCTGGATTAGTTAACAAATGGATCCAGTCCACCTTTTATCCCCACTAAATGCCATGCTGATTGTCTCAAGAAAAAGCAGTGGAGAATTAGAACAAGTCTCTGCACGCAGTGGGATAAAATTCAGGACTGCATCAGTTTGGTCTACCTGGGATGGAGTAGCAAATCCACGGTCATTTGATACTCTCTAGACCAGCCCTTAGGATGGCTACTGAAACAGTCTGTGCTGTGCAGAAGCTGTGGTCTTCCCTAAAGGCTGGTAAGCAAACCCAGGGCTACCAAGTTGCCCAGTTCAAGGCTGGAGCCTTTTTGGCCAATACTGGTTTTGAACTTCCATCCTAAAAGCACTATGGGATTCGTAGTCCCTGGTTTTACCTACTGAACTTTGTGCTGAAAATCAAAGGCATCAAGAATAAGGCTGTCAGAAACCCAGAACTGACCTATGATCTCCCTTCTGGATCTGGGCAATTTGGCAGTTGTGCAACATTGCCTCCAAAATGCACATCTGTAAGATCTTAGAAGCAAAGAGTTAATATACTGAATATTTGTCTTCTTTCTATTGCCCTTTGTATGTTTTATTAGATAAGCAAGAGGTAAAAATAAATTGCAGAATGTTTAAAGTAGAAGCCCTCCAGCTAGCTGTCCAATCTGAGGAGGGACAGATAAGGGAGGGTGCAGTAAAGGTTGCTGTAAATTTATACCAATGATTAAGCGATTATACCAGTATTCTGAGGAATGACCACAGGAGGACAGCACTGAGCTATTAAATATAGTTCTAAGGAAATGTCGTCCTCGTGTGGCGTTATCCAGAATAGCACCTATACATTTAAGATTTGAAATTTAGCATAAAATTTCTTTATTTGCATTTTGTTTCTATTTATATATATATTTATTTGGTTGCTTAGCCCATCTTCCCAACAGAGCCCAGAATGGGTTACAGATCAGCATACATGGTATAATTAAATAACTGCATAGCACAGACAGATACTCTTAGAAAGAATGATGTTAATTTTCCTGCTAACAGTATTTTAGACAGTATTCAGGTAACAATTTAGAAGTCAGAGTTTATAATTGAAGTCCAGTTCATGTGAAAATAAAAGTGTTTACTACTTTTCTGAAGTTTTCATACGCAGACAGGCTAGAGAAACTGGGGCTCTTCTCCCTGGAAAAGCAGACTCAGAGGAGACATGATAGAGAGACATATAAGATCATGAAGGGCATTGAGAATGTGGAGAGGGACAGATTCTTCAGCCTATGGGGAACTACAAGAACAAGAGGGCACTCGGAGAAACTAAAAGGGGACAGGTTTAGAACCAATGCTAGGAAGTACTTCTTCACTCAGAGGGTGGTGGATATCTGGAATGCGCTTCCGGAGGGTGTGATAGGACAGAGTACTTTACAGGGTTTCAAAGAGAAATTGGATAAATTCTTGAAAGAAGTTATTGAAGGATATAGATAGGGAAGATATAGGATGAAGAAGGGTACAGTTAGAAGGATATACATAAGGAAGGATAAAAGGGATTGAAGGATATAAGGGATCACTTACAGGTCATAGACCTGATGGGCCGCCGTGGGAGCGGACTGCCGGGCGCGATGGACCTCTGGTCTGACCCGGCGGAGGTAAATTCTTATATTCTTATAGAGTTACCCTGCGTAAGCAGTGCCAAGACAAGAAATACTGAAATCAAGGAGAGCTTGAGGAAGCCCAGTTCAGTGATACGCAACCACCAACTCCTATGATGGGAGGTTATTGTGTTTTTTCAAAGAGCAAGTTAGAGAAGCATCTATCTGGGAGATTTTACATATAGGGATCCTGCATGGAGGCAAGGGAGTGCAGTAGGAGAATTCCAGAGGTCTCTCCAAGCCCCATCTTTCTCCGATTCTAGAATAAATTTAGATTTTAGCAAAGCCTTTGACAATGTTCCACACAGACGTCTAATAAATAAACTGAGTGCCCTCGGGATGGGTTCCAAAGTGATGGGCTGGTTCAGGAACTGGTTGAGTGGAAGGCGACAGAGGGTAGTGATCAGTGGATATCGCTCTGAGGAACAGGATATTACCAGTGGTGTGCCTCAATGTTCTGTTCTTGGGCCTGTTCTTTTTAACATTTTTATAAATGATATTGCTGAAGGATTGTCAGGTAAGATTTGCCTCTTTGCAGATGATACCAAAATCTGTATTGGAGTAGACACGCCGGATGGTGGCAAAGCTTGAAGAATGGTCTGAAATTTGGCACCTAAAATTTAATGCTTAGAAATGCAAGGTGGGATAAAATTCAGAACTGGGATGGAGTAGCAAATCCACGGTCATTTGATACTCACTAGACCAGCCCTCAGGATAGCTACTGAAACAGCCAGTGCTGTGCAGAAGCAGTGGAGTCTTCCCTAAAGGCTGGTAAGTGAATCCAGGGCTACCAAGTTGCCCAGTTCCAGGCTGGAGCCTTTTTGGTTTTGAACTTCCATCCTAAAGCACTATGGGATTCGTAATCCCTGGTTTTACCCACTGAACTTTGTGCTGAAAATTTATACCAATGATTAAGTGATTATACCTGAATTCTGAGGAATGACCACAGGACGACACCACTGAGCGATTAAATATAGCTCTCGCTAAGGAAATGTCGCCCTCGTGTGGCATTATCCAGAATAGCACTTATAAATCTAAGATTTGAAATTCAGCATAAAATTACTTTATATGCATTTTTCGTAATGTATATATTAGCCCATCCTCTCATAAGAGCCCATAATGGGTTACAGATCATCATACATAGTATAAGTAAATAACTGCATAGCACAGACAGATAATCTTAAATTTTAGCTGCCAAATTTCAGACCATTCTTCAAGCTTTGCCAAGTCTTTCTTCATGTTATTCACACCATCCAGTGTGTCTACTGTATTGCAGATTTTGGTATCATCCACAAAGAGGCAAATCTTACCCGACAACCTTCAGCAATATCATTTATAAAAATGTTAAAAAGAACAGGCCCAAGAACAGAACTTTGAGGCACACACACCTCATTAATTTGAGGCACACCACTGGGGCAATTGAAGATTAAGTGATTTGCCCAGAATTACAGAGGGAGGATGGATTGAGACATCTGGGTCTTTACTTCTAATTTGTCCTCCTTCTTCTGGATTCATATGGTAACCCTGCTGCCAAGTTAACCAGCTCCAGGAGAGAGACTTCATGGCTACTCCTGGTTTTAACTTGCATCCCAAAGCCATGTGGTAGTTGTAGTCCCTGTTTCTATCCATTGAAGTCAGTGCTGCAGGACCCATAATGCATTTGAATCCAACCTCCCTCCTTGAACAGGGTAACTTGGAAGCTCTTTATACTGAACCAGGTTCCCCTGATTCTCAGGCCACTGCACTAACCATCAAGCTAACAACAACTGCATTTGAAATCATGATCTTCCTCCCCATCCCCATTTCCAGCAATCTCTCCAGGCTGAAGTTTCTGGAAAGGAATGGGTTTAATGTAAAGTTTCCTTCAAATATACTGCAGCCTGGGAGAGGGACTGCACAACTTGCTTACCCAGTTGGTTCTTTTTATTTTTCATATTTCATTATATCTAAGTGGAGCACAACATATATGTATATTAAAAAAATAAAATAAGAAAACAGACAAAGCGCCTCTCATCTCCATTATGACCACTATAGCACAAAATCAGAGCTCATCAAAATGCACTGCTTGGCCATACATACAGGTAACAGTGCAGGAAAGCACCGATAAACTTTTCTCACCAACGTTTTCCCCACAAAGATTTGTTCCATAGACACTTCTCTCACGTGTGCGATTTAGTAGTGTGGTCTGTACAGGGCTGAGTACACCTGATGACTCTAGCAAGGATAAGCGCTGGTTGCCAGTTATTCTACTTGAACGGACAAACAGACGCTATTCCAGATTTTGGCCACACGAGAGCGCCATTGCATTAAAATTCGACGTATTTTTTTAATACTGTAGATGACGTGCTCAGTGCTGCCTTCCCGTGGTCATTTCTCAGAGTGCAGATTGAATTGCTTAAATCTGTTAATAATAGCGTCGTTCCCATCTGTACAGAGCGACTTCCTGCTCTGCCCTCCTTAAACTGGCTGTGGAGCTGAAGCGCCTCTACTTTTAAACATAAAACATCTGTAAGGCTTCAAACTGGATCCAGTTCTGGGTTTACTCCCTTGCAGGCCAGAACTTGGACTTTTGAGTTCCCCATTGCATGCCCTAAGAAAAGCAAGACTACAAGTCCCAGCATGCACTGAGGTAAATCCAGACTTGGATCAATCCTGTCCTGCAATTCTGGACTCAGTTGGCAGTCTTAGAGAAGTTTTATGTTTAGAGTAGAGGAGCTCCAGGTACACAGTGAACCTGAGGAGGGGCAGAGCGACAATAGAAAGGATGCTTTAAATGCAGTGTTTCTAGACATTTAAAGCTATTGAATGGGAGTTTATAAATAGAAGAAAGGGAATTCAGAAAGTCATTCCCAGGAATTGGAAAGGGCAAAGCTAATAGTTGAAAGCATCCAAACATGGAAAGCAGGGAAGCACAAATGCTCTAACTAACCTTTTGCAAGCCCTGATGTTTGAGGAAGGCTGGGATATTGTTGCTAATACAGAGAAATGGTTCAATGATTCCCATAAATGGGATGCGACTATCTTAGGAAGGATAGGGAGGGCCGAAAAGGTGGAGGAGTGGTGCTGTCTGTGGAAAATAATATCCGAGTGGTAGAAATGCAGGGAACATGGGGAAAAGAAAGAAGCTACAAGTATATGGATCATCCTGGAAAGAGAAGATGGAACCTGTATCCGCGCAGGGGTTATCTACAGACCTCCAGCACAGATGGAGAAGCTGGACAAGGATCTACCAAAGATACGTTATGTTATGTGCAATCTTATGTCCCACCAAATCCTCATTAATTAGATTCTAGGTGGGTTACAAGCAGCAGATTGCTATATGGAATTCCGTATAGAGTTAAACAAAGAGGTATACATGCTATAAAGAATTATATATGCATACTGTCTGAGGTAATATATCAAAGATAGCAGCTGACCATTAATAATAGTCTTTATTTCAGGTGACTTAAGAACATAATCGGAGTCTCTTTGGATCCCTGGTAGGGAATTCTTAAAAAAAAAACACACAAAAAACATGTTTTTAGATTTTTGTGAAACAGCGTGTGTACACTGTAATTGTGCGAATTCTAAGATGATGTTGCTGTGAGATTTCAACTTGCCTGATGAGGATTGGAACGCCCCATCGGCAGAATCAGAATCGGAAATATGCAGAAGGATCTTGCTAGGCCCTTGTTGAGATCTTGCCAGGGTTGGCCACTATTAGAAACAGCAGTACAGCAGCTCTTATGTGAGTTAAGTCTAGGACAATTAAGCCGTCGTGACATCACTGCTGAGGTTGGTTCTTAGGCATTGGTGGAATGAGGCATTATGACATCACAATCTCAGCTCTGGAATGTTGCTACTCTTTGGGTTTCGGCCTGGTACTTAGGACCTGGATTGGCTTCTGTTGGAAACAGGATACCGGGCTTGATGGACCTTCAGTCTGTCCCAGTATGGCAGCTCTTATGTTCTTATGTGAGCCAAGTCTAGCACAATTAAGCCATTGTGACATCACTGCTGAGGTTGGCTCTTAGGCATTGGTGGAATGAGGCATTATGACATCACAATCTCAGTTCTGGAATGTTGCTACTCTTTGGGTTTCTGCTTGGTACTTGGGACCTGGGTTGACCACTGTCGAAACAATATACTGGGCTTGATGGACCTTTGGTATGTCCCAGTATGGCAGTTCTTATGTTCTTATGTTAGCCAAGTAGAGTGACATCACTGATAAGGTTGGCTCTTAGGCATTGGTCGAATGAAGCATTATGACATCACAATCTCAGCTCTGGAATGTTGCTACTCTTTGGGTTTCGGCCTGGTACTTAGGACCTGGATTGGCTTCTGTTGGAAACAGGATATCGGGCTTGATGGACCTTCAGTCTGTCCCAGTATGGCAGCTCTTATGTTCTTATGTGAGCCAAGTCTAGAACAATCAAGCCATTGTGACATCACTGCTGAGGTTGGCTCTTAGGCATTGGTGGAATGAGGCATTATGACATCACAATCTCAGCTCTGGAATGTTGCTACTCTTTGGGTTTCTGCTTGGTACTTGGGACCTGGGTTGACCACTGTCGAAACAATATACTGGGCTTGATGGACCTTTGGTCTGTCCCAGTATGGCAGTTCTTATGTTCTTATGTTAGCCAAGTAGAGTGACATCACTGATAAGGTTGGCTCTTAGGCATTGGTCGAATGAGGCATTATGACATCACAATCTCAGCTCTGGAATGTTGCTACTCTTTGGGTTTCGGCCTGGTACTTAGGACCTGGATTGGCTTCTGTTGGAAACAGGATATCGGGCTTGATGGACCTTCAGTCTGTCCCAGTATGGCAGCTCTTATGTTCTTATGTGAGCCAAGTCTAGAACAATCAAGCCATTGTTCATAGATCAACTGTTAATTCCATACAGCTCATCCCGATCATTAAGATCGACTGCTCAAGGAACACTTACTGTACCATCCCTAAAGATCATTGGAACCAGACGTCACGACATATTCTCAGTCATGGCTCCTCTTACTTGGAATGCCCTTCCTTTATATATTAGAGAAATCAAAGACCTGAACCTATTTAAATCTAACTTTAAAACTATCCTTTTTAAAACTTCTTTTAATATTTAAAACTTTTTCACTTATTATTACTTTTAATTTTTTAATCGGCAATTTTAAACAATCCCTCTTTCTTTTTATTCCTAACTATCTCTTAATACGATTTTTCTTAACCCCCAATCCTAATGTTTTTTCCTCTATCATATTTTCACTTTCTTCTCCTTCGAGAAATGCACTATGTAACTTTAACCTACTTTACCCCTTCCCACTGTTTTTCTAGTTTGTCTGTATTGTCTGTCAGAAGTTTTTTTTTGTACCTCTTTTAAAGCTATGTACAGCATTTTATTTTTTTTTAATTGTTGCTCGCTTAGTATGAAATAAGCGATTTATCAAATTCAATAAAACTTTAAACTTGAAACTTGAATTGTGACATCACTGCTGAGGTTGGCTCTTAGGCATTGGTGGAATGAGGTATTATGACATCACAATCTCAGCTCTGGAATGTTGCTACTCTTTGGGTTTCTGCCTGGTACTTGGGACCTGGGTTGGCTGAAAGCTGCTATAAATATGGCAATGGATCTTTATTCAAGGAAAGTAAATAAAAGCAAGAAAAATAGGAAGCCAATATGGTTCTCCAAGCAAGTGGCCGAAAATTAAGGACAAAAAAGGCTGCAGTTAGTGGGGGCTGGTACAGGTAGGTAGGTAGGCCATTTTGCTAGTTACCATCTGACAACTTACAAGCTGTTTGGACCAAGGCAGCCAGGATCGAAGGGGGGAAATGCCCAAATATTTACTAACACCAACAAATGAATCATTATTTGCAAGGCTGGACTCCGGACTACTCCTGCCTTGGTGGAACTTCGACCTACATCCTTAACCCAATCCCTGGGTCTTGACCAGCAAAGCTTCCACACCACAAGCAAGCTCACTTTCATCATCTTTTGGCTCAGATCACTGCCTAGGAGCTGCTGCTGGGGCTGGCTCGTAAATTATACCCTCCACAGCTAGAAATTCAAATCTCAGCTCATATTTTAGTCTGCAGTTTTGATAAGTTGTGGTCTTGTTCTGCTATGTCAATGTCCAGCAATGATTTAGAAATTCCAAGTCAAATGTGATTGAGTTGTAACCCCTTCCGGCGATATGAAAGAGCTACAGGACTATCAGAAACAGCTGATCTCTTCCAGCATCCCCCAAGTTCAGAGCCCCTGCCTGATAAGTGGTTTCTCTCCAGTGGTTTCTGAAGTTGCTGCTGTGTCAGCTTTTTATTGATGAATAAAAGAACATTGAGAGATTCATGTTTTCTGCAAGTTTGACCCTGTGACCCGATCACCACTGGAGACTTGGGCCCAGACGATGCAATTCCATGCCCCGAACGTCATCTGCAGGTACTGGAAATGTGGGACTTGTTGAGGAGAAAGAGTACTATATCACTGTTCAGGGAAGTCATTTCTCTCCCAAAAGGGAATGGGCTCTGTCCAGACCAGCTTAGATAACAATTAGATTGTAAGCTCTCTCAAGCAAGGACTGTCTCTTCCGTGTTAATGTATAGCGCTGCATGCGTCTGGTAGCGGTAGTAGTAGAGGAAGAGAGTGTTGCTTCTGAAGGCTAGAAAGAAACGGGCTTATCCCACTCCAAAGGCGCATTCCAAAGCAATGTGGGATTTATAAACCCCGATTCCACCCATTGAAATTGGAGCTGAAATTCCAACATGGGGGAAGCCACTACTTACCCTGGGATTGCTAGCATAGAATGTTGCTATTCTGTGAGGTTCCAAATCTTGCTTACTCTTTGAGATTCTGGAATCTTGTTACTCTGGAGATTCCGCATGGAATGTTGCTGTTCTTTGGGGTTCTTGTTACTCTTTGGGATTCCGCATGCAATGTTGCTACTCTTTGGGGTTCTGGAATACAGTATTGTTACTCTTTGGGGATTCCGCATGGAATGTTGCTAAACTTTGAGGTTCCGGAATCTTGTTACTCTGGAGATTCTGCATGGAATGTGGCTACTTTATGGGGATTCTGCATGGATTGTTGCTATTCTGTGGGGTTCCAAATCTTGCTTACTCTTTGAGATTCTGGAATCTTGTTACTCTGGAGATTCCGCATGGAATGTTGCTATTCTTTGGGGTTCTTGTTACTCTTTGGGGATTCCGCATGCAATGTTGCTACTCTTTGGGGTTTTGGAATCTTGTTACTCTTTGGTGATTCCGCATGGAATGTTGCTAAACTTTGGGGTTCCGGAATTTTGTTACTCTGGAGATTTCGCATGGAATGTGGCTACTTTATGGGGATTCTTCATAGAATGTTGCTATTCTTTGGGGTTCTGGAATCTTGTTTCTCTTTGGAGATTCCGCATGCAATGATGCTACTCTTTGGTGTTCTGGAATCTTGTTACTCTAGAGATTCTGCATGGAATGTGGCTACTTTATGGGGATTCCGCATGGAATGTTGCTATTCTTTGGGGTTCTGGAATCTTGTTAGTCTTTGGGGATTCTGCATGGAATGTTGCTATTCTTTGGGGTTCCGGAATCTTGTTACTCTGGAGATTCCGCATAGAGTGTGGCTACTTTATGGGGATTCCGCATGGAATAATAACAATAATTTTATTTTTTATATACCACCAAAGCCATAGTAGTTCGAGGTGGTTTATAATAAGAGCTGGACAGTCAGCAAAGAAAATAACATGAAGTCTTTGAATACATGAATATTTATAGGGAGGGAGAGAGACAGAGTAAAAATTAAAATATAGGGAAATTGAGTACATGTAAGTAGAATACAAGGGTAAGGCTTTAAGAGTTATTGGTTACAAATCGGTTAAATAGGTTGGTTTTAACTAGTTTTCTGAAGTTAAGATAGGATGAGGAGTGCTTGATGATGTTGCCTAGCTAGCCGTTCTGTTGACTATTCTTTGGGGTTCTGGAATCTTGTTACTGTTTGGGGATTCCGCATGTAATGTTGCTAAACTTTGGGGTTCCAGAATTTTGCTAGTCTTTGGGGATTCTGCATGGAATGTTGCTCTCTTTGGGGTTCTGGAATCTTGCTCACTCTTGCTCACTCACTCAATCTGGAATCTCAAAGTCACTCTTTGAGATTCTGGAATGTTGATACTCTTTGGGGTTCCGGAATCTTGCTAGTCTTTGGGGATTTCACATGAAATGTTGCTCTCTTGGGGTCTTTGGGGATTCCGCATGGAATGTTGCTCTCTTTGGGGTTCTGGAATCTTGCTCACTCTTTGAGATTCTGGAATGTTGATTCTATTTGGGTTCTGCCAGGTACTTTTGACCTGAATTGGCTGCTGTAGAAACAGGATACTGGGCTAGATGGAGCATTGCTCTGACCCAGTATAGCTATTCTTATGTTCTTAAGTCTCATGTTGCATCTAGGGGAGGGGAAAGGGATAGGCCAAAATCGTCCTCCTGGAACTGCACTTGCTGGTGTGTGGAATTTGTGGCCTTTTGTTTCAGCGGAAAACTTACCCCCCTCTTTTACAAAACCGTAGCGTGGTTTTTAGTGCCGACCGTGGCGGTAATATGAGCATCAGAGCTGTTACTGCCTTGGCTGGAGCTAAAAAATGGACTACGGTTTTGTAAAAGGGGGGTGGAGTTTACAATTAGAGAGCTAGCTACAGAAGTTTCTGCCACCGTTTGACCAGCAGATGGCAGCAATACTCAAGGACTGAATCCAAACAGAGCTGAGGGCCACAGTGTGCAGTAAGACTTCCCAGCCAAGAGAGATGAGGAAAAACTGCCTCTGATCCTGGGGGAAAAGAGGAGAAAGAGGACCCAGAGCTGCAGAATCCATGGGGTCCTGCCACCGGGCCAGAAACCAGCACCTGATCTCTCTCATTTTATGATTCAGTGATTAGTCATATCCTGAATCTTTTTCTTCTTGTTTTAATCACTTCATGGGTTACTTTGTCTCCTTTTGCACCAACTTCAGTGTCTACATTTTTTTTTTTTTTACAGAATCTGAGACAGAAATGGGGGAGGGAGAGAACAAAAGACAAGACAGACGAAGGGAGAGAGGAGGCAAAGGAGAAACAAGAAGTGAGAGAGGAAGAGAGAAAACCAATACTCTATAGAACCATGTTAGTAATAACTTGCGGATTTCGATGTTTTATTTTGTATTGCATGTATAGATTTAAGTAGCATGTATAACTTGATGGAACATGTATGACTATGTTTAACTTCTATGTAGCGTTTTGCGGCTTGTAACCTACCTACCGTTTTGCAAGGATTCAGCGGAATATAAGATTGTGCATAACATAATCAAAAGTGGAGCTACACTGGAGGGAAGGAGATGGGGGAGAAGGAAGCGAGAGAGAACTGGTGAGGAAAGAAGGGGGAGAAATCAAGTGAAAAGGAGGGTGAGGGGACAGCACAGAGGAGATGAGGGGATTGAGGGTTGGAACAGAGATGGAAGAGAGAGAAAGGAGAAGATGATGGAAATAGAGGGATGAGCCTGAGGAAGGAGAGGAAAGAGTGGGGGAGAAGCTGAGGGGGTTGAGAAGCGAGAGTGAAGGGTTGAGCTGGAGGACAGAGCAGGGAGAAGATGAGGGGTAGAGGGGTGACGGTGAGGAGGGTCTGCCTTCACCGTGGAAGAGTGGCTTAGAGGTCAGAGCAGCTGCCTCAGCACCCCGAGGCTGTGAGTTTGATTCGCTGTGGCTCTGGGCAAGTCACTTAACCCTTCATCGCCCCAGGTACAGTAAGTAACCACAGAGAAAAAGCAGCTTGTCAAGTCTCATTCTTTTTACCGTTTACATTCCCCATACTGTACTCTGGAGCTCTGGCACAGACTCGCATTACTCTGGGAACAGGGCCCAGCCTGCCTCTATGTTTTTGCCTTGGGCCTGAGAAAGCCCAGACCCCCCCTTCCAAGGGTGAGTCAGTGGTTTGGTATGCTCAGGGTCGGCATGTCCTTTTCCAGGCACCGAGGAAGAGAGAGCATACCTTCCCCCCCCCCCTTCATCCAGCCTAGAAATCCATGACCTAATCCCTGATTCTCCCTGTGCGTTCCCTTTTTTAATTTTAAGCCAAACATCATTATTTGTCTTGTCTGTGTATCTTGATCGTACTGTTCTTTATGTGAATAGACCGTAACTCACTCCCTGTTCCTTATCCTCTTTGTCCGCACCCCCCCCTGCTCTCTAAGGGTGTACACAACCCAAATAGCACAGTTACTTACCGTAACAGGTGTTATCCAGGGACAGCAGGCAGATATTCTTAATGCATGGGTGACGTCACCGACGGAGCCCCGGTACGGACCTTTTTAACTAGAAAGTTCTAGTTGGCCGCACCGCGCATGCGCGAGTGCCTTCCCGCCCGACGGAGGAGAGCGTGGTCCCCAGTTAAGATAAGCCAGCTAAGAAGCCAACCCGGGGAGGAGGGTGGGACGTAAGAATATCTGCCTGCTGTCCCTGGATAACACCTGTTACGGTAAGTAACTGTGCTTTATCCCAGGACAAGCAGGCAGCATATTCTTAATGCATGGGTGACCTCCAAGCTAACAGAGAGGGAGGAGGGATGGTTGGCCATTAGGAAAATAAATTTTGTAACACAGATTGGCCGAAGTGTCCATCCCGTCTGGAGAAGGCATCCAGACAGTAGTGAGTAGTGAACATGTGAACTGAGGACCAAGTGGCAGCCTTGCAGATTTCCTCTATGGGCGTGGAACGGAGGAAAGCCACAGAAGCAGCCATAGCTCTGACCCTGTGGGCCGTGACAGCACCTTCCAGTAAGAGACCGGCCCGAGCATAACAGAACGCAATACAGGCAGCAAGCCAGTTGGAAAGCGTCCGTTTAGAGACAGGACGACCTGGACGGTTAGGATCGAAGGTCAGAAAGAGCTGAGGGGACGAGCGGGTGAGCCCTGGTACGGTCAAGGTAGTATGCAAGGGCACACTTACAATCCAGCGTGAGCAACGCCTGTTCCCCAGGATGAGAATGGGGTTTAGGGAAAAAGACAGGCAACACAATGGACTGGTTGAGGTGAAAAGCCGAGACCACCTTGGGAAGGAATTTAGGATGGGTACGCAGAACCACCTTGTCATGGTGAAAAACAGTGAACGGTGGATCGGCGACCAGTGCGTGCATCTCACTAACCCTCCTTGCAGAGGTGATGGCAATGAGGAAAAGCACCTTCCATGTTAGAAGTTTGAGCGAAGTTGTGGCAAGAGGCTCAAAAGGGGGTTTCATGAGGACTGATAAAACCACATTCAGGTTCCAGACGACAGGAGGAGGCTTCAGAGGTGGTTTGACATTGAAGAGGCCTCTCATGAACCGGGAAACCAGTGGATGAGCCGTGAGAGGTTTTCCGAGGATAGGCTCATGAAACGCAGTGATGGCACTGAGGTGGACTCTGACTGAGGTAGACTTGAGGCCAGCGTCGGACAGAGAGAGCAAATAGTCCAGTACAGTTTCCACCGCTAATGATGTGGGATCGTGATGATGCAGTAGACACCAAGAGGAGAACCGGGTCCAATTCTGATGGTAACATTGGAGGGTGGCCGGTTTCCTGGAGGCATCCAAAATGCGACGGACAGGCTGAGACAGATTCTCTGGAGAGGTCAGCCCGAGAGAAACCAAGCTGTCAGGTGGAGCGAGGACAGGTTGGGATGTAGTAGAGACTGATGCTGCTGTGTAAGTAGAGTAGGAAACACAAGAAGAGGAATGGGCTCCCTGGAGCTGAGCTGGAGCAGGAGGGAGAACCAGTGTTGGCGAGACCACCGAGGAGCGATGAGAATCATGGTGGCTCTGTCCCTGCAGAGTTTGAATAACGTCCGCAACATCAGAGGCAGTGGAGGAAAGGCATAGAGGAACCGATCCGTCCAGTCGAGCAGGAATGCATCTGGGGCCAGACGATGAGGAGAGTAGAGTCTGGAGCAGAACTGGGGCAGCTGATGGTTGTGAGGAGCTGCAAAGAGGTCCACCTGAGGAGTGCCCCAGAGAGTGAAGATGGAGTGGAGTGTGGGAGGATCCAAGGTCCACTCATGAGGTTGAAGGATGCGGCTGAGATTGTCGGCCAGGGAGTTCTGTTCGCCCTGGATATAGACGGCCTTGAGGAAGAGACTGCGGGTCGTGGCCCAGGTCCAGATGCGGATGGCCTCCTGACAGAGGAGGGGAGATCCAGTGCCGCCTTGCTTGTTTATGTAATACATGGCGACTTGGTTGTCTGTGCACAGGAGAAGAACCTGAGGGTAGAGAAGGTGCTGGAAGGCCTTGAGAGCATAGAACATGGCTCTCAGTTCCAGGAAATTGATGTGATGTAGACGTTCTTGAGGAGTCCAGAGACCCTGGGTGCGCAGATCTCCCAGGTGAGCTCCCCATGCATAGGGGGAGGCATCCGTGGTGATGATCCTGGAGTGAGGGGGCAGATGAAAGAGGAGACCCCTGGAAAGATTTGAGGAATTCAACCACCATTGAAGATGTGGTATTGCTTGAAGAGACTGATGTCACAGAGATGGGATGAGAAAGAGGATCCTGTGTCTGTGACCATTGGTTGGCCAGAGTCCATTGAGGTGTCCGGAGGTGGAGTCATGCCAGAGGAAGCACATGGACCGTCGAGGCCATGTGGCCCAGGAGGATCATCATATGCCGAGCTGGAATAGAGCGACAAAGGAGCACCTGACGGCAGAGATGGAGCAGGGTCCGTTGGCGGTCGGAGGGAAGAAACGCCCTCATCAGAGTGGTGTCGAGAACTGCTCCAATGAACTGAAGTCGCTGTGTGGGAAGCAGATGCGACTTGGGTAGTTGATCTCGAATCCCAGGAGATGGAGGAAAGAGATGGTGTGTTGAGTGGCTTGTAGCACAAGCGGAGACGTAGGTGCTTTCACCAACCAATCGTCCAAGTAGGGGAACACCTGGAGGTTGTGAGACCTGAGGAAGGCCTGCCACCACAATAAGGCACTTGGTGAACACCCTGGGCGATGAATGCGAGGCCAAAAGGGTAGCACTTTGTACTGATAGTGGCGGTGCTGTATCTGAAATCGGAGGTAGCGACGTGAAGTCAGGATGGATTGGGAATGTGAGTGTAGGCCTCTTTGAGGTCTAGGGAACATAGCCAGTCGTGTTGAGAGAGAAGAGGGTAAAGCATGGCCAGGGAGAGCATCCTGAACTTTTCCTTGATCAGACACTTGTTGAGGTCCCTGAGATAGAGGATGGGACGGAGGTCTCCCGTCTTCTTGGATACCAGGCAAGTAGCGGGAGTAGAATCCCTGACCCCTTAGGTCTGGGGGAACTTCTTCGATGGCATTGAGAAGAAGGAGGGATTGGATCTCCCTCAGGAGGAGTGGAGTTTGGGAGGAATGAGAAGCAGACTCTACGGGAGGATTGTCTGGTGGAAGAGTCTGGAAGTTGAGGGAGTAGCCATGGCGGATGATGTTGAGTACCCACTGGTCTGATGTGATGACCTCCCAACGGTTGAGGAAAAATTGTGAGGCTGGCTTCGAGGAAGGTTGAGGAAGAGGCACCGAGGATTGGAGACTGGCTATGCTCTGGAGAAAAGAGTCAATAGGGCTGAGATGGTTTTGACTGCGGGAGAGGCTTGGCCGGTTGGTGAGACTGTGAACGTGCTTGAGATTGGTGCTGCTGACGTGGTCGGCGAGGCTGTTGATGCTGAGGCGGGTTGAGGGGTCTGGCCGAAAACCTGCGTTGGTAGGAAGACTGCTGTTTGTAGGGGCGAGCAGGTGGAGTCTTCTTTTTGGGTTTGATCAGGGTATCCCACCTGGTCTCGTGTGCCGAGAGTTTCTGGGTAGTTGAGTCCAGGGACTCCCCAAAGAGTTCATCACCAAGACAAGGTGCGTTGGCTAGGCGGTCCTGGTGATTGATATCAAGGTCAGAAACCCTCAGCCAGGCCAAGCGCCTCATGGCGACAGCCATGGCAGAGGCTCGAGAGGTCAGTTCAAAAGAGTCATAAATGGATCTCACCATAAATTTCCGGAGTTGGAGTAAGCTGGAAATTTGCTGTTGAAAAATCGGGATCTTACGCTCAAGGATGTACTTTTGGATGGAGGAGAGTTGTTGCACCAAATGCTTCAGATAGAAGGAGAAGTGGAAGGTGTAATTATTAGCTCTGTTGGCAAGCATGGAATTTTGATAAAGGCGCTTGCCAAATTTATCCATCGTTCTGCCTTCTCTGCCAGGAGGTGTGGAGGCATAGACACTTGAACCCTGGGTTTTCTTTAAGGTAGACTCCACAAGAAGGGATTCATGGGGCAGTTGAGGTTTATCGAACCCCGGGATAGGAATGACCCTGTACAAACTATCCAGTTTTCGAGGGGCACCCGGTACCGTGAGGGGGTTTTCCCAATTCTTGTAAAAAGTTTCCCGTAAGATGTCGTGTAAGGGTAACTTTAAAAATTCCTTGGGAGGTTGTTCGAAGTCCAGGGCGTCAAGGAAAGCCTGGGATTTCTTAGAGTCGGACTCTAAAGGGATAGATAGAGCTGCCGACATTTCCCTTAGAAATTTTGTGAACGAGGACTGTTCAGGTTTGGAACTGGTATCGACCATCAAGGGTTCCTCATCTGTTGATGAAGCCTCATCATCGGTACCGGGTGGGGATTCTTCCCATAAGTCCGGGTCCCTGACGTCGGTGTGCACGGGGCGGGACGGTAGTGCGGACGGCTCAGTGTGGCGAGTCTTAGAGAGAGATTTGCCAGAGCGCATCGAGACGGTACCGGGGGAAGAAGACCGGTGTCGGTCCTGGTCACGGGGGGACTGTTGTCGGTCTCGATGTCGGGGAGGGTCTGCATCAGAGCGGGGTTGCACCGGAGGATGAAGTGGTTCAGCCGCGAGTACCGGCATGGAGGTGTTCAACGGTACCGATGGTGTCGACACCGGTGGTATGGTGCGAGGCTCGGGCCGGTCCGGTACCGGAAGGAGCGGGGCCAATATTGCGGGCAACAAGTGCTGGAGTTGCTGTTGAAGTTGTTCCTGCAATTGACTATGGAGTATGGCCGCAATGCGGTTCGTCCAGAGGAGGCACCGGTACCGCTTTTTTCTTTGTCGGTACCATAGGTGCCGCTCCATGCCCCGGCGATGAGGAGGCCGATGACGAGGCACTCACCGAGATCGGGGCGGAGCGTTTGCGGGGTCGGCGTGATGCCGGGAGGACCGGTGTCGCCGGTGTGGCAGGAGGGCGCTCAAGGGAAGTGGAAGGCTTCTTAGCCGGCTTACCTGGTGCCAGCGACCCCGAGGATGGATCAGGCGTCGTCTAAGTAGTCGGTGCCGACTTTTGTTGTGCCGATGACGGCGCGGCCGATTCCATGGCAGACCCGGTACCGAACAGGATGTTCTGTTGGATCTGTCTATTTTTTAAAGTACGTTTTTTAAGAGTAGCACAGCGGGTGCAGGTGTCAGCCCGATGCTCTGGACCCAGGCACTGTAGGCACCAATTGTGCGGGTCAGTGAGAGAGATCGGGCGTGCACACCGCTGGCACTTCTTAAAGCCCGGCTGAGGGGGCATGAAGGGAAACACGGCCTCCGCAAAATCAAAACCGGAGGCCTGTATGGTGGCAACAGGCCCCGCCGGCCTGAAAAATAAAAGAAAATAAAGTTTTTTTGTTTTTTTTTTTTTACAAAAAAATAACGAAAAAGAAACCCGAAGGGAAAAAGAACAAAAAAGGAAGAATTTCGCGAGCGGGAAGGCAAAATCTGAAATTTCAACGGCCGTTGAAAACACATGCGTCTTCTTCGCTCCGCGGAAACGAAGAAACTGGGGACCACGCTCTCCTCCGTCGGGCGGGAAGGCACTCGCGCATGCGCGGTGCGGCCAACTAGAACTTTCTAGTTAAAAAGGTCCGTACCGGGGCTCCGTCGGTGACGTCACCCATGCGTTAAGAATATGCTGCCTGCTTGTCCTGGGATAAAAAGTTTGCTTCAGTTTCATTACATACATTGTTTGCAGTCCACTGTTTACATGTTACTTTTACACACAAATAGAAATATTTTAAAGAAATTTCGGCACTCAAATGATCTGAATGGATGTGTGTAAATTAACACCCCTACTACCATCCATCCCCCCTCAATCCCACCTCACCTCAACTTTGCTCCTCGAGAGAGATTTTAACTGCAGTTGTGCCAGGTTACTGCTCCAAGTGCCCTGGGAGTGAGGCACTATGAAGGTACCATCCTGATACATCCAATGCCCGAGTACAGCACAGACAGCTGAAGAGAGACTTCAGGGGAGGAGATGGCATCACTTTTACACATCCAAAATGATCTCCAAACTTGATAGTGAGACAGTGAGACTCTTACTGTGTAATAATTGTATTTAACTTTTGCCATGTCTTAAGAAGCAAATTACAAAAATCTCAGCAAGTCAGAACCATATAGAAAATCATTTTCCATTTCATCTTTTTTTTTTTAAAAAGGACTTATACAATTTCAAAGTGATAAGCTGCAAAGCTTTTTTGGAATAAGGCACCAAAGTACAAAAAAAGTATATTTATATATATATATGTATAAATTGACAGTGAAAGCAGCTACTGCTAAACATAACAAAATCAACAAAAAACAAATATGAATTCAAGCATTACCTTTAAAAACATGGCTGACAGGAATTTTTGACCTCCAGAAAAATATTGAAACTTAGGCAACACTGTTTTCCCTTTGGCTCTTTCAACTGAGATGATGATCTACATTGTCAAGCTGGGGTTGGCAAGATTTACTTTTCCATCAACATATGCAAATTCATTCCTTAAAGGGCAAGGGTACGATAACAACCATTTTTACTCATTTTAAAAGATCTTCCAGAGACTAAAACTGGGACAAGAGCAGATTAGGCTGAGAATTAACAATTCCACAGGGACATGAGAAGCCAATAGGGAGAACCTAAGTTATCTCAACAGGATCATGTTAGCTTACTGACAAAATACTTCCCCCCCTCCCCAAATACTGTCCCAAAAACACACTGTACAATCTGAAATTTGTTCACCTGGGAAAAGCGGCTTTCTGCAGAAATATTATTCCATTTAAATACTGGGATTTTTTCTTTAAGGACTGAAGGCTTTTGGGTAGATGCTCAAGGACGAGGGGGGAGTCTAAAAAGAGAGAGGGGGCAGGAAAAGCAACTAGAATAAATACAGCATGAGCAGTGACAATACCACACACACACAAGAACAACACAGGTACAAACATCCACCCCACAACACACATTCAGCACCCAGGAAAGATACACAAATGCACGCACGCAGGACAGGTACATTCAAGGCAGCCACAGCGGCAGGAGTTTCTCCTGCGATGAAACCAGGACCTTCACTGGAGAGGGCAACAGTAACCTCGCCGTCCATCACAGAACACAACATTTGACCGTGCCAGATACCTCAGTCACTATTAACTTTAGCTGGAGCCTAGTGCGTTTCCCTATTCACCATTCTTGTACCAGAGAAGCCCCTAGATTTACAGAAAAGGACACAAGAAGGAGAGAAGCAAGCCATGCAGAGGGAAAAGCAGGGAGAAACATACATCTAGGGAGTGACGGGAAGGGGCAACAGGTCCCAGGATCCAGTGGCATGCTCTCCTTCCCACCCGTCTACACCTGAATGAAGATCAGATGGGCGGAGTACAACAGGTCTATAACGTACATGATCAAGTTGACTGCCGTCAAGATGGCGATAGCCAACTGCTTGTCCCAGATGCACAAGCTTTGGCTGTAACTGCTGCACCCTCTGGGCCGCTTGGGGGTTCCACCATTGTTACGATCGAAATTAAAGATGGGCCAGATGATCATGGCAGAGGCATAGAGGAGCACAGCCAGGAGGGCGTAGGCGCTGAGGAACTTGTCGAAGGCAATAGGCAGCCACCCGGTGCATTCGCCCACACAGAGGATGATCACCACCACTGAGAGGATGAAGCAGATGCAATACACCGCCAGGCAGTACTTAAGGGCATCGTGCCTGTCGTAGATTGGCGGGTCGCTGATAAAGACAAAGATGACGCAGGCCACAAAAGTCTCCACCGCTTTCAGCAGGCCTGGAACGGTGGCCATGTAGCCAGTCACCTCACCGGGCTTGGCGCGAGTCATGGAGACTTCGCAGATGTAGGCCACCGTGGCCAGGCAGGAGAAAGTGGTGGCTGCAATCTGGTAGTCCCGCATCTCGCCTCGATTCTTGTCCAAGAAGTAGAGGGGGTAGATGATGGATGCCGAGAGGCACATGAGGACGGCGAACATGGCAAACGTGATGGGGAAATTCTTCCAGGAGACTGGCATGCGGGCCTGCAGCCCGGCAAACTCCACTCCCAGAATCAGGAGAGTGACGGCAAAGCAGAAGCACCAGGAGAACATACACCAGTCCCCCGTACGAGTATACCAGGCGTTCTTGTGCGCCACCAGACTGAAGGCCACACAGGTGAAGAGCACTTCCAGGAGACGGATGATGCCCACAGGACTAATCAGAGAACCGGTGTTGGTTGTCATGGTAGTACGCTGGATGGGCATGGTGGCACAACCTACAGGGCTGGAGAGAAAGAGGAGATATGGGTGAAATTAAATATCATATACAGTAGAAATTATATTACAGTACTCTCTGTTTCAGGAGGATGCACAGGGAGAGGCAGAACCACCAGGAAAGGGAGGCGATTGTACCCTAAGGGCGGCAGATCAGTGGCAAGATCTCACTTGATAAATTGGGTTCAGTTCTGGAGGCTGGAACTCCAGAGGCCTACACCAAATCCATCAGATAACCTGAATTCGAATATCCAGGACAGGGGAGACAGGGAAGGCTTAGGAGAGAGACAGTTCCAAACCACAGAGGGACAGAGCAGCCCCAGCAGAGATATCAATGCAACTTGGAAATATTTCCTTATGGAAAAGAGGGGGATGGGCACAGAGGATCCTCAGTGGTGGGAGAATGAGGGATGAAGTCTGGGAGAGGCACAGATGATCCTCAGTGGTGGGGAAGAGAGAGGTAAAGTCTAGGAGGGGCACAGAGGATCCTTAGTGGTGGGGAAGAGAGGGTTAAAGCCTGGGAGGGGCACAGAGGCTCATCAATGGTGGTGGTGGTGGTGTGTGTGTGTGTGGGGGGGGGTAAATCTTGGGAAGGGCACAAAAAGTCCTCATGATCAGTGAGTTTTGTAGGGGGAGTGTAGGGTAAGGGTTAAAGTTGCAGCCAGGATTTGCAGATGTGAAGAAGGAAGGGGGGGAGGAACCTGCAGGGTCTGGAGGGTTTTTGTTTGCTCTTGTGGTCTGCTTTCCTTATGCAATTAAGCTATTTTCCATGGGCAGAGAACACGATATGAGCCTTTCTAAATAAGCCTCCTCTGTCCCAGTGCCTGCTTGCCTGATCCAGGGCCTCCCAGCAGTCCTCCGCAGGCCCTCACTCTCTCCCCTCCTCTAAGCTAGTCACCCCTGGCTGCCTTCCAGGCAAATGAAAAACAGCTTCAAAACCTTTGCAGCAAGCTGGAAAAAAAAATGTACATTTAGGAGTAAGAAAGAGAGGAAAGAGAGTGAGAAAAGCCACCGTGGGGCCAATGCTGGATGGATAGATTCTTGAGAGTGGTGGGAAAGGGGGTTGCATGGATCCAGGGGGTGACAGGAGGGGATGTGCTCATTTCCTATCATCTCCCCCCCCCCCTTCCCACGATTCAGAGTGAGGGAGCAGGGAAGCTGAGGGGCACAAGAGGCAGGGAGGGGGGTTGAAATTTCAGCAGGGTTTGTGGTAGAGATGAGAGGAATAAGACCAGAACAAAGGAAGTGTCTAATCCCCCCTTCATGTGATCCCTGACCACTTTCTGCATCCCCCATTCCAACCCAGACTGGACTAATGAACGAGAGAGACGGCTAGATTGCAGCTGGAGAAGGCAGGAAGGCTTGATCAGTCCAGATGAGGAATATTTGCTGGGGGGAGGGGAAGAAAATATGTAGCCAGATGTTGGCTGGATAGAGAGACTGAGAGGAAGAGGCTGTAGCCCAGGGAAGGGAGCCAGATTTTCCATTAGGAAAACAAAATCCTGAGCAGAGTTCGAAAAAAGCAACCCTTATAAAGAAAGGGCGAGGCAAGCAGGGATTCAAGCCGGAATCCTTATATGACATAGAGACACAGGCCTGCTCTCAGGCCCCAGAAAGGAAAAAAATTAAAACCATTTCCAGGAAAAGATAGCAGTGAGTCATACAAAGCTCATTCCCAACTAAGGGCCAAGATGGCTTCAAACTGGTCTCAGGCACAGCTTGAGAGGGTCCAGGATTTGAAGCCAGTTTCAGAAAAAGCTTGAGAGGGTCCAGGAGAAGCTCATTATCCGGCTTCAAACCGGTTTCAGAAGCAGCTTGAGAAGGTCCAGGACAAGCTCATTATTCTTGTTTCTTTGGATCTTTCAGCTGCTTTTGACACAATAGACCATCAACTTTTAGTCAATGGGCTCCAAACTTTATTAAATAGCTCACTAAATCCCTTACACTCTGCATTAATCCGTTCATATCTGTAAGTAGTGCACACATTCACCCACCAAAAAGTGTAACTTATTCTATCATGATTCTTCCAGTTACTCGTAATCAATTGAATGGCTATTCCTGTCAGGATCATAAATAAACAACTCTTATATTTATCTAGAGTGGGTTTCACATGTAATATCGTTCCACAAATTATAGCCTCATATGATAGTGGAACATTTGAATCTAAAACTAAATGTATTTGTCCCCAAATTGACTTCCAAAATATAAATATAAACGGCACATCTTGAGAGGGTCCAGGATTTGAAGCCAGTTTCAGAAAAAGCTTGAAAGGGTCTAGGAGAAGCTCATTATCCGGCTTCCAACCGGTTTCAGGAACAGCTTGAGAAGGTCCAGGAGAAGCTCATTATCTGGCTTCCAAACCGGTTTCAGAAGCAGCTTGAGAAGGTCCAGGAGAAGCTCATTATCTGGCTTCAAACCGGTTTCAGAAGCAGCTTGAGAAGGTCCAGGAGAAGCTCATTATTTGGCTTCCAACCGGTTTCAGGAACAGCTTGAGAAGGTCCAGGAGAAGCTCTTTATTCTTGTTTCTTTGGATCTTTCAGCTGCTTTTACTTCAAATACTGGCCGCTGTTGGGATCTCTGAGCAAATCCTTAACTGGTTCACTTCTTATTTCTCAAACCGTACCTCCGTTGTCTCTTTCAATAACTCCACATCATCAGCCTTTCAAAATAACTTTGGTATTCCACAAGGATCTATCCGGCCCCTATATTGACACTATGTCAGTCTACTGGTCTCACTGCTTTTGCCTACGCGGACAATATACAAATCATCCATCCTATCGACGCATCCAGTCCCTCAGATATTAACCTCATCAGCTCGAAATTAGACAAAATTAGCAAATGGCTCTGTGAAAACACGCTTTCACTTAGCATTTCCAAAACCAACTGCCTTCTCTTCCCATGGAGAGAAAATATCCACCTTACATTTCCTGTCACCATTCATGACACACCCATCAATTTCCATTTGTTCAGTTACAATTCTTGGAGCAATAATAGACAGTAAAGTATCCTACCGTTTTCAAAATTAGTGCAGTAGTTAAGAACTGGTTTTTTTCAAACTCAGAAAGATCAGATCCTTAGCAAGCATTCTAGACCCCTCAGTCCCTTAACATTCTATGTAATTCACTCCCTCATTATAGCCAAGCTCGATTACTGTAATTCATTGTATAAAGGCGTCAGTCAAAAAGATATTCAACGCCTTCAATTGATACAAAACACTGTGCCATAAAAATTATCACGAAGAGATTTGATCACGTCACCCCCCTTCCTAAAGAGTGCACATTGGTTGCAAATACCATACCTGAATCATATATAAAATAGCTCTTCTTTCCTTCAAAACCCAAAACACCAAAGAACCTGCTCCTCATTCCTCATGATCCCTCTAGAGCAGTGTCTCTCAAACATTTTTAGTTCCGGCACGCTAAACGGAGCAAATGTTTTTTTTTTTTGTGGCACATTATAAATGAAATTATAAAATTGCAAAACCAACAAAAAAAAATCCTCGATTGCTTTGTTGTTCAAATTAGGAGAAGTACTGCATTTAAAAAAAAAAAAACTAAACTAAAAATTATTTGCCGTTCGTTTTCAAGGACCAATCACGTCAAAGAATGATGCTTGTCTGGGCGGTTGTATCCTTAACGCACACAGCCGCTCATAACATTGACAGACTCTTATGTACAACATACATGTCATTTATTCTAGAGCAGTGGTCTTAAACTCGTGGCCCGGGGGCCACATGTGGCCCACAAGGTACTATTTTGAGGCCCTCGGTATGTTTATCATAATCATAAAAGTAAAATAAAACAGTTTCTTGATTATATGTCTCTTTAGCTATAAATGACAATATTATTATTAAGACTTAGCCAAAAGGAAAGATTTATAAAGAATTTTACCTCATGCAAAATTGTCATCCTCTATAATAAAACCTTAAGCACACATGCGCACTTACAATTTTGTGATCCCTGCCACCACCACGGTGGCCGTGTTCAATTTGTGGCGTGCGGCGTGTGCACACGTTCGGAACTAACACTGGGGAGAGAAGGAGGTGGCAGCGACCGAGCTACGGAGCTAGGGGAGGGAAGGCCACAACCACTGCCGCTCCCTGGTCGCACGGTCTTCTCCTCTGCCTCCACTCTCCCCTCTGGGTCAGAGCACCGTTGCAGCTCACAGGAGCCACGCTCTCTGCCCACCCGGCGGCAAACCAACACTCCTTACCTCTGAATTTGAGTTTATTGGGCAGGTCGAGGATGAAGATGTTTATTCGCTGCCATGGCGCTGGAGGCTGGTGGCACTGTCGCAGAGAGGGGGTGGGGGAGCTGAGGGAAGGGGGAGGACAAAGGAAGGGGAGCGCGGCGCAGGAAGGGAACGGGAGGGAGGGAAAGAGACAGAAAGACAGACAGACAGTGGCCAAGGAGAGAAAGAGACAGAAACACAGTGGCCAAGGAAAGAGATAGACAGCGGCCAAGGAGAGAGAGAGAGAGAGACAGAAAGACAGACAGACACACAGAGAGCAAGAGAGAGACAGAAAGTCAGACAGACAGCAGCCAAGGAGAGAGAGAGAGAGAGAGACAGAAAGGCAAACACACAGATAGCGGCCAAGGACAGAGAGAGAGAGAGAAAGACAGACAGACAGTGGCCAAGGAGAGAGAGAGAGAGAGAGAGAGAGAAAGACAGACAACGGCCAAGGAGAGAGAGAGACAGAAAGGCAGACAAACACACAGACAGCAGCCAAGGACAGAAAGGCAGACAAACACACAGACAATGGCCAAGGAGAGAGAGAGAGAGACAGAAAGACATACAGACACACAGAAGGCAAGAGAGAGACAGAAAGACAGACAGACAGCGGCCAAGGAGAAAGAGAGAGAGAGAGAGAGAGACAGAAAGGCAGACAAACACACAGACAGCGGCCAAGGACAGAAAGACAGACAGACAGCGGCCAAGGAGAGAGAAACAGACAGACAGACAGACAGACACACAGAGAGCAAGAGAGAGACAGAAAGACAGACAGACAGCAGCCAAGGAGAGAGAGAGAGAGAGAGACAGAAAGACAGACAAACACATAGACAGCGGCCAAGGACAGAAAGACAGACAGACAGCGGCCAAGGAGAGAGAGACAGACAGACAGACACACAGAGAGCAAGAGAGAGACAGAAAGACAGACAGACAGCAGCCAAGGAGAGAGAGAGACAGAGACAGAAAGGCAGAAAGACACACAGAGAGCGAGAGAGAGAGAGAGAGAGAGACAGAAAGACAGACAGACAGCCAGCGGCCAAGGAGATAGAGAGAGAGAGAGAGACAGAAAGACAGACAGACAGCGGCCAAGGAGAGAGAGAGACAAAAAGACAGACAGACAGCAGCCAAGGAGAGAGAGAGAGAGACAGAAAAGCAGACAGACAGTGGCCAAGGAGAGAGAGAGACAGAGACAGAAAGGCAGAAAGACACACAGAGAGCGAGAGAGAGACAGAAAGACAGACAGGCAGCGGCCAAGGAGATAGAGAGAGAGAGAGACAGAAAGACAGACAGACAGTGGCCAAGGAGAGAGAGAGACAAAAAGACAGACAGACAGCAGCCAAGGAGAGAGAGAGAGAGAGACAGAAAGGCAGACAGACAGTGGCCAAGGAGAGAGAAAGAAAGACAGACAGACACACAGACAGCAGCCAAGGAGAGAGAGAAAGACAGACAGACAGCGGCCAAGGAGAGAGAGAGAGACAGAAAGGCAGACAAACACACAGACAGCAGCCAAGGACAGAAAGAGACAGAAAGGACATGCAAACACACAGACAGCGGCCAAGGACAGAGAGAGACAGAAAGACAGACAGACAGACAGCGGCCAACGAGAGAGAGAGAGAAAAACACAGAAAGACAGACAGACAGCGGCCAAGGAGAGAAAGAGACAGAAAGACAGACAGACAGACAGCGGCCAACGAGAGAGAGAGAGAAAAACACAGAAAGACAGACAGACAGCGGCCAAGGAGAGAAAGAGACAGAAAGACAGACAGACAGACAGCGGCCAAGGAGAGAGAGAGAGACAAAAAGATAGACAGTGGCCAAGGAAAGAGAAACAGAAAGTCAGACAGATACACAGATAGTGGCCAAGGAGAAAGACAGACAGACAGACAGCAGCCAAAGAGAGAGAGAGAGACAGAAAGACAGACACACACAGAAAGTGACAGAGTGAGACAGAAAGACAGGTAGCGGCCAAGGAGAGAGAAAGACAGACAGACACACAAACAGCGGCCAAGGAGAGAGAGACAGACAGACACACAGAGCGAGAGAGAGAGACAGAAAGGCAGACAGACACACAGACAGCGGCCAAGGAGAGAGAGAGAAATAGAAAGAAAGACAGACAGCGGCCAAAGAGAGAGAGACAGAAAGAAAGACAGAGAGAGACAGAAAGACAGATAGACACATCTATTCTAGCACCCGCTTAATGTAACGGGTTTAAATACTAGTTTCTTTAATAAGACATTAACTATTTTTTTCTGAGGCCCTCCAAGTTCCTACAAATCTAAAATGTGGCTCTGCCAAGGGTTTGAGTTTGAGACCACTGTTCTAGAGTATACTTATGAAGAGAATTTTTAAAACCAAAGTAAAGTTTTGGAATCTCTTCGGGGCACACCACTGTGAAACACACAGCTCTAGAGCCCTAAGACCCGCCTCTCAACATCTTCACGTACCATCTTTAAACTTCATTAGTACTCGTCGGGCATCTTCGTTTGCGGCTACAGCTCCAACAATCTGGAACTCTTTACCTTCCCATATTAGGGCTGAACAAAATTTAGATAAATTTAAGGGAAGCCTCAACTGCTACCTTTTTAAAGATGCATATGAATGCTGAACGAATTCTGTGAATGCCCTGTTCAATTAACTTGATCCCCTTCAACTTATCAACCTTCAATCCCTTCTGTTTTTACCATATATGTTCTCTTTTTCTTTTAAATTGTAGTTCTCCCCCCACTTTCCTCTCGTTTTATACGTCTGTCATGTTTTTGGCCTGCCATTATTTAGTATGATAAATGTTCCCCTTTTTATTGTAAAATGCTTATAATTTATGATTAGCATTTCATCAAAATTTTAATAACCTTGAGAAATTTGAGATCCAGCTTCAAACTCGTTTCAGAAACAGCTTGAAAGGGTCCATGAGAAGCTGGCTTCAAACCAGTTTCAAGAATAGCTTGCGTTCATTATCCAACTTCAGTTCATTATCAGACTTCAAGCTTGAGTTCATTATCCAACTTCAAACTGATTTCAAGCACAGTTTGAGAGGGTCCAGGAGAAGTTCATTATCTGTCTTCAAACCAGTTTCAGGCACAGCTTGAGAGTGTCCAGAAGACGCTCATTATCTGGCTTGAGACCGGTTTCAGAATCAGCTTGAGAGGGTCTAGGAAAAGCTCATTATGCAGCTTCAGACCAGTTTCGGGAACAGCTTGAAAAGATCCAAGAGAAGCTCATTATCCAGCTGCGAACCAGTTTTAGGCACAGTTTGAGAGGGTCCAGGAGAAGCTTATTATCCAGCTTCAAACTAGTTTCAGAAACAGCTTGAGAGGGCTTCAAACCAGTTTCAAGAATAGCTTGAGCTGGTTCCTGAGCTCAAGCACAGCTTGAGAGGGTCAAGGAGAAGCTCATTATCCGTCATGAAACTGGTTTCAGAAACAGCTTGACAGGAACCAGAAGAAGCTCATTATGCGGCTTGAAACCGGTTTCAGAAATAGCAGAGACCCAGGAGAATTTGAAACTGGAGAATTTGTCCCTGGCCTTCCTGCTGATTATTATAGGGCTAGGACAAGTTAGTTTATCTAGCTTCACACTGGTTTCAGACATCTGATGGAAGGAAGGATATCTATCCTGTGTGCTGCTTCCTCGCCAAACCCTGCCTGATGACTAAGGGCTGAACTGAGAAACTGAAGGCTGCTGCCAGCTTCTAAACCGAGAAATCAAAGGTAGATGCTGAATAAGACTCCAAACATCAGGGGTGAAACATAGACCCAGCCAGAGGATCGCAACGTAGGTCCCCTTCCCCTCTTGTGGAAAGCAGGCCACTGACCAAGCCTGAAAAAAGGGACTGATAAAAAAAAAAAAAAAAGAGTACTGCAGTGTAGAACAGCCAGATGAAGGCTAGGCTGTGGAAGTGGGGATGACAGCATGCAAGAAGCACCTAGCCCAGGTCCTTCATTGTTGCAGAGATTAATATAGTTCTGAAAACACTCCTTAGGTGATTTCAACTTACATTTTTTACAGCAAAATTCTGTATTTTACGTCTCAGAAATATTTTACACTTATAGACCTGAAAGGGAAGAGCACAGGGAAGGGAGCTGCTGTGCAGATTATCATTAGCGCTCCCCTTCCTTCCCACAAGAGCATCACCACCAATGCTCAACAATGTGAAAAAAGCAATGGACAGCTGTAGAGCAGATCTCCATCAGAGCTCCCTGGAGGCATCACACTACAAGTAAAGCATGAATACAGCACAGATAGCTGAAGAGCAAATCTTCGTCAGAGCTCCAGATGGGCATCAGACTCACACAAGTAAAGCCTGAAAACAGCACAGACAGATGAAGACCAGATCTTCACCAAAGTTCCAGATGGGCATCAGACTCAAAGTCTGTAAACAGCACAGACAGCTGTAGAGCATATTTTCATCAGAGCTCCATTTGGGCAAGAAACTCATACAAGTAAAGTCTGAAAACAGCACAGACAGTGAAAGAGATCTTCATCAGAGCTTCATGTGGTCACCAGACTCACACAAGTAAAGCCGGAAAACAGCACAGACAGCTGAAGAGATCTTCATCGGAGCACCAGTCTCCCGGAAGAGGTGGTGGAGGCAGAGACTGTGTCTGAATTCAAGAGGGACTGGAATAGGCACTTGGCTCTCTCAGAGAAAGAAAAAGATGATGGTTACTGCGGATGAGCAGACTAGATGGGCTTTTATCTGTCATCATGTTTCTATATGGGCACCAGACTCACATAAGCCTGATAACATAACAGACGGGTGAAGACCAGATCTTCATCAAAGTTTCAGGTGGGTATCAGACTCACACAAGTCTGTAAACAGCACAGACAGTTGTAGAGCATATTTTCATCAGAGCTCCATATGGGCAAGAGACTCACACAAGTAAAGCTTGAAAACTGCACAAACAGCTGAAGAGCAGATCTTCATCAGAGACCTATACAGATGTCACTCAAAGCATGCATGCATTAAAGCACTATGCAGGCATCATACCAGTGGCTTAGCCAGGGGTGGGGGAGGGACGCATCCCATGTTGGGTCTGGGAACCCCTCCAGAACTGCAGCATCCCTTTCCCTTTGCTGGTGGGAATGCTAAGGCTCCGCCAGCCAAAAAATACAGTGCCTGAGCCGATCCCCTTCTCCTTGCACTGCTTCATTCATGCAGATGTTGGCAGCGTGCCTTCATCGGCTGATGGCATGAGAAGTCCTGTCATTGGCAGCATGAAGGAAGCAGCCCAAGAAGGAGGGGACCGACTTGGACACTGTACGTAAGAAGGTGGAGAGACTAATGCATTGACCCCCAGGTCACTCCTGGTTGCCCCATAATTGGAAAGCTGGCTGTGCCCCTGCATCACAGCGGCACAAGTAAAGTATGAATACAGCACAAACAGCTGAAAAGTTTATTTCACTAGTTATAATACAAAGGGGCATTACTTTGACGGCAAAAATACACCCTGAAAGTATGATAAAGTAGAAGAAGGCAGCAGTGAAACAAAAGAATTTAGAGTGCCCTCAAAAGAATCAAAAGTAATCTTCTTTATGGACCCATTTTTGCACAAGACTCAGCTCCTTTGCTCCAAAGAGACAAGAGAGAAACCACTGTGCTTGGATTTGCACTCAAATTCTTCTGTAAAGTAACAATCTTGGGACAGGGCTCAGTGGTGTCAAGAAGACACCCAGTCAGGCCTCCCGACCCTGACTATGCATACCAGAGCTCCCCCTGTGGGACATACTAGAGGGACTGCAAGCTCACACCGTCATCTGCATACAGTATTATGAGTTCATGCATGTTGCATGTAGAGCGGGGGGAGGGGGGGGGTACATGCGTGATGACCGAGTTTCAGAACCACACTTAGAATTTTCGACAATAGAGGGAACAGTTTTTCTACCTGGCTTCTTGAATACACATGTGCCTCAGTTCTAATCCCCGGCTCTATCACTGTCTCTCTGTGTGTGATTCTTGAGTGATTTCTGTCTCTGTGTCTCAGTTCTAATACCCGGCTCTGTCACTGACCCCTCACATTGTATTTGTATATTTTTTTTTTTTCCTTCTTCCCTGTGAAAAGGCACAAAGTGTTGATCTGTCCTGCATCTCAGTGGCGGCTGCACACCCCTTCAGAAATAATGGTTAACTAAATTATCCAGTGTCCAGTACGGATTTGGAAAAATCCAGAAATCCAAACGTATTTGAATAGGGCTGATCTTCTTAAATCTGACACAACTGAGAGTCTATGGACACTTCTAAAGACTCAGCTTCTCTGCTCCAGAGAGAAGATGCTGAAAAGTCTCTCCCACCAATCTTATTTGAGTCAAACTTAAATCTTACCAATCTAAACTCTGAAATTTGATTTATAAAAACCTTTAAACCTGTGAGATTAGACATTAGCAAGAACCACACCAATGACCCAGGGAAGGGAGTGGTCCCTGACACATCAAGGATTTGTAACAGGGTTTACTTATGTAGGATCATGTCTAGGAGGCAAAAGATAAGCTAATTCCTCCCATCTTTTTCTGATTCTAGATGATCTCCTGAGGTCCCACCCAGCTCCATCTTTCTCCAATTCTAGATGATCTTCTGAGGTCCCGCCCAGCTCCATTTTTCTCTGATTCTAAATTATCTTCTGAAGTCCCACCCAGCTCCATCTTTCTCTGATTCTAGATCTACTGAGATCCCTCCCATCCTCATCTTTCTCCGATTATAGGTAATCTTTTGAGATCCCTTCCTGCCACATCTTTTTCTAATTCTAGATTATCTCCTGAGGTCCCACCCAGCTCTATCTTTCTGATTCTAGATGATCTTCTGAGGTCCCGCCCATCTCCATTTTTCTCCGATTCTAAATTATCTTCTGAGGTTCCACCCAGCTCTATCTTTCTCTGATTCTAGATGATCTACTGAGATCCCTCCCATCCTCATCTTTCTCTGATTACAGATGATTTCTTGAGATCCCTTCCTACCACATCTTTCTCTAATTCTAGATCATCTTCCTGTGGTCCCTCCCAGACCCATATTTTTCTGATTCTAGTTGATCATTTGAGCTCTCTCATAGCCCTATCTTTCTCTGATATCTGGATGATGCCCTCCCAGGCTCATCTTTCTCTGATTCTGAATTCCCTTTAGACTCTGGCTGACCTCCTGAGGTCCCTCACAGCCCCATCTTCTTCTGACTCTAGATGTATGTTCCCTCATACATTTTATATGGTCACTCACAAAAAAATACTGACCCAACCCGACTTCCGATCAAAAATTGTTGGCTTTTAGAACTTGTTGCTCACAGGAAGAAAAAAAAAACTGCATGCACCCAGCCACTCCTTAGGGGGAGAATTGCTCCGAGTCTAGATGACCGCCTGAGGTCCCTCCCAGCCCCATCTTTCTCTAATGCTAGATAATCCCTTGAGATCCTCTCCCAGCCCGTTTTTTCCCCCCTGTTTTGCACTCTCTTTCTGTAACCCCAGTAACCCCCTCCTTCTCTCTTCTTGGGACCTCTGGTGCCAGGTAGCAGAAGTGCTTGTCTTCTCCTGCACCCAATTCAGGGTTACCATACAGGACAGATTGAGACATCCGGGTTTTACTTCCATTGCTGTCAGTGGAAGTAAAACCCAGATGTCTCTTCTATCCATCCTCACTGCTTTCAGTGGAAGTAAAACCCGGATATCTCAATCCAGCCTCTTTTTTCTGGAGTCATATGGTAACCCGACCCCGTTAGCCTCACAAGCAATCAGCCGCTATTTGCACAACTCTCTGTAAAGTGTCCCTGTAGGAAACTCTGCGTCTACTTTTATAATTGTTTCTGACAGGTCTAAAGATAGCCGACATCCCATCTCTATGCAAAAGAAGCAGGCAGTAGGAGGTACCTGGGTTTGGAAAGCAAGAGAGCTGTCTCCGCCGGGCTGGATGCAAGACAAAGTGAGAGAGATGGTCTCTCTGCTCAAGCTAGACACAGGCAGAGGAGGGTGTGGCTCTGTCAGAGGCAGCCAAGGCACAAGAGATCCTACTCCAACTCTCCTTCAACAGGAACAGGGAGTGACTAGATAGAGTTTGCCCAACCCTGGAGGGTGGGCTTAGAAAAGGGGAAGGAAAGGGGTGGAGGCCTGGGTCAGGATACCTGTGAAGCTGGAACACAGCACAAACAACTGAACAGTGGACCTATCATCAAAGCCCCATGCAGGGGTCGTAAACAGACAAACTGGAACAGAGAGAAAGAGGGAGACAAGTACATTCTTAATAGGTAAAAACAATTCAGGAGTAAAACCCGGATGTTCCAATCTGTCCTCCTTACTTCCATTGCTTTCAGTGGAAGTAAAACTGGGATGTCTCAATCCGTCCTCCTTTTTCTGGAGTCATATGGTAACCCTAGCTCGAGAACCACAGGCAGGTCAGGTTTTCAGGACATCCACAATAAATATGCATGAGAGAGATTTGCATCTCAAGGAGGCAGTGAATGCAAATCCATCTCATACATAGTCTTTGTGGATATCCTGAAAACCTGACCTGCCTGTGGCTCTCGAGGACCGGAATTGCCTACCCCTTCCCTAGCTCATAACCCAGTAACACAGTAAATTATGGTAGATCTAAACTTGCATGGTACATCCACTCTGCCCAAGAGGGTGGCTAGAGCTCCCCCCGCTAGCCATGACTGAACACCTAGTTGTCAGTTCTCTGCCATGCCAACCATATAGGCCAGGGGTAGGCAATTCCGGTCTGCGAGAGCCTGAGCCAGGTCAGGTTTTCAGGATATCCACAATAAATATGCATGAGATAGATTTGCATCTCAAGGAGGCAGTGTATGCAAATCCATCTCATATATATTCATTGTGGATATCCTGAAAACCTGACCTGGTTCCGGCTCTTGAGGACCGAAATTGCCTACCGCTGATATAGGCAGCCAAACATGATGGACTCTTGGTTGCAACCATATAATAATATACAAAAGTATGACTACATAGGATTACTATACGGCTCCAGAAAAAGAAGGACGGATTAGGATATCTGGGTTTTACTTCCACTAAAAGCAATGGAAGTAAGTAGGACAGATTGCTTTCAATGGAAGTAAAACCCAGATGTCTTAATCTGTCCTCTTTTTTTCTAGAGCCATATGGTAACCCTATGAATACAGCACAGAGAGCTGAAGAGCAGATAGTTATCAGAGCCACATCCAGATGTCACACTGATACACCTCAAACATGAATACAGCACAGACAGCTGAACAGTAGGATTTAGGGAATGGGGACAGGGTAGAGGTGAAAAGATTGTGCTTTGTCATTCCCCCTTCCCTGCCCATTGTACCCTCAACAAGTGTAAAATATTTTAAAGTCAAGAAAATGAAATATTTTTTTTAATCTCAGGCTAAAATGGGGAAGTGAAAGGCGGCAGAAAAATAACAAGTCGGGTCTCTGAATCATCGGAAAGAAAACCGTTGCTTTCTGATCTCCTTTGGCAACTACAGGTCACATAAACATATTGAACCCACTGCCCCTCTTCCCCCTCCTCACCAAAGGAAAAAGGTAACAGAATTTCTATTTAAAAAATTCTAGAGCTGGATCCCTCTACTCCTCTTCCGTCTGCACTGCCACCCTCTCCCGAAACCTCAGAAACCAAAGCCAAGACAAGAGGGTGGTTGGCAGAAGCAAGGGGTGGAGTGGCCGCAGACCATTCGAGTTTGGAAAACCAAACTAAAACCAGGGATGAAAGCCAACCTGGAAGGGAAATGGGGTGGGGATAGAGAGAAAGATGCAGCTTTGACCTTTCCCCCCCCCCTCTGGAAATGGTTTCCAAATGTCTGTACTCTCCTGTTCTGTATCCAAACAAGCCAAGCTATCAGGTTCTAGTCCAGTCCTGGACTTCTAACAATCATATCCTGTTGCTTTATAGAACCTGGAGGGACTACAAATCCCATCCAAAACCGGGCCTGGCCAACAAGTCTCCAGGCTGGATCCAAGACATTTGGCTACACCATGTATCATACTTTAACTTTTGGTTTCAGGGGTCTCAAAGTCCCTCCTTGAGGGCCGCAATCCAGTCGGGTTTTCAGGATTTCCCCAATGAATATGCATGAGATCTATGTGCATGCACTGCTTTCAATGCATATTCATTGGGGAAATCCTGAAAACCCGACTGGATTGCGGCCCTCAAGGAGGGACTTTGAGACCCCTGGTTTATATAGTTTGCATTCAAATGGGATGGGTGAAAATACAAAGCTGACCATCCCCGAGCTATCCTCTGTGCTACTGCCACATCCAGGGATGGGCTGATCCATGCCTGGTTTTACTACATTGCATGCAGGGAGTTGTAGTTTCTGAAGCTCCATGGAAACTCTGCAGTCCCACTCATCCAGCTCTTCTCAATGGCGTGGTCTACTTATCGCAGAACCTACAACCGGATGCTAATAAATCTCCCATCCACAAAAGATCTTAATTACAAACAAGTTTTCCACTCCATGCTTACCTTTCTAGGAGTAAAAACTTCCAGAAATGACCAGAACTGAACCTTGCTGCATCATCTGTGGTCTGTGTCTGTATATGGCCGTTTGGGGGAGGATGGGCTGGAGAGGGCTTCAATGGCTGGGAGGGTTTAGATGGGATGGAGTAGGTTTTAACGGAGATTTCGGCAGTTGAAACCCAAGCACAGTACCTGGTAGAGCTTTGGAATCTTGCCCAGAAATAGCTAAGAAGAAAAAATTTAAAAAATTTAAATTGAATCAGGTTGGGCAGACTGGATGGACCATTTGGGTCTTTACTATGTTACTATCTTCTGAAGAAAACTGAAAACCTGTCTGTTCGACATTTAATCTCCTGCATCCTCTCCTCTTCTCCGTCTCCCTTTCCCCTCCCAACTCCTTTCCCCCTCTTATCTCTTCCCTTCCCTTCCCCTCCTACCTATACTCCTTCCCTCTCTCTCCCTCCCTCTCCATCCTCTCCCCTCTCTTTAGTCGCCTTGAGCCTGTATAGGTATGAGTGATGCACTAAAAAGATTAGATTAGACATAGTGAGATGGTGCTGAGGAGGCCATGAGGACAACTCACACCTGGTTTTTATCCCCCACTGCATTAATGGACTTGTCATTCAGAATTTCTAAGGGCTGATTTGCAAAGTCAAAGCTGTAGACACCTTTGTGATAGGGAGCTGTCGATATCATAGGAGCCACCGAAGTCAGGTTTGGGGTGGGAAAACCGAATGCCATGTTTAAGATGGAGGCAGCGGATGCCGTATTTGGGATGAGGTCTGTGGAAGCTGTGTGGGAGGCAAGAACCACAAAGGCTGTTTTGCTGTGGAAATGGGGCGGGAGCCACAGAATCTATGTTTGGGGTGGGAACCAAGGAAGCTGGTTTACACTAAGAATGTATTTATTAATTCCATTTTCTATATCGTTCTCCCAGGGGAGCTCAGAATGGTTTGCTTGAATTTATTCAGGTTGTTGCTGTTAGGTACCATCGACTTGAATTGCGGATCTAAGAAAAAAATTGGTTTTGCGCTAGTCCGGAAAGGTCCTCCAGCGTCATCCCCATGGTTGTTTTTGATGTGTCCAGCCATCTGATTGCAGGTCACCCTCTTCGCCTGATTCCTTCGATCTTCCCAAACATGATGTCCTCCTCCAGTGATCTCTCGGTTCATAGACAACCCCGCTAAAGACAAAGGCGCGCGCCGACAATTGAGCGCAAGACGGAGGCGCGCGCCGAAGAAAATTACAGTTTTTAGGGGCTCCGACGGGGGTTTTTGTTGGGGAGCCCCCCCAGTTTACTTAATAGAGATCGCGCCGGCGTTGTGGGGGGTTTGGGGGGTTGTAACCCTCCACATTTTACTGTAAACTTAACTTTTTCCCTAAAAACAGGGAAAAAGTGAAGTTTTCAGTAAAATGTGCGGGGTTACAACCCCCCACACCGCCCCCACAACGCAGCGCGATCTCTATTAAGTAAAGTGTGGAGGGGGTTCCCCCCCACGCCCCCCGGTCGGAGCCGTAAAAACTGTAATTTTGTGCGGCGCGCACCTCCGTGCTGCGCTCAATTGTCTGCGCGCGCCTTTGTCTCTCTCTTCTAATAATGTGACCAAAATAAGACAGTCGTAACTTCATCATTTGGGCCTTCGAGTGACAGAGCCGGTTTGATCTCTTCCAGAATCAATTTGTTAGTTCTTCTGGCGGTCCACAGTACGCCTAAAACAGTGGCACCCCCATCCCCGCCCTCCCCCCTGCTACGTGCACGCCCCCCTTCTCTTTCCCCCGCACCTTTTTAACTTCTACGGTGTCAGCAGGATGCCCACGTTGCTATTGGCTCGCCCTTTGATGTAAATTCCTGGCCGCGGATCCCAGAAGTGACATCAGAGAGAGCGCTGACGCGGGCAGCAACCTTGTGCCAGGGATTTAAAAAAAAGGTATGGGGGAAGGCAAGGGACGCATGCGCACAACAAAGAGAGAATTTGATTTGATTTCTTATATACCGCTATACCGTGAGGTTCAAAGCGGTTTACAATGAAGATAGATTAAAGATACATTAAAATAAAATAAATAAACATGGTACTTTGGATTTCCCTAGCTGTCCCGAAGGCTCACAATCTAGCTAAAGTACCTGAGAAAACAATAAATAAAAATAAAATAAATGAAATGAAATAAAGTAAATTCCAGTCAGACAATAGGATCTGATATTAGAAGTTCATAAAGACGATATGCCAAGGAGGGGTGTTGTGCCCTTAGGAAGACCCCCTGCTCCCCCTTCCTACACCACTGGCCTAAAATCCTTCTCCAGCACCAAATCTCAAATGAGTCAATCTTCTTTCTGTCTTGTTTCCATAGGTACTCAAGCATTTTCCCTATCTGTCTTGGCGGGCTCTCAATCTGTGTAATGTACCTGGGGCAATGGGGGGATTAAGTTGGCTTGACCAGGGTTACAAGGAGCACGGTGGGTTTTGAACCCACAACCCCAGGGTGCTGAGGCTGTAGCTTTAACCACTGCACCACTCTAGAAATCAAAATGTAGTAAAAGTGTGCCAAGTCTAGGACAATCAAGCAATTGTAAGTTGTGACATCACTGATGAGGTTGGCTCTTATTGGTGGAATGAGGCAGTATGATGTCACAATACCAGCTCTGGTTATGACGCTGAAACTTTTCACACTATTTATTCAATTTTCTATACTGTTCACCCAGGGCAGCTCAGAACGGTTTACGTAAATTTATTCAGGTACTCAAGCATTTTTCCAATTCTGTCCTGGCATGCTCACAATCTATCTAATGTACCTGGGACAATGGGGGTATTAGGTGACTTGCCCAGGGTCACAAGGAGCAGCGTGGGTTTGAGCCCACAACCTCAGGGTGCTCGGGCAGTAACTTTAATCACTGCACGAGCACACACACGCGTGTGTGTGTTTGGGTATAAGCTGTGTTTGAGGCAGCAACCACAGAATCTACTTGAGGCAGGAGCCTCAGAAGCCACAGTTGGGGGAGAAGCAGTGTTTGGGGTGGGCTGTTTCTGGTCTCCATAGCATCCAGCGTGTCTGTTTTTTTTCAGAGTGAGATCACTAGACTGCCAGCGCTGCTGGTTCATTTCCTGTCCTCTCCCTTAATGAGTCACAAAGTGCTGATATAAGGGTCGAGGATATGTTAACAAGAGCGGTGGATTTGCAGGGCCCTGCTCCAATACATCTGGACTTTGTCCACGGACAGTCCAAGGGGATTAGATGCTCTGACCAAAACCCATGGCCCATCACACTGGTGGTAAATTAAGCTAAATATATATAAAATCGACAATCATAGCCATCTCATATACTAGTCCTCCCAGAATGCTCCTGCCTATTTGAACATCCAGAGGTCAATATTCATATTTGGTGTGGTTTAATTAGGTAGAACAGGTCGATGCTCACTTAAACCACAGCGATTGGGGCCAGGAGCATTTTACTGTATTTTTTTGTGAATGGCTGTAACGCTTTACCACGAATGGTGGTATATGAAATATAAACAAATACAAAAACTGTGGATACAGATGTTCTGGAGATAATTTATTAAACACTGGCATTTTTTTGCTACTTCAGCTTGTCTGCGGTGGTCTTGGTTCACACGTTTAAAGACAATAGACTGTTTTCAGGCCAATTCTTTATATGTGAGATTGCAAACCATTGGACCCCTGAGGAAGGCGTGTTCGCCGAAACACGGACTGTGTATGGTCCGGTTTGATTTTTATCACAATATTTTTTAGCATTGTACTTTTTAAATTGAATTTTCATGGTTTTATATGTCAGTGTTTAATAAATTATCTCCAGAACATCTGTATCCACAGTTTTTGTTTTCATCGGTGGATTGTTTTCACTGTAGATCGAGTCTCCCCATTTTTCTTTGGTATATGAAATATCACAGCAGTGGTTCCAAAGAGTGCCACAGAACATCTCTGTGATGACTGGGGCGTTTTCTGGTTACTTTTGGGTGGTCCGAAGGTGGAAGAAAGGCAGAGCTGGGACAAAATGGCCGGATACCATTGCCAAACGTTGGCTAACTCCTGCTATCTTAGCCCCAACTACTAAGCGGCAATACCCAGATACGGGAATGACATTGATCATCTGGGTCTAATTCAATCAATGGCCAGAGCTAAAAAAAAAACAACAACAAAAGAACACTCTTCCCCGTGCTTTAAATATTAAACTTGTTTGGTGGATATATGTCCAGCGCCTCTGCTCAGAAAAGGGAGAACTAGGAGGAAGAGGGGGTTGCAAATAGGTCACCAGACTCCCTGCTAGTAGGAACCCAGAGGGCCTGTGCTGGTCTGCTAAGCCTTTAAGCTAGACTTGGAGAGGCAGATGGCGAAAATTAAAACAGCACCTCCCAGCTCGAGCAGGAACGCTACCATTCGCCATAATTTAATTTTATAAGAAAATTATTTTGAATAGGCCGCTTAGAATCTGGAAAAGAAGCACGATTCGGGTTTCATTCATCTCCGAGTCCAAGTAAGCACATTTCACCATCAGGCCCAAAGCTGCTGCATAAGCATTACGTTATTGCAGAAACGATTGGGATTTTATCGTCAAGCCTAAATGACAAATAACCACACTCGTGGTCGTAATTTTTAAGGAGCACATTCCGTAGTTTATGAGCAAATGGAAAATGTGCTCTTTTGTAGACTGAAGGACCTGTAGTGAGCAGGCTCCTATTTGTCTCATCTGAAATGTAAGTTCCAGGAGGCAGGAACTCCATGTGCTTTGAAAAACAGCCAGTGCTAATAGCAGCAGGAACAGTCTAGCTCCAGTCAGGACCTGGAGTCACTTTTGCCCATTTCTGTTGTTTGCTTTCTATACCTCTCTGTGCCATGGGCGTCGTCATCTCCTGTGGACAGACGGACGTGACAGGGCTGACAGAGGGGAGCTACCGTGTTCGCTCAGACTGCGTTTGATCACTGTGATGTTTTGGGATCTTGGGACGGGAGGAGTGTATGTTTTTTTTTTAATCCCAGAAAGAACAATTTATTGAATGCCTTAAACTTGGAACTACAAAAGATAAACAGAGAATCTGAGTATCGTCACACTGCCAGTGCCAAAGTACATTATACACCTTTGGACTGCATGAGGTGTTTTTGAATTCTACAAAGTTACAGAAACTCATGGGAAAGTCATAGAGCCGGGAGAGTTTGCCTTTCCTCTCAATGATTTTGTGGTGAGGGTATTAAAAGGAAATTTGAAGACAATCCAGGAACGCAAGACCTTTGAGAACAAAATGATAAAAAAGCATTTTGACAGAGAGGACTTAGGGGCATTACAAAACATAATTGTCACTGCACTGACACCTTTTTATCTCCCTTATCTCCCTGCCTTGCACACTCCCCTTCCTCTTCCTGTGAGACCATCATTTGAATACTTTGATGTTTCATGCTTATATACCAATAACTGTCTACATTTGCTTATTTCAGATCTGAAGGCCTACCTTCGAAAACTAATCTAACCATGTTCTAGTTAGTCCAATAAAAGCAATATCACCTGAACTCATTTTGTTTTGCTTTATTTCTACATATTATCTCTAAGTGTTCATAAAAAAGTCACCAGGCCAGGCTTGGGGTGTCTTGAAAATCTGTTCACTTTCCTGATGCAGGAGAAGCAAACAAAACTGCAGACTGTGTACAAGATGCAGGCAAAAATTTATTGTACCAAAATTAAAATGCAAATAAGTAAAATAAAACCCTTTTACCAATCAAGGGACCCGACACGGTCCGTGTTTCGGACAAACCTTCGTCAGGGGTCCATGGTGAAAAAGGTTGGGACATACCATAAAAAAATGAAGATAAGTAACAAAGTGCCTGTATATTGTGTTCGCCGAGGATTGCTGCAAAAAGTAAAGCGTCTCAAGGAAGCAGTAAAAAGAGGCTAAATCAATAAACAGGTAAAGAGTAGAGATCAGCCAATACAGTAGAATCTCAGTTAACCGGCACTCTTACCCACCTGGCATAAATATTGCAGGTGGAAAAAACAATGTCCCCCCCCCCCCAAGCACCAGCGGTCCTGAGCTGCAAACCCCCCTCCCTCCCTCAAGCCCCAAAGAACTTGAAACGGTGGCAGTCCTGAGCCGGGAACCCCCACCTCCCTTCCGACCCGAAGCACCAACGCGGTAGTGTCCTGAGCCGCAAATCTTGCCTCCCTCCCTCAAGCAGGTGAGATGGGAATCCCTCCACAAAGCACCAGTGCGGCAGTGGCCCTTAGACGCAAAGCCCCCCCCCTCCCTCCCGCCTTTCCTCAAGCCCTGAAGCGACAGAAGCAGGAGGCGGTTCTGAGCCGCGAACCCCCTCTCTCGCTCCTTTCCTTTTCCTTAACTGAAGGACAGCCAGTCCCGGCGGAGCCTGTCCTCTGTGCTTCAGGTAGGGAAGGGAGAGAGGGATTAAGGGGATTCGCGGCTCAGGAACGCCGCATGCTTCCGCCGCTTCAGGGCTTGAGGGAGGAGGGCTTTGTGGCTCAGGACAACTGCTACACTGGTGCTTCGGGGCGGGAGGGGGGATTGAGATCTGCGTTCCAACACAGCACTCTCAACCAACTGGGAAAAAAGTTATCCAGCATCCACCAATCCCTGTGGATGCTGGATAGCTGAGATGTTACTGTAATTGATTGATCTCGGGATAGTATACAATTTGGGGTATCCAAATTTGAGCGCCATTTATAGAATCTGCGGATTGGTGTATAATATTAAGCACTAAGTTATAGAATGAGCATATGTGCCTTATCTCATCTTTCTGGCCGACCCAATTGTTTTAGCCTGCGCTATCTACGCAGTTATTAGGCACAAGGTGCGTTGTAGTCGAGATGAAATCACCTCTGACTCTATTACTTCACCATCACGAGCTGCAACAGAAACTCATTGGAAGCAACTGCCAAACGCATTCCCGCTTGGTTGGTTTTTGCTGCTTTCGAGGTTCAACCCTAGCGAAGCCAGGTCGCACACCCGTTTGTTGGAGGAAGTTGATGTTAATGATCAGTTCATGAAGTTAATTGGCTCTCATTTGGATTGGCACCCTCTTCCGCACCAGCCCAAACAGGGACCGCGTGTCCAAGCTGCATGCCAGGATTTTCACCAGATTTTGGTCGGAATAAGTCCTCTTGCTCAAAGCTGTGTGCCCGAACCACACACTAAGCGTTATTCTATAAAAAGCGCTCAGTCTGGAGCATCCTTTATAGAATAGCACCGAGCATGAATTTTTCCTGACATCATTTGCTGAATCCAGCCCAAAATGTACACATATGTTATAGAATAAAACACTTGCACGCATCAGAGCTGGCAAGAATAGGCTATTCTATAATGCATGTGCCAAAGTCGCATAGCGCATAACCGCGAGGGGTGTATACTGTACATGGATGTGATGTCAAGTGACAACTTATACAATAAGAGAATATAATCAGTTGTGTTTGTTGCATGGTACACTTAGGTTCGCCAACTTACACAGTCATTGAACTGCTGAAGCCATGATAGACCTTGCATTAAGCATGCTACTAGAGCATGACACGGGGACAAACTTTTCTCCGACCTCGCAGGAACTCAGTTTCTCCATCCTGTCCCCTTGAGTTTTGCCGCTGTCCCCCGTCCCTGCCCCATTCCTGTAAGCTCGGCCTTAACCGCTTCAAGCCTCGAACACTTATGATTTTAAAGTGTTTGAGACTTGTGCAGATGAGGACGGAGCTTGCACGGATGGGGCAGGGACAGGGACGGTACTCATGGGGACAGGACGGGAAAATGAGTTCCCATGGGGACGGGGAAAAATTTGTCCCCGTGTTACTCTGAATTGGAATTTTCAATTGGATTCTGAGTGATCTGATTGATCGGCATCATCCCTTCATGTTCCTAGATTCTATTGGAATCTTCAGTCAGATTCTGAATGATCTGATTGGTCAGCATCGTCCCTCCACATTCCCAGGATTGCTCTGTTGATGCTACATTCTGGCATCCACATCTCAATGCTAAGTTGTACAAGGGCAAATCAAAAATTAAAGGTAATTGTTAAATTACCCGATAATTGGAACAGAGCTAACGAAATGCAACGGATGTACTCGTCCATTGCCTGTTGGATAGTTCGTCCTGAATGTAGACCGCCTTTAGTCATGCGGCAGCCATGAGGTGAGAAACATATGGACTCTCCATTGCAAGATTGCACCATCAAAGAGCAACGTGCAGTTCGATTTCTTTGGGTAGCGGGAGTGAAACCTGTGGAAATTCACCATTGGATATTGACTCAGTATGGACACAGGACCATGAATCAACGAAAGATTTATGAGTTGGTTAAAAGGTTTAAAGTGCAAATAACAGGTGTAACTGACGAAGGTAGTTCTCGATACCCATCAACATCGCACACACGACAGCACGTTGACAGAGCGGATACCTTGATTAAAGAAGATCGATGGATAACGATGTCTCAGTTGGCTACAGATTTGGATATCAGCTATGGATCTGCATTTGCCATAGAGCACAGTTACTTACCGTAACAGGTGTTATCCAGGGACAGCAGGCAGATATTCTCTACATGTGGGTGACGTCACCGACGGAGCCCCCTAGCGGACATTTTCGCAAGCAGACTTGCTTGAAGACCTTCAAGCTTGCGAATGTACCTCGCATGCGCAAGTGCCCCTCCCGCCCTGCCTAGGGCATGCGTCTCCTCAGTTCAGAGAGCAAGCAAAGAAGCCAACCCGGGGAGGTGGGTAGATTGCGAGAATTTCTGCCTGCTGTCCCTGGATAACACCTGTTATGGTAAGTAACTGTGCTTTATCCCTAGGACAAGCAGGCAGCCTATTCTCACATGTGGTTGACCTCCAAGCTATCCAGAATGGGATGGTGGGAGTGTTGGCAATAAAGTATGAACCGAGGACCAAGTGGCAGCCTTGCAGATTTCCTCCACCGGAGTCGACCGGAGGAAAGCAACAGACACCGCCATCGCCCTGACCTTGTGCCCTGTGACTCGACCCGGCAGGGAGAGACAAGCCTGAGTGTAACAGAAGGAGATACAAGCGGCCAACCAGTTAGAAATGGTCTGCTTTGAAACAGGGCACCCCAAACGATTGGGGTCAAAAGAGACTAAAAGCTGGGGAGCAGACCTATGAGGAGCAGTGCACTTCAAGTAAAAGGCCAGCGCACGCTTACAGTCAAGAGTATGCAAAGCCACTTCTCCAGGATGAGAGTGGGGCTTTGGAAAAAACACCGGAAGAACCACGGACTGGTTAATATGAAAGTCCGAAACAACCTTAGGCAAGATTTAGGATGCGTACGGAGAACCACTTTATCATAATGGAAAACAGTGAAAGGCGGGTCCGACACCAAAGCCTGGAGCTCACTGACCCTGCGAGCAGAAGTGAGTGCAATGAGAAACACAACTTTCCAAGTTAGATACTTCAAGTAAGCCCGAGCAAGTGGCTCAAACGGAGGCTTCATCAAAAGAGAAAGAACCACATTAAGGTCCCAAACCACCAGTGGAGGTTTAAGGGGAGGACGGACGTGGAAAAGACCCTTTGTGAATCAGGAAACCACAGGATGAACAGAGAGAGGTTTCCCCATCAATCGGCTGATGAAAAGCAGCAATGGCACTGAGGTGGACTCGAATAGATTTGGATTGGAGACTAGCACCAGATAAGTGCAACAGATAATCCGGCACAGAAGACAAGGAGGCAGAGTGCGGCTCCTGACGCTGCGTAGCACACCAAGACGAAAAACGGGTCCACTTCTGATGGTAACATTGGCGAGTGGACTCCTTCCGAGACACCTCAAGAACATCCAGGACTGACTGAGACAACTGGAAAGAAGCCATCTAGTCTCGAGGAACCAAGCTGTTAAGTGAAGAGACTGCAGGTTGGGATGAAGTAGAGATCCCCGACTCTGTGTAAGCAGCGAAGGAAAAACAGGTAGAAGAAGAGGCTCCCTGACACTGAGTTGCAGCAGAAGGGAGAACCACGGTTGTTTGGGCCACTGAGGAGCAATCAGAATCATGGTGGCGTGAGTGGACTTGAGCATGACGAGAGTCTTCAGGATCAGAGGGAATGGAGGGAACACATACAGAAAAAGGTTCGTCCAGTCCAGAAGGCTTGCTTCGGTGCGGGGTGTAGACCCTGGAGCAGAAGCGAGGCAACTTGTGATTGAGGGGGGGAAGCAAACAGATCGACATCCGGAGTCCCCCACCAAGCAAACACCTGACACAGAGTCGAGGAATGGAGAGACCATTCGTGAGGCTGCAGAAGACGGCTCAACTTGTCCACCAGACAGTTCTGGTGGCCCTGAATGTAGACCGCCCTGAGAAAGATGTTGCGGCAGATCGCCCAATCCCAGAGCTGCATCGCCTCCTGGCACAGGGAGAGAGATCCCGTGCCCCCGTTTGTTGATATAATACATGGTGACCTGGTTGTCCGTGCGGACCAGCATGACACTGTCGCGAAGCAGATGATGGAAAGCCTTCAGAGCGTTGAACACTGCTCTGAGCTCCAGCAGATTGATGTGACATAGACGGTCCGCACTGGAAAAAAGTCCCTGGGTGCGAAGACCGTCCAGATGCGCTCCCCAAGCATAGGCAGACAAGTCCATCGTGAGAACCCTCTGCGTAGGAGGAGCGTGAAACAGAAAACCTCTGGAAAGATTGGTAGAGAGCATCCACTAATGGAGAGACTGTTTCAACAAAGGAGTCACCACAATGTGTCGAGACATCGGATCCCGATCCTGGCTCCACTGAGACGCCAAAGTCCACTGAGGAATGTGGAGGTGAAGTCTGGCAAAAGGAGTCACGTGAACCGTGGAGGCCATGTGACCGAGCATGACCATCATGAGACGGGCCGGGACCGAGGACAGGAGAGCCACCTTTCGACAAAGATGGATAAGGGCCTCCTGACGAGGTCGAGGCAAGAAGGAGCGAAGACGACACATGTCCAGTACCGCCCCGATAAGTTCAAGGGACTGAGACGGACACAGCTGGGACTTTGGAAAGTTCACCTCAAAGCCGAGTCTCTGAAGGAGCGAGATAGTCTGATTCGTCGCCCTCAGAACTGCCTGGTGGGACGAGGCCTTGATGAGCCAATCGTCGAGGTAGGGAAACACCTGAAGCCCCTGCAGGCGAAGGGACCGCGGCCACCACTACCAGGCACTTCGTGAACACCCTTGGGGAGGCAGCCAGACCGAAGGGAAGAACACGGTATTGGAGGTGGAGATCCCCCACCCGGAATCTCAGATACCGGTGAGAAGCTGGATGAATCGGCATGTGCGTGTAAGCCTCTTTGAGTCCCCTGTTGTCCATCAGGGGATACAACATAGGAAGAGTGAACATCCTGAACTTTTCCTTGACCAGAAATTTGTTCAGAGCCCTGAGGTCCAGGATCGGATGCAGATCTCCCATCTTCTTGGGGACCAGAAAGAACCGGGAGTAAAACCCCATGTTGAGCTGATCCAGAGGAACCTCCTCGACCACCCTGAGGCGAAGGAGGGCCTGCGCTTCCCACAGAAGAAGGGGAAGGTGAAACCGGGGAGAAGGAAACTCTACAGGCGGAAGATCTGGGGGTACCCAACTAAAGTGAAGGGAGTACCCCTCTCGGATGATGGAAAGGACCCACAGATCCGTGGTAAGTTTCTCCCACTGAGAATAGAAATGATGGAGGCGTCCCCTGATGGGAAAGAGGGAGGGCTCCAGGAGGAAGACAGCCGGCAGGCTCAGACAGGGAATGTCAAAAAGAAGGCCCAGGCTTCGACAGAGCTGGTGGCTGAGTCTTAGGAAGACGCTGCTGCTGCTGTTGCTGCAGGTGTCTCTGGGGCGGGCAAGAGAATGCAGGAGTGGACTTCTGCGGATATCGCCGAAGAGGAATTTTGTACTAACGAGCCGGCGAAATTTTCGACTTGAGCCTCACCAAGGAGGCAAAAGACCACTCATGCTCTGACAGGCGCTTAATGGCAGCCTTGATGGAGTCATCAAACAGCTCGTTTCCCACACAAGGGAGGTTAGCCAGACGATCCTAGAGGTTGGGATCCATGTCCACAATCCGGAGCCAGACCAGGCGATGCATGGCGATCGCAAAGGCCGTGACTCTCGAGGACAGCTCAAAGGCGTCGTAAGCCGCCTGAAACATATAGAGACGGAGCTGAGAAAGAGTCTCATGAAGCAGACAGAACTCCTGCCTACGAAGAGCAGACACGTCAGACTGGAATGAGAGGAGAGCGTCCACACAGTACCTGAGATAGGACGTGAAGGTGAAATTATAACTGAGAACCCGGTTCCCCATCATCGAGTTCTGATAGAGGCGGTGACTTGAATTTGTCCATCATACGCCCTTCCCTGCCCGGAGGGACAGTCACGTAGACCTTGGATGGGTTAGATTTCTTCAAGGAGGACTCAACCACCAGAGACTGATGGGAAAGCTGTGCATTCTCGAAGCCCTTGGTCAGCACCGTCCGGTAACGGAACTCCATCTTGGAGGGAATGGCAGTGACAGCATAAGGAGTCTCCAGATTCTGAAGGAAAGTTTGCCGGAGCACCTGATGCAAGGGCAAGCGTGAAGCTTCCCGAGGCGGATGAGGAAGCCCCATCTCCGCCAAATACTCCTGAGTATACCAGAACTTGGATTGGAGATCAAGCTTAAGAGCCCGGCCCATGTCCAAAACAAACCGGGTAAAGGAGGAGGTATGAGAAGAAGACTCATCCTCCGAAGGCGAGGAAGATCTAGATCTCGGGGCAGCTGAGAAAGAGGGGGAAACTTCCCTGGAATAATAAGCGTGGGCCTCCGAATCCCGAGCTCGGGACACCAAGGAGGCTCTGCTACACTCCCACGGGGGCGTCAAAGAACGGCCCCGCTGCAGACAAATCGGGGAGGACCCCGGCATCCAAGGAACCACCATCCGAAGCTTCGGAGATGTAGGCGTGAAGGAGGAGTCCCCAACGTGCGCCGAAGCAGAAAATCTCCACCCCGAAGAGACCGGAGGAGTAGCATGCAGACAAGAGTCGGTGCCCCCAGACGAGACCACAAAGGGCCCCGAGGAATGAGCAGACGGGGACCTGCCTCGACGAGGCGGAGAAGTCTTCTGCCGCTTCAAAGGGCCAGGGTCAAAGAAGATGAAGGCACAGTGCGGGGTCCCGCCCGGGACACCCGTAAAGTCTCAGGCCTCGAATCAGGTGAAGAAGAATCGCTCGAGGGCAACCTGCGAGACTTGAGGGACTGACCCTGAGCAACCGCGGGGGAACACCCAAGCTGATCAGACGGAAGCCAGGCCGAGGCCGGAGCTAGTTGACCCAGAACCGAGGAAATCTGCGTAGTAAGGATAGCCTTAAGCATGTCCTCGAACATAGGCACTGAAACCAAAGGACGCTGGAGTTGAGGTGCAGCAGTGCGCTCCTTCGGGGGCGACCTCGAGGAAGAGTATTCCCTACGTGAGGAGGCACGCTTCAAATGATGTCTCGACGAGGCTGAAGATGCGGCACTCGCAAGAGACTCCGAGGTCGGCTTCTTCACCAGCACACCTGAGGAGGGAAGAGGAGATTTACCCGAAGCCGAGGCGGCAGGCGGAGCCGGGGTCGACGTCTTCGAGTTCGAGGGTGACTTCATCGAGGTCAAGGCCTTCGAAGCCGAGGCCCCGACAACCGGGGCCAAGGCCAAGGTCAACCCCTCGGGTTCCATGGGGCCAAAAAGTTGAAGAATCTTGGCCACATGCCGACGAAGAGCCCGCGGTTGGAGAGTAGCACAACGGGGGCAAGACTCGGCTCGATGTTCAGCACCCAGGCACTCCACACACCAACGATGAGGGTCAGTGATGGAGATCACCCGGTTGCACTTAGTGCAGTTCTTAAGCCCGGTCAGAGGCCAGGACATAGGAAAAAATACAGCCGCAGCCCCGCGAGGCCAGGCAGCCTGACAAAAACTGACCACCCAGTCAGAAAAAAAGAAATAGGAAGGAACTTGTACAAAACAAAGACGCACAGCACAGCGACTCACCCGAAAACAAAAAAGTAAGCCGCGGTGCAAAGAGGCACTACAAATTCGCACAGAGCAAGGGAGCAGGGCTTCTGGCTCTGCGGAAAACTTAGAACTGAGGACACGCTGAGGAGATGCATGCCCTGAGTCGGGCGGGAGAGGCACTCACGCATGCGCGATACATTCACAAGCTTGAAGGTCTTCAAGTAAGTCTGCTTGCGAAAACGTCCGCTAGGGGGCTCCATCGGTGACGTCACCCACATGTAGAGAATATGCTACCTGCTTGTCCTGGGATAATACATGATGACTTGGGATACAGAAAAGTCTGCATAAAATGGGCTCCCAAACAGCTTACTGATCTGCACAAGCAACAGCGTGTGGAGGTTGTGACCCAGTTTCTGAGACAGTATGAAGAAGATCCGAGTATTCTGGAAAGAATTGTCACTGGCGACCACTAGTTTTGGACTGATCTGGTATGGACACTAAAGAAGGAAAAATTATGTCTCACCTGATAATTTTCTTTCCTTTAGTCCTACCAGACCAGTCCAGAACTAGTGGTCAATGGACACTAAAGAAAGAGTGATTTACCTGTGAGATCGCAGGTTTTGCGTGACTAACTATGTATAATTCACTGTGTCATGGTTTGGGTTGTGATCACAAGGAATACACAATGCAGTTGATGCAGTTACAATGGTTTATGGTTTAAATGTATTTAATGTACCGCTCTTTCTTAAGGCAATAGTAGAGCAGTTAACAAAATAAGAACAATTGTTAAAAACCAAAAGAAAAAGAAACCACAAAGGAAAATGAACTCCAGCAATAATAAGAAAGAAAGTAGAAGAAAGAAGACAAACCAAACAGACTGTGAACCCTAGTAAATCTTCACAGCGTCTACCATCCACCTCTCGGATTTAGAACCAGTTCTGTTCTGTGATGTTATATAAATAGTTTGGTAATATTTACTAACCCCCCCTTTTACAAAACCATAGTGCGATTTTTAGCGCCGGCCGTGGTGGTAACAGCTCCAATGCTCATAGGAATTCCATGAGTGTCGGAGCTGTTACCTCCGCGGTCGGCGCTAAAAACCATGCTACGGTTTTGTAAAAGGGGGGAGGGGGTTAAGTCTACAAGGGCTAATTCCAAAGGTGAGAGGTGAGAACCATTTTTGAAGACTGGACCAGCTTCCATCTAAATTTCGACAGAGCAGAAGAGAAATACTGCCCTATATTTCCACCCATGCTGTACTACATTACACAGTCTTTGATCATTCTCATTCCTTTTAAAAGACTTGCGGTATTATTTAAAAAAAAAAAAAAAAATAGAAACCATCACAAAACAGTTCAGATTGTCCAAGACGCTGGGGAGAGTTAGACAGGAAGAATTCCTTGGCCAACACCAGACCTGCTCCAGAAATGGTCCAAAATTGACCTCTCAAGACATCATCACCATACACATTGGAGGCGAGGGAGAGCTGGGGAAACATTTTTCAAACTTGGAGAAGGAAAAGATAGGAGGAAAAGCTACATTTTGCGGTCTCTGCTCATAGAGCAGAATAATACATCAAAGAAATAAGATTTTCAAAGGCAGGGGTGTCTAACCGTATACTGGGAGCTAAACTCCTTTCGTAAAATAACACATTTCCAGAGTGTATTTAAGCTTTATATTAACCCTGAACGTGTGATGAACTGGTCTGGTGAGAACACTAAGAAAAGAGCATGATTACCTGACTCTGAGGGACCAGAGCATTTGCTGAATTGTGGGACGCACCTAGAGGAAACCCTATTGGACCAGGGAATGCGCTAAGTATGGGACTGTGCCATGGAAAGTGCCTCAGACTAGACATGAATCCATCAGTCACCATGTAGAGCAGAAGGTGAGGAAAACTGGAGATCACTGGATTAGGGTTGGGGGGAAACAGTTTTAGGAGGGTGACTCCAGCACTGTCACTCACTTCAGCTGTTATTTGGTCCTTCTAATGTCCCAATTGGTGATTGGTATAGTTCTTGTTGGTATTCTCTGATCTGTCCTGGACTGGTAGAATGCAGTGGGGATGAGGCAAAGAGAGCTGGTTGGAAGAGGAGGGAGGCTCGGACTCAAAGTTTCAAGGCCCAGCTTCCTTCCTGTCAGAGGCGTGGTCATTAGCCCCCTACATGGAACCATCTTCTGTGCTGGACGTATTCCGAGTAGATAGTCAGCTCTCCATTTTGTCAGCAGGTCTGCCACTAGCATCCCTAGAACCGAAGCAGAAAAGAAACAGGGTCAGATGCAATACAGAGCTTATATTTTTTAAAACGATGAGAATGCACAGTTGAACTATGAAGTGCAGCTGTCCAAGATCCCTGAGAAAGGGCACAAGAAGCACGAGATGAAACTATCTGAGGTCCCAGCAACACTGCTATCTGAACTGCTCAATGTGCAATCTCGCTTGGTTGCGAAGCAGCTGTCTGATGTCCAAGCGGAACCAGGCGTGGAGCACAAGGCTAAGCAGTCCGAGATCCAAGCGGGACCATGAGTAAAGAGTGAGGTACAGCTGTCCAAGATCCAAGCGGGATCAGGCATGGAACACGAAGCGCAGCTGTCCGAGATCCAAATGAGTTACGTTGTGAGCTTTCTTACTCTAAGTTTAGGACTCTACTGAAGACCTACCTTTTTCGATTAGCTTTTATACTTAGGATTTGTATTTTAACTTGTATTTTTGGGGTGGAAACTGACCCCACAGCAACTAATAGACCTTTTTTCTTTTGCTTCTGTTCTTCTAATATTAGCATTCGTTTCTTCCTTAGTTTTTACAAACTGCACTGAAGTTAAAGTGAAGTGCGGTAAAATAAACAAACACAGGGCACGAAGCGCAGCTGTCTGAGATCCAAGTGGGACCATAAGTTGGAGCGAGAGGCACAGCTATCTCAGATCCAAGCTGGACCACGAATGGAACATGAGACTCAGCTGTCTGAGATCCAAGTGGGACCACGAGTGGTGTATGAGGCGCAGTTGTCCGAGATCCCAGTGGGACTATGAGTGGAGCATGAGACACAGCTGTTCAAGATCCAAGTGAGACCATGAGTGGCACGAAAGGTGCAATTGTTCAAGATCCAAGCAGGACCACGAGTGGAGCATGAGGTGCAGCTGTCTGAGCTCCAAGCAGGACAACGAGTGGAGCACGAGGCACAGCTGTCTGAGATCCCAGTGGGACTATGAGTGGAGCATGAGGTGCAGCTGTCTGAGATCCAAGCAGGACAACGAGTGGAGCAAGGCACAGCTGTCTCAGATCCAAGCAGGACCACGAGTGGAGCAAGAGGCAAAGCTGTCTCAGATCCAAGCAGGACAACGAGTGGAGCACGAGGCACAGCTGTCTCAGATCCAAGCGGGACAACGAGTGGAGCACGAGGCACAGCTGTCTCAGATCCAAGCGGGACCACGAGTGGAGCAAGAGGCACAGCTGTCTCAGATCCAAGCGGGACCACGAGTGGAGCAAGAGGCACAGCTGTCTGAGATCCCAGTGGGACTATGAGTGGAACATGAGGTGCAGCGTCTGAGATCCAAGCAGGACCACGAGTGGAGCAAGAGGCAAAGCTGTCTCAGATCCAAGCAGGACAACGAGTGGAGCACGAGGCACAGCTGTCTCAGATCCAAGCGGGACAACGAGTGGAGCACGAGGCACAGCTGTCTCAGATCCAAGCGGGACCACGAGTGGAGCAAGAGGCACAGCTGTCTCAGATCCAAGCGGGACCACGAGTGGAGCAAGAGGCACAGCTGTCTGAGATCCCAGTGGGACTATGAGTGGAACATGAGGTGCAGCGTCTGAGATCCAAGCAGGACAACGAGTGGAGCACGAGGCACAGCTGTCTCAGATCAGTCAGGGAGCTCAAGACAAGTCAGGGAGCTCGAGAAGTTCATCAAGGATGCCTACAGGAGAGTGGAAGAACAAGAACACGAGCAGCACAGGAACAAGGAAGACACACAGAATAGAGGACAAGATCCATCTGACACCACTATAGAAGGTACCCATGGAGGAATCTCGTAGAAAGAAGAGGCAAGACTCTATCAGTGCCTAGAGGGAGAAGAAATGAAGTGCACCAAGGACACGGACCTGCGACCTGAGCGGAGGCTGAAAAAGGGGAAATCCGCAATCCTGGTGGGAGACTCAATCCTAAGGCAAGTAGACAGTCACATAGTAGGAGGGAGAGAGGATCGGCTAGTGACCTGTCTCCCAGGAGCAAGAACAAAGGACATCGTCGACAAAATTGAAAGAATCCTGGAGGGAGCAGAGACAGAACAGACAGCAGTGATAGTCCATGTCGGGACAAACGATGTCACCAGGAGAGACTACAGCAAGAATGCACTGACTGAACAGTTCAAGATCTTAGGAAGGAAACTGAAAATGAGGACTCAGGGGATAGCCTTCTCAGAGATCCTGCCAGTACCGAGGGCAGAACCGAAGAGGCAGACGGAACTACAATCAATAAATGCGTGGATGAAGAGATGGTGTGAGGAAGAGGGATTTCTCTTCGTGAGGAACTGGACAACATTCTGAGGCAAGAACAAGCTCTTCAAGAAAGATGGACTACACCTGAGCACGGCGGGAACTAGACAATTAGCTAATAACGTCAGAAGAGCAATAGAGCAAGTTTTAAACTAAGTAGAAGGGGAAAGCCAACAGCTGACCTGGTGTCGACAGTTCGGAAGACAGTATCCCGAGAAGATACTGAGTGGGAAAAACGCTGGGAAGACACAAATGGCAAACATCAGGAGCTGAAAAAACAAGGGAGACGGACGAAGCGAGAGGAGGACAGGAGGAACGTACTACAAGGGGAAGTCAAAATGGAACTGGACAAAGGGAAGGAACAAGAGGAGGACAATAGGAACATACCACAAGGGGAAGACAAAAGAGACAAAAATCAGGAGTCGGCAGGTCAGGAAGAGGACAGAAAGAAGAATGAAACGCAAGGAAAAATAGCAAGGAAGAGAAAATACCAGGACTTGAACTGCATGTACACTAAAGAACAAAATGGGGGAATTAGAAGTCATGGCCAAAAATGAGAGCCTAGACATCATAGGGATCACGGAAACATGGTGGAACGAGGAAAACAAATGGGACATAGTACTGCCAGAGTACAAGCTCTACCGAAGAGACAGGACATATTAGAAAGGAGGATGAATAGCACTATACATAAAGGACACCATTCACTCGACCAGAGTGGACGCAGCAGCGACAAATGACCAACTGGAATCACTATGGGTTAAAATACCAGGTAGAAATGGATCCGAGATAAAGATAGCGCTGTACTACCATCCACCTGGGCAAACTGAAGCAAATGATACAGAAATGGAAGCCGAGTTGAGGCGGGAATGCAAGAACGCTAACACCATAGTTGTAGGAGCTTTCAACTATCCCGGGATAGACTGGAGTCTTGGAAATTCAAAACGTACAAAGGAAACGGAGTTCCTGGAGGCTGTACAGGACTGCTTCATGGAACAACTTGTCAAGGAACCAACAAGAGGGTCAGCGATTCTGGATCTAATCCTCAACGGGCTGAAAGGACCTGCAAAGGGAGTGGATGTAGTGGGACCATTAGGAACCAGTGACCACAACATGATCCGGTTCAAAGTGGAAATAGGATTACCAAAGGGGAAGAGAACCAATGCAACAATGTTTAACTTCAAGAAAGGGAACTATGATGCCATGAGACAAATGGTGAGGAAGAAACTCAGAAACACCACCAAGAAAGCACGGACTATGGAGCAAGCCTGGTCCTTATTCAAAGACAAGGTAAACGAGGCGCAAAACCTGTATATACCCAGATTTAGGAAAGGATGCAAAAAGAATCATACAAAAAACCTGGGATGGATAACCAATGAAGTAAAGAAAGTGATAGGAGACAAGAAAAAATCATTTCGGAAGTGGAAAAAGGACAAAACTGATGAAAATTGGAAAGAGCACAAGAAGCAGCAAAAAGAATGTCACCAAGTGGTCAGAAAAGCAAAGAAAGAATACGAAGAGAGACTAGCCAAGGAAGCACAAAATTTTAAACCATTCTTCCGATATGTGAAAGGAAAGCAGCCGGTGAGGGAGGAGGTGGGACCTCTGGATGAGGGAGACAGGAAGGGAGTGGTGAAGGAGGAAAAAGAGGTGGCTGACAGACTAAACATGTTCTTCGCATCGGTCTTTACAAGAGAAGACACATCCAACGTGCCGGAAAATCTTCAAGGGGGATCAAGAGGGAAAATTATCATACATGGAGATAAACCTCGAAGACGTACTCAAGCAGATAGATAGAGGGGAGGGTCATTAGGGTGGGCAGACTAGATGGGCCATGGCCCTTATCTGCCGTCTATTTCTATGTTTCTATGATTAAAAACTGACAAATCTCCGGGCCCAGACGGAATCCACCCGAGAATACTGAAAGAGCTCAGAGACGAAACAGCAGAGTTACTGCGGCAGATTTGTAATCTATACTTGAAAACAGGGGTAATCCCGGAGGACTGGAGGATAGCAAATGTTACACCTATCTTCAAAAAAGGATCGAGAGGCGACCCAGGAAACTACAGACCGGTGAGCTTAACCTCAGTTCCGGGGAAGATTACATTACATTACATTACAGATTTCTATTCCGCCATTACCTTTCAGTTCAAAGCGGATTACAACAAGGGTTATGGAAGAAGGGTTACACAGTTAGATCAGAGATCGTTTCCAAGAGAGGGATAAGAAGGATCAGGGGTTGGGGAAGGGAAGGTAAGAAGGGGTATTCATGGTATTAAGTTTTATTAAGGGATTTCTTGAAGAGTATAGTTTTTATTTCCTTTCTGAACATCTTGAAGTCTGGGGTAGTTATCAATAGGTTGGAGATTTGGTTATCTATTTTTGCAGCTTGAGTGGCTAGTAGGCCATCGTATAGTTTTTTCCGTTTTACTTCTTTGATTGGGGGGTAAGTGAATGGGGTGTGTGTTTTTCTATGCTTGGTAGAGGTAGTTTGGATGAGGCGGTCGTTCAGGTAGATTGGATTGTCTCCATTTATAGTTTTAAATAGTATACAGTAGAATTTAAATTGTATTCTTTCCTGGATTGGAAGCCAATGTGAGTTGATGAAAGCCTCAGTAATGTAGTCATGTTTCTTCAGTGAGTAGACGAGTCTCAGAGCTGTATTCTGAATTGTCTGTAGTTGTTTAATCGTTATTGCAGGACAGGGGAGGTAGAGGATGTTGCAGTAGTCTAGGATACTTAGGATTAGAGATTGTACTAGGAGCTGAAATTGTGTTTTATCGAAGAATTTTCGGACTTGTCTAAGGTTTCTCATTACTGCGAAAGATTTCTGTATTGTTTTGTTTATTTGTGGTTGCATGGTGCACCTTTGTCAATAGTCATACCTAGTAGTTTTAGGGTGGTTTGCAAAGGGTAATTGATAGAGTTGATTTCTAAGTTGGTTATGGTTGGGATTGTGTTATTTTCTAGGAGGATGAATTTAGTTTTGTCTGGATTGAGTTTCAGTTTGTGGTCTTCCATCCAAGTCGTAACTGTAACTAGAGTTCGGTGTAGTGTGGCTGTCATTAAGAGCTTTGGTTGGTCAAAAGGAATGAGGATGGTGATGTTATCAGCATAGCTATAAGAGGTTAGGCCTTGTTTGTTCAGGTAAATGCCAAGAGAGGCCGTATATAGGTTGAAGAGAGTAAGGGACAGTGGGGATCCTTGTGGAATGCTGCAGGAGTTGGACCAAGGTTTGGATTTTTCTTTGTCTGATTTTACTTTGTATGTTCTGGATTTTAAGAAACCTTCAAACCAGGAGTATACTTTATCTGAGATGCCTATTGAGTCCAAGATTTGCAGTAGGATGTTATGGTCTACCAAGTCAAATGCCGCCATCAGGTCCAATTGTATGAGCAGCATTTTTTTCCAATGCTGAGGTGTTGTCTTGCTGCGTCGATAAGGGAGCCTAGTAGTGTTTCTGTGCTGATTAGTTCTGAAGCTGGATTGCGTGGGATGGAGTAAGTTATGGTCCTCGAGATAGTTGGTGAGGAGTTTGGCTACTAATCCTTCTGTTAGTTTGATAAATAGAGGTATTGAGGCGATTGGTCTGTAGTTGGATGGGTGATCTGTTGGTCCTATTGGATCTTTTAGGATTGGGGTGATGATGATTTCGCTGAGGTCAGTCGGGAAAATGCCGTCTGTGAGCATGGTTTGTATCCAGTGTAGGAGTAAGGTACGGAACTTAGTGCTCACTGATGACAGGAGATTCTGCGGGCAGTGGTTGAGTTCACAGGATGCGTGGCTGTACTTATTTGTAGAGTTTGTTGAATTCGGTCCAATGTATCTTAGGGAATTGGGACCACTTTCTGTCTGCAGCATAAGATTCATTTTCTGTGGGAAGTATTGTGACTTCAATTAGGTGGGCTGGGTTACTATTGAGAGTAACTCTGGTGTTTGTAATTTTATTCTTGAAGTGTTCTGCTAGGAGGGAGGTTGAAGGGGAGGAGTTATTGTTAGTGGTCAAATAGGGTATGGTGTTAGTTAGATCTTTTAATATTTGGAATAGTTTTTTGGTGTCTTGGGTTTCCGTGCCTATTAGGTTGGTGTAATGTTTTTTCCTCTTTTCTTTTAGTAGAAGTTTGTATTGTTTGTTAATTTTTTTTCCAGGCAGTTTTCATGTGATCTAGGTTGGTTTTTCTCCATTTTCTTTCCAGACGTCTACATTGTCTCTTGAGTAGGAGTAATTAGTCGTCGAACCATTGGTCTGATCGTCTGCAGGTTCTGGTTTTGGTTCGTAGTGGGGCTTGTTCATCAAGGATGTTATTGCTCAAATTGCTCCAGTGTGAAATGAAGTCTTTGGGGTTATCTTCTTGGATTGTTTCATCTACTTTTGACCAGAATGTGGAGGGCTCGATGCGTTTGCGTGATGTGTAGGTTACTATTTTGGAAATTGGTTTGGTTTGGTTTTTGGTCCAGTTGATGTTGAAGGTGTAAGCGTAGTGGTCTGACCAGAGGGATGGAGACCAGGTTCCGTTAGACGTTTGAATTTCTGAAGTAGATGATTGATGGGTCATGAAGGCTGCAATGTCAAGTTGGTGTCCTTTCTCATGAGTGGTTTGTGGGTTTAAAATTTGGAAGGATAAGGCATTGAGGAAAGAAAGGAGGTTGTCTACTGGCTTGGATGAATGGTTTTAAAGATGAAGGTTTAGATCTCCTAGGATAAAGTTGTGTGCTGTTGTTAGTGAATTTTGGTATATGAAGTTTTCAAATTCAGATCTAACCATGGTCCAGTTTCTCGGTGTTATATAACAGAGCATGCAGTTTAGTGCGTTTTTTAGTGTGGTGGATGAGATTTGACATGCTAGAAGGTCCATGTAAGGCGTGGATGTTTTTTCCGATATGTTTAGGGTTAGGGAGTCTTTGATTAAGATTGCTAATCCACCTCCTCTTTTTTTCTCTCTGCAGGTCACTGTAATTTTGTATCCCTGAGGGCAGACTTCCGTAATTCTTGGGTCTGTGTCTGATGTTAGCCAGGTTTCTGTGAGGAAGAGGCAGTCTAGGTTTTCGTTTTTTATCCAGTTTTTTATAAGTTCTGTTTTTGGGCCTATGCTGATAGGGCTAGTCTCAGTTAGGGCGCTGGTCTTTGACCAGAGGGCCACCGCATGAGTGGACTTCTGGGCATGATGGACCACTGGTCTGACCCAGCAGTGGCAATTCTTATGTTCTTAGCTATGTTTTGGAGGCAAATGAAGGCTGAAGACAGAAATCAGATCTGTTCATACCATAGGTCCAGCATACCATAGGTCCATACCATAGGTCCAGCAAAACTGGACAACTGTAGTCCTAATTTACTCATATAAGTTGTTTAAAGGAACCAGTGAATCAATGAACAAGAAGCCTGGTAAATTCTATGCAAAATAAACAAAATTCTGAACAGACATTTTGAAAGTTCTGCATAATTCTACATTCTTAATTTATATGCATATTTATGGGTAGGGTTAAATGGTCATGATGTTTAAGTAGGCACATTTAAGGGTGGTGGTTTCTGTTTGGTAGTTGTGATTCGTTTTAGGATAGATGAGTGAATGTGGATTGTGGTCGAATCATTGATCAAGAAAAGTATCAATGAGCTTATATAAAAAAAATAATCTGATGAGAACAAGCCAGCATGGCTTCTGTAAAGGAAATTCATGCCAAACGAACCTACTGCATTTCTTTGAGGGGATAAGCGAACAACTGGACAAAGGTGACCCCATAGACATCGCATTTCTGAATTTCCAAGCCTTCGACAAGGTACCCCACGAGCACCTACTAAAGAAGCTGTGGAGCCACGGGGTGGAAGAGGACGTGCACAGATGGATCAAAAATTGGCTGGCGGACAGGAAGCATAGGGTAAGAGTAAAGGGACACTACTCTGACTGGAAAGGGGTCACGAGTGGTGTCCCACAGGGGTCAGTGCTGGGACCGCTGCTGTTCAATATATTCATTAATGACCTGGAAACAGGGACAAAGTGTGAAGTTATAAAATTCGCGGACGACACAAAACTCTCCAGTAAGGTCAGAACTGTTGAGGAATGCAAAGAACTACAAAGTGACCTGAACAAACTGAGTGAGTGGGCAAAAAGATGGCAGATGAGCCGCAATGTAGAGAAACGTAAAGTCTTGCACATAGGGAAAGGGAACCCGATGTACAGCTATACGATGGGAGGGAGGGTACTGGGGGAAGGCAACATAGAAAAAGACTTGGGGGTATTGGTGGATAAAACGATGAAGCCAGTAGCACAATGTGCAGCGGCCTCAAAGAAAGAGAACAGAATGTTGGGCATTATCAAAAAAGGTATCACTACCAGAACGAAGGAAGTTATCCTGCCACTGTATCGAGCGATGGTGCACCCACATCTGGAGTACTGCGTCCAATACTGGTCGCCGTACCTTAAGAAGGATATGGCGATTCTCGAGAGGGTCCAGAGAAGAGCAACAAAGATGATAAAGGGCATGGAAAACCTTTCATAAGCTGAAAGGCTAGAGAAGCTGGGGCTCTTTACCCTGGAAAAGCGGAGACTTAGAGGGGACATGATAAAGACTTATAAAATCATGAAAGGCATAGAGAAGGTGGAGAGGGATAGATTCTTCAAACTAGCGGGGACATCAAAACAAGAGGGCATTCAGAAAAACTGAGAGGAGACAGATTCAAAACGAATGCTAGGAAGTTCTTCTTCACTCAGAGGGTGGTGGACACCTGGAATGCGCTTCCGGGAGAGGTGATAGGACAGAGTACAATATTGGGTTTCAAAAAGGGATTGGATGACTTCCTGAAGGAGAAAGGGATTGCAGGGTATAGATAGAGGGTTACTATAAAGGTTATTTAATGATTAGGGTATAAACAATATAGGTGGTGGAGAACTTACAGGTCATGGACCTGGGGGGCTGCCACGGGAGTGGACTGCTGGGCACGATGGACCCCTGGTCTGACCCGGCAGAGGCAATGCTTATGTTCTTATCCAAGGGGGACCACAAGTGGAGCACGAGGCGCAGCTGTCTCAGATCCAAGCGGGACCACAAGAGGTGCAGTTGTTCAAGATCCAAGCGGGGACCACGAGTGGAGCACGAGGCGCAGCTGTTTAAGATCTGAACGAGATTGTACATGGAGAATGAGGCGCAGCTGTCTGAGGTCTGAGTGGGACCAGCCATGGCGCAAGTGTACAAGGTCCAACCTGGAGCATATGACACACCTTGATGTATTCTGGAGTACGATATAATTTTGATCTCTCTATGCTCAGTGATTTATCTGGACTGTGGAACAGGATACATACAGGGGACAGAAACAAAAAAACATGTCTCTCAGGTCTAGCGTGAGTGGTATGCAAATAAGAGCTTCTGAAAGGGGAATTTATTTATTAAAGATTACACAAAAAAAACCTTACTGTATGGCTCTGCAGGTTCACATTTAAAAGCAAAAAAAACCTGAAGTTTTTTAATAAATTAGGTAATAGGGCAGTGAGATGAAGCTGGCATTACAACAAAGGTTAATTCATCAGAAGTAGTCAACACCTTCAAACTTTTTTGATACCCGCAACACCCACCCACAGTTAGGCTCTGCTTATTTCCTGTCCCTGTGGTTATACCTCTAGAACCACTGCACTGCTGGGCCAGAAGCTACAGCAGGCTGAAAGATCACAGTTAGGAGAGGCTGGAGAAATGACTTCATGAGCTGAGAGAGAGAGAGAGAGAGGCCAAAGCTGGTAGAGTTGACTGCAGGATGAGAGAGAGGGGTCAGAGCTGGGAGAGGCTGGAGAGGTGACTGCAGGAGCACAGAGAGAGAGAGAGAGAGAGAGAGAGAGAGAGAGAGAGAGAGAGACCAGAGCTGGGAGAGGCTGGAGAGGTGACTGCAGGAGCACAGAGAGAGAGAGGCCAGAGCTGGGAGAGGCTGGAGAGGTGACTGCAGGAGCACAGAGAGAGAGAGAGAGAGAGAGGCCAGAGCTGGGAGAGGCTGGAGAGGTGACTGCAGGACCACAAAGAGAGAGAGAGAGAGAGAGAGGCCAGCGCTGGGAGAGGCTGGAGAGGTGACTGCAGGAGCACAGGGAGAGAGAGAGAGAGAGGCCAGAGCTGGGAGAGGCTGGAGAGGTGGTTGCAGGAGCACAGAGAGAGAGAGAGAGAGAGAGGGGCCAGAGCTGGGAGTGGCTGGAGAGGTGACTGCAGGAGCACAGAGAGAGAGAGAGAGGCCAGAGCTGGGAGTGGCTGGAGAGGTGACTGCAGGAGCACAGAGAGAGAGAGTGGCCAGAGCTGGGAGAGGCTGGAGAGGTGACTGCAGGAGCACAGAGAGAGAGAGGCCAGAGCTGAGAGAGGCTGGAGAGGTGACTGCAAGAGCACAGAGAGAGAAAGAGAGAGGCCAGAGCTGGGGAGAGGCTGGATATGTGACTGCAGGAGCCAGAGAGAGAGAGAGAGAGGCCAGAGCTGGTAGAATTGACTGCAGAATGACAGAGACAGAGGGTTCAGAGCTGGGAGAGGTGACTATAGGAGCTCTGACAAACAACAAAGAGAGTCCAGAGCTGGGAGAGGTGACTGCAGGAGCACAGAGAGAGAGAGAGAGGCCAGAGAGAGAGAGAGAGAGAGGCCAGAGCTGGGGAGAGGCTGGATATGTGACTGCAGAAGCCAGAGAGAGAGAGAGAGGCCAGACCTGGTAGAATTAACTGCAGAATGACAGAGACAGAGGGGTCAGAGCTGGGAAATGGGACTGCTGGAGCCATAGAGAGAGAGAGAGAGGGGGGGTAGGAACTGGGAGAGGCTGGAAAGTTAATTTATAGTAGCTGTGGCTAGAGCAACTGGTTCTGAAGGTATTTTCCTCACTAGCTCTCTCTTTGACACCTCAGGAGGTGAGTCAAGAAATAAGCGAGTATTATCTGGAGGCCATAAGCAGTACTGTACTTTCCATCCCTCCCAGGCATGAAGCCACCACAGCAGCAGTTAACCTCTGGGATGCCCTGCAGGCTTCACTTTCTTCCTCTCTGCTTTCCAAGGCACTGTGAGCCCGAAGCCAGGGGCTCTCTATTTCCAGGAAAAGGAATCTCCAAAAGCAAGCTAGGTGATGCACTAGCCACAGACATCCCAGAGAACTTCCCCTCCCCCACTGGGTCAGGGGAATTCTGCAGTGCTATCCGGTCTTGGTTTTACCAACCCCCTTCTCCCTTACAGCTGGGATTTCTAGTTCTAAAGTCTGTAAGAAGCCCAGCTACAACCAAGGACTCTCCGGACCTGGGTACATGCTTGAGGCTGTAGTCGTTATGACACCACACCGAGCAAGGGTGAAGTCAGCTCAGGCGCCTGCATGATGGCATCTTTCTTCTAGAGCAATCTGGGTGTGGCATGCCTGTGCTTCTAGTTCCTTCCTCTCCCCCTCCGCCACTTCAATAAACACCAGTGATGGGACCGGGAAAAGGGGCACTCTTTAGTATGAGGGAAAGGGGAGGGGGATGGGTTACAATATTATATACAGGACCTATTTTGGACCTGGGGCAATGGAGGGTTAAAGTGACTTGCCCAGGGTCACAAAGAGCAGCAGTGGGAACTGGACTGTTCTGCTGGTTTTCAGGCCACTGTACTAACCCCTAGGCTGCTCGTACCAGCGTCCTACTGAGAACTGGTTGGCGGAAGCCCCACCCAAAATCTGCGTTGGCTCCTAGGAGGGAAACTTTCCCCTGTTCCTGGAGTTCCACTGCCACCTGGTGGCCCAACCACATCTTTACACCATCCCCAGCTGAGAGGGAGGGTTTCCAAGCATGGGGATGGGGGAGGAAGGATTTTGCACCCCACCCTTAGCATGTAGCCCCCAAATGGGGTCCTATTACCAATACAGGTGGTCAAAGAAACAGGGTTCCTCCCCCCTCTCTTTGGATCTGCACAGTAGAGAATGACACGGGGAAAAAATCTGTCCCCGTCACCGCCCCGTCACCGGCCCACCATCCTCTGCACCGCCCCGTCACCGCCGATCCCTTCACCGCCCCGTCACCGTCACCGCCATCCCTTTCACCGCCCCGTCACCGTCCCCGCTGCATCCATATAAGCCTTTTTCCTTTCACTCCCTCCTTCCAATTTGAGCTGGGAACACTAGCGATCGCACGGTCCCCGCGGCCACTACCTGCCTACCTGGTCGATCCTGGTGTTTGGCCGGCTCTCTCCCTTCTCCTCACCTTGGTTTGTGGGTTTTCTTTTTCGGCAACCTGCGCGCTTTCCCAGGGAGCTGCACACGCGCGGCTGCTCAGTGTTCGATCTTCTGCTCTGCTGCAACTTCCTGTTTCCGGTTGCGTCAGAGCAGAAGATCGAGGCTGAGCAGCGGCGGGTGTGCGCGGCTCTCTGGTAGCGTGCAGGTCGCCGAGGAGGAGGATCTGCGGACTGGGGTGAGGAGAGGGGAGAGAGCTGGCTGGACACTGGAATCGATTGGGCGGGCGGGTGTGAGCTGCGGGGACCGCGCGATCCTTCATGCCTCACTGCGGGGGACAAGACCATTCACCGCCCCGCGGGCGGTGAATGGCCTTGTCCCCGTCGCCGCAGCGACTGCTAGTTTTCTTCCCTGTTTTCGGCGGGTGACCCGCGGCTAAAATGCGGTGGCCGCGGGTAAACCGCCACCGTGTCATTCTCTACTGCACAGTGTAATAGATGCTGGCACTGTAATTTAGATGCTGGGACTCTAAGATCATTTACTTTTTTTCTGTCCCTTTGTCAATGCCTTTTGGAAGTTAATTTGGTCCCAAATTAATTCAGTGTTAGAAAATCATGTTGCCCTATCCTATGATACTATTTTATTTGGAACGTCTATGAGATTCAAGAGTCAAATTTCAGCAAATAACAATAAACTTTTGTTAATACTGACGAGGGTTGCCATTCAACATATTACTGGAAACTGGAAGGACTATACTAAACTTAATTATACCTTTTGGTGGAATTCAGTTTGTCATATTTATAAAATGGAGAGAGTGCTTGCTATACAGCAAGGAAATTATAATAGTTTCAAAAAGATTTGGGGGCCATTGATTGCATATTCTAATGATTAGACACCTTGGACACCTTTTTATTACACAGGACTATATTTAATGTGGGGATGGGGAGGTATGTTATGTGATTTCATGGGTTTATTCCTGATGAATGGGATGGGTGGGGGAGGGATCTTTTTTATATGCATTTGACAATAATTGTTAGAATGTCAAGTGATTTGTATGAATTATTTGATTGAATTTTGTACACTTGTTGCAAGAGTTAAAACTGAATAAAGAATTTAAGAAAAAAGGATCTGCACAGTGACCATCAGCGCAGGGTCTATGAAACAGTCCCTTTCTAGGGTTGCCAGATTTTCCAATTGGAAAATCCGGACCCCCTAGACCCGCCCCCAGTTCCACCCATCCCTGCCCTGTAATGCCCTAATCCTGCCCTAGCCCCATCCCCTGCTGCCTGATCTTGTCGGGCACGGAGGAAGTCCGTGCATGCAAAATACCATGCATGTCGTCACGCGTGCCACGTGGCATCTGCACAAGCGTGGACTTCCTCTCTGCCTCACGCGATTTGAGGAAGCTTTTCAAAACACGGACAAAGTGCCGGGTTTTGAAAAGCCGTCCGGATCCCCGGATATGTCCTCAAAAGGAAAACATGTCTGGGGAAATCCAGACATCTGGAACTCTATCCCTGTCCCTCCTCTCAGGCAGGCTTCTGTTACACTGGAAATGCACGCAGAATACTGGAGGTTGCTGAGAATTACCCGGGCACTGCTTCTCTTCAACAGTGGTACCCAGGTAACTGCAGGCATGGCCCTGACTACACCCCAGGCAGCCTTGGCACTGACTGGATAGACCCACAGTGGTCTGCCAGGATTTTCAGCGGTTACTGGGTTACATAGCACTGGATATCGAGCCTTTAGTTCCTTTGAAAAGTAGGGTAAGAGGCATAAATATCATCAGCATCTAGACTCATGTCAATTTTTAAGGGTAAAATCAGGTCATATTGAATGAACATTTGGGTACACCTTGCACGCTTGTGAGGTATAGGGGAGCAGAAGCCAGATCTTACTCCCTGGAACATAGACTGGAAGGGGAACTGCCCTCCTACCCCTCACCTTTGCACATACCTGTAGAGATTCCGGGTGAGGGGGTTCACCCCATGTCTTCCCCTTCTCCCATCAGGCTTCTAGTGGGCGCTGCTTTTGCATGGAGCTGAAGGTGCCCTTCATCAAGGTCGACTCGACCATCGGTTTTGGCTCCTTTAACTCCTTCTTCCGCACCTGTAGGGAACGATGGGGGAGAGCGCAGGGGGAAGAAACAAAACGAGCCTGTGGTCACCTCTGGAGTGGACAGTCTAGGGCAGGGGTGTCCAACCTTTTGGCTTCACTGGGCCGCATTGGCTGAAAAAAATGTTTCTGGGGCCGCAGAAACTTTCAAACGCTGCAGCAAGACACAGGAGGGAGCCGGCAAAACGGTAAACACCCGGGGGCAGCAGAGGTAAACACTGCATCGCCCTCGACCGGGGCCGCACAAAATATTTCACGGGGCTGAAGGTTGGACATCCCTGACTCCCCCCTCCTCAAACCAGGGGTGGGATTAGAACCAAGTTAACCTGATTGTGTGCTAGGAAACCATTCCTATCTCCTTCACTTGTCCTCTTCGCAAAAATCTGCAGAACCTGGGAGACAAATGCAAGTCCTGCCCTCGCATCATGCTTCCTAATCATTTTATCTACCTGTGCATTTTTCCCCAGGGTCTCTGACTTCTCCCCCGTGGTACTGTGGCAAGGATAAACCCCTCTCCCCCAATGTTATCAATATCACAAAAAGCAGCATATGCATTACAGTCTGAATGGATCAGCTCTGGGATATGAACTTACTCCTTTGAGGATCCGTTCCCGAATCTCCGATTGCGTTAGGGGTCTCTCCTCCTGATCCACTGCCAGGTACTCGGAATCGCTGTCGCACTCCTCCCTAGGAGAGGGAGGAAGGGAAAGCGCTATGTCGCTGTGATAGCCACATTAAAGAAATCAAAGGAATCATGGGGACCAGGTATGATTGCACAATAGTGGATGGGAAGGGTTTCAAAATATTTGTGTGTATCTGTGTGTTTGTAGAGGTTGGAAAGGGGTGACAAAGAGGGTGTGTGTTTGAGGTGGGAATGGGTGACAGGGTATATATTTCTGAGGTATGGGATATCAGGATATGTCTGTGTGTTTGTTAGGGGTGGAAAGGAGTGTCAGGGTATATGTTTTTGTAGTATGGAAACCAGGGGGGGGCGGTGTTAGTAGGGGATGGGAAGGGGTGTGTATGTTTTTGGGGTCTGTGAAAGGGGTGTCACGGTGTATGTGTGCATGTATGTTAGTAAGGGGTTGCAGGGGGTAGTAAGGGATGGCAGGGAGTGGCAGAGGGTATATTTGTGGTAGGGGGTGTCAGGGTGTATGTGTTAGTAGGGGGTGGGAAGGAATGTCAGAATATGTGTGTGTATTTGTATGGGGTAGGAAGGGGTGTGTATGTTTTTGGGGTATGGGAAGGGGTGTTAGTAAAGGGTGGAAGAGTACATGTATGTAGAAATAAATGTTGGGGGATATATTGGGGGGGGGGAGTCCAGGGTGTGTTACTGAGGTCTATTCCTCAGGTGACAGCCCTCAAGAGCTGTAGTCACCCATATCCCTGCTGTATTCAACCTGTTTCCCTTTTTCCACGAGATCTGAAGGGAGGTTGAAAAGTGGAAAAGATCCCTGGACTGGTCCTAGCACCCACAAAACCGCACAGGAAGTGACTACCGGCACCCCACCACCATCTACGTGCTTTCTCCCTCACAATCACTGCCGCTGAGCACAGCTTTCACACCGGCCTACAGCTGGCCCTAACAAAAGGCCCATCCCTCACCATTAAACCACCCCAAATATTCTGGGTAGCACCTCTCAGCTTAAGAGGCACTTGAAGGACACAACCACCCTCAGAGAAATGCAGAAAGAGTTTATGAGTATTCAGAGGTTCGGTGGCTGCAGGTGTTCCCTTTGTAGCTAGTGGTTGGCTCTTCCTCACCCTGTGGATGGGAGCTGGGAGATATCAGAGATCCGTCGGGTTGTTTCTTTCATCTGACCCAACAGGAGCAGGGCTGTCTCCTCAGAGCTGTAGGGCTTGTCGAAGTTCTGGGTGGGGGGTGGAAAGAAGCAGAAAGTGAGAGGCTTTTAAAGTAAAAAATTAGCTTGCGTTTGGGGCTGGGGTAGCAAGTAGGCTTTAGGATTATTTACAGAGGACATCTCTTACTGATATACAGTACTTGAAAACCAGATTCAGGGAACTTTACTGAAATGATAAGTCTGTATACATGTGTTACAAAGATATTCTGTGTGGTTAAATTCTCTCAAACTCTCAGACCCTCCCCCTCATCTCTGCCCTCTCTCTGCTTCTTATCTGCCCTGTCTCTCTCACACTCTGCTCCTTTTCCCTCCATCCCTGCCCTGTGTCTCTTTGGCTCTCTGCTCCTTTTCCCTCCAACCCTGCCCCGTCTATCTCTCACTCTCTGCTCCTTTTCCCTCCCTCCATCCCTGCCCCATTTCTATCTCTAACTCTCTGCTCCTTTTCCCTCCATCCCTGCCCCGTCTCTCTGGCTCTCTGCTCCTTTTCCCTCCAACCCTGCCCCGTCTCTATCTCTCACTCTCTAATCCTTTTCCCTCCAACCCTGCCCCATCTATCTCTCACTCTCTGCTCTTTTTCCCTCCATCCCTGCCCCGTCTCTATCTCTAACTCTCTGCTCCTTTTCCCTCCATCCCTGCCCTGTCTCTCTGGCTCTGCTCCTTTTCCCTCCAACCCTGCCCCGTCTCTATCTCTAACTCTTTGCTCATTTTCCCTCCATCCCTGCCCCGTCTCTCTGGCTCTCTACTCCCCTCCTATTCCTGCCATGCCTCTCTTGTTCTCTGCTCCTACTCCCTCCATCCCTGCCCTGTCTCTCTTGCTCTCGGCTCTTTCTCCCTCCATCACTGTTCCATCTCTCTCACTCTCTGCTCCTTCTCGCTCTCTTCCTCTCTCCCTCCCCCTTTTTCCCACAACTGCTCTCTATCTCTCTATTGTACCGTACCTTGGAGTCGAGGAAAGATCTGGCTGCCAGGAGCTCGTTGGTTTTGTACTCAATGAGGCCCAGGTACTGCATAATGACATTATCCCTTAGGGTTCCAGCACCCAACATTTCATCCAGCGTACCCTGGTCACAGTGAAGCTTCCGAAACGTGGCATCAATGCCTGGGGGGAAGAGGAAGAACAGGAACACAGATAGTTAGACAATTTGAATACACAGGACCCCAAAACATATCAACAGCATCTAGACACAAAATACACGAGTAAATGGTCTCTGCACATGTGGTGTCCGCCCTGGAACCTTGTGATTTCATTAACCACCTGTTTAACTTAACATAATTCTGGGCAATGGTCCCCCCACTTGGCTGGCAAAAATTCTGGGACGAACATGGCCTGCATATATACACACAAACATGCAATTGACATACACAGCTACATAAACACGCAAGCACACATCTCCAACAAAATCTGTTACATGTAATCAGGCACAGATAACAGGCAGAGCACACCTTTCTTTAAAACCACCACGCAAAAACATGATAGCAAGCTGCTAACCGCCCTGTTTGTAATGCCAATGTTTCATCATACGAACATAAGAGCTGCCAAACGGGGGCAGACCGAAGGTCCATCAAGCCCAGTCTCCTGTTTCCAACAGTGGCCAATCCAGGTCCCAAGTACCAAGCAGAAACCCAAAGAGTAGCAAATTACAGAGCTGAGATTGTGGTGTCATAATGCCTTATTCCACCAATGCCTAAGAGCAAATCTCATCAGTGATGTCACAATGGCTCAATTGTCCTAGACGTGGCTCACATAAGAGCTGCCATACAGGAACAGACTGAAGGTCCATCAAGCCCAGTATCCTGTTTCCAACAGTAGCCAATCCAGGTCCCAAGAACCAGGCAAAAAGCCAAAGAGTTGCAACAATCCAGAGCTGAGATTGTGATGTCATAATGCTTCATTCCACCAATGCCTAAGACCAACCTCATCAGTGATGTTACAATGGTTCGATTGTCCTATGCTTGATTCACATAAGAACATAAGAGCTGCCATATTGGGTCAGACTGAAGGTCCATCAAGCCCAGTGTCCTGTTTCCATTAGTGGCCAACCAAGGTCCCAAGTACCTAACTAGATCCCAAGGAGTAAAACAGATTTAATGCTGCTTATCCTAGGAATAAGTAGTGGATTTCCCAAGTCCATCTTAATAGAAGATGATGGACTTGTCTAAACCTGTTTTAAACCCAAGCACATTAACTGCTTTTACCATATTCTTCAGAAACATGTCCCAGAGTTTTACTGTTTTGTCGAGTGAAAAAAAATGTCCTCTTTGTTTTAAAAATATTTCCATATAACTTCATTGAATGCCTCTAGTCTTTGTACTTCTCAAACAGTAAACAACCAATTCTCATCTACCCATTAGGATTTTGAAGACCACCGTCTCTTCTCCAAGCTGAAGAGCCCAAACCTCTTTAGCCTTTCCTTATATGAAAGGAGATCCATTCCTAATAATAATAATAATAACTTTAGTCTTTTATACCGCCATAACCAAAAGTTCTAGGCAGTTTACACTAAAAAGAGCTGGACAATCAGCAAAATACAATAATAGAGTACAAAAATACAAATATTTGTAAAATAGAATTTCAATAATAAAACTCACTAAGTAATAAACTTATCGAATAAAGTGGTCTTAATTAATTTCCGAAAACTGATGACAATAGGATAACATAGCTTGCTGAATACATTTATCTAACCAAGATTGTTGCCTACCAGTTTGAAATGCTAGGGTCCTATCTAAGAAGGTCTTATATCTACACCCATTCATTTTGGGATAAGCAAATAAGTAGAAGTTTCTAGTTTCTCTTGATGGTCTATGCAACACAAAATGAGGAAAAAGGTAAGCTGGAGACAATCCTGATAAAAATACACTGAAAATAAACTCAACGAAACAAAGCAATAGGTAGAAAGAAACAGCAGGAAACTAGTCATTCTTGAAAGAGTCAGGACCTTGCTCTTTTGGGAAAACTTTGAGTAATCTCAGCATGCCTAAACTCATTTGGAAATTTATTCCAGCGAAAAGGGGCCGGGACTGAAGAGCACTCTGCTCTAATCCTGGCTGGCTGCCTGATCTTAAAGAGTATGAATCAACAAAAAAGGTATTTGGCTGGAACACAGAAAAGGAAGAGGACAAACCCTTGTAAAATGTGAAAAGCTAAAATCTAGGATCTTGAATTGGATATGGGCAGTGACGGGCCAAAGGAGAGACAGAAACGCATCTGGGCTCCATCAAACGCCATTCATTCAGCTACATTGAAACAACCTGCAGTGTCGCAGCAAGTCTGAACAGGAGATCGGCTAGTGAACTGTTACAGTAATCCAAATAGGTTGATGCCAACATAAGAACATAAGAAGTTGCCCCTGCTGAGTCAGACCAGAGGTCCATCTTGCTCAGCGGTCCGCTCCCGCGGCGGCCCATCAGGCCTAGTGCCTGAACAGTGGTCCCTGATTAATTTTATAACTTACCTTTAATCCCATCCCTATAATCTACCTTTACTCTTATCTGTACCCCTCAATCCCTTTCGTCCTCCAAGTACCTATCCAAAGCTTCTTTGAACCCCTGCAGCGTGCTCCTGTTTATCACATCCTCCGGTAGCGCGTTCCATGTATCTACCACCCTCTGTGTGAAAAAGAACTTCCTGGCATTTGTTCTAAACCTCTCCCCTTTCAATTTCTCTGAGTGCCCCCTTGTACTTGTTGATCCCCATAATTTGAAAAATCTGTCCCTGTCTATTTTTTCTATGCCCTTCATGATCTTGAAGGTTTCTATCATGTCTCCTCTAAGTCTCCGCTTTTCCAGGGAGAAAAGCCCTAGCTTTTTCAATCTGTCAGTATATGAGAGGTCCTCCATGCCCTTTATTAGCTTAGTTGCTCTTCTTTGGACTCTCTCAAGTACCTCCATGTCCTTCTTGAGGTACGGTGACCAGAATTGAACACAGTACTCCAGGTGCGGGCGTACCATAGCACGATACAGTGACAGGATGACTTCCTTCGTCCTGGTCGTGATACCCTTCTTAATGATACCCAACATTTTGTTTGCTTTCCTTGAGGCTGTTGCACACTGCGCCGATGCTTTCAATGTTGTGTCTACCATCACTCCCAGATCTCTTTCAAGGTCGCTCACCCCTAGCGCTGATCCCCCCATTTTGTAAGTGAACATCGGGGTTTTTTCCCTATATGCATGACCTTGCATTTCCCTATGTTGAAACTCATTTGCCACTTTTTGGCCCATTTTTCCAGTATTGTCAGATCTTTTTGGAGATCTTCGCAGTCCTCCATGTTATTGACCTTGCGATATAGTTTGGTGTCATCCGCAAATTTAATAACCTCACATTTTGTTCCTGCCTCCAGGTCGTTAATGAATATATTGAATAGGAGCGGTCCCAGCACTGACCCCTGTGGATCTCCGCTCGTGACCCGTTGCCAGTTCGAGTAATGACCCTTTACTCCAACCCTCTGTTTCCTGTCCGCCAGCCAGTTTTTGATCCATCGGTGGACCTCCCCTTGCACCCCGTGGTTCCATAGCTTCCTTAGTAGTCTTTCGTGTGGCACCTTGTCGAAGGCTTTTTGGAAGTCAAGGTAAATGATATCTATGGATTCCCCTTTATCCACCTGGCTGGTTACCCCCTCAAAGAAGTATAATAAGTTCGTGAGGCATGACCTGCCCTTGCAGAAGTCATGCTGGCTCGACTTCAGCTGCCCATAGTTGTCGATGTGTTCCCAGATGCTGTCTTTAATCAGTGCTTCCATCATCTTTCCCGGGACCGAGGTCAAGCTCACTGGCCTGTAGTTTCCTGGGTCTCCCCTTGAGCCTTTCTTGAAGATGGGCGTGACATTTGCTATTTTCCAGTCTTCCGGAATCTCTCCAGTTTTTAAGGATAGGTTGCATATTTGTCGAAGTGGCTCAGCTATTTCGTTCCTTAGTTCCTTGAGTACCCTTGGGTGAATGCCATCCGGACCTGGCGATTTGTCGCTCTTTAGCCTGTCTATCTGCCTGAGGACATCCACCTTGCTCACCTCTAGCTGGACCAGATTTTCATCCTGCTCTCCTTTTACGATCTCCTCGGGTTCCGGAATGTTGGTTGTGTCCTCCCTCGTGAAAACTGACGTGAAGAACTTATTTAGCCTGTCAGCTATCTCCTTTTCCTCTTTTACCACTCCCTTTCTGTCCCCATCATCCAAGGGTCCCACTTCCTCCCTTGCTGGTTGCTTCCCCTTAACGTACCTGAAGAATGATTTGAAGTTTGTTGCTTCCCCCGCCAGTCTCTCTTCATATTCTCTTTTTGCTTTCCTAACCACTCGGTGACACTCCTTTTGGTGTTTTTTATGTTCCTTTTGGTTCTCCTCTGTTTTGTCCTTTTTCCATTTTTTGAATGATGCTTTCTTGTCACTTATCGCCTTTTTCACTGCATTTGTTATCCAAACTGGGTTTTTTGTTCTATTTTTTTTGCACCCTTTCCTGTACTTGGGGATGCACAAGTTCTGTGCTTTGTGCACTGTGCCCTTGTCCAGGCATTTTCTACGGACTCCATCTTCCTTGCGCTGTCGTTGAGTTTCTTTCCCACCATTTTCCTCATGGCATCATAATTCCCTTTTTTGAAGTTAAGTGCAGTCGTTGTAGTTCTTTTCACCTTTGATGATCCAATTTCTAGACTGTATTGAATCGTGTTGTGATTGCTGTTTCCTAGTGGGGCTAGTACCGCCACCTCCTTAGCGGGTCCCCCTAGTCCGTTGAGGATTAGGTCAAGAGTGGCATCACCCCGTGTTGGTTCCGTGACCAGCTGTTCCATGAAACAATCCCTCGTGACCTCCAGGAATTTGGTCTCCCTCATGCAGTTTGAGTGCCCAATACTCCAGTTTATTCCCGGGTAGTTGAAGTCTCCCATCACCACCACACTTCCGCTTTTGCATACCTGCCTCAGTTCAGCCTCCAGATCCTGGTCGATTTCTTCCGTTTGTCCAGGTGGGCGATAGTACAGACCCAATTTTATGTCTGCTCCAGTTCCTTCTGGTAGCTTAACCCATAGTGATTCCAAGTCGCCCGCCCTTACTGTTGTTTCCATCCTGGTTGAAGGTATGGAATCTTTTATATATAGCGCTATTCCTCCACCCTTTTTGTGTGACCTATCTCTCCTGTAGAGTTTGAATCCTGGTAAAGCCACATCCCATTCATTGTCATCAGTCCACCACGTTTCTGTGACTCCAATTATGTCTAGGCCCTTTTTGCTGGCTAGGACTTCCAGCTCTCCCATTTTAGCCCTTAGGCTCCTAGCATTAGTGTATAGGCAAAGTAAGTCCCGTTTGTTCGCCTTTCTTGCTGTTTTTCCTCGTGGTTTGGCGCTCCTGGCGTCCCCCTCGTGAGTTGCCAGACCCCAAGCCTCGTCTCGGTCATCCTCCTCCTGTGGTGTGTCTGTTTCGTCCTCAGCTTGTTTCCCTGTTTTTGGTTGTCCCTCTGGATTCCGTTGTTCTCTATTAGTGCTGCTTGCCAGTTTTATTCGTGCATTAGACCCCTGCAATTCTCCCTTAGGTCCTTTTTCAAAAAGTTCCCACTCAGTCCTGAGCCCTCTTTTACAGTGTCCTTGCTCAATATCTTTGGCCCGGGTCCCCTGCATTGCATCCTTAGGTTCTTTTTCCAAAAGTTCCTTCTCAGTCCCGATCCCTTTTTTACAATGTCCTCGCTCCATGTCCATGGCCCTGGGCCCCTGTAATGCATCCTTAGGTCCTTTTTCCAAAAATTTCTACTCAGTCCCGAGCCCTCTTTTACAATGTCCTTGCTCAGTATCCTTACTTGATACTTTTGTCCGATGTGTCAGATCGACTGTCGGCTTTCCCCTCTTTCTCAGTTTAAAACCAAATCTATGACGCTCTGGACGTTGCGTGCCAGCATCCTCGTCCCAGTCGTGCTCAGGTGCAGTCCATCTCTCCTGTAGAGCTTATTCTTTCCCAAGAAAGTTGTCCAGTTCCGTGCAAAAAGGAAACCCTCCTCTTCGCACCATCTCCTGAGCCAACCGTTTATTGCTTGTAGTTCGCTCTGCCTCCTTGCGTCCGTTCTCGGTACTGGCAGGATCTCCAAGAAGGCTATCTTCCTTGCCCTCAGTTTCAGTTTCCTCCCCAGGATCCTGAACTGATCAGTTAGTGCAGTCCTGTTGTAGTCCCTCCTGCTGATGTCGTTAGTTCCAACATGGATTACTACAGCTGTCTCCTCGGTCTCGGCCCCTTCCAGGATACTCTCAACTCTGTCGATGACGTCCTTTGTTCTTGCCCCCGAGAGACATGTCACTAGACGGTCCTCTCTCCCTCCAGCTATGTGACTGTCCACTCCTCTCAGGATTGAGTCTCCCACTACGATAGCAGATCTCCCCTTCCTCAACTGTCTCTCTGGTCTCAGGTCTGTGTCGGTGGCGCAGTCCTCAAGTCCCTCCTCCAGGTTCTGTCGGGTCTCCTCCTCATCTGTCTGTCTAGATTCTCCGCAAGGTCCTACTCCCATGGTGTCTGGTGGATTTTGTCGTCCAACCGTTAGTTCCCTCCTGATGAGCTGGTGGTCCCGTGCCTCCACCATCCTGCAGGCCACATGGATCACTTTTCGGAGAGTGTTACAGTTGATGTTTTTCACTACACAGTTTTAAAAAGGACACGTGTCATGCAACCTAAAACCCCAAAATTGCGATTCATTTCTAAACTCTTCACAGAACAAGAAATTACAAAAGCCTAAGCTGGCTTTTACAAAGCCATGGTAGAGGTTTCTACTGCGGGCTGGCGAGGCAAATGCTCCAACACTCAAGGGAACTGAATGAAGGTGGAGCATTTACCTCACCAGCCCACGGTAAAAAGCTCTGCTGTGGTTTAGTAAAAGGAGCCCCCAGTGACCTCAAATGTTGCCCTAACAGATGTTAAAAAAAAGACGATTATCAAGCCAAGCTGTGATCAAGCTCAGAAGGAAACCGAAGCATTGGAAAAAACCCTCCCCCCCAAGAAACGGAGCCGTATGCTTGGAACAAGCTGCCCGAATTCCTACGGCAGGCTCCATCTCTGGCAGTGTTCAAGGCCCAGTTAAAAGCCCACCTACTTTAGACTCCTAACTCCTCTCACCTTGGGTTCTGCATCCCCCAACCCTATATGTCTTGTCTGTCTGTCCAAGTTAGATTCTAAGCTCTTCTGAGCAGGGACCATCTATTAAATGTCAAAATGTACAGCGCTGCATACGTCTTTCAAGTGATAAATAGTAGTAGTATATGCCTAATTTGCAAAGAGATGCATCTCTCAAAGGATGAAGAAATATGCTAAGGAATAAATATTCAGCCGTGGTGGTCAGCAATTTTTTGGGCTGCTGGGCCATATTCAGGCTCTGGCACTTAGAGCCCGATTCTAAGAACTGCACCTGAAGCTAGGCGGAGGAAGGCGCTCTACTGCTGCCTAATTTAATTGGGTTTAGTCAGCACACTAATTGGCAGTGCCAATTAAAAACCAATTAAAACTCAGCTTTAAAAAAATGAAGGCGCCTAAGGGCACCTCCAGAAAGACTGTCATTATCCCACCCATGGAGGCGCCTTACAACGCCTAATGCTGCTGTAAGCGTACCCTTTACAGAATGTCTTATTTACATTTCTCGTATTTATTTGATTTTTTTTTTTTAACCCGTCCTTCCAAAGCTCAGAACGAGTTACAAATCAGGTGCCAAACCATTTTCCTTATCTGTCCCAGCAGGTTCACTTTTTTATACGACTTTTTGTAATATTCATGTTATGATGATATTTTCAGGAGAAATTAGGTCCTTACCTGCTAATTTTCTTTCTTTTAGTCCCTCCAGACCAGCACAGAAATGGATGGGTTTACACTCCTCTGCCAGCAGGTGGAGACTGAGTCATTAACTTTTGGCTACAGTACAAGTGGGCTGTGCAGTCCCTCTTACACTCAGTCTTTACGAATAGCCAAGCAGAAAACCACTAAGCTGAACAAGTATGAACAACTCCACACTCACATGGAGAAAACAACGGAATAGTCCAAAATTGGACCAGGGAACACTGTTGAATACTGATTAGAACAAGAACCTTTCAGAACGCCCCACAGTTTGCCAGCTAAACCAGCGGAACCAAATGCCACTGCTCTTTAAACTCTCCCAACAAACGAACACAACCAAATAAACCCACAGAAAAAAAACGTACTCTTCACAAAAACACCAAACAAAATCATAGGGTGGGGTCTGTGCCAGTCTGGAGGGACTAAAAGAAAGAAAATCAGCAGGTAAGGACCTAATTTCTCCTTCTTTAGCGTCCCTCCAGACCAGCACAGAAATGGATGGAACATAGCAAAACAGTACCCATCATGGGTGGGACCTCCGAAGAGTTGCCACATGAGCACGCTCACCGAACACCGCGTCCCGATGCACCTGAATGTCCACACGGTAGTATTGAACAAGAGACGACCAAACCGCAGCTTTACAGTATCCACCGGAAGTACAAGAGAAAATTCAGCCCAAGAAGCTACTTGATCCCGAATAGAATGAGCTTTGAGAAATTCTGGAACAGGCTTCTTTTGGAGAAGGTACACCGATGTAATAGCCTCATTGATCCAGTGCGCAATGGTACCCTTGGAAGCACCGTCCCCCTTGCGAGGACCCACTAAGAGGACAAAAAGACGGTCCAACTTACGAAACACCTGGGTCCGCTGAATATAAGAACATAAGAATTGCCGCTGCTGGGTCAGACCAGAGGTCCATCATGCCCAGCAGTCCGCTCACGCGGCGGCCCTCTGGTCAAAGGCCAGCGCCCTGAGACTAGCCCTACCTGCGCATGTTCTTGTTCAGCAGGAACTTGTCTAACTTTGTCTTGAATCCCTGGAGGGTGTTTTCCCCTATGACAGATTCCGGAAGAGCGTTCCAATTTTCTACCACTCTCTGGGTGAAGAAGAACTTCATTACGTTCATACGGAATATAACCCCTTTCAACTTTAGAGAGTTCCCTCTCGTTCTTCCTACCTTGGAGAGGGTGAACAACCTGTCCTTATCTACAAGTCTATCCCCTTCAGTACCTTGAATGTTTCAATCATGTACACTCTCAATCTCCTCTGTTTGAGGGAGAAGAGGCCCAGTTTCTCTAATATTTCAATATATGGCAGCTCCTCCAACCCCTTAACCATCTTAGTCGCTCTTCTCTGGACCCTTTCGAGTAGTACCGTGTCCTTCTTAGAAGAACATGATATCATGCCCCAAAACAATAAGGCCACAGTCAGGAAATCTGACTGCTGGTTTCTGGAGCAAAGGAAAGACCCTACAGACATCTAACTTGTGCAACTGCTTCTGCTCCAATGAGCCCTCCCGACTCCCCAGGACCAGGAGGACCAAGGACTGGTTGACATGAAACGGTGAGACTACCTTTGGAAGAAAGGAGGGATCTGGCCGTAGCATTATCTGTTCCCTAGAAAACTCCAGGAAGGGAGGCCTACTCTAAAAGGCCTGCGGTTCTGAAACCTATTTCAGTAAGTAATGACCACCAAGAAAACTGCCTTAACAGTAAGGTCCTTCAACGTACAGGCCTCGAGAGGCTCAAACGGAGGATGAATGAGCATGGAGAGAACAAGATTGAGATCCTAGGCAGGAACCGATGGCTGAACTGGTGGCCGGAGCAATTTCACAGCCTTCAAGAACAGAATTGCATCCAAAGAAGAGGCCAAATGTTTACACCAAAAGAGACCACAAAAGGAAGACAAAGCGGCAATCTGCACCTGATGGGAGGACCAGGCAAGGCCACGCTCCAGGCCATCCTGCAGAATCTCCAGGATGTGAGGCAAAGCAGCACGAAGGGGAACCACACCACACGCGGAACATGACTCTTGATAAGATTGGCTGCGATATCATCAGCCCATAATAAAAGACCTCGTGACAGCGACAGTTACAATAAGATAGGTTTATTAGTAATAAGCATAAGGCAACTCACATGAAACAGCTAAGTACAGCATGTTGGCTGCAAAGGATAGCATGCATACATACGAAATAGCAATCTGATGTTCTTTTGGGTCTGACTCCTCTCGCTTCTCTCCTCCTTCCTCCTACCATCTCTTATACCATCCAGCATGTCCCTTATATACATTATATCAGTAGATTAGGGTACCTCCTAGTTACTCACTTCTCATTGGTTGTCACATATGTCATTTGTATTGGATGGATGATCTATATAATTATCATGGAGCCATACTGAAATGTGACGTCACCTGGTACCAAAACTGACCTTTCTATATTTCCCTGACAGGTGTATTTCCAATACTAAGGCTAATAACTCCGGAGAACAGACCCCCCACCTTCCTGAGTTACATTGTTCTTGCTAGTGCTTCTTAGGAGAACATCATATCATGTCCCAAAACAATAAGGCCACAATCAGGAAATCTGACTGCTGGTTTCTGGAGCAAAGGTGAATCTCTCTCTCTTTTGCTGACAGAGAGGAAAATGACTGCTAAGAAGTCTGAATTCATATGCATAATGTCTCTCTTAGAAATATAACTATTTGGGGTATCACAGGGGTCTTCGCCTACAATATATGCAGGTCTTATGCTTGCGTCATCTTCCGCCTACATTTTCATGCAGGTCTTATTCCTGATTCTCCTTTGATTCGACCTCATTCTTCAAAAAGATGCCAAAAACGGACATAAGCCAGAGAAGTGGTTCTCTGACACCCTATGAGAGTGGAGATCACCCTATCTGAATATTCCTTCTTTAGGTGAGCCCTTTTAAGAGCCAAGCTGTAAGACAAAAGGGACCTGGATTGAACATTGGAATGGGACCCTGAGTCAGAAGATCGGGCGAGAGGGGCAGCAGGAGAAGATCTGCCACTAGCACACGAACCAGATCTGCGTACCACGGGCGCCTGGACTAGTCTGGAGCCACGACAATCACGCGGCCTACGTACCAGTCAATCCAAAGTAGAACTTTGCCCACCAGAGGCCATGGAGGAAAGACATACAGCAGGCTGTTCGTCAGCCAAGCTTGCACAAGAGAATCCAGCCCCTCAGCTTGGCAATCCCTGAACCGACTGAAGAATCTCGGTGCTTTGGCGTTCATACTCGTGGACATGAGATCCGTGATTGGCCAACTCCAGGCTCGAACAATCAACTCAAAGGTTTCCAGCACGAGACACCACTCGCCGGGATCCACTGCCTGGACATTGTCCACACCAGCAATGTGGGAAGCCGAGATGTCCCAAAGATGAGCCTCTGCCAATTCCATGAGCAGAGAGGTCTCCAGCGCCACCAGACAACTCTTGGTGTCCCCCTGACAAATGATATATGCCACCGCTGTGGCATTGTCTGAGAGAACTCGAACTGACTTGCCCTCCAGCAAGGACTGGAACTCAACTGACACTAGCTGAATAGCTCTGGTCTCCAGAACATTGATCGACCAGGACGCCTCCATCGGTGTCCAGCTGCCCTGAGCCGAGTAATTAAGACATTGAGCTCCTCAACCTAGGAAACTGACGTCCATGAGAAGCACGGTCCATTGAGGCTGATCGAGACTCACTCCCTGAACCAGAGAGTCTAGATTGTGAATCTGTGGCGACCACTGCCGAAGAAGCGCATACTGAAGAGGACGCATGTGAGCCCAAGCCTACCAGATCACTTTCAAGGAGGCTACCATGCACCCCAAGACCTGCAGAAAAAGTCTTGCACCAGTGGACATCGGCAATTCATCAGAGAGTGAATCTTCACCTGCAATTTTTACGCCCTAGCCTCCGGAAGAAAAACTCTCCCCAAGCTGGTGTCGAAAAGCACAATGAGATACTCCAAGTATTGAGACGGAGTCAACCGGCTCTTGACCAGGTTGACCACCCAGCCTAGGGACTGGAGAAACTCCACAACTCGAGCCGTGACCCGGGAACTCTCCTGAAACGACTTTGCTCTTATTAACCAATTGTCCAGATAGGGGTGCACAAGAATGCCCTTGTTGCACAAGGCAGCTGCCACCACAAGCATAAACTTGTTGAAAGTGCGTGTCACTGTAGCTAGACTAAAAGGAAGCGCACAAAACTAATAATGCTCTCCCAAAATCGCAAAACGTAGGAAGGTTGATGAGAGAATCAAATGGGAACATGCAGACAGGCCTCTGTCAGGTCGAGAGAAAAGTCTAAAATTCCCCAGGCTGAACGGCCAGAATTACCGATTTCAGCGTTTCCATGTGAAAAGACAGAACCCGGAGAGCGGGAAGGGGAGCCTGACATGCTGACACTAGAAGCAGAGTCCCCCTTGAGGCGGCCGGAACATTTTGTGCATCCACCAGCCCCATCCACCACTTGGCACCCACATAAAATGCACTTGTTCTGCACTTTTGAAGCACTCATACTGAATGCGGCAAAAACCCACGCACAACACCGTACAAAAACGGCAGCCTAAGGACCACTTTATGCTCCGTTTATTTCTTGTGTCTTTTTTTAAAAAACTTTTCACAGCTCGCCAACTGGCTCAAGTTAGAGCAGACCCCATAAAGCACTCTAAACTGTAGTCTGTGCCGGTATCAGTGGTTTCCATCTGGTGTGCTGGCATTTGCGTACACTTTTAGAGATACAGCATTTTAAAGTACAGCAAAATTCAGCGCATTCGTGGTTTTTTCATGAGCTTTCACCTCCATTGTAATTATTCTTGCTGCCGGTTCCCTGACGCAGGGTCGAAACGTGGCACGTCAGAACCAGCCAAATTCTAAAGTTAAGTTTTTCAAACTATTTTTCAAACTTCTGTTACTTGGCTAGAAAGCTTAGCATAGCTGTAATAGCTAGCAATATACAAGTGAAAGCAAGGCTATATATATACATTTTTTGAACACTGCAATGATTGGGTGGTGAGGAGGAACAAATTGCCTTCATGTCTCTGAGCAGAGTTCTATTGAATGTTATATGAGCAACATAGTAACATTGTCGCAATTGTGATGTAGTGACTTTTTTATTTGTGCAACATTACTTTAGTCACTCTCCTTTAAGTATATTTTTGCTTAAAGTGCTTGCCCCGTTTCTATATATTTTGACGGTATCGGTGGTAAGGCAAACAGTTGAGGCTCCTCTAAACACATAAAATCTGGGTAGGTGGGGGAAATGGAGGGAGGGACTCGACCCTTTCAAGTGTAGGACCCCTGAGAGGGTCTATCCAGACAGCAAAAGGGACCAGAAAAATTCCCTAACCAGATCCAACAGGCCCAAAATAAACCTCAGCACAAGACTGCACAATCTTACCACTCCACCTGCTGGAGACTAAGAAAAGACTGATTGTTCTGAAGCCAAAGTTAGTATCTGCTGGCAAAAGAGCGTAAACCCATCCATTTCTGTGCCGATAAAGAATTATTGTTTTTGTATTTTCCCATAGATTTTATGGCCTCTTTGAATGTAAATCGCCTCATAACCATCAAACAGACATCGCTTCCCTAACCTGCGCCTACTTAAACATCAGAGCCTTAGGACCCAAAACAGAACACATAAAAAACTGGATAATAACTGAAAACCTAGACTGCCTCTTCCTCAAAGAAACCTGATTAACCTCAGACACAGACCCTAGAATAACTGAGGTATGCCCTCAGGGGTACAAAATAACAGTAACCTGCAGAAAGAAAAAATGCGGAGGAGGACTAGCAATAATAATTAAGGACTCCCTAACCCTAAACATACTAGAAAAAACATCCACCCCGCAAATGGACTTCCTCGCCTGTCATCTCACAAGCACAACACTAAAAAACACTCTAATTTTGATTGGAAAGTACTTGAAGGGGGGTGGGAGAGGGGATAAAAAAAATTTGTTCAGAATATTATGTGATATAAAAGTGATATTGTGTATTCATTAGTTGTAACTCAATATTTTGTACACTTCATGTAAAATATGAAAATGAATAAAGAATTATAAAAAAAAAAACAAACAAAAACACTCTAAACTGCATGCTCTGTTATATAACGCCAGGCAACTGGACCACAGTGAGACCTGAATTTGAAAACTTAATTTACCAAAACTCCTTAACAGCAGAATACAACCTTATCCTAGGAGACCTAAACCTTCACCTAGAAGACCCAACTTCCACACCAGCAAATAACTGTCTATCTTTCCTCACCGCCCTGTCCTTCCAAATCCTAAACCTACAAACCACACATGAAAAAGGTCATCAACTGGACATTGCAGCATTCATGACTCACCAACCATCCATCCCAGCAATTCAAACTCCCAACGGAACCTGGTCCCCATTCCTCTGGTCAGATCACTACACCTACAACTTCAACATCAACTGGACCAAGACCAAAACCACACCTCAATCCAAAAAAATAACATACACCTCACGCAAACATATTGAGCCAACCACCTTCTGGACAAAAGTAGATGAATCAATCCAAGACTGCGACCCAAAAAACTTCATCTCTCACTGGAAGTATGTGTCCACCAACATCCCTGATGAACTAGCCCCACTACAAACCAAAACCAGAACCAACAGAAGATCAGACCAATGGTTTGACAAGTAACTGCTCCAACTCAAAAGACAGTGTAGAAGATTAGAAAGAAAATGGAGAAAAACAAGCCTAGATCAAACAAAAATTACTTGGAAAAAAATTAACAAACAATACAAACTTCTACTAAAGACCAAAAGGAAAACTCATTACACAAATCTTATAGGCACAGAAACCCAAGACCCCAAAAAACTATTCCAAATCTTAAAAGATCTAACAGACACCAAACCCTACACAACCACAAACAATATCCCACCCCCCTCAGCTACCCTCCTAGCAGATCTCTTCAAGAACAAAATAACTAACGCCAGAGCCACCCTCAATCTTACCCCATCCCACCAAAATGTAATCACAATTCACCCCACAGAAAAAGATTCAACTGCAGCAGACAGAACATGGTCTCAATTCCCCATCATACAATGGTCCGAATTCAACAATCTCTACAAAAAAATACAGCCACGCAATGTAATAATTTACAAGCTGTCTCGGTATCAGGTGTTAAAGATTCTACAGTGATACATTCTAAAATTGAATCTATGGAGAACATGAATAGAGTGAAAAATCTACGCTTGGTCAATTTTCCAGTAACTTATTTATTGTCACCTGAGATTTTATTAAGGAAGTTTTTTAAAGAAGTACTGGGAATGACCAATGCTGAGAATTTTCCAATAAATAACTATTATTATATTCCTCCAAAAAAACTTGAATCTGCCCAGGAGGTGGACCATCTGACCACACCAGAGGTAAATTTGACTGAATTTTTGGAAGATACACAGGATATGATTCAGAGCCGGTCCACCCTGGTAATAACATGCATGAGCGAGATGGATAAGATGTTGATAATGAGACTTTATTTTAAAAACAGGTTAATGAAATTTTGTGGGAATTTGGTTAGGATTTTTCCGGATGTATCCAGAACCACACAGTTGAGGAGGAAATAATTTTTGAAATTGAAGGATAGAGTGTTGGCACTGGATGCATCCTTTTACCTGAAATTTCCCTGTAAATGCTTGATTAAGTTACAAGATATTGAATATTTTTTTTGGGATCCTATACAACTACAACAATTTTTAATTGCAAGAGAAAAGAAATAGAAATGAGATTTGTTTCACCTAGCTGAGAATATGAGGAGAATTAATATAAATAGTATCCCAGTTTAAGGAATGATTCAGGGTTCATTAGTATGAACCAAGAATTATTGTCCTTTATATTTCTTGAACTTTATTCTATTAGAAATAGCAAGATATACTCCCCATTAATGTGGGCTTGAAAGGAACTATGTATGTATGATTTGATTATGTATTGTTTTTATGTGATTCTCCTTTTTTTTTTGAATTATTGGATATTGTAATGTATTCAAAATTATAAAAAAAAAAAATACAGCCACGCCTCTTGTGACTTCAACCACTGCCCTTCATATCTTTTTACTACCTCCAGTATAAAATTCCGTACTCTACTTCTACAATGGATTCAAACCACGCTCACAGACGGCTTTTTCCCCACTGTACTCAGCGAAATCATCATCACCCCAATCCAAAAAGACCCAAAAGGACCACCAGACCAACCATCCAACTTCAGACCTATTGCCTCAATACCGCTATACATCAAACTTACAGAAGGCCTAGTAGCCAAACTACTCACTATCTATCTGGATAACCCCATGCAATCTGGCTTCAGAACCAACTTCAGCACAGAGACTCTTCTTGGCTCCCTTATGGACACAATCAGACAACACCTCAGCACAGGAAAAAAAATGCTTCTCATACAACTGGACCTGACTGCAGCATTTGACCTTGTTGATCATAACATCCTTCTGCAAATCTTGGATGCAATAGGTATCTCAGACAAAGTATACTCTTGGTTTGAAGGCTTCCTAAAATCCAGAACCTACAGCGTAAAATCAAACAAAGAAAATTCAGTACCTTGGTCAAACCCCTGCGGAGTACCACAGAGTTCCCCACTATCCCCTACCCTCTTTAACCTATACACTGCCTCCCTCGGAACACATCTGAACAATATAGGCATAACCACCTATAGCTACGCGGATGACATTACCATCCTCATACCATATGACCAGCCTAAGTCCACCATGTCAAACATCCTACATCGAACACTAGAAACAGTTACGACCTGGATGAAAGATCACAAACTCAGACTCAACCCAGACAAAACTAAATTCATCCTCTTCGAAAATGACAAAATCCAAACCTTAACAAATTTAGAACTCAACTCAATCAACTACCCCATCCAAACCACCATAAAACTACTAGGAATGACCATAGACAGATGCTGTACCACGCAACCACAAATAAACAAAACAATCCAGAAATCCTTCGCAATCATGAGAAATCTGAGACTAGTCCGGAAATTCTTTGAAAGAACACAACTCCAGCTCATAGTGCAATCCCTAATCCTAGGACTGCTGGACTACTGCAACATCCTCTTCCTCCCATGCCCTGCTACTATGATCAAACAACTTCAAACAATCCAAAATACAGCTTTGAGACTCATCTACTCATTGAGAAAACATGATCACATCACAGAAGCTTACATCAACTCACATTGGCTACCAACCCAAGAAAGAATAAAATTCAAATTCTACTGCATGCTATTTAATTCCCTAAACAACCGTCTCTTCCAAGCATCCACAATCAGACACAGAAAATCGCATTCCCCATTCATACCTCCTCCGATCAAAGAAGTAAAACGATCTAAACTACACGACGGCCTCCTAGCCACTCAAGCTGCAAAACTAGATACCAGGATCTCCAACCTGCTGATGACCACCGCAGACTACAAGACATTCAGAAAATAAATAAAAACTATACTTTTCAAGAAATTCCTGAAACAGCCCTAACTTCACGTACTATTAACAATGCTAAAATAGACAAAGAATCCACTCTTACTACCCCAGCAATGACAATTGTGCCTCCATTGTAACCCCCGTCTATATACCTCTTGTAAGCTGTACTAATTATAACCCCTGAAAATGTAACCCACAACCGCAGGTGACGCTTTCCTCTAAGTGTTGATTTTTGAACATTCGGGGTTGATTTTATAGAACTCCCACCACCACAATTGCGCAAATCTGGTGGAATGAAGCCAAACAACTAAATTTCAAGGACCTCCTCAGGAAGAGTCTTGAATATGAAGGACCTGGGTCAAAAGGGGAAATTAAAGGCCTATCACTAGCCCGTGGCATACCTGGCGGGGCGGGAACTCAGGGCAGAGAAGCCCTCTCCTCCAGGCAGTGGGAAGGTGAACAGATCAGTTGTGCACTCTGCTGGACCACGCACCAGAACAGGAAGTTGATGTCAGAGGGGGCAGGAGCCAGTGGACCGCAGACCTATGACCACTCCAGCACCCCCGAGCTCCCTACCCCATCCTTGCTACATCACTGCCACTAGCATGAGACAGAGAGTCACCATCAGAATCACTTAAAGAAAACAAGAAGGAAATCTGGAGGGCGGTTTCTTTTGGCTCAATAGTGTCTAGGAGGTGAAATTCACAGGCAGCTGAGCACTTCAATGGGCAGAGTCTGTTTGTACTCACTTGCTATGTTACCAAGGGAAATCTTTCAGAGAAGCTTCAGATCAGGCAGAAGGGTATCTGAAGCTTCTGGGCTCTACAATGTCTGCAGTTCACACATAGCCCTCACCGAGAGGTAGTCCACCTCTGTATAACAGCCTCAAAGCCTCTAGACCAAGACCTCCCTCTGACAATGAGGTAAAAAGTCTGAGGTCCCCATACTGGTCCAGAGTGGGAAGATCTTGGGACCTCGGTCCCTCCTTTTCCTACCTAATTTCAACTGTTCTATAATTTTCAGTATTCCTTTCAGATGTTCTTCGTAGCTGCTTGCCAGTGACCTGGCCACCTGCTCTTTCTCTTCCATCTCAAGCAAGAGAGCATTGTGCCCTTCATCCTCGCGCATCCCTTGGGCCTTGAAAGCTTCAATTTTTCCTTTGATCTGGAAGCAAAACAAAACATTCATCAACAGCCGAGACTTCCATCCTGTCCGCAAATGGATCAGAAGCTGGTGACATCCAGGAAACCTATCAAAGCAGGGCTGGTTTTGCCTATGGCTACCAGATGTCCCCAGACATCTTTTGAGGACATCTACGGGGGTCCAGATGGTTTTTCAAAATCCAGCACTTTGTCCGGGTTTTGGAAAAGCTTCCAACAAATCGCCGTTGGGCAGGAGTGCATGAATGTCCTCCTGCCCGATGAGAGCAGGTGGGGGGGGGGGAGGCTAATTTACTTTCAAGTTTCTTCAGACCAGTAGTGGTTAATCTTTACGAGTGGGTATATATCCAATCATGACCAGCAGGTGGAGAATAAATATGTAAATAAATAAACACTAGGCACCTTTGGAGTAGCAGAAAGGTGAAAAGGAGATACTATCTTGTTTGAGGGGACGGGAGATGCTAGACTCCAGGGGAGGAGTTAAGGTCTTCAACTAGGGAGAGGAGGGGTGTGATTGAGGGCACCATACCTCCTAGTATCTCTCCAACAAGCCACGTTCCTCGCTCTCACCTCTTCGATCTGTCCTTCCAGTATCTCTGTCTCGTTATTCTGCTCGTTGACGAAATTGAACAGGGCAAAGTTCTGGTCTTCCACTGCAGAAGGAAACACAGATGTGGGGATATAAGGGCCGCACCTACGAGACCTCATCACGCCAATAAACACAAGGCTCTCTTCTGCCTCCCAGCCCTCCCCCACTGACGAAGGCAGCCATAAAACTAAACTATAGAGCAACTCTCCTCTCGGAGCTACACAAGCATGAACCCGTCTATGACACGGGTCTTTTGTGGCCTGTGCACGCCCCTACTCCCTGAGGATTTAACGCACAAAGGAGTAACAAAAGATGACCCTTCCACCTCCAGCCCAGCTGCACCTTCGATAAACCTGTGCACCAGGAGGTCCAAGTCCTCTTCGCCCGTAATGCTGCTGATGTGCTGAAAGGCTGTCTCGTAGGTCTCCCTGGACTCCTCCTTGTTCTCCTTCTTCCTCCTTTCTATCTCGGCTCTCTCTGCCAACCCGAAAAAAGAAAACAGACAAGGTAAATGAATGGCGACTTTCCATACTGGGGAGCTCCAGCTGGAAGGAACACCCTTAGGGGGCACTTTTATAGGGTGGCGCCTCCTTTTGAGGGCCCTGACGTAACACAGGGAGTATCAATTCTAATAACTGACTCAGGTGTCATAATTTTGTAATAGAAAATTGGCATGGACACTCATCTGCACACCCAAAAGACCCTTTCATTATAAGTTAATGGTGGAAAAGTTTTTGTCTTTCTTTTGCTCCTGGTATCAGCAGCCAGGTCAGTCTTTTCCTGCAGATGGCGGTGGGGCTACTCGAGGGGGCCCAGAGGAAGTTTCAAGTTTATTAGTTTTTCATATCCCGATCATAAAGCAAATATCTGACCGGTTAACAATAAAAAAAAATTTAAAATAGGAGAATAGGAACTAGTTAATAGTGTATTAAAAATAATGGGAAAAACATATTAAACATATACAGACAAACACGACCGTGAGGATGAATGGGAAGGAGGGGAAAAGTTACACAATATAAGAAGAAATGATATAGTGGGAAGGGAAAGAACATGAAGGATAATTGTGCGTGATGTTATGAGATGCGCTAATGTAGAGGATGAGAATTATGAGAGTGTTGAAAATTTAATAGATGAAATAAAGATTAGGATTTGGCAAAGGCATCTTGGAATAGGAAAGTTTTAAGATTAGTTTTAAATTTTTGTAGATCAATTTCATCCCGAAGGAGTTGAGGGAGAGAATTCCATAGGGTTGGGGCAGTAATAGCAAAATTAGTCTTCCTAGTATAGTAGGATTCTTTTAGAGACGGAATAAAAAGAAGTTTTTGATCGGTGGATCGTAAGGATCGGGGAGAACTTTGGGGAATTAATAATTTATCGAGGAATAAAGGTAAGTGAAATTGTTTGATTTTGAAGGTGAGCAGTATGATTTTGTAGATTATACGGTGCGTGACTGGGAGCCAATGAGCCTCTTTAAGAAGAGGGGTGACATGTTCGAATTTACCTATTTTGTAGACTAGTTTAATTGCAGTATTTTGTATAAGTTGCAACCGTCGAAGTTCTTTTTGAGGTAGTCCATTTAACAAAGAATTACAGTAATCTAAGTGTGAAATGACTAGGGAATGAATTAAGATGTTAATTGAATCAGTATTTAGAATAGAATTGAGTGAATGGATGATGCGCAATTTAAAGAAACAAGTTTTTACTACTGAGTTTATGTGGTCATGAAAGGTAAGATCTCTATCGATGGTTACTCCTAATAGTTTTATTTTAGTATCCATAACTAAGGGTGTGGATTTGATATAAACAGTTCCTGGTAAAGTTTCAGATTTTTTGATGGGGAGGAGAAGACCACAAGATTTATCAATGTTGAGTGAAAGTTTGTTAGAGAAAAGCCAATCACTTATAATATCTAGTTTGGTATTAAGATCATTTATTTCTAAAGGGTTTGAAGTATTTATCGGGAAGAGTAGCTGTATATCATCAGCATAGGCGAAAATTGAGAATCCCAGTGATTGGGCAAGAGAAAGGAGAGGGGAAAGGAAGATATTGAATAGTAGTGGGAATAAAATAGAGCCTTGAGGAACTCCAAAAGTTTGAGTTATTGGAGAAGAAGTTTGATTTTTTGCATGAACTTTAAAATAACATTGATGAAAATAGGATATGAACCAGTTGAGAGCGTGACCTGTAATGTTACAATCTGCTAATCTAGATAAGAGAAGGGAATGATCGATAGTGTCAAAAGCTGCAGATAAATCGAGGGAAATTAATATTACTGATTTTAAGTGATCGTGGGAGTATTGTATAGTTGTAATAAGACCAAGTAATGATAATTCTGTGGAATGTGAAGTTCGAAAACCAGTCTGATAAGGATGTAGAGCATGTGTTTGATCAAAGAATGGGTGAGTGGGGGTGTGTACATTACCTCGCTTGCGCCGGGCCTCCAGCACCTCTTCGCTGATGATACGCTCTTGTGTCTTGATCCCCAGAAACTCTCTGAGCTTGCAATCGTGGTCGATGACGCGCTGCAGCTCACGGACCTCAGCGCTGTGCTGGGCGATGTCCTTCTCCACCTTTTCCTTCAGCTGGTCAATCTTGCTCTGAGCCTCATCCCTGGACACGAAGGAGGAGGTGCTCGGCTCAAAACAGTGGTGACTGATTTACAGGAATAATTTATCTGTTTTACCCTTAAATCTGTCCCTAATACGCACTTCTGAAATGGTGACTGTCACTGAACTGTTACTCTTGTTTCCCATCTCCATGTACCACACATCTCGGGGTGGGGATCATAGATTTTCCTTGCTTTCTTAGTTTCTTCCCTGCCTGTCTTCAGCCTTGGAGTCTCTACAGTCAAGTCCCCTTCTGTGCTCTCGCTTCCTGGTCCCACCCTATGAGTCCTCATCTCTCTCCTCCAAACCAGCTTTCTACCCACTCTGGTCATTCCCTCATTTCCTATCCTGCCATAAGATATATAGCAAAAAAAATCAAAAGGCAGAACAGTTCAAGATGAAGACATCCGATTTATAAATGACAAACAGCCGACTTGGCCACGTTTCGCTCTCAGGCTGCGTCAGGGGAAAACTGATTAACACAACCCCTGCTGGTTAGCACATCCAGTTCACAAAGCAAAATGGTTTGATCTTGATTCAAGCAAACAGCACTCCCTGCTCTCAGAACAAGTAGAGAAAGAAAGGGTTGTGTAGCACTTTTCCCTTGCAGTTTTTACCCGATGCAGACTGAGGGCGAAACATGGCCACGTCAGATGCTTGTCATTAAAAAACAACAACCCAGAAGTCTTCATCTTGGACTGTTCTACCTTTTGGCTTCTATGAATTTAGATCAGAGAAGAAACAAGTGGGAAAATAGAGATGTTTCCAAACACGAACTTTTATCAAAAGCGAAGGACTCGACGCTGCAGGATGTTTCGGTACAGAAACCTGTACTTTCTTCAGAAGTCTACAAATAGATTGAACACATAGGGGTCCTTTTATTAAGGCGTGATAACCGATTTAGCGCAAGCTAAATGCTACGGCACCCATAGAATATAAAGGATGCCTTAGCATTTAGCATGCGCTAAATCGGTTAGTGCGCCTTAATAAAAGGACCCCATAATTATTGGAATAAGAACATCCACAGATAAATTTTAAAAAAAAGTCACTATAAAATCCAACATACAAATTAATATCAAATAGAATGTATACTTTACGTAACAAAGCAAACCATTGGATGACAAATACAAAGAAACCAAAATACCTGTATTTTTCGCTCCATAAGACGCACTTTTTTCCCCCCAAAAGTGGGTGGAAATAAGGGTGCGTCTTCTGAAGCGAATATACAAAAAAAAAAACCCAAAAAAACCTGGCAATACCTTTAGATGTTGGAGGTCGGTGGACGGCTGCCTGCTGCTTGTTGGGGCCCGGGGCGCACAAGCGCGCTAATGCCTGGGCCCAGACACTTCCCTAATTGGGCCGGTCACTGGTGCTTCGCAGGGCTGCTGCCTGCTGATTATAGGCACGTCGGGGCCTGCGGTGCACAAGCCGGGGGGGTTTGCCAGCGCCCTTTGCCTGCAGACCTGCTTCTTTCTTGCAATGAGTGGGAGGGGGGCAGTTTTATTCCTCTTTTTGGACTTGAACTGTGTTGCAGTTGAAATACGTTTACCTTGTTTATTGTGTTCTTTATGCTGGATTTGTGGGTGTATTTTGACTCCCATATGCCTTTTTCTATGGGCGTGGCCCAGAGCTGCCTATTGTTCTGTATTCTGTGTGCTCAGTTTCTTATGCGACGATTGGGGTGTTGCAAAGGGGGGGTGGTATATATGGGGGGTGGGGAGTGTATGGTGTCTGAATGTGGTAGATTGGAAGCGGGCTGTGAAGTGTGTGATGTGCTTATTTCTGCTGTTTACTTTGAGTGCTTATGAGCTATGGGGGGATTTAGCTGGGACGCCCTAATCTCTCAATGGTATTATGTGATTTTTTGCTGCAGCTATTTAGTCCTACTTGGTTATGGCACAATTGAATATCAAGTCGCTTAATGTAGATGGGATCCATTCCCCAATTAAACGTACCAAAATACTAGCATATCTTAAGAAAGAACACACTGATATAGCTTTCCTTCAGGAGACCCACTTGACCCCTGTAGAACATGCCAAACTTTGGAGGGAGTGGGTGGGACAGGTGGGATATGCCTTCATTACTGCCTGGAAATGTGGGGTGGACATACTCATTCACAAAAATATTCCTTTCCATCTGCACACTCAAACAGCAGACCCAAATAGGCGATATGTCATATTGGTTTGGGAATTGTGGGGGTAGTCTCTTGTTCTTTGTAATATCTATGCACCCAATGTGTACTCCCATAGCTTTTCTCGTCCTTGGTGGGCCTCCTGGCTTCCCCTCAGTCCAGCCCCTCTTATTCTGGATGGGGACTTTAATGTAGTGGCTGACCCTGGGATGGACTGCAAACCAGCCAAGCATACACCTAAGGGACATTTTTCCAGAGGGGTGAACTTTCTTATGAAGGAACTGGGTTTGCTTGACACCTGGCGTACCCTCCACCCAGATGAGCTAGATTTCTCTTTCTATTCGTCTCCCCATGCGGTCTTTTCCCGTATAGATTATTTCCTCATCTCCGACTCACTTTTTCCAAAACTCCAAGTGGCCCATTTAATGGCCCTGTGGTTGTCTGATCACGCCTTGCTGGGCCTAACTTTGCAGTTTAACCCTTCCTCTGCAAAGCAAATCTGGAGAATGCCTCCTCACTTATATCTTGATCCTCATTTTCGGAGGAAATGGAAGAACTACCTTTCAACGAATCATGAGGGAGATGTTAGCTCTGTCACATATTGGGAGGCCGCTAAAAAGGTTATGAGGGCATATCCTGGCTTATTCTGCGTCCCTGAAGAAGAAGTGAGATTGGGACCTCCTCTCCCTGTCCCAGGAACGACAACGCTTACGAAGACCCATATTTTGCGTCTCGAAAACGATTCCCTTGCTGCCTTGGGGAGGGTGAAACGTCAGATTCTTGACCTGCTCCATCAGTGTGCGGCACGTAGTATCTATTGTTACAAATATAAATTTCATCGCTGGGGAGATAAATCGAGCAAACTGTTAGCTAACTTAGTGCGCCCCCCCCCCAAAAGCTAAACAAATTATAACCTCTATCAAAGACAAACAGGGCCAAATTCATACTCATCATCAGGCTATTATGCAACAGTTTGTGAAATTTTATTCAGATTTGTACACTGCCCGATTTGTACACTGCCCCCCCCCCCTGATGACGCTTCTGCCCAAGAATCATTCTTTGCAGGGCTCCACTTGCCCCAGTTATCTGATGATCAGCAGCTGCTCTTGAACGCCCATATTACTGGAGAGAGATACAGCGGACCATTTGAAAGCTTAAATTGGCCAAAACACCAGGTGCCGGCGGTTTCAGTCCAGAGTTTTATAAACTTTTACATCCAGCAGCTCTCCTTCCCTTACAGGCTTACTTTATGGGGCTTTGCAATCAGACACCCCCCGGGGAATCCCACAATCAGGCCCACATTATTATTCTTCCCAAACCTGGTCATCCCTTGGATGCTCTGGGATCTTATAGACCGATATCCCTACTTAATCAAGATATTAAGATTCTGGCCTGTGTTTTGGCAGCGAGTCTTAATAATTTTCTTCCTTCTTTAATCCACGATGATCAGATGGGCTTTGACCCAGGTAGACACGTTTCAATGAATCTTCCGAAGGTCCTGGTTGTTCTACAATTCCACCATCACGCCTCAGACCGAGCTCTTATTACGAGTTTAGATGTCGAAAAAGCTTTCAACATGGTATCCTTGACCCACCTTTTTTGGGTTTGGGGACGTTATGGTATCCAAGGGGATTTTGTCCACTGGTTAGCTGCCCTTTATCACAATCTCAGGTCCCAGTTGTTGGTAAATGGTGGGGTGTCAGATTCTTTTCCATTGGGCCGCGGCATGTAACAGGGCTATCCTTTGTCCCCTCTTTTATTTCTTTTGACCCTTGAACCTTTAGCTATCTTTATACGTCAAGATGCAGCTTTGGAGGGCCTGTGTGTTGGCACCCGGGAGTTTCGTATCAGCATGTTTGCCGACGACATGCTTCTGTATGCCAATCACGCCGATAGAACGGTGCCGGCACTTATGTCCATACTAATTTTCGTACAGGCAGTTCTCCGGTTTCACTGCACAACAAAGTTTTTGCTTCCTGAACACTGCTGGGTGTTTCTTATAGAATTTTGGGTGCTGATCATGAATATTACATCAAAAATTACCCATCACGTACCATTTCAGAGAAATCTTCAATTTTGTCGTGATTTTTTCTTATATTTGGATGCAAACAATTTTTTCTCCCATAAGTGTCTTATCAACAACGGTTTGTGCCGCCTGGGTATGTCCATGCATAAAATCTAGCCAGGTTGGAAGCTGTTTTATGGAAGATGACATCCTGGGCATGTCTGGGCAGGTCTGAACGAGCTTGCGCTGTCTCACCATGCTATAATGGTGGCTTCCATACACTGATCCTGCTCATTTGGTTAATATAGATAGTCCGTGTGTGTATATAGTATCAGTATAGTAAAGTATAGTAGTATAGTAGCTGTAGCAATATAACAGTAAGTAAGCTTGATGCTATAGACGTTTTGGTGTCGGGCAATATGTCTCGTCGGTGTCGTAACAGCCGCGACACATTCTGCTATATCTGTGGGGAATATACACTTACGCCTCAGAGACGTTCGATGACTGCCCTTGTAAAGAAAGCCTATCATCTGTATTTTGGCTGCAAAATAGGTGATCAAGACAAGCAATGGGCGCCTCACATTTGCTGTGCGACATGTGCTGTTAGTCTGAGAGCCTGGCTCAGAGGTACTCGAAAGACGATGCCATTTGCTGTTCCGATGATATGGCGAGAACAGAAAGACCATGTGACGGACTGTTATTTCTGTTTGACTAATGTGTCTGGTTTCTCTGCCAAAAACAAGAAGTCAATTGAATATCCTAATCTGCCTTCAGCAATGAGACCCATGCCACATGATGACAGTCTTCCAGTTCCGAAACCACCAGAGGATTGGACCTTAGACGAACCAGATGAAGAAACTGCAGTGCAGGGTTCTAACAGTGACATTGACCCGGATTTTGAACCATCCTCATCAGGCGATCCACATCTGATAACACAGTCCGAATTGAACGATTTGGTCAGAGATTTGGGTCTGTCAAAAGCGAAAGCTGAGCTGCTAGGTTCGAGACTGCAGGAATGGTGTTTGCTATCACCAGGTACGAAAATTTCTGTGTTTCGAGACCGGCATCATGATATAACCAAATTTTTTGCACAAGTCGACAGTCTCTGTTTCTGTTGTGACATTGAAGGATTGTTCTCGGTCTTTGGTTGTGATCACAACCCGGAAGAGTGGCGTCTTTTCATTGATTCGTCAATGTTAAGCCTGAAAGCTGTTCTGTTGCACAATGGCAACATTTATCCTTCAGTACCTGTTGGCTATGCAGCACATATGAAAGAAACATATGAGAATATGGAAATGTTACTAAAGTATGTCCAGTATACCAGGTATAACTGGAATATCTGTGGAGACCTCAAAGTCGTTGCTCTGTTACTAGGACTGCAGCTTGGCTATACAAAGTACTGCTGTTTCATCTGCGAATGGGACAGCCGAGACAGAGAGTCGCACTATTCTAGAAAGAACTGGCCACTCCGTAAAAAGTTAGTTCCAGGACAGAAAAATGTAGCACATGAATCGCTTGTTGACCCGACAAAGATATTTTTGCCTCCTCTTCACATTAAACTGGGACTCATGAAGAATTTTGTGAAAGCAATGAACAAGGAAGGGGAAGGTTTTCGTTATTTAAGACAGATGTTCCCAAGAATAACTGATGCCAAGATCAAAGAGGGTATTTTTGTTGGCCCCCAGATCAGACATGTTATGAGTGACAAGCGATTTGAAGATCTGTTAGTTGGGCCGGAAAAAAATTGGCTGGAAAGCCTTGAAAGACGTTGTTGACAATTTTCTGGGCAATTACAGAGCCCCAAACTACATTCAGCTGGTAGACAAACTTCTCAAAGCATACAAGAGAATGAAGTGCAATATGTCACTCAAGATTCATTTCCTCCATTCACACTTGGACTTCTTCCCCGCAAATCTCGGTGCTGTGAGTGACGAGCACGGTGAAAGGTTTCATCAAGACATAGCTACGATGGAGAAACGATACCAGGGCAATTGGAATCCGTCAATGCTTGCCGACTATTGTTGGATGCTACAACGTGATGCACCAGACACTAAATATAAAAGAAACTCGGGAGCAAAACACTTTTAATTCTGTTTCATTTAGTCGCTTGTGCGAAACGTAAACTTGACTATATATTTTATTGTCAGTAAACATAAAAATGTCTATTTCTCATAGTTCTTACGTGATGCAGTAAAACCAAAACCATATTTGAGCATACCAAGTTGGTACCTGTCATAATCACCAAAAACTTTTCAGGAATCAAGACTTAACCAAAAAATTGTTGTGCAGTGAAATCAATTTCGATAAAATGGAGGCCTTATTACTTGGCACTTCCCCTGCGAGATCGGAGCCTTGGTGGGAGCGATTGGGCATTGGGATAGCGCAGGGAAAACTGAAATGTTTGGGCATTATGCTCTATTGTGATCCTAAAAAGTTGTACGACGCTAACATTACAGCTACCATTGGCAAAATAAAAACTCTTTGCCATAAGTGGAGGTCGCTCCCCCTGTCCTTGATGGGTAGAGTTGCCGTGATAAAAATGGTGCTCTTTCTAAAACTGCTGTACCATCTCCAGACCATCCCAGTTTGGATTTCTCCAACTGATGAGCAGCTTTTTCATTTTTTTTCTAATTCTTTATTATTTTCAAAACTTACAGTAAGTGTAACAATAAATACCACATTTTATACATCAATAATACATGCTTGATGTCTATCATGCACTCCACTCAGGACCCCTCTATGCATGAGATGAGCCACTTAATACAATTACTTTTACTAATTGCAATTTGAATTATTTTAGCCAATTGGAAAGATTTTTCTAATGTTTCATATAATGAGTGGTGGAACACTGTTTATTTGCACGCCCGATATGAAAGGGTTGCTGCTGAACGCAATAACTCGCTCCGGAAGTTCACAAACATGTGGGCACCACTGTCCAGTGAAGTAGCATTTTGAGTTACCTCATCGCCGTCCTGGTGAGCCAGAGTCATGAGTCACGAACACAAGAAGTGTCTTATTGTATCATCTTTTTGAAGTATATGACTGTATGAGCCACCTTATAATTTTACGTGACACACTTCAATGTTATTATATCCTCTTATACCTGTGTGTTTATCTAAGATCTGTACACACGACTGATGAGCTTGTTAGTTGGGTTATGTTCTTATTTCTTTGTTCTGTTTTTCCTGATATGTCATGGACTGCCTGTACTTACACTCTGTAAAGACTTATTATGAATATGAGGTCCATGTTTGCATTTATATGACAAAATGCTAATAAAACTGGTTGAACTTAAAAAAAAAATAAATAATACACTAAATATTCCATTTATATCCATTTCAGAATTAGTCCTCCCTCCCTCCTAAACCATCACAATGCAATCACATAACATTTCTATAATGAACCCCAATATATCTAAATTCATTAATCTAACAGACCCCCCATCCTCCCCCCTCCCGGATGTGCATGACATAGGGAAAAACATTAATTAAACATTACAGTATTTTGCTAATAGCTCCCTAATCTCCTGAAATTTCTTAAAATTCCCTTTCTGAATGGCTAATATTCTTTCCATTTTATACACATGACACAATGAATTCCACCAAAAACTATAATTAAGCCTCGTTCAATTCTTCCAATTGCTCGTAATTTGTTGATGGCAACTCCTGTCATTATTAATAAAAGCCTGTTGTTTTTAGATATTTGACTTTTAGTTCTCATTGACATGCCAAAAAGCACAGTATCATAGGATAATGCCACTGGATTTTCTAACAAGCAGTTTATTTGGCCCCATATTGATTTCCAAAAAGCCAAAATAAATAGACAGTAGAACAATAAGTGATCTAAAGTCCCTGCTTCGAGATGACAATGCCAACATTTATTAGACTTAGAGCTGTCCAACTTTTGTAACCGAACAGGGGTCCATAATGCTCTATGCAACAGAAAAAAACCAAGTTTATCTCATAGATGCCAACATTGTACATCTCACCCTCCAAGTCCAGATTCGTGGCCATTGAGATGCAGGAATTTGGTGCTTAATCTCAATACTCCAAATGTCCCTAAGACCAGTTTTTGGTTTCTTATTTATAAATCCAGCTAACAATTTATACCATTGTGCGGCCTGGTGTCCCAGGAAGTCTACCTGAAAGCATAAGAATTCCAAACTATACTGATTATTTAAATTTTTTCCATTCAGAGAACCCTACCTGCTTCAGTTGCAACCATCTATAACTTTGTATTTATTAAGTCCAAATTTATGTTGCAACTGTGAAAAGTCAAGCAGCTTACCATTAGATATAACATCCTCTAAAGTACGTATTCCTGCTATCATCCAATGCTTCCAGATGACCTTAAATCCGCCAATTTGAATCTTGGAGTTTAGCCAAAGTTTGATTTGTTGATTTGTGAATTGGAATAGGTGTTAAATTATTGACATATTGTAACGTTTTCCACGTATCTACAAGTACTCTGTTTTCCTTATATAATCTAGGCATTTTGATACTGAGAACATGGCATATTCGCAGAGGAAACATGAGTCGCCATTCCAACCATAACCAATCTGGGGTATTTTCAATGAGCTCTGGGAGGACCCAATACATACCTTGGCGCAAAATATAGGCTTGGTGATACCTATAAAAATTGGGAAAATTTATCCCTCCTTCCGTAATTGGTTTTTGTAAAGATACTAAAGCTATTCTAGGAGTTTTACCCAGCCAAATAAATTTTGTAAGGATACTATTTAACTTCTTATAGAAGCACCCCTTAAAGAAAACTGGTAACGTACCCATTTGATAACAAACCACAGGCAATATCATCATTTTAATAGTTTGGACTCTCCCCCACCAAGAAAGATGTAAAGGATTCTATTGCTCACACATTTTTGTTACCTTCTGTAATAAAACTTTTTCATTCACTTGCATTGTTTAATCCTATGTTTTTTTTAATCTAAATGCCTAAATACTTTATTCCATCTTCTTTCCATAGAAAGGGAAATGAGTCAAACAAACCTTTTGTACAATGCACATTAAGCGGAAGAATTTCTGATTTACTCCAATTAATCTTGTATCCTGAAAATTTTCCAAATTTCTCTATTACATCAAGTAAGTATGGAATGCAGCTTTTTCAATAGATTATTCGCACCTTTATTTGGAATGGTTAAGGCAGCCCGTATTAGTCTTCTTAAATTGACTCAGGACAAGGCACAGGGTGGCCTGGGTTTGTCTAACTTGCGCCTTTAAAATGTGGCAGCCATCTTCCGTTGGATTCACAAGTCTCTGGTGTCTTCCAGGCGATACTCCCCTCCGGACCTTCTCAGGGATTGTTGCCTGCCCCGTCTTTTTCTTTTCTTATTCGTCGGGGTGGACAGGGTTGGACAGGCTCTCCCTCAGCAACTTTCCCATTTCTCTTACCTTTTGGCCAGGCCTGGCAATGGTGGAGGGTGCACCAGGGTCGGTTGTCTAATGTTCTGCCGTTCCTGGCCCTAATCCACAACCCTGACTTTAAAACCGGGTGTGGCGGGACTGAGGGGGCGAGAAACACTACCATGGGTACTCTCATGCGCTTGGAGGGTGGTCAATTTCCTTCTCTCGCCCTAGTACAGGCTCACTGGAATCTTCCTCCTAGTCATTCATACACGTATTTTCAAATTCAACACTACTACCGCTCTTTGGTTTTGAAACCCATTGGCGGGCAGGACATGGACAGGAAGACAGCTGTTGACAAATCGAACTTTATGGTGAAAAGAGTCCATAAGGCCCTGCTGGACCAAAAGCCCGCGACTGCAAAGTAAACAGAAAAAAAAGAGATTTTTTTTTTAAACACAGAAAAGAAAAGACAAAAAAAAGAAAGAACTGTGACAAAAAAGTCACAAGTCGCGAGAGCGGAAGGCAAGTGATAGAAAAAATTCAACAGAGTGTTGAAAACGTATCTTTCTAGCTCTGCAGAAACTAGAAAACTGAGGGACCGTGCACCTATGTCAGGCAGGAAGACACTCGCGCATGCGCTGTGCGGGCGAATCGCGAACTTTCTAAACTTAAAGTTGCAATTCACTTTTCAAGTGTCTGTACCGGGGCTCCGTCGGTTACATCACCCATCAGTGAGAATATGGGACTATGGTAAATAAGACTTGGCTTTTCTTGCTGTCCCTTCATCTTCCAACAGAATCTCTACCTGGTACAGAGAGGGTAGAGATCTCATGAGGAGTGATTGCATGTCCTACTTGGCTAAGGAGTGGTCCGTCGAGCTGAGTATGGTGGTCTCTCTCCATGACCTACACCAGTTGTTCAACACTCTCTACTCTTATATCAAAGTGGTGTCCCTTCAAGAGACCCAGTTCAAACTTTTAATGTAAGACTCAGAGAGGTACCTTTCTCCATTCCTTTTTTTGAGTGTCCCCTGCTGACTTTTTGGATCCCAGTACAGAGATGCCTCGAGAGTTCCCTGTTATGTTATCTCCCTGCTTTGTTGTTGGGGGATGTACAGGACTTTACTCAACAGGGTTTGGATGAGGCTTCTCAGAAATTTGTGCTACATGCTGTTCTCCTGGGAAAGAAACTTATACTAAGCCATTGGGCTTCGGAGGAGGTTCTAACCTACCGTATGTGGCTCCCCTTGATGAGAACTCAGGCCCAATATGAATTGGACACCTATTCTGCTCGTGTTCAAGATTTATGGAAATCTTATTGTAACCTCTGGGATCAAATTTTGTCTACTAATGTTTGAGGACTGGAGAGCGTTTGTTTGTGGGTGGTTTGGGGACACCAGGAAGTAGTTCTTTACCAAAAGGGTAATTGATCGATGGAATGGTCTTCCACGTCAGGTAGTTTAGGGACGATGGGACAGACAGAGGGGGTCGCTCCAGAGGAATGCTTAAAAAATGGATTCCCGAAGGAGGGAGAGAGGAGGGAGGGTTCTTGAGTGGGCAGACTTGTTGGGCCATCGGCCCTTTTCTACCGTCATACTCTATGTTTCTATGTTCTTGTCTTTGATTCTCTGTGATCTTGTTTTCCCCCCCCTCGAAGATGCTATGGGCATGCAGGTGGGTGTATGTCCTGGACCCTTGGCACCCATCTTCTCCTATATTTTCTTTATTTTTTTTCTCTTCTTTCCTTTCCGGGGAATGTGATCTCGTCTGTTTCTGCTTCTGACCTGTTTTCTTCTTCCTGAGCATCCACTGTATAATCACACCTCTGTCGAGTATGTATGCGTTTGTATGAGATTGAATGTGTGGTGGTATGTGTGACTTTGTCTGGCGCGTGATTTTGGTGTGTGCGTGTGTTTAGAATCGTTTGGGGATTCTGTTTGTTCTTTTCTATTCAAAAGCGGCAGCGCCAGTCGGCAATACATTCATTCCCTGCTTCATGCTGGGGCTTGCCTCACTGATCTCCTCTTGGTCATCTTATTACCCAATTTTTCTGTTTTGTGGGGTATTATACTCGACATTGATATATGCATTTCTTCTCTTACCCTGCCCATTTATCATTGTTATGTATGACCTTGTTAAGTACGACCTTGCTTTGTATGCCTTTGACCTTGTATTGTGTTTCCGACTGTCCTCTGCCTCAATAAATATGATATTACAAAAAAAAAAAAAAAAAGCCAGTCATTAAAAGCATAAACAGATGAAAAAGAAAAAAACATATTAAAAAACATAGATGGTGAAGCACTAGAAACATATCAGAGCACAAGTCCCCGCTTTCAATAAAAGTCCATGTTTGGAACCACCTCTATTTTCCCACTTGGCTTTTCTCTGATCTACATTTTCGTAGGAACATTTTGCTGAGTACTTCTACCAAGGAAAATTCACTTGCCCAGTCTCTGAACAGGGAGAACAATTTTCAAAGCTACAATTCATTAGATAGAAACGGTCCTGCCCATTAAGGAGAGGCGTCATCAGGATGTGTTTTAGTTGGGGAGGGGAGAAAAATTAGGCATGTAGATTGTATTTTCAGATTTATATGCATTCTTGCTCTGGAAAAGCAGACTGCAGGAACAAAAAGTTCACAGGTACTCTATGAGGGGTGCTTATAGTTTTGTTTCAGGCATTTGTACGTAAAAAGTATTTTATCTTAAACATGCAGTATGGATTCATTACCACCATTTTCAAGGGTTTATTACTTGCCTGATAAAGAACAAAATCAACAACCAAAAGTAAAATCTTCAGATCAAGAACCTTTAAATATTTCACAGGTTTTAGAAACATCTGAGAAGGATTTAGCATCACCAGCCACTATGATTATCACCTTAGCTTTGCCAATTGACAAAACATGTTTGTTAAAACTTTACTTTAAAAATAGACAAAAAAGCTTTCTTGGTTATAAAATATTAATGTTCCCAGATCTGGCACGGGAGACGCAAAGGCGCCGCTGTGAATTTCTTCTTTTGAAACCTGGGGTTTTATCTTTGGGGGCAACTTTTTATTTGAGACATCCGTGTAAGTGTATTGTATATTATCGTACGTTTAAATATGTGTTTTTTGAACCATCACAACTGATTAACTTCGTGGCTATGTCTCGTCTGAATGTTAACAATCTTTGAGCCCTATAATTTAGAAATTGTGACCCCTATCTCAATGCTATAGCTCTCAGTTTTCTGTTATTATTACTGTTCTTTTTTTTTTTTTCTTCACCAAGTTTCTTTAATTCTTGGATCTTAATTTGTGGACTTGAGCATAAATAGTATAATTGTTAACTTAGGAATTATATTACTATTGTATTTGATATCCATTCTATTCTTGCTTTCTGTACAAGTGTAATACTTGAAATTTAAGTTGAAAATAATAAAAATATAATTAAAAAAAAAAAAAAAACATGCAGTATGAAAATCATAAAACAGCTTCCATACTGGGTCAGACCGAAGATCTATCTAGCCCAGTATTATGGTTCCAACATTGGTCAGTCCAGGTCTCAAGTACCTGGAAGAATCTGAAAAAAGCAGCAAAAAAGCTCCCACGCTACTGACCCCATGATATAAGCAATTGCTTTCCCCAGTTCTATCTTAATAGTGGTTTCTGGACTTTCCCTCCAGGAATTTGTCCAAATCTTTTTTAAACCCAGCTACATTACCCCATTAACCACTTTTATTTAATTACAATTTGTGGGCTTTTCCTCCAGGAATTTGTCCAAACCTTTTTTATACACAGCTACATTAAATGCTTTTACCTTAATTATGATTTGTGGGCTTTTTCTCCAGGAATCTGTTCAAACCTTTTATTAAACTCAGCTATATTAACTGCTTTTACCTTAATAAAGCTTTCTGGACTTTTCTTCCAGGAATTTGTCCAAACCCTTTTTAAACCCAGCTGCTTTGTTTTACCACATTCTTCGTCAATGAGTTCCAGAGTTTAACTATGTGTTGAATGAAAAAATATTTTCTCCTACTTAGTGATTCTCTTCTGTCTGCCTTGCTAACACAAGTGAGGAACAGGATATGCACGCTTTCCGAAGCTTGTGTTACCCTACAACAGTTTAAGCATTTTGTTGACCTGCAGAGGTCCCCAATTTCCTCTGGAGCCTGGATATATTGAACATCCACAATTTTGTTTATCTATAAAAGAGTTATAACCAGCATACTCGGTTCTAAGCGGGGTACAATCAAACCATACCTACACGATCATAAATCAAAGCATCACTCATCAGAATACCTGATAAAAAAAACCCAGTGGATATTCAATGCCAGGTTAATTTCAGGCATCATCATTGAATATTTGGGTTTATGTGGCTGTCTACCTCTTATCCAGTTCAGTGTGATACTCAGCACTTAGCACCTTAGCGACATGACAAAAAGATAAGACTGACTTTTATGCTGACGGACTTAACCGCTAAACTTAGGGGCTTAAGTGCTGAATACCGGCACGTAAAACTACATAAAGGCCAACTTTGCCCACGCTATAGCTGGCTTTCAGTTTAGTGGTCAGTGATGATATTACCGAAGAAACAATTTAACCTGCCACGGGCCATTCCTGGCTGGATAAATTGCTTTGAATGTCAACCTGGTGGCATTCTGGTTTCAGAAGGCCACCCCCCTACCCCAATCTTTTAACTTTACACTTTGCATTTTGCCCCTACCTGGCCATGTAAGCTGTAGTAGAGTCGTTGATAACAGTGCTTATCTCTTTTCGTGTGTCCCGCAGTTCCTGAAAAAGCAAAATTTGGTGTGAGTGGCAGGTCCCATCCCCCTCCTCCCTCCTGTCTCCGTGGGGCTTCCAAAGTTCAGCAAAGGTATTTCAATTTGGGGAGGGAAAGGCTCTTGCCCTCTCCCCCACCATTTTAACTTCACCTCTGCCCCTGCCTTTTGGTCACTGGGCTGGTTTCACTCCTGTCCTGCCTCACCTCTGTTTTTATTCTCCTAGCTTCTTTCAGCCTTCAGTGCCACCTCTTTCCACCACCTCATTCCCTTACCTTTTCCAGCCTCCGATACAGCTGTTCGAAACGGGAGCGGTCGACCCTCAGGATGTCAATTTCCCCACGCAGTTTCGAATTCTTCCCCAGCTGGATATTGAACTTGGTTGTGGCCTGGAACCCAAGAGGCCGTCATTAGGGGAGGAGGTCTGGAGACGTGAAGTGGGTCCGTACCAGGACACCTTGAGTTTCTGCAGAGTGGCCCAGAGCTTAGACATGCAGGCCAAGGGCATGGGTATGTGTACCAGTCTTACCCGGTCCAGCCTGTTTTCCATGATTTCAATGTGCTTCCGCATCTGGGGGATGCGGCGAATGGGCCCCTTGGTTCCCCCAGAATGCTTCTGCTGCTCCATCACTTTCTTCTCCCATATCCGTATCTGACAAAGAAGGGAGGGAATCGTGGTGGGAAAGGCAAAAGAGAAAGATAAGATGTAACATATCGGCTCAGACCAAAAGCCCATCAAGCCCAGCACCTGGCATGATGCTAAATGATGGAACCTCCCCATAAGATCAGTGACCACTTTAATTATTTCTGGCAAACCTGGTGTGATATTTACATCTTCAAGTTTCAAGTTTAATATAAATTTGATTGATCGCTTATTCAAAGTTCTAAGCGATGTACAAATCAGTAAAATTATAAAATTTGGGGACAACAAAACAGACGACACAAACTAAATCTTGTAAAACATATTAAAAACTAATATTACAAATATATTCAAACAAAAGGAAAGAAAGGGAAGAGAAATACAAGTTGTTTGATAATAAATAAGACATATCTGGGAAACTACACTGGGAAGGGAAAGATCATGTCCTTCAGAGAAGTAAAGAAATGCAATTGAATTAAGGCTACTAACCAGGCTTTCTAATTATCAAATGCATTCTTAAAAAGAAAGCTTTTTAATTTGCTCTTAAATCTTAAATCATTTTGGTGGAATTCTTTGTGTCATATTTTTAAGATTTAGAGAGTAATTGCTTTGCAGAAAGGTAATTATAATAATTTTATAAAGATTTATATTGTAATGAATAGGCATTGTTTTCCTTTGAAGAAATTTTAGTTATATAAAGGGGGAGGGAGGGGGGGAGGGGTATGTAATGTTTCATGATAACAAAATGGTGGGTAGGGGGAGGGGGGGAATTTATTTATTTATGTATTCATGATAGTAATGAAAGATATACAAGTGATGTATGATTGTTCTTATGTTGTATTTTTGTACACTTGTATGATTTAAAATGAATAAAGAATGTAAAAAAAAAAAAAAATCTGTCCAAGTCACGTTCTTCACTTAAATAGATAGGGAGTGAGTTCCATGTTTGGGGGGCTGTGACAGAAAAAATAAGTGAGGGAATTATTAATAAATGTTGATCGTTTGATCTCAATAATCTATTTGAGGTGTAGGGAATCAGTAATTTATAAATAAAAGCAAGAGTTTTGTATAGCAAAGATTTGAAAGTAAGCAGACTACTGGGAGCCAATGCGCTTTCTTAAGGAGAGGTGTCACATGATCAAATTTCTTAGATTTCGTTAAAAGTTTAATAGAAGCATTTTGAATAATCTGTAAACGTTTGATTTCATTTTGGGCTATTCCCTTGAATAAAGTATTGCAATAATCAATTTTAGAGATTACCAAGGAATGAATTTCGAAACTGAACGGATTTGATGAAGTCTGAAAAATGTTGATTTAACAATACTACTAATGTGGTCATGATAGGTTAATTTATGGTCAAAGATGACCCCTAGGATCTTCATGCTACTTATTGACTGTAGAGTAGTACCCTTGATAGTAATTGGGAAAATGATCTTAGAGCCGTCTTTCCAGGGAAATAGCATAACATTTGATTTATTAACATTAAGAGCTAATCTGTTAGTGTCAAGCCATAGTGCATCTGTTCGACTTTCTTATTGATTGCTATTGTTTCAAGAGGATTATTGGAATCTAGCGGATGCAAAAGCTGAATGTCATCTGCGTAGGCAAACACATTCAAGCCAATGGATTGGCAGAGAGTCATCAAGGGTGCAAGGAAAAGATTGAACATAAGTGGTGAAAGAATAGACCCTTGGGGAATACCATATGTTGTTGTAAAGCTTTCAGAAGTTGAATTGTTAAAGGACACAACGGAGGAGCGGTTTGCAAAATAAGATATAAACCAAGAAAGGACCTGATCCGAGATGCCAATAGACTGGAGCCTGTCTATAAGAAGATTGTGGTCAATTGTATCAAAAGCTGATGAAAGATCAATAGAAATCAGACGAACAGATTGATGATGATCCAAAAAAGTAAAGTATGGAGGTAGAGGTTATAATCCATAGGGAACGAACAGTGGCTAAAGTTCTAATGAAAAAATCCCTTGAAAAGGGCCCTCAGAGCAAATGAGAAAGGGACAAATTTGTCCCCATCGGATCTCAATATTCCCGAGGGTTCTGTCCCCGTACCTGTACCATTTCTGCAAGCTCTGTCTTAACCGCACAAGCCTCGAACACTTATGATTTTAAAGTGTTTGAGGCTTGTGTAGATGAGGGACAGAGTTTGCAGGAATGGGACAGGAACAGTGCGTGGGGACAGGACAGGAAATTGAGACCCCATGGGGACGGGGACAAATTTGTCCCCGTCATTCTCTATATGGGGTCCATCTCAGAAGATACGAACGTGGCTATAAGGAGGGCCCCCTGCACTGAAGGGGCTGTTTGAGAGGAATTTATGAATCTGGGAAAGGACATACTGAGAACCTCCTCCCGACCTTTGTCCATTTACGGACTCCAGACCATCCAAGGTTGCCAACTCTGACCCTTTTATTACCAAGAGGGTACAGGATGGGCAGCAGCTCTCCTCACCTCCTTCTCCAAGTCCGAAATGAGCTTCATTTCCCGGCTCAGCTGTTCCTCCACTCTGTCTTTCTGCTCTAGCAGGGAACGTAAGGTGTCGTGCCTCTCCTGATCTCGCAGTTGGTTGCCCCGGTTTCCTGCCACCTCCAGGTTCTTCTGCAGTTCCCGCTGTTCCTTCTCCAGTGTTTGAATCTCTGTTCTGAAGAGAGATGGATGGGATCAATGATGGGATGCAGGTGCTAGTGGGAGGGGCTGGGGGACAGAGAGAAAGACAGCAGGCCTATTAGCGCCAGCACCAGTCTCAGCCTACCTGTGATCTAGAGAGATTCAAAACTTGTCCCTAGATCCCCATCCAGCTGTTGGGATGTGTTTGGTTTTATTGCTTAAAAACCTAGGATAGCGACCAAAATGAAAACAGCACATGTTTTTCAAGTACTAACCATTTGTGAAATTCACATTCCCCTACTTCCTCAGACTTGGAGGGGAAGAGGCTGGTAATAATGGTGAAACACAACTACAACTATTTATCACTTATATAACACTGAAAAGTGTACGCAGCGCCGTACATTTTGAAATTTAATAGACGGTCCCTGCTCAGAAGAGCTTACAATCTATCTTGGACAGACAGACATGACATATATTGGTACAATCACTGATTTTATCCACCCTGGACTACTGTAACATTGTCTACTTGGGAATACCTAAAAAAAATGTGAGAAAACTGAGAATAGTTCAAAATACGGCCATCCGTCTAATATTCGGACTAAAGAAGAGCGATCATGTTAGTCCATTCTACAAACTCCTTCATTGGTTACCAATTGAAGCACGAATTCTATTCAAATTCTCCTGCCTCTGCTATAAACTAATCTGGGGACTGGCCCCCAGCTACCTACTACCTCACTTCTCCCCTAAAATCGGAGCCTCCTCCCATCCCAAGGAGTCCGTCTACCCTCTTCTGCCAAAATTTCTATCTTTAATTGTTACCAGTTTTTCCCATTGGTGCCCGTCCTTCGTTCAAATGTACCAAGTTAACAACTTACTTCTTATCAACATCTTATGTTATCTTTTTCACCTTCGCAGTCTTGCACCTTTGTAACTCAAAGCGCAATCTCCTTTCTCTTCTCCTACTTATGCTCTAAATATCGTCGACTGTATAATGCTACTCATTGTGAAACCGTGTAATACACAGACCCTGTAACTCTCCTGTTACTATCACTAGATGTTCAATGCTATACTCTGTAATTCGCTGTCTTTACAGTTTCTCTTCATTGTAAACCGCCTAGAAGTCGCAAGATTGTTGGCGGTATATAAGAATAAAGTCATTATTATTATTATTATAGGGTTGGTGATGCAGAACCCAAGGTGAGAGGAGTTAAGAACTGAAAGCAGTCTCAACGAGGTGGGCTTTTAACTGGGCCTTGAACACTGCCAGAGACAAACACTGTGGCCAGCCTCAAGGTATCACATCTTTAGAGTTTCTGGAAGAAGCGGGGAATCTATGGCCCCCAGCCCTGGGTCTATTGCTATAATGGCTGGGCTAGAGAGAAACAGCGAAAGAAGGGAAGGTCAAATACTCGCCTCCCCAACGGAGGGTGGCTTCTGACCATGCACTGAAAGGAGTTTGATTCTTGGTCATGAGACACTGTTGACTGAGGTAGAAGGTACATTTTCTAAAATGAAGGGCACAGAGAAAAGGACGAGAGAGAGGGGGAAGGAGGGGATACGCACAGTTGTCTCCGTATGATATCTTGCGACTCATTGCTGTACGCCTGCCGGTCCCCTTCCTTCAGTCGGAACTTGCACTGGAGTTTTGCCAGATCACTCTCCGCTAGGATGGCAGAAAAACAAGAAGACATTTTAGAAGTCTCGCAGGCAACATCGCTCACACCTCGGTGCAAGATCTTGGATATATCTGAAGCTTTGGGCCGAGCGTGTTCCGTGCATATCACAGGAGTTACTAAGAAAGTGGAGATGGAGTGGGGGGAGGGAGAGCACAGAGTTTCTATACCACTACCAGATGTACATAGCACCATACTTTCTCTGTCCCTACTGGGCATATACTGCAGATGAGAATTGGAACAGAAAGCCCAGGCTGTGAACTCCAGTTCAGCGTGCTTGCACGGTTTGTAAACAGAAGGGGAACATTCAATTTCAGGAAGTTCAATAAAATTATATCATGGGGGGAAAAAACTTTCACAAAATAAGCTCTAGAGAGAAAAAAAAAAGCCCTCACTTCCATCCTAGTGCTTTTTTCACAAAGATTTCACTTTTGGCTGGTTGTGTTGCCTGCAGAATTTTCTCTCCCCATCCCCCAAATCCAGCAACTTTCTTTAGCACCATGCACTGAAAACTGGACGATGGCTAGGTTTCTCACCCACAAAGGCCTGACGGGAAAGAAAGAACTGATGTGCCAAGGCACAGAGGTACTATCGTGCGATGGTATCCTGCCAGATCCTGTGGTATGTGCGGACCACGCCATTCTTGTGTTTTTCCAGGATGGAGGGAAACAAGAAAATGAAAGAGCCAGCATACCCATGCTTTCAAACTCCATTTCGCTGCCTTCAGAGTGCAAGCTGGTTCCGGCACGCATATGAGGCATCTTCGCCCTGTGCCAGAAAAAAAAAACAACCCACATTTACATTTTGCTGTGCCCGTCCTGTGGAGGGGCAGCGTGCATGTGGACAAATCCCAATGATAAGAACTACTTCCTTATAAAATCATCTTTTCATACTCCCTTCCACCCTCACCCTGCATAAATATGCACCTTTGCACTAGCAGGGAATCTGTACAGCAAAGCATAATAGTGAAAATGCAGTACCTTGAAGTGTGCAAGAGCCCTGGCTGGCTGCCTTCCCTCCCTCACCGCTCTCTTGCTAGCAGGACTCCTGCCTCTACAGTTGTTAGCAACAATCTCTAGGAAACAGAGCGCCTTCCTCTCCCCCTCACCTTGCGGCCAAGAGACGGTGGAAATAAGTACTGGGAGCTGGGTTGCCTGGTTACTAATCCAACATCAGTCCTGGTGCTACTACCCTGTCCTCAGTCTCTAGTTTTCTTTCCTGGATGGTTGGGGTTCAGCCTGGCAGAGTTACTACCAAGTGAGATCTTCCAAAAATGCTGACATTCCCAGCTCCTAAGCTATGGCACCTCTCTCTCTTTTATCGTAAGGATGGTCAATGAGATGGTATTACCACTAGGAAAAGGAGGAGGCCTCCCCATGTACTGTCTCATAACCCAGGACAGCCTGGCCCAAGTTCTCTTAGTCCTCTACTACAGGGAAAGGGACAGGAGAGGTCCTTAAAAAGCGCAGAGGTCAAACCCATTTGTAAACATTTTCTTTAGTCTCTGTTCCTATCTCCACTTATTCAATCACTTACAGACAAATTTGTAGCAGGAACAGGGAAGGGAGAAGACAAGGTGGCACTCTAAATGATCTGAAAGATATACAGAAGCCTAGATCTCCCTCCATGCCCTGCTGTCCCATTCTTTGAAGATGCAGCGTACGAATCCCCACTTGCTTAATGATCAGCACAGAGGGGTCAAGGACTCGAGCACTGAACTACTTATGCTAGGGAAGGGCAAAAGTCCATGCAGAGCGTGGACCAAGTGCAGACCCTAGCAAGAGCAAGGGAGGGGGACCTCCTCCCTGTCCCTCACCCAAGCCACCTTCCTGCCTCCTCCTCTCAAATACCTCACCCGCCTAGCTAATGTCAACCCTCTTCTCCTTTTTTTTTAACCTTACCCACGTGGCCTATCCCTCTCCTGAACGTCAGCCCAGACATCTTAGAATTTCTCTCCTGAAACTGTGTCTTTTTTGCTTTCTCCCTATTAGGACTCCTTTACCCCCTTCCATATCGCAGGAGTTCATCACTCCACACCTCCTTCTGTACCTCAGCATCCCCTCCTCTGATTCTCCTCCTGTATCTTAGTGGTCCCCCCCCAACCTTTTTCTTCCTCACTCCTGTATCTCTCATCCCCTCCCTTCCTCTCCTCTTCCCTCCTGGCCTCCCTTCTCCTCCCATTCATTCTGTACCTCTTTCTTTCCCCATCCCTCTTATACCTGTATCCTCCCTATTTCCCCTTTCCCCTCCCTTGTACTTGTCTCTTCCCCTTTTCTTCTCCCTCCCTCCTGAAACTCCACCCCTCTGCCTTTCCCCTACTTCCTGTTTCTCCCCCTCTACCATCCCTCTCCTTTCTGTAACTGATCCCACCCCTTTTCTTCCTGCACATGTCTCATTCCCTCCCTTCCCCTCTTTCTTGTACTTGTCTCCTCCCTCTCCCCTTCCCCTCTCTCCTCCCTCCTGTACCTGTCTGTCCTCCCCCATGACATGTCCCCCCCCCCTTATAACCTCATCCTTCCTGCCGCGACCTTTGACCCCCTCCTCTCACCTTGAGGCCGCCTTAGGCCGACCGTAACTCATTTTAGCTACCCTTTACTGCGCATGTGCGGCGCGCACCCCGCCCCTCCTCTTTTTTCGCCCCGCCTCCATTCCCCTTTCGCCCCTCTTCCGCCCCTTCTCCCTGAACCCCGCCCCACTTCTCCGCCCGTCCTATGTCTGCTCCGCTCGTGACTCTTCGCTGCTCGCCCATCTTCCCAGCTCCGCCCCTCCTCCCCTAGAGCCGTTCCCTGGGCGTTGGCGTCTTGACGTCACACATCGGGGCGGGAAGACCAGTTGCCTCGACAACGGTGCAAGGGTGTTATTTCTCGGATCATGCGCACAGCGTGCTTGTGCCTTTATTTGTTCACGTGAAATATGTAATGTAATGTAATGTAATGTAATTTATTTCTTTTATACCGCTACATCCGTTAGGTTCAAAGCGGTTACAGAAAATGTATCACGTCCTTTGCATTTTCTTTGCACTTCTCCAAACATTTAGAAAACCAAAAGAGACCGTTCATGCAGGGAGTAGCTGAATTTATTATTATTTTTTGCTTTGTTTTCATTTCTTGAATTTTGACTTATAGAACAAGCACAGTTTGGAGTCAGATCTCTTCTTTTGCATGCTTTGAACCAAGCTTCTATTGCTTTATTCGGTATTGTTAAAGTGATGGACAGGATTGATTGAGGCCTGGGTTTACACCATTGCTTGCTGGGATTTGTAGTCTTTCTTTCTTTATAGACTGCAATAGGGAAATCATTGCTATATCTTATCAGGCCGGTATTTGGGATAAACATCTTGGTAATTTTATATTCCAGTTCCAGCACCTAGCTGGCATTTAGAAAATTGTTAAAAACATACTTGTTTTGTACATTTGTTAACTAATGGATTGTAATTCACTGTGAATGACCAGTATCTGTACTCTGTAAACCACACAGAACTGAGAGTAAGGTTACCAGAAGTCTGGATTTCCCCGGACGTGTCCTCCTTTTCGAGGACATGTCCGGGGGTCCGGATGGCTTTTCAAAACCCAGTAACCCAGTTTGGTTCGTGGGTGTTTGGGTGTTTGAAGTTCACTATCTAGGTTTAGGTTAGGTTTTTTTTATATATATATACTAGTGTTTTAGCCCGTTACGTTAACGGGTGCTAGAATAGAAGTGTAAACTTTTAGCACAATGGGGCGCTGAGGCCTTTCTTTCTTTGCTTCCAGCTCCCCCTGTCCAGCAGTAGCCCTTCTCCCTTACTTTTACCTCCCCCCTGTCCAGTAGTACCCCTTCTCCCTTTCCTGTTCCCCCTGTCCAGCATCCGCTAGCCTGGGCAGCCTCGGAGCTTTTGCTAGGCTGGCCCGTCTCGCATTATCGAAGTGGGTCAGCCTAGCAAATGCCCCACAGCTGCTTGATGAAACAGCGGCTGCTGCCGCTGCTGATCTGGGGGTGAGAAGAAGAAGCGCCCCAGCAGTGTAGTCAGAAGGCAGGAAGTCAGCCGGCATCGGAGATTGGAGCAGGAAATCAGCTGAGGCAGGCACTGCACGGAGGCACGGAGTTTTAAGTGCACATGTGTGGCTAGGGTTTTATTATTATAGATACTGCCTATCAAGGTTATCTAAGTGGTTTTACAATCAGGTACTCAAGCAAGGACATATTCTGATAACCCCAATTATAAAAAATGCAAAAGAATCCCCAAATTCCCCATCTAATTACAGACCGATCGCAAACATCCCCCTTTTCACCAAAATAGCAGAAGGGGTGGTAAAGACTGAACTCTCCACTTACCTAGAAAAATTAAACATCCTCAGCGACAATCAATCAGGCTTTCGCACGGACCACAGCACCGAAACCATAATAGCCTCCTTCCTCGACTATCTTCACACGCTCTTCAGTCTAGGCTCAAGTGCCTTGATCATACAGCTAGACCTAAGCAGTGCCTTTGACCTGGTCGACCACACCATACTCCTCGAATGCCTGGCACACATTGGCATATCTGATCAGGTCCTCAACTGGTTCCAGGGGTTCCTAAAAAATAGATCCTACAAGGTACTCAAGGACAACAATATCTCACATAGCTGGGACAACACCTGTGGCGTCCCGCAGGGCTCCCCCCTATCCCCCACTCTATTCAACATCTACCTGGCCTCCCTAGGCAACCTCCTTCACACCCTCAAACTCAAATTTTTCATCTATGCAGACGACATCACAATAGCCATCCCCCTTACCAATTTCACACCTGAACTACTTGACTACATTACTAACATTTTCAACCAGATTGAACGTTGGATGTTATCGTTCAGGCTGAAACTAAACCCGGACAAAACAAAATTTTTTCTAGCCACCCCCAAGGAAAAAATAAAAAACACCACAATTCATCTGAAAGGAATTCAAGGTTTCAAGGTTTATTAATTATTTGATGAATCGCTATATCTTTATGCAAAGCGATGTACATAGTAAAAAATACAATTAAGTTAAAACACATACAGTATATATAGACAATAGAAATCAACATGACCAACAACAATTGGGAGGGAAGAGGTAAAAGTTACATCTGTTATATTGGAAAATACATTTAAAGGAAAGAACATTAGGGAATAAAGGAGTTTTATAAGCTCGAGTAATAAAAAATAAAATAAATTTTAGATATTAAAAGCCTGTTTAAAAAGAAATGTTTTTAAGGATTTCTTAAAGGATAAAATGTCTTTTTCAATTTTTATGTATTGGGGCAATGAGTTCCACCATTGGGGGCCAACTACAGAAAACATATCTAATCGTCGAGTGCCTATTATTTTTAAGGAAGGAACAACTAGTAAGTTTTGGGAAGAAGATCTAAGTGTACGTATAGAACTATAAGGAATTAACATTTTAGAAATGCATTGGGGTTGATTGAATATCAGATTTTTAAATATAAGTAACAAGACCTTAAATTCTATGCGCTGGCAAATAGGGAGCCAATGTGATTCGATGAAGAGAGGAGTTACATGATCAAATTTTTTGGCGTCATGGATTAATTTAATAGCAGTATTTTGGACAATTTGAAGTTGTCGTTTTTCTTTTTGACCTTCCCCCTAGTACCCACCTTAAAAATACTGGGAGTCATCCTAGACAAAAACCTATCCTTAGAAAACAACATAGACCTCATTGTCAGGAAATGTTTCATGGTACTTTGGAAACTTCGTACCATAAAAAAATTCTTCAATGACACCTCCTTCCGCCTACTAGTACAATCCTCCATTCTCAGCATTCTGGACTACTGCAACATTATCTATCTGAGCGCCACAAAGAAAACCACCAGGAGACTAAAAACGATCCAAAACACCGCCATTCGCCTCATCTATGGCCTGAAGAAATGGGAACACATCACCCCATACTACAACCAACTTCACTGGCTGCAATTCGAATCCAGAGTTCTTTTCAAATTCGCATGCATATGCTACAAATCGATAAATGGTCTTTCGCCAAGATACATCACTCCCCACTTAAATCTTCACTGTACCAACAAGAAATCCCGCAGAATTCAGCTGTTCGCATTCCCTTCGCCAAAGCTTTGTCAACTCAAAAGATTCCTAGATAAAACCCTCGCCTTCCAAGCAGCCAAGATGAACCCATGGCTAGCCCTAATGATACTCGAGGCCCCCACCTACCTCGACTTCAGAAAATCACTCAAAACCTACCTTTTCAGCAAACAAGACCCTTAACTGACCCTTCAGATAATCTCAGGGCCCCCTATCCGACTCTTCTCCTTCACGATAGCTCCTATCTCCCCCTGCTTCTCCTACCCACTTCCCTCCTCATCCACCAAATCTGACCAAAATCCGTTGTAAATCCGATAAATTTGTTGTAATTCTGCCCTCTTCATCTACGAAGTTGGCTAAACTTGTTGTAAATTTCCCTTTTCATCTGCCAAGTTTTGGCTACAGTTGTTGTAAATCCTATAAATTTGTTGTAAATCTACAAGTCTATGCGGATCCTAATCTAATTTAATGTAAACCGCCTAGAACTCGCTGGGTATGGCGGTATATAAGAATAAAATTATTATTATTATTATTATTATCTGTCCCGGAGGGCTTACAATCTATCTAATGTACCTGGGGCTATTGGAGGATTGAATGACTTGCTCAAGGTCACAAGGAGCAGTTCAGGGTTTGAACCCACAACCCCAGGGTGCTAAGGCCGTAGCTCCAACCACTGCGCCACACACTCCTCTTCCTAACTCAGTGTCTTGCAAACTTTAGTGTCCCTGGCTCGAGACACCGGGAAGTGCACTGGCGCGTGATGTCAATGCACCAACGTCAGCGTATGCGCAAAGGCCCTTCAAACGGGCCTTGAGCCAAGAGAAGGACTTGTGCTGGAGAGAAGGACCGGCAGAGAGAAGAGGTGCCGGCATCGGGAGATTGCGAGAGGCACGTCCTGTAAACAGTCGACCGGCACCTCTCCTCTTCCCCAGTGTACCGCGGTACACCTGAAATCTCAGATACGGCAACCATAGTTTATTTTAAACTAGTTTTTTAGCCCGTTACATTAACGGGTGCTAGAATAGATGTGTAGACTTAGACATTTCTTTCTTTCTTTCTGTCTCTCTCCCTGCTCCCTTTCTTTCTTTCTGTCTCTTTCCCTGGTCTCCTGTCTGTCTTTCTTTCTGTCGCTCTCCCTTCCCCCTGTCTGTCTTTCTTTCTTTCTGTCTCTCTCCCCCCTGTCTGTCTGTCTTTCTTTCTGTCTCTCTCCCCCCTTGTCTGTCTTTCTTTCTGTCTCTCTCCCTGCCCTCTTTCTTTCTTTCTGGATTTCTTTCTGTCTCTCTGCCTGTCTTTCTTTCTGTCTCTAATGGGTGCTAGAATATGTGTGTGTGTTTGTCTGTATTTATTTCGTTCTCTCTCTGTGCTTAGCCTGTTTCAGTATTTCTGTATTTTTTTCACATCTACAGGAGGAGGAGGAGGCCGGGGCGCGCGGGATGACGGGGAGTCCGGGGTTGGGCAGAGCTGTAGGTGAGACCTTTTTATTGGATTAAGGCAGTGTATTTGTGGCTGTCCTTCATTAGGTCTGTGCAGAATGAGCAAAGGATTTTTTTTTTTTTTTTAACCCAAAACAGGATTAAATGCCTATATATATACACAGATTTGATTTTATATATATGATTTTCCAATTAATGTCTGAAATATATTTATTTTTATTGGGGGAGAGAATGCAGGAGATGGTTGTCCATTACTGAACTGTGAAGTAATCTTATTTGGATCATAGATTTAAACTCAACATTTGGTGTAGCAGTTTCTTGCAGACTAATTATCTTGGTTTTGATTTATTTATTTATTTTTTCTCATGCAAAATCACTTACTTTGCCTTGGAATTACAGCCGAGAAGGCTGCACAATATCTCTGTCAGTCTGGGCAAGATTTGCTTCTCTTTGTTTGTGACAATTTAGGCTAAAATTAAACAGAGAGCTGGCGCTTTGAAAAGAGTTTTTGATGGTGACTCAAAACCGGTGCCGAATGACTCGCTCGGCTCTTCCTCCCTGTGCACGACCATCTCTCCCAAGGGCCGTCACGGTGCCCCGCCGGGTCTTCGTCACTCTAACGGCCTCGCCTCCAACCCCCGGACAGCCACAGCGCCCTGCCAGTCTCGTGCTCCCAGCTGGGGCTTCTGAGCGCCGTCACCCCAGCCAATCAGTGGCTGCCTTGGTCTCGGCCGCTCCGCGGTGCTAGGCGGGAGCAGCCAATGCTGCTGTCACGCCAACCCGCCGCCGAGCCAGCCAATACACATCGCCCTTGTGGCTGGCGTTGTGAAGGGGCAGCGCGGTGTGGCCTGCTCTGAGGGGAGGGGGAAGTCCGCTGTCTTTTCCGCCTCCAGTTTCGCTCCGCTCTTGTTTCCGCCGTGCTACGGGCCCGGGATGCATCATAATGGTAAGTAGCAGGCTCGGGAAGGCGACGGCAGGACTCCGCATTCGCTCGCCTGTGGTGACGTAGTAAGCACGCATGCGCACTCTTGCCGGCACATCCAGACATCAGATCTCAGGGAACACGCGGTGAGAGTGCGCAGGCGCGCTTAGCATTTTATTATTATAGATTTGATTACACGCCTATCATAATTTTAGGCGAGAATACAATAATGAAAAAAGGGGAATGCAAAAATTTTAAACAAAGACATATACAAACTGACTACAAAGACCATGAACAGAATTGCACACAGTATTCAAGGTGCAACCATACCAAGGTCTGACATAGAACCTACAAAATCTTACATGGTGATGTTGCTATCTCGACATAAGTCAGTTGTCTGGCAATTGTTAGCAATTCCTGTTGCTGTGTCTGAAGGTGATAAACCTCTCTTCGATTTGTTGGTCTCTAGATCTGAAACGAACAGTGAATCAGAACTCCGGGCTAGAACGATTGCTATCTTTTCAGGCACAACAAAGAAAAATGGGGCAACCCAATGATCCACAGTGAAAACAAAAACATTTATTATTATTATTATTATTTGTTAAACATTGACATATAAAACCATGAAAATTCAATTAAAAAAGTACAATGATAAAAAATACTGTGATAAAAATCCAACCGGTCCCTACACCATCCGTGTTTCGGCGAACACGCCTTCCTCAGGGGGCCTAAAAAGAAGAGGCAATGATGAATAATGATAAAGAGAAAGATAAAAGATAGAAAGATAAGAAGTGACTATGATGCCAATCTGGAGCATGCATATTAGTGTCTAAACTCGACTGCAAGATAAAACAAGTGAGCCAAGTGTGATCATGCTATATACAGAGGCTTGAAACATCGACAAGAGACATGAAAGGAAAAAATGTGCCGAAAAAGTGCAATGGTGTGTATTAGAGTATAAGCTTAAGCACAAAAATCTATAAAGTGCCTAATAGAAGCCATAAGAATTAAAAGTTAATAGAATGGATGCATTTGGGGATTAATAATAGGAAGGAACCGTATATGCTGGGAGGAGAGAAGCTGATATGCACGGACGGGGAGAGGGACCTTGGGGTGATAGTGTCCGAAGATCTAAAGGCGAAAAAACAGTGTGACAAGGCAGTGGCTGCCGCCAGAAGGATTCTGGGCTGTATAAAGAGAGGCGTAGTCAGTAGAAGGAAGAAGGTGTTGATGCCCCTGTACAGGTCATTGGTGAGGCCCCACTTGGAATATTGTGTTCAGTTTTGGAGACCGTATCTGGCGAAAGACGTAAGAAGACATGAGGCGGTCCAGAGGAGGGCGACGAAAATGATAGGAGGCTTGCGCCAGAAGACGTATGAGGAGAGACTGGAAGCCCTGAATATGTATACTCTAGAGGAAAGGAGAGACAGGGGAGATATGATTCAGACGTTCAAATACTTAAAGGGTATTAACGTAGAACAAAATCTTTTCCAGAGAAAGGAAAATGGTAAAACCAGAGGACATAATTTGAGGTTGAGGGGTGGTAGATTCAGGGGCAATGTTAGGAAATTCTACTTTACGGAGAGGGTGGTGGATGCCTGGAATGCGCTCCCGAGAGAGGTGGTGGAGAGTAAAACTGTGACTGAGTTCAAAGAAGCGTGGGATGAACACAGAAGATTTAGAATCAGAAAATAATATTAAAGATTGAACTAGGCCAGTTACTGGGCAGACTTGTACGGTCTGTGTCTGTGCATGGCCGTTTGGAGGAGGATGGGCTGGAGTAAGTCTTAACAGAGATTTCGGCAGTTGGAACCCAAGCACAGTACCGGGTAAAGCTTTGGATTCTCGCCCAGAAATAGCTAAGAAGAAAAAAAAAAAAAATTTAAATTGAATCAGGTTGGGCAGACTGGATGGACCATTCGGGTCTTTATCTGCCGTCATCTACTATGTTACTATGTTACTATATGTCAGTGTTTAATAAATTATCTCCAGAACATCTGTATCCACAGTTTTTGGTTTTATCTTTTCAGGCAGCCTTATGGTCTAGGGATTTAACTCACATCTTCACATTCTCAAATTCGTATCAACAATTTCGACGTGCCTTAAAGACGCATCTTTTTAGGGAATCTTACGGAAGTTAGATATTGGATGTTTATTCATTTGTATTACTAGTCTTTGTGAACCGCATAGAACTTTATGGGATTTGCGGTATACAAGCGAGTTTTATGTTATGTTATACTGCAACGTGGTGGAACTGGATATGAAAATATTGTGGTCATAAAATATCCCGCTCAGCACTATTTGATATGTAAATGGGAAACACTGGATAAGTACATGTCGTCTTCACAAAAATAAAGGAATAAAGGCGAAATGCTCATCATGTGCTATGAATTGGATTTACAGTAGACTCTTAACCGGAACTCAAGCAACCAGCAAAAAAAAAAAAATCAAAGAAATACTGTAAAACTTTAAATAAAAATAAAATCAATTTCTGGTGGAAATTTAAGTGTAAACTTGGCACGCCACATCTGAGTACGCCCACACTTTGCCTACCACATGTCCGATAGTTTGTCTGGAACAGTGTATGGTATGGAAGGGTTACTCAGTGTTCCCGCTAAGCTGCGCTGGCGTGCGCTGGCGCACAAAATACTACATCGCAGCGCACAAGTTTCTCGTCACAGCGCACGGCGTACGGCAGATGGCAGGGCGGCGAGAGGAGAATCGGGCGAGTTGGCTCATAACTTGCTGGCGCGCCCGATATTTTTAGCTCACAGCGAAAAAATTTTGCTCACAACACCCGCCCGCTTAGAGGGAGCACTGGTTACCATACGTCCGGGAAAACCCGGACATGTCCTGTTTTTAGAGGACTGTCTGGGCGCCTGGAGTAACCCGGGTTTTGGAAATCCTGAGCTCAAAGCCCATGTCTGGAAGCGCGACTGTCACAAGTGATGACATCATACGCAGACACGCATGCGTGTGATGTCATTGTGTCGACATCTGTGCATGCTCAAAGGCTTCCAAATGTGGCCTTCAAGCTGGAGGAGGCTCGTGTGGGGGCGGGGCTGGGGAGAGGAATGGGGCAGAACAGGGCGGGGCCAGGCGTCCTCATTTTTTTTCTCAAAGAGGAAATCTGGCAACCCTATGATATGGCATTGTATGGGGTATAGCAGTGGTTCCCAACCCTGTCCTGGAGGACCACTAGCCAGTCAGGTTTTCCGGATAGCCCTAATGAATTTGCATGGGGCAGATCTGCATGCCTGTCATCTCCATTATATGCAAATCTCTCTCATGCATATTCATTAGGGCTATCCTGAAAACCTGACTTTTAATAGTAACTCTCAAGCAACCAGAAATTACATTTATCCAGCATCTATCATTCCCCATGGGTACCATCTCAACTTCTTGGTAAAAAAATGCTTCTTTAGTCTTCATAGGCTGAGGAAAGTGAGATCGTACTTTCATCATTCTCACTTCGTCGTCCTTGTTCAATCCACCATCCTCTCTAGACTGGATTATTGCAACTCCATCTATTGAAGTCTAACTAAAAACAAAAAACTCCATAGACTTCAGCTAATCCAGAACGCCGCGGCCAAGCTTATTTTCGCTAAAGGCAAGTTCGTCCACGTCTCCCCACTCCTGTCCAAACTTCACTGGCTCCCAGTTCACTCCAGAGTCCTCTTTAAATGTGCCTGTTTAGCCTTCAAGATCCTAAATGGCATCCTGCCTCCCGTTATCCCACTCTTCTGGAACTCCTCTAACCCTAATTCCACTAGATCCTCCCAAAAACTGAAACTATCATTCCCCTCTGCAAAAGGTATATCCCGCGTAGGAAAACTAGGAACATCCCTCCCCTTTAGAACCACAGAACTCTGGAACAACCTCACACCGCCGCTCAGAATTTCAAGCTCCCTCCAATCCTTCCGCAAACACCTGAAAACTTGGCTCTTTTCAAAAATCTAACACTTCCCGCTCTTTGGTTCTTTATCTTCCTAGCTCCTTTCCTATAACCCTTCATTGTAGCTCCTTTTCAACCTAACCCTGTAAACCGTGCCGAGCTCTACACTTGTGGAGATGGTGCGGTATACAAACCTAAGGTTTAGTTTAGTTTAGTTTACCGGTTAACTGAGTGTCTACTGTATTATTTTGGAATAACTGATTCTCGATTGTTGTCTTGGTGGACACAGTGCTGTTATTGTTAGTTAGTTAATTAATTAAATTCATTTTCTATCCCGTTTTCCCCAAAGAGTTCGGAACGGGTTACAACTTAAACATACATAATTTACAGTTAACAGGTTACGATTTGCACTGGATTTATCCTACTTGTTCTGTTTGTTTATTTATTGACTTTTTAGGATTTATTTGCTGCCTTTTTGAAGAAATTCAGCCAAGGCCACGCACAACAAGAAGGATCTGGACATAGAGAATGGACTGTTTCCGCAGAAAAAAAAAAATTCAAATACTGTAAAAGTGTACAGTATGACAAGAAGAGTACTTAAGGTCAACACAATACACAAAAAAACTCTTAATAGCATAGCAGGGGTGTCCAACCTGTGGCCCGAGGGCCGTATGCAGCCCAGTGAAGTATTTTGTGCGTCCCCAGTCGAGGGCGATGCAGTGTTTTCCTATGCTGCCCCTGGGTGTTTACTGTCTTGCTGGCTCCCTCCTCTGTCTTGCTGCAACGTTTGTGCGGCCCCAGAAATATTTTTTTGGGCCAATGTAGCCCAGGAAAGCCAAAAGGTTGGACACCCCTAGCATAGAGGAAGGAATCGCAAACTGTTTGCCTCGGTTGAAGTGTGCCACAATTCGCCGGCTGACTGCCTGCAGGATGTGCCTCTCACGGAGACAGTCAGCTGGCATCGGCGGCTCTCCTCCTCCCTGGCAATTCTACTCCTCTCCGCGCCTCTCCCATTGACCTTCCCCCCCCCCCCACACTGCCGGCTCAAGGCCCCCGTCTGCAGGGCCTTCGTGCATGCGCAGACATCGGCACGATGACATCACGCGTGCGATGCCCACGCACTTCTGGGTTGCCCTCGAGCCGCGGCCGCTTGTTTAGTGTGCCGCAACTGGAATTAGTTTGCGAGATACTGGCATAGAATGTAAGTGGAGGAGTAGCACAGAGATGGAAAAGATAGAGTAACAGGCATTAGATACAGAATAAGGGGACAAACTAAAAAAAAGTTGCATATTATGTGGTTAGAAACTCAAAAAGATTTGGCAAATAAACCTTTCCCTCCTCCCCTCCTAAGTTCTCAGTCTGTCCCCTGAATGAACTAGCAGCTATTTTTACCCAGAAAGACCAAATAAATATAGGAAAACCATCGGGATAGAGCGAGGGCATTGAATTTGCAAGTTTCTTTTTTTTTTTGGGGGGGGGGGACTCACTGAGACAGAGTCCTCTTTGTATTCCAGGTCACAGAGGCAAAGGGAAGGATCTACATAATCAGATGACGGGAAAAAGGAGTGGGGGGGAACCTTCCTGTCTGGCAGGCCACAGGTGCCATTTGTGGATTTACAGACCCTGGCCCAAGTCGAAAAATCACCAAACCATAGGTCATTTTTATGCACTGCACATATATTCACATATTACTGAAGCTCATGCAAACCACTCAGAATTGACTCCGCAGTCATTACTAGCAATATAGAAGCTTATTTTTTTTTTTTTGTGTGTGTGTCTAAAACCATTTTATTGGCATGGGGATTTTTTTGGTACAACATTAGTAATGCCATACAGAAACAGTTATTCCAATTCTTCACCAGATAGGAGTGAGAAGCAGAGCCAGGTACAGTACAGGATGTCTGGTGATACTGCAAACACAGACATGTTATACAGGTCTTGATCTCAAGAAGCATCATTACGATTTGTGGATTTTCTCTCGTCCTCTTCTTCCCACACACTCAGGGCACAGTTCTCCTGGCCTCTCACACCTTCCCCCAGGACAGCAGCACCTCGTACCATGGCCACCTCATTTGCTGGCTTCAATTTGAAGTCGGATTGTGTGACGTCAACTGGTCTTGCAAGACTACGGGACCCTGTGAAGCAGGCCGAGAAGGGCAGCTGCAAATATAGAAGCTTATAATAAACAATAAACATACTGATTCTAGTCCTGATAAAGAGACAGGTCTTCACATACTACAAACACTGCTTCAAGCCTGAGGAAGCTACAGATCTCTTTTGCAATCTGCACGCAATGATCCCAGCCCTGATAAAGGTGCAGGTCTCCTTTATAACCTGCACACACACATCATAACCCTGAAAAAAAAGAGGCAGGTCTCCTTTAAAATTGATTCCAGCCCTAGGGAAGAGGCAGATCTCCTTTATACTCTAATCCCAGCCCCGAGGAAAGGACAAGTCTCCTTTTTCCTAGCTTATTTATTTATTTATTGGGATTTCTTAACTGCCTTTATGAAGAGATTCACCCAAGGCTAGGGTTGCCATATTTTGCTGTGTAAAATCCTGGATGCATGGCCACCTCCAGCCCCACCCCACTCCATTCGGCCTCTAGCCCCGTCCCCAGAGAGCTAGTTTTTTCATTTATGACCTCCAGGCTGCGTTGGAGGGTCTCCGAGCATGCGCAGTCGCTTGTGATGTCATCCGCACACACTCAGAGGGCCTCCAGACGCGGCCAGAGCTTTCCAAAACTGCCGGGTTTTGGAAAGTCCGTCTGGGCACGCGGACGGTCCTCAAAAAAGGGGGACATGCCGGAACTTACAATTTTGTTAACATAACAAGAGTAAAAAGACCAAATATAAACATAGATTCAATGGATGAGGTAAAATCTAAATCAGTAAACTGGAAACTTAATAGGACTACTGTGAAACAGTCCCTCTTTTTACAAAACCGTAGCGCGGTTTTTAGGGCCAGCAATGGCAGTAACAGCTCCGACATTCACAGGAAGTATATGAGCATTGGAGCTGTTACCACTATGGCAGGCGCTAAAAACCACACCATGGTTAAGTAAAAGGGTGGGGGGATACTTATTAACAGCACTGACATTCTAATGAACATATAGCCCCTGCAATAACAACGTTAGAGGGAGCTGGTCGTTTCATACGTCTTATACTATGGCCTGGATTCTCTAACTGGTGCCGATCACGTGTCAGTCATGCAATGGCGCCAGTTAGAGAATCACACCTCCGGCAATGGTAGGCACCGGACACATAGGCCAGGATTTTCCAGGCCTACCTTTCCGGCGCCTACCTTAGAGGTGAACCACGCCGCCTAATGCCACCTACAGTGGCATTGGGCGGTGTTAATCACCTATGGAGGCACAATTCCAGCGTCGATATTTTTAGGCGCCGTGAAAACTGGTGTTTACATGGCATTTTTCACTGAGCTTAGGTGCCGACTGGCACCTAAAAACCTGGTGCCGTTTAGAGAATCTAGGCCTACATGTCTAATTCTATGTAGCATGTATAGCTAGCAATATGAAAGAACATAAGAGCTGCCATACTGGGACAGACCGAAGGTCCATCAAGCCCAATATTCTGTTTCCAACAGTGGCCAATCTAGGTCCCAAGAACCAGGTAGAAACCCAAAGAGTAGCAACATTCCAGAGCTCAGATTGTGATGCCATAATGCCTCATTCCTCCAATGCCTAAGAGCCAACCTCAGCAGTGATGTCACAGTGGCTTCACTGTCCTATACTTGGCTCACATAAGAATATAAGAATTGCCATACTGGGACAGACCGAAGGTCCATCAAGCCCAGTATCCTGTTTTCAACAGTGGTCAACCCAGGTCCCAAGTACCAGGCAGAAACCCAAAGAGAAGCAACATTCCAGAGCTGAGATTGTGATGTCATAATGCCTCATTCCACCAATGCCTAAGAGCCAACCTTTTGACGGCTTTTTACAGTGACGGATTGTGACGTCGCTTATGTTTTGCTACCACCATACAGTATTTTTGTGATTTTTTTGTTTTCTCCCTCTACTTTTACCATGGACCCCTGACGAAGGTGTGTCCGAAACACGGACCGTGTCGGGTCCCTTGATTGGTAAAAGGGTTTGCATATAAAAATTTTTTGTCATTAATAAATATTATTTTTTGTCATTAATAAATTTTGCCTACATCTTGAACAGATCTGCAGTTTTGTTTTGTTTGCTCTTTTAAGAGCCAACCTCATCAGTGATGTCACAATGGCTTCATTGTCCTAGACTTGGCTCACATAAGAACATAAGAGCTGCCATACTGGGACAGACTGAAGGTCCATCAAGCCCAGTATCCTGTTTCTAACCATGGCCAACCCTTGTCCCAAGTACATAGCTAGATCCCAACTAGTAAAACAGATTTTATGCTGCTTATCCTAGGAATAAGTGGTGGATTTCCCCAAGCTTATGGACTTCTCTTTTAGGAAATGATCCAAGCTTTGATTAAACCCACTAACCTAACTGATTCCGCCACATTGTCTAGCAACAAATTCTAGAGTTGAATTACACATTGTGTGAAGAAATATTTTCTACGGTTTGTTTGAAATCTACTACTTAGTAGCTTCATCGCATGTCCCCTAGCCCTAGTATTTTTGGAAAGAGTAAACAAGTGATTCACATCTACCCTTTCCACTCCACTCAGTATTTTATGGTCAAATATATTTTTATTGAGCAATCAAAAAAAGTAACAGGTCAACACAACAAAGTACAAAACCAGCTCAATAGAGTAGGAAATGTCCCCAAAAGAACCCCCCCCAAACCCCAACGAAAACAACCCCCCTCCCACCCCCATTCCCACCCCAGGGTCCTCCTTCCAAGTACATAGTAACAAAGAATTAGAAAAGAAAGTAAAACACCAAGCTACACAAAAAGGCAGGTACAAACAAGAATCCTCAATTAAGTATCCGGCTACGAGCCAGAGGGGTCAAAGTAGACCAAAAAGGTTCCCAAGTGTTCTGGAAAAGGCGGCCCTGGCGAGAGGACAAATCAGGCACATCCCTCCGCTCCCACATCAGAAGAGAAATCATTCGACATCTCCAGAGGGAATAGTCCGGAGCTTCGGCCTCAAGCCATTTCAGCAAGATGCATTCTCCTAGGACAAGCAGGATGAGTCAGCCACATATGGGTGTTGTCCCAACACCTCCCAATTTGCGGATAAGCTCTCCAATAGCTCAGAGAGATTTTTTTTTTTTTTCTCTCTGAGCACGTGCAGTGCCCGGGCCCCATTGGGCATGCCCGAGCCCTACCCATTTCCCCCTGCTTCCCCCTAATCCCCAGTCTTTAGTTTCCGCCCGTTCCCATCGGTCGGATTTTTCTACAGCTCTCCATTACAACTTTTCTACTCATCAACTTGAAGATGCCTGAATCATCTAAAGAAACAACTGGGATGCAGGAGGAGGATGAACACACTGGATCCTCATGAATTGTGCGCCCACTGATTGGATCCGGCGCTCGAGGTTTCCGTGTGGCTTGCATTGTGCGCACATGTCACCACGTGCACGCAAGCTAAGGAAGAGGGCACTGAGAGACTTCATGAAGAGAAGTGAGGCCCGAGAATCTTCCTCCAGCAGCCATCCTCATCGGAGCGTAGCAGTGGGGGATCCACAGACGAATCCGGTGAGGAGCCTCCAGGACATCCTGGCTCAGTCAACCTCCCTGACTGCAACTTGCCCAGTCGAGAAATCTCTCCCGGAGGTCCTGCATGCTGTCGCTAGCCGCCAGCCCCTGCAGGAAGCCGATAGGAGTCTCACCAGACCGAGAGATCTCTCCAGGAGTTCCTGCATGTTGCTGCTTACAGCCAGGCATGAAGAGAAGTGAGGCCCGAGAATCTTCCTCCAGCAGCCATCCTCATCAGAATGCAGCAGCAGGGGATCCACAAGCTACAGTGGCAAGGAGCCTCCAGGATGCCCTGGCTCAGCTAATCCCCCCGCCTGCACTTGGCCCGGTAGAGAAATATCTCCCGGAGTCCCTGCATGTTGCCGCTTAGAACCAGCCTCTGCAGGGCAGCCGATAGGAGTCTCGCCAGACCGAGAGATCTCTCCAGGAATCCCTGCATGTTGCCACCTACAGCCATCCTCTGCAGGGCAGCCGATAGGAGTCTTGCATGCTGCTGCGTAAATCCACAGCCTCTGCAAGCAACAGATCGGGGCTTTCACCCTCCAGACAGCATGCTGCCTCTTACAGCCAGCCTCTGCAGGGAGCCGATTGGGGTTCAAAGGTAAGTCCTATCTGCTTGTTTTTGGGAAAACCTCTGATAATCTGTTGCAGCCCCGAGGGCTCTGCCCCACCCTCCTCCCAATCTGAATTTAAGGAGAAAGAATCTCCCATGCTTCTTTCCCTTGGAGGGGACCTGCAGACCTCTCCCCCCAGTAGGAGACATGCTGCCCAGAGTTCAGCTTATAAAGGACATGCTGAAAAAAAAAACCTCGATGTTTCTTTCCCTCTTGGGGTCCTGCAGAGTCTACAATTCACACCTTTCCCACCCTGCCCCCCTCCCCCTCTCATGTTGGGAACAGGAGTCTGCCTTTCTCAGCAGGGTGCTGATATCTTCAGAGATGCGGCATGTCAGACCATGCCTCTCCAAAGGTGGGGGTTTGAAACTTCTCAGTCTAAAAAGCTGTTTGCTCTTCATAAAACCTAGGAAGAGTGCTTTTCCAGCTAGCATGAGGGACTCTGTACTATTCATGATTTCTATAGCACTGAAAGGCATATGCAGCGCTGTACAGTTTAATATACAATAGGCAGTACAGCAGCAGAAGCCCACTCAAGAGGCATTATCACTCCTCTTTCTCTGCCTCCAGGCACAGTGGGAAACGCAGCCAGGAGCACTGGCACAGATGAAGGGGTGCATCCTGCCCCTTCTCTGCAGGCTCTCCCCCCCCCTCTCAAGAAGGACAGAGAAGGGCGGTGGGGTACATTGAGCCACCCAACCAGTCAAGTGGAGCAGCACATGAACCTGCGAACCACCAGGGGTGGGACCAGCAGCCACAGTTAATCCTCCTGCTGACCCACTCCTCTCTCAGCGGGCTACATTCCCCACTATGTCCCCCTTTAGAGGGAGCCACGCACAACAACATGGCGTGGTTCAGCGGAATGCCATGCACCCAAGCAACGGAGGAACAAGCTACACACCAGCCTCCAGCCACGCCCCGAGTCACCACCCACAAAAATAAATAAATATTTACTAAAAAAAAAAAACCCCCACAAATGAGGACTCACCCCAAGTCCCTCCAGAAACTCACAGCCTTTCTCAAGATCCACGTGGGTGGACAACAAGTACCCAAGACAGAGTACTACAAGGCCTGAACTACCAGTACCAGTACTTCACGCAGGCAGTGGCGATTCCAGTCCACAAGAACCTCCTGGACTACAGAGACAAGATTTGGCTGACTCCCTCAGGGCAACCAACATCAAGGAGACTGGGATTGAAGTACCAGATCTTTCCAGCCCAGGGATTCGACAACCTGCAGCAGCCATACATGGACATTGCGGTAGCTTAAGAGAAACGGGGCAGCACAACCCCCCCTCCAACCCCCGTCAGGGAAGGACCTGAAAAACCCTGGTTTCCACGGGGAAAAAGACCTTCGAGGGCGCAATGCTGAGCGCACGAATTGCTGCGCTCCAGATCCAGATGCGGCTTTATCAGGAGGCCAGTGAGAGGAAATAAATAAAATAAAATAGAGACTCGAGCTCACAACTGAGCCAGTCCACACTGGCAGCAGTCTGTGCCCCAGCGCTCGCAACAGTAACATAACTGCTACGCAAACAAGCACCGCCCGAGGGGCAGGGGCATCCAAGGACAGCCCTCTCCCCAAGACAAAAATAGAACCTTGACTACCCTCCGGCCCAGCAGGATCAGATTGTCTGCGAAGGCTTGGCCCAGGATCACCATTGACCAGTGGGCCCTCAGCATCATCAAGCAGGGATTCCGAATTCGTCTCCACTCCCGCCCCCCCCCCCGAGTGGGCGGGGCACCCTCCATCTGACGACCCAACTTTCCTGCAGCAAGGAGAGGACCTGTTTCGGCAGAATCAATAGAGGCGGTGACGAACAGAGGAGATCACCTAGGGGTTTCTACTCCAGGAACCCCCGCGTCACCATGGACAAGGACAACGCTTGTCCCTGGATCTCTGTAAGCTCAACAGATGCATACACAAGGTCCAGACGCACTCTCTGGGTACAGTCTTGGCCCTGTTACAGCCCGTGTATTGGCTAGTATCCCATGCACCCAGCCCACAGGAGGCATCGTCGCTTCTAAAGCCAAGACAGACGCCTCCAGTACAAGGTCCTGCCCCTTGGACTCTCAATGGCTCCAAGAGCGTTCACAAAGTGCGTGGCAGTGGCACATCCTCGCCTTCAAGGGGTGCGCATCCTATCTTATCTCGACAGCTGGCAGCCCCGTCAACCACCATAACCCTCTTCCAAGAACTGGGGTTCCTCATCAACTACATGAAATCCCACCTGATACCCACCCAGGGGATATCGTTCATCTGGGCAGTCATCAATACCACGCAGACCAAGGCCATCCTACGGGACTACCAGATCGACGCCATGACATCCCTGGCCCAGCGCATCCCTGCCAGCAGCTCATCGTCAGCACGCTCCGGTCTTTGTTGTGCAGCACACCAGACTACTCATGTGATCCCTGAAAGGGCACCTCAGACGTCACTGGGACCAGTGTACCCAACCTCTGACTACCCACCTACTGGAGCTCAGGGCCTTAGGGAATGCCTTCGAAACCTTCAAACAGGCAGGGCAGTCCTCACCCAAACAGAAAACCAGGTGGCCTTGCACTATATCAACAAACAGGGAGGGACAGGGTCGACCTCGCTATGCAAGGAAGCTTGCCACATGTGGGAGTTCTCCAACTCCATTCAATGCCCCATCCAGGCAACTTGCTTCCTGTGGGAGCAGAACGACCTGGCAGAAAGACTCAGCCACCAGCTGGATCCCGATGAGTGGTGTCTCAACCCAGCGGCGATGAAGAAGATCTTCAGCACCTGGGGCACACCGAGCATCGACCTGTTTGCAACCGAACCGAACTCAAAATACTCGACCTTCTGCGCAAAGAGATCAACCCATCGCCGTCTCAGCCCCGACGGTCTGTCTGTGAGTTGGAACATCCTAAGTCCTGCAGAAGATTCTACCGACACACTCCCTCATGAGAACAGGGTGGTACCCAGAACCCACCCCCGATTCTTGCCGAAGGTGGCTTCAGCGTGCCTCCCGGCACTCTACATCTCCCCACAGGGAGGCACACTGCCACCTCAGCAACACCTCCTGGACTGTGTGCGGGCCCTGACTATGCAGCAGATTAGACAAGCCTCAATTGTTCGTCTCCTACGACCAAAACAGACCAGGACTTCCGGCCACCAATCGCAGGCGCTCGCGCTGGATATAAGAATGCATCCCCTTCACCTATAGAAAAGCGCAGCATCAACCGCAGGTGGGAGCCAACGCCCACCAGCGCAGAACCATAGCCAACACAACGGCACTTCTGCACCACATACCAATAGGGGACATCTGCGATGCAGCCACTTGGTCCTCCATGCACACCTTCACCAAGCACTACTGCCTCGACATAGCATTCCATGCTCCAAATGCATTCGGCCGAGCAGTCTTGGAAGTGGCTCTTCCCTCACGGGAGGGACAGCAACCACTAGCACAGCCTTGACAAACACTGTTCAAGTAGGGTGTTATAGATATTGATTAAGTAGGTCTTCCAGCACTCCTTCCTAGACTGAATGTGGAATAGGCAAGTATGAATTCTCACATGCAAGTACGATTTGTCACTGTTGACCAGTTGGTTTCTCACTGTTCATTGATTGTCATTGACCAATTTCACTGTTCTGTGAGTTAAGTAGGTCTTCCAGCAATCCTGTCTAGTCTGAATGTGGAATAGGCAAGTATGAATTCTCATATGCAAGTACGAATTGTCACTATTGACCAGTTATGAATTGTCACCGTTGACCAGTTGGTTTTCTCACTGTTCATTGATTGTCATTGACCAGTTTTCGCTGTTCTGTGAGTTAAGTAGGTCTTCCAGCACTCCTGTCTAGACTGAATGTGGAATAGGCAAGTATGAATTCTCACATACAAGTACGAATGGTCACTGTTGACCAGTTGGTTTCTCACTGTTCATTGATTGTCATTGACCAGTTCATTGTTCTGTGAGTATTATTGCTCAGTTAACACAGCACTTTATCTAAAACCTTGTTTCCACAACTTTACCTGCTTTGCCTGATTACCCTGCCCGGCTTGGCCTCCACAGCCAGGCGAGGGATGCACAAAGCGCTAAGGCGCAGGTCCAGTCGGTACATCCCTCGGCTAGGGAGTCACCCATATGTGGCTGACTCATCCTGCTTGTCCTAGGAGAAAGTGTAGTTACTTACCTGTAACGTAGGTTCTCCGTGGACAGCAGGATAGTCAGCCACACAACCCACCCGCCTCCCCATACGGCCGACCCGGCCACAGCTAGGAACATCCTGGGGATTAGGGGGAAGCAGGGGGAAATGGGTAAGGCTCGGGCATGCCCAGTGGGGCCCGGGCACTGCACGTGCTCAGAGAGAAAAAAAAAAAATCTCTCTGAGCTATTGGAGAGCTTATCCGCAAATTGGGAGGTGTTGGGACAACACCCATATGTGGCTGACTATCCTGCTGTCCACGGAGAAAATACGTTACAGGTAAGTAACTACACTTTTCAGAGCAATCTGGATAGACCACTTAAGGAAAGCTGCAATTCCTTTAGAACGTGGAAAGTAGTGAGGAACAGTCCCAGACAAAAGCAAGGGTGAGCTGTGAATGTTGACATGCCAAAGATTCTCCACAAAAGCAAAGATAGCAGTCCAAAAATGTTGCACCTTAGGACAAGTCCAAAACATGTGTCCCAAGCTTGCTTCCGGAGCCTGGCAACGAAGGCAGGCTGCGTTTAGACGCCACTCAGTATTTTATAAACCTCTATCATATCCCCTCTCCAAGTTGAAGAGTCCTAGCCGCTTTAGTCTCCTCTCATAGGGAAGTTGTACCATCCCTTTTATCATTTTTGTTGCTCTTGTCTGTAACTTTTCTAATTCCACTAAAAAAATTTTTTTATATACGGCAACCAGAACTGCAAACGGTTCATAGACAACGGCGTGAAAGACAAAGGCGCGCGCCGACTACTGAGCGCAAGACGGAGGCGCGCGCCGAAGAAAATTACAGTTTTTAGGGGCTCCGACGGGGGGATTATTGGGGAACCCCCCCACTTTACTTAATAGACATCGCGCCGGCGTTATGGGGGGTTGTACCCTCCACATTTTACTGTAAACTTAACGTTTTCCCTAAAAACAGGGAAAAAGTGAAGTTTTCAGTAAAATTTGGGGGGTTACAACCCCCCAACACCCCCACAACGTGGCACGATGTCTATTAAGCAAAGTGGGGGGGGTTCCCCCCCACGCCCCCCCCATCGGAGCCCTAAAAACAGTAATTTTGAGCGGCGCGCACCTCCACGCTGCGCTCAATTGTCTGGGCGCGCCTTTGTCCCAGCGCACTTTTGACCTGACAGCTTGCAAACAGCATTCATGTTGCAGTCATAATAACATTTTCATCTTTGTTTTCCGTTCCTTTCCTGATAATTCCTAACGCTCTATTTGCTTCCTTAGCAGTCGCCGCACATTGAGTTGAGGGTTTCAACGTATCTGAAACAATGACACCTAGATCCTTTTCCTGGGCATGGATTAGGGTTCCAATACGTTCGGGAAAACCCACTCTCCGGGTGCCCGGAGGGATTTCCAAAGCCCAACAGTTTGTCCGGGTTTTGGAAGTCCCTGATATCTGGGCCGCATCTGGAGAGAGTCTGCACATGCATGAATGTCAACATGATGATGTCATATGCGTGTGCATGCACGTTCATAAGTATATGCTTTCTTCGCATCGACATCCGCGCATGCGCAGACGCGGTCCCAAGCTCAGGGAGGTTCATGTGGGGGTGGGGCTGGAGTGGAATGGGGTGGAGCTGGAGGCAGAACAGGCGGGGCTGGGGGTGGAATGGGGTGGAACCAAGTGCCCTCTTTTTTTTTTTTTTTTTAGAGGAAATCTGGCAACCCTAAGCATGGATGATACTATGTATAATTCTATGTAATGATAAACTGTTTGTAACCTGCCTAGAACTCTGTTTAGCGAGGATTCAATTGGATTCAAGTCTACACATAGAAGAACAAAGGCAAAAACCGCAGTGGTGATGTACAAGATGTCAAGTCTTTAATGGAACGATCAAATAGTCTTAAATAAACAATCATAAAAAATAAATAATGAATATAATCATATACACTTCTCCCTCCGTATTTGCTGTGATAAGGGATTAACAGACCCGCGAATACAGAAAAACTGTGAATAACTTTTTCATATGTTATTCGCTGTTTTCTATTAAAAACCATCGTGAATATGGTGAAACTGCGAATAACATGGTGGGAGACCTGAAGGAGAGGCAAAACACGGTGAAGAAAGTGCTGGGAATCAGCGATTTTCTCTGTAAACGCTTGGAATCGGCGATTTCTCTATGCAAGCTGATGTAATTTGGGGGGGAGGAGCCAGCAAGCTAAAAACTGTGAATAATCGAAACCGCGATTGCTGAAACCGCGAATATAAAGGGAGAAGTGTAACAGTTTGTATCCAAAAGGGTTCATCAATTCTTTTGGATACAAACTGTTATATGATTATATTATTTATTTTTTATGATTGTTCATTTAAGATTATTTTTATGATCGTTCCATTAAAGACTTGGCATCTTGTACATCACCACTGCGGTTTTTGCCTTTGTTCTTCTACGTGATATTTCACTACAGTTCCGTTGGATTTTTTTGTTTATATTTGCCTACAAGTCTACACATAACATAACAAATAAGAGAGATATGATACATTCTAAAACAGAGACATAACACTTATCAAGCATCTAATAAGCACAAATCAGAACATTTAAATAATAGTTTCTCTATTATTTAAATGTTCTGATTTGTGCTTATTAGATGCTTGATAAGTGTTATGTCTCCGTTTTAGTATGTATCATATCTCTCTTATTTGTTATGTTATGTGTTACGCTAATACACTATATAATACAGCTGTTTTTCTCTTGCAGGTATTTCTATAGTGCTACCAGACGTATGCAGCGCTGTACAGAGTCACAAAGAAGACAGTCCCTGCCCCAAAGAGCTTACCATCTAAACAGGATATCATGGATCCAGTTAAGGGGAACGGTTAATCTGCCGGCTGGGTTGGAGGGCAGAGGGGGAGTACAGGACAATCGAGCCATTGTGACATCACTGATGAGGTTGACTCTTATTGGTGGAATGAGGCATTATGACATCACAATCTCAGCTCCGCTTCCCAAAGACTGAAACTCTTCACACTACTACTGGGAATTGTTTCTATCAGGCGAACGCAGTGCTGTACAGAGTCACAAAGGAGATGGTCCCTGATCAAAAGAGCTTACAATCTAAACTGACAAGACAGACAAACAGGATGTCATGGAAACAGTTAAGGGGAATGGTTAATCAGCTGGCTAGGTTGGAGGGCAGAGGAGTAGGGTTAAGCATTGAAGGGTACAACACCCTGTGACCTTGAAAGAGGATTGTCGGTGAAGGAAACCTGAGGAGGAGGACAGGACAGCAAACACCCTTTTATTTGTTTAATTACGGAAGACCTGAGGAGGGGGAACCAAGGCTAAGCCCGTCAAACAAAGACACTAAATATAGCTTAGGGAAACGAGGAGTCGAAAAAGGCGCATCTGAGGAGGAGATTCAAAAACAAGGAAACCGGAAGGATAGTCTTTCCCGAAATAGAAAGACCTAAACACAGCAAGGCATCAAAAGCAAAGCCAACCATAGGTCAAAGCTCCTGTTAATCTCTCCAGAGAATCCAGGAACACCATAGCAGAGGGAGGGCCACATCCCGCTTGTATCGCACCTCAGCGTCTGGTTTTCAGGATCCCAGATGGGTTATCTCTCCGCTCCATAGTGTGGATAAGAGAGGATGGTGGCACCACTGAAGTGTACGGCGGGTGAATGATGCGGGAAAGAGATATTTAAAAAGAGGGTGACACCACTGCGGTCTGTTGGGGGCAAATAGAAGAAACATGACGGAAGATAAAGGCCAGATAAAGGGGACCTCCTCCCTGTCCCTCACCCAAGCCACCTTCCTGCCTCCTCCTCTCAAATACCTCACCCGCCTAGCTAATGTCAACCCTCTTCTCCTTTTTTTTGAACCTTACCCACGTGGCCTATCCCTCTCCTGAACGTCAGCCCAGACATCTTAGAATTTCTCTCCTGAAACTGTGTCTTTTTTGCTTTCTCCCTATTAGGACTCCTTTACCCCCTTCCATATCGCAGGAGTTCATCACTCCACACCTCCTTCTGTACCTCAGCATCCCCTCCTCTGATTCTCCTCCTGTATCTTAGTGGCCCCCCCCCCAACCTTTTTCTTCCTCACTCCTGTATCTCTCATCCCCTCCCTTCCTCTCCTCTTCCCTCCTGGCCTCCCTTCTCCTCCCATTCATTCTGTACCTCTTTCTTTCCCCATCCCTCTTATACCTGTATCCTCCCTATTTCCCCTTTCCCCTCCCTTGTACTTGTCTCTTCCCCTTTTCTTCTCCCTCCCTCCTGAAACTCCACCCCTCTGCCTTTCCCCTACTTCCTGTTTCTCCCCCTCTACCATCCCTCTCCTTTCTGTAACTGATCCCACCCCTTTTCTTCCTGCACATGTCTCATTCCCTCCCTTCCCCTCTTTCTTGTACTTGTCTCCTCCCTCTCCCCTTCCCCTCTCTCCTCCCTCCTGTCTCTTTTCTTCCTGTACCTGTCTGTCCTCCCCCATGACATGTCTCCCCCCCTTATAATCTCATCCTTCCTGCCGCGACCTTTGACCCCCTCCTCTCACCTTGAGGCCGCCTTAGGCCGACCGTAACTCATTTTAGCTACCCTTTACTGCGCATGTGCGGCGCGCACCCCGCCCCTCCTCTTTTTTCGCCCCGCCTCCATTCCCCTTTCGCCCCTCTTCCCCCCCCTTCTCCCTGAACCCCGCCCCACTTCTCCGCCCGTCCTATGTCTGCTCCGCTCGTGACTCTTCGCTGCTCGCCCATCTTCCCAGCTCCGCCCCTCCTCCCCTAGAGCCGTTCCCTGGGCGTTGGCGTCTTGACGTCACACATCGGGGCGGGAAGACCAGTTGCCTCGACAACGGTGCAAGGGTGTTATTTCTCGGATCATGCGCACAGCGTACTTGTGCCTTTATTTGTTCACGTGAAATATGTCACGTCCTTTGCATTTTCTTTGCACTTCTCCAAACATTTAGAAAACCAAAAGAGACCGTTCATGCAGGGAGTAGCTGAATTTATTATTATTTTTTGCTTTGTTTTCATTTCTTGAATTTTGACTTATAGAACAAGCACAGTTTGGAGTCAGATCTCTTCTTTTGCATGCTTTGAACCAAGCTTCTATTGCTTTATTCGGTATTGTTAAAGTGATGGACAGGATTGATTGAGGCCTGGGTTTACACCATTGCTTGCTGGGATTTGTAGTCTTTCTTTCTTTATAGACTGCAATAGGGAAATCATTGCTATATCTTATCAGGCCGGTATTTGGGATAAACATCTTGGTAATTTTATATTCCAGTTCCAGCACCTAGCTGGCATTTAGAAAATTGTTAAAAACATACTTGTTTTGTACATTTGTTAACTAATGGATTGTAATTCACTGTGAATGACCAGTATCTGTACTCTGTAAACCACACAGAACTGAGAGTAAGGTTACCAGAAGTCTGGATTTCCCCGGACGTGTCCTCCTTTTCGAGGACATGTCCGGGGGTCCGGATGGCTTTTCAAAACCCAGTAACCCAGTTTGGTTCGTGGGTGTTTGGGTGTTTGAAGTTCACTATCTAGGTTTAGGTTAGGTTTTTTTTATATATATATACTAGTGTTTTAGCCCGTTACGTTAACGGGTGCTAGAATAGAAGTGTAAACTTTTAGCACAATGGGGCGCTGAGGCCTTTCTTTCTTTGCTTCCAGCTCCCCCTGTCCAGCAGTAGCCCTTCTCCCTTACTTTTACCTCCCCCCTGTCCAGTAGTACCCCTTCTCCCTTTCCTGTTCCCCCTGTCCAGCATCCGCTAGCCTGGGCAGCCTCGGAGCTTTTGCTAGGCTGGCCCGTCTCGCATTATCGAAGTGGGTCAGCCTAGCAAATGCCCCACAGCTGCTTGATGAAACAGCGGCTGCTGCCGCTGCTGATCTGGGGGTGAGAAGAAGAAGCGCCCCAGCAGTGTAGTCAGAAGGCAGGAAGTCAGCCGGCATCGGAGATTGGAGCAGGAAATCAGCTGAGGCAGGCACTGCACGGAGGCACGGAGTTTTAAGTGCACATGTGTGGCTAGGGTTTTATTATTATAGATACTGCCTATCAAGGTTATCTAAGTGGTTTTACAATCAGGTACTCAAGCAAGGACATATTCTGATAACCCCAATTATAAAAAACGCAAAAGAATCCCCAAATTCCCCATCTAATTACAGACCGATCGCAAACATCCCCCTTTTCACCAAAATAGCAGAAGGGGTGGTAAAGACTGAACTCTCCACTTACCTAGAAAAATTAAACATCCTCAGCGACAATCAATCAGGCTTTCGCACGGACCACAGCACCAAAACCATAATAGCCTCCTTCCTCGACTATCTTCACACGCTCTTCAGTCTAGGCTCAAGTGCCTTGATCATACAGCTAGACCTAAGCAGTGCCTTTGACCTGGTCGACCACACCATACTCCTCGAATGCCTGGCACACATTGGCATATCTGATCAGGTCCTCAACTGGTTCCAGGGGTTCCTAAAAAATAGATCCTACAAGGTACTCAAGGACAACAATATCTCACATAGCTGGGACAACACCTGTGGCGTCCCGCAGGGCTCCCCCCTATCCCCCACTCTATTCAACATCTACCTGGCCTCCCTAGGCAACCTCCTTCACACCCTCAAACTCAAATTTTTCATCTATGCAGACGACATCACAATAGCCATCCCCCTTACCAATTTCACACCAGAACTACTTGACTACATTAATAACATTTTCAACCAGATTGAACGTTGGATGTTATCGTTCAGGCTGAAACTAAACCCGGACAAAACAAAATTTTTTCTAGCCACCCCCAAGGAAAAAATAAAAAACATCACAATTCATCTGAAAGGAATTCAAGGTTTCAAGGTTTATTAATTATTTGATGAATCGCTATATCTTTATGCAAAGCGATGTACATAGTAAAAAATACAATTAAGTTAAAACACATACAGTATATATAGACAATAGAAATCAACATGACCAACAACAATTGGGAGGGAAGAGGGGTAAAAGTTACATCTGTTATATTGGAAAATACATTTAAAGGAAAGAACATTAGGGAATAAAGGAGTTTTATAAGCTCGAGTAATAAAAAATAAAATAAATTTTAGATATTAAAAGCCTGTTTAAAAAGAAATGTTTTTAAGGATTTCTTAAAGGATAAAATGTCTTTTTCAATTTTTATGTATTGGGGCAATGAGTTCCACCATTGGGGGCCAACTACAGAAAACATATCTAATCGTCGAGTGCCTATTATTTTTAAGGAAGGAACAACTAGTAAGTTTTGGGAAGAAGATCTAAGTGTACGTATAGAACTATAAGGAATTAACATTTTAGAAATGCATTGGGGTTGATTGAATATCAGATTTTTAAATATAAGTAACAAGACCTTAAATTCTATGCGCTGGCAAATAGGGAGCCAATGTGATTCGATGAAGAGAGGAGTTACATGATCAAATTTTTTGGCGTCATGGATTAATTTAATAGCAGTATTTTGGACAATTTGAAGTTGTCGTTTTTCTTTTTGACCTTCCCCCTAGTACCCACCTTAAAAATACTGGGAGTCATTCTAGACAAAAACCTATCCTTAGAAAACAACACAGACCTCATTGTCAGGAAATGTTTCATGGTACTTTGGAAACTTCGTACCATAAAAAAATTCTTCAATGACACCTCCTTCCGCCTACTAGTACAATCCTCCATTCTCAGCATTCTGGACTACTGCAACATTATCTATCTGAGCGCCACAAAGAAAACCACCAGGAGACTAAAAACGATCCAAAACACCGCCATTCGCCTCATCTATGGCCTGAAGAAATGGGAACACATCACCCCATACTACAACCAACTTCACTGGCTGCAATTCGAATCCAGAGTTCTTTTCAAATTCGCATGCATATGCTACAAATCGATAAATGATCTTTCGCCAAGATACATCACTCCCCACTTAAATCTTCACTGTACCAACAAGAAATCCCGCAGAATTCAGCTGTTCGCATTCCCTTCGCCAAAGCTTTGTCAACTCAAAAGATTCCTAGATAAAACCCTCGCCTTCCAAGCAGCCAAGATGAACCCATGGCTAGCCCTAATGATACTCGAGGCCCCCACCTACCTCGACTTCAGAAAATCACTCAAAACCTACCTTTTCAGCAAACAAGACCCTTAACTGACCCTTCAGATAATCTCAGGGCCCCCTATCCGACTCTTCTCCTTCACGATAGCTCCTATCTCCCCCTGCTTCTCCTACCCACTTCCCTCCTCATCCACCAAATCTGACCAAAATCCGTTGTAAATCCGATAAATTTGTTGTAATTCTGCCCTCTTCATCTACGAAGTTGGCTAAACTTGTTGTAAATTTCCCTTTTCATCTGCCAAGTTTTGGCTACAGTTGTTGTAAATCCTATAAATTTGTTGTAAATCTACAAGTCTATGCGGATCCTAATCTAATTTAATGTAAACCGCCTAGAACTCGCTGGGTATGGCGGTATATAAGAATAAAATTATTATTATTATTATTATTATTATCTGTCCCGGAGGGCTTACAATCTATCTAATGTACCTGGGGCTATTGGAGGATTGAATGACTTGCTCAAGGTCACAAGGAGCAGTTCAGGGTTTGAACCCACAACCCCAGGGTGCTAAGGCCGTAGCTCCAACCACTGCGCCACACACTCCTCTTCCTAACTCAGTGTCTTGCAAACTTTAGTGTCCCTGGCTCGAGACACCGGGAAGTGCACTGGCGCGTGATGTCAATGCACCAACGTCAGCGTATGCGCAAAGGCCCTTCAAACGGGCCTTGAGCCAAGAGAAGGACTTGTGCTGGAGAGAAGGACCGGCAGAGAGAAGAGGTGCCGGCATCGGGAGATTGCGAGAGGCACGTCCTGTAAACAGTCGACCGGCACCTCTCCTCTTCCCCAGTGTACCCGCGGTACACCTGAAATCTCAGATACGGCAACCATAGTTTCATAGTTTATTTTAAACTAGTTTTTTAGCCCGTTACATTAACGGGTGCTAGAATAGATGTGTAGACTTAGACATTTATTTCTTTCTTTCTGTCTCGCTCCCTTTCTTTCTTTCTGTCTCTTTCCTTGGTCTCCTGTCTGTCTTTCTTTCTGTCGCTCTCCCTTCCCCCTGTCTGTCTTTCTTTCTTTCTGTCTCTCTCCCCCCTGTCTGTCTTTCTTTCTTTCTGTCTCTCTCCCCCCTGTCTGTCTTTCTTTCTGTCTCTCTCCCTGCCCTCTTTCTTTCTTTCTGGATTTCTTTCTGTCTCTCTGCCTGTCTTTCTTTCTGTCTCTAATGGGTGCTAGAATATGTGTGTGTGTGTGTGTGTTTGTCTGTATTTATTTCGTTCTCTCTCTGTGCTTAGCCTGTTTCAGTATTTCTGTATTTTTTTCACATCTACGGGATGAGGAGGAGGCCGGGGCGCGTGGGATAACGGGGAGTCCGGGGTTGGGCAGAGCTGTAGGTGAGACCTTTTTATTGGATTAAGGCAGTGTATTTGTGGCTGTCCTTCATTAGGTCTGTGCAGAATGAGCGAAGGATTTTTTTTTTTTTTTAACCCAAAACAGGATTAAATGCCTATATATACACAGATTTGATTTTATATATATGATTTTCCAATTAATGTCTGAAATATATTTATTTTTATTGGGGGAGAGAATGCAGGAGATGGTTGTCCATTACTGAACTGTGAAGTAATCTTATTTGGATCATAGATTTAAACTCAACATTTGGTGTAGCAGTTTCTTGCAGACTAATTATCTTGGTTTGGATTTATTTATTTATTTTTTCTCATGCAAAATCACTTACTTTGCCTTGGAATTACAGCCGAGAAGGCTGCACAATATCTCTGTCAGTCTGGGCAAGATTTGTTTCTCTTTGTTTTGTGACAATTTAGGCTAAAATTAAACAGAGAGCTGGCGCTTTGAAAAGAGTTTTTGATGGTGACTCAAAACCGGTGCCGAATGACTCGCTCGGCTCTTCCTCCCTGTGCACGACCATCTCTCCCAAGGGCCGTCACGGTGCCCCGCCGGGTCTTCGTCACTCTAATGGCCTCGCCTCCAACCCCCGGACAGCCACAGCGCCCTGCCAGTCTCGTGCTCCCAGCTGGGGCTTCTGAGCGCCGTCGCCCCAGCCAATCAGTGGCTGCCTTGGTCTCGGCCGCTCCGCGGTGCTAGGCGGGAGCAGCCAATGCTGCTGTCACGCCAACCCGCCGCCAAGCCAGCCAATACACATCACCCTTGTGGCTGGCGTTGTGAAGGGGCGGCGCGGTGTGGCCTGCTCTGAGGGGAGGGGGAAGTCCGCTGTCTTTTCCGCCTCCAGTTTCGCTCCGCTCTTGTTTCCGCCGTGCTACGGGCCCGGGACGCATCATAATGGTAAGTAGCAGGCTCAGGAAGGCGACGGCAGGACTCCGCATTCGTTCGCCTGTGGTGACGTAGTAAGCGCACATGCGCACTCTTGCCGGCACATCCAGACATCAGATCTCAGGGAACACGCGGTGAGAGTGCGCAGGCGCGCTTAACATTTTATTATTATAGATTTGATTACACGCCTATCATAATTTTAGGCGAGAATACAATAATGAAAAAAGGGGAATGCAAAAATTTTAAACAAAGACATATACAAACTGACTACAAAGACCATGAACAGAATTGCACACAGTATTCAAGGTGCAACCATACCAAGGTCTGACATAGAACCTACAAAATCTTACATGGTGATGTTGCTATCTCGACATAAGTCAGTTGTCTGGCAATTGTTAGCAATTCCTGTTGCTGTGTCTGAAGGTGATAAACCTCTCTTCGATTTGTTGGTCTCTAGATCTGAAACGAACAGTGAATCAGAACTCCGGGCTAGAACGATTGCTATCTTTTCAGGCACAACAAAGAAAAATGGGGCAACCCAATGATCCACAGTGAAAACAAAAACATTTGTTATTATTATTATTATTATTTGTTAAACATTGACATATAAAACCATGAAAATTCAATTAAAAAAGTACAATGATAAAAAATACTGTGATAAAAATCCAACCGGTCCCTACACGGTCCGTGTTTCGGCGAACACGCCTTCCTCAGGGGGCCTAAAAGGAAGAGGCAATGATGAATAATGATAAAGAGAAAGATAAAAGATAGAAAGATAAGAAGTGACTATGATGCCAATCTGGAGCATGCATATTAGTGTCTAAACTCGACTGCAAGATAAAACAAGTGAGCCAAGTGTGATCATGCTATATACAGAGGCTTGAAACATCGACAAGAGACATGAAAGGAAAAAATGTGCCGAAAAAGTGCAATGGTGTGTATTAGAGTATAAGCTTAAGCACAAAAATCTATAAAGTGCCTAATAGAAGCCATAAGAATTAAAAGTTAATAGAATGGATGCATTTGGGGATTAATAATAGGAAGGAACCGTATATGCTGGGAGGAGAGAAGCTGATATGCACGGACGGGGAGAGGGACCTTGGGGTGATAGTGTCCGAAGATCTAAAGGCGAAAAAACAGTGTGACAAGGCAGTGGCTGCCGCCAGAAGGATTCTGGGCTGTATAAAGAGAGGCGTAGTCAGTAGAAGGAAGAAGGTGTTGATGCCCCTGTACAGGTCATTGGTGAGGCCCCACTTGGAATATTGTGTTCAGTTTTGGAGACCGTATCTGGCGAAAGACGTAAGAAGACATGAGGCGGTCCAGAGGAGGGCGACGAAAATGATAGGAGGCTTGCGCCAGAAGACGTATGAGGAGAGACTGGAAGCCCTGAATATGTATACTCTAGAGGAAAGGAGAGACAGGGGAGATATGATTCAGACGTTCAAATACTTAAAGGGTATTAACGTAGAACAAAATCTTTTCCAGAGAAAGGAAAATGGTAAAACCAGAGGACATAATTTGAGGTTGAGGGGTGGTAGATTCAGGGGCAATGTTAGGAAATTCTACTTTACGGAGAGGGTGGTGGATGCCTGGAATGCGCTCCCGAGAGAGGTGGTGGAGAGTAAAACTGTGACTGAGTTCAAAGAAGCGTGGGATGAACACAGAAGATTTAGAATCAGAAAATAATATTAAAGATTGAACTAGGCCAGTTACTGGGCAGACTTGTACGGTCTGTGTCTGTGCATGGCCGTTTGGAGGAGGATGGGCTGGAGTAAGTCTTAACAGAGATTTCGGCAGTTGGAACCCAAGCACAGTACCGGGTAAAGCTTTGGATTCTCGCCCAGAAATAGCTAAGAAGAAAAAAAAAAAAAATTTAAATTGAATCAGGTTGGGCAGACTGGATGGACCATTCGGGTCTTTATCTGCCGTCATCTACTATGTTACTATGTTACTATATGTCAGTGTTTAATAAATTATCTCCAGAACATCTGTATCCACAGTTTTTGGTTTTATCTTTTCAGGCAGCCTTATGGTCTAGGGATTTAACTCACATCTTCACATTCTCAAATTCGTATCAACAATTTCGACGTGCCTTAAAGACGCATCTTTTTAGGGAATCTTACGGAAGTTAGATATTGGATGTTTATTCATTTGTATTACTAGTCTTTGTGAACCGCATAGAACTTTATGGGATTTGCGGTATACAAGCGAGTTTTATGTTATGTTATACTGCAACGTGGTGGAACTGGATATGAAAATATTGTGGTCATAAAATATCCCGCTCAGCACTATTTGATATGTAAATGGGAAACACTGGATAAGTACATGTCGTCTTCACAAAAATAAAGGAATAAAGGCGAAATGCTCATCATGTGCTATGAATTGGATTTACAGTAGACTCTTAACCGGAACTCAAGCAACCAGCAAAAAAAAAAAAATCAAAGAAATACTGTAAAACTTTAAATAAAAATAAAATCAATTTCTGGTGGAAATTTAAGTGTAAACTTGGCACGCCACATCTGAGTACGCCCACACTTTGCCTACCACATGTCCGATAGTTTGTCTGGAACAGTGTATGGTATGGAAGGGTTACTCAGTGTTCCCGCTAAGCTGCGCTGGCGTGCGCTGGCGCACAAAATACTACATCGCAGCGCACAAGTTTCTCGTCACAGCGCACGGCGTACGGCAGATGGCAGGGCGGCGAGAGGAGAATCGGGCGAGTTGGCTCATAACTTGCTGGCGCGCCCGATATTTTTAGCTCACAGCGAAAAAATTTTGCTCACAACACCCGCCCGCTTAGAGGGAGCACTGGTTACCATACGTCCGGGAAAACCCGGACATGTCCTGTTTTTAGAGGACTGTCTGGGCGCCTGGAGTAACCCGGGTTTTGGAAATCCTGAGCTCAAAGCCCATGTCTGGAAGCGCGACTGTCACAAGTGATGACATCATACGCAGACACGCATGCGTGTGATGTCATTGTGTCGACATCTGTGCATGCTCAAAGGCTTCCAAATGTGGCCTTCAAGCTGGAGGAGGCTCGTGTGGGGGCGGGGCTGGGGAGAGGAATGGGGCAGAACAGGGCGGGGCCAGGCGTCCTCATTTTTTTTCTCAAAGAGGAAATCTGGCAACCCTATGATATGGCATTGTATGGGGTATAGCAGTGGTTCCCAACCCTGTCCTGGAGGACCACTAGCCAGTCAGGTTTTCCGGATAGCCCTAATGAATTTGCATGGGGCAGATCTGCATGCCTGTCATCTCCATTATATGCAAATCTCTCTCATGCATATTCATTAGGGCTATCCTGAAAACCTGACTTTTAATAGTAACTCTCAAGCAACCAGAAATTACATTTATCCAGCATCTATCATTCCCCATGGGTACCATCTCAACTTCTTGGTAAAAAAATGCTTCTTTAGTCTTCATAGGCTGAGGAAAGTGAGATCGTACTTTCATCATTCTCACTTCGTCGTCCTTGTTCAATCCACCATCCTCTCTAGACTGGATTATTGCAACTCCATCTATTGAAGTCTAACTAAAAACAAAAAACTCCATAGACTTCAGCTAATCCAGAACGCCGCGGCCAAGCTTATTTTCGCTAAAGGCAAGTTCGTCCACGTCTCCCCACTCCTGTCCAAACTTCACTGGCTCCCAGTTCACTCCAGAGTCCTCTTTAAATGTGCCTGTTTAGCTTTCAAGATCCTACATGGCATCCTGCCTTCCCGTTATCCCACTCTTCTGGAACTCCTCTAACCCTAATTCCACTAGATCCTCCCAAAAAACTGAAACTATCATTCCCCTCTGCAAAAGGTATATCCCGCGTAGGAAAACTAGGAACATCCCTCCCCTTTAGAACCACAGAACTCTGGAACAACCTCACACCGCCCGCTCAGAATTTCAAGCTCCCTCCAATCCTTCCGCAAACACCTGAAAACTTGGCTCTTTTCAAAAATCTAACACTTCCCGCTCTTTGGTTCTTTATCTTCCTAGCTCCTTTCCTATAACCCTTCATTGTAGCTCCTTTTCAACCTAACCCTGTAAACCGTGCCGAGCTCTACACTTGTGGAGATGGTGCGGTATACAAACCTAAGGTTTAGTTTAGTTTAGTTTACCGGTTAACTGAGTGTCTACTGTATTATTTTGGAATAACTGATTCTCGATTGTTGTCTTGGTGGACACAGTGCTGTTATTGTTAGTTAGTTAATTAATTAAATTCATTTTCTATCCCGTTTTCCCCAAAGAGTTCGGAACGGGTTACAACTTAAACATACATAATTTACAGTTAACAGGTTACGATTTGCACTGGATTTATCCTACTTGTTCTGTTTGTTTATTTATTGACTTTTTAGGATTTATTTGCTGCCTTTTTGAAGAAATTCAGCCAAGGCCACGCACAACAAGAAGGATCTGGACATAGAGAATGGACTGTTTCCGCAGAAAAAAAAAAATTCAAATACTGTAAAAGTGTACAGTATGACAAGAAGAGTACTTAAGGTCAACACAATACACAAAAAAACTCTTAATAGCATAGCAGGGGTGTCCAACCTGTGGCCCGAGGGCCGTATGCAGCCCAGTGAAGTATTTTGTGCGTCCCCAGTCGAGGGCGATGCAGTGTTTTCCTATGCTGCCCCTGGGTGTTTACTGTCTTGCTGGCTCCCTCCTCTGTCTTGCTGCAACGTTTGTGCGGCCCCAGAAATATTTTTTTGGGCCAATGTAGCCCAGGAAAGCCAAAAGGTTGGACACCCCTAGCATAGAGGAAGGAATCGCAAACTGTTTGCCTCGGTTGAAGTGTGCCACAATTCGCCGGCTGACTGCCTGCAGGATGTGCCTCTCACGGAGACAGTCAGCTGGCATCGGCGGCTCTCCTCCTCCCTGGCAATTCTACTCCTCTCCGCGCCTCTCCCATTGACCTTCCCCCCCCCCCCACACTGCCGGCTCAAGGCCCCCGTCTGCAGGGCCTTCGTGCATGCGCAGACATCGGCACGATGACATCACGCGTGCGATGCCCACGCACTTCTGGGTTGCCCTCGAGCCGCGGCCGCTTGTTTAGTGTGCCGTAACTGGAATTAGTTTGCGAGATACTGGCATAGAATGTAAGTGGAGGAGTAGCACAGAGATGGAAAAGATAGAGTAACAGGCATTAGATACAGAATAAGGGGACAAACTAAAAAAAAAGTTGCATATTATGTGGTTAGAAACTCAAAAAGATTTGGCAAATAAACCTTTCCCTCCTCCCCTCCTAAGTTCTCAGTCTGTCCCCTGAATGAACTAGCAGCTATTTTTACCCAGAAAGACCAAATAAATATAGGAAAACCATCGGGATAGAGCGAGGGCATTGAATTTGCAAGTTTCTTTTTTTTTTTGGGGGGGGGGGACTCACTGAGACAGAGTCCTCTTTGTATTCCAGGTCACAGAGGCAAAGGGAAGGATCTACATAATCAGATGACGGGAAAAAGGAGTGGGGGGGAACCTTCCTGTCTGGCAGGCCACAGGTGCCATTTGTGGATTTACAGACCCTGGCCCAAGTCGAAAAATCACCAAACCATAGGTCATTTTTATGCACTGCACATATATTCACATATTACTGAAGCTCATGCAAACCACTCAGAATTGACTCCGCAGTCATTACTAGCAATATAGAAGCTTATTTTTTTTTTTTGTGTGTGTGTCTAAAACCATTTTATTGGCATGGGGATTTTTTTGGTACAACATTAGTAATGCCATACAGAAACAGTTATTCCAATTCTTCACCAGATAGGAGTGAGAAGCAGAGCCAGGTACAGTACAGGATGTCTGGTGATACTGCAAACATAGACATGTTATACAGGTCTTGATCTCAAGAAGCATCATTACGATTTGTGGATTTTCTCTCGTCCTCTTCTTCCCACACACTCAGGGCACAGTTCTCCTGGCCTCTCACACCTTCCCCCAGGACAGCAGCACCTCGTACCATGGCCACCTCATTTGCTGGCTTCAATTTGAAGTCGGATTGTGTGACGTCAACTGGTCTTGCAAGACTACGGGACCCTGTGAAGCAGGCCGAGAAGGGCAGCTGCAAATATAGAAGCTTATAATAAACAATAAACATACTGATTCTAGTCCTGATAAAGAGACAGGTCTTCACATACTACAAACACTGCTTCAAGCCTGAGGAAGCTACAGATCTCTTTTGCAATCTGCACGCAATGATCCCAGCCCTGATAAAGGTGCAGGTCTCCTTTATAACCTGCACACACACATCATAACCCTGAAAAAAAAGAGGCAGGACTCCTTTAAAATTGATTCCAGCCCTAGGGAAGAGGCAGATCTCCTTTATACTCTAATCCCAGCCCCGAGGAAAGGACAAGTCTCCTTTTTCCTAGCTTATTTATTTATTTATTGGGATTTCTTAACTGCCTTTATGAAGAGATTCACCCAAGGCTAGGGTTGCCATATTTTGCTGTGTAAAATCCTGGATGCATGGCCACCTCCAGCCCCACCCCACTCCATTCGGGCCTCTAGCCCCGTCCCCAGAGAGCTAGTTTTTTTCATTTATGACCTCCAGGCTGCGTTGGAGGGTCTCCGAGCATGCGCAGTCGCTTGTGATGTCATCCGCGCACACTCAGAGGGCCTCCAGACGCGGCCAGAGCTTTCCAAAACTGCCGGGTTTTGGAAAGTCCGTCTGGGCACGCGGACGGTCCTCAAAAAAGGGGGACATGCCGGAACTTACAATTTTGTTAACATAACAAGAGTAAAAAGACCAAATATAAACATAGATTCAATGGATGAGGTAAAATCTAAATCAGTAAACTGGAAACTTAATAGGACTACTGTGAAACAGTCCCTCTTTTTACAAAACCGTAGCGCGGTTTTTAGGGCCAGCAATGGCAGTAACAGCTCCGACATTCACAGGAAGTATATGAGCATCGGAGCTGTTACCACTATGGCAGGCGCTAAAAACCACACCATGGTTAAGTAAAAGGGTGGGGGGATACTTATTAACAGCACTGACATTCTAATGAACATATAGCCCCTGCAATAACAACGTTAGAGGGAGCTGGTCGTTTCATACGTCTTATACTATGGCCTGGATTCTCTAACTGGTGCCGATCACGTGTCAGTCATGCAATGGCGCCAGTTAGAGAATCACACCTCCGGCAATGGTAGGCACCGGACACATAGGCCAGGATTTTCCAGGCCTACCATTTCCGGCGCCTACCTTAGAGGTGAACCACGCCGCCTAATGCCACCTACAGTGGCATTGGGCGGTGTTAATCACCTATGGAGGCACAATTCCAGCGTCGATATTTTTAGGCGCCGTGAAAACTGGTGTTTACATGGCATTTTTCACTGAGCTTAGGTGCCGACTGGCACCTAAAAACCTGGTGCCGTTTAGAGAATCTAGGCCTACATGTCTAATTCTATGTAGCATGTATAGCTAGCAATATGAAAGAACATAAGAGCTGCCATACTGGGACAGACCGAAGGTCCATCAAGCCCAATATTCTGTTTCCAACAGTGGCCAATCTAGGTCCCAAGAACCAGGTAGAAACCCAAAGAGTAGCAACATTCCAGAGCTCAGATTGTGATGCCATAATGCCTCATTCCTCCAATGCCTAAGAGCCAACCTCAGCAGTGATGTCACAGTGGCTTCACTGTCCTATACTTGGCTCACATAAGAATATAAGAATTGCCATACTGGGACAGACCGAAGGTCCATCAAGCCCAGTATCCTGTTTTCAACAGTGGTCAACCCAGGTCCCAAGTACCAGGCAGAAACCCAAAGAGAAGCAACATTCCAGAGCTGAGATTGTGATGTCATAATGCCTCATTCCACCAATGCCTAAGAGCCAACCTTTTGACGGCTTTTTACAGTGACGGATTGTGACGTCGCTTATGTTTTGCTACCACCATACAGTATTTTTGTGATTTTTTTGTTTTCTCCCTCTACTTTTACCATGGACCCCTGACGAAGGTGTGTCCGAAACACGGACCGTGTCGGGTCCCTTGATTGGTAAAAGGGTTTGCATATAAAAATTTTTTGTCATTAATAAATATTATTTTTTGTCATTAATAAATTTTGCCTACATCTTGAACAGATCTGCAGTTTTGTTTTGTTTGCTCTTTTAAGAGCCAACCTCATCAGTGATGTCACAATGGCTTCATTGTCTTAGACTTGGCTCACATAACATAAGAGCTGCCATACTGGGACAGACTGAAGGTCCATCAAGCCCAGTATCCTGTTTCTAACCATGGCCAACCCTTGTCCCAAGTACATAGCTAGATCCCAACTAGTAAACAGATTTTATGCTGCTTATCCTAGGAATAAGTGGTGGATTTCCCCAAGCTTATGGACTTCTCTTTTAGGAAATGATCCAAGCTTTGATTAAACCCACTAACCTAACTGATTCCGCCACATTGTCTAGCAACAAATTCTAGAGTTTAATTACACATTGTGTGAAGAAATATTTTCTACGGTTTGTTTGAAATCTACTACTTAGTAGCTTCATCGCATGTCCCCTAGCCCTAGTATTTTTGGAAAGAGTAAACAAGTGATTAACATCTACCCTTTCCACTCCACTCAGTATTTTATGGTCAAATATATTTTTATTGAGCAATCAAAAAAAGTAACAGGTCAACACAACAAAGTACAAAACCAGCTCAATAGAGTAGGAAATGTCCCCAAAAGAACCCCCCCCCAAACCCCAACGAAAACAACCCCCCTCCCACCCCCATTCCCACCCCAGGGTCCTCCTTCCAAGTACATAGTAACAAAGAATTAGAAAAGAAAGTAAAACACCAAGCTACACAAAAAGGCAGGTACAAACAAGAATCCTCAATTAAGTATCCGGCTAGGAGCCAGAGGGGTCAAAGTAGACCAAAAAGGTTCCCAAGTGGTCTGGAAAAGGCGGCCCTGGCGAGAGGATAAATCAGGCACATCCCTCCGCTCCCACATCAGAAGAGAAATCATTCGACATCTCCAGAGGGAATAGTCCGGAGCTTCGGCCTCAAGCCATTTCAGCAAGATGCATTCTCCTAGGACAAGCAGGATGAGTCAGCCACATATGGGTGTTGTCCCAACACCTCCCAATTTGCGGATAAGCTCTCCAATAGCTCAGAGAGATTTTTTTTTTTTTTTCTCTCTGAGCACGTGCAGTGCCCGGGCCCCATTGGGCATGCCCGAGCCCTACCCATTTCCCCCTGCTTCCCCCTAATCCCCAGTCTTTAGTTTCCGCCCGTTCCCATCGGTCGGATTTTTCTACAGCTCTCCATTACAACTTTTCTACTCATCAACTTGAAGATGCCTGAATCATCTAAAGAAACAACTGGGATGCAGGAGGAGGATGAACACACTGGATCCTCATGAATTGTGCGCCCACTGATTGGATCCGGCGCTCGAGGTTTCCGTGTGGCTTGCATTGTGCGCACATGTCACCACGTGCACGCAAGCTAAGGAAGAGGGCACTGAGAGACTTCATGAAGAGAAGTGAGGCCCGAGAATCTTCCTCCAGCAGCCATCCTCATCGGAGCGTAGCAGTGGGGGATCCACAGACGAATCCGGTGAGGAGCCTCCAGGACATCCTGGCTCAGTCAACCCCCCTGACTGCAACTTGCCCAGTCGAGAAATCTCTCCCGGAGGTCCTGCATGCTGTCGCTAGCCGCCAGCCCCTGCAGGAAGCCGATAGGAGTCTCACCAGACCGAGAGATCTCTCCAGGAGTTCCTGCATGTTGCTGCTTACAGCCAGGCATGAAGAGAAGTGAGGCCCGAGAATCTTCCTCCAGCAGCCATCCTCATCAGAATGCAGCAGCAGGGGATCCACAAGCTACAGTGGCAAGGAGCCTCCAGGATGCCCTGGCTCAGCTAATCCCCCCGCCTGCACTTGGCCCGGTAGAGAAAATATCTCCCGGAGTCCCTGCATGTTGCCGCTTAGAACCAGCCTCTGCAGGGCAGCCGATAGGAGTCTCGCCAGACCGAGAGATCTCTCCAGGAATCCCTGCATGTTGCCACCTACAGCCATCCTCTGCAGGGCAGCCGATAGGAGTCTTGCATGCTGCTGCGTAAATCCACAGCCTCTGCAAGCAACAGATCGGGGCTTTCACCCTCCAGACAGCATGCTGCCTCTTACAGCCAGCCTCTGCAGGGAGCCGATTGGGGTTCAAAGGTAAGTCCTATCTGCTTGTTTTTGGGAAAACCTCTGATAATCTGTTGCAGCCCCGAGGGCTCTGCCCCACCCTCCTCCCAATCTGAATTTAAGGAGAAAGAATCTCCCATGCTTCTTTCCCTTGGAGGGGACCTGCAGACCTCTCCCCCCAGTAGGAGACATGCTGCCCCAGAGTTCAGCTTATAAAGGACATGCTGAAAAAAAAAAAACACTCGATGTTTCTTTCCCTCTTGGGTCCTGCAGAGTCTACAATTCACACCTTTCCCACCCTGCCCCCCTCCCCCTCTCATGTTGGGGAACAGGAGTCTGCCTTTCTCAGCAGGGTGCTGATATCTTCAGAGATGCGGCATGTCAGACCATGCCTCTCCAAAGGTGGGGGTTTGAAACTCCTCAATCTAAAAAGCTGTTTGCTCTTCATAAAACCTAGGAAGAGTGCTTTTCCAGCTAGCATGAGGGACTCTGTACTATTCATGATTTCTATAGCACTGAAAGGCATATGCAGCGCTGTACAGTTTAATATACAATAGGCAGTACAGCAGCAGAAGCCCACTCAAGAGGCATTATCACTCCTCTTTCTCTGCCTCCAGGCACAGTGGGAAACGCAGCCAGGAGCACTGGCACAGATGAAGGGGTGCATCCTGCCCCTTCTCTGCAGGCTCTCCCCCCCCTCTCAAGAAGGACAGAGAAGGGCGGTGGGGTACATTGAGCCACCCAACCAGTCAAGTGGAGCAGCACATGAACCTGCGAACCACCAGGGGTGGGACCAGCAGCCACAGTTAATCCTCCTGCTGACCCACTCCTCTCTCAGCGGGCTACATTCCCCACTATGTCCCCCTTTAGAGGGAGCCACGCACAACAACATGGCGTGGTTCAGCGGAATGCCATGCACCCAAGCAACGGAGGAACAAGCTACACACCAGCCTCCAGCCACGCCCCGAGTCACCACCCACAAAAATAAATAAATATTTACTAAAAAAAAAAACCCCCCACAAATGAGGACTCACCCCAAGTCCCTCCAGAAACTCACAGCCTTTCTCAAGATCCACGTGGGTGGACAACAAGTACCCAAGACAGAGTACTACAAGGCCTGAACTACCAGTACCAGTACTTCACGCAGGCAGTGGCGATTCCAGTCCACAAGAACCTCCTGGACTACAGAGACAAGATTTGGCTGACTCCCTCAGGGCAACCAACATCAAGGAGACTGGGATTGAAGTACCAGATCTTTCCAGCCCAGGGATTCGACAACCTGCAGCAGCCATACATGGACATTGCGGTAGCTTAAGAGAAACGGGGCAGCACAACCCCCCCTCCAACCCCCGTCAGGGAAGGACCTGAAAAACCCTGGTTTCCACGGGGAAAAAGACCTTCGAGGGCGCAATGCTGAGCGCACGAAAATTGCTGCGCTCCAGATCCAGATGCGGCTTTATCAGGAGGCCAGTGAGAGGAAATAAATAAAATAAAATAGAGACTCGAGCTCACAACTGAGCCAGTCCACACTGGCAGCAGTCTGTGCCCCAGCGCTCGCAACAGTAACATAACTGCTACGCAAACAAGCACCGGCCCGAGGGGCAGGGGCATCCAAGGACAGCCCTCTCCCCAAGACAAAAATAGAACCTTGACTACCCTCCGGCCCAGCAGGATCAGATTGTCTGCGAAGGCTTGGCCCAGGATCACCATTGACCAGTGGGCCCTCAGCATCATCAAGCAGGGATTCCGAATTCGTCTCCACTCCCGCCCCCCCCCCCGAGTGGGCGGGGCACCCTCCATCTGACGACCCAACTTTCCTGCAGCAAGGAGAGGACCTGTTTCGGCAGAATCAATAGAGGCGGTGACGAACAGAGGAGATCACCTAGGGGTTTCTACTCCAGGAACCCCCGCGTCACCATGGACAAGGACAACGCTTGTCCCTGGATCTCTGTAAGCTCAACAGATGCATACACAAGGTCCAGACGCACTCTCTGGGTACAGTCTTGGCCCTGTTACAGCCCGTGTATTGGCTAGTATCCCATGCACCCAGCCCACAGGAGGCATCGTCGCTTCTAAAGCCAAGACAGACGCCTCCAGTACAAGGTCCTGCCCCCTTGGACTCTCAATGGCTCCAAGAGCATTCACAAAGTGCATGGCAGTGGCACATCCTCGCCTTCAAGGGGTACGCATCCTATCTTATCTCGACAGCTGGCAGCCCCGTCAACCACCATAACCCTCCTCCAATAACTGGGGTTCCTCATCAACTACATGAAATCCCACCTGATACCCACCCAGGGGATATCGTTCATCTGGGCAGTCATCAATACCACGCAGACCAAGGCCATCCTACGGGGACTACCAGATCGACGCCATGACATCCCTGGCCCAGCGCATCCCTGCCAGCAGCTCATCGTCAGCACGCTCCGGTCTTTGTTGTGCAGCACACCAGACTACTCATGTGATCCCTGAAAGGGCACCTCAGACGTCACTGGGACCAGTGTACTCAACCTCTGACTACCCACCTACTGGAGCTCAGGGCCTTAGGGAATGCCCTTGAAACCTTCAAACAGGCAGGGCAGTCCTCACCCAAACAGAAAATCAGGTGGCCTTGCACTATATCAACAAACAGGGAGGGACAGGGTCGACCTCGCTATGCAAGGAAGCTTGCCACATGTGGGAGTTCTCCAACTCCATTCAATGCCCCATCCAGGCAACTTGCTTCCTGTGGGAGCAGAACGACCTGGCAGAAAGACTCAGCCACCAGCTGGATCCCGATGAGTGGTGTCTCAACCCAGCGGCGAATGAAGAAGATCTTCAGCACCTGGGGCACACCGAGCATCGACCTGTTTGCAACCGAACCGAACTCAAAATACTCGACCTTCTGCGCAAAGAGATCAACCCATCGCCGTCTCAGCCCCGACGGTCTGTCTGTGAGTTGGAACATCCTAAGTCCTGCAGAAGATTCTACCGACACACTCCCTCATGAGAACAGGGTGGTACCAGAACCCACCCCCGATTCTTGCCGAAGGTGGCTTTCAGCGTGCCTCCCGGCACTCTACATCTCCCCACAGGGAGGCACACTGCCACCTCAGCAACACCTCCTGGACTGTGTGCGGGCCCTGACTATGCAGCAGATTAGACAAGCCTCAATTGTTCGTCTCCTACGACCAAAACAGACCAGGACTTTCCGGCCACCAATCGCAGGCGCTCGCGCTGGATATAAGAATGCATCCCCTTCACCTATAGAAAAGCGCAGCATCAACCGCAGGTGGGAGCCAACGCCCACCAGCGCAGAACCATAGCCAACACAACGGCACTTCTGCACCACACTACCAATAGGGGACATCTGCGATGCAGCACTTGGTCCTCCATGCACACCTTCACCAAGCACTACTGCCTCGACATAGCATTCCATGCTCCAAATGCATTCGGCCGAGCAGTCTTGGAAGTGGCTCTTCCTCACGGGAGGGACAGCAACCACTAGCACAGCCTTGACAAACACTGTTCAAGTAGGGTGTTATAGATATTGATTAAGTAGGTCTTCCAGCACTCCTTCCTAGACTGAATGTGGAATAGGCAAGTATGAATTCTCACATGCAAGTACGATTTGTCACTGTTGACCAGTTGGTTTTCTCACTGTTCATTGATTGTCATTGACCAATTTCACTGTTCTGTGAGTTAAGTAGGTCTTCCAGCAATCCTGTCTAGTCTGAATGTGGAATAGGCAAGTATGAATTCTCATATGCAAGTACAAATTGTCACTATTGACCAGTTATGAATTGTCACCGTTGACCAGTTGGTTTTCTCACTGTTCATTGATTGTCATTGACCAGTTTTCGCTGTTCTGTGAGTTAAGTAGGTCTTCCAGCACTCCTGTCTAGACTGAATGTGGAATAGGCAAGTATGAATTCTCACATACAAGTACGAATGGTCACTGTTGACCAGTTGGTTTCTCACTGTTCATTGATTGTCATTGACCAGTTCATTGTTCTGTGAGTATTATTGCTCAGTTAACACAGCACTTTATCTAAAACCTTGTTTCCACAACTTTACCTGCTTTGCCTGATTACCCTGCCCGGCTCGGCCTCCACAGCCAGGCGAGGGATGCACAAAGCGCTAAGGCGCAGGTCCAGTCGGTACATCCCTCGGCTAGGGAGTCACCCATATGTGGCTGACTCATCCTGCTTGTCCTAGGAGAAAGTGTAGTTACTTACCTGTAACGTAGGTTCTCCGTGGACAGCAGGATAGTCAGCCACACAACCCACCCGCCTCCCCATACGGCCGACTCCGGCCACAGCTAGGAACATCCTGGGGATTAGGGGGAAGCAGGGGGAAATGGGTAAGGCTCGGGCATGCCCAGTGGGGCCCCGGGCACTGCACGTGCTCAGAGAGAAAAAAAAAAAAATCTCTCTGAGCTATTGGAGAGCTTATCCGCCAAATTGGGAGGTGTTGGGACAACACCCATATGTGGCTGACTATCCTGCTGTCCACGGAGAAAATACGTTACAGGTAAGTAACTACACTTTTCAGAGCAATCTGGATAGACCACTTAAGGAAAGCTGCAATTCCTTTTAGAACGTGGAAAGTAGTGAGGAACAGTCCAGACAAAAGCAAGGGTGAGCTGTGAATGTTGACATGCCAAAGATTCTCCACAAAAGCAAAGATAGCAGTCCAAAAAATGTTGCACACCTTAGGACAAGTCCAAAACATGTGTCCCAAGCTATGCTTCCGGAGCCTGGCAACGAAGGCAGGCTGCGTTTAGACGCCACTCAGTATTTTATAAACCTCTATCATATCCCCTCTCCAAGTTGAAGAGTCCTAGCCGCTTTAGTCTCCTCTCATAGGGAAGTTGTACCATCCTTTTATCATTTTTGTTGCTCTTGTCTGTAACTTTTCTAATTCCACTAAAAAAATTTTTTTATATACGGCAACCAGAACTGCAAACGGTTTCATAGACAACGGCGTGAAAGACAAAGGCGCGCGCCGACTACTGAGCGCAGACGGAGGCGCGCGCCGAAGAAAATTACAGTTTTTAGGGGCTCCGACGGGGGGATTATTGGGGAACCCCCCCACTTTACTTAATAGACATCGCGCCGGCGTTATGGGGGGGTTGTACCCTCCACATTTTACTGTAAACTTAACGTTTTCCCTAAAAACAGGGAAAAAGCTGAAGTTTTTCAGTAAAATTTGGGGGGTTACAACCCCCCAACACCCCCACAACGTGGCACGATGTCTATTAAGCAAAGTGGGGGGGGGTCCCCCCCACGCCCCCCCCATCGGAGCCCTAAAAAACAGTAATTTTGAGCGGCGCGCACCTCCACGCTGCGCTCAATTGTCTGGGCGCGCCTTTGTCCCAGCGCACTTTTGACCTGACATGCTTGCAAACAGCATTCATGTTGCAGTCATAATAACATTTTCATCTTTGTTTTCCGTTCCTTTCCTGATAATTCCTAACGCTCTATTTGCTTCCTTAGCAGTCGCCGCACATTGAGTTGAGGGTTTCAACGTATCTGAAACAATGGACACCTAGATCCTTTTCCTGGGCATGGAATTAGGGTATCCAATACGTTTCGGGAAAAACCCACTCTCCGGGTGCCGGGTAGGGATTTCCAAAGCCCAACAGTTTGTCCGGGTTTTGGAAGTCCCTGATATCTGGGCCGCATCTGGAGAGAGTCTGCACATGCATGAATGTCAACATGATGATGTCATATGCGTGTGCATGCACGTTCATAAGTATATGCTTTCTTCGCATCGACATACCGCGCATGCGCAGACGCGGTCCCAAGTCAGGGAGGTTCATGTGGGGGTGGGGCTGGAGTGGAATGGGGTGGAGCTGGAGGCAGAACAGGCGGGGCTGGGGGTGGAATGGGGTGGAACCAAGTGCCCTCTTTTTTTTTTTTTTTTTTTAGAGGAAATCTGGCAACCCTAAGCATGGATGATACTATGTATAATTCTATGTAATGATAAACTGTTTGTAACCTGCCTAGAACTCTGTTTAGCGAGGATTCAATTGGATTCAAGTCTACACATAGAAGAACAAAGGCAAAAAACCGCAGTGGTGATGTACAAGATGTCAAGTCTTTAATGGAACGATCAAATAGTCTTAAATAAACAATCATAAAAAATAAATAATGAATATAATCATATACACTTCTCCCTCCGTATTTGCTGTGATAAGGGATTAACAGACCCGCGAATACAGAAAAACTGGTGAATAACTTTTTCATATGTTATTCGCTGTTTTCTATTAAAAACCATCGTGAATATGGTGAAACCTGCGAATAACATGGTGGGAGACCTGAAGGAGAGGCAAAACACGGTGAAGAAAGTGCTGGGAATCAGCGATTTTCTCTGTAAACGCTTGGAATCGGCGATTTCTCTATGCAAGCTGATGTAATTTGGGGGGGAGGAGCCAGCAAGCTAAAAACTGTGAATAATCGAAACCGCGATTGCTGAAACCGCGAATATAAAGGGAGAAGTGTAACAGTTTGTATCCAAAAGGGTTCATCAATTCTTTTGGATACAAACTGTTATATGATTATATTATTTATTTTTTATGATTGTTCATTTAAGATTATTTTTATGATCGTTCCATTAAAGACTTGGCATCTTGTACATCACCACTGCGGTTTTTGCCTTTGTTCTTCTACGTGATATTTCACTACAGTTCCGTTGGATTTTTTTGTTTATATTTGCCTACAAGTCTACACATAACATAACAATATAAGAGAGATATGATACATTCTAAAACAGAGACATAACACTTTATCAAGCATCTAATAAGCACAAATCAGAACATTTAAATAATAGTTTCTCTATTATTTAAATGTTCTGATTTGTGCTTATTAGATGCTTGATAAGTGTTTATGTCTCGTTTTAGTATGTATCATATCTCTCTTATTTGTTATGTTATGTGTTACGCTAATACACTATATAATACAGCTGTTTTTCTCTTGCAGGTATTTCTATAGTGCTACCAGACGTATGCAGCGCTGTACAGAGTCACAAAGAAGACAGTCCCTGCCCCAAAGAGCTTACCATCTAAACAGGATATCATGGATCCAGTTAAGGGGAACGGTTAATCTGCCGGCTGGGTTGGAGGGCAGAGGGGGAGTACAGGACAATCGAGCCATTGTGACATCACTGATGAGGTTGACTCTTATTGGTGGAATGAGGCATTATGACATCACAATCTCAGCTCCGCTTCCCAAAGACTGAAACTCTTCACACTACTACTGGGAATTGTTTCTATCAGGCGAACGCAGTGCTGTACAGAGTCACAAAGGAGATGGTCCCTGATCAAAAGAGCTTACAATCTAAACTGACAAGACAGACAAACAGGATGTCATGGAAACAGTTAAGGGAATGGTTAATCAGCTGGCTAGGTTGGAGGGCAGAGGAGTAGGGTTAAGCATTGAGGGTACAACACCCTGTGACCTTGAAAGAGGATTGTCGGTGAAGGAAACCTGAGGAGGAGGACAGGACAGCAAACACCCTTTTATTTGTTTAATTACGGAAGACCTGAGGAGGGGAACCCAAGGCTAAGCCCGTCAAAACAAAGACACTAAATATAGCTTAGGGAAACGAGGAGTCGAAAAAAGGCGCATCTGAGGAGGAGATTCAAAAAACAAGGAAACCGGAAGGATAGTCTTTCCCGAAATAGAAAGACCTAAACACAGCAAGGCATCAAAAGCAAAGCCAACCATAGGTCAAAAGCTCCTGTTAATCTCTCCAGAGAATCCAGGAACACCATAGCATGAGGGAGGGCCAACATCCCGCTTGTACGCACCTCAGCGTCTGGTTTTCAGGATCCCAGATGGGTTATCTCTCCGCTCCATAGTGTGGATAAGAGAGGATGGTGGCACCACTGAAGTGTACGGCGGGTGAATGATGCGGGAAGAGATATTTAAAAAGAGGGTGACACCACTGCGGTCTGTTGGGGCAAATAGAAGAAACATGACGGAAGATAAATGGCCAGATAAAGGGGACCTCCTCCCTGTCCCTCACCCAAGCCACCTTCCTGCCTCCTCCTCTCAAATACCTCACCCGCCTAGCTAATGTCAACCCTCTTCTCCTTTTTTTTGAACCTTACCCACGTGGCCTATCCCTCTCCTGAACGTCAGCCCAGACATCTTAGAATTTCTCTCCTGAAACTGTGTCTTTTTTTGCTTTCTCCCTATTAGGACTCCTTTACCCCCTTCCCATATCGCAGGAGTTCATCACTCCACACCTCCTTCTGTACCTCAGCATCCCCTCCTCTGATTCTCCTCCTGTATCTTAGTGGCCCCCCCCCCCAACCTTTTTCTTCCTCACTCCTGTATCTCTCATCCCCTCCCTTCCTCTTCCTCTTCCCTCCTGGCCTCCCTTCTCCTCCCATTCATTCTGTACCTCTTTCTTTCCCTCCATCCCTCTTATACCTGTATCCTCCCTATTCCCCTTTCCCCTCCCTTGTACTTGTCTCTTCCCCTTTTCTTCTCCCCTCCCTCCTGAAACTCCACCCCTCTGCCTTTCCCCTACTTCCTGTTTCTCCCCCTCTACCATCCCTCTCCTTTCTGTAAACTGATCCCACCCCTTTTCTTCCTGCACATGTCTCATTCCCTCCCTTCCCCTCTTTCCTTGTACTTGTCTCCTCCCTCTCCCCTTCCCCTCTCTCCTCCCTCCTGTCTCTTTTCTTCCTGTACCTGTCTGTCCTCCCCCATGACATGTCTCCCCCCCTTATAATCTCATCCTTCCTGCCGCGACCTTTGACCCCCTCCTCTCACCTTGAGGCCCGCCATAGGCCGACCGTAACTCATTTTAGCTACCCTTTACTGCGCATGTGCGGGCGCGCACCCCGCCCCTCCTCTTTTTTCGCCCCGCCTCCATTCCCCTTTCGCCCCTCTTCCGCCCCTTCTCCCTGAACCCCGCCCCACTTCTCCGCCCGTCCTATGTCTGCTCCGCTCGTGACTCTTCGCTGCTCGCCCATCTTCCCAGCTCCGCCCCTCCTCCCCTAGAGCCGTTCCCTGGGCGTTGGCGTCTTGACGTCACACATCGGGGCGGGAAGACCAGTTGCCTCGACAACGGTGCAAGGGTGTTATTTCTCGGATCATGCGCACAGCGTACTTGTGCCTTTATTTGTTCACGTGAAATATGTCACGTCCTTTGCATTTTCTTTGCACTTCTCCAAACATTTTAGAAAACCAAAAGAGACCGTTCATGCAGGGAGTAGCTGAATTTATTATTATTTTTTGCTTTGTTTTCATTTCTTGAATTTTGACTTATAGAACAAGCACAGTTTGGAGTCAGATCTCTTCTTTTGCATGCTTTGAACCAAGCTTCTATTGCTTTATTCGGTATTGTTTAAAGTGATGGACAGGATTGATTGAGGCCTGGGTTTACACCATTGCTTGCTGGGATTTGTAGTCTTTCTTTCTTTATAGACTGCAATAGGGAAATCATTGCTATATCTTATCAGGCCGGTATTTGGGATAAAACATCTTGGTAATTTTATATTCCAGTTCCATGCACCTAGCTGGCATTTAGAAAATTGTTAAAAACATACTTGTTTTGTACATTTGTTAACTAACTGGATTGTAATTCACTGTGAATGACCAGTACTGTACTCTGTAAACCACACAGAACTGAGAGTAAGGTTACCAGAAGTCTGGATTTCCCGGACGTGTCCTCCTTTTCGAGGACATGTCCGGGGGTCCGGATGGCTTTTCAAAACCCAGTAACCCAGTTTGGTTCGTGGGTGTTTGGGTGTTTGAAGTTCACTATCTAGGTTTAGGTTAGGTTTTTTTTATATATATATACTATGTTTTAGCCCGTTACGTTAACGGGTGCTAGAATAGAAGTGTAAACTTTTTAGCACAATGGGGCGCTGAGGCCTTTCTTTCTTTGCTTCCAGCTCCCCCTGTCCAGCAGTAGCCCTTCTCCCTTACTTTTACCTCCCCCCTGTCCAGTAGTACCCCCTTCTCCCTTTCCTGTTCCCCTGTCCAGCATCCGCTAGCCTGGGCAGCCTCGGAGCTTTTGCTAGGCTGGCCCGTCTCGCATTATCGAAGTGGGTCAGCCTAGCAAATGCCCCACAGCTGCTTGATGAAACAGCGGCTGCTGCCGCTGCTGATCTGGGGGTGAGAAGAAGAAGCGCCCCAGCAGTGTAGTCAGAAGGCAGGAAGTCAGCCGGCATCGGAGATTGGAGCAGGAAATCAGCTGAGGCAGGCACTGCACGGAGGCACGGAGTTTTAAGTGCACATGTGTGGCTAGGGTTTTATTATTATAGATACTGCCTATCAAGGTTATCTAAGTGGTTTTACAATCAGGTACTCAAGCAAGGACATATTCTGATAACCCCAATTATAAAAAACGCAAAAGAATCCCCAAATTCCCCATCTAATTACAGACCGATCGCAAACATCCCCCTTTTCACCAAAATAGCAGAAGGGGTGGTAAAGACTGAACTCTCCACTTACCTAGAAAAATTAAACATCCTCAGCGACAATCAATCAGGCTTTCGCACGGACCACAGCACCAAAACCATAATAGCCTCCTTCCTCGACTATCTTCACACGCTCTTCAGTCTAGGCTCAAGTGCCTTGATCATACAGCTAGACCTAAGCAGTGCCTTTGACCTGGTCGACCACACCATACTCCTCGAATGCCTGGCACACATTGGCATATCTGATCAGGTCCTCAACTGGTTCCAGGGGTTCCTAAAAAATAGATCCTACAAGGTACTCAAGGACAACAATATCTCACATAGCTGGGACAACACCTGTGGCGTCCCGCAGGGCTCCCCCCTATCCCCCACTCTATTCAACATCTACCTGGCCTCCCTAGGCAACCTCCTTCACACCCTCAAACTCAAATTTTTCATCTATGCAGACGACATCACAATAGCCATCCCCCTTACCAATTTCACACCAGAACTACTTGACTACATTAATAACATTTTCAACCAGATTGAACGTTGGATGTTATCGTTCAGGCTGAAACTAAACCCGGACAAAACAAAATTTTTTCTAGCCACCCCCAAGGAAAAAATAAAAAACATCACAATTCATCTGAAAGGAATTCAAGGTTTCAAGGTTTATTAATTATTTGATGAATCGCTATATCTTTATGCAAAGCGATGTACATAGTAAAAAATACAATTAAGTTAAAACACATACAGTATATATAGACAATAGAAATCAACATGACCAACAACAATTGGGAGGGAAGAGGGGTAAAAGTTACATCTGTTATATTGGAAAATACATTTAAAGGAAAGAACATTAGGGAATAAAGGAGTTTTATAAGCTCGAGTAATAAAAAAAAAATAAATTTTAGATATTAAAAGCCTGTTTAAAAAGAAATGTTTTTAAGGATTTCTTAAAGGATAAAATGTCTTTTTCAATTTTTATGTATTGGGGCAATGAGTTCCACCATTGGGGGCCAACTACAGAAAACATATCTAATCGTCGAGTGCCTATTATTTTTAAGGAAGGAACAACTAGTAAGTTTTGGGAAGAAGATCTAAGTGTACGTATAGAACTATAAGGAATTAACATTTTAGAAATGCATTGGGGTTGATTGAATATCAGATTTTTAAATATAAGTAACAAGACCTTAAATTCTATGCGCTGGCAAATAGGGAGCCAATGTGATTCGATGAAGAGAGGAGTTACATGATCAAATTTTTTGGCGTCATGGATTAATTTAATAGCAGTATTTTGGACAATTTGAAGTTGTCGTTTTTCTTTTGACCTTCCCCCTAGTACCCACCTTAAAAATACTGGGAGTCATTCTAGACAAAAACCTATCCTTAGAAAACAACACAGACCTCATTGTCAGGAAATGTTTCATGGTACTTTGGAAACTTCGTACCATAAAAAAATTCTTCAATGACACCTCCTTCCGCCTACTAGTACAATCCTCCATTCTCAGCATTCTGGACTACTGCAACATTATCTATCTGAGCGCCACAAAGAAAACCACCAGGAGACTAAAAACGATCCAAAACACCGCCATTCGCCTCATCTATGGCCTGAAGAAATGGGAACACATCACCCCATACTACAACCAACTTCACTGGCTGCAATTCGAATCCAGAGTTCTTTTCAAATTCGCATGCATATGCTACAAATCGATAAATGATCTTTCGCCAAGATACATCACTCCCCACTTAAATCTTCACTGTACCAACAAGAAATCCCGCAGAATTCAGCTGTTCGCATTCCCTTCGCCAAAGCTTTGTCAACTCAAAAGATTCCTAGATAAAACCCTCGCCTTCCAAGCAGCCAAGATGAACCCATGGCTAGCCCTAATGATACTCGAGGCCCCCACCTACCTCGACTTCAGAAAATCACTCAAAACCTACCTTTTCAGCAAACAAGACCCTTAACTGACCCTTCAGATAATCTCAGGGCCCCCTATCCGACTCTTCTCCTTCACGATAGCTCCTATCTCCCCTGCTTCTCCTACCCACTTCCCTCCTCATCCACCAAATCTGACCAAAATCCGTTGTAAATCCGATAAATTTGTTGTAATTCTGCCCTCTTCATCTACGAAGTTGGCTAAACTTGTTGTAAATTTCCCTTTTCATCTGCCAAGTTTTGGCTACAGTTGTTGTAAATCCTATAAATTTGTTGTAAATCTACAAGTCTATGCGGATCCTAATCTAATTTAATGTAAACCGCCTAGAACTCGCTGGGTATGGCGGTATATAAGAATAAAATTATTATTATTATTATTATTATTATCTGTCCCGGAGGGCTTACAATCTATCTAATGTACCTGGGGCTATTGGAGGATTGAATGACTTGCTCAAGGTCACAAGGAGCAGTTCAGGGTTTGAACCCACAACCCCAGGGTGCTAAGGCCGTAGCTCCAACCACTGCGCCACACACTCCTCTTCCTAACTCAGTGTCTTGCAAACTTTAGTGTCCCTGGCTCGAGACACCGGGAAGTGCACTGGCGCGTGATGTCAATGCACCAACGTCAGCGTATGCGCAAAGGCCCTTCAAACGGGCCTTGAGCCAAGAGAAGGACTTGTGCTGGAGAGAAGGGCCGGCAGAGAGAAGAGGTGCCGGCATCGGGAGATTGCGAGAGGCACGTCCTGTAAACAGTCGACCGGCACCTCTCCTCTTCCCCAGTGTACCGCGGTACACCTGAAATCTCAGATACGGCAACCATAGTTTCATAGTTTATTTTAAACTAGTTTTTTAGCCCGTTACATTAACGGGTGCTAGAATAGATGTGTAGACTTAGACATTTATTTCTTTCTTTCTGTCTCGCTCCCTTTCTTTCTTTCTGTCTCTTTCCTTGGTCTCCTGTCTGTCTTTCTTTCTGTCGCTCTCCCTTCCCCCTGTCTGTCTTTCTTTCTTTCTGTCTCTCTCCCCCCTGTCTGTCTTTCTTTCTTTCTGTCTCTCTCCCCCCTGTCTGTCTTTCTTTCTGTCTCTCTCCCTGCCCCTCTTTCTTTCTGGATTTCTTTCTGTCTCTCTGCCTGTCTTTCTTTCTGTCTCTAATGGGTGCTAGAATATGTGTGTGTGTGTGTGTGTTTGTCTGTATTTATTTCGTTCTCTCTCTGTGCTTAGCCTGTTTCAGTATTTCTGTATTTTTTTCACATCTACGGGATGAGGAGGAGGCCGGGGCGCGTGGGATAACGGGGAGTCCGGGGTTGGGCAGAGCTGTAGGTGAGACCTTTTTATTGGATTAAGGCAGTGTATTTGTGGCTGTCCTTCATTAGGTCTGTGCAGAATGAGCGAAGGATTTTTTTTTTTTTTTTAACCCAAAACAGGATTAAATGCCTATATATACACAGATTTGATTTTATATATATGATTTTCCAATTAATGTCTGAAATATATTTATTTTTATTGGGGGAGAGAATGCAGGAGATGGTTGTCCATTACTGAACTGTGAAGTAATCTTATTTGGATCATAGATTTAAACTCAACATTTGGTGTAGCAGTTTCTTGCAGACTAATTATCTTGGTTTGGATTTATTTATTTATTTTTTCTCATGCAAAATCACTTACTTTGCCTTGGAATTACAGCCGAGAAGGCTGCACAATATCTCTGTCAGTCTGGGCAAGATTTGTTTCTCTTTGTTTTGTGACAATTTAGGCTAAAATTAAACAGAGAGCTGGCGCTTTGAAAAGAGTTTTTGATGGTGACTCAAAACCGGTGCCGAATGACTCGCTCGGCTCTTCCTCCCTGTGCACGACCATCTCTCCCAAGGGCCGTCACGGTGCCCCGCCGGGTCTTCGTCACTCTAATGGCCTCGCCTCCAACCCCCGGACAGCCACAGCGCCCTGCCAGTCTCGTGCTCCCAGCTGGGGCTTCTGAGCGCCGTCGCCCCAGCCAATCAGTGGCTGCCTTGGTCTCGGCCGCTCCGCGGTGCTAGGCGGGAGCAGCCAATGCTGCTGTCACGCCAACCCGCCGCCAAGCCAGCCAATACACATCACCCTTGTGGCTGGCGTTGTGAAGGGGCGGCGCGGTGTGGCCTGCTCTGAGGGGAGGGGGAAGTCCGCTGTCTTTTCCGCCTCCAGTTTCGCTCCGCTCTTGTTTCCGCCGTGCTACGGGCCCGGGACGCATCATAATGGTAAGTAGCAGGCTCAGGAAGGCGACGGCAGGACTCCGCATTCGTTCGCCTGTGGTGACGTAGTAAGCGCGCATGCGCACTCTTGCCGGCACATCCAGACATCAGATCTCAGGGAACACGCGGTGAGAGTGCGCAGGCGCGCTTAACATTTTATTATTATAGATTTGATTACACGCCTATCATAATTTTAGGCGAGAATACAATAATGAAAAAAGGGGAATGCAAAAATTTTAAACAAAGACATATACAAACTGACTACAAAGACCATGAACAGAATTGCACACAGTATTCAAGGTGCAACCATACCAAGGTCTGACATAGAACCTACAAAATCTTACATGGTGATGTTGCTATCTCGACATAAGTCAGTTGTCTGGCAATTGTTAGCAATTCCTGTTGCTGTGTCTGAAGGTGATAAACCTCTCTTCGATTTGTTGGTCTCTAGATCTGAAACGAACAGTGAATCAGAACTCCGGGCTAGAACGATTGCTATCTTTTCAGGCACAACAAAGAAAAATGGGGCAACCCAATGATCCACAGTGAAAACAAAAACATTTGTTATTATTATTATTATTATTTGTTAAACATTGACATATAAAACCATGAAAATTCAATTAAAAAAGTACAATGATAAAAAATACTGTGATAAAAATCCAACCGGTCCCTACACGGTCCGTGTTTCGGCGAACACGCCTTCCTCAGGGGGCCTAAAAAGAAGAGGCAATGATGAATAATGATAAAGAGAAAGATAAAAGATAGAAAGATAAGAAGTGACTATGATGCCAATCTGGAGCATGCATATTAGTGTCTAAACTCGACTGCAAGATAAAACAAGTGAGCCAAGTGTGATCATGCTATATACAGAGGCTTGAAACATCGACAAGAGACATGAAAGGAAAAAATGTGCCGAAAAAGTGCAATGGTGTGTATTAGAGTATAAGCTTAAGCACAAAAATCTATAAAGTGCCTAATAGAAGCCATAAGAATTAAAAGTTAATAGAATGGATGCATTTGGGGATTAATAATAGGAAGGAACCGTATATGCTGGGAGGAGAGAAGCTGATATGCACGGACGGGGAGAGGGACCTTGGGGTGATAGTGTCCGAAGATCTAAAGGCGAAAAAACAGTGTGACAAGGCAGTGGCTGCCGCCAGAAGGATTCTGGGCTGTATAAAGAGAGGCGTAGTCAGTAGAAGGAAGAAGGTGTTGATGCCCCTGTACAGGTCATTGGTGAGGCCCCACTTGGAATATTGTGTTCAGTTTTGGAGACCGTATCTGGCGAAAGACGTAAGAAGACATGAGGCGGTCCAGAGGAGGGCGACGAAAATGATAGGAGGCTTGCGCCAGAAGACGTATGAGGAGAGACTGGAAGCCCTGAATATGTATACTCTAGAGGAAAGGAGAGACAGGGGAGATATGATTCAGACGTTCAAATACTTAAAGGGTATTAACGTAGAACAAAATCTTTTCCAGAGAAAGGAAAATGGTAAAACCAGAGGACATAATTTGAGGTTGAGGGGTGGTAGATTCAGGGGCAATGTTAGGAAATTCTACTTTACGGAGAGGGTGGTGGATGCCTGGAATGCGCTCCCGAGAGAGGTGGTGGAGAGTAAAACTGTGACTGAGTTCAAAGAAGCGTGGGATGAACACAGAAGATTTAGAATCAGAAAATAATATTAAAGATTGAACTAGGCCAGTTACTGGGCAGACTTGTACGGTCTGTGTCTGTGCATGGCCGTTTGGAGGAGGATGGGCTGGAGTAAGTCTTAACAGAGATTTCGGCAGTTGGAACCCAAGCACAGTACCGGGTAAAGCTTTGGATTCTCGCCCAGAAATAGCTAAGAAGAAAAAAAAAAAAAATTTAAATTGAATCAGGTTGGGCAGACTGGATGGACCATTCGGGTCTTTATCTGCCGTCATCTACTATGTTACTATGTTACTATATGTCAGTGTTTAATAAATTATCTCCAGAACATCTGTATCCACAGTTTTTGGTTTTATCTTTTCAGGCAGCCTTATGGTCTAGGGATTTAACTCACATCTTCACATTCTCAAATTCGTATCAACAATTTCGACGTGCCTTAAAGACGCATCTTTTTAGGGAATCTTACGGAAGTTAGATATTGGATGTTTATTCATTTGTATTACTAGTCTTTGTGAACCGCATAGAACTTTATGGGATTTGCGGTATACAAGCGAGTTTTATGTTATGTTATCGGAGCCCTAAAAACAGTAATTTTGAGCGGCGCGCACCTCCACGCTGCGCTCAATTGTCTGGGCGCGCCTTTGTCCCAGCGCACTTTTGACCTGACAGCCTGCAAACAGCATTCATGTTGCAGTCATAATAACATTTTCATCTTTGTTTTCCGTTCCTTTCCTGATAATTCCTAACGCTCTATTTGCTTCCTTAGCAGCCGCCGCACATTGAGTTGAGGGTTTCAACGTATCTGAAACAATGACACCTAGATCCTTTTCCTGGGCATGGATTAGGGTTCCAATACGTTCGGGAAAACCCACTCTCCGGGTGCCCGGAGGGATTTCCAAAGCCCAACAGTTGTCCGGGTTTTGGAAGTCCCTGATATCTGGGCCGCATCTGGAGAGAGTCTGCGCATGCATGGATGTCAACATGATGATGTCATATGCGTGTGCGTGCACGTTAACAAGTATATGCTTGCTTTGCGTCGACATCCGCGCATGCGCAGACGCGGTCCCAAGCTCAGGGAGGTTCATGTGGGGGTGGGGCTGGAGTGGAATGGGGTGGAGCTGGAGGCAGAACAGGCGGGGCTGGGGGTGGAATGGGGTGGAACCAAGTGCCCTCTTTTTTTTTTTTTTTTTTAGAGGAAATCTGGCAACCCTAAGCATGGATGATACTATGTATAATTCTATGTAATGATAAACTGTTTGTAACCTGCCTAGAACTCTGTTTAGCGAGGATTCAATTGGATTCAAGTCTACACATAGAAGAACAAAGGCAAAAACCGCAGTACAAGATGTCAAGTCTTTAATGGAACGATCAAATAGTCTTAAATAAACAATCATAAAAAATAAATAATGAATATAATCATATACACTTCTCCCTCCGTATTTGCTGTGATAAGGGATTAACAGACCCGCGAATACAGAAAAACTGTGAATAACTTTTTCATATGTTATTCGCTGTTTTCTATTAAAAATCATCGTGAATATGGTGAAACCGCGAATAACATGGTGGGAGACCTGAAGGAGAGGCAAAACACGGTGAAGAAAGTGCTGGGAATCAGCGATTTTCTCTGTAAACGCTTGGAATCGGCGATTTCTCTATGCAAGCTGATGTAATTTGGGGGGGAGGAGCCAGCAAGCTAAAAACTGTGAATAATCGAAACCGCGATTGCTGAAACCGCGAATATAAAGGGAGAAGTGTAACAGTTTGTATCCAAAAGGGTTCATCAATTCTTTTGGATACAAACTGTTATATGATTATATTATTTATTTTTTATGATTGTTCATTTAAGATTATTTTTATGATCGTTCCATTAAAGACTTGGCATCTTGTACATCACCACTGCGGTTTTTGCCTTTGTTCTTCTACGTGATATTTCACTACAGTTCCGTTGGATTTTTTTGTTTATATTTGCCTACAAGTCTACACATAACATAACAAATAAGAGAGATATGATACATTCAAAAACGGAGACATAACATTTATCAAGCATCTAATAAGCACAAATCAGAACATTTAAATAATAGTTTCTCTATTATTTAAATGTTCTGATTTGTGCTTATTAGATGCTTGATAAGTGTTATGTCTCCGTTTTAGTATGTATCATATCTCTCTTATTTGTTATGTTATGTGTTACGCTAATACACTATATAATACAGCTGTTTTTCTCTTGCAGGTATTTCTATAGTGCTACCAGACGTATGCAGCGCTGTACAGAGTCACAAAGAAGACAGTCCCTGCCCCAAAGAGTTTACCATCTAAACAGGATATCATGGATCCAGTTAAGGGGAACGGTTAATCTGCCGGCTGGGTTGGAGGGCAGAGGGGGAGTACAGGACAATCGAGCCATTGTGACATCACTGATGAGGTTGACTCTTATTGGTGGAATGAGGCATTATGACATCACAATCTCAGCTCCGCTTCCCAAAGACTGAAACTCTTCACACTACTACTGGGAATTGTTTCTATCAGGCGAACGCAGTGCTGTACAGAGTCACAAAGGAGATGGTCCCTGATCAAAAGAGCTTACAATCTAAACAGACAAGACAGACAAACAGGATGTCATGGAAACAGTTAAGGGGAATGGTTAATCAGCTGGCTAGGTTGGAGGGCAGAGGAGTAGGGTTAAGCATTGAAGGGTACAACACCCTGTGACCTTGAAAGAGGATTGTCGGTGAAGGAAACCTGAGGAGGAGGACAGGACAGCAAACACCCTTTTATTTGTTTAATTACGGAAGACCTGAGGAGGGGGAACCAAGGCTAAGCCCGTCAAACAAAGACACTAAATATAGCTTAGGGAAACGAGGAGTCGAAAAAGGCGCCTCTGAGGAGGAGATTCAAAAACAAGGAAACCGGAAGGATAGTCTTTCCCGAAATAGAAAGACCTAAACACAGCAAGGCATCAAAAGCAAAGCCAGCCATATGTCAAAGCTCCTGTTAATCTCTCCAGAGAATCCAGGAACACCATAGCAGAGGGAGGGCCACATCCCGCTTGTATCGCACCTCAGCGTCTGGTTTTCAGGATCCCAGATGGGTTATCTCTCCGCTCCATAGTGTGGATAAGAGAGGATGGTGGCACCACTGAAGTGTACGGCGGGTGAATGATGCGGGGAAGAGATATTTAAAAAGAGGGTGACACCACTGCGGTCTGTTGGGGGCAAATAGAAGAAACATGACGGAAGATAAAGGCCAGATGGCCCATCTGATCTGCCCATCCACAGTAACATAGTAACATAGTAGATGACGGCAGATAAAGACCCAAATGGTCCATCCAGTCTGCCCAACCTGATTCAATTTAAATTTTTTTATTTTATTTTTTTTTATTATTATTTTTTTAAATTTTTCTTCTTCTTCTTCTGTCTAAGAGATCCCATGTGCCTGTCCCACGCTTTCTTGAATTCAGACACAGTCGTCTCCACCACCTCGTAACGGGAGACTATTTCACGCATCTGTAAAAAAAGTATTTCCTTAGATTACTCCTGAGCCTATCACCGCTTAACCTCTTTCTGTGCCCTCTCATTCCGGAGCTGTGGAGAAGAAATGAGGGCGAACCAGGAGATGTAGCTATATTGGCCTTTTTGATCAGGAAACGGGGTGGAAACTCATAATGGATGGAAGTTCAGTGGGGTTGTTTTCAGTTGCATAGGATTATTTTGAAGTGTGGCTCTCGAGGCCACGAATGACACAAGACATTTTTCAGGCCCACAGCGGTCATGTGAGCAATGAATTGACGAGACGCCACCCAAGTGTCCCACTTCCCCTTTCATAAGTCCCAGTTTGGAAACTGGAAGTGGACGGGTGTTTGCAAACTCTCGCATTCTTGCTGAGCTCTGTCATTACAGAAATAATAACATAAGAATAGCTTTACGGGGTCAGACCCAAAGGTCCATCAAGCCCAGTAGCCCATTCTCACGTTGGCAAATCTAGGTCACTAATATCTAGCCAAAACCCAGAGTAGCAACATGCCGTGCCACCAATCAAGGGCATGCAGTGGCTTCCCCCGTGTCATGGACTTTTCCTCCAGGAAATAGCCAAACCTTTCTTAAAATCAGCTACACTTGCAGATGTGGGCAGTCGAGGAGTGCTGGGCCCTCTCGGTCTGCCCATGTGTACTCTTTTTCCGACTAGGGTCATTTCCTTCAAGTCCAGCCCAGAAATGATGGAATTCTACTACTGTATATTAGACAGATAGGGAAAATTCTTGAGTAAACTGCTTAATACACCTTGTCCACGTGATATATTAAATCTCAATCCTAGTCCCTTGGAACCTCCCTTGGCAGGACTGGTGCAACCATCAGGCAGAACCAGGATGTCACCTAAGGGAGCAACAGCAGTCATGGCTAAAACCATTGGCCTCGAGAGACACGTCTTACTCAATGAATATTTTTACCTGCAAGACTTCAGCAAACTGCTCTCATTATTTGTGGGGGTGTGCGTGAGGCCCACATGCACCCCCCTCAACAAGATTTAATATGACTTGTGGGCAGGAGGCAGATTACTGGCCTGAAATCTGAGTACAAGTTGGGACTTAAGGCTGAAAGCTTGCATCTGTTCTAGGGGCCCTTCCTCTGTCTCATGTTTCCTCTATGACAACCCTATGTCTCTGAGCCTCTCATTCTTCAACAAATGTCTCCTTCTGATACCTTATATAAGGGGTGCAGGGAAGGGCTTGTTTTTGTCACATTTACCCATAACAAAACGCGTCCAGAAATTCACACTGGCAAAAGTTATGCTTTCCACTTTGCTTAAGGCTACCAACTGGATCCAGATGCACAGGACAGGACTGTATCTGTAATGCCGCTGAAAATAGTGAGGATGGCTTCTTAAGATGCCAGAGTTGCTTCCTGTTTAATTTCCTCTCAGGAAGAGATGATACACTCACTGACTTTGCAGAGATGCAGTCAGACATGAAGGCAAAAGTGTCATTACCCGTAGAGTTTTCCTTCTAAAACAGACAGGACACCTAGGGTACTATACAGGGAGAAAGCTCACACCACAGAAGTCCCATCTGGCACTGGGACATGGCACTGCTGGGAGGAGGAATTCCACCAGGGCACTGCTGAGGAGGGAGGCTCACGTTGCTGGATTTCCACCAGGGCACTGCCGGTGAGGGAAGCTCACACGGCAGGAGTTCCACCAGGGCACTGCTGAGGAGGGAGGCTCACACTACAGGAGTTCCACTAGGGCACTGCCGAGGAGGGAAGCTCACATTGCATGAGTTCCACCAGGGCACTGCCGAGGAGGGAAGCTCACATTGCATGAGTTCCACCAGGGCACTGCCGAGGAGGGAAGCTCACACGGCAGGAGTTCAACCAGGGCACTGCTGAGGAGGGAGGCTCACACTGCAGGAGTTCCACTAGGGCACTGCTGAGGAGGGAAGCTCACACTGCAGGAGTTCCACCAGGGCACTGCCGAGGAGGGGAGCTCACACTGCAGGAGTTCCACTAGGGCACTGCTGAGGAGGGAGGCTCACACTGCAGGAGTTCCACTAGGGCACTACCGAGGAGGGAAGCTCACACTGCAGGAGTTCCACCAGGCACTGCCGAGGAGGGAAGCTCACACTGCTAAACTTGCCACCTCTTCTATTGTTTCCTCTCCAATGCCCCTGGGTTTTTCTCTCAATTTGCAGGAACTGGTCCTGTGAGCTGCTGCGGCATGATTTCCCCAGTTCTGCCAAGTCTCTGCCTACCTGGGGATCCGGTTTCATCCCGGCGCCCCCTCCCCCTATCTGTGGGACAGGCGTGCTCCTTCCCACATGGCAGTGGTGCCCTCTACACTCTCCCCCTCCTAAAACACACAGCAGCCGTCTCCTCCTAGCCCACTGCCAGCCAGCTGTTGTACAGAACAGTGCACATCTGTCCTCTTGGAAAGAGCAAGAAGAAACGAGGAGGAAGAGCCCAAGGAAAGAGAAAGTATGTTTATTGGAAAGCACTTAATGCACTATTGGGGGTGGAGAGAAAAGTTGTGGGTAAAAAAATAAACTAAGCCACAAAGGAGGTAGAGAAAAGAGGAGAGAAAGAAGGGGCGGAGAGGAGAGAGAGAGAGATTTGGGAAGTTTCTCAGCCTCTTCTTGGGCAGTAATGGCTGGGGCTGGTGGTGAAAGGGGGGTGCAAAGAGTTCTGCTCCACCTGGGGTGGGGTCCTATCCCTCACCCCATTTTTCAGAGATTGAGGAGGAGCTCCTATTGCTGCCAAATGAACCCCTGCTCCTCCCATCACATGGCAGTGAAAGGTGGAGGGAGGGGAGGACGGACCGGTTTCTATATGAGGCAGAAGGGAAGGGAGCCCGGCACAGAAGGCTAGAGAGAGGGAGGGAGACGAGACGCCCAGTGCTACTGCCTTGCTGCCCTATGCTGGCCCCAGCCTGACAGTGAGTGCTTCATAAAGGGTGCTCGGGGGGGGGGGGGAGGCAGTTTTTCTGCATTTGAAAATTGGGGGCTTTGGGAAGGCATGCAGATAGGAAGAAAAGCTAATTGTTTTGTCATTTTAAAACAACTTTCCATAAACTTAGCAGGATTTTGTTATTGTTGGGGTGATGCAGTAGGGCAGGGAGGTTTGGAGTGCTTTAGGATGGAGGGAGCTCTAGATGCCCCCTCCCATCCCTCTTCCCTTCTTACCACAGCTTTGCAACTTTTTTGGGGGTTGTAACCTGCTGCAGAGGGAATGTGGGTGTGGGGTGGGGCTGTTGGTTGGTTGGTACTGTTTTAAAGAAGGCGTTTTTCTGGGTCTTCCGCTGCCCTGACACACAGACAGACTAGATGTACAGAGTGACACACCCTGTCATAGTCACACACACAGACACACACTCTCCATCACAGTCATATATAGTGCCTCCCCTTCTCTTACACACTATCATACTCACCCAGAAACACCCTCTCACACTCACAAGCGAGCATCACAGTCACACAGAGATGCAAACACTCTGCTGTTATTGTCAATGCCTACCGCTAGTCACACACTCCAACACATAGGCAACATGCACTCACATCTATCCATCCATCCAACACAGATGTAAACATCCATCTCAGTCACAGACACCTAATAAGATTCACAGATAGCTCTCCACTAGTCACCTAGACCTAACCCACCCCAATATTAACACACATACACACCACCATAGTCACGTAGACATAACACACCCCAACAATCGCATATAGACACTCATCCTCCCTCATACACCCACATTCATGTGTCACATACACCCATCCCAGTGTCTCTCTCTCTCACACACACACATTCATGTGTCACATACACCCATCCCAGTCTCTCTCTCTCTCTCTCTCACACACACATTCTTGTGTCACATACACCCATCCCAATGTCTCTCTCTCACACACACACATTCATTCGTGTCACATACACCCATCCCAGTGTCTCTCTCTCTCACACACACACACATCCATGTGTCACATACACCCATCCCAGTGTCTCTCTCTCTCACACACACATTCATATGTCACATACACCCATCCCAGTGTCTCTCTCTCTCACACACACATTCGTGTGTCACATACACCCATCCCAGTGTCTCTCTCTCTCTCACACACACATTCATGTGTCACATACACCCATCCCAGTGTCTCTCTCTCTTTCACACACATTCATGTGTCACATACACCCATCCCAGTGTCTGTCTCTCTCACACACATCCATGTGTCACATACACCCATCCCAGTGTCTCTCTCTCTCACACACACATTCATGTGTCACATACACACATCCCAGTGTCTCTCTCTCTCTCACACACACACATTCATGTGTCACATACACCCATCCCAGTGTCTCTCTCTCTCACACACACATTCATGTGTCACATACACCTATCCCAGTGTCTCTCTCTCTCACACACACATTCATGTATCACATACACCCATCCCAGTATCTTTCTCTCTCTCTCACACACACACACAATTCATGTCACATACACCCATCCCAGTGTCTCTCTCTCTCTCACACACACACACACACATTCATGTGTCACACACACCCATCCCAGTGTCTCTCTCTCTCTCTCTCACACACACACACATTCTTGTGTCACATACACCCATCCCAATGTCTCTCTCTCTCACACACACACATTCATTCATGTGTCACATACACCCATCCCAGTGTCTCTCTCTCTCACACACACACATTCATGTGTCACATACACCCTTCCCAGTGTCTCTCTCTCTCACACACACATTCATGTGTCACATACACCCATCCCAGTGTCTCTCTCTCTCTCACACACACACACATTCATGTGTCACATACACCCATCCCAGTGTTTCTCTCTCACACACACACACATTCATGTGTCACATACACCCATCCCAGTGTCTCTCTCTCTCACACACACACACTCATGTGTCACATACACCTATCCCAGTGTCTCTCTCTCACACACATATTCATGTATCACATACACCCATCCCAGTGTCTTTCTCTCTCTCACACACACACACATACACACAATTCATATGTCACATACACCCATCCCAGTGTCTCTCTCTCTCTCACACACACACACATTCATGTGTCACATACACCCATCCCAGTGTCTCTCTCTCTCACACACACATTCATGTGTCACATACACCCATCCCAGTGTCTCTCTCTCTCACACACACATTCATGTGTCACATACACCCATCCCAGTGTCTCTCTCTCTCTCTCTCTCTCTCTCACACACACACACATTCACATTAATGTGTCACATACACCCATCCCAGTGTCTCTCTCTCACACACACACACACTTATGTCTACACCCACATCCACATCACAGTTTCACACAGACATAACACCCCCCAACAATCACATAGACACTCATTGTTCCTCACAATCACACACACAGATACACACTCAACACAGTCTCATGCCCCTGCCCCCCATCCAAGTGGGTCACATACACCCAATCCCAGTTTCACACACCCACTTATCAGTCCACACACCCTTCCTAGTGTCACATCCACATTAGTGTCACACAGCCACGCATGTCCATCTGTGTCACACACAGAGAAAATTATAATTGCACACACCCATCAATCAGCCATACACATAATCACACAAACACAGCCAGCTGCCATTAGAGTCACAGCCACCCTTCATCTGAATGTCACCAAGACACCGATGCATCGCCACACTGCCCCCCATCACATGGAGGCACACACTTCTATTGTATATCACAGACACCCCCCCCAATATATCAGTCACAAATAGACACACACGACCCCTCACTAGAGATGGGCACCCAGATCATGTTTGTGTCATTTTCGTTTGCAAATTTCTCATTTTTCAAACGAATGTCATCAACAGCGCACCCTTGTTGTGCATAGCATGCACGCCTTCCCGAAAGGGTGTGCATGTTCAACAGTTCACACCGGTAGCATAGTTTGCAAACTGTGTAGTTGGTACAGTTTTAAAGAAGAGGCAGAGGGTGAAAAGAGGTTGCGGTATTCCCGGCAGACGACACTTGTTTCAAAAGACAGCCCAGCCCTAGAGGCACACACTCCATCCAGACCCAAACACCTCCCCTCATATACACGCATAGGCTCTCTGTTTCACAATCACACATGGACACATAAGAGCTGCCGTACTGGGACAGACCGAAGGTCCATCAAGCCCAGTATCCTGTTTCCAACAGTGGCCAACCCAGGTCCCAAGTATCTAGCTAGATCCCAAGTAGTAAAACAGATTCTATGCTGCTTATCCTAGGAATAAGCAGTGGAATAGCCTATGGACTTTCTTTTAGGAAAGTAGCCAAACTCTTTTTTAAACCCTGCTAAGCTGATTTACCACATTCTTTGGCAACGAATTCCAGAGTTTAATTACACTTCGTGTGAAGAAATATTTTCTCGGGCTTGTTTGAAATCTACTACGTAGTAGCTTCATCGCATGTCTCCTAGTCCTAGTGTTTGTTTTTTTTTGGAAAGAGTGAACAAGCAATTCACATCTACACAAAACACCCCGTCACCTAGATCCCCCCCTCAAATCAGTCACAGACTCCAACATATGTGTAACAGGCATGCATGAGCACAGACCCACACTCATCACAGTCACGAGCCCATTGATCACCTACACTGGATCGCAATCAGACGCTGCGACATACAAGGGGGAACTCTAAATAGTGCCAAATGTTAGGTGCTGCTAATGGATACAAGGCACCGAGATGGCAGTTCCACATGAAAACACACGTACATGTCTGTTTATAGACTAGTGTCTTTCTGCATGGATATGCAAAGGGAGCCTGGTTGTTGGAGGGACATGGTCTGATTATGGGCGTTTCCTTAAAATGTGCATATTAAAGAACAGTGCGGATCCTACTTCTACTATGATTCATTTCAATAGCGCTACTGGGAGTATGCAGCACCATACACATTATATACAGGCGGTGGCATAGCGAGGGTAGGGGGCAGTGACGTTCCCCATGCCACACTAGCGCTCTCCCTGTTAGAGTTACCAGAGATCCGGATTTTTCCGAACATGTCCTCCATTTGAGGACATGTCCGGGGTCTGGACGGCTTTTAAAAATCCGGCATTTTCGCCGGTTTTGAAAAGCTTGGAACAAATCACTGTCGGGCAGGATCGCATCGGCGAATGCCACGCGATGACATCACACGCACACACACTTGCATGTGACATCATCATGTCACATCCGCGCCTGCACAGATGCGTTCCTGCCCAACAGGAGCAGGCAGCGGGGCTAGGACGGGACTGGGGCGTAATGGGGCAGGGATGAGTGGAACTGGGCAGGCCTAGGGGCGGGTCTAGGGGGGGGAGTCTGGATTTTCCAAATGGAAAATCTGGTAACCCTACTCCCTGTACCTCTTTAAATCTTCGCCAGTGTGGGCAGCTTCTCTGGACTGCTACTCGTGCTGGCGTTGGCTTTCCCTCTGACATCACTTCCTGGCCCCGTGATCCAGAGGTGATTTCAGAGGGGAGCCATGCCAGAGAAGCTGCTTGTGAAGATTTAAAGAAGTATGGGGTGGGGGGAAGGGAGGGCACAAGTGTGGCGTGGGGGGCAAAGAGGTGCCGGCGCCCCCAACACAATGGCGCTCAGGGTGGTCCGCTTCTCCCATCCCCCCTTACTACGCCATTGTATACAGGTACAGTACCTGTCTTTGTCCCTAGTGGGATGACAATGTAAGTTTTGTACCTGGGGCATTGGATTCACTCGTGCCTATAGCTGAGCACAGATCCTGACGTGAAGCACTAGGGCACCACTCTCAGAATGCTCGTTATTAAATACCATCCAGCACTGATTTCTGTTTTGGTGCTGAGTTTTGAGGGCCATTTGCTGAATCCAGCTTGCTTTGTCCTTTTTGTTTGAATATTTTTACTGTTGTTGCCTATTTTGTACACCCAGCGGAATTAGAAAAGGTACAAAGGGTAACAAAAATGATAAAAGAGATGGTACAACTTCCCTATGAGATGAGACTAAAGCGGCTAGGGCTCTTCAACTTGGCTCAGAGGGGATATGATAGAGGTCTATAAAATACTGAGTGGAGTGGAAAGGGTAGATGTGAATTGCTTGTTCACCCTTTCCAAAAATACTAGGGCTAGGGGGCATGCGATGAAGCTACTAAGTAGGAGATTTCAAACAAGCCGGTGTAATTAAACTCTGAAATTCGTTGCCGTAGAATGTGGTAAAATCAGTTAGCTTAGCAAGGTTTAAAAAAGGTTTGGATCATTTCCTAAAAGAGAAGTCCATAAGCTTGGGGGAATCCACTGCTTATTCCTAGGATAAGCAGCATAGAATCTGTTTTGCTACTTGGGATCCATCTAGGTGCTTGGGACCTGGGTTGGCCATTGTTGGAAACATGATACTGGGTTTGATGGACCTTATGTTTTTCCCAATATGGCAGCTCTTATGTTCTTATTCTTGCGGTACACCTCTTTGGGTGAATTTCTTCAAACCCTAATCAATAAAAACATGGAGGTTTGTGAACAAGAGGTAGTTGGTCTAGGCAGAGGTGGATACAGTGAGAAATGTGAATACATTAGGGGTGGTTAGGGAGGGTGGGGCAGTTAGAGACATGGCATTTGCAGAGACTGTGGGTGGTCTGAGGGGGGGGGGTGTACAAACATGTGAGCCTAATGAGGACATCCTGCAGGATAGGGAGCACAGTGCTGGCAACAGTTAATAGTGCCAAATGCCTCCCATGCTAGCGAGATCGATGGCTTCTCAGAGGGTAACCTTGAGGGGCTGAAGCCCTACAGCCCCTCCCCCCCAGTTGCCTTCCCATGAAACCAGTTGGGAGACTGAGGTGTGGGCGACAGACAGAGGAAATGGTGAGAGGGAGGGAGAGACGAGCGAGCACGTGACCTTCCTCATCTGGTTTCCATTAAACACCAAAAGAGACACAGGAATTTTTGTGCGGTGTCTTAGCAGAGGCTGTATTTATGGGGGCTGTGGTTTAAGGATGAAGAGAGACTGAGACTAAAAAGAAACCTTTGGCCATACTCTGGGACTTTTGGCCTTCCAAAATAGTACTGCAGTCATGCGACATCTAATTTATTAAAAAAATACATACAAAACTCTCTACTCTTAGAGCCTGGTTGTATGTGAGAGAGAGGAACGGCTGGAAGGAGAGGAGAAGGCGACCAGCTTGGCAAAGTGAAAAAATGGCGAACTTCCTCGTCTGATGATGATAGCGTAGGGACCAGGGTAGAATATGATTCTCGGTGGGGGAAAGGAACACTAGACTAAACCACCGGCTGAATGCTTAACACTATGGGGGTCCTTTTACTAAAGTGCGTTAGATTTTGCAGTTTCCACTGCGTAACCCCGGAAATGAATGTGCAATGGCCGCAAATATAGCGCAGCAACTACAGGGAACTCGTCCAGCGCCGTCTGTTGCAGGCTGTGCGTAAAACTTGCCAATAAGATTGCGCTAATTAGGCTGCAGTTGGCATGGGGACACTTCATTTTCACCCCTGATTCTATATCATTTGCCATAATTTGGGTGTGGCTCCCGGATCCGGGTGCCAACTAATTCGTGAGCCTTTAATAATCATTGGTGTTAATTGGCCCTCATTTCAGTTTACGCAAAGATAAGCCCTGCGCTTTGCTCTATGAACCGTGTGCTTAAAATGAATAGCGCAAAACTCAAAAGGGGGCGTGGCATGGACGGATCAGGGGCGTTCCTAGAAATTAGGCACAGTGTTGCACAATAGGGTCGCCTACGCACCCGACCACCATTAGTTGCATACCAGGTTTCAACAAGCGTAAGTGCTGCACCCATAGTTGGGCATGAGATCCATGCTAAGCTTGTATTCTGCAAAGGGCGCACCACACAGAGGGCTCTTTACAAAATATCACTTTATGTGGATCTTGCCGCCGCCTATCTTTCCCCTTTAGTGTCTCCTAGTTAGGTGGTAAAAGACCCCAGGGCTAACTGCACGTTAATTAATGTACACTCTCCAGGAGTGATTTGATAGAGGTCTACAAAATATTGAGTGGAGCGGAAAGGGTAGACGTGAATCGCTTGTTTACTCTTTCCAAAAATACTAGGACTAGGGGGCATTGGACGAAGCTACTAAGCAGTAGATTTCAAACAAACCAGAGACAATATTTCTCCATTCAATGGGTAATTAAGCTCTGGAATTCATTGCCGGAGAATGTGGTGAGAGTGATTAGCATAGCAAGGTTTAAAAAAAAAAAAGGTTTGGTTAATCTCCTAAAAGAGAAGTCCATAGGCCATTATTGAGATGGTTTGGGGAAATCCACTGCTTATTCTTAGGATAAGTAGCATAAAAACTGTTTTATTACTTGGGATCTAGCTAGGTACTTGGGACCTGGGCAAGCCAATGTTGGAAACAGGATACTGGGCTTGATGGACCTTTGGTCTAGCCCAGTATGGCAATTCTTATGTTCTTCCACACCCGTTCTCCACCCATGGCCAGCCTAGTTCTCCTTATGCTGGTCAGTGGTGTAGCTATGGGTGGGCCTGGGTGGCAGAGACACCACTCTGCCCTCCCCATCTCTCCTCCACAGTTTCCTGGCATCTGCCCTCCTCTCTCTCAACCTCATCCCCTCCCGGTATATTTTTCATGCGTCCCTGGCAACACTTCATTTTCACTGCCAGCGTCAGACCCTGAAGGCTTCCCTCTGCTGCGTCCTGCCAGACAGGAAACAGGAAGTGATGTCAGCAAGGGTGGAACACGGTAGAGGGAAGCCTTCAGGGGGTCAGCAGGTGCCAGGAACATGTGAAACGTATACTGGGGAGGGATAGAGTTGAGAGATAGGAAGGAAGATGCCATAGAGAGTGAAGAGATATTGGATGGGTGTAAAATAAACTGATTTTTTATTTTTTAAAACTATCTCTGGCGGGGGATAATGGTGATGTGGAAGGGCCCATCCAAAATACTGGGTCCGGCTATGCTACTGCTGCTGTTCCTTTTTTCTCTTGTATAAATGCTGTACTTTCTTCTTGTTCCTGGTTTTTAAGTTAAACCTCAGTACCTTTTAGCAAAATTATTGTTGTGGATTATACACCCGTCTCTCTGGGTAATTGTTGTACAAAATTGACAGAGAAATCCTTTGAACAACCTGTTTCACCCCCTAGTATGTACTGAAATGGTGTAAGCAGGCCAACCTCACTGTTAGCATGTAAATGCCAACTTATGTCAGTATTTCACTGGCGCCCAGATGCCGTTATTGAATTTGCGCTGAGTGCTGCATTTTGATGCCCTTTTTGCGCATTATTGGAGAATGACAGCCCGTCTCTGTTGACAAGCGAGTTGCCTGAACAGAAGGCTCGTGGGTGATACAGAGTAGTTGGGTAACTGATTAATGCTTGATTGATGAATTAGTTGGTTGGGTTAACATTAACAACTCATCCGATGTCAAATTTGTTGGCTGTGAGATTAGGAGTCCAAGATGCTGGAAGACATTTTGGCCGGCTGCATAAGTTGACCGACTTGTTGCGTGGTTAGCGATTGAGCAGTTCCATGTCTGATCTGCTTTCTTGCTGTGCTTTCTCTTCAGCTGACTGGACAATGAGTCTCCTGCTCTTTGGCGTGACGGCCTTTCACATCATCATTCTCATCATTCTCTTCGTGGCTACGCTTGACAAGGTAATTATCAGCGTCTGGGTTGGCTAATAAGAAATTCCACACCAGCACTAAGGAAATGCATAGCTCTTCATCCCCTACCATTCAAAGTCTTGAGACACAAAACATCTTCTTGGATGCCTCTACTCGATACCATGTTTTACGATGGTCTTGAAAGAATCTATGCTCGAGCTTGGAAGATGTTCCAACAAACACAAGCCACAAACCCTCTCCAGGTGGATAATGCAGTGCCACAAGGCTTCAGCAAAACGTTTCATGCTCATTCCCATTTGTGTAAAATAAGACAGCTATAGAAAGTGGCCTGAGAGGGAAGGTTAAATACTTGAAGGGGGAGGAAGTACTTGCCTGAAGCAGGGTGGATATTAATGGAAGACCCTCTCTCTGCTTTATAGCGCAAATGATCTAACAAGGAGCAAGTCAAGGGTGGTACTATTGTGTAACAAATAAAAGGGGTACAGCTGGACAGTTTTCACATCATGTTGTTTCAGGGAACATTTGGGTTCTTCCCCCCCATTTTGTTATCCTGGGAGCAACATCGTTGAGTGCGTGCTCATTCAGAAAGAGCGTACACTCATTCGAACACCTTGCGTACTCTTTCAAAAGAGAACGCACTGTTCTTTCAGACAAAATGGAGAAACAGGTAACTGAGCCTCTAGTCTTGATCTGCTGTTTTCTTATGTCTTTCTAGTCATGGTGGGTGTTTCCAAATGAGGAGACGGTGAACCTCTGGTATGATTGCCTCTTTGACAACAAAACAGAGGCCTGGCTCTGCTCTTCGGTGTCTGAAAATGGTAATGTTCCTGGGAGAAGGGCTCCCCTTTATCATTTTCTCCTGGTCAGAGCTGGTGGTAGGGGGAAGGAAGATGAGATTGCAGGTCCAAACAGAGAAGGTAAATGTTACACTGAAAGATAGAAGGGGGGGGGGGTGATGAGGGGCCTCAGAACAGAGAAAACAAAGGGAGAGCAGATAGAAAAAAGGAGGTAGTGCATTTCTGATCGCAGTCAGGATCACACATGGACCTCTGCAGCAGATCTCCGAGGCACTAAGTGTGGCACTATTGATGGGGGGGAGGTGCTGGGGTACATCAAACGATAGTACAATAATTCCCCTCCATTCCCTTCACAAAAGCGACAGTATTGGATATGTGGAAGTCTAGCGCTCTCTGCTGGCTATATAGCGGCTATGCAGAGAAAGAGAGAAAGGCAGATAACCACCAGCTCTAGATCCTTTTAATTCCTCCTGTACCATCACAGGCACTTGTTGGGCTCTGGCGATTCTCTCTCAACAACCCCCACTGCTGAAAATATTCACTGCCTAACAGCTGAATAACCTCTGTAGCCTTCTCAGGCTTTACCCCTCACTCCCCCACTGCCGAGGATCCTCTGTGCCCGTGCCAAATTTTACCCCTCACTCTTCCACTGCCCGGGCCCTTTTCTGTGCATTTAAGGGGGTGGGGCATATGGATTCTAGCAGGAGGATGGACCCGTGCTCTTTGGGTATCTTTCATGCCTCACAATCTCTTTCTCATGTTTTTTTGCAGAATGGTTCCATGCCGTACAGGCTCTCATGGTTCTGGCTATCCTCTTCTCCAGCTTCTCCTTCATCCTTTTCATGTGTCAGCTCTACACCATGAAGCACGGGGGGCTCTTCTACGCCACCGGCATCTTCCAGATCTTTGCCAGTAAGTCGCTGTTTGCCAGGGTAACACAGCAATTAAAGACTAAATCGGTCCTTCTCGTCGCCTAGTAATGTTTGATGCTGTAACTGCCATTCTGGTAATTTTTGTCTCTGCCGTCTCCTCAGGAGGAGACATTCCAGTTAGAGGGAAAAATTCCCGATGTTGCAGCTAAACACCTTGACCCATAGTTCTCCAACATCCTCTCTTATGGAAAAAGAGTTATTTTGGGGATTAAAACTTTTCAAGGATCTAAACGATTGTATCATTCTTTCTCTTTCTTTTCATCCAGGGCTACATAGTTAGGATCTCGTAGATTTTCTGCTGCAGATCCCATTCCATTTCAGCCTCTGTTCTTTGGACCAGCTCTGGCCTCCAAACATGAACACGATATTACAAATGAGGCCTTGCCAGTGATCTGTAAACTAGGGTTACCCAGACATGTCCTTTTTTTTTTTTTAGAGGACTTAATGGACGGACTTTCCAAAACCCGGTAGTTTGTCCAGGTTTTGGAAAGCCCCAACCTCCCAGCTGCGTCAGGAGGGCCTCTGAGCATGCGTGGATGACATCACACACATCCGCGCATCCCAGAGGTCGGAAAATAAAGACGAGGCTTTGGGGGGACAGGACTGGAGGCAGAATGGGGTAGGGCTGGAGGCGGGGCCATGTGTCTGGGTTTCTCTGTAGAAAAATCTGGTAATCTGTAAACTGTTCTCATCACCTCATCTTTTTGTGATGGCTATGCTTCTCTCTTTGCAGCCGAGCATCCTTCTGGCTTCATTCTCTTCCCCCCCCCCCCCATATTACTCTGTTTTCCTAACCTTGAGATTATCAGACATGATTACCCTAAGGTACCTCCTTGAGGTACCCTGCTACACACCTTTCTTCTGAGCAAATTCCATTAACCACCACCCTCTAGAAACTGGTTGACTGTCAGTTGACAATCAAGTTCATCACCTCGGGTTCCATTGCAGGCTGCTGGGTTTATTTATCAGCTCCTATGAGGAACGGTTATCCAGGGCTTTGTTGAAACGCAACTACACTACATCTAACACACATTCTTGATTTACTTCTTTGGTCACCCAGTCAAAGAAAATCAGTCAGGATTTGTTTGGCCTGATCTGCCTGTGGTTTCCTTGTTGCCATTATCAGTTGTCTGCGGAACAGCCAAAACAGTTTACATTTATGGCATGCGGGTATTTTCTCTGTCTCTAGCAGGCTCACAATCTTAAGGTGGGGTTTTTTTTGTACTTGGGGCAAGGAAGAGTTAAGTGATTTGCCCAGGGTCACAAAGAGAATCAGTGTTTTTAATTTAATTTAAAAAATTTCTCCTTATATACCGCAAATCTACATATCTAAGCGGTGTACAACATATATACACCAAATATATTAACACTAATATATAAAAATTCTCAAAACATGGACTTATCCAAGATGGCGTCGGGCTGGACGCGCTGAGATGCCGCTCTGAGGATTTTCCTTCAACAATTTTCAAACAATTTGTAAGCGGTTCAATTACTTACCAGATGCCTAAACGGAGGGGCCGTAGCACCGCTGGTGCCTCGCGGCCCACGGCCACCCCCGCGGCTGGAGACATCGGGGAACTCATCAGGCGGATGCAGGGTATTTTTTCGGCGTCGGAGGGAGGCCCGCAGAGGAGTAGCGGCGTCAGTGAGGACGTGGAGATTCCTCCGGGATTGGAGACATCGTTGAGCCCCGACGTTAGGGCGCCGCCCCCGCAACCTCAGCTAAGCAGCTCTCCAAGGGGTAAGGTAACCCCGGAGGTCGGGGTCTTGTCTTCCCCTGAGGCAAGTAGTCCATCACAGAGCCTGCTGACAGGAGCTCTTATGGATATGAGCTCCTTTGAAGAAGCTGAGGGGGAATCATCTGAGAGGCGAGTTAACCTTCAGGGACAGCGTAAAGTTATTCAACTGGACGGTGAGCACTATGACATTTCTTTACCTGTATTTTCTTTGGAAAAACCCTCAGAAGTAACTCTGGACTCACTATGGGATCTTATGGCCGGACTAGTGAAGACCATAAGTCCCAAACTTCAGTTAATTGAGGGGAAATTATCTCAACATTCTACTGAACTTAAAGATTTGAAAAAGGATATGACTGCCTCTAATTTCTCGGTTCAAAAGCTTGAACAGGACATTAAATCATCCAAACAATTACAGGAATCTTTAATGAAAGATAATATCAATCTTAGAAGAAAAATGGAGAACTTAGAAAATAACTCTAGATACAATAACTTAAGAATCATTAATTTTCCTAAGCTTCCACTGACACCTCCTAGAGAAATGTTTAAAAGATATTTTCTTGAAGTTTTGGGGGCCTCAGAAGATTCATTACCTCCTTTATCACGAGTCTATTATTTACCTAATAAGACTAAATTACCAAAAAAGCCGTCGGATCAAGGACTATTGGATGTATCAGAGTTATTGGAAAAATCAGATAAAGAGGTTGTAGAACCGAGTACTTTGATTATAACAGTAGCTCTCTCTATTGATAAAGTATGGTTGTTAAAACTGTTCTTTAAAAATAGACAGAAAGAATTTATGGGTTGTAAAGTCCAGGTATTTCCTGATTTATCACGAGAGACGCAAAGGCGTCGTCGTGAATTTCTTTTGTTGAAGCCAGGTGTTATATCTTTGGGTGCTACTTTTTATTTGCGACACCCTTGTAAATGTATAGTCCATCACCGATCAGTTAAATATGTTTTCTTTGAGCCTAATCAGTTGACTTCTTTTTTAGCGCTCTCCCGATTGGAGGTAGAAAAATCATAAGCTCTATGACTATAGGTTAATCCCAGCAATCAGCCTTCCAGCTAACTTTATGAAAGAGTGTACATTAAGTTCAATTCTTTAATTTTGGCTTTATTTTATAAGAAATCTTGGATCCAATTTAGAGGACTTGAGCATTTTAGTTAATATATGATTTAATGTTATTGGAATGTTTCTTGCTTTATCTAGAATTGCTAATTTGCTTTCTGTACAAGGTATTCTTGATTATATGATTTGAAAATCAATAAATATATTTAAACATAAAATTCTCAAAACATTTATAAATACTAATTCAGTGCTTCATATCTAAAACATTTTAATCTCATCAAAATGCCTGAGAAAACAGATACATTTTTAAAGATTTTCTAAAAATACTCAAGACATTCTATCAAGCTTAAATCTTTTGGGAGTGTGTTCCATAACCGAGGTCCCACAACCATCAAAATGGAGTCTCTGTACATCTCAAGTCTTATTTGTTTAAAATCCGGAACATCACGGGACGCCTGATTACTTGAACATAAAGGATGCCCTGGCACATGACTATTAAGGTTGCAGGCTAAACAAAGGAGTTGTTGTTCATGAAGAATTTTTTTTTTTTTTTTTAAATCAATATCAAAATCTTAAATTGAATATGCCAATCAGTGGCGTAGCGAGAGTGAGAGGTGCCCCCCCGGCTCCTTCCCTGATCCTGGAAAAGATCAAAAATGGATGAAAACTGGAATCAGCACAAACAACATCAACGCAGGTGCCATAAGGCGGTAAAGTGGCAAAAAGTGACTACGAGGAAAGAATAGTCATGAAGGCGAAAAATTTCAAGCCATTCTTTCGATATATTAAAGGAAAACAACCCGCGAAGGAAGCGGTGGGACCATTGGATGACCAAGGAATAAAGGGAGCGCTAAAGGAGGTCAAAAAAATTGCCGATAGACTGAACACATTTTTTGCATCTGTACTTACTAAAGAGGATGTACACAGCATACCCATCAGGTTATATGCTGGAAGTGAAAATGGGAAACTGACAGGGTTGACGGTCAGCCTAGAAGAGGTATACAGACAGATTGATAGGCTTAAGAGCGATAAATCCCCGGGACCGGATGGCATCCATCCGAGGGTCATCAAGGAACTAAAAGGGACCATAGATGAGCTACTTCAACTAATAGCCAATCTGTTGATCAAAACGAGAAAGATTCCGGAGGACTGGAAGGTGGCGAATGTTACACCGATCTTCAAAAAAGGTTCGAGGGGAGATCCGGGAGTCTGACCTCGGTACCCAAAATGATGGTAGAGGCACTGATAAAGGACCGCATCATTGATCACCTTGACGGACACAGTCTGATGAGGACCAGCCAGCACGGTTTCAGCAAGGGCAGATCTTGTTTGACGAACTTGCTGCACTTCTTCGAGGGAGTAAACAGGTAGATAGATAAGGGTAACCCAGTTGACATTGTATATATGGACTTTCAGAAGGCGTTCGACAAAGTTCCACATAAACAACTACTTCGGAAAATTGCGAGCCCTGGAATCGAGGGAGAAATATTCACGTGGATTAAAAACTGGCTGGAACATAGGAAACAGAGAGTGGGGGTGAATGGGCAATACTCAGACTGGAAGAGCGTCACCAGTGGGGTGCCACAGGACTCGGTGCTTGGACCCATACTCTTCAACATCTTTATAAACGATCTGGATATAGGTACGATGAGCAAGGTGATTAAATTTGTGGATGACACAAAGTTATTCAGAATAGTGAAGACACAGGGGGATTGTGAAGATCTGCAACATGATATAACCAGACTCGAGGAATGGGCATCGACATGGCAGATGAGATTCAACGTGGATAAATGTAAAGTAATGCATGTCGGTAAGAAAAATCTCAGTCAAGAGTACAGGATGTCCGTGGCGGTACTTGGAGAGACCTCCCAGAAAGGGGACTTGGGAATTCTGATCGACAAGTCGATGAAGCCGTCCACACAATGTGCAGCGGCGGCAAAAAGGGTGAACAGAATGCTAGGAATGATTAAGAAGGGGATCACGAACAGATTGGAGAAGGTTATCATGCCGCTGTACTGGGCCATGGTGCACCCTCACCTGGAGTACTGCATCCAGCACTGGTCGCCGTACATGAAGAAGGACATATTAATACTCGAAAGGGTCCAGAGAAGAGCAACTAAGATGGTTAAGGGGTTGGAGGAGCTGCCGTACGGTGACAGATTAGAGAAACTGGGCCTCTTCTCCCTAGAACAGAGGAGATTGAGAGGGGACATGATCGAAACATTCAAGATACTGAAGGGGATAGACTTAGTAGATAAGGACAGGTTGTTCACCCTCTCCAAGGTAGGGAGAACAAGAGGGCACTCTTTAAAGTTGAAAGGGGATAGATTCCGTACAAACGTAAGGAAGTTCTTCTTCACCCAGAGAGTGGTGGAAAACTGGAACGCTCTCCCGGAGGCTATTGTAGGGGAAAACAATCTCCAGGGATTCAAGACCAAGTTAGACAAGTTCCTACTGAACAAGGTCGTATGCTAGTAAGGCTAGTCTCAGTTAGGGCACTGGTCTTTGACCAAAAGGGCCACCGCGTGAGCGGACTGCTGGGCGCGATGGACCACTGGTCTGACCCAACAGCGGCATCTCTTATGTTCTGTGTGTGTGTCCCCCCTTCCCTTCCCCTGTTGAAGCTGACGTTCGCGGCGGTCAACGTGCTACTTGCGACCCTGTTGGTTCTCCTTCTGACGTCACTTCCTATGCTCGGTGCCCGGAAGTGGTGTCAGCGGGAGAGCCGATGGGGTCGCGAGGAGTATACTGTTGACTTCCGCGAACGACAGCTTCAAGTAGAGCAGTGTCTCTCAAACTGTGTGCCAAGGCACAATGGTGTGCCCCAAAGAGATTCTGGGTGTGCCATGAGCGATTCCAGAATTTTACTTTAGTTTTAAAAATTCCCTTCATATGATTTATGAATGTTCTAGTTTTAAACCTTTTTGGTCATCAGTATGGAGTATTATTTCTCACATCTTATCGTTCACTGAGGAGCTTTCTTTGGCCATTGTCCTTTGGAGAAGCACTGTACTGTTATCTCCCCTTTCTAAGGGTCAATCTCATTTGTTTGGTATGTTGTTGGCCCTTGCAATAAAAGTGATCCTTAGAAATTTGAAAATACATCATGATTTACATGTGGCCACTTGGTGGAATTTAGTTTGTTTGACTCATAAGTTTAAGAGGGAGAATGCTTATTCTGCTCCTCGATTTCGTTCTGCACGATGTATGTGGGCCACTTTCCAATCTTATATTGTGAATGAAGATGTTTAATTTTCCTGTTCATGTATGCTGGATTATGCTTTGTGGATATCGCTGTATCCAACTTGTCTAAACTTTGTCCTTTTCTTGTCTTCAACCCGACTTATTTTATTTCTATTTTTGTATGTTTTTATTAATTTTTTAATATTGTAAACTGGCCAGATATCTGTGATGGTCAGTATACCAAATTATAAATAAACTTAAACTTGAATAAAGAATGTTTGAACTAAAAAAAAAAAAATTCCCTTCATAAGTACACGCTAGAATAGATGCCAAGAGTCTGTACGCAAGAGTCTGTTGATATTACGAGCGTTTGTGTGTGTAAAGGATACAACCACCCAGAAAAGCATCATTTTTTGACATGATTGGTCCTTGAAAATTAAATTATTTTTATTGAGCAACAAAGCAATCAAGGCTTTGTTACAGTTTGGATCGTTTTATTTTTGCAAACTTGGGATTTTCAGCTCTAACAGAAATTAAACTGAAAAAAAAGAGAACGACTTGCAGATGGTGGATGATGAAATGCATGTCGACTATCAAGCCACATTTTTGAGTTAATTTGCAGTCAAAAACAAGCACATCCATCACACTGACTAGCAATTCTATTCTATCTACTTTAGTTTCACCATTGTTACAATTATCCATACATAGCTTAAAGAACTTTAAATAACTCTCTAATTTAATTTTTTTTGTTGGTTTTGCAATTTTATCATTTCAATTATAATATGCCGTGAAAAACATTTGCTCCATTTAGTGTGCCGGAGCTAAAAAAGTTTGAGACACACTGAACTAGAGGTATGGGGGATGGGAAGAGGGGCACGCAGGGGGAGGGGGCGGAGAATAGGAGGGGTGCCAGCGCCACCACTAACATGGCGCCCAGGGTGGACCGCCCCCTCATCCCCTCTTACTTCACCACTGACACCAATAAATAGGCAACCAACGTAATTGGGAGCATTTAGAAAGTTACTTAAAACACAATTATTTGTAAATGCGTTCCTTTAAGTATGTGATCTTCTTTGCTTGCTGATTGTTTGAAAGAATTGAATTATTTTGTTTTATTTGTTTAATTTGTCTTAAAATTTTATGTATGTAACATTTCTGTAAACCGTTAAAATGGTATAGAAATGATTAAAATAAATAAATAAAAATTATTAAAATAAAAATGGTTTAAGAATCGGTGTAATAACCAGGAATGTGGAGTCGGTAGATAAATGTTCCGACTCCGACTCCTCAGTTTTTTGTACTTCAGACTCCGACTCCAGGTACCCAAAATTTCCTCTGACTCCGACTCCGAGACTCCGACTCCACAGCACTGGTTAATTTTCAGATTGTTAAAATGGAATGTCAAGTTGAGAGAAATGAGCATTTTCGACACCACCTTCTTTTTGTTTTCAATCAAGGTTCTAAGGCCGCAGAAGCTGCTCGCAACATTTGTGCTGTGTATATAGTGGGTGCTATAGCTGAAAGAATCGCTCGCGATTGGTATGCCAAGTTCAAAAATGGAGTCGATAGATAAATGTTCTGACTCCGACTCCTCAGTTTTTTGTACTTCTGACTCCGACTCCGACTCCAGGTACCCGAAATTTCCTCCGACTCTGACTCCACAGCACTGGTTAATTTTCAGATCGTTAAAATGGAATGTCAAGTTGAGAGAAATGAGCATTTTCGACACCACCTTCTTTTTGCTTTCAATCAAGGTTCTAAGGCCGCAGAAGCTGCTCGCAACATTTGTGCTGTGTATATAGTGGGTGCTATAGCTGAAAGAATCGCTCGCGATTGGTATGCCAAGTTCAAAAATGGAGTCGGTAGATAAATGTTCCGACTCCGACTCATCAGTTTTTTGTACTTCAGACTCCGACTCCAGGTACCCAAAATTTCCTCTGACTCCGACTCCGAGACTCCGACTCCACAGCACTGGTTAATTTTCAAATCGTTAAAATGGAATGTCAAGTTGAGAGAAATGAGCATTTTCGACATCACCTTCTTTTTGCTTTTAATCAAAGTTCTAAGGCCGCAGAAGCTGCTCGCAACATTTGTGCTGTGTATATAGTGGGTGCTATAGTTGAAAGAATCGCTCGTGATTGGTATGCCAAGTTCAAAAATGGAGTCGGTAGATAAATGTTCCGACTCCGACTCCTCAGTTTTTTGTACTTCAGACTCCGACTCCAGGTACCCAAAATTTCCTCTGACTCCGACTCCGAGACTCCGACTCCACAGCACTGGTTAATTTTCAGATTGTTAAAATGGAATGTCAAGTTGAGAGAAATGAGCATTTTCGACACCACCTTCTTTTTGTTTTCAATCAAGGTTCTAAGGCCGCAGAAGCTGCTCGCAACATTTGTGCTGTGTATATAGTGGGTGCTATAGCTGAAAGAATCGCTCGCGATTGGTATGCCAAGTTCAAAAATGGAGTCGATAGATAAATGTTCCGACTCCGACTCCTCAGTTTTTTGTACTTCTGACTCCGACTCCAGGTACCCGAAATTTCCTCCGACTCTGACTCCACAGCACTGGTTAATTTTCAGATCGTTAAAATGGAATGTCAGGTTGAGAGAAATGAGCATTTTCGACACCACCTTCTTTTTGCTTTCAATCAAGGTTCTAAGGCCGCAGAAGCTGCTCGCAACATTTGTGCTGTGTATATAGTGGGTGCTATAGCTGAAAGAATCGCTCGCGATTGGTATGCCAAGTTCAAAAATGGAGTCGGTAGATAAATGTTCCGACTCCGACTCCTCAGTTTTTTGTACTTCTGACTCCGACTCCAGGTACCCGAAATTTCCTCCGACTCCTCGACTCCGACTCCACAGCCCTGGTAATAATGCAGATCCAACAGACTGACAAAGCCTGCTGTCTCTGTCTCTAAAACATCACCAAAATCTGCCCTTATCCGAGCACACAGCCCGAACCCTTGTTCGCAATCTTGTAACCCCATGCTTGGACTGCAATTTACTTCTAACAGGTCTCCCTCCGAACTGCCTCTCTCCCCTGCAATCGATGCAAAACAGCCGCAAGACTTATCTACTGCCCTCAAAGATGATGGTCCATTAGTGGTCAGATCTTTGTTTCAAATACATCAGCCAGTGAGGTCATTACGTTCTGAGAACACATTGTGCCTGGAGGTTCCATCTGTGAAAAATACGAGGCTAGTAAGGTCTCGTCGTCGATGCTAGCAATGCAGGGAGCGATACTATGGAATGCTCTTCCAGCTGATGCAAGAAATGTCAACAGTCTGCTTCAGTTCAGAAAGCTGGTGAAAACGATTTTATTTCAGGAGATATTATGTTTGAAGTCTTTTGACTTTGCAGCATAAGAATGGTCAAACAGTTTGACCGTTGAGATAGTATGTTCAATCTGTGTTAGTCTATGTCATGTAGAAAAGTTTGATGATGCAATATTGTTGTATGACTGAAAGGTATGTCATGTGCAAGACCGGAGGGTTAGGACTTCGATGGGAAGATAGGACTTCAATGAGAAACCAAGGTGGCAAGGGAGCCCCTTATGGTGATTCAGACAGGTCGTGACCTGTTTGGGCCGCCACGGGAGCGGACTGCCGGGCAGGATGGACCTATGGTCTGACCCGGCGGAGGCACTGCTTATGTTCTTATGTATATTTATTTATATTTATGGTTACCAGACGTCTGGATTTCCCCGGATATGTTCTCCTTTTCACTTTGTCAGGGTTTTGAAAAGCAGTGACAGCACACGTCTGTACCTGCACGGATGTCGTCTGGGGACGGGTATACTTTGTGACCCACTTTGATAAAGATGGGCTATAAGTAAATAAACTATAAAGCTGCTAGCGCACACCTAAACAGCTCAGAATTTTACAGAGTGAAGGGCTCACACTCTGAGGGTGACATGCCTTGCCCACTGGCATAGTAAGAGTCCGCACCGGGTGCCATCTTCATAGGGGCACGGCACCTGTCCTCGGCACCTCCCCTTCTCCTTCCCTGCCCCCCCTCCACTGCCGTGTGCACCATTTCCCCCGTACCTCTGTAACATTCCTGGCACGAGCAGCAACCCCCAACCTGCTGTTGCGCCTGCGTTGGCTCGTCTTCTGATGTCATTTCCTGGACCTGTGCCTAGGAAGTGATGTCAGAGGGAGAGCTTACACATGCGCAACAGCAGGTCGGGAGCTGCTGCTCGCGCCAGGAAAGTTACAGAGGGACAGGGGAAGGGAAGCGGCGCACAGCAGTGGGGGAGGGGGGCAGGGAAGGCGCGTGTGTGGGGGGAGCAGAGAGAAGGGTGGGGGAGGAGCACCACTGCCCCAGGTGCCTCTCACCCTCGCTATGCCACTGGCCTTGCCTAATGTGGACTTTGGCGCAAAACTGCTGATTACCCCCTTAGTCTGCTGTGCAGCTTGGGAAATCATCCCGAGAACTCACACAAAAATCCTGAACCATAGGTCATTTTTACTTTTTGGACTTTAGAAGCCCTTAGGCCTGGTGGGGCAGCCAGGCTGGCCCTGATTTCACCCCAAGGGCTTCCTTGGGTTGTATAATTTCCCACCAGGAATCAAAACTCCAAGTCCCAGCATGCACCAGGAGGGTCATACCAAACCTGGCTCAGACCATTTCCCCCAGGTGACCCAGAGTCTATGGGTGATGTCTTTCCCCAGTGAGCAGTTTGCTTATCAATTTTCTATTTCCTGTTCTGCAGGTCTGGCCGTCTTCACCGGAGCAGTCATTTATGCCATTCACGTGAGCGAGTTCCATCTCAGCAGGAAGGCCGGGGGCTACTTCGGCCACTGCTTTGTTTTGGCCTGGATAGCTTTTCCTCTCAGCCTAATTAGCGGTATAGTGTACATTCACCTGCGCAAGCGAGAATGAAGGAACCTCCCCCACCCTGCCTCGCTCTCCATCCACTCTCCTCAGGCCTCCCACCAGCATCTGCTGAACATAGAGTACGACTCACATGTAGGACTGGTCATTTGGCTTCAGGTCGTCAGAGAAGAGTTTGGCCCTCAGCCCCGTTTCAGTTTGTGATAGAATTGATTCAATACTGCTGGAAAGAGCTTTTAAGAGCTGTGCCCCCTCCATCCCCCTCGGTGGCTCTGCCGTGCCAGGATGAAGGGAACATAGCTTTTCAAACCACTTCTCAAATGCACCAAGTCACTCCAGCAAGGTCTAACCTATGTGTTTGTTAACCCTTATTTCGACCTGTACTTTTTCTCCCTTGCTATCCTCCTAACACCTTACATCAACTGCAACATAGCTCCCTGCCTCCCTTTGCTCCCTTGCTCACTAAGACTGCTCTTGACCTGACGACCTGCTGCCCCTTCTGGAAATCTCCTGTATTACTTTGGTGTAAAGAAACAAAACAATAACACCGAAACCGAGTCTTCTGCCACTGCGAAGCCAATTTTCCTGAAGGACGGCCGAGACTACAAATCCCAGGATGCACTGTATAGCGAGGCCCAGAGACAGATACACTCTGCCACAAAGCACTTGGAGACTTCACTGGGTGAACATGTAATTCAGAAACTGCATTTTATGTATCAGTATTATGGGGTTTTCTTGAAAACAGAATTTTTATCACTTGTTATTTTCTTGAAAGAAACCAAGCAATATATTTTGTACAAATTTTAAATAAAATATATGTTAAGATTTAAATCATTTTTAACCCTTATTCTGATGACTCGCTACAGAAAAAGGGTGTGTGCTTATGATGAGTACTTTCACAGAGATGGGTGGCTTTCAAGGGTGTTGGCAAGGTCTGAAATAGGTCAGGAACCAAAAACAGCAGATAATACCAGTAAAATGCAGATCATGCAGGCACTGAAAATACCAGAGAAAGACTCCAGCAAACTGCAGTGTGTGTGGGGGCTGAAAATAGCAGAGGGAGACTCCAGCAAACTGCAGTGTGTGTGGGGGCTGAAAATAGCAGAGGGAGACTCCAGCAAACTGCAGTGTGTGTGGGGGCTGAAAATAGCAGAGGGAGACTCCAGCAAACTGCAGTGTGTGCGGGGGCTAAAAACAGTGGAGGGAGGCTAAAAAAAAAAAAAAAAATGCCTGTTTGGTGCTCCCCTGGCTGTCTCTTGTCTGTAACTACACAAATGAACAGAGGTACAACAGACTGCAATACAGGTGTCATTTATTGGACTCATAACAGCAGCAGAAATTTAAAAAAAAATCTCTTTTGTTAAGCAATGTGGGCAGGTGTGCTTTTAATAAATTAAATAGCATTTGAAGATAAGAGATCAAGGATACAGAAACATCTTAACCTGAATTGCACGGCTGAAAAAGTCCACGAAACCGTTAGTTAGGTAGACCCGGGGAAAGCCACTGCTTATCCCTAGCGGTTGGTAGCAGGGTATTCATGCTACCTTCCGTGATATGGCCACTGTTAGAAACAGGATACTGGGCTCAATGAGTCTTTGGTATGACCCAGATTAGCATCGCTTTTTACTTATGTTCAAAACATTCTTTTAAAAATTCCAGAATATGAGAGTCACATGCAGAATAAGCACATGCACAGACCAGAATGCCAGAGGGTGTGGCCGATTCAGTAACCCTATCCTAGGAGGAGTGAGATGGTGTTCAGTTCACGCTATGCCTCTCAGGAGAGGGTATAGCTAGTCTTAAAATGATGCCAGTGTTATCTTCTTAGGTCAGCCTTCCAGGACAGTTTAGGATGTAACCATATCTTTAGAAATGATGAAGGAGGTTTTAAGACTATCCAGGGTGGCACGAAGCCTGAAATATATTCACAGAAATCATCGGGAAGGAGTTTTCATTCCCTCCTCCTCCCCATTACCTTGTGCAAAATATCAGCCAACAGCTGAAGCACCCTGAAGCAGCTTTGCAGAAACAGAAAACCAGAGCAAGCAGGCCCGCAGGCCTTCGTGCTTTCAGACAGGCGACAGAGAAATGGAAGTCGTTGATCTGAGCTCCCTCTCCCAGGCCGGGAGTGTGAGATTGCAAGAGGGTCCTATATCCAGTCTCAGAGCTTAGCAGGATCCACATACATCCTTTTGACTCCCAGAACACCAGGACCAGGATTAATGCCTTTGAGTTCAGTCGAAGGTACTGATAAATACAGCTCCACCAGATTCCCTTACAGCCCTCATTGTAGACCATTACAAACATCCAGCTGTCTTCTGATCAACTGTGCACTATGCTAGCTCTTGAAAGGTTTTTGGCTCTGTGACCTTCACGGAGAATCTGTTCAGTCTCTGGAGGTTTACAAGAGCTCGCTGTAGGGAGAAGGAAATCTCTAGCCCGGATTTTTCCTGCAGCCAGGCCTGTACTTGCATTTTCACCTCAGCCAAACTTTCTGGGTCTGTGACACAAACAGAGATGGGTTATATCCACAGGTTTTGATTCCAAGGGCATTATTCATTGCCTCCTCCCACCTCAGCCTGGTAAGAGCGCCTCCTGCTGATCTAGGGTAGCATTTCCACTCTCACAGCCCTTCTCCCCAGGCAGAGTTACCCAGGACCTACCTGTGTGGTACATGATGTCCCCACCCTCATCCGTTGCCACCTCTGCATGCCGAGACAAGAAACTGTGTGCCAAAAGCACCTCCTTGGCATGCTCCTCCTGTGCCCGCAGGGTGAGAGCGCCCAGCAACTCGGCATTGTTGGAGGTACTGCGATAATACAACATGTGGGCCAGTTCTAGGGAGTGAGACTTACGCCGCTGGGCAAATACCTGGTAGGAAAAAAAGAGAGAAAAATAAATTGCCAGGTCATCAGCCCCTATCAACCCAGTAGCCAATTAAGTCTTATGTCTAAATAGCTCCAAGAATAAATATATGCATTATCGGGATGTGCATGTGATCAATTAAGAGAGCTGCGTCATCCAATAACAAGACATGTTTTAATTTACTTCCCCTGCCCCAGTGCATGCTGGGGGATATAGTTCCACTGTTACAAGGAATCTCAGAGGGACTTCAATTCCCAAGATGCTAAACGGAGTAAAGCCAAAACGAGCTTAGCCTGTTGCTTTGGACACATAGGCTGCCAGTAGGCAGATTCACCTGATATAAAAGTTGATTCAATCTTGAGCTTACCTCATTGCATGCTGGGACTTATAGTTCTGATTTTCCCTCTAAAGAAAAGCAAAAGTATAAGTCCCTGCGTGCAATGGGGTAAACCCAGGACTGGATCAACCCTGCCAAGTGAATGTAGATCCACTTGGCAACCTTAGCCACTAGGGATCACTGTAGCTCAGCATCAGAGGTATTTTATGAGCTGAAGTGAAGCATACCGCAAGTGACCACTCACAAATATCCAGTTTTCACAGTGCATCTGAGAATTAATGGATTACAAGAAAAACACCATCCATTGGTCAACACCAGCCAAAAATGCAGCAATGCTGCCCAGCACTTGGAGGGCAGAAACACAGCAGACCAGTAGTATCAGAAATACTGCAATTTATTAGATAAGCTAAAACCCGACATGGCCACGTTAGGCCTTCAGGCTGTGTCAGGGGAAAATTGCTTGATTTTGTGAAAATGAAAGTTTTTGCTTGTTAAAGGGGGGGGGTGTTCTTTCCTTCTAGCAATTTTTCCGACGCAGCCTGAGGGTGAAATGTGGACACATCAGGTTTTTGCTTATCTAATAAATCGCAGTATTTTTTATACCACTGGTCTGCTCTGTGTTTCTGCCTGTGAGCGTATTCACAGATCATCGCCTCTTCCATGTTGTCTTCATGTCCACATATCCATGAACTGAAGGTTTTCTTGCCTTTCTGAACTCTCCCCTCAACCCCACTTACTTTCCAGGCACGGAAAGCCATGAACCCAGCGAAGAAGAAGAGGAGGAAGGATGTGCCGATCTTCAGGTCGGTGAGGACCACCATGCCTACGTTGACAAAGATCACACCGCCACTCACTAGCAGCATGGTGTTCAACAGGGTGCGGTCAAAGCGGGACGTGCGCACTTTCACCACAGGAAGCACCTGCTCCAGCCCCTCCAGTGGAATGTCCTTGAAGCATTTCAGCACCATGTGAGCATGCCTCGGCCGAGCTGCCATGACCACTCGCTTAAAGTAACGCCTGCAATTGGGAATATGGCCCAGATTAGGGGGGAAGGGTTAGAGAAAGCAGAACAGAAAGAGAAATATAAATCATGTATGGTCATATCATTTCGCTAGGTCCCCACTTGTTCATAGAACATTATGATCCCACATCTAAGACCATGCATAGAGAAATTTAAATAAAGCGGTGATACAACCTTCTAAGGGTGTTGGTGAGAGGAGAAGATAGGGAGAAACACGTGGAAGGTTGTTCATATTACTTCAGGGGTCAGATTACAGGGCTTATCAAGTCTTAATCTGTCAATAGTGTATGAGGTGGATGTACAAGAACAAAATGGTTTCCTTTCTCCGTTACCCAAAGCATCCATTAAGTAGATCCTTACTTGTTGTTTCAGGAAAAGGGGAATAAAGTTGCAAGATTTCTTGCCTTTCCACAGGGGTCTTCGGACTCCGACTGTAAAGCCCCTTTGGAACTTTGCTGCTGAGCTGCGTTGAGAGGGGCCCAACCCTCTGACCAAGGGCCCAGAACTTCATGTATTCATACTGATCTATGTTTACAAGGACCTGAAGGAGGAGAATGGGGCGGGATTAGAGGGATCCCTGTGGATGTTTCAACTCTGGCCAATGAGATGCTGGGACTCTGGGTCAGTACGGGCTCAGAGGGAAGCATGCATCCATAGAATCACCCTCCATCAACTTTACTATCCCCGTCTAAGTACAGCTTGTGATAGTTTGTGAAGAAAAAGCAGTGCAAGAACACCCAAGCCCCAAGACTTAGGGACAGGTTGTAGGGCACCCTACCACACCTGGACGCCATCCTGTGGGTGATGCACAGTCAACGCATAGGCCAGCGTGTCCTCCGACAGGCAGTTGAAGTTGGCCTGATCCAAAATGGGCTTCAGCTGGTCCAAGACGCTTTCTTCACTGACCAGCCGCTGGGCATCAGAGATGGACTGTTCTGTGTATAGTGTGTCTCTGTCTGGGTTAATGGGGTCATAAAGTGCCTGGAGGAAGGGAGAAGGGAGATTTGTCAACAGCGGTGACAAGCATTAGCCCTGAAGCGTTCCTGAGAGGGGGGGATCTCTAGGATTATGAAGACTTCCAGGTTATTGTGTTATCAGTGAAGTAAAGAACCAGAGAAGCTAGGGTTCAAACTACCGGTAGCTTCTCCCCCTGACACTCCATGTGTCCCCACTGCCTCCAGAGCAATACTCAGACCTTAAGATTATAAGATTACTGTGCAACATGAGCTTCCGAGACCACTCCTGAACACATTGGGAGAAAGCTCTGGTACAAACATCAACCCTAGATGATTCATATTGAGATCTGAAGTCAGATTCCTGTAATCTGTGAACACAAACACTGAACTTTTACTCTCCTATTAAATTTTCCTTTAGCGCTAGATTCCAATCCTGTGTCAGTACTCGGGCGCTACTGAATGGCAGACAGAGGGTAATATTTGAATGATATATCCATAAGTACAATGTTTAGCCACCAACAAATATTCAAACATTCCAAAATACAATAAACCTGATTTTTAAAAAAATTTTCTTTAAAGATATAGGATTCTCACCAACGGCGTCTATATTTAAACTGAGGAAGATTTCCCCCTTTCTCCAATAAGGTACAACCCGGTATTTTCTCAGGATTAAAATTTTCCTCTGTACTAGGGCTAGACTTGTTTTGGCTTACCATACAACCTAGAATGTGTACAGAGGTTTTTTTTAGACTCTATAGGAATGCTTTCAGATTTTTTTAAAGGTTACTTATAAATTAACCCCCCCCCCTCCATTTTTATGAAGCCGCATTAAGGGTTTTTTGTCGCCGGTCGCAACAGCTATGAGTGTCGGAGCTTTTACCAAGGCCTGCGATGAAAAACCCTAATTTGGCCTCATAAAAGGGGGAGGGGGTAAGTTTCAAGTTTATTATTTCCTGACATACTGCATGTCGGAAACCATCTGTGATCTTTACAAATTCAAACATCAGTAAAATCAAGAAAAAGGAACTCCAGTCACGTATGATTAAGAAAAGAAAGTTATACTGCAGTCATGTACACTGTGGCCTTGGGTGCTTCCCCTAGCCCTTGGGTTGGCAACCATTAGTTTCTGAAAGATTTTTCAGAAAAGTTAAATTTTCAATCCTGATGTGAACTTTTTTTAGGAGAGATCAGGACACAGATAATGGGTTAACCCTTTCAGGACCATAAGGATCGTAGGCCAATTTTTGTGGTTTTGACGACATTTTTATGGTAAAAAGGGCTTGCAGATGCCAAAAAATTGATTTTTTTGTGAAATATCATTATTTTTTTTTTTTTAAATCACACTTCTGGCTTATGGACAGTGTGGCAAGTGAATCTTCTCGTCAATCTGGCAACGACGCTAATGAATGAATGTCGGAACCAGTTTGTTTACATAAAGGCAGTATCATATGGAATCCGTACATATCAAATTTAGAACTGTAGACTATCCCAATCAAAATTTATAGGATTTTAAAGTTATGGGACAAATATGTCCCTTGGTCCTGAAAGGGTTAAGTTATTTCGAAAGATGAGTCAAATTACGCTAAAGCAGTGTCTCTCAAACTTTGTGCCACTGTGTAAGAGATTCTGGGCGTGCCACGAGAGGTTTCAGAATTGTACTTTATTTTTAAAAAGTCCCTTCATAAGTATACCCTAGAATAGATTACATGTACGTCATGTACGCAAGAGTCTGTCAATGTTATGAGCGTCTGTGTGCGTAAGAATACAACTGGCTAGACAAGCATAATTCTTTGATGTGATTAGTCCTTGAAAGCTAACGGCAAGTAATTTTATTTTTATTTTTTATGCAATAGTTATCCTAATTTGAGCAACAAAGCAATCAAGGCTTTGTTACCGTTTGGATCTTCTTATCTTTGCAAACTCGGATTTTCAGCTCTGACAGAAATTAAATCGAAAAAAAAAAAAAAAAAGAACGACTGCAGATGGTGGATGATGAAATGCATGACGACTATCGAGCCGTGTTTTGAGTTAATTTGCACTCAAAAACAAGCACATCCATCGCATTGATTAGCAATTCTATTCTATCTACTTTAGTTTCACCATTATTACAATTACCCATAAATAATAATAATAATAATTTTATTTCTTATATACCGCTGTACAGTGAAGTTCTAAGTGGTTTACAGTAGAAACAGAAGAAATGCAATAAGTAAGATTAATTAAGATGAATAATTAATTAAAATAGCTTAAAGAACTTTAAATAAATAACTCTCAAATATAGTATTTTGTTTGTTTTGCAATTTTATAATTTCAATTATGATGTGCCACAAAAAACAACATTTGCTTCATTTAGGGCTCCTTTTACGAAGCCGCGTTAGCGGACGCAACTTTTAATCACGCGCTAGCCGAAAAAACTACCGCCTGCTCAAGAGGAGGCGATAGTGGCTAGTGCGTCCGGCGGTTTAGCATGCGTTAAACCGCTACCGCAGCTTCCTAAAAGGAGCCCTTAGTGTGCCGGAGCTAAAAAAGTTTGAGACACACTGTGCTAAAGACTGAAAAGCGAACGCTGCTGAATTAAATTTGATAGAACGAAGGAATAAACTAGTGGGTTTTGCTGGGTTGAGTGCAAAATGTGAGGGAATGTGCTGGTGGCAAGTAAATGGGACATTAAGTCACTATTGTACATTTTGAAAAATAGCGGAAGAAATCTTATAGGGTAACCGCGACTGGTTACCGATGTTTGGCTTTAAGGAGTGGAATGGCAGAAATTTATAACTGTATTTTGGATGAGTTTAGTCTTTTAATATTCAAATTAAATATTTTATTGGCCTAAAAAGACTTAAAACGCCAACAGCCACTTCAAAGATTTAGGTCTTAGGGAAAAAAAAAATCCCAAAAGGTATTTACCGTATAACTACAGTGCATTTGGCCTGGAACCAAAAACTCTGCACAAAGCTGTGGAAACCAGTTTCACGCTGCCTGATCACAGTGGGGTGCGAGGTAGCATGAACCTGAGAAAAACCCCACCCTGCTGGACATGGGCTAACACACAGGCACGATGCTTTCATGGTGGAAAGACTGAAGACGGCCCTCTGTAGGGAGAGACTGTCCCATTTAGAATTTATATGGAAGCATTCCGAGGAGCGAGCTCCTCCCCCTAAAATATTCTGCTCTCAAAATGTCAGCAGAAGATCTAGCTTACTGGTGTAGTGTAGATTGTGAGTTGCATCTCCTATTTCACTTACTATCTGTGGCTGTTAGTGAGAGGTCAAGGTTGAAATGGGCAGGAATATAAACCATGTATTTGGTCGGAAATTCAAGCTTTGGAACATAAAGACATTTGCCACCTTTGTATTTGACAAACAAACAATCTATTTATTTCGATTTTTATCCTGTTCTCCCAGAAACTCAGAATGAGTTACAAGTAGACATTCACAATCGTTTGAAAACAGACTAGTCATGACAACAAATAGGTTACAGTAGACAATAACAGAGCTTATTCTAGAGACCAGACTGGTCATAGCGAATAGTACTAGAAGTATATTGAGGAGGCAGTTTTTAATGGCCCGACTGGCAAAAGAGGAAGGTCTTTACTGCTCTGCGGAAGATCATTAGTGAGTCTAGCGACCTGATCTCTGTGGGTAGTCGGTTCCATAGCTAAGGTAGGAAATGGCTGTAGGATCTTTGTACGCCATACTCTTTCGGAGGGATCTCCCTGCGGGAATGCTGAGTCTTTGTTCTGCTTTGGAGCGGAGGGGGCGGTTAGGGGTGTATAGGAGTAGCTTGGATGCTATGTAGGCTGGGTTTTTTTGGTAGAATCTCTTGTGTGTCATGACCAGGGCTTTGAAGATGCATTGCTTTTTGACTGGTAACCAGTGAGCTGCGTAGAGCGCTGGAGTAATGGGGTCATGGTATCTGAGGTTGGAGTCGAATTGCTGAATTCTGGACTTTTTGGAGGCATTTTAGATCTCTTGCTGCAATGCCACTGAATAGGGAGTTGTAGTATTCTAGTCTAGAGAGTACGTAGACATATAGCAGTGGGAAATCCTTCACAATGTGTGAAACAACTCTTGGTAGGATAAGAGGGCCTCAGAGAGCCGACATGGCTCAGGCACACTAGAAATGTATTGTGGTGACTGCAAGGAGGAAGTAGAGAGACCGGTGGATCTTATGATCAGACAGCAAGGGAAACATCAGGTAAAGGGAGCTTGCTGGGAGGAGACTAAGGGGCATGGAGACACAAGGGGACTGGGTGGCACGAGGGCGAAAGCTGAATGCAATATAGGGGTACCACAAGGTGAGGGGGATCAAACGGAGGCTCAAGGGATGATAGCCCAGGAGGGGGCCGGTAGAGCTAGAAAACCCAGAGGAAAAGCGGGGTGGCGGGAATGTGGGGAAACCGAAAGCTACGAGGGTAAAGGCTGAGGGCAAAGCAGAAGCACAGGGAACAGAACTGCCCGAAATTCAAGGGGAGGCGGCCCAGGTAAATACAGAGGTGGAGGAAAAACGACGGGACCTGCGGTGCTTATACGCAAATGCAAGAAGCCTCATGGCCAAGATGGGTGAACTAGAGGTCGTGACCAAGGGGGAGGACCTGGATATAATTGGAATTACAGAAACATGGTGGACAGAGGGGAATCAATGGGATGTGGCGCTGCCGGGGTACAAGCTCTACAGGAGGGACAGGACCCACAAGAAGGGGGGAGGCATAGCACTATATATAAAGGACTCTATCTACTCAGTCGGGATGGATATGGCAACGAAGGCAGAGGGGCTGGAATCGCTATGGGTCAAATTGCCGGGAAACAAGGGTGCAGGCATAAAACTGGGGCTGTACTATCGCCCACCTGGTACGCCGGAAGGAGTCGGACACGACTTGGAAGCTGAACTGAGACAAGAATGCAGGACTGGAAGTGTAACAGTGATGTGGGACTTCAACTACCCGGGGATTGACTGGAGTACGGGTCACTCCAACTGCACTAGGGAAACAGGATTTGTAGAAGCTGTGAGGGACTGCTTCATGGAGCAACTAGTCAGGGAACCGACGCGAGGGAGTGCTACTCTTGACCTCATCCTAAACGGATTAGGGGGGCCTGCAAGAGGGGTAGAAGTGGGAGGACCACTAGGCAACAGTGACCACAATGCGATCAGATTCACATTAGAAAGGGGGACACCCACAGTAAGGAGGACCGCAACAACTGCGCTCAACTTCAGGAAAGGGAACTATGCTGCTATGAGGGAAATGGTGGGGAGGAAGCTCAGAAACATCCTTAGGATGGAGACTGTAGGAAGCGCCTGGACCCTATTCAGGGACACCCTGCAGGAAGCACAAAGAATGTACATCCCCAGTTTCAGGAAAGGCGGCAAGAACAAGCGGTCAAAGGACCCGGTTTGGATCTCAACAGAAGCAAAGAGGGCAATAAATGACAAAAAAGTATCCTTCCGGAGATGGAAAAAGGACCCAATGGAGGAAAATCACCAGGCGCACAAGAAATGCCAAAAGGAATGCCACCGAGAGGTTAGAAAAGCAAAAGGGAACTACGAAGAGGGGCTGGCCAGGGAGGCGAAAAACTTCAAGGCATTCTTCAGTTACGTAAAGGGGAAGCAACCAGCGAGAGAGGAGGTGGGGCCGTTGGAAGATGGGGATAGGAAGGGAGTGATTAAGGAGGATAAAGAGGTAGCTGAGAGGCTGAACACGTTCTTCTCGTCGGTTTTCACGAGAGAAGACACATCTAACATACCGGACTCAGAGGAGCTCATAAGTGGGGAACAGGCTGAAAAATTGGAACACATAGAGGTAAGTAAGGAGGATGTCCTCAAACAGATAGACAGGTTAAAATGCGGCAAATCGCCGGGCCCAGACGGGATCCACCCAAGGGTTCTGAAGGAACTAAGACAAGAAATAGCAGGCACAATCCAGCATGTTTGCAACCTATCCTTGAAAACTGGAGAGGTACCAGAGGACTGGAAACTGGCGAATGTCACACCTATCTTCAAGAAGGGATCGAGGGGTGACCCCGGGAACTACAGGCCGGTGAGCCTGACTTCAATTATAGGGAAGATGGTGGAAGCTATGATCAAGGATGGTATTTGCGAGCACATCGAGAGAAATGGCCTACTGAGAACAAGCCAGCACGGATTCTGTAAGGGAAGGTCATGCTTAACGAACCTCCTGTACTTCTTTGAGGGAATAAGCAGTCGGGTGGACAATGGGGAACCCATAGACATCATTTACCTCGATTTTCAAAAGGCTTTCGACAAGGTGCCACATGAAAGGCTGCTTAGGAAGCTGTGGAACCACGGGGTGGGAGGGGATGTGCACAGATGGATCGAGCACTGGTTGTCGGGTAGACTGCAGAGGGTCGGAGTAAAGGGACAATATTCTGACTGGCGGGGAGTCACGAGCGGTGTGCCACAGGGATCGGTGCTGGGGCCGTTACTCTTCAACATATTTATCAATGACCTGGAAAAGGAGGCAAAGTGCGAGGTTATAAAATTTGCAGACGATATCAAACTGTGCGGCAGAGTTAGATCCAGGGAGGAGTGTGAGGACCTGCAAAGGGACCTGGACAAGCTGGAAGACTGGGCAAACAAATGGCAAATGCGCTTTAACGTGGAAAAATGCAAGGTCATGCATATAGGGAAAAAGAACCCGTTGTTCAACTACAAATTGGGGGGGCATTGTTGGGAGACAGCAGTCTAGAGAGAGACTTGGGTGTGCTGGAGGATGCATCACTGAAGCCATCTGCACAGTGCGCAGCAGCCTCGAAAAAAGCCAACAGGATGCTGGACATCATAAAGAGGGGCATAACAACCAGGACGCGGGAAGTCATCATGCCACTGTATCGAGCGATGGTGCGTCCGCATCTGGAATACTGCGTTCAATATTGGTCGCCGTACCTCAAGAAGGACATGGCAGTACTTGAGAGAGTCCAAAGGAGAGCAACGAAACTGGTAAGAGGGCTGGAACACTGCCCATACGCCGAGAGGTTGGATAGGCTGGGGCTCTTCTCTCTGGAAAAAAGGAGGCTCAGGGGAGATATGATAGAGACCTTCAGGATCATGAGGGGCATAGAGAGGGTGGATAGGGACAGATTCTTCAGACTGAAGGGGACAACAAGTACGAGGGGGCATTCGGAGAAACTGAAGGGAGATAGGTTCAAAACAAATGCAAGGAAGTTTTTTTTCACACAAAGGGTCGTGGACACCTGGAATGCGCTACCGGAGGAAGTGATCAGGCAGAGTACGGTACAAGGATTCAAACAGGGATTGGACGGATTCCTGAGGGATAAAGGGATCGTGGGATACTGAGAGAGGTGCTGGGATGTAACACAGGTATACAAAGCTAACCAGGTAATAAGTATAGAAACCCAACCAGGTTGTGCATGTGCAAGACCGGAGGGTTAGGACTTCGATGGGAAGACAGGACTCAATGGGAAACCAAGGTGGCAAGGGGGCCCCTTCTGGTGATTCAGACAGGTCGTGACCTGTTTGGGCTGCAGCGGGAGCGGACTGCTGGGCAGGATGGACCTATGGTCTGACCCGGCGGAGGCACTGCTTATGTTCTTATGTTCGTGCTAGGAAAGGGCTCCTTGCTCACCTGCAAGTGTTCCAGGGTAGCATGATAGGACTGCAGGAGGGAGGCATCCAGTCGCTCTGCAAAGGACAGGAAAGCACGTTGCTGCACCTCGCTGGATGAGTGGAATTCCTGTACATTGGACCGGTGAAAGCTAAGAGTTAAACCAAACCTAGGTTCATTCTGCATGCTGAATATTTTAAAAATTCCACCCCTCCCTTTCCCATGTACGTTTTGAGCCCCCTCTGTTATCACTCAATGGCAGCTTAACCAAGTGATGCCAGGTTCCTCGCTTGAGAGGAAGAGGACTGGAGCGTAGAAATGGAGTCTCTCCCCAAGAATAACCCTCAAAGCTGTTTTGCTAAGATCAGTTTCCCTTCCTTTCCTTGCAACTGAATCTCCCTCTTTGCTCTTCTACTTTCTTTTCTCCTCCCTCTCTTTCCTGCTTTCTCCATTTTCTTTACAGGTACTCAGGATTAAAACAGAGACAGTTGAAATTACAGTAAAAAGTATCCCCTAAGCCCTCTCCTCCATCTTTTCTTGTCCCCTCTCTTGCCACACCTGCAACAGAGCTTTAGTGAGCTGGTCTTTGGAGAAAGGGATGTATTTCTCCTGGTACTGCCCAGTCCAGTCACGGGGTTCTGTAGGTTTCCACATCTTCCGGTAGTCTGCTATCTTCTCAGGCAGCGAGCGCAAGGAGCGGGTAGGAATCATACAGACCCCTGCCCTGAAGGCAGCAGAAGCTCCACCAAGCATGCTTTTGATTCTGGTGCAGAACTGCAAGGAATGCAAGAGAAGCTGTGGATACTAATAGCAAAGAGCAATGAGATGGAGGGGAAGGAGATGCTACTTTGGCAGAATCTGCTGTTTAATAAACACCCTGATGAAAACACTGTTCTCGTATCTGTCACAAAAGAGGTGTCTAGACATGTGCAGGGGTTGTTGCACAGTGTGTCTTCCTCCTGGAATACCAGAAGTTGAGGTAAGATGGAGTGAGATGCATTGGCAGGGATGTGTATATCTCATCCCGAGTACTGGAATAGGTGACGTGGCAGAACAGCGTGTGTCTGAGCTTTTCTACTATACAGAAGGGTGCAGAAGGGCAGGGGTGAATGGCACTAGCTGCACCAATACTTAATCACAACACCTGCTGTTACAGAACTCTGATCACATAAGAGAGAAAGAAAGAGACCCCCCGTTTTAGAGCTAAAATAAGAATCACACAAGCATATGTCCAAAACTCAATCGGGTTCCAGTGCTTGCACATATAGGGTGCAACTGCAAAAATTCCATGCACTGGAATGGCTGGATCCTTTGGCACTTCCTTTCCCACCCTAGTCCTGCAGCAGGCAGAACATGCACGCATGCAAACACGTCCTGAAAGCCCCCAGAAGAAAAAGAAGCCAGGTGCGAAAAGAGACGACCCAGATCCACAAAAAGCAAAGCAACAAAACCACAAGGGCTAACCTTAGAACGGCAGCAAGGACATTGCCAGCCTCTGCGCAAGCGTACTCTCGACATACCCGTTCCACTTCCGCCCCGCAGTGACGACGAGGTGCAGACGAGCGAGAAGGGGCGGAGCCTCGTCCAGGCCGCCAGCGCAGAGGTACCCACCAATCGCGACGAACCCGCCCCACGAGCCCGGAGAGGTGGAGCCGAGAATAAACGTCAGACCGATTGCCCAATCGGCTGTGAGGTGAGCCCAACTCTTTCGTGACGCGAAACGTTGAAGGAGGGGCGAGGCCGGGTCTCCGTTGCTAGGAAACCAGTCGAGACCGTCGTGGCCAAGGTGGGTGCGGCGCTGGGCGGGAAAGTGAAAAAAGACTTGACGTAATAATGAGAGAATCTTGGCCGAGCGATGGATTGCGGCATTGTGACGTCATAGTGCGGGGTGGGGGACACGGGGGAGGGAAGAGTGGACATAGACGCGGGAAATGGCTTCTGGGGAGGGGAGAGGGATAACATTTTGGGCCCCCCCCCACGCATTTAGCGAGCAACATGGCCCTGAAATGATTTGATTAAGAAAGAAAACTGCTAAAAACACCACAGGAAACTAAACTAAACAAACAAATACTATACAATGTACAGAAGCTGTAGGGTTACCAGACATCCTGATTTCCTAGGACAGCTTTTCAAAACCCGGCCCTTTGTCCTATACATATAGTATATATAAGTACATAATACAAGTAGAGAGTGAAATATACGTACTGTATAATACAGCGACCCATGTAACAAGTTTCTAGTGCAATATGTCTAGTGGTCCTGAAACAGGGTACTGTAACTCAGTGGCGTACCTAGGGTATGTGGCACCCGGGGCCCATCATTTTTTGACAACCCCCCCCCCCCCCCCATGTAAAAAAATATTTTTTGTAATTACCATGAAACGGAATAAATGGTCAGAGTAGAAACAGGCAGTGAAAATTTTCTTATATTCCAAACATAACATAACATAAATTATGTCTGAATTGTCATGACATCAGAAGTACATATGGAGTAGTTGCAGGTGATGCTTGGGACAGTTCTGATTGTGTTAGTTCGGTTTTATGTGTTTTTTGAATAGAAGGGTTTTTATTTCTTTTTGAAGGTTTTGCAGTATGTGGTCGATGTCAATTGGTTGTAGAGTTGGGGGTCGAGTGTTGCAGCTCGAATGGCTAGGAGGTTGTCGAACAGTTTTTTTCTTTTGACGTTTTTGGTTGGAGGGTGTGTGAATGGTGCGTGAGTTCTCCTATGTCTGGTTGAGGTGGATTGAATTATTTAGCTAAAGAAATTAGTTACCCCCTCATCCCACACACATTAATTCTCTTCCATTTTTGTTCCCATTATAAAAAAACACTGATAAGTTCCCAGAAAAAAAATACATTTAAATAAGAAGTGAAAACAAAGGCCCCTACAGATGAGAACATAACATAAGAATAGCCTAACTGGGTCAGACCAATGGTCCATCATGCCCAGTAGCCCATTCTCATGGTAGCCAATCCAGTATACTAATACCTGGTCAAAACCCAAAGAGTAGCAACATTCCATGCTACCGATCCAGGGCAAGCAGACACTTCCCTCATGTCTTAATAACAGATTATGGACTTTTCCTCCAGGAATTTGTCCAAATCTTTCTTAAAACCAGCTACACTATCTGCTTTTACCATAACTTCTGGCCACTTCATTTTTAAGTTTAGATCTTTCCTTTCAAACAGAGACCTTGCTAGATGTCAAATACAGCACAAGGTAACTTCACATGGACTTAGCTGTGCAGGAAATGTGAATCTCCTCATACACCCACCATATAGTGCAAAAATGTGCAAAGGTCTGTTTTTTTCTTTCGATCACTACATAGCCTAATGCCACACAAGCAGCACTGTTACAAACATATTCTGTAGGTCAATGCTAAGGATAACAAAGTTTCCTTCCTTGGACCAGAAGGAGATACTGATAAACCACTGGAAGAGATCCCAACACAACACCCAAAGACCCACTCAGTGTGTGAACCAGTTGAGTGGAGTGGACTAACTGGGGGGTGGAAATGGGCCCGGAGTTTGCTCAGCAGAATTTCCCAGACCACCTCTTCCTCTCAACACATTGACACGCTGCCACCACCACCACTAGAAACACCTCAGTGGGTAGGCCAGCTATGCTATAAACTTTATAAAACACATTATTATATTTTCTTATAAAGCACATATTTTAACTGAACTCTCTGACATCCTCAGCCTTTCCATTCACAAAAATAGAAGGAAGAAAAGTTCCCATTTCCTGCTGTTTCATGTCCCCGGCCTATACAATATTTTTTTTCTGCAGACCCTTCAAAAGTCTGACCAAATCCTCGTTTCACTTGCATTATAAAGTACTGAGGATGCCATCTCTCCCCAATCCCAGGTCCTAAAGTCTAAGACAGTAGCGCAAACTAATGCTGCCAGATTCAGGAAAAAAAATTTCGATTCGATTCAGCCTATTAAATTGGTTTTTCAATTCAATTTTCCTGCCCAGTTGGGTGATTTTTTTCAAAACTCCTGGTGGGTTTTATAGCTTTTTCACCCCCTTTGGCTTCTCCTAACCACACTGGCGCTGTGGTGTAAATAAAATAAAGAAACAAAAAGGACTTTTCCTCTCTCTGTTAAATCCTAGCTCACGTTTGCAGTCCAACACCAGCTCTGTCAGGATACACATTTCAAATCTGACATATTATAATCACAAAACAGAAAATAAGATTAATTTTTCTACCTTTTGTTGTCTGGTTATATTTCAAATCTTGTTGGTCCAAGGCTCTGGTTTTCTTCTGATAACTTGCTTGCCAGGGTCTCCTTCTTTCTTCTTTCTGCATGCTGACCATCCATCTGCCAACTCTGTCCTCCCTTTCCATTTCCCTTCCCTCCCCAGGAAGTCTGGTATCTTTCCTTTTTTTCATCTCCCTCCACAGATCCACCTTTTCTTAACTACCCTTTCATCCGGCATCTCTCCCTCCTTCCCCACCACCCCAGAGTCCACCATCTCTCCTTTTCTTTTCCCAATTACCCTCCTATCCAGTATCTCTATCCCTCCTCCACACCATCCCTTGTGTCCAATTTCTCTCCCTTTCAGTTCCTTCCTCCCTAAATCCCATGGTCCATCATTTCTCTCCCTCTCCTCTATTTTCAGACCCATTATTTCTTCATCCTCCCCCCAAAGTTTGGCATATGCACGTCTCTTTGAACACCCCCTTCCCTCCGTGTACTTCTAAACCAGGGTCCCCCCCAAAGGCCTGTCCCCCCTTAAAGGTCTGCCTGTCCCCCCTTGAAGGCCTGCACCCCCCTTGAAGGCCTGTCCCACCCCCTTGTAGGCCTGTCCCCTCCTTGAAGGCCTGTCCCTCCCCCTTGTAGGCCTGTCCCCCCACCTTGAAGACCTGCCTGCCTGTCCCCCCCTTGAAGGCCTGTCTCCCCCCCTTGAAGGTCTGCACCCCCTGAAGACCTGTCCCCCCCTTGAAGGCCTGTCCCCCCCCCTTGTAGGCCTGTCCCCCCCCTTGTAGGCCTGTCCCCCCCCTTGAAGGCCTGTCCCCCCCCTTGAAGGCCTGTCCCCCCCTTGAAGGCTTGCACCCCCCCCGAAGTCCTGCATCCCCCCTGAAGGCCTGCACCCCCCTGAAGGCCTGTCCCACCCCCTTGTAGGCCTGCCCACCCCCTTGTAGACCTGTCCCCCCTTGTAGACCTGTCCCCCCTTGAAGGCCTGCCTGCCCCCCCATTGAAGGCCTGTCCTTCCCCCTTGAAGGTATGCACACCCCCCCCGAAGGCCTGTCCCCCCCCTTGAAGGCCTGCCTGCCTGTTACCCCCCTCCCCCTTGAATGCCTGCTTGCCTGCCCACTCGCCCCACCCCGAAGGACCGCTCGTCCCCCTGGCCTCCCCGCACCACCTATGAAGCAGCACTACCTATGCTCCCGGCCTTGCCGTTCAGTCACCACCCCCGAAGGACCGCTCACCCCACTGACCTTCCTGCACCACCTATGAAGCAGCCGCAGCAGGATCGCGACGTCAGCTATCCCTACGCTGCTTAGGCGCTGCTTCCTGCGCCGCGTTTCCGCCCCTCCTCTGAAGTCAGAGGTGGGGCGTGACCGCGGCGCAGGAAGCAGCGCCCAAGCAGCTCAGGGATAGCTGACCTCGCGATCCTGCTGCTTGCTGCTTCACAGGTGGTGCAGGAAGGTCAGTGGGGCGAGCGGTCCTTCGGGGGTGTGGGGGGACTGAACGGCCAGGCCGGGAGCACCCCTTCAGGGCTGGCACCCAGGGCGGACCGCCCCTCCCGCCCCCCCCTTGGTACGCCACTGCTGTAACTCAACTCATAAGTTGCTTGCAGAAAACTGTCAATCATGTTTTCAACTCCGCCTCCTTCCCAGGGAGCTGCTCCTGCCCCCTCAGTTTGCTTTCTGCAAGCAAGTTGCTCAGAAGTGTTTCTGATCGCTGCGGTTTTATTATTTTCGGGTAATTTTTCTCAGTGCGTTTGGAGACTTGATGCCCAGAGGTGTTCCCATGTAATAATAATAATAATATACCCCTTAGCGCGGGGCATTTTCCACACTGACTCGCGCTATAAACCTCTAGCGCAGCTTGATAAAAGGGGCCCAAAATAATAAAAGACTAAAAAGATCAACAAAAGCAGAATTTGTAATCGGCAAATGCCTTGCAGTTCAGAGCAGCTGATAGGTTAAGAAGCTGGCATTAAACAGGAAATATTCAGCCAACATCAGTCAGAACACATTAAACAATCAAATCTCTGTAAATCGCATTGTTATAAAACCTCAGTGAAAACACATTTTCTAAAAATGTTTTGATGTTTCGTTGAAAGACTTTAAGACCTTAGCACAGTGGAAATCTCCTTTCCTAATTTTGCCATTTGAGAAGCTAATACTTGTTTGAATAATTTAAATATTTTCACACCTTTAGGAAATGGCAAACAACAAATTGATATAGATAACATACAAGAAAATATATCATATAGACATATAAATAAGTATGTGTACCTACCATATAATACACAAACACATGTAACACACATATACAGTATATGTGTGTGTATATATTTATATTTATTTCTCCCCCCCCTTTTATAAAACTGTAGCACCAGCCATGCTCAAATGAGCGTCGGTGCTGTTATCACCGCGGCCGACTCTAAAAATCGTGCTATGGTTTGTAAAAAGGGTTATTTATTTAATTTGTTTTCTATCCCGTTCTCCCCAATGAGCTCAGAATGGGTTACAGGTTAACATACATAATATACAGTTAACGGGTTACAATTTGCCATAGGTAACTGTACAAGTTTTTATCCTACCTCTACACATACTAGAAATCTAATATCAATATATATAATATAGAGTTTACAGGTTAAATTTGCCATATCTGCAGTGCAAGATTTTTCAATACAAGTTTTTACCCTAACGTGACACAAACCGAGGAACTAATACCAATATAACTTTCTTTGTAAACCATCGGTCATGGGCAGGGGAGTTAGTTGAAGAGGTATGTTGTTATTGCTTTCCTAAAGTTGAGGAGTCCTTCAAGGGATCAGATCTGCGGGGGCAGTCGATTCCAGTGGCTTGGTATGAAGTGGGAGTAGGACCGTCGCTTTGCGGTTTGCAGTTACAGTATAAACATTCATATAAAGGCATATATATAATATAGAAGGAAATATAAGAACATAAGAATAGCCTTACTGGGTCAGACCAATAGTCTATCAAGCCCAGTAGCCCGTTCTCACGGTGGCCAATCTAAGTCCCTAGTACCTGGCCAAAACCCAAGGAGTAGCAACATTCCATACTGCCGATCCAGGGCAAGCAGTGGCTTCCCCAATGTTTTTCTCAATAACAGACTACGGACTTTTCCTCCAGGAAATTGTCCAAACCTTTCTTAAAACCAGCTATGCTATCTGCTCTTACCACAACCTCTGGCAATGCGTTCCAGAGCTTAACTATTCTCTGAGTGAAAAAAATATTTCCTTCTATTGGTTTCTAAAGTATTTCCCCTGTAACTTCATCGAGTGTCCCCTAGTCTTTGTAATTTTTGATGGAGTGGAAAATTGATCCACTTCTACCTGTTCTACTCTACTCAGGATTTTGTAGACTTCAATCATATCTCCCCACAGCTGTCTCTTTTCCAAACTGAAAAGCCCTAACCTTTTTAATCTTTCCTCATACAAGAAGAGTTCCATCCCCTTTATCACATATATAAAAACATGGGATATACATATCATACAGAGAAATATACATACTATACAATACAGAGATATGTAACCTATTGAGGAATATATATTTTATATAACATAGGAAAATATATACTATAGAACTATAAAATACCACCCACCAAATAATAAGTATTATTTTTCTATCCCCCCTTTTACAAAATCATAGTGAAGTTTTTAGTGCTGGCCGCAGCGGTAACAGCTCCTATGCTCATAGAATTCCTGTGAGCGTCAAGAGTCGTTACCGCCACAGCTAGCACTGCGCTATGATTTTTTAAAAGGGGGGGATAGATAAATAATACTTATTATTTGGATAGTGCTACTGAACAAAGAAAGTGCTGATAAATACTCACTACTACTATCACTTCTATAGCACTGATGGGCGTATGCAGCGCTGTACATTTTGACTTTAATACAGTCCCTTCTCTGAAGAGCTTACAAATCTAAAAGTTACATTCATGTCGCTACCCCAGAGGGGTTACAATCTAAGAGGCCCTTTTACTAAGTTTTTGTAAGAAATAGGTTTAGAATGTCCTTATCCTGAGTGCTAAGACCATTTTTCTCACAGCTGTCAAATATACTATACAATACTGTATATAAAGTATAGTATAGTATATATAATGTACTTTTTTCTCAAAGTCAAAAAGATTTTTTCTGTTGGTTGAATTTCTGGCCAGGTGCTAACTTTAGCATGAATTTGCAGCTGTTGAAAAAAATTTGTATGGCAGCATTTATCGTTTCCTACTTAGGAGGTGCCGAGGCCTCATGTGTTAGCACCACACTAACCAGTTAGCATAGAAATGCCCACTCGCTGTCGCTGACAAAACCCCTCAAAAAAACAAAGAAAAAAATAAATGGAAAAACTAACTTGATCACTTTAGCGTGTTCCATATTAGGTCGATTTTGCTATGTTAGGCGCACATAGGGGCTCTCTACCTAACCTATGTTCGGCCCCAAAGTGAGCAGCTGAGGCTGGGAGATACAGGGATTTGTCCACTTTATTGTCCATTTAGATCTGTCACCAACTCTCTAACCTGATTCTTAAACTATGGGGTCCTTTTATGAAGGTGCGCTGATTTAGCGCTCTTTAAAGATTAGTACGTGCTACATGCTAAGATGCCCCTAGAAATATAATGGATGTCTTAGCATTTAGCTCGCGCTAGTCTTTAACGTGTACTAAATCGGTTAGCGCATCTTAATTAAAGGACCCCTATATTTGCACCCCTGCAACCTCAATGCCCTGGTATTTCAGAGATTTTCTTATGGTTGTGAATGATAAACACAAAAATACATAAACATTCTTTGTTGGTAGCAAATAAGGAAATTATTTTTTTAATATTCATGAATGACAAATTTAGACTAATCACACTTATGTTACATATTATGATGCCAGGAATATAAATAAGGTAACAATGCAGAAGCTAACAAATATCCATAATTATTTCTGCATTTATTTATTGGTCTATATTGTTATATCTTCTTGTTCCTGTAACAGAAATATCAAAATAATTCAGGGTTTTGTTGTCATAAAAGAAACATACAGGAGTCTTCTCTTTCTATGTAGCTATTCCTGTCCCTGTGTACATAATGCCTGGATATTTTTCTGATTTTCCTACATATTCATGAGCGATAAATGCAGAACAATTCTATGTTTCTATTTTGGAAATTTTTGTTTGATCTAGAAAGTTTTTTTTTTTTTTTAACTTAGCTGTGTTGGGCGCTAGCGCACACATTATGTGGCAAAAAAAAGCTTAACGTGTGACATGCTTTTGCGTTCCACATTAGAGCGCATACATCCCAAAACTAAATGTGCACTTAATACATGGGTTGATTCATAAGTCATGGCAACTATTTTTTTTTTCTCTCAAAAATGCGCCATCACTGGCAATCTAATGAATATGTTTGAAAGCGTATGACATGTACTTCTTAATATTGCCCCCAGATACGATTAAGAGATGAGTGCTGGTGTCTTTGGTAGGGGGAGAAGCAAAAAATATGAAATTTGAAATCATTATTTTGTTATGGCATATAGTATACAACATAACTTTGAAAGTATTCTCCCAAGTTGTCCACGGTTCATTGGCATCGATAGGGAAGGCGATGAATACTATCAGCTGCATTTGATTTGCTAATATGTGCCACCCCTTGCCGAAATGCAGTTAAAATGCCCTGTTTGTTAGCATTTCCCACTCAAAAACTTCTTCACTTTAGGAATCAGATCGAAGTCACGTGGAATTGACATGTGCTTCGGCCACTAGGCCTGCATCAGGAGTCTGAACATACAAATGGCAATGAATTGTGGACAAACTGGGAGACTACTTTTTTATTGAATTATTCATTGTTACATAAACACAAGTGACATACCCCCTCCTTTACAAAGCTATGCTAGTGTTTTTAGCGCCAGCTGCCGCGGTAACAGCTCCAACGCTCATAGAATTCCTATGAGCGTCCGAACTATTACCACCGCGGCCGGTGCTAAAAATGTGTGGCTTTGTAAAGGAGGGGGATAGAAAGGTAGAAAATTCCAAAAAGAAAAAGCCCTCGAAGTTAATCACATTTTTTTTCTTCTAGTCCACATCAAGGTTAACATTGAGGATTCAGAAAAAAAAAGAAAAAATATAATTCACCTCATGTAAACTAAACTAAACTAAAGCTTAACTTTGTATACCGAGTCATCATTCTAAGAAGGCTCGACTCGGTTTACAACAATTAAATAAACAGGGAATGATTTACAAATGATAAATAGAAGATAATAGCAAAATTTCAAAATAATTAGTTTTCAAAATGTTTGACAAATAGAATAGTTTTTAAAGATTCACAGAAAAATTGAAACGAACTGGAACGCCTTAAAAAAAGGGGAGATCATTCCAGAGTTGAGAGAATTTAAAGACCAAAGATTGACTGAAGATCTTGCCTCCTTTAATCCCTTTTTTAGAAGGAAGGGAGAGTTTAAATTGTTGGCTACCTCTTGCAAAGGAGAATTGGTAAACATCCCAAAATAAAGGAATAAGAGGATTAAAGATACCATGTAGAATTTTAAAAGAAATACAAGTGCATTTAAATTGAATTCTAAAATAAACTGGGAGCCAATGAATAATAATAATAATAATAATAATATTTTATTTTGTATACCGCCATACCCAGGGAGTTCAAGGCGGTTCACAACAGGTAGATGAATTACATACAGTGCGGTTCGAAAAAATAAGAACATAACAAGGCAATCGTGGGGACGAACTCGTTTACATAGACGATTTAGGAGGGGGAAGGGCTAAATACGGGATACATACAGTGTGCTGCAGTAGGATACAATACGGGATACATGACTCTGAAGCAAAGGGGTCACATGGTCAAATTTACGTTTTCCAAAGATCAGCTTCACAGCAGTATTCTGAATTAATTGTAATCTATGAAGACAAATTTTTGTAATGCCGAGGTAGATAGCGTTACAGTAATCAAGATGAGTTAATATAATTGATTGAACTAAGATAGAAAAATGATGGTGATGAAAAAGATGTCTAACCTTCCTCAGCATTTGCAAACTAAAGAAGCATTTCTTGACCAAGGAATTTATTTGGTCCTTGAAGGAAAGAGAGGAATCAAAAAGGACTCCCAGTATCTTAGCAGAGAACTCAATTGGTAAGAAGGACCCAGATACCAGAGCTACAGTAGGAGGAAATCAGTCCAATCTTGGACCTAACCACAAAAGCTTAGTTTTAGTTGTATTAAGCTTCATCCAGATAGATAAAGCCCAAGCTTGAAATTTGGAAATGCAAAGATTTACTTTGGAAACTAGATTGGTAATATCTGGATCAATCTCAATCAACATAAAGATATCATCCGCATAAGTGAATAATGTTTCCCAAGCTGACAGCTTAAAGGTGTTCAGTGTGGTCATATAGAAATTGAATAAAATTGGAGAGAGTGGGGAACCTTGAGGAACCCCACAGGGAGGCTGGCAGGAATTGGAGATATCGCCTTCAATATTTATTGAATAGGAACGATACAGAAGAAATTTAGAAAACCAATCCAAAACAACCCGATGGAGACCTATATCTGAAAGTAGCTGAAGTAAAATATCATGATGTACTACATCAAATGCTGCAGATAAATCGAACTGGAGTAGAATAGAACTTTTATTTTGAAGATGAATTTGTTTAATTTTTGAAAGAAGAGAAATTAAGGTTTCAGTACTAAAATTAGAGTAAAATCCATGTTGAAACGGCTGAAGTAAAGAAAATTTCTCCAAATAGTCAGTAAGTTGACCAGCTACAATTGATTCCAACATTTTTGTTAATAAAGGTATATTAGCAATTGGTCGGTAGTGAGAGGAGATTGTAGGATCTAAATCTACATTTTTTAGAAGAGGAATAAGTGTTTTATCCCAGGACAAGCAGGCAGCATATTCTCCCACATGGGTGACGTCACCGACGGAGCCCCGCAGCGGACAGCCTCGAAAGCAGAGCTTCCGAGTGCTGCACCGTGCATGCGCGCGTGCATTCCTGCCTGAACTAGGGGGGGCGCATCTCCTGTGAGGATCCTCAGTTCAACATTTTCCGCGGAGCCAAGAAGTCCTCTTCATCTTCACTCTGCAGGAAATTGCGTTGCCTTCTCTCACTGCGGCTGATTTTTATTTTCATTTCGGTCGCTGTGCGTTTCGTTTCTTTTACTCCTTCAAAAAAAAAAAAAAAAAAATTATAATAAAAGATTTTTTCTTTTTGTCCAGTCAGCGGGTTTTGGGCCTAGGCACAATCGCTCGTATTGTCGACACGGACTTCATTTTTTCTATGTCCTGGCCCCTGACCGGCTTTAAACACTGTCGCCAGTGTAAAAAGACAATTTCCATCACCGACCCTCATTCTCGGTGTTTGACTTGTTTGGGGCCTTCTCATTCCCCTGAAGATTGTACCTGCTGTTGGACTCTTCAATCTAGGGCCTTTCGCTGTCGGTGTGACCAGTTTAAACAACTTTTTGGCGGCATGGTACAAGCCCCTGACAAGGCCTCTACCTTGCCCCCGGGGTCGGACTCGAGTTCGAAGACTCTGTCTTCCATTTTGGCCTCGGTCTCGAAGACCTCGCCCTTGACTTCGGCGGCTACCTCAGTCTCGAAGGCCTCGACCTCGGCTCCGGCTGGAGCTTCGGTCTCGAAGGCCTCGACCTCAGCCCCGGCTCTCACAGCTAAGGCCTCGACTTCGGTCTTGAAGGCCTCGACGGTGCCTCCAGTGAAGATGTCCTTGTTGGGGTAAGTCTCCTGTCTCTCTTTCAGGTACTGTGCCTAAGAAGCCACCGGAGTCCTCTTTGAGATCTCCCCCTAAGCGTGCCTCCAAGAGTAGGGAATACTCATCTTCGAGGTCGCCCTCTTTGGAGCGCACTGCTGCACCTACGAGACCGGATCCTGTTGTCTCGGTGCCGATGCTTGAGGATTTGTTGAAGAACATCTTGACCATGCAGATCTCCTCTATCGTGGCTCAACTGGTTCCATCCTCAACCCTGCCTCCTGGAGACCAGTCTGGGCATCAATCTGATCCTCCAGTCGTATTGCCTCGAGGCAGGTCTCGCAAGCTGAAGAGGCTATCTTCCAGTGATTCTTCACCTGAGCCTCCATCGATGTCTTCTCCGCCTTGTCCGAAGCATCGCTCGAAGCACTCGAGGCATCTTGCTTCTAAACTTCGTCGTGAGGTGTTGACAGTCCAGTCTCCTTCTCGAGACACAGAAGCCTCTTTGCCTCAGTCTTCTAAATCGAAGCACAAGTCTCGCCCTTCGAATGCCTCGACTTGAAGCCTCTCAAGATCCAGGCCTTCTCCATCAAAGCCAGTTTTCCGAGACTCTTCCCCTCCTGCTTCGATGCATTCTGTGCCTCGAACCCCAGGGACCTCTCCATCGAGGAGCCTAAAATGCAGACATTCGCTGACTCCTCCTCATGTAGACAGTGCAACTTCTTCAATTACCATACGTCTTGAGTCGGAACCTTTGTCTCAATATTCTAGAGAGGCTTCTCCTTCATACTCTGTGGCTCCAAGGTCTCGTTCTCCATCTCCAGAGGAGGCTTCCACCTCAAAGACTACTTCTTTTGCTAAATTTGTCTTTGACATGGGACAAGCTCTTAAACTGGATCTTCATTCTGATTCCAAATATACTCCAGAATACTTGGCGGACTTGGAGCTTTCTCAGCCACCTAAAGAGACTTTGAGACTTCCTATGACTCCAGTTCTCAAACAGACTTTCTTATGAAACATGGAGACTCCATACTTTATTACAGCTATTCCATCCAAATTGGAATCTCGATACCGTACTGTTCCATGTAAAGGATTTGAAAAGTCTCAATTATCCCATCAATCTTTAGTTGTGGAATCCTCTTTGATAAAGTTCATCCGTCCAAACTTTATGCAGCAGTACCTCCAGGCAGGGAGGGTCATACAATGGACAAATTTGGCCGCCGTTTGTACCAGAATTCTATGATGGCCAACAGGATTCTAAATTACAATTACACTTTTACCACCTATTTCAACCATTTTTTGAAATTGTTGCCTTCCTTTTATCCTGATGTTTCCAAGCCATGTCTTCAGGAATTTAAACAAATCCTCCAGTCTCTATCTCAACTACTTCTTTTCATGCTGCAGGCTACTTATGATACTTTTGAACTTTCATCTCGAGTATCTGCCTTTGCTGTAGCCATGCATAGACTGGCTTGGCTACGAATCGTTGACATGGATCCCAATCTTCAAGACTGATTGGCCAATTTACCTTGTCAAGGAAATGAATTATTTGATGATTCTATTGAAGCGGCTACTAAGCGACTCTCGGAACATGAGCGCTCTTTTGCTTCTCTGATCAGACCGAAACCCAAGACTCCTCCAGCTCGGTATACAAATAGACTCCACGTCGTTATCCTCAAAAAACGACTCCTTCTTTTTCCAGGCCTCCGTCTCGCCGTCCTCAGCAGCAGCAACGTCAACAGAAGTCTCAAACTCCTGCTGCCACCAAGCCAGCTCAGTCTTTTTGACGTTCCCAGCTTGAGCATTCCAATCTTCCTGCATCAAAATTCTCCTCTGCCCTTAGGGGGTCGTCTTTCCCATTTTTATCATCAGTGGGAAATGATCACCTCCGATCTCTGGGTTCTCAGCATTCTGCGAGAGGGATACTCTCTGCATTTGCTTTAGGTGCCTCCAGATCACCGTCCAAGAGAGTGTCCTTCCAATCGGTCGCAGCTTCCTCTCCTTCTTCAGGAAGCTCAGGCTCTTCTTCGCCTGCGAGCTGTCGAGGAGATTTCTCTTTCTCAGGGGAACTTGGGATTCTACTCCCGTTACTTTCTAGTTCCAAAGAAGATGGGGGATCTGCGACCCATTCTAGACCTCAGAGCTCTCAACAAATTCCTGGTCAAGGAGAAGTTTCGGATGCTCTCTTTGCCAACCTTGTATTCCCTGATGGATCAGGGAGATTGGATGTGCTCGCTGGATCTCAAAGAGGCTTATACTCACATTCCCATTCATCCAACCTCTTGAAAATATCTCAGATTCCAGGTGGGAGATCTTCATCTCCAGTACAGAGTCCTTCCTTTTGGACTCGCCTCTTCCCCCAGAGTCTTTACAAAATGTCTGGTGGTCGTGGCTGCAGCTCTCCGTACTCAAGGTCTTCAAGTTTTTCCATACCTCGACGACTGGCTAATCAAAGCCCCCTCTCAACAAGGGGTTATTGCAGCGACCCAACGGACTATTCTATTCCTCCAAAGTCTGGGGTTTGAAATCAACTTTCCAAAATCCCAGTTGACCCCATCTCAATCTCTCCAATTCATTGGAGCCACTCTGGATACTGTCAACCTCAGAGCGTTTCTACCTCCATCACGTCGAGATACCCTCATTCGCCTTTGTCATCAGGTATATCATCGTCCATCTGTTTCTGCAAGGCAGATGATGATTCTACTCGGCCACATGGCTTCCACAGTTCACGTGACTCCTTTTGCCAGACTTCACCTTCGTATTCCTCAGTGGACCCTGGCATCCCAGTGGCAACAGGCGATAGACCCTCCTTCTCTTCAGATTACAGTAACTCCTTTGTTCAAGCAGTCTCTCCACTGGTGGATGCTCTCTTCCAATCTTTCCAGAGGTTTGTTCCACATTCTGCCTCATCAGAAAGACCTCACCAAGGACTCCTCCACCTACACTTGGGGAGCCATGTCGACAGCCTTCATACACATGGGTCTGTGGACTTTGCAGGACCGTTGTTGTCACATCAATCTGTTGGAACTCAGAGCGATTTTCAATGCTCTCAAAGCTTTTTAACACCTTCTTCACGACATTGTGGTTCTCGTAAGGACGGACAACCAGGTGGCCATGTATTATGTCAACAAACAGGGAGGTACAGGATCTCATTCCCTGTGTCAGGAGGCTCTGAGGATGTGGACTTGGGCGATTCATCACAACCTTCAGGCACTTCTCCGGTTTAATTTGTCCAAGTCTGAATGAGATTTTTTTCCATTTCTTTTCTAACTTTCTACAATTTTGTTTCATAACTCTATGGGAAGGTAAAAACCATGGTGCATTCCGAACATAAGAAATGGTTTTAGTAGTGACTGGTGCTAAAGAATGATAGATAAGTTCCGTAAAAGAACTCCACTTAGGCCAGATCACATCAATAAGATATTCCCTAGGGGAACCAGGGTGGGGGGGGGGGAAGCTAAGACTTGAGACCAGAAGGATTCTGGGCAGATTTTCTTTCTAAAGGTAACAGCTTTTTTCTGCAAAGATTGTGTTGGAATAGGGGACATAAAAATAGGAACTGAAAACTCACCAAGGTAGTGATCAGTCCAAGGGACTTGCTGCCAGTGGACAGGATCAATAAAAGCCTGTTGAGTGGTATGAAAAAAAAAAAAAACTAACAATATCCAGTGAATGACCTTTTTCATGGGTTGAAGTAAAAGGTGAAGATGAAAAACCCAATGACTGAAGAAAAAGGATGAAATCAGAGACATCTCTATTGTTAGTATCTTCAAGATGTAAATTTAAGTCACCTAACACTAATAATCTATGAAATTTAGTTGAGGCATTGGCGATCGTATCCAAAACAGAAGAAGATCTATTCTAAGAAATTGGGGGTCGATAGAAAAGGAGAATACCCAGGGGGTGGGAAGAAAGTTCATCTTTAACAGATGCCAACAAATACTCTAACTCTGGGCTAATAGCCTTTTCGAGCAATTGAACATTAAAAAATGATTTAAATAATAAAGCTAGTCCACCACCTTTTTTATTGTTTCTAATAGGCTCCTAAAGCCCTGGGAGCAAATGTCATTTTGGGTAAAAGTGTCACCCTGAGAAATCCATGATTTAGTAATGCACATTAGACCTGGATCTAAATCAGATAACAGGTCTTTTATGATCTGCCATTTATTGCAAACAGATCTAGCGTTACAATAAAGGACAGGAACCGGAGTAAGAGAGTCTAAAAAAATATTTGGATCATTATTATCTAATAAAATAGGCTTCAAGGTAATTACATTTCTGGGGGAGATCGATTTCTTATGGAAAGGTTTTCTATTACCTATAATAATAGGAATTTTCTGGCCCGGACAGGAACAATCTACTAAAGTTGATTCTAAAAAGTCTGGAGGAGATAGACCTACTGAGTAAACATTGCTGGCATTCAAACAGAGTAGGAGCCCAACGAACCAAAATATAAAATCCAAATTACGGTATGAGAATAAGTGGAGCAAGTTCCCATACCAGGTAAGCTTTGTGAGAGGCTGAAAAGCCAAAAAAAGGTATGTGAATAGGTGGAGCAAGCTCTCACACCAAATGAGAATGCTTCAGTCTAACAGCAAGCTTTTAAAAGGTATGAGAATAGGTGGAGCAAGCTCCCACACCAAATGAAATGCTTCAATAACAGGCAAGACTAACAGCAAGGTCAATGCAGGCAAAAACAATATCAAACCCTAATCAATCTGATCCCTAGGTAACTGTGATAGTGAGTATTAGCGCAGGGAGCTGCGCTGAATGTTCCGTGCTGCTCCCGACACTCATAGAGTTCCTATGAGCAACGAAGCTTTTACTGCAGTGACCTGCGATAACCCTAATGCAGCATGATAAAAGGAGGCCATATATATTAGATTTCCAGTGTTGGCCCATTTTTGAGAGAAAAAAAAAGAGTTGTCATGACTTATGAATCAACTCTCATATATTTTGTATTTTTTGAGAGAGGCAGAGTTCACGCCTCTACGGTTCCATGTGCTAACTGGAAAGACCTGCATAAGGACATGCTAAGATCATTTTTTTTTTAACCACAGCTTTCTAAAAAGACTTCGTCTTTTTTCACTTACCTCCAAATTCTATATACAGTGCCATAATTTCTGTGCGCAAATTGCACAACTTAATTGTTTAAGTTCAATTGGCACTGCTAACTGGCAATTAACACCTCATAATTGATAATTGGTAGTAATTAGAAGTTACACGCACCACTTGGCAGGCACATTCTATAAAGTGGTGTGCGGCAGTCTATTGTGTGAATCTCAAAAGGGGCATGGCCAGGGGAGGAGCATGGGCATTCCTAAAAGTTACGCACACTGTTATGAAATACACCTGATCCGCAAGCAACTTAGGCAGATATTTGCCTGGTTTTTAAATGGATGTTCTTAAATGTTATGCCGAGTAGGGCCACTAAGCGTGATTCTATATATGGTGCTTGCCTTTTATAGAAACGCGCTAAACACAATTATGATCGGTGGCATGTTTTTTAGGTACTATATATAGAATCAGGCACTTAGGCATTTAAAATTTTGCTGTTAAGTCACGCTAAGCGTGAACGCTTGTAACAATTGTTCAGGGCTTGCCCAGCACATCCTCTGCAGTTACCGCATTGAGAACTGAACTAGCGCATGTAATCCTGGGTGCTATTAGCACGGATGTATTTACCACTAGATTCTATATATGGTACCCAAATTTGGACATGCTACTGAGTTGTGCGCTCATCTTAATTGGCCTATAACCAAGTTAATTGGCGCCAATTGGGATTTTGTGCACACATTTGACTGTACTGTTCTATAATGCAAGCAGACCTCCTGAGCGACTGCTGAACTGAAAGACAGTCTGATGAGGCAAAATATAGGAATTAAATTCTACATTAAATATTTTCTCTTTCTCTTCTTTGGACAGACTGTGGGGTAAGGAAACAGGCAGTAAGAAACGATGGCGTTCCTCTCCCACCTTCAATGGCTGTTGAAGAACAAAATCTTTCTGTTTGTGATAAAGCCACTCACGCTCACGAGGAGTGTTGCTTGGGTGAGGAGCTAAAGAGGGCACACAAGGCCTGGGACCCTGCCACATGGAGCTAAAGAGCGTCAAATAATACAAAATACTGCAATAAAAATTATCACAGGAAAAAGAAAATTTGATCATGTCACACCTTTATTAAAGAATGCGCATTGGCTCTCTATCATAAACAAGCACTAATTACATTTAAAGTCCTACTATTCAAAGCTCCGCTATTTCTTGACAGTCATCATCCCATATAATCCTTTACGTTCTCTACGATCAGAGGATGAAAAGCTGCTCACTATTCCATCCTTACGAATTAGAAATGCTAGGCTAAACACACTTTTCTCCATCATTGCCCCCCAAACCTGGAACCTACTACTACCAGCCCTGGTAAGGGATGAAAGAACCCTCGAAAAGTTTAAATCAAAATTAAAAAGCTACCTATATAGGGACTCCTTTAATTAATTTGCCTTTGGAGCCCATTCAACCAGTGGCGTACCAAGGGGGGCGGTCTGCCCCGGGTGCACGCCTTAGGGGGGATGCACAGCTGGCCAGGTCTGGGTTGTCCGGTGCCGGTCCACGCAGGGTCAGCAAGATTGCAGTGGGGTCATCGGCAGCGTCTGGGCTGCAACAGTGATGAGCAGCATCGGCAGCCCCCGCGACGCAATTCATGATTGGCAATGCGCCCCCCCCCCCCCCGATGACACTTAAGATCGGCAGCGGGCCTCCTTCTACCCCCGGCATCAACAGAACTTCAGATTGGCAACGCAGTGCTCAGTCAATAGCTTCCCTCTAACTGAACTGCCTGGGCGGACACAGGAAGCTGAGTCAGAGGGAAGCTTTGCACTGAGCACCGTGTTACCGATCTGAAGTTCTGTTGATGCCGGGGGTATAAGGAGGCCCATTGCCGATCTTAAGTGTCATCGCGGGGGGGGGGTGTTGCCAATCTTGTTGCCAAAATCAGAAAGGTGAGAGGAAGGGAGAGAGATGGGCCTGTGGTGGATGGAGAGATTGAGAGAAGGGGGCAGATGATGGAAGTGGGGAGAAGGGGGAGAGAGAAGAGAGCAGATGATGGAAGTGGGGAGAAGGAGGAGAGAGAAGAGGGCAGATGATGGAAATTGGGAGAAGGGGGAGAGAGAAGAGGGCAGATGATGGAAGTGGAGAGAAGGAGAAGAGGGCAGATGATGGAAGTGGGGAGAGAGAAGAGGGCAGATGATGGAAGTGGGGAGAAAGGCGAACAAATGTTGAATGGAAGTGGAGAAAGAACACATACTGGATGGAAGGAGGGATAAAGAAAAAGGTTGCATATGCTGGATGGGTGAAGAAGATAGAGTTAGTGAGATAGTGGAGGGGTGAAGTAAAGGGGTGGCATGCTACGGGTAGACACAGTGAAAAGAGGGAAACTGAGGACTGCATAGTAAGAAAAAATTTAATTTAGACGGAGGCAGAAAATAAAGAAGGAAGACCAGAGAAGGAAAGGGAAGAGAGAGAGATGCCAGAGAACGGGGAAGGAGACAGAGATATCAGATCTGAGCGGAGGAAATGAGAAAAGAGAGATGCTAAAAACCACAGGGGGAGGGAAAGAGAGATGAAAGGAGAAAGATGCCAGACAATGAGGGAACAGAGGGAAGATGATGGATAACAGACCAAAGGGGGGGGGGTCTAGAGGAGAGATGGCAGGGGGGAGACAGTTTCTGGAAGGGGCAGACAGTGGATGGAACAGGCAGATGCTGGATTGAAGAGACAGGGCAGACGCTGGAAGGAAAAGAGTGAAAAGAAGATAAAAGCAGAAACCAGAGACAACAAAAGGTAGAAAAAAATCATTTTATTTCTATTTTGTCATTAGAATATATCAGATTTTAAATATATATCCTGCTAGAGACATAACTGGGGACTGCAAAGCCCAGGCAGTGCTTCTTTAGCTAGATGGAAGGGGTAGAGAAAGAGGGCACATGATGGGGGGAAAAGGACTGAGTTAGGGAAATACTGGAGGGGGTGAGGGAAAGAGGTGGTGAGCTGTAGGTAGACAGTAAAAAAGGAAATTGATGAGAGGGTAGTAAGAACGTAATCTAGATGGATGCAGAAAATAAATTGAAAAGGAAAATGAGGGAAGAAAGGGATTGCAGAAGAGAGGTGTGGGAGAGGGAAGGAGAGGAGAGAGATGCCAGACCAATGGGGGTGTAAGGAGAGATGGAAGGGGGAGGCATACAGTTTCTGGAAGGGGCATAGAAGGAGAGAAGATGCCATATAGGGGCAGAGAGACGGCAGACAGTAGATGGAAGGAAGAGAATAATAAGATGAGGAAAGCAGAAACCAGAAACAAAAATTTTCTATTTATTTACTGCTTTAGGAGACATGTGTCACTATTTCTGTGGTGTTACATTGTATGTGGAGTCCAGCTTCATGCTGGTTCAATTTAACCTTTGTCTTTGTATTTCTATTTTATCCCCCCTTTTACAAAACTGTGGAATGTTTTTTAGCGCCAGCCAAGGTGGTAGCAGCTCTGAAGCTCAGAATTCTATGAGCGTCAGAACGTTACCACCGTGGCTAAAATCCACACTACAGTTTTGTAAAAGGGGGAGGGGTTAGTTTGTAATGACATATTCCATACTAGGCGAAGGTGTTCTGTGGTGTTCGAAAGACATGGTTTTCTGTTAGGACTGACGGTGTCAGATTGATCTGTACTAGTCTGGCTTGTTTAGTTTTACAATGGGTGTATTGATGTACTGCTGACTGCAGTATGTAAGAACATAAGAAGTTGCCTCCACTGGGTCAGACCAGAGGTCCATCATGCCCAGCGGTCCGCTCCCGCGGTGGCCCATCAGGTCTGTGACCTGTGAAGTGGTCCCTGACTATTCCTATAACCTATCTCTACTTCTATCTGTACCCCTCAATCCCCTTATCCTTTAGGAACCTATCTAAACCTTCCTTGAACCCCTGTAGCGTGCTCTGGCCTATCACAACCTCCGGAAGCACGTTCCATGTGTCCACCACCCTCTGAGTAAAGAAGAACTTCCTAGCGTTTGTTCTAAACCTGTCCCCTTTCAATTTCTCCGAGTGCCCCCTTGTACTTGTGGTTCCCCACAGTCTGAAGAATCTGTCCCTGTCTACCTTCTCTATGCCATTCAGGATTCTGAAGGTTTCTATCATGTCCCCTCTAAGTCTCCGCTTTTCCAGGGAGAATAGCCCCAGCTTTTCCAACCTGTCAGATGCTGCCTTTTCCTAGGTACTCATGTGTGATGTGTGAATTGTTACTAAAAATCATGTTTTTCGTACAGATGGGGGGGTGTCAAAAAATGATGGGCCCCGGGTGTGACATATGCTAGGTACACCACTGCATTCAACATTCCCACTTGAAGCAGGCAAGCACTGATCTAATAAATTCCTTCTGTTTTATTCCTTCTCTTTCCTATACCAAGCTGCAGTTCCTCCCTCCATTCCCCTCGTTGAAAGTATGTCTCTGATTCCCCAAAAATTGTTTGTTTCCCCCATTTTTATTTTTTATTGTTCATCGCTTTGTAATCTGTGAAAAAAGCGATTTTATCAAATCTCAATTAAACTTGAAACTTCTTCTCAGTCCTTTATCGGGACCCTATATGTTCCATTTATTGAAAAAGCAAAGGGACCATGGAGCGGTGATAGCTATAATTTTCAGTTTACATATTGATTTTGAAATAAAAATATTGTTGCACTTAACAGGGTACACTTATACTGCAATCTGATCTGTATCCCTTAACCACATGGACAGGCAGCCCCATTAAAATGACTGATACTTTTCATATTTTTGGAAAGGATACTAAAACACGTAAGTTTATAACAGCCATCCAAACATAGCAAGATGTTTACGTCAAAAAAAAAAAAAAGTGCCAATGTCTTCCATGGGATTCATTGGTTTATTTTATGGGGAGAATTCCAAGAGGAAGCAAACTGCAAAATCTAGCCCCAACACTGGAATACACATCCCAACCCTTGTTAATGTGTCCAGGATCTCTAATTGCGTATGCACAGACAGACCTGAGCTGGTCACTTTTGGAAACAGGATACTGGGCAAGATGGATATTTGGTCTGACCCAGTAGAGAATCTCTTATATTCTTACAGCAGAAATGATCTCAATTTAATTTTATGACTTCTGTTTGATGTATCCCTTCTTGTATCACCTGAAAGCAGATCACATTGACTATGCAGGTTAAATTCACAATAAACCCACTCTCTCTCTGTTGTTTTCTTTTTTTTGGCTGTGTTCCTGTGTCGACTCAGCTGTTTGCTCTGGTGGTCTCTGGGAACCTGGTGACAGAGGGCTACCAGAATACACCCTGGTCGTCTGAGCTGCACTGCGTGCTGAACAGCAACCCTTTGGCTTGTGGCTACGGTATTGGTGTGGGGCTGCTGGGATTCCTGGTCTGTGTGATCTTCCTGGGTCTTGATGCAGTCGAGAACCTCATCACCAAAGCCAGCATCTTCAAGGCCATTATCATCATGGACCTGGTTGTCTCCAGTAAGCACAGGCCTGATTTGGCAGATTTTTCAGTAGTACTTTCTCATGTCCGGTCTTACAGAAACAGATGCTTCAAAACTTTTGACCCTAGTGCAAAAATGCTTAAAATAATATGATAAAACAACTGGTGGTAATTTAAGACTCCCAGGCTTATCCTAGTCACTGCCTGTTTTTTGTTCATGTGTCATTATCTACTCCCTACCTCAGCTTTGTAAAAAGGGCCTCAAGTTAAACTGGACTGGAAGATAGGACTGTGTTTTATGTGGTCCAATTTGTCCAGTAACTTAGAGCCAATTCCATCCTTGGACTGGCCGCACAATTGCAGCTTCAGGGTTTGTGCTGATATCCAGTAGCACTATCCGGTTAAGAGCCACTTAATATCAACAGTGAGGTCCTCACAAGAAATTTAACTGTGAAGGAGCCTCTCTTGCTGGTTAAATGGCTTTGAATATTGGGGGGAGGGGGGAGGTTTATGTTGCCTTTGAGCCATTTAACCCCATTGTGGAACTGTTTTTGTCTCCTCTCACAGTGCTCTGGTCTTTCCTCTGGTTTATTGGATTCTGCTTCCTGACTCATCAGTGGGCACTGTCTGACAGCCCACATTCTGTCCTGGGGAGAACTGCTGCACGGATCTCTATCGCCTTCTCCTTCTTCTCTATCCCTTGCTGGGTAACTGAGTATTTCTGGATTTTTGCCATCCCAGTTAGAGGATCTGCCATCGGCAGAAGACTTCAAAGAACTACCATATGCATGTGGTGTGCTTGGTATGAGGCAACTACGCCCTTTTTCCTGACCCAGAGACTAGGGGGTGGGGGGCAGAGACAATAATTTTCTTAGATAGGAATGGGAAGAAAATTTAAAATAAATAAGTGAACTAGATCACCTACCCACCTCCATCCCACTACCCTCTGGCTCCTCTCTGCAGCTTGAGTTCTCGAGCAAGGTCTTGGGCATCATCATTGATTCCACATTGTCCTTCAATGACCACCTCCAATCCTTGGTAAAAAAATGCTTTTTCAGCCTTCACATGCTGAGGAAAGTTAGATCCTGCTTCCATCAAAAACATTTTACCCTCCTTGTCCAATCCATCATCCTCTCCAGATTGGACTATTGCAACTCTATCTACTTAAGCCTAACTAAGAAAAACCTCCACAGACTCCAACGGATTCAGAATGCCGCAGCCAAGCTCATCTTCGCTAAAAGTAAATTTGACCATGTCTCCCCACTCCTGGCCAAGCTCCACTGGCTTCCAATAATCGCCAGGGTCCACTATAAATGCGCCTCTTTAACTTTCAAAATCCTATTTGGTATCCTCTCTCCCTTTATCCCTCTTTCTTGGAATTCCTCAAACCCTAATACCACCAGACCCTCCCACAAATTAAAACTATCCTTCCCCTCGCTAAAAGGTATTTCCCACACAGGAAAGCTAGGGACCTCCCTCCACTTCAAAATCACTGAGCTCTGGAACAACCTTACCTCCCCTCTTTGGAACTTGAGCTCTCTCCAAGTTTTCCGCAAACATCTGAAAACCTGGCTTTTCTCAAAAAATGTAAGTCTCCCTCCAATTTAGGAATCAAGGAAACTCTTATATCTTGGCATCCCAAGTCCTCTAAATTTTCTTCACACTTCTACCTCTAACCCTCTGTTGTAGTTCCTTCCTATTTCTCCTACTGTAAACCGCGTCGAGCTCTACGAACGTGGAGATGATGCGGTATACAAACCTAAGGATTAGATTAGATTAGATTAGAGATTGAAGGAAAAAGGAAGAAAGGAAATGAAGAGAACAAGGTTGTAGGAGGAGAAAACAATGGGAAGAAGAGAGAACTAGAAAAAACAAGATTAAAGATAAGAGGGAAACTAGAACAAAAGGGAAAAAGCAAGGAAAAAGAAAAGAACAAAAAATAATGGGGAAAGAAAGCAGCAAAAAAACAACATAGAAAGAAGAAAACAAAAGGGAGAAAGAGGAGAGAGAAGAAGAAAACAGAGATAAAAAGATAGGAGGAAAAGAAATAGAACAAAGAAGATAGAAAGAGGAGAAGAGTAGAGAAGAAAAGAAAGAATAGAAGAAAGTGTAACAAGATAAAAAGGAATCAATAGAAAGTAAAGACAAAAGGGAAAAAGAGATGATTCAAGGAGAAAGAACAAAATTAATGGTAATCTGCTTTGGGCTCTTTGAGTAAACGGAATATTAATTTACATTACATTAGTGATTTTATTCCACCATTACCTTGTGGTTCAAGGCAGATTACAGAAGAGGATTTCTGGACATGTCCAGAGGTGTTACAGAGTAGAGCGGGTTGCTTCAGAGGATTGAAATGTTTCATACAGTGTTAGTTAGTCTTCATGGATTTCTTGAATAGCAGGTTTTTATTTCTTTTCTGAAAGATTTGTAGCCTAGGGTCGTGATTAGTAGATCGGAGAGTTGGTGGTCTAGTTTTGCTGCCTGTGTGGTTAGAAGGCCATCGTACAGTTTTTTCCGTTTGATGTCTCTGATTGGAGGGTATGTGAATGGTGTTTGGGTTCTCCTGTGTCTGGTTGTGGTAGTTTGGATTAGGCGGTTGTTCAAGTAGGCTGAGCTGTCACCATTTATGGATTTAAATAGTAGACAGTTGAATTTAAATAGTATTCCTGAATTGGGAGCCAATGTGAGTCAAGGTATGCCTTGGTGATGTGGTCATGTTTTCTTAGTGAATAAATTAGTCTCAGGGCTGTGTTTTGTACTGTTTCTAGTTGTTTTATCATTGTTGCAAGGCAGGGGAGATATAGGATGTTGCAGAAGTCAAGGAGTCCTAGGACTAGGGACTGGACCATGAGCTGGAATTGTTTTCTGTTGAAGAATTTTCGAACTTGCCTTAAGTTTCTCATGACCATGAATGATTTCTGTATTGTTTTATTGATTTGTGGTTGCATGGTGCAGCATCTGTCTATCGTCATTCCCAGAAGTTTTAGAGTGGGTTGAAAGGGGTATGTAATTGAGTTTATTACTAGGTTTGTTATGGTTGGGGTTTATTTTTTTTGAGAAGTATGAATTTTGTTTTGTCTGGGTTCAGTTCTAGTTTGTGGTATTTCCTCCAAGTTGCTACTGTTTCTAGAGTTCTGTGTAGTGTCTCTGTCATGGTGGGCATTGGCTGATCAAAAGGAAGGAGAATGGTGATGTCATCTGCATATCTATAGGAGGTTAAGCCTATTTCATCTAGGCAGGTGCTGAGGGATGGAGTGTAGAGATTGAAGAGTGTTGGAGATAATGGCGATCCTTGGGGTACACCACAGGGGTTGGACCATGGTTCTGATTTTTCTTTGTTTGTCTTTACTCTGTAGGTCCTGGATTGTAGGAATCCATGAAACCATATGTGTACTTTGCCTGTGATTCCTATTGTATCTAGTATTTGTAGCAGGATGTCGTGGTCTACCAGGTCAAATGCTGCGGTGAGATCTAGTTGAATAATCAGCATTTTTTTGCCTGTGCTGAGGTATTGTCTAGCTGTGTCCAGAAGGGAGTCTAGTAGTGTCTCAGTGCTGAAGTTGGTTCTGAATCCAGACTGTGTAGGGTGGAGTAAGTTGTGGTTTTCTAGGTAGTTGGTGAAGAGTTTAGCTATGAGGCCTTCCATTAGCTTGACATATAGTGGAATTGAGGCTATGGGTCTGTAGTTGGATGGTTGATCTGTTGCTCCTTTTGGGTCTTTTAAGATCGGGGTGATGATGATTTCGGAGAGGTCTTGTGGGAAAAGGTCATCTGTGAGCATAGTTTGTATCCATTGCATGAGGAGAGTGCGGAATTTTAGGCTGGGGTTTTTTAATAGGTATGGAGGGCATTGGTTGAGGTCGCAAGCTGCATGGCTGTATTTTTTTATAGAGTTTGTTAAGGTCAGAATTTAAAAAGATGGAGACATAGAAAGAAAAGCAAAGAAAAAAAGGCATCAAGCAAGAAAAGACTGAGGGAGGAAAGAAAAAGAGATGGGGAGAAACAGGAGGTGAGGTAGGGTGCGGAGGGAGGGATTAATTCTTTTGCTTATCCCAGAACAGTGGGCTTCCCTTGTGAGCTGCTGTTATGATTTCTCATCCTCTCTCTCTCTTCATTTCCCATCTTCTTTTTATATATAATTGAGGCAACCTGCCTGCGCCTGTGGTAGGAGAAAAGCTAGAAGCAGGCATACATAGCATCATGTACTTTGGACTGATTTATCTGCCTCTTTGAAATGTCACACTGAACAATGCATTCCCTTCTCTCCATCCCATTCTGCAGACCTTTGTGCTTTGATAGGAAAAAAAAGTTATTAAAAAAATGTGAAATACTTATCCCAGAGGCATTTTAAAAGTAGAACTGAATGCTTTCTTTTGTAATGCTGCTTCCCTCTATGTTTCTTCAACTTTTTTTTTCAGCTTTCCTGGTTTTATGTTTACTTGTCATGAACAAGCAAACAAATTAAACCCCCTCAAAATGTGACCAAAATTACTATATACTCCCCCATTTCATCTAGAACACCTGTTTTCCTGAAACGTGGTCAAAAGAAGTAACTCGTTCTGAGCTCATTGGGGAGAATGGGATTTAAAAAAATGAAATAAATAAGAAGAGTTCTACATATCCCACAATGCACCATGGGTACGAGTGGCAGTTGAGAGCTTTGACAGTGCAAGAGATGTGCATTCGTTTGAAACAACAGAAGAAATGTTATCCAATTTCCCAAGTTGTTCGGCAAATGAAAATGAGCAGGAAACCTCCCCCCCCTATGTTTTGTTGAGTGCCCTTTCACCCTATTTGTGAACATTGTACTCTAAACAACACTACTCCTTAACGACAAGATGAAAGAAAGAAAATCTAACATTCTGGAAACGACACAACTCAAAAATTCTCTGGCTGAACACCTCTGGATGACGTTTACAGAAAATAAAGCAAAAATCATTTTTCCAGCTTTTGTTTTCACTCCCTCTCTACCTTCTGCCCTGGTGGACGGGGTGGGGTGGATGCCCAGCACATGAATCACTGGAAGTCAGGTTGGATTATCGCCCATGATTCTAATCCAAGAAGGGACCATCCTCAGTGACTTGGGTTTTGTATGGTTTTATCAAAAAACGAGGCTGAGACACGAGAGCTCCCCTAATGGATGTGCAGCATCAGATGAAAGAGCTCTTATATTTATTTTATTTTTATTTAAAAAAATTTGTATCCTGCCACATCCAACAATTCTGAGCTGTTTACTATAAAACATATATAATAAAATAAAAACATATAACATAAAATCACTATTTCAATCTAAAACATAATTCAATACAAATCACAGCAATGCGAAAAATAAAAATGACCTAAAATAATGAACTGGGTGACCAGTGGGATTCACAGTACCTAGGCCAGTTCAATACTGGCTTCACCTGCTCCATCTATGGTTTTGGAATTCTAGTCTTCTACAAGAGGCAGAACACTATGAGTCCCATATAGATGCACTGGAGGTTGAATTAGGCCCTACTTAGTCCTTCAGATGTGACACAATGGTTGGTTGATAAATCTACTCCTTTCCCCTTTCCTATAGGACACAGTGCCCTCCTCCACAAGAAGAGATAGTAGATACAAGGTTAGTGCAGGGCTGGACCTGCCACTTAGCTGAACCTAGGCAGTGGCATATGGCATCAGAATTGGAGGAAGGAAAGGTCAAATCAGCCACTAGAGCAGGCTGGGCAAAGCAGCCTGGTTGGCAGAAATCCCCATGCTTCACCAGCCAAAGAGAAAATTGAGAAAGACACTTGGGGTGATGGGAGCCTCTGCTATGGCTTCCCACTGCTCATCCTCCTCTCCCTTAAGGGCACCACTGTGAGCAGGTTCAAAACGTTTGGTCACAACGCTATCCCTTCTTCATGCTGATCTTGTAGTACAGAAAGCGCTGCTCCGCCACCACAAGTTTTGCCTGTGCATGTGGTGCTGGCCTGAAGGAAATGCAGCAAACTGGAGTCAGTAGGGTTGGGTGAGAGAGAATTGGTGGTGGAGATACAAGGGTGCTTAGCACCTCTGAACTGGCCCCGGGTCTGATGATTTTGAGTGGGCAAGATTTACGAAGTGTGACCAAAACTACAATTGGTTGCACAGAGGAGTTGGATGTGAGGTTGGACACACCTGCTTCTCTCATGGACCTCTATAGTGAGGAGGATTCCTTCCATGGGGTCTTGGTCTGCTGGAGTAATCCTCCAGTGGTACAGCTAGCTGAACTACCTGTTGTTGCAGGCTTTGACGTGAAGGATTTGAAGCCTTTGGGTGTTTGCTTGGCTCATTTCCTCTGATTGAGAGGATCCATGGGCTGCCACGGAGAAGATAGATCTGAGGGATGAAGTAGTTTTCTATGATTTGAATTGTACAGTTTTGGAGGACAAAGCTCCTTTTGCAGTGAGCTCTTCAGCGAGCAGAGAAGTGCTTCCAAGCATGGGAGAAAGTGGGGTAGAGCAACAGTTGGGCTCATCATCATGCCCTGTTACAGCAGGTCGGGCTGTTATGTTGGAGCCCAACACTAGGTGAATCAATGAGTGGAGGTAAAAGATTTGCATGCCTTTCCTGGTGTCATTTAGGACTGCGGGAGAGGGTAGAAAAGGTGCTTACTGTCCCGAGACCACCATGCTTAGACTGGCAGTGAATAAGTGTGCTCTGGAGGTTGATTAAGGAGCAGCTTCAGCTTAGACTGGTTAGCAGTGAAGAAGAGTGCTCCAGATTAGGTTCATGTTGCCAGTTCTGGTATTATCCGCCAACAGGAGAGGGAAGAGCTGTGAATATCGTGGAACTGCGGGTGAGGTAAACTGGCCCTCAGTGCAGGAATGCCTATGTGTCTGAAATTAGCGAGGGGGCTGGAGGTGCTCCAGTACATGGCTTCGTTGACAAGTTGTTGTACACCACCTTAGGTAAATTTATTCAAAACGGTAATAAATAAATCCCAATAAACAAATAGATAAATGATGTGGGTGCATTTCCTTGCTTGTTGTAGAATGACAAAATCCAGGCTCATGCCTGCATACTGACAAATTTAGCTGTGTGTCCAGGGTGAGTGTAATGGGTCCTGAGATGTGTTTTGTGTACATACTGTGCTTTACCTGAGTTGCAAGAAAACAGAGTTCAACGCAGACACAGAACTCATAAAGCAGCATGGTGTCTGTTTTCCTGCTGACATTTCTCATGCAGGAGAGGCTGGATAATGAGCTCGCTCGCCTTTAAGTAACTCTTGATCTGATCTGCACTGACCCCGATGATGATAACTCCCCATTAGACCTGCACAAAGGTCCGCGCTGAGCCGTGAGCGGAGCAATCTTCCGCCAATTAGGTCACTGATTGATCTGTCCTTGGAGTGCATGATTAATTGACACTTCCACTAACATGGAGTGGGAGGGAGGGAACTTCACTATATTACATGGATTTATGAATACTGTAACTGAGATGAAAAAGCACCGCAGATGCCCAGCATCATGGTTTCACTTCAAGGTTTCCTGCTGACTACGACGACACCTAACTGCGGCTTGACAAGGCTGAGAAGATGGATGCAGTGGCACCCAGCAAAGCAAACATGGGACAGAGCCAGAGGAGGTTGGCAAGGTCATGGCAGGCAGAGATAGAGAGGATGCTGGAATAGCAGAAAGTGGCCTGAAGAGGAACCTGCAAAGGCGACTCCAGCAGCACGGAGAGAGTAGCCAGAGCTGGGAGAGGCCGAAGAAGTGACAGCAGCAACACAGAGCGGTCAGGGGAGGCTGGAGAGGTCACTGCAGCAGGATAAGATTACTACTACTGCTATCAGCCTTGCATCATCCCTTACCTCCTGAATCTGAAACCTCCCATCACTGAATGTATTAAGTATGTAACTCTGAAACCCATCCCGTACTACGTATGTAACTCTGAAACTGTATGTCATTTAGTTATTCTGAATTTGTATTTTATTTATTTAATTCGTTTTCCCCAAAGAGCTCAGAACGGGTTACAGGTTAAACCTACATAACATACAGTAAACAGGTTACGGTTTGCACTGGATCTATCCTACTTTGACACATACTAGGGATCTAATGCCACCTGTTCTGAGCTCCTCTGAGAGGACAGGCTAAAAAACGAAATAAACGAAATAAATTATCATTTCTATAGCGTTTCTAGATGTACGCAGCACTGTACATTAAAACATTCAAGAGAGTACAGCAGCACTGTACATTAAAACATTCAAGAGAGTCAGGAGAGGCTGAAGAAAGGCCAGGACTGGAAGAGACTGGAGAGGTGACCACAGCGGGATGGAGATTAGACTGGAGAAGAGACTACAGCAACAGAGACGAGCCAGGAGAGGCTGAAAAGGTGATACAGTAGCTTAGAGAGAGTGGCCAGATCAGGGGGAGATGCAGAGACCTGGAGAGGTGACTGCAGGCTGAAGAAATGACAACAGCAACACAGAGAGACAGACTAGGAGAGGTCACTGCAGCAGTATAAGAAAACTGGACTGAAAAGGAGACTGCAGCAGCACAGCAAGAGGAGCCCGAGACACAGGAATCCGACAACATGACTTCTGCAGTATTTAGAACAGTCAAATCAAGAGGGAAAAGAAACTGAAAAGACATCAAAGTCCTAGTCCATTGAAGGATTTGATTAATGCTAAATCATTAGTATCGTTTTTGTCAATCTCTCAGTCAAATATGAGTCAATCCTCGAATGCTTCTTTGAATACTTAAGGACATGAAGGACTACTAGTTACTCCATATGATCCAAGTACTTAGCAGAAAACTGTTTCTAGGTTGAACCTGGAGAAGACATAAGAACATAAGAAGTTGCCTCCGCTGGGTCAGACCAGAGGTCCAACTCGCCCAGCAGTCCACTCCTGCGGCGGCCCATCAGGTCGATGACCTGTAAGGTGATCCTTGTCTAAAACCCTTTATCCTTCTATCTATAACCTATCATAACCTATCTCTACTTCTATCTATATCCCTCAATCCCCGTATCCTTCAGGAATTTATCCAATCCTTCTTTGAAACCCCGTAGTGTACTCTGTCCTATCACAACCTCCAGAAGCGCATTCCAGGTGTCCATCACCCTCTGAGTGAAAAAGAATTTCCTAGCATTGGTTCTAAACCTGTCCCCTTTCAATTTCTCCGAGTGCCCCCTTGTTCTTGTGGTTCCCAATAGGCTGAAGAATCTGTCCCTTTCTACCTTCTCTATGCCTTTCATGATCTTGAAAGTCTCTATCATGTCTCCTCTGAGTCTCCGCTTTTGCAGGGAGAAGAGCCCAAGCCTTTCTAACCTGTCTGCATATGAAAGGTTTTCCATACCTTTTATCATTTTCGTCGCTCTTCTCTGAACCCTCTCAAGTATCGCCATGTCCTTCTTGGAGTACTGGACACAGTACTCCAGATGCGGATGCACCATCAGGCTGGTGCAAGCAGCAGACAGGAGATGTTGCTTGCTGCTACAAAAGAAGTTTACCACAAGGAAATCTTCTGGCACAACCCCTTCTTAGCCCTTTATTTGGCATTGTTGCTCAGAAGCAACATGTGTCTTCTATGGCTCTTATGGAAGATCTGCATCTCCAAATGCCTGTTTATTTGGCACTATTGCGCTCGTTTAATCTCAAGTTACGTAAAGCAGCCATTTCACCATCTGCCAATTAAAGGGTTAATATCACTTCAAGTGACCAATGAATGTAAGTTCACATGACTTTTTTTTTTAATACCAGTGACCTAGCATTAATATACAGGCAGATGTCACACAGATTAAGAACACTTTGACAGTTGTACTAGCCTGTTTGATAATGATGATCAAGTGCTGCCAAGTCAAGGACGATTTCTTCAATGTGCTCTATCTTCTGTCTCTGAAGGCTACTCAATGGCACATTAAGCTTTCACTAAAGGTAATGAGACACAGGTCAGCCTCTTCAGCATTCGCAACTGTGATGAAAATCGAGAACCAAACATCAGCTGGAATGATGTACATCTGATTCACTGTGCAAGTCCACTTGAACTCGGAAAGACTGGATTTTACTGTTGGACTAACTGCAAGATTTCCAGACAGTCATAGATAACCAAGAAGGAAGCAGTGAGAAAGGAACACTAGACCCACAGCAAAGATCCCTCAAAAAGACTTCCTTACAATGACATAAATAACCACAAGGAGATCCTGCTGCTGGGCTTAGCTTGGGTATGAGAGGGTGAGTAGTCTTCTGTAGGTGATGGCCCTAAATCACATCCATAAGAACATAAGAATAGCCTTACTGGATCAGACCAGCATCCCGTCTTCACGGAGGCCAATCCAAGTCACAAGTACCTGGCAAAAACCAAATGGTAGCAGCATTTCATGCCACCGATCAACAAGTCAAGAACTAATATGGCAATATGAATAAGTCCTAACAGATCTCAGGCTTGCAACCGTGGTAAGGAGCATCCTTTTGGTTTGCCCATTGCTTGAGGATAGCCCCTGCACAGTGCTGAGACAGTTTAGTTTATTCCAAATATGGCAGTTTACAGTGTGCTGGTTGTTGGAAAGAAACAGGACTTTGGTACATGGAGAATAGAAGAAGGAATAACAGCAACCAGAGGTGGACAAGGCAGAGGAAGTGACAGAAGCAGGGCCATAGGGAGCTATGTGCAGGTGGTACGGATGCAAAGCATGCAAGGGAGGCAGAGCCACCAAAATTGGTCTCTGTTTTTTGCCTTCTGTACTTGGCCCCAACACAGTGGCCGGAGAGATGCGCTAGGGGGTGTGCCACACAAGGTATGTTTCCAGCTGAGAAAGCTTCCAGACGAAAGTACCATGTAGATAGTAGCCAAGTCCAGAGTAGGCTGAAGAAGTGACCCTGGCAATACAGAAATCACAGCCAGAGCTAGAAAAGCATGAAGCAGCAGAGAGAATAGCCAGAGCAGGAAGACAAGTGTGACTGAAGCAGCTGCCCAGAGAGAGCCACTGGAGCAGACTGCAGCAATTCAGAGAGAGAAGCTAGCATGGGTAGGGCTGAAGAGGGGTTACCGCAGCAGCACAGAGAGCAGGGATAGCTGAAGAGACTGCAGCAGTGCTGGGGGAGCTGGAGAGACTAAAAAGGGGACTGTAAAAGCAGCTAGAGCTGGAGGAGGCTGAAGCAGGAGCTACAGACAGACTCGGCAGCCCTAGCGAGCTATTTCTTAGCATAAGGGACCTTATTGCAAAAATACAAATTTTTCCAAACCCCAAAGTCCCCTTAATCACCACAGTCTGTACATCCTAAACTGACTTTTCAGAGATGCTAAGGAATTCATATTACCGGTCACGAAACAGGTGATGCTCCACTCCCTAGCATAGCAGACAATCTGAAAAATAGCAGACTGATTTTTAAAAAAATGTTTTTTATGTCTCTGATACAGATTTTATTTTTTCATTTTATATGTTGCCCATTATTCATCACCTGGCATCACGGACAGGTGGTTAAAAAAATTGAATAAATTTATTTCCTTTAAAAAGTAATTTAGAATTGTGGTGAGCTGACCTTTTCCCAAATAAAATAGACCATCCCTTGCTTTTCATGTACATAATTTTGTGTGCTCCCTGTTTTGAAGGTGCTTCATGCAGATTTCGCACACACGCTGGCAGCAGACTACTTTGATTTCAAGCCCAGTGCTTTATTTGTTACTGGCACAGCCACCAAAACACCTCTGACAGCCTGCCTGTTAGCTTGAGTTTCTCTGAAAACATGAGATGGATTAATCCATTTTGGCAGCAAAAGCCTTATTGAATACCTGAAAAGGATTTAATTTGACTAGCCCTAGGCTTTCAAGGACATTCGTAGAAGGGACCTTCCCGAACTCACACCTCTAGAGAAAGTAGGGTCTTAGTTGTGTAGGAAATGCTGCAGCCCTGTTTTCCACTTCCTCCTATTGTCTCATGACCATCTGCCCATTTCTCCTTTATCTCCGTTGCAGGGAACGCTGGTGTACCTGTCCATTCTAAGGCTGCAAAGTGCTCCTCACGTCCTGTATGCCCGCTCCTTACATGAACTGGGCACCAGCAGCACAGAGCTCGGTCATCTCTGTTTCACTGATTCAGTGGAGTTTCACACCTTATCCAGTGGGGGAGCAGTGGTTGGCAAGAACGATCCCTTGCCAAAGAATTAACGAGTTAAAGGTCTTCAAACTACTTTATTACAATAAAGACATTTTGTTGAACCTGAACTTGATCAATGAAGCAAGTATATTATTTAGCAATCATAGATCAGTTGTGAAGGGGGACACTGTACCTAACAAGGACATGATGTGACCTAGTTGGCCAATATTTGATCTGCGGCTTGCATCATAGAAACTACATCATCATATTGGAAGATGGCCAATGTAATGCCTGTTTTTGAAAAAGGGTGCTGGGGTGATCTCGAAAAACACAGCTCAGTGAGCATGATATTAGTGCCAGGCAAAACGATGGAAGCTGTTCTGAAAATATTACTGAACACATGGATAGATATGGGTTAATGAGGCAGATCCAAGATGGACTTTGCAAAGAGAAGCCTTGGCTTAGTCTTCTCTTTAATTATTTTGATGACATTAATAAATATGCAGACAGGGCCGAGCTGGTCAATATTATCTATAATAGATTTTCAAAAGGCTTTTAACAAGAGTCCCTCGTAAGAAATGTTTGAAGAAATTAAAAAGTCAACGGATAGGCGACGATGTCGTATTGTGGATTGGGAACTGGTTAAAAGATAAGACAACACAGCAGGTCTTAATCAGTGGTCTCAAACTCGCGGCCCGGGGGCCACATGCGGCCCGCCAGGTACTATTTTGAGGCCCTCGGTATGTTTGTCATAATCACAAAAGTAAAATAAAATATTATTGGCCAAAAGGAAAGATTTATAAACTATAAAGAGTTTTACCTCATGCAAAATTTCTTTAATAAGACAATAACTATTTTTTCTGAGGTCCTCCAAGTACCTACAAATCCAAAATGTGGCCCTGCAAAGGGTTTGAGTTTGAGACCACTGGTCTAAATGGTCCATTTCATCAACGGGGAAAGGTGAATAACAAAGTTCTGTACTAGGACTGGTGCGTTTTAACATATTTATTAAATGAAATGGGAGCAGTAGGTGGCACAAAATTATTGACGGCTGGTGTAAATGCTTGTGCCCAACTTAGGCAGTTAGGTGCTTATTTTTCATGTATTCTATATAGAGAATGACATGGGAACAAATTTTTTCCCCCATCCCTGTAGGAACTCAATTTCCCCGTCCCCGCGGGTCTTGTCACCGTCCCTTTCCTATAAGCTCTGCCTTAACCGCACAAGTCTCGATCACTTATGATTTAAAAATGTTTGAGGCTTGTGCAGATGAGGACAGAGCTTGCAGGAATGGGGCAGGGACAGGAAAATAACTCGCCGGGACGGAACAGGAAAATGAGTTCCCACTGGGACGGGGGGGAAAAATGTGTCCAGAAATCAATCACTGTACTGATTCACAGAAATGCTTCGTGCCATGCCTCAGAGACCTAGTATTCAGGCAGAATACTCTCAAAATGGCCATTTTGAGAGTATTCTGTTTGAAACAAGGTCAAATTCTGTTCCGCACTGTTTTTGCAATTTCCCCTGACGAAGCCAGTGCAGGTGAAACGGTGGCCCCATTGAGTCTTTAGCTCAGTGCCGACAGTTACATCCATAAAGATAAGTGCCGTTTTAAGTTTTTGCACTATCGTTGAACGGTCGATGTTTGATGTTTTCAATATTTTTTATTAAAATATTTAAATAACTTAAATTGATAATTTAAAAACTACAAATAGTAAAGAAAAAAGAATTTAGTACTTCATGTACATGCCATTAGCTAATGATTGAGACTGTGACCTGACTGTGTATCGAGCAGTTTTCTGCCTGAATAGTACTACTAATAATAATAACTTTATTGTTGTATACCGCCATACCCAGGGAGTTCTAGGCGGTTCACAGCAATTTATCAAAGTTATAAACATATCAGAGATTACAAATAGTGCACGAACAATAATGAACAATTGACAAAGAATGATGTCGTTGAGGTTAGCTGGAGAAGGGAAGTAAAGGTTGAGGGTAGTGGGAAGGGATATTACAGTAAGAAGGAGAAAGAGGGGATTTCAGTGCATTGTAGGGGGGGGGGGGAGTAGTGGGGGACAGGGTATCAGGAGTTGTGTCCGTGGAAAAGGTGAGTTTTGAGTAGCTTTCTGAAGTCGAGGTAGGTGGGGGCCTCGAGCACCATTTGGGCTAGCCATGGGTTCAGTTTAGCCGCTTGAAAAGCGAAGGTTTTGTCGAAGAACCTTTTGAGGTGACATAGTTTTAGTGAGGGGAAGGCGAACAGATGAATTCTGCGGGAGTTCTTAGTGTTGCAATTCAGGTAGAAGTGTGGGTTGAGGTAGGTTGGGGATAAACCGAGTACTGTTTTGTAGCAGAAGCAAGCAAACTTGAATATGACTCTGGATTCGAACGGTAGCCAATGAAATTTGAGATAGAAAGGGGTGATGTGTTCCCATTTATTTAGGCCAAATATAAGGCGGACAGCGGTGTTTTGAATTAGTTTTAGTCTCCTGATGGTTTTTTTTGTGGCGCCCAAATAGATAATATTGCAGGTCTCTGCAATATTACTAGGTCTCTGAGGCATGGCACGAAGCATTTCTGTGAATCAGTACAGTGATTGATTTCTGGAGGTGATTTTGTTGCCTGTATTCTATTTTACACTTCCATAGTATTTGTTTTTTGGAAAAATGTGTCCTCCATGTCATTCTCTAATTCTATAACATATGTGCCTAAGTCTTGGGCACACCCTTAGCCCACCATTCCCCTCCCCAGTTCACACCCTTTGCAGTTGCGTGTTATGGAATTTGTGCACACATGTTAGAGAATATCAGCTAAGGTCTGTTGCAAGTGTAACTGCTAATTAGTGCAAGTTATTGTTCCTTACCATTTATTTTCAGCTCATTAACATATTTAGTTACGTACACAACTGACTTTATTCTATAACTTCTGTGCACAACTTTGCATGCTAACCCCTGGATTCTGTAAATGGTGCCTAGATTTGTATACGCTAACAAGCCAACTAATGTCAATAACTGAGTGCTAAAGCACAGTTACTTACCGTAACAGGTGTTATCCAGGGACAGCAGGCAGATATTCTTGACTGATGGGTGATGGCACCGACGGAGCCCCGGTACGGACAATTTTAGAGTGATTGCACTCTAAGAACTTGGAAAGTTCCAGTAGGCTGCACCGCGCACGCGCGAGTGCCTTCCCGCCCGACAGAGGCGCGCGGTCCCCAGTTAGGATAAACCAGCTAAGAAGCCAACCCGGGGAGGTGGGTGGGACGCAAGAATATCTGCCTGCTGTCCCTGGATAACACCTGTTACGGTAAGTAACTGTGCTTTATCCCAGGACAAGCAGGCAGCATATTCTTGACTGATGTGTGACCTCCAAGCTAACAAAAAGAGGGATGGAGGGAAGGTTGGCCATTAGGAAAACAAATTTTGCAAAACAGATTGGCCGAAGTGTCCATCCAGTCTGGAGAATGCATCCAGACAATAATGAGATGTAAAAGTATGAACTGAGGACCAAGTAGCAGCCTTGCAGATTTCCTCAATAGGAGTGGAATGGAGGAAAGCTACAGATGCTGCCATAGCTCTCACTCTATGGGCTGTGACAGAACCTTCCAGTGGCAGTCCGGACTGAGCATAACAGAATGAAATGCACGCTGCGAGCCAATTTGACAGCGTACGTTTAGAAACAGGACGTCCCAATTTATTCGGATCAAAGGACAGAAAGAGTTGGGGTGATGATCTGTGGGGCTTAGTACGGTCTAAATAGTAAGCTAAAGCCCGCTTACAGTCCAAAGAATGAAGAGCCTGTTCTCCAGAATGAGAGTGAGGTTTCGGAAAGAAAACAGGCAGAACAATGGATTGGTTGAGATGGAATTCAGAGACAACCTTAGGAAGAAACTTTGGATGTGTATGCAGAACCACCTTGTCATGATAGAAGACTGTGAAAGGTGGATCAGCAACTAGTGCATGGAGCTCACTGACCCTCCTGGCAGAGGTGAGCGCAATAAGAAAAAGTACCTTCCAAGTAAGAAACTTGAAAGTGGTGGTAGCCAAGGGTTCAAATGGAAGCATTAGAGCAGACAGAACCAAATTGAGATCCCAGATCACAGGAGGGCGGCTTAAGAGGTGGTTTCACATGAAAAAGACCCCGCATGAATCTGGACACTAAAGGATGAGCTGAGAGAAGTTTCCCCTGAACTGGCTCATGAAAAGCAGCAATAGCACTGAGGTGGACTCTGATGGACGTAGACTTGAGACCAGAGTCAGATAAGGAAAGAAGATAATCCAACAAGGTCTCCACTGCAAGGGAAGTGGGATCATGATGATGAAGAATACACCAAGAAGAAAACCGTGCCCACTTCTGATGGTAACATTGCAGAGTGGCCGGTTTCCTGGAAGCATCTAGAATAGACCGAACGGGCTGAGACAGAAGAGAATCATGTGGAGTCAGCCCGAGAGATACCAAGCTGTCAGGTGCAGAGACTGGAGGTTGGGATGCAGAAGGGTTTCCTGATGCTGTGTAAGCAGAGAAGGAAACAGTGGAAGAAGAAAAGGTTCCCTGGAACTGAGTTGAAGTAGAAGGGAGAACCAATGCTGCCTGGGCCACCGTGGAGCAATCAGAATCATGGTGGCTCGTTCCCTCTTGAGCTTGAACAAGGTTCGTAACATGAGCGGCAGAGGAGGGAAAGCATACAGGAACAGATTGGACCAATCTAGGAGAAATGCATCCGCTGCCAGACGGTGAGGACAGTAGAGTCTGGAGCAGAAGTGGGGCAGCTGATGATTGTGAGAAGCTGCAAAGAGGTCCACCTGAGGAGTGCCCCATTGAGCGAAAATGGACTGGAGAGTCAAAGGATCGAGAGTCCATTCGTGGGGCTGGAGAATTCTGCTGAGTTTGTCCGCTAAGGAATTCTGTTCCCCCTGAATGTAGATAGCTTTCAGGAATAAGTGGCGAGCTGTGGCCCAAGACCAAATCTTCTGGGCTTCCTGGCACAAGAGGCGAGAGCCTGTCCCACCCTGTTTGTTGATGTAGTACATCGCAACTTGATTGTCTGTGCACAGTAGAAGAACCTGAGGAAAGAAAAGATGTTGGAAGGCCTTGAGGGCATAAAACATCGCTCTGAGTTCCAGGAAATTGATGTGGTGCTTCATTTCCTGGACTGTCCAAAGTCCTTGAGTTTGAAATTCGTTCAAATGAGCTCCCCAGGCATAAGGGGAGGCGTCGGTGGTGATGACAAGTTGATGAGGAGGTAGATGGAACAGAAGACCTCTGGAGAGATTTGAGGATATCAACCACCATTGAAGAGATTGACGAAGAGATGATGTCACAGATATGTGTCGTGAGCAAGGATCCGTCGCTTGGGACCACTGGGTAGCTAGGGTCCATTGAGGAGTGCGCAGGTGAAGACGTGCAAGGGGGTTGACATGAACTGTCGAGGCCATGTGACCCAAGAGTATCATCATTTGCTTGGCAGAGATGGAACGTTGTGGAAGCACCTTCTGACAAAGATATTGAAGAGTTTGAAGACGGTTGGACGGCAAGAACGCTCTCATCAGGATTGTGTCCAACACCGCTCCAATGAATTGAAGTCTTTGCGTGGGGATAAGATGAGATTTGGGTAGACTGATCTCGAATCCCAGGAGTTGTAGAAAAAGGATGGTCTGGTTGGTGGCCAGGAGTACTGACTGAGATGAAATGGCCTTGATTAACCAGTCGTCCAGGTAAGGAAAGACCTGAAGGTGGTGAGAGCGTAGAAAGGCAGCCACCACAATCAGGCATTTGGTGAACACTCTTGGAGAGGAGGCAAGACCGAAGGGTAGCACCTTGTATTGGTAATGACAATGATTGATCATGAAGCGGAGATACTGTCTGGAGTCCAGATTGACCGGTATGTGAATGTATGCTTCTTTGAGATCGAGGGAGCATAGCCAGTCGCCGTGATCGAGAAGAGGGTAAAGAGTGGCCAGAGAAAGCATTTTGAATTTTTCCTTGACCAAGCATTTGTTGAGATCGCGAAGATCTAGAATTGGTCTGAGATCTCCTGTTTTTTTGGGGACTAGAAAGTAACGGGAGTAGAATCCCTGCCCCTTTTGATCCAGAGGAACTTCCTCTATAGCGTTCAGAAGGAGGAGGGATTGAACCTCTTGAAGAAGGAGGGAAGACTGAGGAGTGTTCAAAGCAGACTCTTTTGGTAGACTTTGGGCCAGAAGGGTCTGAAAGTTGAGAGAGTAGCCGTGGCAGATGATGTTGAGGACCCATTGGTCCGAAGTGATAACTTCCCACCGGCTGAGAAAGAAAGTGAGACGGCCACCTATAGGTTGAGGTAGGTGGGTAGATGTTTGAACGCTGGCTATGCCCTGGAGAATTAAGTCAAAAGGCTGCGTAGGTTTTTGCTGTGGAGGCGGCTTCACAGGTTGTTGCTGTGTTGGTCTAGGAGTCTGACGTTGTTGTTGACGTTGACGCCTAGTTTGCTGGGGAGCTGATGGCAATGGACGAGCCACATAACAGCGTTGGTAGGCCGACTGCTGTCTGAAAGGCCGTGCCGGTGGAGTCTTCTTTTTTGTTTTGAGGAGAGTATCCCAGCGTGTCTCATGGGCGGAGAGCTTTTGGGTGGTCGAGTCCATGGATTCCCCAAAAAGCTCATCCCCCAGGCATGGAGCATTAGCCAACCGATCTTGATGGTTGACATCAAGCTCGGATACTCTAAGCCAGGCAAGGCGGCGCATGGCCACAGACATGGCCATTGCTCTGGAGGTAAGTTCGAAGGTATCGTAAATGGATCTTACCATAAATTTACGGAGTTGGAAAAGAGAAGACGAGCATTGGTGGAAAGCCTGTCGTTTCCGCTCAGGAAGGTACTTTTCAAAGGAAGCCATGGTGGTAAGGAGATGCTTAAGATAAAAAGAAAAGTGAAAAGCATAATTACCAGATCTATTAGCTAGCATTGCATTCTGGTATAACCGCTTACTGAATTTGTCCATGGCTTTACCTTCTCTGCCAGGAGGGACAGAAGCATATACAATAGCTCCCGCAGACTTCTTAAGCGTAGATTCCACAAACAGTGATTCATGTGGAAGCTGTGGCTTATCGAATCCAGGAATAGGAATTACTTTATATAATGAATCCAATTTACAGGGGAGCTCCTGGGATAGTCAAAGGAGTCTCTAAATTTTTATAAAAAGTTTCCCTCAAGATGTCATGAAGAGGGAGTTTCAAAAATTCCTTTGGAGGCTGGTCAAAGTCAAGGGCATCAAGAAAGGCCTTGGATTTTTTAGACTCAGCCTCCAAAGGAATAGAGAGAGATTTGCACATGTCCTTCAGGAAAGAAGTGAAAGACGTGGAATCATGTTTGGAGGATGGATCAGGAATAACAGGATCATCCTCATCCGAGGAACACTCACCCTCAGAAAGAAAAGGCTCTTCGGAGTCACCCCACAGATCAGGGTCCCTAATATGGGAGCTACGGTCTCGAGACTCCGGAGTAGAGGGTTCTAGGTGTCGGGATTTGCGTGCCGACTTACCCGACCTCATAGATACGGTACCGGGAGATGTTACCGACTGCAGCGGTGCCGAAGTCTGCACCGACTGATGCTGGGCTCTCGGTTCCGGTGCAAGAACTGGCATCGATATCGATGAGGCCGAGTGAACCGGTACCGAGACAGTGGACGCAGACAATAAAGGTTGCTCCACTGCCGGTACCGGCGGCTCAGACCGGACCGGGACCGGAAGGTTCGGTGCCAATAGAGCAGGAAGGAGTTGTTGTAACTGCTCCTTAAGCTGCGTTTGTAGGACGGCTGCAATGCGCTCATCCAAAGAGGGCACCGGTACCGCCTTTTTCTTTTGCGGTACCTGCGGTGCTGCTCGACGCCCCGAAGATGAGGAGCCCGAGGTCGAGGGACTCACCTCGATAGGGGCGGAGCGCTTCCGCGGGCGCCTCACGGTCGGCAGGACTGGGCTCGCTGCAATCGAGACCGGAGGACGCTCCAGCAGGGAAGGCTTCTTAGCCGGCTTACCTGGATGTTGCGACGCCGGCGCGGTATCGCGCGGTGTCGACGAAGTGGGTGCCGACTGTGATGGTGTCGATGCCGCAGGATCGGACATATCGGCACCGAAGAGTAATCGCTGTTGTATCTGGGGATTTTTTAATGTACGTTTTTTTAATGTGGCACAGCGGGTGCAGGTGGAAGCCTGATGCTCAGGACCCAGGCACTGTAAGCACCAGTTGTGCGGGTCCGTGAGGGATATAGGCCGTGGACACCGCTGGCACTTTTTAAACCCTGGCTGGGGGGGCATGAAAGTGAAAACGGCTTCTGCCAAATTGAAGGCCGAGACCTCAATGGTGGCAGTAGGCCCCGCCGGGGCAAAACCGAAATGAAGAAAAAAAAATAAAGAAATAAACTCGTTTTTTTTGTTTTTTTTTAGAAAAAGAAAAGAAAGAAGGGAAAAAACTCCCAAAAAGGTTTCGCGAGCGGGAAGGCGTATAAGAAAAAATTTCAACAGCCGTTGAAAAATGCGACTTCTTAGCTCCGCGGAAACTAAGAAACTGGGGACCGCACGCCTCTGTCGGGCGGGAAGGCACTCGCGCGTGCGCGGTGCGGCCTACTGGAACTTTCCAAGTTCTTAGAGTGCAATCACTCTAAAATTGTCCGTACCGGGGCTCCGTCGGTGCCGTCACCCATCAATCAAGAATATGCTGCCTGCTTGTCCTGGGATAATAACTAATTATTGAAGTTAATTGTCAACCATTAAAAATACGCACCTGCATCTGGCTGCGCCCTGTTCTATACTGGGGAATTCTATAAACAGGGCCTGAGTCCGGAATCAGCGCCTTTTATTTTTGTAATTGACTTCATCAGAGTGATAACCGACCGTGCTGGTTTTCAAGCTAATCGACAAAAAGAGATTAAACAATTTAAGAATTTGGCGCTGGACTCTTAGGACGCCTAAGTGGAGGCGCCCTCTCTCACCTAATGACGCCTATCTCGAACAGCAAGCGCGGTTTTGAGAATAGGCATGGTTGAGTTAGGCATCGTCGGGCGTCTGACAAATTAAGACGAGTGAAACACGGGCCTAATGGAGTGGCAGCTGTGTCTGGGACATGTAGGTGTTGCTAGGCGCAGTTACATAGAAACATAGAAAATGACGGCAGAAAAGGGCTACAGCCCATCAAGTCTGCCCACTCTGCTTACCCATCCCCTGTCTATGCCCTAATGACCCAATTTCCTTATCTTGACCCTCTTAGGGATCCCACATGGGTATCCCATTTATTCTTAAAGTTTATAAAATCTGGCCCAAAGCGCGCAACTCAAATGGGACCGTGGCCATGGGAGGAGCAGGGTCGTTCCAAAAAGTTGCACATCTTTTTACAGAATCCTACCTCAGAGCTGGGCGCCAGTATTTAATCAGGTTTCAGCAGCTAGAAGTTAGGTGCAAGAAGCGGCATTAAGCCCGAACGTATAAAGGGCGGCAACTTTTTCTGGTGCCAGATTTTGAATGGCATTTACAGAATTCCCCCCCTCCCTCAGTGTAAAGTTGGGCACATGAGTTTAGGGGACAGAGAACCCCCCCTATCCTGATTATAGATAAGCAATGCTGGGTTCTATATTAGGAGTCACCACCTAGAAAAAGGTTCTAAAAGTCAATGGACAATAGATTGGAAATTCACGGCTCAGTCTACCACGGCCAGAAAACCTGTAGAATGTCTGGAATGATTTAGAAAGGAACGAAGATTATAATAATTAGGGCTTCTATTCTTAGGTGTTTATAAAACGTAAATTTAGGTGTTCATTAACTAGCTAATTGGCCCTTCACTGAGAGAACAAATAATTGTTTATCCGTGACTTTGCAGCGCAGGTACTGTTGTTGGCTACCTTTTCCTGTGGAGTGGAAAACATACATTTGTTTAGCCGAGGCAGAAAAAAAAGTACAAAAACAGAGTAGAAAATCCAAGGCAGGCAAAGGGAGGGATGAGAAAGTACATGGCTAAGTGGTGGTTTTGCGGTATTTATTAGTTAAAAACAACATGGCCCTCGGTTTTCAGAGGGGGCTAGCACATTTGCTTTAGTGAGCACTCGACTAACACTGAGTGAACACGGGACAACTCACTGCCACCGTTTAAATCGCAGGAACTTTTTACCGCACGTGACCTGGAAAAGGCTTTCACTACATGGCATCAGTTGAAATGTTACCGTAGCACTAGGCACAGATAGGTACCAGTATTCAAGCTGGCAGTATCAGCATTTTTCTGACTGCCACCGGTGTTATGCCCAGGAACGGGAATGAATTACTAGGCTTCCAGAGCTGGCTACACCATAGCTGGTTAAGTGCAATTTTCAGCGTTTAACTACTGTGGGGGGCAGTGGTGTAGCTGGAGAGGCTGGCACTCGGGGCTGTGGTGCCTGGCATTGCTGTGCTGTGTGGTCCCCCGCTTTTCTCCACAGTGCCGTGTGCCCCCCCCTCGATCACCCTTCCCACTCTTCCCCACCTCATCTACAACCTACTGCTCGCACTGGCCTTGGCTCCCTTCTGACATCACGTCCTGTGACCAGAAAGTGATGTTACAAGGGAGCCGAGGCCGATGTGAGCGGCTGACGGAAAATGTTGCTTGCACTGGTGAACATTTCAACAGATACGCTGGGGGGGGGGGCAGAGAAGTGTTGGTGCCTCTGTGAAGACGATGTCCGGGGTGGTCCACACCCCCTGCCCCCCTGTAGGGCACGGCTTAAAGAGAGGACTCAATATAATATGCTATTTATGGGGTTAATCTGGCTGGTGCAGACTCTGCCTCCAGCACGCCCCTAAAGTAGCTGGAAGCAGCTGGTTTCCAGGTAGGCACTAACTAGTTATTTTCAGCAGCACTAACTCGTTAAATGCTGGTGAAAATAACCGGTTAGCCCCTAATAAATGATTTAACCGACCAGGAGCTGTTTCCGACCTTTTAAATTGCTTTCCCTATCGATCCCATATATTTTAGGATGGTAGGGGAGACAATTTAAAAAGACCTTCACATTCACAATTTAATTTTGGGATGCTGAGGTTCCTTAATAGACACGGTCCAGTTTGGGAACCCGTGATCAGGGTGGTTAACATAAGAACATAAGATCTGCCATACTTGAACAAGCCCAGTATCCTATTTCCAACTGTGGCCAGCCCAGGTCACAAGTACCAGATAGAAACCCAAAGAGTAGCAACATTCCAGAGCTGAGATTGTGATGTCATGAGACCTCATTCCACCAATGCCTAAGAGCCAACCTCATCAGTGATGTCACAATGGCTTGATTGTTCTATACTTGGCTCACATAAGAACATAAGAGTTGACATACTGGGATAGACCGAAGGTCCATCAAGCCCAGTATCCTGTTTTCAACAGTGGTCAATCCAGGTCCCAAGTACCTGGCAAGATACCAAGTAGTAAAACAGATTTTATTCTGCTTATCCTAGGAATAAGCAGTGGATTTCCCCAAGCCATCTCAATAATGGCCTGTGGACTTCTCTTTTAGGAAATTATCCAAACCTTTTTTAAACCCCGCTAAGTTGATTTCACCATATTCTCTGGCAATAAATTTCAGAGTTTAATTACACATTGTGTGAAGAAATATTTTCTCCGGTTTGTTTTAATAGTAGCTTCATCACATGCCCCCTAGTCGTAGTATTTTTGGAAAGAGTACACAAACGATTCACATCTCTGTTGTATTCCATCAGGCACAGTCAAGTCAAGTCATTACATTCTGTTTCATCAGAGCCCAAAAAATGCACAAATCCCTCCCCCAAGACTGGAATTAACTGCTCGTATTTCATCAGAAATCCACTATCATTTATTTATCAAACAATGAATGTACAGTTTCAGCACTGTTCATGTTCCATCCCTTCCCGCTATCATCCATTGCTGGATTTTACCAGTTAGAGGCGCTCCCGCTCCCTCATCAATATAGTTAACTTGTAGTATACAACACAGAAAGTTCAATTCGCCCATCCAGTCAGTCTGAGTCTTTTATCCACACCGCTCAGGATAAAAGTCCCCCAAACCCCTAAAATTGATTTAAAATAACTCTGCTGACCAAAAAAAAAAATCTGGGCAGTTTCTCTTTTGTCAAGGCACTTAATTGGGGAGCATGGGGGGGTGAGAGAGACACCAAGGGCTCTTTTTACAAAGCCACGGTAGAGTTTCTACTGCGGCCGTCAAGGCAATTACTCCAACGCTGATAGGAATTCTATGAGCATTTACTTCGCTGGCCCACAGTAGAAATTTCTACCACAGTTTGTAAAAGCCAGTGTGTAAGTTTTTATTCCATTTTACAGGGTTTGTGGAGTAAATGAAAAAACAAACACTTAACATATAATAAAAGACAAGATGATGTTTGCAGAGGGACCGTGATGTGGGGGTGCAAGGGATGCAAGCTACTGTGCAAAGGAGCTCCCAACAAGCTCAGGTGGGTGGAAGGGATTTGAGCTGCCTCATTAATTTTCTACCAGCCCCCTCCCTTTTTTAGCCTAGTGTTTGAGTGTCCCTCCCCCCAAAAAAAACAACTAGCTAGTTTTTGCTGGATAATGACTAAATGATATAATTAACCTGATTACCAGGGATAGATCTTTTGAATATTCATGAAGAAAAATCAGTGGGAGAGAGGGGGCCTTGAAGTCCAGAATTGTAGCATTGGCTAAGATGCTATTTCTTTTAATTCGCCTCGGGGGCAAAGCTCTGTGGGGCAAACACTTCTTCCATCCTGTAAGTAATTTGTGCTAAGGGAGGTGTGTCCTGCTCCTGTTCCCTGAACCAGCCTGGCACCCTTCAGCTTCTCTAACAAATAAGAAAAATGAATACAGATGCGGTCCTGGCATTTAAGATATGAAATCTGGCTGCTGGACTTTGATTTGCATTTAACTGGATTTCATGTTTCTATCACCTCCTTGTTTTTCAGCTTTGGTATGGGGAGAAAGGGGTACAGGGGAAGAGGTGAGAGCCCTGTGAGCAGCAGCAGTAACAAGAAGCCTTCTCTGGTTATCATATTCAGACCCAAAACACATAATCTGTAACATCATTTTATAGCAAAAATACAAAAAAGAAACCACACCAAGGGACAGGAAAAGTGCACACACAAACAAACACAAATGCATACATACATACAAACACACACATAGAGAAAACAACCTCTGTCAAAATTCAGGTGTTTTGGGACTCAGGAGTGTCGTATCAGGGTTAAAATTTGCACCATTTTGCTAGCCTGAAACCTGATTTAGTTGGAAGGTCATGTGTAAACGGTGGTGTTGTAGTTAGAACTTTCAGTCCATAATCCAACCTCGTTTAATTGAGCTTCTAGGGATGCCCGTCATTCCGGCCTGAGCCAAGCAGGATGGGAAATCTCTCCCAGACATCTTCCGGAATATTTAATAGAATTAGGAAAGAGGAAAAGAGAAGAAAAAAATCATGGCTCGGTGGAGAGATCTCAGGTTCTTATAACAAACATACAGACCCTTGCTCATCAAAGATGTTCCACCCAGAACTAATGGAGTCTGCCAGGTCCACCTTCTGTGCATACATGTGGATTCAAAGTCTACCGCTGTCGGGAGACTTCATGCCACCCCCGCTGAATGACTTGAAAATTTGGTATGAGTAGGGAACCAAATCAAAACATTAATAGGGCTAAAAAGAAATGAATTAATTTCACCCCCATACAGTTTCCTTCCATGGCAGAGCTGAGAAATAAAATGCAACAGCAGAAATCTGAGATCGTTTTAACGAGAGGGACAAAAACAAAACATGCTCTTTGATGAAAGCTTTCCCTGCCGTAACCCTCAAGCAGGGTTTCAGAAGAACAGCAAGATGTATAATTGGGTCTGACTATTAATTTTTTAAGGTACTGCTTTGCAAATTTACAATCCGCGAGCAGCCATATTCAGAGGGTTATTTACGGAGAATCCTGCAAGAGGAGCAACTTAAAAATAAAAAACGAAGACTTTTTGAATATGATGTATTTTTAGATGCATACACTTTTAGTCTGGTAGGAGGGTAAGAGTATTTTGCTCTGTGGGTTTCTTTCGAGCGGGAAAGGAAGTAGTGGTGTGGTAATGTTGGTGGTAGTGAGCTCAAGAATTACACATTCTCACCTGCCAGCATTTGTTGTCCTCACCAAAAGACTGGCAGAAACAAAGCTCAAACATGTGCTTGTGAAGGAGAACCCAAAGGTGACCACAGAAAAAACAAAAGAAAACTAAAAACTATGGAAGATAAAAGTTACAAATTCTGGATGTTCTTAAAACCGAAGAGACCAGTCTTCGTTAAGGACGGGGGGAGGTGAAAGATTGTCCAGCAAGCTCTTGGAATGTACTGCTCGTTGATACTCTTCTCACTTTGTTAACGGAGCACCTCCCCGCCCAACTGTAATCAAACACTATGAAGTCTATATTTTTCTCAAGTGAAAGGTGCTCTCATTTTTGATCTCTCTCCCCACCATCCTTCAAGGCTTGAGTCTTCAATATGTTACTCTTACGCCGGCAAACTGAGTTTCTTCCCCTTTAGGACTGTTGGAGATATAGAACAAAGCAAATTAAAAGGAATGTAAGTCAGTCCCTTTCCTCCCCAGCAATGAACATACCTCTAATTCTGGAGGCTACACAGTTTTATAAAAACATTAAGAAGACAACACGGTTTAGACAAAAGTACGAGAAACTGGGCAAGACGTACAGAATATGGTGTTTTTATGGAACTCAATGGATGCTATAGAAGAACGAAGGGGGCTGATACAACATGAACATTCAACTACCTGAAAGTCTTTTAAAAAGTAAATTTTCAGCCTGTGGTGGTCGGCGTTTTTGGCCTCTACTGGCGTTATACCTGGATATTCAATGCTGGTTTGTGCAGCTGGCTATCCCTTATCTGGTTAAATTGATATTCAGCATAGGGAATGACACGATGACAAAATTCATCACCGTTCCCGTGGATAACCGCAGTAAACAATCTTCATGTCATTCTTTAAGGAGAGAGGGAAGAATCAGAGTATGAATGGCCACAACCACTGATCCGCAAGCTTTGCTTTGAAGAATGCTGGTGTAGAAGGACTGAGGTTGAAATAGATGCTAAAAAATGACATAGGATTATTTCCTGCGGTTATCCGCGGGGACGGGAACGGTGATGAATTCTGTCACCGTGTCATTCTCTTCAGCACTTAACCACCTAAGTGAAACTAGATAAAGATACAACTGTGTTTTATGCAGTCCAATTTGTCTGGTTAAGATGCTTAGGTGCTGAATACCGGCATTTAACCACATAAGTGCCGACACCACCCCTGGACCGCCCTCAAAATCGCTGGCTATGGCTTTAGTGGTTAGTGCTGATAATTTAACGGGTTAGTGCTGCTGAGTATTTTGAATATTGACCCGTAAGATTTTAAGGCAGCATTTCCACAAGGAGAGAAAAGCTCATGATATGTTGTTGGAAGGAGGGAGCACCAGAAATGGAAGGAGTGCCAACAGACTAAAGTAGCAACAGAAATGTCCAAGATAGGTATAGAAGATGGAGGGAAGAGGGAGCCCTGAGACTAAGTGGGGTCTTCAATTGCATAACAGGGAAGGATTAACTGAGAAGACTGAACAGACATCTATTAAGATAATTTCCAGTCCCATCTTTCTATAAATTGGTGACCCCCATGGATAAGAAAATCACTTTGGACCATTGCTAACACTGGTAGAACTTCGTTCATCTCAAAACTACTAGTCCGTGGCCTGGAAGCGCTCATCACAGCTTATAGAGTAATGGGATGGAGGAAGAATGTGGATTTCAAGGCCTTTGCTTACAGTAGCACCTTATAATCCAGTGCCGAAAGCTATCACTGGAAAGAGTTCCATTAAGAGTGGCCTTCTTAATGAAAGGAGGTCACTACAAAGGTCCTAGTCACATAGGGAGAGAAAAGGCAGATATTACACACAAAAGGAAGCCTTGTTGAGCATCACCAACAATTAGACCACAGACCCTCCAAAACCAGAGGTATGGTGGTCTTGCTTACCCTTAGTAATGTATAAGTAGAAAAAATCGCAGTAGAGGATCGTCTGCACCAGCCCGGCCACAATAGCGATGAGGTCAAAGAAACCTTCAAACTGATAGCGCCAGATCCAGTTGAAGAGGTAGAAGGTGCGATAGACGCCCAGTGCAAAGAGGTAGTGGCTGGTAATAGTCTCTGCCTCGCCTGTCTTGCTGACCATAAACAGCTGGGGAAGGATGGCCACAGACTCCAGGTATATGGAAAAGGTCCAGAGGATCTGCTCAGGGATAGGGGAACAGATTATTTATAATCTTACCATCACTACATTCTCCTTAATGTAGAATACATGTAACAAGCTCAGAAGGTGGGTGGAAGGGATTTGAGCTGCCTCATTAATTTTTTGACAGTGAAGGAGGGCCAATTAGCTAGTTTATATTATCCATCATTGTTTACACCTCCCTGGGATTGTTTACTTTTCCTGAGGGCTTACATATTCCATCATTGTTTATAGATTTCTGGGATTGCCTACTTTTCCTGTAGTCTAATATACTCTATCACTGTTTACACTTCTCTGGGATCATCCACTTCACTGTTAACGTTGCCCCTGAATGGAGTTTATCCTGCATTACTCATGTTTTCCTTGGTTTGTTACAGTCCCCAGGACTTTATCACTGTCCTGTAAGATTTTTTTTTATCACCCAACATGGTTTTCAGTCCCCCCGATTGATTTGCAAATATTTTTTCTGGATTGCCTTTTAACCAGTTCCACATCTACCACATCATAAAAGCATAATAGTTGCCCCAATGGGACCGACCGAAGGTCCGTCGAGCCCAGTATCCTGTTTCCAATAGTGACCAACCCAGGTCACAAGCACCTGGCAAGGTCCCACTGAGTAAAACAGATTTTATGCTGCTTATCCTAGGAATAAACAGTGGATTTTCCCAAGTCCATCTTAATAACTTAAGGACTTCTGTTTTAGGAAATTATCCAAACTTTTTTAAAACTCTGCTAAGCTAACTGCTTTCACCATGTTCTCGGTCAATGAATTCCAGAGTTTAATTACACGTTGAGTAAGAAATATTTTCTCTGGTGTTTTAAATCTACCACTTAATAGCTTCATCGCATGCCCCCTTACTAGCAGGCTAAGAAAAAGTTAGGAGACAACCTGTGACAACCACAGCTCAGGAAGAACACATTTTTCTCACCCTGCATTTCCAGGCAATACCTTCAATATACTCAACATGGTTTTGGTGGTGGAGGCTGGATAACTGCTTGGCTAATACTTCACAGCCACAGTGCAGTGCCTACCTCCAGAGGGGTGAAATCATGGTTAACTAGGAAGGCCAGGATCGCAGTTGGGACCACAAGGAACTCCACCCGGAAAGTGTCATGGTTCCCATCGTAAGTGGCTTTGAACTTGCTGTAGATCATCCACACTGTAGCATAGGAGCAGGCAATGTATACCATCTGGGAAGGAGATGAAGTGGGGATAACATTAAAACAAAGGAAAGCTAATGAGAAAAAGCAGCTAGTTAATCCTACAACAATAATAGGGAATTGATAAATAAGGAGAGTTTAAGAACAGTAAAAGTCTATCTAATTTATTGACCCAGACCTTGTACAGTATTTCCATATTATAATTCTCACCACCTTGCAGTATATCCAAATATATTGTAGCAAATGAGCTTCTGAGATCACACAAGTTCCCTCTTCAGGTGCTAGATCCGAAAACTGGATGCTTGTGATCTTGAGTGCTCAAGCATGCCATCGTCTCTGAACGATTCTCATGGCGGATCGCATGTAAAAATGGTCACATAACCTATGAAAGAGCCACGATTCCCCCAGACCGGGGGTGATTGCTAAAACTTCTCATGGCCACAGAAATTTTAATTTGAGCCTAGGAAATCCCCCCACCAGATGGTTATATAAATCCTAAAAAGAAGGAAGAGGAGTCACACTGATAGTAAGCAGGAGAATGGGCATGGGGTCACACCACCTTTGCAACTAGGCCACAGGAAGCGAAGAGCAGAAAGCTTGAAGGGAGATAAGAGAAATGAAATAGAAAGGGAGCTAGTGGTGCAGAGGGCACAAAGGGAGAAAAAACTGGAGAAAATTTAAACTCGATGAGAAAGTCAGAAAGAAACAAAGCAGAGAGAGAGAGGACAGAAAATGTGGAAGAAATGAAGATTAGAAATGTTAGATAGAGAGGGAGGACTCGTAACCTAGAGCGGACACATCTTTGTGGGCAGAGAAGGAGTGGCTACAGTCCAGAGAAGAGAGAAAATGCTACACTACACTGCTCTCTGGAGCAATACAGCAAGCTGGAATAAAACATCCATATGTACCCAGTAAAGGCATATACTTATTACCCCTGAGGCTATGAGGACAGAGAGGTATGATAAGATAAGCCAGCAGACCACAGATGATGAGAAAGAATTTATAAAGTGCAGCGCCAAGCCACACTTCTGACTCTGTCAGGGAACATCTGTCTTCTTTAGTGTATGTTCCAAGCTGGGACTGTGATGGTAAGCTGGGGAAGCCGCTCTGTACTTACATTTTTCAGCTCTTGGGAATAACAGTGTGAGGAGAGGGGGAGGAGGGGACGGCAAGAAGTTTCGCTTCATCGCTCCTCTTCATTTTTCTTCACCTGCCAGGGAGCAGTGTGTGCAGAGCTGGTACTAAAGGACAGAGGATGTGCTGGGATACAGAGCTTGTTACCTTTAGGACTGGAGAACTCAGGGGATGGACGCAGGGAAACAGAAGTAAATTTGACCATGTCTCCCCCGCTCCTGGCCAAGCTCCACTGGCTTCCGATAATCGCCAGGGTCCACTATAAATGCGCCTGTTTAACTTTCAAAATCCTATATGGTATCCTCCCTCCCTTTATCCCTCTTTCTTGGAATTCCTCAAACCCTAATACCACCAGATCCTCCCACAAATTCAAACTATCCTTCCCCTCGCTAAAAGGCATTTCCCACACAGGAAAGCTAGGGACCTCCCTCCACTTCAAAATCACTGAGCTCTGGAACAACCTTACCTCCCCTCTTCGGAACTTGAGCTCTCTCCAAGTTTTCCGCAAACATCTGAAAACCTGGCTTTTCTCAAAAAATGTAAGTCTCCCTCCAACTTAGGAATCAAGGAAACTCTTATATCTTGGCATCCCAAGTCCTCTAAATTTTCTTCGCACTTCTACCTCTAACCCTCTGTTGTAGTTCCTTCCTATTTCTCCTACTGTAAACCGCGTCGAGCTCTATGAACGTGGAGATGATGCGGTATACAAACCTAAGGATTAGATTAGATTAGATAGCGGATGCTGCGGATGGACAGACTGGATGGGCCATTTGTCCTTTATTTGCCATCATGTTTCTATAACCATAAAGCTCTATGACATCACAATGCAGGTGGAAAGAGCCTTAGCCTATAGGAAGAGGAGATGCAAATGTTAAGAGCCTTAGCCAATAGGGAGAGGAGGAGATAGCACTTCTACCTCTAACCCTCTGTTGTAGTTCCTTCCTATTTCTCCTACTGTGAACCGCGTCGAGCTCTACGAACGTGGAGATGATGCGGTATACAAACCTAAGGATTAGATTAGATTAGATGTCGCCTCTAGGACTGAAAGGTTCAGGGGACGGGCGCAAGGATACAGAGCCAGTCACTTCTAGGGCGGGAGAGCTTAGGAGATGGGCATAGGAATACAGAGCCTGTTACCTTTAGGCCTGGGAGATCAGGGGATGGACACAGGGCTTGTCAAATCTGGGACTGGAGGGCTCAGCCGTTAGATGCTGAGACACTGAACCTTTTCATGGTAGGTAGGTGACACTTTCTTACCTTCATGCTTGTGTTGTAGAAAGAGATGAAGTTGGTGAAAAGGTCTAAGTACCGCGAGGTAAAGACCACGGCAAACAGCGTCTGGCTCTTGCCGGAGATACCTGAGAAGTGAAACAAGGGGAAAGAATATTAACAGACCAGGACAGAAGAGGGCAAAGCGTTCTCAGTCACTCACATGGGGAGCCGATGACATTTCCAGGAAGATCAGTCCTTTTCAGCTTCCTCTCTGAGGCACAACTGCCCGTCAGATTTCCAGGATACCCAGAATGAATATACTTGAGATAAAGACGCATACAGGAGACCTGTTGTATGCAGATCTGTCTAATGCAATGTATTGCAAACTGTGTACCACAGCAGATGCCAGGTGTGTCCCGACGAGACGTCGGTAAGGAGGAGAGGCACTGGCCGACTGCTTTTAGGACGTGCCTCTCATGGCGAGAGGCACGTCCTGTAGGCAGTCAGCAGGTGCCAATGACTCTCCTCCTCTTCCCGCACCTCCCCTCCTCCAGGATCCCCCACCGAAGTGACAGGTTCAGGGTCGCAGCCAGATGGGCCGTCGACGCGATGAAGTCATATCCGCGCACTTCTGGGTGCCTTCCGGCCAGGGCACTGGGTTTAGTGTGCCGCTGGACAAAAAGTTTGCGGGACACTACTCTAATGCATATTCATTGTGGAAACCCTGAAAACCTGACTGGCAGGGGGTGTCCCAAGGAATGAGTTGAGGAACATTTAAAAAAATATGCACATACTATGTATTTATATAATCGCTCTGCTTATCGACTGGAGAAAAAGTACACCTTCCCCCTTTCCTTCAGCGACTCACAAATTTACAAAAAGCTCTCTCCAATGTCAGTCAGGAAGAACAAATGAGTTCTTCTCCTCCTACCCTCTAATAGGCACTGCTGCTTTCTCTCTTTCACCCACCCCCCCATCCCCTTACATCCTACATCCGTTCAACTGCTCCCCAAATGCCTCTCCGGTTTTAAGCAGATTGTTCACCCTCTCTAAGGTAGGGAGAATGAGAGGGCACTCCCTAAAGCTGAAAGGGGATAGATTCCGTACAAACGTAAGGAAGTTCTTCTTCACCCAGAGAGTGCTAGACAACTGGAACGCTCTTCCCGAGTCTGTTATAGGGGAAAACACCCTTCAGGGATTCAAGACAAAGTTGGACAGGTTCCTGGCTAAACTGGAACATACGCAGGTGAGGCTGGACTCATTTAGAGCACTGGTCTTTGACCTAAGGGACGCCGCGTGAGCAGACTGCTGGGCAGGATGGACCACTGGTCTGACCCAGCAGTGGCAATTCTTATGTTTTTGCAGCAGCCGCCAGCCACGGCCTCAAATAATCTATAAATAAAAATGAAACAGGGCTTCAAATTGATTTCTGCTCGCTCTAAATGCTAAAATGAGTTACGCTTTTTCTCCCCTTTCCCCTTTTTTTAAATGCCCTTCCAAGCAACAGCATTCCCAACTTGCGGGAAACAAGGGACCATCTGGACACCTCATTCCAGGTGTAGGCCTCGCTCTGTAAAGTTTCTGGCTTCGGATAACATCTGCTCACCGTTTTACAGCTGTGACGTCCATAAGATCACTTCACAAAAAGTTTACCCTGGGCATTTACAGCACGCGTGGTGGGGAGAGGGAGGTCTGAGGGTTGCTTGCTTGGATTGCCGAGAAGGAGGAATTAAGAGCATCTTGTTCAGTGCTGCAGATGGCAAGGAAGTGGTGGTGGGGTCTCAGTTTAAGTGCCTCATACATCACATTGCAAAATAAGCGAGCCAAGGAACAGCACGTCAAGAAATTGATTTTTAAGAAGTGTTTCTCAGTAAATGAGTGTCTACTGTCAGCTCTCAGTCTATCCTCTGTCAGTACTGTCTTCTCAAATAGACTAGGTAAGACATTTGATAGAAAAATGAGGCACTAAGGTATAAGAACATAAGAGCTGTCATACTGGGACAGACCGAAGGTCGATCAAGCCCAGTCTTCGGTTTCCAAGAGTGGCCAACCCGGGTCCCAAGTACCTGGCAAGATCCGAAGGAGAAAATCAGATTTTATGCTGCTTATCCTAGGAATCAGCAATAGATTTCCCCCATCTTAATAATGGCTTATGGACTTCTCTATTAGGAAATGATCCAAACCTTTTTTTAAACCCTGCTAAGCTAACTGATTTCACCACATTCTCTGACAAAAAAATTCCAGAGTTTAATTACACCTTGTGTGAAGAAATATTTTCACCGGTTTGTTTTAAATCTACGGCTTAGTAGCTTCATCGCACACCTCCTAGCCCTAGTATGTTTGGAAAGAGTGAACAAGCGATTCCCTTCTGCCCTTTCCACTCCACTCAGTATTTTATAGACCTCTATGATATCGTCCCTGAGCCGTCTCTTCTCTAAGCTGTTTCAGCGTTTTCAACTAACGTGGAAAAGTATACTAGAAAGAGTTGAGATCTCAAGATACATTTCCTGAGTTGTGTGGCTGTGAGCAGCTCTATAAAGCCCCATAAGAACAGAAGCATTGCCATGCTGGGACAGACCAAAAGCCTATCAAGCCCATTACTATATCTTGTTTCCAACGGTGGCCTATCCAGATTAGAATTATGAAGGGGTGCTGAAAAGTTCTCAGCCCAATCAGGAAGAGAATGGTTCATAGTAACATAGTAGATGACGGCAGATAAAGATCCGAATGGTCCATCCAGTCTGCCCAACCTGATTCAATTTAAATTTTTTTTTTTTTTTTTTCTTCTTAGCTATTTCTGGGCGAGAATCCAAAGCTTTACCCGGTACTGTGCTTGAGTTCCAACTGCCAAAATCTCTGTTAAGACTTACTCCAGCCCATCCTCCTCCAAACGGCCATGCACAGACACAGACCGTACAAGTCTGCCCAGTAACTGGCCTAGTTCAATCTTTAATATTATTTTCTGATTCTAAATCTTCTGAGTTCATCCCACGCTTCTTTGAACTCAGTCACAGTTTTACTCTCCACCACCTCTCTAGGGAGCGCATTCCAGGCATCCACTACCCTCTCTGTAAAGTAGAATTTCCTAACATTGCCCCTGAATCTACCACCCCTCAACCTCAAATTATGTCCTCTGGTTTTACCATTTTCCTTTCTCTGGAAAAGATTTTGTTCTACGTTAATACCCTTTAAGTATTTGAACGTCTGAATCATATCTCCCCTGTCTCTCCTTTCCTCTAGGGTATACATATTCAGGTCTTCCAGTCTTTCCTCATACGTCTTCTGGCGCAAGCCTCCTATCATTTTCGTCGCCCTCCTCTGGACCACCTCAAGTCTTCTTACGTCTTTTGCCAGATACGGTCTCCAAAACTGAACACAATACTCCAAGTGGGGCCTCACCAATGACCTGTACAGGGGCATCAACACCTTCTTCCTTCTACTGACTACGCCTCTCTTTATACAGCCCAGAATCCTTCTGGCAGCAGCCACTGCCTTGTCACACTGTTTTTTCGCCTTTAGATCTTCGGACACTATCACCCCAAGGTCCCTCTCCCCGTCCGTGCATATCAGCTTCTCTCCTCCCAGCATATACGGTTCCTTCCTATTATTAATCCCCAAATGCATTACTCTGCATTTCTTTGCATTGAATTTTAGTTGCCAGGCAATGATCTGAAACAATATGAAAGCCCAGAATTTCATTTCTGCAAATTGACAAGAAATAATATAACACTCTTTTTAGTTATAGAAGCAAACTAATTTAGGAAGCTGGTTGGTTTGGCTGAGAACTTTTCAGCACCTCCTCGTATCTGGCAAGATCCCAAAAGAGTAAAACTGATTTTATGGTACTTATTCCAGGAGCAAGCCGTGCATTTTCTCAAGTCCATCTTACTAATGGCTTATGGATGTTTCTTTTAGGAAAAATTATCCAAATATTTTGTAAATCCTGCTAAGCTAACTGGTAACAAATTTCAGAGTTTACCCCCCTCCCTTTTACAAAAGCGATAACAGCTCCGATGCTCATAATATTCCTATGAGCGCCAGAGCTGTTACTGCTGCAGCTGGCGCTACAAACTGCGCTACGCTTTCGTAAAAGGGGGGATTAATTACAAGCTGAGGGAAGAAATATTTTCTCTACTACCGCCCCCACATTATGGAACGCCCTACCCCTGACCCTCAATAACTTCAAATCTAGTCTTAAAACATTTCTTTTCAGATATGCTTATGAGATCTATTCCTAAGATTTACCACCTACGAGACTCACCCCCCTCTTCTACTAACCCACGCTAGCGGTTTTAGCGCAGGGAGCCGGGGAGTTCTTATGAGCATCAGGAGCAGCGAGATCATTCAGCGCGGCTCCCAGCGCTAAAACCGCTAGCGCGGTTTAGTAGAAGAGGCTCTCAGACTATTGGCTTAACATTAAAGACTCCCTTACCCCTTCCGTCCTTTCCTCCCCCTTTCTATTAGTTTCATGCAATGTATCTTTCCCTTATATAGCATTTTACGTTCGTTTTGTTTATGTCAGTCTGTTTCCCACTTTTACAATATTTTTTTTTAAAGTATTTTTTAATTCTCTGTATAATTGTAAACCGCTTTGCATTTTAAAAGCGGTATATCAAGTCCAAATAAACGTGAAATTTGAAACTAGTAGCTTCATTTGATTGCCCCCTAGTTCTATTTTAGGAAGGAGTAAACAAGCAATTCACGCCTACCCGTTCCACTCCACTCAGTATTTTGTAGACCTCAATCATATCTCCCTTGAGTCTTCTTTTCTCTAAGCTGAAGAGCCCTAGCCGCTTTAGCCTTTCTTTGTAGGGTCATAATCCCGTCTCCTTTATGATTTTCATCACCCTTTACTGGACCTTTTCTAGGCAGTATATTTCCCTATCCTGAGAATCTAACACAGGAGACGGTGGCACACACCTGGTCTGTCAGGCTGTTCATCCGCCATTCATGTCACCTCAACCCTCCAGGCCATCTTCTAGTTTGCTGCATCTCAAAAATATATAGCAGGGGTGAGGCAGCCAGAAGAATGTTTTTTCATGTCGTTTCCTGTATCATTTAGGGAATTTTCATTTTATTTGGGTTGTCATTATGGGAACATAAGAACTGCCGCTGCTGGGTCGGACCAGCGGTCCATCCTGCCCAGCAGTCCACTCACACGGTGGCCCCCCAGGTCAAAGACCAGTGCTCTAAATGATTCCAGCCTCATCTGCGTACATTTCAGTTTAGCAGGAACTTGTCCAACTTTGTCTTGAAACCCTGGAGGGCGTTTTCCCCTATAACAGATTCCGGAAGAGCATTCCAGTTTTCCACCACTCTCTGGGTGAAGAAGAATTTCCTTATATTTGTACGGAATCTATCCCCTTTCAACTTTAGAGAGTGCCCTCTCGTTCTCCCTACCTTGGAAAGGGTGAATAGTCTGTCTTTATCTACTAAGTCTATTCCTTTCAGTATTTTGAATGTTTCGATCAAGTCCCCTCTCAGTTTCCTCTTTTCAAGGGAGAAGAGGCCCAGTTTCTCCAATCTCTCATTGTATGGCAACTCCTCCAGCCCCTTAACCATTTTAGTCGCACTTCTCTGGACCCTTTCGAGTAGTACCGTGTCCTTCTTCATGTACGGCCACCAGTGTTGGATGCAGTACTCCAGGTGAGGGCGCACCATGGCCCAGTACAGCAGCATGATAACCCTCTCCGATCTGTTCGTGATCCCCTTTTTAATCATTCCTATCATTCTATTCGCCCTTTTCACCGCCACCGCACAAACGGCTTCATCGATCAGAACACCAAAGTCTCTTTCCTGGGAGGTCTCTCCAAGTACCATCCCGGACATCCTGTATTTGTGCATGAGATTTTTGTTACCGATATGCATCACTTTACACTTATCTACGTTGAACCTCATTTGCCATGTCGATGCCCATTTTTCAAGCTTGATTATGTCACATTGCAGATCTTCACAATCCCCCTGTGTCTTCACTACTCTGAATAACTTTGTATTGTCCGCAAATCTAATCACCTCACTCATCATACAAATGTCCAGATCGTTTATAAAGATGTTGAAGAGCACGGGTCCAAGCACCGAGCCTTACGGCACCCCACTGGTGACGCTCTTCCAGTCCGAGTATCGTCCATTTATCCCCACTCTCTGTTTCCTATGCTCCAGACAGTTTTTAATCCACGCAAATATTTCACCCTCGATTCCATGACTCGCAATCCAATGACTCGCAATCTTCCGAAATAGTCGTTCATGTGGAACTTTGTCGAACACCTTCTGAAAATCCAGATAAATAATGTCGACCGGGTCGCCCTTGTCTATCCGCCTGCTTACTCCCTCAAAGAAGAGCAGCAGGTTCATCAGGCAAGATCTGCCTTTGCTGAAACCGTGCTGGCTGGTCCTCATTAGACCGTGTCCGTCAAGGTGATCAATGATGCGGTCCTTTATCAGTGCCTCTACCATCTTTCCCGGTATCAAAGTCAGACTCACCGGTCTAGTTTCCTGATCTCCCCTCGAAGCCTTTTTGAAGATCGGCGTTAACATTCGCCACCTTCCAGTCTTCCGGAATTTTTCCCAATTTGATCGACAGATTGGCTATTAGTTGAAGCAGTTTAGCTATAGTCCCTTTCAGTTCCTTGATGACCCTTGGATGGATGCCATCCGGTCCCGGGGATTTATTGCTCTTTAGCCTATCAATCTGCCTGTGTATCTCTTCTAGACTGATCAGTCTTGTCAGTTTCCTGTCTTCATTTCCAGCATAGAGCCTGATGGGTTCTGGTATGTTGCATATATCCTCTTCGGTAAATACAGATGCAAAAAATGTGTTCAGTTTGTCGGCAATTTCTTTATCTTCCTTTAGCACTCCCTTTATTCCATGGTCATCCAATGGCCCCACCGCTTCCTTCGTGGGTCGTTTCCCCTTAATGTATCGAAAGAATGGCTTGAAGTTTTTGCCTCCTTGGCTATTTTTTCTTCATAGTCTCTTTTGGCCCCTTTTACCGCCTTGTGGCACCTGCATTGATGTTGTTTGTGCTTATTCCAGTTTTCGTCCGTTTTTTACCTTTTCTATTCCTTAAACAAAGTTTTCTTGTCTCTGATTGCTTCCTTTACCTCTACAGTGAGCCACACCAGTTCTTTATTCTTTTTCCTCTTGGATCCTTTGTTGATACGCAGTATATGTAGATTTTGCACCTCAGTGACTGTGTCCTTAAAAAGGGACCAAGCTTGCTCTAGCATTTTTACAGTGCTTTTCATCTTCTTAATCTTCTTCCCCACCATGAGTCTCATTAACGTGATGACGATAGTCTCAAACCTTCAAAAAATAAAAAGGGTTAAAGAAAGAATGATAAACTAAATATGAAACGTAAAAGAAAAAAAAGCAAAAGAGGAAGTTTTTGCGGACCACCGGTTGAAGAACACTGCTTTACATAATAGATTACAAAATAGGGCGGTTCGTCTCACATTTGGCAAAAATAGATTTGAACTTGTGTTTTCTCTCTTCAACGAGCTTCACTGGCTTCCAGCACAAGAAAGGACAGATTTTAAAATTTCTTTTTAGTCTTTTAAGGTTTTTCATGGGGTTATACCAGAGGAGCTTGTTTTGTGTTTAAACTTTTCTTGTAACTCTCATCGGAGGCAATATTATAAGGAGAAATTAGGTTCTTACCTGCTAATTTTCTTTCTGTTAGTGTAGACTGGTATAGTCCTTACGAATGGGTATATATCTCATCATGACTAGCAGGTGGAGACTGAAACAAAACTGTGGAATAGTACATAAGAGGTACCTTCCCCTATTCCTATCAGTCTTCTTTCAGTCTCAGCAGGTGTGAAGAGCTGTACCCATCTCCCTTGGTAGGGCTGTTGGAATTTATTTAGGGATCCTGGTCCCTGTTTTTGTGCCGGATTGAGCTTGGGTAGGCCCTGTTTGGGGGTCTGTCCGACCTCGGGGATGTCAAACCAGACGGACGGGTCTCATGCTGGATCCCTCCCCCCATTTCCTTTACCTCCCCAACATTTTTTTAGAGGTGCCTCAGCAGTAAGCCTTGCCCCCCTAATTCAAGCAAGGCATATTGCTTTGAGAGCCAGTGGAGTCTGTTCTATTAAAAAAAAAAATCCTGAGGTAGTCCCGGTCTGAAGGGTTGCTTTCCCTTTAAATTTGCTGTATTTACTGTTTTATCAACAAACTGGCACTTTTTTCCTAGCTAGGTCACGTAAGGAGCAATGAGCACTTTGCAGGGGAAAATGTGCTCATTGAGCTCCAGACGTGAGGCACTCGCAGTCGGCCTGTGCAAGCAGTGTACAGGCTGGTGCGGTAGTGGAGCTCCGTCGGCAGCCACTGCAGGCTTCCAGAGCTCCCCGCCGCTAGTGCCTCGCGAGTCGGCTGGGAGCAGTGGGGAAGCCCGGTCTTCCCCCACTGCCTACGGAGGGATTTCCTCAGCCACCGACGGTAAGGGTAAAAAGGATTCCCTTACTGCCCGTTTGGCTCGGGACTCCCTCTCAGCTGATTTTTTAACAGCCAATACCAGCTTGCCTACCAGCTAGTCTAAACCAGTGGTTCTTAATCTTGTTGGAGGTACTGAACCCCACCAGTTTCATATGCGTGTTCACCGAACCCTTCTTTATTGGAAAAATAAAATATGATTTTTACAAATTCAAAACATAGGTATACAGTGAGGGAAAATATCAATTTTGAAAACAAAAAAGTTCTCCTATATTTCGAATAATAATAACAACATAATAATGAAATTTACTGCAAATCAGTGTGACTTCTGCTGTTGATTGATAGATCAAGAAACCGAGTACATGATCAGTCTTGATCAAAATCACTGATAGATGATTGAACATGACCAAAGCGCTATATGAGTCGGAGGTGTGTTTTGACCTCCGCCGAACCCGCGAGACTGACTCACCGAACCCCTGGGGTTCGGTCGAACCCAGGTTAAGAATCACTGGTCTAAACTTTTCTTGTAACTCATCGGAGACAATATCAAAAACATGCTTTGACGTTTCCTTCGTTTTAAGGCTATTCGTCTTAAAAAGATTCTTGAAAAATCTCTCTCTTTTAAAGCAGTCTCAGTTTGGAATGCTATTCCAGTGGAGATTTAACATTTTGATGGCCAGCTGCTATTTAGAATTATATTACTTCAGACTGTATGTATAATTTAATAACCTTATGTAGCACGTATGGTTCTTTGCAACATATTTAACATTATGTTCGGGAAGATTGAAGGAACTAGGCGAAGAGGGCAACCTGCAATCAGATGGCTGGACACGCTGAAAACAACCATGGGGATGACGCTGGAGGACCTTACCGGACTAGCACAAAACCGATCTCTTTTTAGATCTGTTGCTAGGCCTTGTACATCAATCAAAGGCACCTAACTAACCCGCCTAAAACTCTAATTAATGAGGATTCGGTGGGATATAAGATTGCACATAACAAAACATGCCCCCTCCTTTACAAAACCTTACTAGCGTTTTTGGCGCCGGCCGCAGCGGAAACAGCTCGTGGCTATTACTGCGCTAGCAAGGCTTTGTAAAGAAGGGGGAATAATTTATTTCGTTGTGGTCTTAAGTCTGAGGTTGTGGGTTCAAACCCACGCTGCTCCTTGTGACCCTGGGCAAGTCACTTAATCCCCCCATTGCCCCAGGTACATTAGATAGATTATGAGCTCACCAAGACAGACAGGGAAAAATGCTCAAGTACCTGAATAAATTCATGTAAACCGTTCTCAGCTCCCCTGGGAGAACGATACAGAAAATTGAATAAATAAAATATTAATTTTAGCAATTCGAGTTAATTTTTTCTTCCATGTTGTTTTCAGATTTTTATCTTGTAAACCTTCAACTTTATTTTATTCTTTAAAAACTTTGTAAACCACTACGGGATTTCAGTGCGAGGCTAATGGTGTGTAGAAGTCTAAGGAACAGAAAAGAAATAGCTTAAATTCAACAGGGTTCGGTGATTAAAAAAGCAGAAATGAAAGACAGCAGATGGGGCTGTCAAAATCTACTGGTGTCTACTGTGAAATTACATTACATTACATTTGTGATTTCTATTCCGCCTGTGCCTTGCGGTTCTAAGCGGATTACAGTTAAAAGAGATCAGGACATTACCGAGAGAATTACATTACAACGATTTAAGTAAATTACATGTTGTGGTATAGAAATACAAGTATAAGATATCTGGATTTATCGATAGAATAGCTTGACAGGGTTCAAGTAGTTACAAGGTTCAGTGGGGAAAACAATACAGGCAACTGAAGAAAGATACCTAACTTTGAAGGAATCAGTTGAGTGGATACCTAAGGGAGATGCTTATTTAGGAGTTTGGATATTTTTGGTAAATGAGGTTCAAGGGGATGACTAGTGTGTTATTTGCTGGGGAGAGTGCATGTGCGATTGGGGAGGGGAATATTAAGTAAGGACGTGTTTTTTGAAAAGAAATGTTTTGATTTCTTTCCGAAACACTTTGATGTCTGTTGTTTTGATCATCAGTTTGGTGATGGTGGGGTCAATTTTCGCTGCCTGAGTTGCTAGAAGGCTGTCGTAAAGTTTCTTACGTCGGGTACCATTATGAGGGGGGAAGGTGAAAAGATTCTGAGTTCTTCTTGATCTGGGTAGTCGGTAGCGGCAAAGACGGTTGTTCAGGTAATTGGGGGCCATACCATGGGTTACTTTGAAAAGTAAGCAGTAGAGTTTGAATTGAGTTCTTGCTTTTATCGGAAGCCAGTGAGAGTCTACATAGGCGGGTGTGACGTGGTCGAATTTGCTGAGCGAGTAGATGAGTCTGATAGCTGTGTTCTGAACGGTCTGTAGTTGTTTTATCATAGTATTTGTGGACTAGTGTTATGTTGACAAAAGGCACATTTCCTTGAGGTGATAAGCCATAATTTAAGGCCAAAAACGTCATGAAAACCAGTCAGATACACGCAGGAGCCTTGTCCCATCAACTCATTATAGGATAGGAAATTATCCTAGGTGTCTGTGATCTCCACTGCCTCACCCCCTTTACTACCTTTTACCCTACTCATAAATTCTGTACCTGACCATACCAGGTGAGAATGGCAGGGTAGGAAATCAGTTTGTACATCATATATAAACATTAAGATATAGCTTAAAGAAGCTGGCACACATGCCACTTATTGTCTTCGGTATTTGGTGGGGAAAAAGGAAGCCAACTGAACTATTTCATATCGGCCCAGCCTGCCTTTTCACATCCTGGACCTGTCCTCTTGCCTCCAAGCCCAAGGGATGCTGCAGCTCCCTGGACTCTCCTCCAACTCCAGTCTGGGGATCCCACAGGAACAGCAGGCCTGAAGCAGACAAAACACATTTTGGGGGACCTTTTTCTTAGAATAAATTCCAAGTCCCTTTAACATTAGGTTTAAGTTACCCAGAACATCCCTTTTGATTTGAGAGGTACTCCCCCCCCCCCCAGTCTTATCTTTGAACACAATAATCTACTTTTCCCAATCCCCCACCTCCAATCACCTTCCCCAGAAGAGTGGGAAGAGGGATCAACCCCTTTGCACTAACCCAAGCCCCAAGGAAAGAAAAGGAAACCAAGTTATTCCTTTCTTTTTTTTAGAAACAAATTCTTCCCTCCTGCTCCCTTTCCTTGGAACCTAACTTTTCTGCAATGCTGAAATCTCTTTCTTCCACTTTTACTTTAAACAAAAGATTTAAATAATCAACAACAACCAACCTCTCACTCCCTAGAAAGATTTGGGGGGGACGAAGCAATTCAAAACAACCTGCCCCGACACAACAATGGCAAAGACGTGCAGAAACGAATTTACATTTTAAAAAGCATGCTTGAAATAAGTTTATTTCAAAAGAGAAGGCACAGAGTCACAGTGCACCCTGCAGCTGCTTCTTGCAACGTTGCAAAATAATAATTTGCACAAAGGAAGTTGAAAGATGCAGTTTGCTAGGATTAACTAGGTCCCCCCCCCCCCCAAATTGTTCTTACCAGCACAGGATCTGGATTTCCAGATCTTCAGGAGGAGAATGACGATGGCTATTAAATGAGAGAGATCTCCCAGGAAGCGAAAGATATTCATGGTGGGGGTCTTGCAGTAAAAACGAAAAAGCAAATTAAATATGACTGCAGAGAACAGGGTACAAACAGCTGAGGCTGCCGATGGGTGGCTGAGGGAAAGCAGTGTTTCTGGGCTAGGCCTTAGCAGGAAGGAGGAAGAGAAAATCCTCAGAACTCCCCCTACTGGGTCCTGGCTGGATTTCCAAGCAGGTTTCCATTCCAAAACAGTTCTTTTGCGGGTAGGTTATCTGGTGATGCACTGATTCTGTTTGATTTACTTTTTATTTATTTTTATTGCTGGAGATTCCTTCTCTGCACCATCTGGATGCACACAGGGATGGGACTCACAAAGGGGATTTCAGCGAAATGCAGCGCCCAGTGGTTTAAAATACCAGAGAGGACTCCAGCGAAATGCAGAGTGTAGGGGCTGAAAATACCAGATGATACCAGCAAAATACAGGACATGCAGGGATTGAAAATACCAGATGAAACCAGCAAACTTCAGAGTGTAGGGGCTGAAAATACCAGAGACAGATACCAACAAAATGCAGAGAGTGTAGGGGCTGAAAATACCAGAGAGACAGACACCAACAAAATGCAGAGTGCAGGGACTGAAAATACCAGAGAGAGAGACACCAACAAAATGCAGAGAGTGCAGGGACTGAAAATACCAGAGAGAGAGAGACACCAACAAAATACAGAGTACAGGGACTGAAAATACTAGAGAGAGACACAACAAAATACAGAGAGTGCAGGGACTGAAAATACCAGAGAGACACCAACAAAATACAGAGTGCAGGGACTGAAAATACCAGAGAGAGAGACACCAACAAAATGCAGAGAGTGCAGGGACTGAAAATACCAGAGAGAGAGACACCAACAAAATGCAGAGAGTGCAGGGACTGAAAATACCAGAGAGAGAGACACCAACAAAATACAGAGTGCAGGGACTGAAAATACCAGAGAGAGAGACACCAACAAAATACAGAGAGTGCAGGGACTGAAAATACCAGAGAGAGAGAGACACCAACAAAATACAGAGTACAGGGACTGAAAATACCAGAGAGAGACACAACAAAATACAGAGAGTGCAGGGACTGAAAATACCAGAGAGAGACACCAACAAAATACAGAGAGGTTTTGGTTTTTTTTTTCTCTGAGCACGTTTTTTTTCCACTGGGCATGCCTGAGCCCTACCCATTTCCCCCCTGCTTCCCCCTAATCCCCAGGATGTTCCTAGCTGTGGCGGGGTCGGCCATATGGGGAGGCGGGTGGGTTGTGTGGCTGACTATCCTGCTGTCCACGGAGAACCTATGTTACAGGTAAGTAACTACACTTTCTCCTAGGACAAGCAGGATGAGTCAGCCACATATGGGTGACTCCCTAGCCGAGGGATGTACCGAATGGACCTGTGACTTAGCGCTATGTGCATCCCTCGCCTGGCTGTGAAGGCCGAGCCGGGCAGGGTAATCAGGCAAAGCAGGCTCAGTTGTTCAAACAAGGTCAGTAGTAGAAAAAGTCTTGATTGTAGACAAAATGGTGATGGAGAGCTGTGGAAAAATCCGACCGATGGGAATGGGCGGAAACTAAAGACTGGGGATTAGGGGGAAGCAGGGGGAAATGGGTAGGGCTCGGGCATGCCCAGTGGGGCCCGGGCCCTGCACGTGCTCAGAGAAAAAAAAAAAAAAAAATCTCTCTGAGCTATTGGAGAGCTTATCCACAAATTGGGAGCTGTTGGGACAACACCCATATGTGGCTGACTCATCCTGCTTGTCCTAGGAGAATGAAAATACCAGAGAGAAAGACACCAACAAAGAGTCCAGGGACTGAAAATACCAGAGAAAGACACCAACAAAATACAGAGAGTGCAGGGGCTGAAAACACCAGAGGAGACCAGCAAAATACAGGACATGCAGGGATTGAAAATACCAGATAAAACCAGCAAACTGCAGAGACTGTGGGGACTGAAAATGCCAGAGAAGACTTCAGCAACTTGTGCTGAACTGGTAGAGTGGAATAAGCTAAAGAAGGAGTGGGGAAGGGACTAGAGAGTTGCACAGGAACAGAAAGCCCACCTGACCCCACCAGAATTCCGCCAATCCCCACCCATTCCCTCCAGAATCTTCTCCCTCCTCACCCGTCCTCACAAGGAATCCCCTCCTTCCCCCCATAAAAATTAGCTGTCTCCATAAAAAGCAGCAATTACTTCTGACAGTTTTGATTTTAGTTTTAATTGAGTTTTACAGAAAATTCAAAAAACAGTCAGACATCTGCCAGAACAGGCATAAAACCTATACTCCTTCTCCCTCCCTCTTCCCAGTCGGGTGGGGTTGGCATATCAACAAAATGCTATCCCAAAGAAGTAGATGTAAGGCAGAATTTGATGAACAGAAAGAAGATACCCAGTGCAGCAATTCTCTCCCCCTCTGCTCTTTTTTTTTTTTTAAGTTACATATTTAATTTTGGTACCTGCTGGGCTGAAGCAGTTTAATGCAGTGTAGGGAAAATGCTTGAGTACCTGATTGTAAAAACCGCTTAGATAACCTTGATAGGCGGTATATAAAATCCTAATAAAACTTAAACTTAAAACTTAGTCTGGCTCCAGTCCGGAGCTGCACAGTTATGCTGCCCAGTCTCTCCTGCGCTCCTCTGCACAGCCACAGTGAGTGGTGGCAGGCTTGAGCCAACGAGATTCTTGAGGTGAGGTCTCACTCTGAGGCTCACTACTGGGAGTGCTCTGCACATCTACCAATCTGGGAGCACTTCTACAAGGAAGTGCTCATGATTGGCCATCAAGCTCCAGCTCTGTCTCCCTGATTGGTGCATGTACAGAGCTTTCCCATGTGAGTGGCAATCAGCAACTGGTGCGCTGAGAGATTGAAGAAGCTTAGAGGGAACATTGGAATAAAGGTAGGCTGGCATTTCTGTGGGAACCCCAGAGAACCAGCGTCCATCCCCTTGGGAGTCCCGTAGAACTGGGGGGATCCCCGCGGGAGTCCTGTGGACCTAAGGGGGTTCCCCATGGGAGTCCCATGGACATGGGGGAATTCCCGTGGGATTCCCATAATTCTCGTTCCCGTGCAGATCTCTAGAAGGGACTGAACACATCAACCTTAAGGAACAAATACAGCAAAAATTATTATTATTATCAGCAAAAATAACCTAAAATTATATCATATATGTAAAACCAAGCCTTATAAAAAGTCCAAGTCTTATGAATTTTATGGACCCATCAAAGTGCTGTGTGTGAGTTTCCACAGCATCTTTGGTGGTTTATATGCCCTCTTCAATCCAGCTTTACCAGCCCTTAAGCCTTGTCCTTTGAAGAGTCTTTCATTGAGCGCCATCTACTGGACTGCCCCCCTGAGGAAGGCTTCTCTACAGAAGCCGAAACACGGACCGTGTTGGGTCCATAAAATTCACAAGACTTGGACTTTTTATAAGGCTTGCTTTTTACATATATGATATGATTTTATGTTATTTTTGTTTATAATAAAATTGTATTTGTTCCTTAAGGTTGATGTGCTCAGTCCCTTCCCCACTCCTTTGGTTTACCTAGTTTGTTTGTGGGGGTTTTTCCCTTCCTCTTGGATTATTTTGGAGTGGAGTGGAGTCTTCCAGAAAGACTTGTGTCACTTTATGAAACTGTTGATGCAACATCTTTTTTTGGTTTGTTTTTGTCAGATGAAATATGTTTCTTAATGTTGCAGACTTTTGCGGCTTTGATTGGTAATCAGCTTATCTTCCTTTCAGACAAGATTTGTGATGAAATTTTTGTCAATGACTGTTCTGTAGCATGTTTATTCAGGCATTTTGTATTTTTAAATTATGCGTGTTATGTTGTGATCCGCCTTGTAGAAAGGCGGAATAGGAGCAATAAACTATGTAGAGATGTAGGGACTGAAGTCCCCCCTTGAAAATGATAATGATTTTTCAACAATACCCTTTGCCTAAGTTTGTTTATTCACTCATTAGAGAATGACCCGGGGACAAATTTCTCCGTTCCCACAGGAACTCAATTTCCCCGTGAGTTTTGTCACTGTCACTGCCCCATTCCTGTAAGCTCTGCCTTAGCCGCACAAGCCTCGAACACTTATGATTTTAAAGTGTTTGAGGCTTGTGCAGATGAGGACGGAGCTTAGGCATTGGTGGAATGAGGCATTATGACATCACAATCTGAGCTCTAGAATGTTGCCACTTATGGTTTTAAAGTGTTTGAGGCTTGAGCAGATGAGGACGGAGCTTAGGCATTGGTGGAATGAGGCATTATGACATCACAATCTGAGCTCTAGAATGTTGCTACTTAGGATTTTAAAGGGTTTGAGGCTTGTACAGATGAGGTCGGAGCTTAGGCATTGGTGGAACGAGGCATTATGACATCACAATCTGAGCTCTAGAATGTTGCTACTTAGGATTTTAAAGTGTTTGAGGCTTGTGCAGATGAGGTCGGAGCTTGCAGGAATGGGGCGGGAGATAGGAAAATGAGTTCCCGTGGGGATGGGGAAGAATTTGTCCCCGTGTCATTCTCTAATTGATATGTTACGACTAGACCTTAACCCACAAGGTTGCGAGTACAGCTGATGAACTTTTGCATTTGGTGTTCCCTTTCTCATTCTTTTCCTTTCATGTTAATTTCCGGGCTTTGGGCAGCCAAGTGCTTTAGCTGCCAGAGGTTGTGATAACAGTGGTTAACGTAGCTGGTTTTAAGAAAGGTTTGGACTATTTCCTGGAGGAAAAGTCTGTAGTCTGTTATTGAGAAAGACATAGGGGAGGCCATTGCTTGCCCTGGATCGGTAGCATTTAATGTTGCTACTCCTTGGGTTTTGGCCAGGTACTAGGGACCTGGATTGGCCACCGTGAGAATGGTCTACTGGGCTAGAGGGCCATTGGTCTGACCCATTCCTGTGTTCTTATTTCAAAGGTGAGTCCTCCAAAATGTTAAGATTTATCTTTCAGGATTTAATGTTAAAACATAGATATATGGTGGCAGATAAAAGCCAAATGGCCCATCCAGTCTGCCCAACCTGTTCCACGCATCTCTCACCCTTTCTGTAAAAAAGTATTTCCTTAGATTACTCTGGAGCCTATCACCTCTTAACTTCATCCTATGCCTTCTCATTCCGGAGCTTCCTTTCAAATCAGACTTGACTCATGCGCATTTACGCCATGTAGGTATTTAAATGTCTCTATCACATTTCCCCTCTCCTGCATTTCCTCCAAAATATACATATTGAGATCTTTAAGTCTGTCCCTCTACACCTTATGACGAAGATCACTGACCAGTGTAGTTGCCTTCCTCTGGACCAAATGCATCCTGTTTAAATCTTTTTGAAGGCACGGCCTCCAGAATATTCTAAATGAGGTATCACTTGAGGGTATACTAGAGTTGGAGGCATAGGTTTCCCTGTGATCTGTGTTATTTCTTCTGTAGGACATAGAACAAAGATTTGATGTCTTCCATGGCTGTCTAACACTGCTGAGATTTCACTTCTGATACCCTGGACTCTAGATATATGGCACTGTTAAGAGAATTTCAGGCAGTGCTGGTAGTATTGCTCAAGGTGTCCAAATTTCACATCTGTACAGCAGTGAGGATAAAACTACAATTTGGTAGACCTTGACCTTCTCATCTCATTGATAATGATGGAGTCTACCATGGAAGGACTTGCCTTGGCAATGTGTTAGATAATCTCATGTTCAACGTTGATGCATTTAGAAAGAATGCTTCCAGGATTAACAGAATTTATCAGTTGCACTCGGTTATATGCCCTCCATGACTATGGTAGGCTCAACATTAGAGAATGACACGGTTACAAAATTCATCACCGTTCCTGTCCCCGCGGATAACCACGGGAAACCATCTTCATGTCATTCTTTAAAGAGAGAGAGAAGAATCAGAGTATGAATGGCCACAACCACTGACCCATAAGCTTTGCTTTGAAGAATGCTGGTGTAGAAGGATTGAGATTGAAATAGACACTAGAAAATGACATGGGATTATTTCCCGCGGTTATCCGCGGAGACGGGAACGGTGATGAATTTTGTCACCGTGTCATTCTCTACTCAACATAGTGTTTGGATAACATTAGCTGGTACCAACCTCTGTGATTTTCAGGCTGACTAGAGCCTGAAGTATCTAACTGCCTTGGATAACCTCTACGACAACCTGGATTTGAGTGGGCTACGAGTACAAAATCATCTTACAAACAAGTCTGTGACTGCCGATTCTACCACTTTAGAGTGAACCTGTCAACATCACTCAAGGTTAGAGAATCCTTCGGCCGATCAGCACTGAAAGTAAATTCCCTGATCCGTGTCTTGAAAGACATCATGGAAGACAATGGAAGAGAGCATTTGGCACAAAACCAGGCTGTTTATTAGCTCTTTTGAGGCTGAGAAGGGTACAAGGATTTACCACATTCCTGTATCTTGGCCAAAATCCCTTCAGGCAGCCAAGTTTGAGGAAGATTTTTCACAGGTCATTGATTGTATCAAAGGCCTTTGTTAGGTCTACAGAGACCATTTAGAGCTCTTGATTTTTCTCAAGGTTCTTTTCCTGAATCTGCCTGGCTGAGAGGACCATGTCTCTTCTTCCTCTTCTAGGCCTATATCTGTACTAAGATTCCAGAAAGATGTCCACAAGTTGTCCCCTTATTCTATGAAGAATGTCTTTTGGCAGTGCTTGCCCAGGAATAGACAACAGCGAAATTCCAGGAGGGTTAATTGAAGTTGGTTCCATTAATCCTTTGTTTATCTACAGGGTGAGACATAAAAAGTAACCCCCTAGAGTTTTTTTTGCTGTTTTCTCAGCAACAGCTTGGAATTTCAATGTGAAAATTTACAGCTTTATTTGTCGTTAATATCTGTTTATGTGCTAAGTGGAATGAGATTACAGTGGCCAACACTCATTTTGGTGCTTCAAATGTTAGACCTGTTTCTAAGTATATGTGATCTGCTGATTCCAAAAATGGCATCAGTTTTCTCCTATCAGCTCTAGTTTTTGAGATATAGAACATGTGCCGTATACCACTCTTCACTCTACTTGCCCATTAAAAAATCAGGATATTTTATTGTAGTGTTTAAATTAATATCTTTTAAGCATGAAGGAAACATATTAAAAATTAAAAGAAAAGTGTATAACATGAAAATGTACTTATGTCATACCAAAAGTATGAGTTTATGATACACACTTTCCAATCATTTGACCCACAAGAAGCTCCTTATGTAAGACTTCCGAGAGTGGGATCTGCCAGGACAATCCCGCATAAGATTCCAACAATAGTCTGCCATCATGTGTGCATCCCAACTTCCTTGGTATCTGGCTTCCATTTTTTTTATGTCTTGGTGAAATCTTTCACTTTGCTCTTCACTTAAGTCACCAAGGTTCTCTGGAAAGCGATCTAAGTGACTAACACTCGTTACAGCCAAGCTTGTTGAAATGAAAAAGCATATCCTCTACAAATTGTGTGTAGTCGTCTGCCTTCTTGTTGCCAAGAAAGTTTTTCACAAGAACAAATGAAGACCAGGCACCATGATTCGATTTCATTCACTGATGCTATGAATTTATAAGTTGTCTGATCTGTGAACCATTGAAAATTCCTGCCTTCAGTTTTTCCATGGTAAGTCCAGGTAACATATGCACTATGTATTCAGTACATGAACTGTCTTTCATCAAGCCTAGCTTTATATGTAGTGGTGGCAGTATGATATTCTCTTGTGCTTCCAAAGGTACATTTTGTCCTCCAACCACCATATATTCCCTCGGAGGCCAATCCTTTTTTGCCTCTACTATCCCAAAGGCATAAAAAGCAAGGACACTTTGTGTAGCCGCTTTGTTGACCAAGAAAAAAATTAACCATTTTCAAGTCTACACAAATCACTCATTGATGCTGGTAATTTATCTTTTCCAAAACTAAAGAGATGGCCTTGCACTCTTCTTTCATCCTAGTGGAGTGACCAATTGGAATAAAACCATAAATTCAACCATGTCCAAGAAACTAGAGCTGATGCGGTCTATCCAACACAATTTTCTGAATCAGCGCCCCAAATAACTCCAGAAACAGGTAAAAAAAAACCCATGGCACCAATAATTTTTTTTGGTTGTTCGCCTGTGTTATCGTTAAACACAACGAAGTTACAGAATTTTAGGGTAACCACTCAGTGATTTTCACATATTCAAAAAAAACGCTTGCATGGTAAAATTAAGATAATTTGAAAGAAACCCCCAGGGTTCCAGCTTACTTTTAATGATGTCACAGTGACGTAGACATTTGTCTAGGGAGTAAGCTCCACCCAAAGCTCCAAAAAAAACAAACAAACTGTTGAACTCAAGGAAACGCTGCAGATGATCTGGGAGAACCTATCGCAGGGACCAATCGACAAGGCTGAAAAAGGGCTTCCCAAAGCGACTGAAGTCCTGTGTTAAAGCTGGGGGTGGACACTCCGACTGTGAAATTCCGACACAATGTCAATTGCATTGTTTGAATGACATCATTTTACTGAGTGTTAACATTTTTTTTAATTTTTTAATTTACTTTCATTTTACATCCAAAGAGAATTCTTTTGATGAAGAAAAATAACAATTCCAAAGAAGAAATAATAAAACATTAAATAATACATATACGGTACCATGATAATAGTCCGCGGATCTTTTCCAGATAAGCCCCGCCAAAAAGTTAACCCCCGCCACCCCAAAAAAATTATAAAAAAGAGGCGCGATCTGTAGAAAGTAAAACCCCCCCACGCCCCCCCGTCGGAGCCCTTAAAAAAATGGTCGACAGTTTATCCTATTTTTTTATAATGTTAAGTTTCATATCCTCTTTTTTATAATCTTTTTTGGGTGCTCCGACGGGGGGGGCGTGGGGGGTAATATCCCCCCCCCCACTTTACTTTATACACATCGCGCCGCGTTGTGGGGCCGTTGTGCTGAGAACTTCACTGGTTAAGGTTGCGTGCGCTGGCAAAAGGTGGCGGGGCTTAACTTTCGGCGCGTCCACTTTTTCCGTTAGTGGCGGGGCTTGTCTGGAAAAGATCCTAGTCCGCTATTGGGGAGAGAGGATCAAGCACTTATCAAGGGTAGTTGATTATACAAAGAAAAATTCAATGTTCATAACATAATACGGAGCATATCGGTTGTATCTTTCTCTACGGTCTGGCCAGTGACTTCAACGGGCATCTGAGGAGTAACGGAAGCCGCTTTACCTTGCAAAAAAAATTGTAATTGATCAGGTTCATAAAAAAACATATCTATTTGCTTGATGAGTAATACAACATTTACACGGAAAACGCAGCTGAAAGGTAGCTCCCAACCCCAATACAGATTGACGTAACCATGTGTTCACATTTTTAATGCACAAAAATTGCTAGATAGCAACGATCAGTAACATCAGTTTATCTTGTTTAATAGTAAAGTTTCTTGTTGAAATTCAAAGTGGTTACGGAGAAAACAGTAAAACAAAACTCTAGGAAGATACTTTTTTTTTTTTTTTTTTGCCTGACCCTGTAAATGGACAATTAGGGGGCAGTTTTATAACAAGTTCCCCCCTCCCTTTGCCAACACACACAAACATGCATTGATGCATCTAAATGAAAGCGCAGGCAAAAGCACACCACGCAGCAAACATTTACGCCAGATCAAAGGCAGGCATGAGCAAATCACGCCATGCATCATGTGTAAGGTAGATCTTGATAATTGCACCAGTTCAATAGGCAGAAAATAAGCTCTGGAACTCATTGCCAGAGGATGTGGTAAGAGCAATTAACATGGCTGGTTTATAGAGAGGTTTGGACAAGTTCCTGGAGGAAAAGTCCACAGTCTTCTATTGAGACAGACATGGGGGAAGCCACTGCTTGCCTTGGATCGGCAGCATGGAATGTTGCTACTCTCTGGGGATTCTGCATGGAATGTTGCTACTATTTGGGGTTCTGGAATCTTGCTTACTCTTTTAGATGCTGGAATGTTGCTACTCTTTTAGATGCTGGAATGTTGCTACTCTTTGGGGATTCCACATGGAATGTTGCTACTCTTTGGGGGGTTCCACATGGAATGTTGCTACTATTTGGGGTTCTGGAATCTTGCTTACTCTTTGAGACTCTGGAATGTTGCTACTCTTTGGGGATTCCGCATGGAATGTTGCTACTCTTTGGGGGTTCCACATGGAATGTTGCTACTATTTGGGGTTCTGGAATCTTGCTTACTCTTTGAGATTCTGGAATGTTGCTACTCTTTGGGGATTCCGCATGGAATGTTGCTACTCTTTGGGGGTTCCACATGGAATGTTGCTACTATTTGGGGGGTTCCACATGGAATGTTGCTACTATTTGGGGTTCTGGAATCTTGCTTACTCTTTGAGATTCTGGAATGTTGCTACTCTTTGGGGATTCCGCATGGAATGTTGCTACTCTTTGGGGGTTCCACATGGAATGTTGCTACTATTTGGGGTTCTGGAATCTTGCTTACTCTTTGAGATTCTGGAATGTTGCTACTCTTTGGGGATTCCGCATGGAATGTTGCTACTCTTTGGGGGTTCCACATGGAATGTTGCTACTATTTGGGGTTCTGGAATCTTGCTTACTCTTTGAGATTCTGGAATGTTGCTACTCTTTGGGGATTCCGCATGGAATGTTGCTACTCTTTGGGGGTTCCACATGGAATGTTGATACTATTTGGGGTTCTGGAATCTTGATTACTCTTTTAGATGCTGGAATGTTGCTACTCTTTGGGGATTCCACATGGAATGTTGCTACTCTTTGGGGGATCCACATGGAATGTTGCTACTATTTGGGGTTTGGAAATCTTGCTTACTCTTTTAGATGCTGGAATGTTGCTACTCTTTGGGGATTCCGCATGGAATGTTGCTACTCTTTGGGGGTTCCACATGGAATGTTGCTGCTATTTGGGGTTCTGGAATCTTGCTTACTCTTTGAGATTCTGGAATGTTGCTACTCTTTGGGGATTCCGCCTGGAATCTTGCTTACTCTTTGAGATTCTGGAATGTTGCTACTCTTTGGGGATTCCGCATGGAATGTTGCTACTCTTTGGGGGTTCCACATGGAATGTTGCTACTATTTGGGGTTCTGGAATCTTGCTTACTCTTTTAGATGCTGGAATGTTGCTACTCTTTGGGGATTCCACATGGAATGTTGCTACTCTTTGGGGGATCCACATGGAATGTTGCTACTATTTGGGGTTCGGAAATCTTGCTTACTCTTTTAGATGCTGGAATGTTGCTACTCTTTGGGGATTCCGCATGGAATGTTGCTACTCTTTGGGGGTTCCACATGGAATGTTGCTACTATTTGGGGTTCTGGAATCTTGCTTACTCTTTGAGATTCTGGAATGTTGCTACTCTTTGGGGATTCCGCATGGAATGTTGCTACTCTTTGGGGGGTTCCACATGTTTGGGTTTCTGCCAGGCACCTGTGACCTGGATTGGCCACTCTAGAAACAGGAAACTGGGCTGGATGGACCATTGGTCTGACCCAGTATGGCTATTCTTATGTTCTTGTGGTTTTGGGTAAGTCACTTAGAGGCCCTTTTATGAAAGTCCTGTCCTGGGACTGCTCCTTTTCTCAGTCTACACTTGCTCACTTGGAGCGCTGATCTCCTTCCATGGCTTCCAGTATCACCTCTATGCTGATGACTCCCAGATCTACCTTTCTGTGCCAAATACCTCTATTGAAACCCAGACCAGAATTTCAGCCTGCCTGTCCGACATTGCCACTTGGAAGTCTCACCGTCATCTAAAATTGAATATGGCTGAATCTTCCTGTCTAAACCTACTTCTTTGCTTCACTCATGCTCTGTTGACAATATTCACATCCTCCCTGTTTTGTCTGTTTGTAATCTTAGGGTCATCTTTGACTCCTCTCTCTCCTTCACCACCCAGATACAGCATATCGCTAAAACCTGCCACTTCTTCCTCTATAATATTACCAAAATCCAACTCTTCCTCTCTGAGCACACTACCAAAACCCTTCTCCATGCCCTCATCACCTCATGCTTAGACTACTGCAACTCGCTACTCGAAGGCTTTCTGCTTAGCCATCTTGCTCCCCCTCCAAACTGTCCAAAATTCAGCTGCACAAGTCATATTCCGGGAAATCTGTTTTACTCATGTTACCCCTCTCTTAAAGTCACTTCATTGGCTTCCCATCCGTTTCCGAATACAATTCAAACTCCTCTTACTGACCTACAAATGCACTCACTCAGCTGCCCCTCGCTATCTCTCATTGCTTATCTCCCCCTGTATCTCCCTCCCCCCATGAGCTCAGCTCAGCTAGTAAGTCCCTTCCTTCTGTGCCCTTCTCTTCAACTGCCAACTCCAGACTCCATCCCTTCTGCCTTGCTGCACTATATGCTTGGAACAAGCTGCCTGAATCCCTATGGCGGGCTCCGTCTCTGGCAGTGTTCAAGGCCCAGATAAAAGCCCACCTCTTCGGAGAGTTCTTTCGACTCCTAACTCATCTCACACCTTGGGTTCTGCATCCCCAACCCTATATGTCGGTTCATAGACAACGGCGCGAAAGACAAAGGCGCGCCCGGACAATTGAGCGCAGCGCGGAGGCATGCGCCGCTCTAAATTACTGTTTTTAGGGCTCCGACGGGGGGGCGTGGGGGGGAACCCCCCCAGTTTACTTAATAGACATTGCGCTGGCGTTATGAGGGGGTTTGGGGGGTTGTAACCCTCCACATTTTACTGTAAACTTAACTTTTTCCCTAAAAACAGGGAAAAAGTTAAGATTTCAGTAAAATGTGGGGGGTTACAACCCCCCCACACCCCCCACAACGCGGCGCGATGTCTATTAAGTAAAGTGGGGGGGGTTCCCCCCCACACCCCCCCCCATCGGAGCCCTAAAAACAGTAATTTAGAGTGGCGCGCACCTCCGCGCTGCGCTCAATTGTCTGGGCGCGCCTTTGTCCCGGCGCGCTTTTGACCTGACACCCTATATGTCATGTCATGCCTGTCTGTCTAAGTTAGATTGTAAGCTCTTCCCAGCAGGGACCCTCTATTAAATGTCAAAATGTACAACTCTACGCACGCCTTTCAGCGTGATAATAGATCAGGAACTTTCTTATCATGACCAGATTAGTTCAGTGGTTAAAAATTGCTTTTATAAGCTACGTCTCATCAGATCCTTATCAAAAGTTTTAAAACCAGAAGCTCTTAACATTCTCATTCACTCATTAATTATTTCCAGGCTTGACTATTGCAACACTTTATACCATGGTATAACCCAAAATGAAATAAGAAGATTACAGATAATACAAAATACAGCAATAAAAATTATTACTAATTCAAAAAAAATATGATCACGTTACACCACTTCTACAGGCAGCACATTGGTTACCAATTACACATAGAATAACTTTTAAAATTATACTGTTAACCTTTAAAATTCAACAATCTAGTGCTCCGATATTTTTGGATCGTCTCTTGATACCGTATTCTCCATGTAGGGCACTTAGATTAACAGAACAACATTTACTGACTATCCCTTCTTTAAAAGTAATAGGGACCAGGAGATCTACTATTTTCTCAGTTATAGCACCCCCAGCTGTGGAATAATTTACCAATATATTTATGTAATGAATCCTCTTTAGAAAAATTTAAGCGTTCTTTAAAAAGTTTCCTGTATAAGGATGCATTTGAAATATGATTAAATCTGTTTATTAGTTTTGAGTGCATAATAATAACAACCAAACATAGTCAGTAAGCACCAACAAAGTTGAAATATAGATAGTACAACCTATCAATCATTAAATCTTTTAGATTCTAATTAGACCTATGGGCAGGTCATAAATTCATCTTCTTTCTTTCTATGGTTCTTTCTGCCTTATATTTCTTTTTTCTTTTGTGCTACCCAGGGCAGGATTAACTAATAGGTCAAGCAGGCACATGCCTAGGGCCTGAAGTGGTCAGGGGGGCCCGAAGAAGGAGGGCATCAACATTGTTTTTTCCAAACGGCAATGGGCCCCTCCAGCATTGATTGGCAACGCAGGCCCCACCCTGATCGGCATCCCTCCCCCCATCGACGGAAAGTAAGACAAGCAAGCAACGCGGGTAAGAAAGGCAACGGGAACTGTAATTGTGGAAGCGGTGCTGCTTGCCCAAAGCTTCCCTCTGACGCAGCTTCCTGTTTCCGCCTGGACGCATGGTGGGGTGGGTCGGGGCAGGGGGTCCAGTGTACTTGTGTGCCTAGGGGCCCTCGACGAATTAATCCTGCCCTGGTGCTACCCACCATATGTGTTTTTCCCTAAATGTTTCTTCTCTTTGTTTAAAGATTGTAGTTCATCCCCCTCACCTTTTTCTACCAGTTATTTATTTGTACGTATACATTTTGGTTTTAATTGTATAAAACTGTTCTGTTTTGTCCCCTATTTTCAAATGTTCTACGCATTGAAATTAGACATTGCGTACACAACAAACCTTAATAAAATTTGAAACTTGAAACTATATAAGTGATAAGAAGTGGTAGTTTTATGAAAGTACGGCAAAATCTGGGCATAGCGCTTCGTAATGCACGACTTTCCCATGCGCTACCCCCCTCATTTTACGTGCCATTTCTAAAAGCATTTCAAAATTGTTCGTGGTAGATTATGCACTAATAGTGCCATTACCTCAAAAAAAGTTAATGTGGAAACACTTTGTTAACCCTGCATTAACCAATTAACATACGCCGAGAGGTTGGATAGGCTGGGGCTCTTCTCTCTGGAGAAGAGGAGGCTCAGGGGAGATATGATAGAGACCTTCAAGATCATGAGGGGCATAGAGAGGGTGGATAGGGACAGATTCTTCAGACTGAAAGGGACAGCGAATACGAGGGGGCATTCGGAGAAACTGAAGGGAGATAGGTTCAAAACAAATGCAAGGAAGTTTTTTTTCACCCAGAGGGTCGTGGACACTTGGAATGCGCTACCGGAGGAAGTGATCAGGCAGAGTACGGTACAGGGATTCAAACAGGGATTGGACGGATTCCTGAGGGATAAAGGGATCGCGGGAAACGGAGGGAGGAGCTGGGATGTAACACAAGTATAAAAAGCTAACTAAGTAATGAGTATAGAAACCAAACCAGGTCGTGCATGTGCAAGACCGGAAGGTTAGGACTTCGATAGGAAGACAGGACTTAAATGAGAAACCAAGGTGGCAAGGGAGCCTCTTCTGGTGATACAGACAGGTCATGACCAGTTTGGGCCGCCGCGGGAGCGGACTGCCGGGCAGGATGGACCTATGGTCTGACCCGGCGGAGGCACTGCTTATGTTCTTATGTTCTTACGGTACTCCTAACGCACTAGCTTATTTATTTATTTATTTAACCTCTCTTTTATGAAGCCCTTTATCGCTGGCTGTGGCAGTAAAAACTCTGATGCTCATAGGAATTCTTTAAGCATTGGAGTTTTTATCACCATGGCTGGCAATAAAAAAAAGCCTAACGCGGCTTCATAAAATGGGGGGCTAAATTTCTATACCGATCTCTCAGGTGAGCTCAGAATAGGTACTCAAGCATTTTCCCCTCTGTCCTGGCAGGCTCACAATCTATCTAATGTACCTGGGGCAATGGGGGGGGGGGGGGGGATTAAGTGACTTGCCCAGGGTCACAAGGAGCAGCGTGGGTTTGAACCCACAACCTCAGGGTGCCGAGGCTGTAGCTTTAACCACTGCGCCACTCTAGAAATCAAAATGTAGTAAAAGTGAGCCAAGTCTAGGACAATGAAGCCACCGTGACATCACTGATGAGGTTGGCTCTTATTGGTGGAATGAGGCATTATGACATCACACTAAGTTTATTAGCTTTTTTTTAAAGTTTATTAGCTTTTTAATATACCGACCATCAACAAGTATCTGGCCGGTTAACAGTAAAATTTTAAAAAGAGAAAGAAAAAATAAAATAAAAGAATAAATATTTAAAAATAAATAGAGTAATGTAATGTAATGTAATTTATTTCTTATATACCGCTACATCCGTTAGGTTCTAAGCGGTTTGAAGAAAATATACATTAAGATTATAAATGAGAAGTAAGAAGGTACTTAAAAAATTCCCTTACTGTCCCGAAGGCTCACAATCTAACTAAAGTACCTGGAAATTAATAAAGAAGAGAAAATAAAGATGGTTGAAAAAAGAAAAATTCTATGTGAACATCAAAGACATTAACTGGACAGACTTGAAGGTGAGGGGAAAAGGGAAAGGAGGGGAAAAGTTACATATTTTGAGAAGAAGAGGAGAAAGTGGGAGTGGGGTAAAACATATTGGGTAGGGTCGCTGGAACTTTTCACACTATTCATTCAATTTTCTATACCGTTCTCCTAGGGGAGCTCAGAATGGTTTACCTAAATTTATTCAGGTACTTAAGCATTTTTTCCTATCTGTCCCTGCAGGCTCACAATCTATGTAATATACCTGGGGCAATATGTGAATTAAGTGACTTGCCCAGGGTCATAAGAGCAATATGGGTTTGAACCCACAACCTCTAGGTGCTCACTCTGTAGCTTTAACCACTGCACCACACTCTCCATGCTGTTTAAATCACCTGTTTAGGTCTATCTGTGAATTTTCCAGATATTTCTGAAGCAGCTGTGATTCTGTTAAGTAAAAAATGGGACGTGGGTTCTTTACAAATGCCCTGTCTTGGTTTGGTTGCTCCTCCATCTCTTTTGTAGCATAATCATGTGGCCAGTAATAGAGGGTGGCGGAGGGGGGGCATGGACTTGTCTCTCAGCTAATATACCCACAAGAAGCCATCATTAGTTCATAACTCAGTCTGTACCCTTAGATGTTTGTCAAGAGGCACGGCTGACCTTACATGCCTCTGCTGAGGTCAAACTTTCTCAGCTGCAATGTGAGTTAGAGGCCACCAGGGGGCACTGCAACTTCACAAATCACTTCTAGGTGGGCTTCTCAGAGGTGGCAGGAAGAGGGCAGGGGGGGCAGTTGTGGTATTCAGTTGAGGTATTCAGCCTCAAGGCTTGTTTCCCCCTATTCCTGTACAGGGTGGTAGTGGGGAGGGGAAAATGGGGTCCTTTTCGAAATGGTTGGGTGGTCTTTCAAATGAGTCCCCCTACCCAAGTGGAAAATACACCTTCTTAGATGCAGTTTTGGGAGGGAGGAATGCAAAACCAAGACTGGATCCACCAGTCCAGGCTCATCTAGCCCCCCCCCCTGCCTTTCACAGTCTTGAACTCTTCTCGCATTCCAGTTTTTGTTACCAGCACGCAGGGAGCCAGTGTTTTTTTCGGGGGGGGAGGGGGGGGATCTGCACTCCCTTTCTCGGTAGATGAGAAGGAGACAGAGACAGAAAGAATAGAAACCCAGTAAGGGCTTTTTGATTTTAAACACATTTTCACTCTAGTCTGCAAACATGTGGCGGATACCTTGAGGGAAGCGGGAAAATGTGATATTAATCAAGGAGTGACAGAGTTATGTGGCTTCATGTAAAAGGGACCTTAATTCTGTTTGCACCTGATAAAAGAGAAATGCACCTTTCCCTTTTTTTTTTTTTTTGATAAACTAAATGCTTTCAGAAATAGATTTCTTTCCAGGCAAAGCGCCCAGTAATCTGTGACTAATTAGCACTCAGAGCCCGGAATCGGTTATCTGTAACTGATAGCTTTTTTTTCCCCCCTCACAAGTAATAGGAACAGCTATGCTGCTGTGGATTTTTGTGCCATGGAAGCGAGGAAACCATGCTCTCCAGGAGGGGAGGGAGAGGCTTTCAAACCATTTCATTGTAAATTGTCGACTCGCTGATGGTTCCAGATTCACCCTTCCTCTCCACCGCCGTCTTCCTTTTCCTGGTCAGTACTATCAGCCTCAGAAGTGAGGCAGCCCCAAATTTGGTCACGGCCAAACTAATTAGTTCACGAGCCATTAAAACAGTAATTGGTATGAATTGGTGTAGGCGTGAATCTGCGCCGCGCCCTCTTCTGTAAAGGCTGGGCTTACATTTTTACAGTGCATCACTCAGAAGGGGGTGTGGCCACTGGAGAGGCATGCACGGGTCAGAGGCGTTTCCAGAAAGTAGGCACAGTCGGGGGTTATTGACGCGGCCAAGTGTCGTTAGCTGCGCACCAGCATTTCCAGCAGGTATCAGGAGGTGCGAGCACCACACCCAAAGAGATCTGCGCTAAGCTAGGGTTCTGAAAAAGACGCTCTGCGTAGAATACTGGCTTAGCTCGGATCTTCCTGGCATGTAACTTTAAGCAAGAAGAGCACACGAGAGGGAGAAAAGCAACACAGAAGTCCACCATATAAGGAGATTGTAAAAGGCCACAGATGGTGTTAGTTTATCGGAACACTACTTATATAGATAGAGGTAGAGATAGGATTATGGAAGGGTATAGATAGAAGAAAAATGGGGATTGAAAGGTTTTAGACAAAGGATCACTTACAGGTCATGGACCTGATGGGCCGCCGCAGGAGCGGACTTCTGGGCACGATGGACCCCTGGCCTGACCCAGTGGAGGCAACTTCTTATGTTCTTACTTAACTACAAATTCAGTAATGAAATTCTGAGACAAGTCTATTGAGGCCCAGTTAGCCGATATCTTCAAGGGATACAGCAGCAAGTTTCAAACACCCAAACACCCTCCACCTTCCGGTGCTTACTGGGGTAAGAATATCATCATTTGCTTGCTGTTGATCCTCTGCTCAATTTTAAAGATACGTGCTGATATAATGGTACCAAGACTGCTATAGAGAGACTGCACTTAACTTTCACCCGACGGATGGGAGCCCAGCCGTTTCAATGTCACAACCCACCATCATGGAAGCCCTGAGAAAATACGGCAGTCAGATAGTTTGGGCACTTGTGGTTGGTAAAAGAGAGACTGTTTAAGCCAGGAGTCTCAAAGTCCCTCCTCGAGGGCCGCAATCCAGTCGGGTTTTCAGGATTTCCCCAATGAATATGCATGAGAGCTATGTGCGCGCACTGCTTTCAATGCATATTCATTGGGGAAATCCTGAAAACCCGACTGGATTGCGGCCCTCAAGGAGGGACTTTGAGATCCCTGGTTTAAGCCTTTCAAGCCCTGACAAAGCAAGCATTAGCGAAATGGCTGGACTCCCATCCGTCGAGTGAAAGTTAAGTGCAGTCTCCCTATAGCAGTCTTGATACCATTATATCAGTACATATCTTTAAAATTGTGTATAGCAGGGGTAGGGATCCGGTCCTCGAGAGCCGTACTCCAGTCGGGTTTTCAGGATTTCCCCAATGAATATGCAGGAGATCTATGTACATGCACTGCTTTCAATGCATATTCATTGGGGAAATCCTGAAAACCCAACCGGAAATACGGCTCTTGAGGACCGGAGTTCCCTACCCCTGGTGTATAGGATCAACAGCAAGTCAGTGATGATATTCATACCCTAGTAAGCACCGAAAGGTGGAGGGTGTTTGGGTGTTTGAAACTTGCTGTTCTATCCCTTGAAGATATCGGCTCACTAGGTCTCAACACACTTATCTCAGTGTTTCATTACTAAAGGCCACAGATGGAACAAACTTAATTGCAAGATCCAAGACGGCCCATGATTTGCCAAACGCCTATCGAGGTTGACCGCACTGTGGCCCCTGAGGAAGGCGTTGGCCAAAACGCAGGCTCCCCCAGGAAAGAGACTTGGGAGTACTGGCCGACAAGTCCATGAAGCCGTCCGCACAATGTGCAGCGGTGGCGTAAAGGGCGAACAGAATGCTTGGAATGATTAAGAAGGGGATCACGAACAGATCAAAGAAGGTTATCATGCCACTGTACTGGGCCATGGAACACCCCAACCTGGAATACTGCGTCCAGCACTGGCCACCGTACTTGAAGAAGGACACGGTACTACTCAAAAGGGTCCAGAGAAGAGTGACTCAAATGGTTAAGGGGCTGGAGGAGTTGTCGTACAGTGAGAGATTAGAGAAACTGGGCCTCTTCTCCCTTGAAAAGAGGAGACTGAGAGGGGACATGATTGAAACATTCAAGATACTCAAGGAAATAGACTTAGTAGATAAAGACAGGTTGTTCACCCTCTCCAAGGTAGGGAGAACGAGAGGGCACTCTCTAAAGTTAAAAGGGGATAGATTTCGTACAAACATAAGGAAGTTCTTCTTCACCTAGAGAGTGGTGGAAAACTGGAACGCTCTTCTGGAGCAGAGGTCTGCACGGGAACGGGGATAGTGGGAATCCTGCGGGAATCCTGTGGGAATCCCCCCCCTAACCCATGGGACTCCCACGGAGACTCCCCTCTGGCCCACGGGACTCCCACGGGGATCCCGTTCTAGCCAATGGGACTCCCATGGGGATGGAAGGCTTTGGAAGCAGGGTTCGTCCATATAATATAATGGACATGTCAGCCTTAGTAAAAGAGGGGGGTTTATAAGTTAATTACCTGAACAGAAAACAAAAAAAGGGTTCCACCAAAGAGATTCCACAAGGAAAACAGCAGCGCAAACACAAAAGAAACTGTGGAATTGATGATCCTGTCAGAAGTAATTGCTGCTTTTTATAGGGACGGGCGGGGATGGAGGTAATTCCTGACAGGGACGGGTGGGGAAGGAGAGGATCCTGACGGGGACGGGTGGGGACGGAGAGTATCCTGGCGGGGACGGGCGGGGATGATTGGGATTTCTGTCCCCGCGCAACTCTCTATTCTGGAGGCTGTTATAGGGGCAAACACCCTCCAGGGATTCAAGCCAAAGTTAGACAACTTCCCGCTGAACCAGAACGTACGCAGGTAAAGCTAGTCTCAGTTAGGACACTGGTCTTTGACCTAAGGGCCGCTGCAGGAGCGGACTGCTGGGCACGATGGACCACTGGGGGCTGACCCAGCAACGGCAGTTCTTACGTTCTTATGTGTTGGGTCTTGCCATAAAGTAGCTTCACTACAACCGTGACTCCGACAGTTTGTTCCATCCGTAACCTTCGACACTCTCCCTATATAGTGTAACTTTAAGCACCGCTTATGGAATTTCCCCCAATATTGCGTCGGGTGTCCACAGACTCCTATCTACAAACTTGCACATTCAGGAACCGCACATCTCATACCACACAGTTGTCAGTATCATTTATCATGTATTAGATTTAATATAATGCCCTTTTGGCAAAATAAATGAAGGCAGTGTAGGGAAAAAAGACCCAATTTTTTAAAAAGAAATTAAAAACAGAACCCCGTTAATAAAAGAAAAGAACTTTTAGGTCGTCCAAGTACCGATTTAGGTAGGTGTTTTTTGACGTACTGTATTTCTGTTTCGATTATGAGCCTCACACTGTTTAAAACCCTTTCAGGACCAAGGGACATATTTGTCCCATAACTTTAAAATCCTATAAATTTTGATTGGGATAGTCTACAGTTCTAAATTTGATATGTACGGATTCCATATGATACTACCTTTATGTAAACAAACTGGTTCCGACATTCATTCATTAGCGTCGTTGCTAGATTGACGAGAAGATTCACTTGCCACACTGTCCATAAGCCAGAAGTGTGATTTTTTTTAAATAAAAATAATGATATTTCACAAAAAAAAATCAATTTTTTGGCATCTGCAAGCCCTTTTTACCATAAAAATGTCGTCAAAACCACAAAAATTGGCCTACGATCCTTATGGTCCTGAAAGGGTTAAACAAGACAGACAAACAGGATGTCAGGGGAGGGATTACAGTTAGAGGAGATGGTTAGGGTGGCTGGCTAGGATGGTGACCAGAGAGGAGTAGGGTTATGAGTTAAAGGCTGTCTCAAAAAGGTGGGTTTAGAGTTTTAAAAAAGCTTTAAAAGGATGAGGAATGACAAGGCTATTTTGTCTCCCTTCCCACCTCGCTCTATCATCCCCCCCCCCACCCCCACTTGTAGGCCCAGCATCTATGGCAACCGGTCCTGACAACACTCCTTCCTCCAGCCCCCCCTCCCAAAGCAGCAGGCAGCCGGTCCTGAAACAGTCCCCCTCCCTCCCTTTCCTGAAGCAGCTCAGCCAATCCTGACAATGACCCCCCCTCCCCTCTAATCAAAAGCTGGTGAGCAGAGGACGTGCTGTAAACGGGCTGCTTCCGGCCAGCCCCAGCAGGGCCTTTCCTCTGCTGCGTCGGCAGTGATGCTGTTCTGTTGCTTCAGGTAAGGGGGAGGGTGTCAGGAACAGCTGCTTCAGGAGCTGGAGGGAGAGAGGGAGATTTATGGCTGTTGCTGATGCTTTGGGGGCTGGAGGCAGGGGGGAAGTGGGGTTATTGGGTCAGGAGCACGACTCTGGGCATTGTCTGAGGAGCGCAGGGGACAATTTTTTTTTTTTTTTTGCCGATTGGTTGATCGTGCCGGTTAGTTGAATACCGGTTAACCGAGATTCTACTGCATATGGGAAAATCTGTTGATATATAGGTAGGAATACCAGAAAGTAACTAATGATAGTATTTTATGTTGAATCCTACACCGTAGTGATCCTCATATGAATCCAGTAGAAACTCAAATGACCCATTTGAAGACTCCCACCCCTACATGTACATACACAGACTTACTCAGCTGGGTGGATAAAGGCATTGGAGTTAATGTTCACACTACAGGAGGTTGTCCGACTACCTCCCACAGTCGAAAGTTCAAAGCTGGGGCTGTATCTGGCCACCAGCATTGAATTTCCAGTCTAAGTTCAGCCGCGGTAGATATAAGTGGCCAAGGGGCTGAGTGGCTAAGTCAATGCGCCAAAGATAGGCCTGAAATTTAGGCGTCTATCCGGCTACTAGACCCAGACAGCCAATGAATACTGGACTGACCAGCTATGTCACACAACATAGCTGGTGACTGGGATATTTGGCGGAAGATAGCTGGTTATCTCCAGCTGAATATCAGTGGTCAGACGGCCTGTAGCTGTTCTTGTACGGCTAAAGAGCACTGAATTTCAGGTGGATTATTCCCCTCTTTCCCCAAATTCTATAAATGGCGTGCAAACTTATGCGCGCAGTTATAGAATAGGGCCAGTTACATGACATCACTTTGCACTTGCTCACATTAAACGTCATCTGCCATCTTGCAATTTTTCACAGTCCTCTTGCAATTTAACAACTTTGAACAACTTTGTGTCATCAGCAAATTTAATTATCTACCTACTTATTCCTGTCTCTAGATCATTGATAAATATGTTAAAAAGCATCAGTCGCAGCACAAACCCCTGGGGAACTCCACTATTTACCCTTCTCCATTGAGAATATTGACCATTTACACCATTGGTCTCAAACTCACGGCCTGGGGGCTACATGCGGCCCGCTAGATACTATTTTGAGGCCCTCAGTATGTTTTTCATAATCACAAAAGTAAAATAAAACAGTTTCTTGATCCTATGTCTCTTTAGCTATACATTATATTATTATTAAGACTTAGCCAAAAGGAAAGATTTATAAACTATAAAAAGTTTTACCTCATGCAAAGTTATCATTTCTGTAATAAGACATTAACTATTTTTTCTGCGGCCGTCCAAGTACCAACAAATCCAAAATGTGGCCCTGCAAAGGTTTGAGTTTGAGACTAGAGAATGACACGGTGGCAGTTTACCCGCGGCCACCACATTTTAGCCGCGGGTCACCCGCCGAAAACGGGGAAGAAAACTAGCAGTCGCTGCGGCGATGGGGACAAGGCCATTCACCGCCCGCGGGGCGGTGAATGGTCTTGTCCCCCGCAGTGAGGCATGAAGGATCGCGCGGTCCCCGCAGCTCACACCCGCCTGCCCAATCGATTCCAGTGTCCAGCCAGCTCTCTCCCCTCTCCTCACCCCAGTCCGCAGATCCTCCTCCTCGGCGACCCGCACGCTACCAGAGAGCCGCGCACACCCGCCGCTGCTCAGCCTCGATCTTCTGCTCTGACGCAACCGGAAACAGGAAGTTGCAGCAGAGCAGAAGATCGAACACTGAGCAGCCGCGCGTGTGCGGCTCCCTGGGAAAGCGCGCAGGTTGCCGAAAAAGAAAACCCACAAACCAAGGTGAGGAGAAGGGAGAGAGCCGGCCAAACACCAGGATCGACCGGGCAGGCAGGTAGTGGCCGCGGGGACCGTGCGATCGCTAGTGTTCCCGGCTCAAATTGGAAGGAGGGAGTGAAAGGAAAAAGGCTTATATGGATGCAGCGGGGACGGTGACGGGGCGGTGAATGGGATGGCAGTGGCGGTGACGGGGCGGTGAAAGGGATGACGGTGACGGGGCGGTGAAGGGATCGGCGGTGACGGGGCGGTGCAGAGGATGGTGGGCCGGTGACGGGGCGGTGACGGGGACAGATTTTTTCCCCGTGTCATTCTCTATTTGAGACCACTGATTTACACCCACTCTCTGTTTTCTGTCTTTCAACCAGTTCTCAATCCATAATAGGACATTACTTCCTATCAGTTCATAGATAACGGCGCGAAAGACAAAGGCGCGCCCGGACAATTGAGCGCAGTGCGGAGGCGCGCGCAGCTCAAAATTACTGTTTTTAGGGCTCCGACGGGGGGTTTTGTTGGGGAACCCCCCCACTTTACTTAATAGACATCGCGCCGGCGTTATGGGGGGTTTGGGGGGTTGTAACCCTCCACATTATACTGTAAACTTAACTTTTTCCCTAAAAACAGGGAAAAAGTTAAGTTTTCAGTAAAATGTGGGGGGTTACAACCCCCCAAAACCCCCACAATGCCCCCCACAACGCGGCGCGATGTCTATTAAGTAAAGTGGGGGGGTTCCCCCCCACACACCCCCGTCGGAGCCCTAAAAACAGTAATTTTGAGTGGTGCGCGCCTCCGCGCTGCGCTCAATTGTCTGGGCGCGCCTTTGTCCCGGTGCGCTTTTGACCTGACACCCTTCCTATCCCATCACCATTCTGCAAATAAGTATACTTCTTGGAATGCTATAGGTTACGTTTATCTCTTACATTTAGGCGTGAGCATCAGCTCTTGCATCAGCACTTTGCATCAGAAGTTTGCGCGCAGATCCATGCATTATTCCTAATTAATGACAATTAAGTGCTTGTTAGCATATAATTAGCTAATTAATTTACACACGGATCTCTGATCCATGCCCAGTGATGTAGTAAGGGTGACAGGGGGTATGGACTGCCCCAGGTGTTGTCTTCAAGTGGGGGGGGGGGGGCACCGGTGCATCTCCTCCTTTCAGCTCCTCACATACCTCTTTAAAAGTTTGCTGGCATGAGCACATCTTCCACTTGCCGCTCGCGTTGGCCTCGGCTCCCTTCTGACATCACTTCCTGGTCGCGGGACCAGGACGTGACCTCAGAAGGTGTGCTGAGGGCGGTGCGAGCAGCGGTGGAGAGTGCTGCTCACACTGGCGAACATTTCAAGAAGTATGCACGGGGCGAGGGCACACGGCGTGGCGAGGAAGAGTGGTGGGTGAATGTATGGTTGCAGCGATCTAGGCTACGCCACTGTCCATGCCTGAACCTGCGCCCCCGACTTTGGGTAACCTGTAGAGAATCTGGCGATATGGGCTTATCAGACGCTCTCTGGGCTCCAATATTTAGACACGGTTATAGGATCATTCTTTATATTTCTATGGGAATAATACTTAGTGTTTTGGTCCCCATAAAATTATCCTTCTGCTTACAAAAGCACACAGTCCTGCGCTATGGCAAAATCACATTTTTGCATCGTTTTGTCTCTGTTTGTCCTTTGTCTCTCCTCCTCTTTTTCACACACACACACACACATGCACACTTCAGCCTTTTAATGTAATAAAGTGTTTGATCCCCCCTCGGCAGCTGAGCCCATTATCAGCTGGTTTGTTCTGGCAGTTAAAAAAAAAAAAAAAAATCCGTTAAGAAGTGAAACTGAGAGAACTGAGAGAAACTGAGAGGAAATAAATACCAACCGCTTGCTGATCACTAAGAAGGGCATCTGCTCTCCCCAAAGAGGAAGTCTCGACAAAGAAGAACTTGAAATCTTCTCAAGGAAGTTCAAGCCAGATTTTCGTAAGAACAGCCATACTGAGTCAGACCAAAGGTCCATCTAGCCCGGGGGACACTCTCAGCCAGTCAGGTTTGCAGGATATCCGCTATACATAGGCATACATTTTGAATAGTGTGTACAATTCTGGAGTATTTCTTAAAAAAATTTAATTAAAACATGTAGTGAAGTGCTCAGACCTTATACCTGTGATTCAGTAATGACACCGAACCGAGGATAACAAAGGGACCATCATCGCCTCCACTGTCCCTTACCCAACCACAAAACATAAGAACATAAGAACATAAGAAATGCCTCTACTGGGTCAGACCTGAGGTCCATCGTGCCCAGCAGTCCGCTCATGCGGCGGCCCAACAGGTCCAGGACCTGTGCAGTAATCCTCTATCTATACCCCTCTATTCCCTTTTCCAGCAGAAAGTTGTCCAATTCCCTCTTGAACCCCAGTACCGTACTCTGCCCTATCACGCCCTCTGGAAGCGCATTCCAGGTGTCCACCACACGCTGGGTAAAGAAGAACTTCCTAGCATTCGTTCTGAATCTGTCCCCTTTCAACTTTTCTGAATGCCCTCTTGTTCTTTTATTTTTTGAAAGTGTGAAGAATCTGTCCCTCTCTACTCTCTCTATGCCCTTCATGATCTTGTAAGTCTCTATCATATCCCCTCTAAGTCTTCTCTTCTCCAGGGAAAAAAGTCCCAGTTTTTCCAATCTCTCAGCGTATGAAAGGTTTTCCATCCCTTTTATCAGATGTGCCTTCTATAAAGGCAAAATCTACTTATCTGAATTGGTTGGGTCGTTGGAATCCTCAGCCTCGGTGGTGTCAAAGTGCCATACGTGACTGTGACAACTTAAAATAAGGTGTTCTTAATCAAACCATCTCATCATCCCTGTCCCCCCGACTTGAGTTTCAGCTCTTCATCAGGGAGAGACACTGTTAAAATAATAAACAATTACACTTAATTAAGCTTTGATAGGCAAGCCAGAGATATGTATTACAAATTTGTAGATCGAGGGTACCCTGGAAAGATCATCAGGAGAGCCTGGAAAGAGCTAAGAATTGCCATCGTCCATGGCTGATGCAATCCAAGAGGAACAATGAAGAACAAAATTTGGTTTGCGTTATGCCGTATACTAACTATAGTAATGCTATCAAACATATCATTTTAAAGCATTGGTCTATCGTCCAATATTATCCTGTATTGGAGGACAGACCTAAATTTGTGTTTTCCAGGGCACCCAATCTGGGAGAAAAATTAAAACGCAAAAATAGAGAATTCTGCTCTGGCAGGTTATTTTCCCCATAAGCCTTGTGGTAAATGCAAGCTTTGCCGATATGTATTGAATCAAACGTTTGTGAATATTCCTTATTCTGGAGGGAGGAAATATGTATTATCTACCAGTACGGATTGTGATTCTAGCAAGGTGATATATTGCATACAGTGCCTTTGTCATAAAATGTACATTGGGCAGACAAGTAGGAAAATCAAAATTCGAATAACAGAGCACTTGAGCAATATCCGTCAAGCTAGAATTTCCGCCCCCTTGGTAGCTCATTGGCTATAGGAATCCCATCCAATTGAAACCTTGAAGAACACGGTATTAGCTCAGATCAAACATTATGAAGGAGATATTACAAAACTTCTTATTCAAAAAGAACAATGTTTTATTTATAATTGGCAAACATTAATTCCACATGGATTGAACCAGGATATAGAGTGGCAAAATTATTATTATTATTATTATTATTATTCTCCGTTTGATGTCATTTCCGGGTTAGAGCCAAATCGCCTCTCCTACTGCGGCCATATATAGAGTAGGCTTTGGAATCCGTCTTCCGGTAGCCCTGTGCTTGATGCCGTCCCGAGTTACAGAGCCCATAACAGGTTTGAGACAAAGGGTTTGAGAATTAATTTAGAGATACAGGCACTGTGGTGCTTTTCAAGTTAGAAATTAAAGGATTCAGGCAACGTATTGAAAAGCTTAACTAAGTGTAATTGTTTATTATTTTAACAGTGTCCCTCCCTGATGAAGAGCTAAAACTCGAGTCGGGGGGGACAGGGATGATGAGATGGTTTGATTAAGAACACCTTATTTTAAGTTGTCACAGTCACGTTTGGCACTTTGACACCACCGAGGCTGAGGATTCCAACGACCCAACCAATTCAGATAAGTAGATTTTGCCTTTATAGAAGATTTTTTTGTGGTTGGGTAAGGGACAGTGGAGACGATGATGGTCCCTTTGTTATCCTCGGTTCGGTGTCATTACTGAATCACAGGTATAAGGTCTGAGCACTTCACTACATGTTTTAATTAAAATTTTTTTAGAAATATTCTAGAGCTGTGATTATAGAGAATAGAGTTATTCATCACAGGATACTACTAATTATCTCCCTATTAGTAACAATATGTACAATTCTGGAGGCCACACCTTCAAAAAGATATAAAAAGAATGGAGTCGGTCCAGAGGAAGGCAACTAAAATGGTTGGTGGTCTTCGTCATAAGGCATATGGGGACAGACTTAAAGATCTCAATCTGTATACTTTGGAGGAAAGGCGGGAGAGGGAAGATATGATAGAAATGTTTAAATACCTGCATGGTGTAAATGCGCATGAGGTGAGTCTCTTTCAATTGAAAGGAAACTCTGGAATAAGAGGGCATAGAATGAAGTTGAAAGGAGATAGAAACCTGACAGCAGATAAAGGACAAAACGCCATCCAGTCCAGTGGGGCGGGGAGAGGACTTTCCTGGGCATCATCTTGGTGTGGCCGCTGGCACCTCTCTGCCCCACCTCCCATGCCTTGCTTGCACCCTCCCTTCCTCCAGTACCTCTTTAAATCTCCGTCAGCGCGAGCAACTTTCCTGGCCCTGCTGCCTGTGCTGGCCTGGCTGCCTTCTGAAATTACTTCCTGGTTCTGGGGCCAGGAAGTGACATCAGAGGGAAACCCAACACTGGCGTGAGCAGCAGGCTGGAGAATCTGCTTCTGCTGACAAAGATTTAAAGAGGTTCAGGAAAGGGAGGGTGCGAGTCTGGCATGGGGGGCAGAGAGGAGGGCATCACCGCCTCGGGCGCCTCCTACTAGATTGCCCAGATTCAGAAGTAAATTCAGAAAATACTAAACTAGGAAGAAGGGGAAAGCCGACAGTCGACCAAGAGTCGATGGTTCCGGAACCGGTATACCCAGAGGATATCGTGCAGGAAGATAGCAGGGAAGACTCACGGATCATAGGCAAAACAGAAATCCTGTCTTATATAAAAATATAGATAGGCCATGTAGTCTAGATCTTTCTTCATTTTTCTATGTATCTATAAGATACATCTACATCCACTACACTGGCTGGAAATCTGTTCATGTATATTCATTGTGTGTATTCTAAAAACCCAACTGGCCAGTTGTGTCCTGAAGACTGGTTTGAGAAACCCTGATCTAGCTCATTATGCTACTTCCAACAGTGACCAGGTCACAAGTATTTACACTATATTTATTAAAAGTCTGTAGCCAGCACAGTGGCTTAGTAAGAGGGGGAAGGCGGGTGGGGGCGGTCCACCCTGGGTGTCGGCACCCGTCCTCCTGTCCGCCACGCACCCCTTCCCTCATACCTCTTTAATTTTCCTGGTATGAGCAGTATCACAAATTTTCTGCCTACGTTGGTGTTGACTCTCTCTGAAGTCACTTCTGTTTCCCATGTCTAGGAAGTGACATCAGAGGGAAAGCCGACATGATGCGGGCAGCAAGTTCGTGATGCTGCTCGCGCCTGGAAAATGAAAGGGGTAGTGGGGAGGGGCACGCGTGCAGCAGGGGAGGTTGGGAAGGACAGGAAGGAGGAGAAGAGGGCGGGGGAGAAGCATCTCCACCCCAGGCACCATTCACCCTCATTATGCCACTGAGCCAGCATAACGTATAATTCTCAGTGGATAACAATAAAACATGCACAGTTAACATACTTCAAATAGCATGCAAATGTAACACATGGGACGCACCATTAAATCCTTTCTTAACCGTACTTTACCCTCCTCTCATCTAAAAATAACCAGCTATGCAATTTGTCCATTATCTGGCCATCCATTTGGCCAAGAAATCAATATAACTAGTGTCCCAGGATCAGCCATCGCTACTTAGGAAAAGCTCGTTCAACAAGCTAGTCTTTAAGCACTCTCGGAAAAGGTCAAAGTTCTCAATGCCTCGCAATTCAACAGGTACAATATTGCGGATCCGTGGACCTGCCACGAAAAAGTCCAGTGGAACGTTATTCCTTGAGCCTAATCAACTGAAAAGAAGGCTTGTCCATCAAGCTTCTACCTGCAGATCGTAGTGCTCTAGAGCAGTGGTCCCCAACCCTGTCCTGGAGGACCACCAGGCCAGTCGGGTTTTCAGGCTAGCCCTAATGAATAAGCATGAAGCAGATTTGCATGCCTGTCACTTCCATTATATGCAAATCTCTCTCATGCATATTCATTAGGGCTAGCCTGAAACCCCGATTGGCCTGGTGTCCTCCAGGACAGGGTTGGGGACCACTGCTCTAGAGCAGTGTTCTTCAACCTATATATACCTATGGACTGGCAGAAATAAAAGAATTATTTTGTGGACCGGCATCGGTCTGCGGACCGGCGGTTGACGAACACTGGGCTAGGTTATGGGCCAGACCCCGCCCATCTGTACCCCAAGCCCCGCCCCCATAATAGTACTAATTGAAACACTATTTTTTTCCATTCATTTTTCATAGATACACACAATATAATCTTATTAACAACACATAATGGTTAACCACAAAATTAAACTACACAAAGCACACTGACAGCAGATGTAAATTCTCAAACTTGACATAATTCAATCGCTAAATTCAAAAATAAAATCATTCCCCCCCTACCTTTGTTGTCTCCCTCCCTCCACGCTATGCTTTACCTTCTGGCCTGCTCCCACCTGGCCATTTTATGCTGCCCCCGGTGTTATCTTCAGGCCGGCTCCCTCTTCCTCACTGATGAAGTGCACAAAGCTGCGGGCAGTGGCTCCTTGCGTGTCCCGCGCCTCATCTGGAAACCTTCCCTCTGATGTTGCGACATCAGAGAGAAGGCTTCCGGTTCAGGCGCAGAACACGCGTAGGAGTCACTGCCCGTGGTTTTGTGCACTGAATCAGTGAGGAAGAGGGAGCTGGCTCAAAGATAACGCCGCGTCGATCGCACCATGGACCGGCGGTTGAAGAACACTGTTTTGGGCCTGATGCACGTGCTGGCCCTGTGGACTGGCAGGAAATTTCTGTGGACCGGCACAGGTCCATGGACCGGTGGTTGAAGAACACTGCTCTAGAGGGACAAAAAAATTTGAAAAGAGCAATTCAATGACTACGTACATAAAGTTATGTGCTCTTTGTGTGCATAAGTGACCCAGTGCACAGCATGAGGCATCGATGCACCCAACTGAGGAAACAGTATAGCAGAAGAACTAAGTACGTCTACGCCATATTCAAATGAAAACGATCAGCTGTCATCCAAGTTTTGATTGTCTTTCGACAAAATACCAAATGCTCGATAGTTAAAAAGAAAAACTTTACCATTTGCAAGTAACCTGAAATTTAACCCCAAACCAGAACGCAACTGACTGGCACCCTGGAAATGTCAAACAAGGCCGACGAACGTAGAACCTCAGAAGAGACTTCTAACCATGGTTATTTTAACTGTTTTGGAGTATTGTTCTAATACTGCTAGCTAACCAGTATCGGACTCCTGAGGAAGGCTATTTATTCACCGAAACTCAGACCGTGTAGGGTCTTCAGCTTACAATTTACTGCATTTGAAAAAAACTGTTGCTTCATAAATTTGCCGGCTTCACCGTTTGTCATTTTGTCATTCTCAGTTGCCATTTTATATGTTGGAATAAAACTTGTTTGATCCAGTACATCGGTTCCACCTTTGTTTTGGTTTTGTAAAATAGGCAATGAACAATTAAAGTCAGTTGTATCGTAATTGCCCCAAATGTAGCAAGATCCCCTACTCTCAACCCCCAAGAATACGCATTGGCTATGGCTATCACCAGTGCTTTCTGAACTTTTCCTCCAGGAATTCTCCTAAGCCTCTTTTTAAACCCAGCTACATTAACTGCTTTTACCTTAATAATGGTTTCTGGACTTTTCCTCCATGAATTTGTCCAAACTTTTTTTTTTAAAACCCAGCTACATTAACTGCTTTTACCACTTGCTCCAGCAAAGAGTTCCAGAGTTTTATTTTCTTTTATTTGTTTAAAACGCTACTATGTAACTTCATGAAGTGTCTCCTAGTTTTTGTACTTTTTGAAAGAGTAAACACTTGGGATTCACGTCCACTCATTCCAGTCCACTCAAAGGGTTTTGTAAGTTGGACGGGGACTTTCGTGCAAGCAAGATCTTGAACAGTAAAAAAAACTCTCTCAAAGCTTACATTTTGTTTCTGGGTTCCTAAATCCAAAACAAAGATAAGTGTGCATATGTTTTGTGAAAAAATATAACCTGCATATTTTGATTTGTTTGGAAATTACATGCATATATGATGCAACGTTCAGCCCACTGGCAGTCAGTGGTTTTAAAACTGCTGACCACCGCAAGCTGAATTAAGCCTGGCTATTCAATGCTATGCCATGTCCTGGCACAGACATTAAATGCTGGGGTCCAGGGTGGCTACCCAGAAATTACCCAGGCCTTTTGAAGATCCTGGCCACATATTTGTAGACACCCAGTGAAGCCCTGTTCCAGTAAGTCAATGATATAATTAACTTTTTATGTTTTTATGGGCTTTAAACTAGGTAAGTTGGGGGAGGGTACGGGCTTTAAACTAGGTGAGTTGGGGGAGGGTACGGGCTACCAATACTATTTTGGAACTGAACTAAGTAAACACTGCATTGGGTCACATTACAATTCTGGGTCTAAGGGGAGTACACGTAGCAATTCTAGGTCTAGAGGGAGTACACACTGTAATTCTGGGACCAGCGAGAGTGCACACGCTGCAAATTGCACTAAAGGAGCTCAAGTAGCCCAAACGGGAATACCCCCACAGGGTACACACATTACCAAGTCTCTGATAGGAGTGCACTGCAGTTATGGGGAGTCCGGGATAGGTACAAGCTGTAGCTCTGGGTCTAGGGAGTGTAAGAGACAAGCGAAAAATACTAATGGTGGTCTAGTTGATATAGAGGGATTGTCCCCACTGAGATACAACAAGCACACAACATGGAGGGCTATGTACGTCAACGCCCACAGTCTGGGAAACAAGATCCTAGATTTGGAGATAGAAATGAGGAATGCCGACCTGGATGTGGTGGCGATATCTGAGACCTGGCTCACAGACTCCCACGCGTGGGACATGGTCATACCAGGTTACAACTTGCTTCGTCGGGACAGGGAGGGCAAAATGGGAGGTGGGGTAGCATTATATACTAAAGATGACATTAAGGTCACCAGAATCACAGATGTACAGTACACTGGGGAATCCCTTTGGGTAAATTTGGCCAGAGGGAAGGACAAATGCCTATATCTTGGCGTGGTATACAGACCCCCAAAACATCAAGAAGACCTAGATTTGGAATTAATCGGAGATATAGAGAATATCACCTTGCGGGGGGACACAGTATTGGTAGGTGACTTCAACATGCCCGATGTGGATTGGGTCACGCTTTCCTCTGCTTCCGGCAGCAGCAGGAAGCTATTAAACTCTTTGAATGGAGCAGGACTCAGGCAACTGGTAATTGAGCCAACAAGGGATCAGGCAATTTTGGACCTGGTACTTACCAACGGAGAAAGTATCACAGAGGTCTCGGTGGGTGAAACTTTGGCCTCCAGTGACCACAATATGATTTGGTTCAATCTCAGGAAAGGTTTCACGAAATCTACCACATTGACCAAGGTTCTCAAGTTCAAGGACACAAATTTCCAGGACATGGGAGACTTCGTTCACCAGGCGCTACAAACCCAAGCAGATACCGACAGCGTGGAAGAAATGTGGTCAACTTTGAAAACCACCATACAGGAAGCAACAAACCGCTATGTTAAATCAGTAAGCAAACGAAGTAGGAACAACAAGCCACAGTGGTTCTCTATGGAGATCTCAGACCTCATCAAAGAGAAGAAAAAAGCATTCATCTCTTACAAACAATCAGGGACACAGGACTCCAGAGTAGATTATCTGACCAAATCAAGAGCCGTCAAAGCGGCAGTTAGAGAGGCCAAATTCCGCATGGAGGAGTCTCTAGCAAAGAATATCCAGAAGGGAGATAAATCCTTCTTCAGGTATATTAGTGACAGGAAAAAGAACTCAGGCGGGATAGTACGACTCAGAAAACCAGACGGAGACCATGTGGAGACGGACTCGGAAAAGGCCCAACTGTTAAATGAATACTTCTGTTCAGTCTTCACCCGCGAGGTGCCGGGAATCGGCCCTCAACCACATACAAGGATTAAATCAGTAGACCCGTTTAGTAATTTCAAATTTACACCCAGCAGCGTCTACTGCGAGCTGTCAAAAATCAAGGTCAACAAGGCAATGGGGCCTGACAACCTACACCCTAGGGTACTCAGGGAGTTGGGAGATGTCTTGGCGGAACCACTATCCGCGCTCTTTAATCTCTCCCTTAGTACAGGTAACGTCCCGATGGACTGGAAGACGGCTAACGTCATTCCACTACACAAGAAAGGCTCCAGGGTGGATATGGCAAACTACAGACCAGTGAGTCTCACTTCAATAGTGAGCAAACTAATGGAAACCCTAATCAAACACCAAATGGATAGGATCATGGACGAGGAGAATCTGCGGGATCCCCGCCAACATGGATTTACTAAGGGGAGATCGTGCCAATCCAACCTGATCGGCTTCTTTGACTGGGTGACGAGGAAGCTGGATGTTGGTGAGTCCCTGGACATCGTCTATCTGGATTTCAGCAAAGCATTTGATAGCGTGCCACACCGCAGGTTGCTGAACAAGATGAGTTCTTTAGGTTTGGGCGACACTTTAACAAAATGGGTTGGGAACTGGCTTGGAGGTAGGCTTCAGAGGGTGATGGTGAATGGCACTCCCTCCGAGATGTCGGAGGTGATAAGTGGAGTGCCACAGGGCTCCGTCCTAGGCCCGATCTTGTTCAACATCTATATAAGAGACCTGACAGAAGGGCTTCGAGGTAAAATAACATTGTTTGCCGATGATGCCAAACTGTGCAATGTAGTGAGCAAAAGCACAACAGACAAAAAAGCAATGACAGACGATATGGTGCATGACTTACTTCTGCTGGAGCACTGGTCTAGGTCCTGGCAACTCAGTTTCAATGCCAAAAAATGCAAAGTCATGCACCTGGGAAGCCAGAATCCATGCAAGATCTACACCCTAAATGGCGAGATCCTGACAAGAACTGTAGCAGAAAGAGACTTGGGAGTGATTGTCAGGGAAGACATGAAGTCGGCAAACCAAGTGGAGCAAGCTTCATCCAAAGCAAGGCAAATCATAGGTTGCATACGCAGGAGTTTCATCAGCCGTAAACCTGAAGTCATTATGCCACTATATAGATCCATGGTGAGACCGCACCTGGAGTACTGTGTGCAATTCTGGAGGCCGCATTACCGCAAGGATGTGCTGAGACTGGAGTCGGTCCAGAGAATGGCCACCAGGATGGTCTCGGGACTCAGGGAGCTCCCGTACGAGGAGCGGTTGGGGAATTTGCAGCTCTACTCACTCGAGGAGCGTCGAGAGAGGGGAGACATGATCGAGACATTCAAATATCTCACGGGCCGCATCAAGGTGGAAGAAGACATCTTCTTCTTCAAGGGTCCCGCGGCAACAAGGGGGCATTCGTGGAAAATCAGGGGCGGGAAACTGCACAGTGACACTAGGAAGTTCTTCTTCACTGAAAGGGTGGTTGATCGCTGGAATAGTCTTCCACTTCGGGTTATTGAGGCCACCAGTGTGGCGGATTTTAAGGCCAGATGGGATAGACATGTGGGATCTATCCGCAAAGATAGATAGTGAGGATCACTGGGGTGGGCAGACTTGATGGGCCTTGGCCCTTATCTGCCGTCTATTTCTATGTTTCTATGTTTCTATGTTTCTATGAGGAGTGTGTGGTTGAAGCTACAGCCTCGGCCTCCTTGGGTAGTGGGTTCAAACCCCGTGCTGCTCCATGTGACCCTGGGCAAGTCACTCAGTCCTTCATCGCCCCAGGTACATTAGATAGATTGTGAGCCCACCGGGACAGATAGGGAGAATGCTTGAGTACCTGACTGTAAAAACGTAATAAACTTGATCCCTTCTGAAGTTTTTACAGTAAAAACCCTTGTTGCATGGGTGGGTGGGAACTCAACTAAAAACCAGAAGAGATGACTGTGTGGGGGGAATATGATAGAGGGGTTCATAGACAATGGCGCGAAAGACAAAGGCGCGCCCGGACAATTGAGCGCAGCGCGGAGGTGCGCGCCGCTCTAAATTACTGTTTTTAGGGCTCCGACGGGGGGACGTGGGGAGGAACCCCCCACTTTACTTAATAGACATCGCGCCGGCTTTATGGGGGGTTTGGGGGGGTTGTAACCCTTCACATTTTACTGTAAACTTAACTTTTTCCCTAAAAACAGGGAAAAAGTGAAATTTTTCAGTAAAATGTGGGGGGTTATAACCCCCAAACCCCCCACAACGCCCCTACAACGCGGCGCAATGTCTATTAAGTAAAGTGGGGGGGGTTCCCCCCCACGCCCCCCCGTCGGAGCCCTAAAAACAGTAATTTAGAGTGGCACGCGCCTCCGCGCTGCGCTCAATTGTCTGGGCGCGCCTTTGTCCTGGCGCGCTTTTGACCTGACACCTGATAGAGGCCTATAAAATTCTGAATGGAATGGGTAAACATGAATTGATTGTTTATTCTATCAAAGAATACAAAAGGGGATATGCCATGAAGGTACGGCATCCTCCCTCCTTTTATTCCATTATCCTGGAATTCCTCAAATCCAAAATTCCACTAGATCCGCCCAAAAACTAAAATGATCCTTCTCCTCTTTAAAAGGCATATCCCATGTGGGTAAACTAGGGTCTTCCCTCCCCTTCAGAATCACGGAGCTCTGGAATAATCTTACCTCCCCACTTCGTAATTTGAGCTCGCTTCAACTATTCCGTAAGCATCTGAAAACTTGGCTATTCTCTAAAATGTAACATTTCTTTCCCTCTCTGGTCCACTAAGCCCTCTAACCTCTCTTCATACTTATTTCTATAATTCCATTGGAGTTCCGTTCTTTTCCCATCTCCTGTAAACCGTGCCGAGCTCCACGTTGTGGAGAAGATGCGGTATATAAACCCAAGGTTTAGTTTAAATCAAGAACACCAGCCCAACATCTCTTCATAATGGTTATACATATCAAGCTGTTTTTCTTTAAACACAATCGAGCCTCAGAAGCGGCTTATTTTCTTGTGCACAATTACCCGATAAGTATTTCAGCAAGCTTCCTCGCTGGCTCATCAATATCAAAATTTCTCAAGAAATATATAAAGTGCTTAAATATTAGAATAATTTTACTCATCTTAGATGTCAAATGCCAAACCTGATGCCGACATGCAAGTTTCGTTGCCTGCGTCAGGGCAGGGTATCAACTAAAAAGAAAACAAAATACATACTCAGTAAGTATAGCCACACAAATCTTGTATCACCAATTAAATTAAAAAGACTTGATCTAACACTTACAAACTTTCACCGTGACTGTTTATTGAAGTTCACTCTTGCAAAATGGCATACAAACGCCAACACGCACCACTTATTTTAAAGAACTGGACCTCATCACGTACCTACAAGCTCCCAATGAAACATTTACGTAAGAGACATCCAATCAAGTTCAGCATTTAGACCACAGGGTTCCAGTCTATTTACCGGTAATTCAAATAGCCACCTCTGTTCTTTATGGTTTAAAAGCAATTCAATTTTATCACCCTCCCACCCAGGTACTATCTTGTTCAACAACTCTCCACTTAAAGTCAGAAAATACACGTCCCACTTGTTCCCAATGGGCTATCATAGGGGCCAAAGCTTTTTTTTAATTTTTCAATCTGGATTTATGCTCAGTTAAGCAAATTTTAATACCGAACATAGACCTGTCAATATAGATTTTATCCCATGTACAAGTAATCGCATAGATAACACAGCTGGATACACAAGAAGTGTTCGTACGAGACCAAATCTTTATGTTATTTCCTGGAGGTGTCCAAAAAGAACCTTCAATGGTAGAAGGACTTACACCATTGGCAAGCTCCACCCTCTTTTACTAAGGCATGCTAGCTGAGGTAGCGGCCATTATATTCTCTGGACACATTAGCCATCATATCCATTTGATAATCCTAACGCTTATAAGTATTTCTCCCAATGTCTTACCCCTTTTTTTTTTTAATATCATATTTATTGAGACAAGAAACAATTGGACAGCCACCGCCGTCTACACCACAAAGCAAAGATGATACAAATACAAATACAAGTGCGCAGGAAAATACATAGCAGAGAGCATGCAGTTCTATACAGCAGAACACTATGCAAAACATGAGGCAACACACTCCTGCAGAGGAGTTACAACTAGCTGTGAGAGAGAGCAGTACACTGGCCAACGCCTCTCGTCCGTAGTTTCTATTAAGAAAAAACAGTAACATTAACATCCAGGATCCCCCCAAACGATCCAAAGCATCCTCCCATCAGTCGCACCCCATTCAAGTCATACATTCCTCCAGTCACTCCATACGCAACTCAACAAACTCGCACACACCGGTCAAAATTCAAATTCAAATTCAAGTTCGCCCGGGCAAGGGCGTATTGAAAATCAAAATGTAGATGCTCAACTACTGAAATGTTCTGACACTCAGACCCGTAGCAAGAAAAACAAGGGGAACAAGATATAAGGTAAGTTTCCAAGTTTTCCAAGTTTATTGGTTTTTAATATCCCGACCATCAAACAATTGTCTGGCCGGTTTACAATAAAATTTTTTAAAAAAAGAATTAAATGTAGTAGTATGTGCAAAAAGATGTCTTAAGTTAAACATAAATGACAAAGACTTGACGTACTGGAGTGTGAGGGCAGTAAGTGTGGAAAGGGAAAAAGTTACATTGTATAGGTGAAAAGGAGAGAGTGGGGGGGAGGATTGAACAAAAGGGAGGGGAGCGTTAAAATAATGGAAGCTTGCTGGCCGAAGGAAGAGAGAGAAGATGCTTTTAGGTTTGATTAAAAGCATCTCGAAATAAGAAAGTCTTTAGATTGATCTTGAATTTGACTAGTTGTTGTTCGTCGCGGAGGTGTTGTGGAAGTGAGTTCCATAAGGTAGGGGCTGTTATAGCGAAGTTTGTTTTGCGAGTATAATAAAAATCTTTAAGGGATGGAATATAGAGAAGAAAGAAGGAAAGAAGCATAAACATGGGCATCCAGTACATATATCAAGCCGACAAAGTGTCTAGGCCTCCTGGGTTAAGGTCTGACTCCAGAATGTACAATACATTTTCCAGTGGGGCTGGGGTCGTGAAGCATAAGTGTCCGGTTCAAAACGGGCTTGTAAATGCACCCGAGATATCCACATACTATATGTCGGTACCTCCTCAGTAGCCCAATGTTTCAGGATGAGTTGTTTGCCCACAAGGATCGCGTGCAGTAGATACTTATGAGCAGAGAAGTCCAGGCCTTGCTGTTTTAGGTCAGTAACGTCACCCATCAACAGAGCGATAGGGTTCCAAGGCACTGTGCATTGCAGGATGTTTTCTAAGCATAGTTTCACAGATTCCCAGAAATGCATTTTGATACAAGTAAAGAATGAGTGTACGTAATCACCCCTGTGGGAATTACATTTGGAACAGATATCATTACGCCATAATCCCATATGACAGCCCCGAGCTCTAGTAATATAGGAGCGATGCAATATTTTATATTGTGTTTCCTGCAGGCCCGCAGCTTTCACATGCAGGTAAAGTGTTTGAAAAAGGAGCCTGAGGTCGTGAATGGAAACGGTCATCCCTAGCTCTGCAGACCATTCTCCCCCCAGAACATGGAGACATCCCTCCCCAGAGCTGTCTCTTCCCACCTTGTACCATGTAGAAATTTTATTAAAAGCCGTGGGTGTGGAAAGAAAAACCATATCCAAAGGGCCATATCTCCAACGATCCCCATGAGCACGTACTAAAGAGTGAAAATAGTGATGAATTTGTAAAAAAGTGTATCTGTGTGCAGGTGGCAGGCGCCAAGCTGCCTGCATTTGTGCAAAGGATGGGAACTCCCCCCCTCCCAGAGCCAAAACATCACCCACAGTCGTGGAACGTGCAGTGCGATCCCCCAGTCCCGCCAGGCCCCCCGCTCCAGAAGCAAAGTTGGGGTTACGTAGTAGAGAAAGAAACGGGGATACGGCGGGCAGCCGGTCCTGAAGGATACGCCACCAGCGCCACACTCTTCTGAAAGGAAGGAGGAAAGGTAGAACAGCTGAACGGGGTCTCACACCTTCACACCTTCACCCCTCACTCCATGAATAAAGGCAGAAAAGGACCAAGGCAAGCAGCAGTCCTCGAGTAGAGATTCGGGGGAGTAGCGGCGCAAAGAGACCAGCTGTTCATGAATCCAACGGAGGAGCGCGGCAACGTTATAGATACGCAAAGCGAGCAGGCCTAGGCCCCCTCGCTCACGACTCTGGGACAATTTAATTGAATTAATACGCGCTTTCTTCCCCCTCCACACGAAGGCGCAAATGATGGATTGGTAGGCACGCTCATCCGAACGGGAGATCCATACAGGTATAGTTTGCAGTGGGTATAGTAATTTCGGGAACAGCACCATTTTGACCAAGGCCACGCGCCCTAAGATTGATATAGGCAGGAAATGCCATTTAAGACAGAGAGCTTTGATCCGTCCGATGGTAGCGGAGATATTAGCCTCGTATAACCTGCGCGGGTCTCTGTGAAGCATGATACCAAGATATTTCAACTTTCCCGGGGCAATACCCACGCCAAGGCCCCTACTCCAAGGCTCTGACGACGAGCCCCCCAACAGTAGAGCCTCCGTCTTATCGAAATTAATTTTCAAACCTGAGAAAACCCCATATTCTTGAAATATAGACATCAGAGTAGGCATATTCCGATCCGCATTGTTGACATATAAGAGCATGTCGTCAGCAAACAGACTGATGCGGAATTCATTGTTGCCCACCTTAAGGCCTTCTAACTGAGCATCTTGACGAATTCTAGCTGCCAGAGGTTCGAGCGAGAGAAGAAAAAGGAGGGGCGAGAGGGGACAACCCTGACGCGTGCCCCGTCCCAAAGGGAAGGGGCCAGAAACTCCACCATTCACCAAGAGTTGCGACGTGGGTTTATGATACAGAGCCAGTAACCATGCGAAAAAGTCCCCCTGGATCCCGAAGCGGGCAAGCGTCCTAAACAGATGGGGCCAAGAAACCATGTCGAACGCCTTCTCTACATCCAGGCTAGTGATGAATGCCCTGTCGGAGTGGGCTCGAGGAAGTTGTAACACTGCTAAAACCCTCAGGAGATTCATGGACGCGTGTCTACCGGGCACGAAACCGACCTGGTCTTCGTGGATGAGTGTGGGCAAGAATTTATTGAGGCGTGCCACCAGAATACTAGCCAAAAGTTTCACATCTTGGTTAAGAAGGGAAATAGGTCGGTAAGACCCTAGAGCGTCGAGCGGTCGCCCGGGCTTAGGGAGAATAATAACGTGCGCTCTGTTATGAGAATCACCGGGGGGAGTAGCACTGCGCAATCCCATAAAATATTGTTGTAGGGAGGATAGAGCTGGTGGATCTAGTAACTTATAGAATTCCGGCCCGAAGCCATCGGGGCCTGGCGTTTTAGCTAACTTGAGCTTTTTAATAGCAACCTGCAGTTCCTCTCCCAAGATAGGGCCATTAAGAGCGAGACTTTGATCATCCGTCAATGTGGGGAGACAGATACCCCGAAAGAACTTATCACTGGTGGCCTCATCATAGGGTTGTGCCGCATACAGATCGGAGTAAAATTGCACAAACTGTTCCGTGACGGCCGAATGGGTGACATGCATGACGCCCTGTTTATCTTTAATGGAAGTAATAGTATGACGAGTTTTATGCGGACGCACTAGATTAGCCAGCAACCTCCCCGTTTTGTCCCCCCAGCGATAGAGTTTATATTTGTAACAGTATATATTACGTCTGGCCCTTTGCTCCAAGAGAAGATTGATCTTGTCCTTGACGTCACACATGGCCTTTTTAGAGGCATCATCGAGTCGGGAAATGTGAAGGGATCGAAAGCTCGTAAGATCCTGCGACAAAGCCAATAGTTCTCCGTCTCTCTTTTTATTCAGGGACGCCGAATAAGCCAGGATATGTCCTCGCATAACCGCTTTAGCCGCCTCCCAAAATACAACGGGGTTCACATCCGCCACTGAGTTGGTGTTAAAGAATTCATCCCACCGCTTTTGAAAGAAAGCACGAAACTCCGCATCTTTGTAAAGGAAAGGGGACATCCGCCAGACACGTCCCGCGGCCTGGGTCCCAAATTGTAAGTCAAGGCCCAAAAGAGCATGGTCTGATACTATTGGTGGTGAAAGGCTCGCCTCCGACAGGTTCGGAAACAGAGAAGCAGAGATGAGGAAGTAGTCAATGCGGGAGTGAGACGAGTGAGGGTGAGAGTAGAAAGAGAAGTCAAGTTCGGTGGGATGCAGTGTGCGCCAAGAGTCCAACAAACCAAGCTCCTTAATAAGGAAATGTACCCCCCCTGTTGAAATGGCCCTTTGGCACCGGCTTAGCTGGCCTGCGGTCCCACTGAGGGTGTGCCACAAAATTAAAATCGCCTCCCAGTATAACCGGCTGAGGCATGAGCGGCGCCAAGTGACCCACCACTGATGTAAAGAAAGCATGAGAGTAAATGTTAGGGGTGTAAATATTGCACAAAACTAAGGGTTTGCCCCACAGTTCCCCCACCAGAATAAGAAACCTCCCGTTGGGGTCATCAATTTGGCTATGCATGTGGAAGGGTATGTTCTTATGGATGAGGAGAGCCACCCCACATTTCCGAGATGTAAATGAAGCAGAGAATACCTGACCCACCCAGCCCCTACGCAATTTCCCATGTTCCGCAGAGCTCAGATGGGTTTCCTGCAGGAACGCTATGTCCGCCTGTTCACGCTTAAGATATGCTAAAATTTTTGTACGCTTAATGGGTGAGTGAATCCCATCTACATTAAATGATTTAACATGCAATTGTACCATGGAACATACATAGAATCATATAATGTGCAGTAAATAACCAAAGGGAGAGCAGTGGAGGCTGTCCCAGCCTAAACCTCCACCCGCTCTTGAAATACAGACCCGTCCTGCCTGGTTGAAAGTAATGATGCAATGTGTGAGCACCCATACATCCATCCATACTACCCCACACCCCATGCAAACCCCCAGACATACCAGCAGACACACCCCCAGTCACACTCCCCTTCCCCTCCCTCCTAAAGCCCTCCTCGTCCCCATACCCAGCATAGTAAACCATGCTACACCCCAAAGATATAATAAGAACTAGCAAACAGCTCCGGGCCAAGCCCGATCAAACACCAATCAAAACAGTAGAAAATGCACCGTTATCAAGTCCCCTGTGAAGGAACCCGAGGTTCAATAGAAGAAATCGGTACCCTACCGGGTACACACCACACATGACGTCATCAGGGGGAGTCCAGCACCAGTGTAGAAGAATATGCAGGAGTCCAAAAGGTCCGAGCACCTCTCACAGTGTGGGCATCCCGTCCTCCCCAAGGTGGCACCAGAGGACACCACCAGGCTTTGAGTTTAATGCTCTCCGTGGTCAGAAGAGAAATAATGGGGGGGCGCCTCCGAGCTCTTACCAGGGTCCCCTTTGAAGCCTTCCTCGCCCTCAGGCACCCGAACAAAAGTTGATAGCTATACCAATGTCCCCAAAATTCAGCGCCCCTCCATCCGGACCAGAGGCCGCACTATGGAAGCAGATCTTCACCCATGTGGGAAACATAAAGAACAGTCAAACTGCAGAGGCGATGAGGCACATTGCAAGCCACCGTTAAGTTCTCTGCGGCTCCCTATTAGTAGCCAACAGGGCACACCAAATCCCAGGCACATCGCGAACAGCAGAGATCAAGCAGTCCCTGGATCCCCACGCTGGGGCGCCGGCAGGTCCTGGATGAAGCGCTCCAAGTCTCGCGGCGTATCAAAATAGTGGATCTTGTTATTATAAGATACCCGAGCTCTGGCAGGATATAACAGGGACACCCTGATGTTTCTCTGGTAAAGGGTGTTGCAGTGCGGCGCCATAGCTCGTCGCCGAGACGATACTTGAGGTGAAAAATCCTGAAATACTAAGATCTTGTGCCCCTCAAAGGTGAGACCAGATCCTCTCCTAAAGCAAGCAAGAACACGTTCTTTGGTGGCAAAGTTGAGAAATCGGGCAAGGACTGGTCGGGGCCGCTGTTCTCCCTCTCTCCTACTCCCCACGCGGTGTGCGCGTTCAATCAGCACCCGCTCTCCCGAATCACCGAGCTCCATAATTTCTGGGAGCCACTTTTCCAAACATGCTCGCAGATCAACATCCCTGATAGAGCTGGGTAAACCTATGAATCGCAGGTTGTTTCTACGATTTCGGTTTTCATGATCGTCCAGGCGTTCCAGGCAGGCAGTCTTAGCCGTTTCTAGGACCCGAATGCGCTCTTCAAAATTAGCAGCGCGGTCTTCTTGTTGCGCCACGCGGTCCTCAACTCTCTGTAGTCGACCCGCCTGAGACTCCAGCGTCTCTCGGAAATCTTCCATAAAGGTTTGAATTTTAGCAAGTTTGTCTTCCATGACAAGTGTAAGCGATTTAGTAAGTTCCTGTATGGCCGCTTCCTGAATAGTAAATATGGGTATCTCGTGGCTCTCCGCCATCTTGGGATCAGGCATTCTCACTTTCCCACGAGTGTCTCGCTGCGATTTCGCGGTCATACCCGGCATAGAAACTCTCCTGAGATACACTGCTTGCGCACCCAACAGCTTAGGAATATCTCCGGTTCAGGAGGCAGGGAGTTCCGACAGTTAAATAGTGCTATTTAAAGGGATTCACAGCGGCATGGCCCGGAGCTGAGCCGAGACATGTCCAGTCAGTTAAGCGGCATCACGTGACCCCCCTCTTACCCCTTTTATAATCAAACACAGGGGGAGTTATCAATTCTTGGTATACTGATAAAATCAACCAGTACTTTAATACAATAGATCTAACTTGAGAAGATTGAGCCGAAAATGGAAACACAGCTGTTATTCTTTCATTCTCTGTGTGCTCATGATACTGGCAAAGCAGTTCCCTATTAGCATATTTAGCCTGCAGATAAGCATTGCGGACCACTTTATGACGATACCCCAATAAATACATTTTTTTATATGTTAGAAGAAGAGAAAATGGTAAAGCTAGAGGGCACAATTTGAGGTTGCAGGGTCCAGGCTAGACTACTGCAACTCCATCTATCTAAGTCTAACCAAGAAACGTCTCCAAAGACTTCAGCAGATCCAGAATACTGCGGCTAGGTTGATCTTCGCAAAAAGCAAATTTGATCATGTTTCCCCGCCTCTGTCAAAACTTCACTGGCTTCCAGTAATTTCTAGGGTTCACTTTAAGGGTGCCTGCCTAACATTCAAGATCTTGCATGGCACTTTTCCTCCTCTAATTCAACTATCTTGGAATTCTACGAGACCTGACACTACCAGATCCATCCAAAAACTTAAACTATCTTTTCCTTCATTAAAAGGTGTTATCTATGCTGGAAAATTAGGGAAATCTCTTTTCTTCAAAATCACTGAGCTTTGGAATAACCTTCCTGCCTTGCTGCGGAATCTGGGATCCTTCTAATTATTCCGAAAGCATCTGAAAACTTGGCTATTCTCAAAAATGTAAATCTCTCTACCCTCTTTATAATCACTAATTCTTATTATGTTTTTCCTTCCTTATATTAAAGTTCCTGTAAACTGTGCCAAGCTCTATCTTTATAGAGAGGATGCAGTATATAAACTTAAGGTTTAGTTTAGTTTAGGAAGACTCAGGAACAATGTTAGGAAATTATTTTTCACGGAGAGGGTGGCGGATGCCTGGAATGCTCTCCCGAGGGAAGTTGTAGAGAGGAAAACGGTGATGGAATTCAAAAAAGCATGGGATAAACATAGAGGATCTCTAATTAGAAAACAAAGAATGTAAATTAAAGAATTAAGGCCGGTACTGGACAAACCTGTACGGTCTGTGTCCTATATATGATGATTTGGTGTAGGATGGGCTGGGTTGGGCATCAATGGAACTCCACTGACTTGGAACATGAGGAAGTTACTGGCCAGACTTTATGGTAGATATCCTGCAAACAGGATGGTTGGATAGGCCGGAGTGAGCTTGGATGACAACTTCAGCATTTGGAACCAGATGGACTTTACAGTCTATGACCCAGAAATATCAAAGAAGAGACAAGTTTATTTAATCATGTATTTTTCAATGGGTATAACTAATGGTCAGACTGGATGGACTGTTCGGGTCATTTATCTGCCGTCATTTACTATGTTACCTGGCAAACCCAAAGAGTAGCAACTTTCCAGAACTGAGATTGTGATGTCATAATGCCTCATTCCACCAATGCCTAAGAGCCAACCTCAGCAGTGATGTCACAATGGCTTGATTAGATGGCAACTTCAGCAGTTGGAACCTAGGACAATACCAGGTGGACTTTACAGTCTATGACCCAGAAATATCAAAGAAGAGACAAGTTTATTTAATCATGTATTTGTAATGGGTATAACTAATAAGAAGACTGGATGGACCGTTCAGGTCTTTTTATCTGTCATCATTTACTTTTACTATATTAGCTTAGCATGATGTTTAAATGCTACTTCTGTAGAGCATATTCGTCTGGCCCTTAATCTAATCTAATCCTTAGGTTTATATACCGCATCTTCTCCACATTTGTAGAGCTCGGCACGGTTTACAGGAGATGAAATAGGAAGGAACTACAATAAAGGGTTAGAGGTCGAAGTATGAAGAATATTTAGAGGACTAGGGAAGCCAGATATGGAGAGTTTTTGGGGACTTGGGATACCAAAGTTGGAGAGAGGCTTACATTTTTGAGAAAAGCCAGGTTTTCAGATGTTTGCGGAAAACTTGGAGAGAGCTCAAGTTCCGAAGAGGGGAGGTAAGGTTGTTAGAATTGGCTAACGGGTAAACTTTGTTTTAAACTCGTCGGGTGAAAACTCTGTTAACGCAAATAAGACTTTTTTTTGTAACTGGTTTCTGACATAAAGTGGAGACCAATCTATTATTCTCATGACTCAAATGAACGGGGAAGGCAAAGGACACGGAGTGTCAGAGAGGAGGCGGGGTGCCATGCCCTTAGGAAGACTATGCCCGGGATGGACCCTACACCCCCCCCCACATCCTCTTACTACACACTGCCTACCATGTGCCAATCACCATGCGTCGCATCGAGAATTGCACCTATTGTTATGTACAGACACCTCAAATGTGGGCTAGCATTTTACAGGTCTACCTTTAGGGGTGACCTGTCAAAAGCACGCCCTGACAAATGCGTACAGTCACCGCCCTCCACTCTACCTGTGCCCATGCCGCCTTGAGTACCCCGTCCTCTCCACGCCCCCCTTACTCTGTCTCTTGCTGCATCTCCGGGAGCTCTGCCATGCCCACCACTCCTTAGGATGGGCTGGGAAGGGACTGGAAGTCTGGATGGAAGATAGATCGTGCCAGCGCTAGAGATCAGGAGGCACTTCCTGCCCTGTGTCCTGCCAGCCTCCCTCTTGGGTGTTCTGGATGCTTAGGGGATCATGGCTTCTCAAGCTGGGTATGACCCGAAGATAAGATTGGCACAGGCAGCCCACTGCACGCACTGAATGGGAGATGACCCGTCAAATGCACCCCGAGGGTGGATACTATTTTGTCTTTTTGAGGGTTACAAAGTAACCATTTTTTTGGTGGGGGGATTCCCCTCCCACTACACTTAAAACATTCACTTGCTATCTAGTGTTAGGGTAAGGTTTACATATGATTATGGGAACCCTTTACATAACTGAATATCTGGAAGGCCCTGATTTGCTCAGACTCCTCAGGCCCCGTCCCTTGGGAAGGGCTTGAGGCACATCAGGCACCTCAAGCCCCTCCCAGGGGACGAGGCCTACAGAGTATGAGCAAGTCATGGCCTTCCAGATATCCAGTTATGGCAGATTCAGTCACGGGGTGCAATTGACATGTGCAGATTTGTCTGTGTACCACATTTAAGACATCTCACTCACACCTACGGAAGTGTCTAGGCACACCTACGGATGCCTAAGGTCATTTCCAGCATAAGCTACACCTGTGCCAGCCCTAGGCATCCATAAGCATTGCCTAGACGCTTCCGTAGGTGCAAGTTAGATGCCTACATTGGAGGCGTCATTCGCTGCATTGATTTATTTCGTTTTAAACGTGTGTCCCGATGTGAAATCAGTTTGAACGATATTTGTCACTTAGCTTGGGTGCCTAAAAATCTGGCACCATTTAGAGAATCCATACCTGATTCTATACAAGATGCCTAAAATTAGGAGCACTTAATCTAATTTTTCAGATTGGCTTAATCAGCTTTGATAATTGAAAGCATAATTAAAAACCAATTAAAAAAAATGATTAGCTGATAGGTGCCTAATACTTTGAGATAGGCATCTACACCAAGGCACCTACCAGCAAGTAGACATGGTTAGGTATGGAGCATGGACGTGGATTAACTTAGGCATAGAAAACCCTGGCCTAAATGGCAGCGTGCCTAAGGCTTCAACACCTAAGAATGCTTAGGCATGATTCTATAACAGCGCCTAGCGGATAATTGACAACTGCGCCGAAAAGCATCTAGGAGTTAGATGCCGTTTATAGAATCGGGGCCTTCGTGTCTAACACCTATTACGTGATGTGAGAGGGGCATGGGTGGGTCATGGCAAAACATATTGAATATCGGTTACTGCGGATGGGCACACTGGATGGGCCATTTGGCCTTTATCTGCCATCATGTTTCTATAATCATAAAGCTCTATGACATCACAATGCAGGTGTAAAGAGCCTTAGTCTATAGGAAGAGGAGATGCAAATGTTAAGAGTCTTAGCCAATAGGGAGAGGAGAAGATAGTAGATGCTGCGGATGGGCCATTTGGCCTTTATCTGCCATCATGTTTCTATAACCATAAAGCTCTATGACATCACAATGCAGGTGTAAAGAGCCTTAGCCTATAGGAAGAGGAGATGCAAATGTTAAGAGTCTTAGCCAATAGGGAGAGGAGAAGATAGTAGATGCTGCGGATGGGCCATTTGGCCTTTATCTGCCATCATGTTTCTATAACCATAAAGCTCTATGACATCACAATGCAGATGTAAAGAGCCTTAGCCTATAGGAAGAGGAGATGCAAATGTTAAGAGTTTTAGCCAATAGGGAGAGGAGAAGATAGTAGATGCTGCGGATGGGCCATTTGGCCTTTATCTGCCATCATGTTCTATGTTTCTATTGGAAGCTATGTGTGTATGTCCCAACATTTGGATGTTTATGTTTATACCATATAGAGAGATGGTGTAAGTGGTTGTGCCTAATATTCGGCCAGCAACGATCAGTGTTTTACTGACTCCTGCCGATGTTCAACCTGGGAATTCTGCTGTTGAGATGGACATGAGGAAGCCACTGTTTGCCCTGGGATTAGTAGCACAGAATGTTGCTGCTCTTTGGGGTTCCGGAATTTTGCTTACTCTTTGAGAGTTTGGAATGTTGCTACTCTTTGGGTTTCTGGCAGGTACTTGTGACCTGGATTGACCACTGTGGAAACAGGATTCTGGGCTAGACGGACCATTGCTCTGAGCCAGTATGGCTATTATTATGTTCTAAAAAGCTTTGGACAAGTTCCTGGAGGTAAAGTCCATAGTCTGCTATTGAGGAAGACATGGAGGAGGCCACTGCTTGCCCTAGATTGTTAGCATGAAATGTTGATACTCTTTGGAGTTCCAGAATCTTGCTTACTCTTTGGGGATTCCACATGGAATGTTGCTGCTATTTGGGGATTCCGCATGGAATCTTGCTATTCTTTGGGTTTCTGGAATGTTGCTATTATTTGGGTACTTGTGACCTGGATTGGCCACTGTGGAAACAAGATACTGGGCTAGATGGACCACTGGTCTGACCCAGTGTAGCTTTTCTTATGTGCTTATGAACATAAGAACATAAGAATAGCCTTATTGGGTCAGACCAATGATCCATCAAGCCCAGTAGCCTTACAGGTTACTAGTACTTGACAAAACCCAAGGTGTAGCAATATTCCATGCTACTGGTACAGGGCAAGCAATGACATCCCTCATGTCTTTCTCAATAACAGACTTTCTCAATATGGACTTTTCTTCCAGGAACTTGTCCAAACTTTTCTTAAAATCAGCTACACTATCTGCTCTTACCACATCCTCTGGCAATGAGTCCCAGAGATTAACTATTCTCTGAGTGAAAATTTTTTCCTCCAATTGGTTTTAAAAATATTTCCCTGTAACTTCATCGAGTGTCCCCTAGTCTTTGTCATTTTTGACGGAGTAAAAAAATCAATCCACTTGTACCCGTTCTACTCCACTCAGGATTTTGTAGACGTCAATCCTATCTTCCCTCAGCCGTCTCTTTTCCAAGCTGAAGAGCCCTAACCGTTTTAGTCTTTCCTCATACGAGAGGCGTTCCATCCCCTTTACCATCTTGGTCGCTCTTCTTTGAACCTTTTCCAGCGCCGCTATATCTTTCTTGAGATAAGGAGACCAGAATTGAACGCAATACTCCAGATGAGCGATACAGGGGCATTATGACATTCTTAGTCTTGTTAATCATCCCTTTTATAATAATTCCCAGCATCCTATTTGCTTTTTTGGCTGCTGCCACACATTGGGTGGAATATTTCATTGTATTGTCTACAATGACACCCAGATCCTTTTCTTGGGCGCTAATCCCCAAGGTGGACCCTAGCATCCGGTAACTGTGATTCAGGTTATTCTTCCCAATGCGCATCACTTTGCATTTGTCCACATTAAATTTCACCTGCCATTTGGACGCCCCGTCTTCCTGTTTCCTACGGTTCGCCTACAATTTTTCACAATCCGCATGCGTTTTAACAACTTTGAACAGTTTAGTGTCGTCTGCAAATTTAATCGCCTCGCTCGTCGTTCCAATTTCCAGATCATTTATAAATAAGTTAAATAGCACCGGTTCCAGTACAGACCCCTGCGGCACTCCACTGTTTACTCTCCTCCATTGAGAAAATGACCATTTAACCCTACCCTCTGTTTTCTATCCGATAACCAATTCCTAATCCACAACTGAACTTTGCCACCTATCCCATGACACTTTCATTTTCTCAAGAGCCTCTCGTGAGGAACTTTATCAAAAGCTTTCTGAAAATCTAGATATACTATATCAACCGGCTCACCTTTATCCATATGTTTATTCACACCTCCAAAGAAGTCAAGCTAATTTGTGAGGCAAGATCTTCCTCGGCTGAACCAATGCTGACTCCGTCTCATTAAATCATGCTTGTCTACGTGTTCCACAATTTTATTTTTTTATAATTGTTTGTACCATTTTGCCCGGCACTGAAGTGAGGCTTACTGGTCTGTAATTTCCCAGATCTCCCCTGGAGCCCTTTTTAAAAACTGGCGTAACGTTGGCCATCCTCCAATGTTCAGGTACTACAGACGATTTTAGCGACAGGTTATAGATCAGCAATTTCATTTGTGAGTTCTTTTAATACCCTGGGATGTATACCATCTAGTCCTGGTGATTTATCACTTTTTTGCTTGTCGATTTGGCTCAGTACATCTTCCAGATTCACCGAGATTTCTTTCAGTTCCTCCGCATCATCACCCTTGAAAACCATTTCCGGTTCAGGTAGATCTCTTAAATCTTCTTCCGTACAGACCAAAGCAAAGAATTCATTCAGTCTTTCCACTATGGCCTTATCCTCCCTGAGCACCCCTTTCGCTCCTTGATCATCCAACAATCCCACAGATTCCCTCACAGGTTTTCTGCTTCTGATGTACCTAAAAAAAATTGCTATGAGTTCTTGCCTCTTTTGCAAGTTTCTCTTCATATTCTTTCATAGCTGTCTTTATCAATGCTTTGCATCTAACATGCCAGTGCTTATGTTTCTTCTTATTTTTTATTTATTTATTTAGATTTTTATCCCGTCCTCCCAGTAGCTCAGAACGGTCTACAAGTAAACATACACAATGGAAGTAATTAGACAAATAAGATGTACAATAGGTTTAAATGTTTGGACATACAAGACTGTGCAGTAGTTAAATACAGGGGGTATACAGCAAATTAAGAGTAGAGTTTAAGTATAAGCAGTTTAGTTTAGATAAGTCATTTAGTTTAGTATAAGTAGATTAGTTTAGTACAAGTTATTTGAGTTTAGATACAATTTATCAGAGTACAGACTAAGAGAGGACTATACTGAAATTTAGGGAGAAGTTAGACAGGGGAGAGAAGAGAGAGATGGGGTTTAAGGGGAGGTGTAGACTGAGGGAGACCTTTAGTTGAAGAGGATGGTCTTTACCATTTTACGGAATGTCAATAATGAGTTCTGTTGCCTGAGTTGAGGGGGGAGTTGGTTCCAGAGATGTGGAATGAAGTGGCTGTAGGATCGCTTGCGGGCAGTTTCTGAGAGGAGGGACCTTCCAGGGGGAATGCATAGGCGTATTTCCGATTTTGAGCGGAGGGTGCGAGTGGGGGTGTAGATGGGAAGCTTGGATTTTATGTAGGAGGGGTGGTGGCATAAATTCTCTTGTGGGCTATTGCTAGGGCCTTGAAAGCACAGCGCTGGCTAATTGGGAGCCAGTGTTCAGCGCAGAGTGCTAGGGAGACGGGATCATGGTAGTTGAGGTTGTGTAGGAGGCGGATAGCTGCATTTTGGACACGTTGGAGGCGTTTGAGATTATTTTTGGTTAGTCCATTAAATAGGGAGTTACAGTAATCCATTCTGGAGAGGAGTTGAGCGAGGTCAGGTGTGGAGATGTAGGGTTTGATCCTTTTCAATTGGCGGAGGTAGTAGAAGGAGGTGGAGATTACTTGGGATATGTGGGCAGATAGGGATAGGTGTCCGTCTAAGGTTACTCCTAGGCTGCGTACCTGATCTGTTGCCGTTAGTAGAGTGGAGTCATTCGGATGGTTTTTTTTGGCTCTAATAGCCTCTTTCACTTCACCTTTTAACCACGCCAGCTCTCGTTTCCTCTTCTTTCCACCTTTGCTGATATGTGGAATACATCTGGTCTGGGCTTCCACGACGGTATGTTTAAATAACATCCACACCTGGTTTACAGTTCTAACCTTTGCAACCGATCCTCATTTTATATTTGCCCTTTCGAAAATTAAACGCCCCTACAGTAGATTTCTTTGGCGACGTTACTCCTGGTATCAGTTCAACTTCGATCATGCTATGATCACTGTTTCCCAGCGGACCCAACACAGTTAACTCCCGTACTATGTCTTGCATTCCACTGAGGACCAAATCTAAAATAGCACCCCCAGTTGTTCCAAGAAGCAGTCATTTATGACATCTAGGAATTTTACCTCCCTAGCACTCCCCGATGTAACATTTAACCAGTCAATGTTGGGGTAATTGAAATCAACAAGTAACAAAGCTCATACTCTATAAAAAAATATATCTATAGAACCCCTTACAATTCCACTCAGTACTGCCAAATAATCACTCACAGATAGAGGAAATACACCACCGCAATCATACACCACATACTAAATTCAAAGCAGAAACAGAGGGAAAAGGAGCACAAAAGAACCAGAAAAGAAAAAGATAGTGGAGAAAAAGCCTCATTTCAGCTTCATGGGCTCAAAAAGCTCCACTTTCTCTCATATGGGCTCCGTTTTTCTGAATCAAAATGTTCACAGAATCAAGTATCAGCGATAGCCACTCTCCAGTTGGAGATTGAAACATCTAAAAGTCTTAGAAAATGCAGGGAAAGTTCAAAAATCACTAACAGGCACAGATTCAACTCAGCGTATGAGATGGTAAAAACCAGATACTTAGCTGTTGGTCATCTCATGCCATGATCCCCCTAGCGAACAGCAGAACTTGAAACGGCGTCTTCACTACAAGACCCGACAGGGAACTTCCTTGTTTCGCCAAGACTTCTTCAGGAGTCTTGCAAAAATCACATTCAAAGATATCACTGCTAGTACTTTCCTTCCTCCTTTCTGCTTATTTGTTTAGACAGCAAAAGATTAGAGAAACTGGGCCTCTTCTCCCTCAAACAGAGGAGATTGAGAGGGGACATGATCGAAACATTCAAGGTACTGAAGGGGATAGACTTGTAGATAAGGACAGGTTGTTCACCCTCTCCAAAGTAGGAAGAACGAGAGGGCACTCTTTAAAGTTGAAAGGGGATAGATTCCGTACAAACGTAAGGAAGTTCTTCTTCACCCAGAGAGTGGTAAAAAACTGGAACGCTCTTCCGGAAGCTGTTATAGGGGAAAACACCCTCCAGGGATTCAAGACAAAGGGCTCCTTTAACTAAAGTACGCTAACGTTTTTAGCACACGCACAAGATTAGCTCATGCTATAGCATGCATTAGATGAAAAATTACCGCCTGCTTAAAAGGAGGCAGTAGTGGCTAGTGCGCGTGGCATTTTAATCGCTAGCGTGCCTTTGTAAAAGGAGCCCAAAGTTAGACAAGTTCCTGCTGAACAAGCAAATAGAATGTTAGGCATGATAAAGAAAGGAATCACGAGTAGATCGGAGAAAGTTATAATGCCGCTTTATAGAGCAATGGTCAAACCACAATTGGAATACTGTGTCCAACATTGGTCTCCCAACCTAAAGAAGGATATAAAACTGCTGGAGAGGGTGCAGAGACGAACAACGAAGCTAATAAAAGGTATGGAGAACTTGGAATAAGAGGAACGACTTAAGAGGCTGGGATTGTTCTCCCTTGAGAAAAGGAGACTGCGAGACTTTCAAAATACTGAAAGGAATCGACAAAATAGAGCAGGGAAAAAAAGTTATTTACGATGTCCAATGTGACTCGGACAAGAGGTCATGAACTGAAGCTGACGGGGGACAAGTCCAGGACAAATATCAGGAAGTTCTGCTTCACGCAGCGAGTGGTGGACATCTGGAATGCTCTCCCGGAGGAAGTTGCTGCGGAATCCACCGTTCTGGGATTTAAAGGCAAGCTAGATGCACATCTCCTTGCAAGGCGCATAGAGGGATACGGGTGACTAAGGTTACGGCAGGGTACACCTGGCTGGGCCTCCACGTGTGCGGATCGCCGGACCTAAGGTCTGATCCGGAGATGGCAGTTGTTATGTTCTTAGTCTCAGTTAGGGCGCTGGCCTTTGACCAAAGGGCTGCCGTGTGAGCCGACTGCCGGGCATGATGGACCACTGGTCTGACCCAGCAGGGTGGAGCCTTCTCAGCATTTTTCACCAACTGCTGCTGACTTTCTGTATCCCCGGCGCCATTGTGCAGTGATTGCACTAGCAGTGACATCTTTGAATGCGGCTTTTGCAAGACTCCTGAAGCAGCCTCTGGAACGTCATCTCAAGAGCTGGTTTTCAGTTCCGCATTAACTGGTTATTTTCAGCAGCAGTAACTGGTTAAGTGCTGCTGGAAATGAGCGGTTAGCCCCAAACAGTCAATTTAATTGGCCAGGAACAATTTCTGACTGATTAAATTGCTTTGAATATTGACCCCCCACCCTCCACCCCCGCTCATTGTGTCAATTTACACCAGAACCCTACAATGGGATCTTGATGCCCAGATGCTGTTAGAGAAGGCAAGTCTGGTCCTCATTATTTTAATGTCTAAATTTAGCAGCCTTTTAGGGAAATCCTGCCTTCTCCATCTTCCAACTTGGCACCAGCTTTTCAAAGGCATGAGTGAAACATTTCAGCGCAGGGCTGACACATCTCAATTACACTGAACTGACTGTACTGGGTTTCTAAACGTCACACAGGGTGAAAGCATCCAATTTCACATCTGGAGAGCATTACAGGAGCCTTCCACTAAAGTAATATGGCACAGGCTATACCCCCGTCAGCTATTACCATCAGGCTCAAAGCAAGACAGAACAGAATACCTAATTCCCAGTGCCTGATGTGTGCTTTCCAGTCATATCTGGCTTCCTCACCACCACCCCGGTTGGCACACAGCTGCTGGTGATGAAAATAATGCAGCCACGCCTTGGCTTCAGGCTCTCTCCCTCTTGCCAGCCTTCTGTTGGGGTTTTGTCTTGAGCAAAAAACCAAACCAGACCAGCAACAGTTCCCCTCCAAAATTCCACTTCACTACTGGAAAGAGCAATTTATTAAGAGATCTAATATTATTTCAAGATTCATCAGAAAATAGAAACGAGATTGTTCACAATACAGAGTTCCACAGGGACAGAAATTCCACCCACCCCAATGGAATCTAACCTATATTCACTAAGATCCATTCTGTCCCCACTCATCCCCACAATTAATCTCCTCCATCTCCACCAATACCCGCAGTAGTCAACACTATTATTTACATGCTCACAGCCCTCGGTTTCCTCCCAATCCCAATTGCTTCCTGTGGTTTTTTTTTTGGATATTCATTATTCAACCAACGAGTGTTCCAAGCCTTAGTCTGGTATTCCAGCTGCCTCTCTGGGCATTCCAAGCCTCATTATGGCACTTCAGCTGCCTCTCTTTGTACCTTCTGAAAAGATAAGCTGGAAATCTTTCCTGATTCTTCCTCACTTCCAAGCCTCATTCTGGAGTCAACCGAGATTTTGACTACACTCCTGTGGGAATCCCATGGTAACTTCTTCCATCCCTGTGGGAATCCTGTGGAACTTCTTCCATTTCTGTGGTATTCCCACAATCCCCATTCCCATGCAGCTCTTTAGTTCACAATTATCTGGTAGCAATTCTGTACCCTATATAGAGTGATAATCCTGTGAGACATGGGTGTAATATACACTATAGTATGGGAACACTCTGGTTGTGATACATTATACTGTGGTATTCCTGTGGGGATGCTCTGGGTGTGATACATTATACTGTGGTATTCCTGTGGGGTTGCTCTGGGTGTGATACATTGTACTGTGGTATTCCTGTGGGGATGCTCTGGATGTGATACGCTATAGTGTGGCATTCCTGTGGGATCACTCTGGGTGTGATACATTATACTGTGGCATTCCTGTGGGGATGCTCTGGATGTGAAATGCAATAGTGTGGTATTCCTGTGGGAACACTCTGGGTATGATACATTATACTGTGGTATTCCTGTGGGGATGCTCTGGATGTGATACGCAATAGTGTGGTATTCCTGTGGGAACACTCTGGGTATGATACATTATATTGTGGTATTCCTGTGGGGATGTTCTGGATGTGATATGCAATAGTGTGGTATTCCTGTGGGAACACTCTGGGTGTAATACATTATACTGTGGTATTCCTGTGGGGATGTGTGGTATTCCTGTGGGAACACTCTAGGTGTGATACATTATGCTGTGGTATTCCTGTGGGGATGCTCTGGATGTGATACGCAATAGTGTGGTATTCCTGTGGGAACACTCTGGTTGTGTCTTATATTGAAATAACCTTGGTCTCTTTAAGGATCATATTTTCTGTGAGGGTGGATTGTATTCCTCAGTGGAGTTTGAAGTGTTTTCCTGTCTGTGCATGCTACTTAGACCCATTTCCCCAGTATCTACAAGACCTCTGAGGCTGCTTTCAAAATGTAGCCTTGTTTTAAGCAGTTTAACAAATTTGATTATGAAAATAAATTTGAAATGTAGAAAACCCTGGACTGATGTAAGTTTCTAGCTTATAGAAAATAGCTTTACTGCTTCCAACCATGGCTCCATGCTTCCAATACACCCAACAGTCATGGTCGCTCTGTCACCCATCGATTACCACTTTGAGCTTTCTCAGGATCACAGTGGTCTCTCCAGGCATGTAGCGTTGCACTCACAATCATATGGGGCAGATTTCTCTCTGACCTCAAGGTCTCATCCAGGCATCTGTTCTGATTTCCAGAAGACGCACCATGGCCCTTCAGTGGATCGGCAGGGGCTTTCACTGGCCATCACCAGCAGGGGAAAATCAGCAAATCTGCTTCCAAAATGAGAGATGCGGAGGGTCTTCCAAGCCAGCTGAGGCCTACAAGGAGCCCAGAGCACCTGGCCCGCAGTTTTAGCCCCCCCCCCTTGGTCCCCAGAGCTTGCCATCCTAATGCAACCCCCCCCCCCCAAAAAAAACACTTTATTCTGCAAATTCCTGCTTCAGGCCTGATTTTCTTTTTGGGGGGGGGAGGGTCCTTTTCACCCCAGTCTTTCTGCTCCTGGGCTGCTCCCGGTGAGTCCAAATGTTCTTCTCTCCCACCACCACCACCGCCACCCTCTTCGTCTGCGTTCCCTGCTGTCCCTACAGCTCCAGTCGCTGGGGGTGATGCAGCTGCCTTGTCTGCTTGGCTGTGGTCTTCTTCCGCCTGCAAATTCTTCTTTCCTTGTGCTGTGGCTGACTGTTATCAGTTTTGAATGCTAATGGGCCGTGTGTGGATGTGTGTGTGTGTGTGTGTGTCTGTCTCTCATTCACCCTCTCTATATGTGTGTCTGTGTCTGCATCTGGAGAACAGAAGATAGGGGCAGGGGGGTGGGGGTGGGGGACAGAAAAATAGATCCTGATTTTTCCTGGTGAGGGGCCAGCAGAAGAGGGACCTTTGGTGTGATCAAAGAGCAGGAAGGGTACTGAGGGCATCCCTTTGGCCGGAAAGCAAGGTGAAGGCAGTGGAAGGGACACAGACGCTGGTTGGGTTTCGGATCCCAAAAAAAAACCCGCAGGAGCCCTGCAGGACCGGAGACGAGGAGCCGTCTGCTGCATCGGGTGCCCCTCTCATCCATTCCTCTCTCTCTCTTTAACGCTCGCCGGGCTCTCTCTTCCCTTCCACCACCCGCCCCACCTCCTTCCTCCTCAGCTTTCTCTCTCACAACCCGTCTCGGCTGAGGAAGAGACCCCTTGCCCCCCCCCTCCCTCCCTCCCTTCCCCATCTGACCCTTCTCACTGCCAAGGCTGCATCCACCGCCTCCCTTCCCGCGTGAAGTTTTTGGGGATGCAACATGTGTAACGACCGCCAATCCCCTTGACTGGGGGGGGGGGGGGGGGGGGGGAGAGAGGAATAGGAGAAAGGGATTATTCGCAGCAACCTTGGCAGAGACAGGGAGGAGAGGGGGTGAGAGAGAGAGGCCGGGGGGTGGGAGGGGGGAGGGAAAGAGGGATGAGAAAAAACCAAGGGAAAGAAAAACTGATTTGAGCAGGCTGCTGTCTCGTCTTTTCCTCTAGATGTTAGTTAAACCTATTTGCCGCTACGCGCGTAAGAGAAGAGTTGCGCGCAACGCGGAGGACGGGGGAAATACGGACAAGTCTCCTGCGCACCCGAACCCTGGCTTCCCGGGGTCCCGGAGCGGCGCTGGCTGGGGGTTCGGCGCTCCGAGGCGGACTCGATCCCGGGCTGGACGGCCATAGCCCGCGCTGGAGCCGCTCAGGCGCTGTCCACGGACGCCGGTGCTGAAACTGCGCTGGCCACCTCCACTCCCGATCGGGAACCCGTACGAGCGTCTCTTGTCATTCCCTCCCCAGCTCTGGCTGTCTGTCGTCCCGTCCGTATCCTCCTGTCTCCATGCAGTTCACCTACAGCTGGGATGAGAAGGTAAGAACCCCTGCCTCCTTCTCCCCCCCTACCTTGTGCGGGGTTTTCCACCCTTTCTCTGTTGGGATGAACCCTCTCTCCTCTCCCCCCCCTCCTCAACTCCACTAACGCGTTTAGGTCTCTGTTCTGAGGAAAGCAGAAAAGATTTGGAAGTTTGCGTTCTGTGATGTTCCCCCTCCCCCTACTCTAGTGCATGATTTAATTTACTGAGACTTCACACCATCATTCATTTTTTTAATGTTCTGATTAGGGGGTGGGGGGGGGGGAGATGGGGGAGGGGAGAGTACATGGATAAGATCTTGGAAATTCAGCTGTATCTGTGTCCAGAGGCTTACCATTTTTAATGTGAGATGGGAAGGGGCATTTGGAAGAGAGATGGCTCTTTTTTTTTTGAGGGGGGGGAGGGAGGGAGGGGATTTTTTTTTTTTCTTTTCAATTTTATTTTCTTTGCTGGGGTTGTGGGGAAGGATCAGAAAGACATATGTCTGTAGTTCCCAAGAAATGAAACAGTGCTGGTAAGACAGGGGGGCTCCCCCCCCCCCTCGGAGCTATCCCCGCAACGCCACCTTAGAAGTGATTTTCTTAATACTTTGAAGGCAGATGTGATGCCTGCTGCTTGAAAACCAAAGAAGGGGGAGGGGGAGGGCAATCACAGGATAAACAGAGGTGGACAGATGGGATAGTCACCAGGGGCCACAGCCTTGAGGCAGCCCTTAAAAATGGATTAAGTGGAAGCGCCTATTACCGTAGAATGGGACTAGGGGCTGTGGGACCATCCCTTGTGACAGGCCTGGGGGTCTTCACAGTCCAATATGCCTGTCTCACTCCATGCCAACCAAACAGGCTGATCCAGTTCTGGTTTTGCTCTGGGAGTTCTAGTTTGGATTTTTTTTTTTTTTAGGGAAGAGTGTAATCAGTGAGAGAACAAGTTCCAAGGTGAGCGAGAAGCAAAAGTAGGGACCGGGTAAACATGTTTGGGTTGACTTGCAGCGAGACACTGACCCCTGACCTCTCACTGATGGCCCTGTAGTTTGGAAACTGGCCAAATCCGGGAGAAAAGCAAGGGTTGAGCAAAGAAGGCCAGTCCTTATATGCTGGGCAGAGGGTCTTTATGGATCCTGAATGATTTTGCAACAGAGAACCAGAGAGCAGAGGCACGTGAGTCCAGGCAGGTCATGTAAAGTAGTGGTCCATATGCCCCACCCCCGCTGCTGATCATTTATATGTAGGTCCTATGTGTGGAATGTTCTCTCTGCTGTTATCTTTTGTGAGAAAAAGGGGCAGGCGATTCTGGTCTGTATACGCAAAGGTTTGGTTCTTGGAATGGCACTTCTTTTTCATGGGGGGGGGAGGCAGGTTGAAAGTGACAGCAGTCTCTAGAGACCAGGCAGAGAGGAAATATCTGCTATGGACCAGCTTATGGACTGTCTCTTGTGGTATAGTCTCCAGGTTGTACCCGGGGTGGGGGGAGGGGGGAGGTTGTAGGGCGAATGACAATGCCTTGATGTCATCAAGCATTAGGCAAAATCTCTGATCACATGACGCTGGCCAATCACAAGGGTGAATTTTCTCTTCAGGCCTTGGTGTCTATGAGAAGTCGTGACCATCACTCAGCATCAATGTTCAATAGATGAGAGGGGTGCGTCTCTAGCCCACCCTGTTTCTATCAAAGGCACGATCGAGGGTCGTGTCTGCCACGGGTGCAGCTCTTCGCTCAGCCTTGCAGAAGTGCAAAGCTTTTTTCTTGAAGGGGTTTGTTCTTATTCCTTGGTCTCCTTTATTTTTGGCAGAACTTACAGTCATCTAATTTTACGCTTTTTTTTTTTTTTTTAAATAGTGTGCACCTTCTATCATAGCAACACTCACCATATTTAAAAAAAAAAATCTTACTTGGCTTGTCAATGTTCAATTCTTTGTGCTGTGTTCATGTTTTATGTGTGTAAGTGTGATCTCTGTTTGAAGATATGCTCTTCAGTTGTTTGTGCTGTATTCGTGCTTTACATGCATCTTTAAGACACCTGTTTGGATCTCTAATGACAATCTGCTATACAGTTTTGTGTGCTGTATTCACATTTTTTAAGTGCATCAGTATGACACTTGCATTGGGCTCTTCAGTTGTCTGTAACTGTATTCATGCTTTACATATATCAGGGTGATGCCTACATAGAGCTCTAATAAAGAACTGTTTTTAGTTGTCCATGCTGTTTTTGCGTTTTACATGTATCAGTAAGATGCCTACATGGGTAGGGCTGGCCCACGGCAAGCCGACATCCTAGAGGTCCCTCCTGGGACGGCCCAAGGCCAACCCCCCTCCCCACTACTCTTCAGCATATCCCCTTTCTCTACGCCCTCCCCTACTCCCCAGAAATCCAGCATCTCCCTGCTTCTCTTCCCCCTGCTGAGGTTGCCTCCCTCCTCCTTTCACTTGCTTCTGCTGTGTCCTGGTCCCTCTGGATTTCCCGGTTTGAAGAGGGTGGACAGAGGCAGGCATTGGGCATGTGCAGATGGTCAAGATCTTGCACCAGTCATGCTGACTCGTGCTGTGGCCATGACTGCCATGCTGATATGTTCCCCGCCCCACCCCCTCAACTTGTGCATGCTGTAGGGGCTCTGGTGAAGCTCTGTTCTTCAGCTGATAGTGCTGTGTTATATTAGTTTTCAACATTTTCAGGGTACTAGGTGACAAATAGAGAATGACACGGTGACAAAATTCATCACCGTTCCCGTCCCCGCGGATAACCGTGGGAAACCATCTTCATGTCATTCTTTAAGGAGAGAGGGAAGAATCAGAGTATAATTGGGCACAACCACTGACCCGCAAGCTTTGCTTTGAAGAATGCTGGTGTAGAAGGACCGAGGTTGAAATAGACGCTAGAAAATGACATGGGATTATTTCCCGCGGTTATCCGCAGGGACGGGAACGGTGATGAATTTTGCCACCGTGTCATTCTCTAGACAAACCTGTAGTCTCTTTTGCTGCGCGGATTTTTATATGGACCCCCTGCATGGAGCTACGATAAAGATCACCAAGGAGCAGTCTTTCACTCTCTCCCATCCATCCACCTGATTTAGTCAGGCTAAGCAGAAGAAGTTTCCAACTTTCTACAAGCGTCAAAAACGAATAGACTATGACTTGGATAGATGCATCGTCAAATAGCATTTCTGGGCATCAAACAGGGGGTTTTCTCCATAAAGGCAGCTAATAAATCCCAGGAAAGAAAGACAGACATTGAGCTTTGAAAATGGCCCTACACCTTCGTGCAAATGCGTATCACCGGCTGAAAATGTGTGTGCGAGTACATGCAACATGACAGTGGTTTCCTGGGGACACAATAGGGATGGTTGGGCGATGAATGCTCTGGCGTGCTTTACAGGGTCATTTTTATAAGCGGGCATCTATTGAGGCCCTATTTTATAATGAGACCTAGTAAAGTACTAATCAAATTGGCAGAAATTACATGTACGCTATAGGTGTGGACATTTACACCACATGTCTGAGCCTGGATTATTTAAGCCCATCCATATAAATCAGCGGTCTCAAACTCAGACCCTTTGTGGGGCCACATTTTGGATTTGTAGGTACTTGGAGGGCCGCAGAAAAAATAGTTAATCTAATCTAATCTAATCCTTAGGTTTGTATACCGCATCATCTCCACGTTCGTAGAGCTCGACGCGGTTTACAGTAGGAGAAATAGGAAGGAACTACAACAGAAGGTTAGAGGTAGAAGTGTGAAGAAAATTTAGAGGACTTGGGATGCCAAGATAGAAGAGTTTCCTTGATACCTAAGTTGGAGGGAGACTTACATTTTTTGAGAAAAGCCAGGTTTTCAGATGTTTGCGGAAAACTTGGAGAGAGCTCAAGTTCCGAAGAGGGGAGGTAAGGTTGTTCCAGAGCTCAGTGATTTTGAAGTGGAGGGAGGTCCCTAGCTTTCCTGTGTGGGAAATGCCTTTTAGCGAGGGGAAGGATAGTTTTAATTTGTGGGAGGATCTGGTGGTATTAGGGTTTGAGGAATTCCAAGAAAGAGGGATAAAGGGAGGGAGGATACCATATAGGATTTTGAAAGTTAAACAGGCGCATTTATAGTGGACCCTGGCGATTATCGGAAGCCAGTGGAGCTTGGCCAGGAGTGGGGTGACATGGTCAAATTTACTTTTAGCGAAGATGAGCTTGGCCACGGCATTCTGAATCCGTTGGAGTCTGTGGAGGTTTTTCTTAGTTAGGCTTAAGTAGATAGAGTTGCAATAGTCCAATCTGGAGAGGATGATGGATTGGACAAGGAGGGTAAAATGATAACTTTGCATGAGGTAAAACTCCATTATAGTTTATAAATCGTTCCTTAATTGCTTCTGATAATTTCAGCTCTACACAGCTGAAAGCAGTGCAACTTGTAGAAAGTGAAAAACTATCAACTGACAAGATTTGGGACAAACTATTTTGAGGCCCTCGGTATTATAAAGAATGATTCTTTATGGAAAACTTGTACCTTCAGTGTCTGCAACCGCCTTCGGTTCTCACCTTCTCCAGCACCGGACACACGCACAAGCCGCACTGCCTCCAATGGTTACCTTACGTTCTGGAATGTTGCCCGCATCACCGCTGTAATCTCACGCAAGCGCTTTTCTGAGTCTGCTTGCAATTGAACTCCACCTCACAATCGCGTACAGACGCAGGAATGCGCTTGCGTGAGGTTTACATCGACCGCCAGACGCAACCGCCGGGCACTTATGGCACAAGTTTTCCATAAAGAATCATTCTTTATAACATTGAGGGCCTCAAAATAGTACCTGGCGGGCCGCATGTGGCCCCCAGGCCGTGAGTTTGAGACCACTGATATAAATATATAAATATTTTATATTCCAAGTATGCAAATTCTACCCTCTGCCCAGTACATTTCCACCCATACCCGCAAAGTGTGCAGCGTTCATGCCAATACGTGAAAGTTGCCTATACTGCCGGAGTCCCAGAACTCATGCACACAGATTTTAACAAAACAAATCTAATCTAATATGTAATTTATTAACTGCACTTCTACCCAAAATAGTTCAAGGCGATCTACAATAAAAGTAGCCATGCACAAAAAGATGGGAGTTAGAATTAAAAATCCAAAAAACCCATCAAAGTAGAGTTACATAACTATCGTAATCTACATATTTCCATATAAAAATCAGCGCAACCAAGATGGTCTACAGGTTTGCTGCCTACGTTCCTGAAAATGTTAAAAACTAATATAAAGCCCCTGGGTAAATTATACCACTAACTTCCCATATACACACCCACCCCTAAGTGAACCGAATGTGACCCTGGAGGGAGTCACTTTATTTCCCTGTGCTTCAGCTCTAATCCCCGGCTCTGTCCCTAACTCTCTGTGTATGACCCTGGGGGAAGTCACTTTATTTCCCTGTGCTTCAGCTCTAATCCCCTGCTCTGTCCCTGACTCTCTGTGTGACCCTGGGGGGGAGTCACTTTATTTCCTTGTGTCTCAGCTCTAATTCCCGGCTCTGTCCCAGACTCTCTATATGTGACCCTGGAGGGAGTTACTTTATTTCCCTGTGCTTCAGCTCTAATCCCCGGCTCTGTCCTTGACTCTCTGTGTATGACCCTGGGGGAAGTCACTTTATTTCCCTGTGCTTCAGCTCTAATCCCCGGCTCTGTCCTTGACTCTCTGTGTATGACCCTGGGGGAAGTCACTTTATTTCCCTGTGCTTCAGCTCTAATCCCCTGCTCTGTCCCTGACTCTCTGTGTGACCCTGGGGGGGAGTCACTTTATTTCCTTGTGTCTCAGCTCTAATTCCCGGCTCTGTCCCAGACTCTCTATATGTGACCCTGGAGGGAGTCACTTTATTTCCCTGTGCTTCAGCTCTAATCCCCGGCTCTGTCCCTGACTCTCTATGTATGACCCTGGGGGAAGTCACTTTATTTCCCTGTGCTTCAGCTCTAATCCCCGGCTCTGTCCTTGACTCTCTGTGTATGACCCTGGGGGAAGTCACTTTATTTCCCTGTGCTTCAGCTCTAATCCCCTGCTCTGTCCCTGACTCTCTGTGTGACCCTGGGGGGGAGTCACTTTATTTCCTTGTGCTTCAGCTCTAATCCCCGGCTCTGTCACAGACTCTCTATATGTGACCCTGGAGGGAGTCACTTTATTTCCCTGTGCTTCAGCTCTAATCCCCGGCTCTGTCTCTGACTCTGACTCTCTGTGTATGACCCTTGGGGGAGTCACTTTATTTTCTTGTGTGTCAGCTCTATTCCTCGGCTCTGTCACTAACTCTGTGTGTGAGAACCTGGGGTATGTGCTTTGGCTGTAATCCCCGGCCTCTTTCACCCACTCTGTGTGCGATCCTGGGCGGAGTCATTTTGGGAGGTGAGTTTAGAAGGATTACACATGCAATCAAAGCCTTTCGAACGTGCAAACCAGGAACCATATCTAAGTTGTGATTTTAGAACCTCCCCCACATCTGTCTATGCTAGCGGTATACGCGAATTTCCAAAAGTTGTGTCCGGGTGTGCGTTCGGTGGTTTTCCACTTATAAGTATATTCAATATTTTTAACACAGCGTTACACATATACCTGAGAAAATATCAGTTTTGGAATTACACCTGTTTCAGCTTGTTCAAAAAGGTCACCTAACTTCTTGAATGACTTTGCTCTCTGGGGTTCAAAACCACCTGGAAATGCAAAAAAAAAAGAATTTGGAGTTTGGTGGTTTGATGGGCCCCTCTGGATGTTAAATGCTTGCACGTACAAAGCGTGAATGATGCTCGCCATGTTTCCCGTGGGCCCGTACGCGGGCTACCAAAGGCACAGGGTTCAGTGAGAGCCTCTTTGTAAAATACCTTGCAAACGGTCAATGTGCCATCCTGAAGGCCCGTTTTACGACCTAGGTGCCCCGTAGAAATGTATGCTGCACATCTGCCAGCGCTTCGGCTGAATTCTGATTGACGCTGTCAGTAAATTAAATAATATGCATAAGGCATCCTAACTAGCAATTTCGTTTTCGCTAGCACAGCTTTTTGAAGGACGTGCTGGGGTCTGACTGTACACAAGTTTGCTTGTGGGCGTGTTTTCATTCGCAGGCTTGGATGGGGGGGGGGGGGGCGAGAGGACATGATGTTACCACCGTCTCTAATAGCGATACATCAGTTCAGTGTGTTCCTCGGCTGAACTTGTTAGGCGGACGCAGGTGTCCAATGCTATTGCTTAATAGATGCCTCTGGCAAAAGTCTCTCATAGTGTCTAATAGACACGGTAAGTGATGTCTCTCATGGCGTATAACAGGTACTGTGAGCGATGTCTCTTACGGAGTGAATCAGGCACTGTGAATGATGTCGCTTAGGGTGCATTAAAGGTCTCTAAGCCAGGGCCGTGTGTAAATAGCGAAATGCACCGGTAAATCTACACAGAATGGAGAAAGCAGGTGTGTTGGCGCTTTAGCCACATTTAGTGGAGATGTCGGGGACAGGAAGAGAGTCTGCTTTCAAGGCTGAAGAAAGGGACCTGCTTACAAAGCGGCTGGAAAGAGTGCAAGGGGGGAGACAGGGGGACCAGCCACAGACCTTTCCCCAAGGCCAGAGAATCTGAGAGCTGGCCTCTCAGTGCACAACGCTTAGCAGGGACTGAGGCGATGTCTCTCATCGTGTAAAAAATAAGTTAATAGAGGTTGCAAGGGATGTTTCTAATGGTGTGTAATAAGTGTCTGGAGAGATGTCTCTTATAGTGTGTAATAGACCCTGGGAGTGGTGTCTCGTATAGTGTGTAATAGGTGTCTGGAGTGATGTCTCTTATGGAGTTTAATAGGTGCAGGGAGTGGTGTCTCGTATGGTGTGTAATAGGTGTCTGGAGTGATGTCTCTTATGGAGTTTAATAGGGAGCAGGGGGTGTTGTCTCTTATGGTGTGTAATAGGCCCTGGGAATGATGTCTCTAAAGGTGGTTAATAGTTGTCGGGAGTGATGTCTCTTATGGAGTTTAATAGGGGCAGGGAGTGATGTCTCGTATGGTGTGTAATAGGTGTCTGGAGGGATGTCTCTTATGGAGTTTAATAGGGAGCAGGGGGTGTTGTCTCTTATAGTGTGTAATAGGCTCTGGGAGTGATGTCTCTAAAGGTGTGTAATAGGTGTCCAGAGTGATGTCTCTTATGGAGTTTAATAGGGGCAGGGAGTGATGTCTCGTATGGTGTGTAATAGGTGTCTGGAGTGATGTCTCTTATGGAGTTTAATAGGGAGCAGGGGGTGTTGTCTCTTATGGTGTGTAATAGGCCCTGGGAGTGATGTCTCTAAAGGTGTATAATAGGTGTCAGAAGTGATGTCTCTTATGGAGTTTAATAGGGGGCAGGGGGTGATGTCTCTTATGGAGTTTAATAGAGCAGGGAATGATGTCTTTTTTGATGTGTAATAGACCCTGGGAGTGATGTCTCTAAAGGTGTGTAATAGGTGTCGGGAGTGATGTCTCTTATGGTGTTTAATATGGAGCAGGGGGTGATGTCTCTTATGATGTGTAATAGGCCCTGGTAGTGATGTCTCTAAAGGTGTGTAATAGGTATCGGGAGTTATGTCTCTTATGGAGGCAGGGGGCAGGGGGTGATGTCTCTTATGGAGTTTAATAGGGACAGGGAGTGATGTCTCGTATGGTGTGTAATAGTTGTTGGGAGTGATGTCTCTTATGGAGTTTAATAGGAACAGGAAGTGATATGGTGTAATAGGTGGTGGGGTCATAACTCCTAGTATGAAAAAGCCCTAGGACTGGTGTCTGTTATATTGCTTGTCTGTCTTGACTAGATTGTAAGCTCTTCTGAGCAGGGATTGTCTCTTCTGTTTTGATGTACAGTGCTGTGTATGTCTAGTAGCACTATAGAATTGATAAGTAGTAGTTTGTCTCATATATTATGTGAGAGGTGATTTCATTGATGTCTCTAATGCTGGGACTGGGGTGTAATTGTATGTGATGACAGGTTAAAAAGGTGACGATGAAAGCTAGAAGGATGCTAGGTTGCACAGGGAGAGGAACCCTGTTTAAGACTCTGGTGAGACCTCATTTAGAATATTGTGTACAATACTGGAAACCTTCAAAAAGTTATAAAAAGGTTGGAGTTGCTCCAGAGGAAGGCTACTAAAATGGTGCGTGGTCTTCATCATAAGGCATATGGGGACAGACTTAAAGATCTCAATCTGTATACTATGAAGGAAAGGCGGGATAGGGGAGATATGATTGAGAAGTTCAAATACCTAAGAACATAAGAACATAAGAAGTTGCCTCCGCTGAGGCAGATCAGAGGTCCATCTCGCCCAGCGGTCCGCTCCCGCGGCGGCCCATCAGGCCCACTGCCTGAACAGTGGTCTCTGACTAAGTTTATAATTTACCTCTAATCCTGTCCCTATAACCTACCTCTACTCCTATATGTACCCCTCAATCCCTTTGTCCTCCAGGTACCTGTCCAGACCCTCTTTGAAGCCCTGTAGCGTGCTCCTGCTTATCACATCCTCCGGTAGCGCGTTCCATGTATCCACCACCCTCTGGGTGAAAAAGAACTTCCTGGCGTTTGTTCTAAACCTTTCCCCTTTCAATTTCTCTGAGTGCCCCCTTGTACTTGTGGTTCCCCTTAGTTTGAAGCTCTGGAATGAGAGGACATAGGATGAAGTTAAGAGGTGATAGGCTCCAGAGTAATGTAAGGAAGTACAGTACAGAAAGGGAGGCAGATGCGTGGAACAGTCTCCCAGAAGAGGTATTGGAGACAGAGACTGTGTCTGAATTCAAGAAAGTCTGGGATAGGCACATGGGATCTCTTAGAGAGAGGAGGAGATAGTGGTTATAGTGGATGGGCAGACTGGATGGGCCATTTGGCCTTTATGTGCCATCATGTTTCTATGTCTCTTATGATGTGTTATAGGTGGTGAAAATGTTGTTTCTTATGGCCCTATAGGTAATCCGAGTGATGTTTTTTTTACGATTGTGTTAGGTGATGAGAGTGATGTCTCGTTTATTTTATTGTAGGTGACAAGAGTGATGTCTCTTCTTGTGCATGACAGGTGCTGAGCGTGGTATCTCTCTTGGCATGTAATGGACACTGGGAGTGATGTCTCTTACATAGTGTGTGATAGCTGTTGAGGTTGATGTCTCATTTGGTGATACTAGTTAATCTGAGTAATATCTCGGAGACTATATAATACACTCTGGAAGCAGTGTTGCTCCCCCTTTTCCATTGATATCTTTAATTGATTTTCACTTTTTTTTTTTTTTTATTATTTATAATATTTCTTTATTGGGCAAAGACAATGAAACATAGTACAACAGAAAACAGATACACGTCTGTAATGCCAAAATGCAGACACATCTAGAATACCCACAAAAGCGGGTGAACATACCTCCACACAAGCCCAATACCGTGTTTTATTATAACCCCCAAAAACCCCCCAGCAGAAAACCCCACCCACCCCATCCCCCCCTTCCCCAACCCAGACCCGTATGGTGTACAACCTTCCCAAGGAGAGAAAGGAAAAGGACAAAAGACAAAAGAAAGGGGTAGGATACTGTAAAAAAGATACCATGGCAGGAAACCCATCGTACCCTGCTTTAGGGGAAGTAGCGGACGATCCCCCACACAGAAATAGCACATCCCAAAAGATTAACTATTCAGCAGCATACTCCTCTCCCTATGTGAAAGGGACAACCAGTATCCCTCCCAAACGTCTTGAAATTTAGTCCACCTGCCCTCATCACGGGTCCCCACCATCCTACACTCATGATTTTCACTTTAAATATTGAACTCTTCCCTACCCCCATCCTCTGCCTTCACTGATCCCAAATTTTGCAACTGTGATTTTTCATCACTGCTCATCCTCATGAATCCCGCAGGAGAAGAGAGTGTTGCTGGTGGGCTCTGAAGGGGTTGGGGAGAGTTTCTTATCCTCAGGTCTCCCTGAAAAGGTAGAGTGCACTCCGTCAGCCACCCAGCAGTGGAAAATTCCCATCCTCCTCATGGCTGATTGCTTTTCATTTCCCTGCTAACGAGGGTTTAATAAGTGAGCAATAGCTGGTTAGTGTACAGGGGCCATGAGAGTATCCCACCTGAGCCGAAACTGATTAATTAGCGGCAAACTTCAATGATCCACAAGAGACGTTCATAAAGAGCCTATTGGCACTTCCCTGGCAGGAAGATGGCTGGTAATGAGGAACATTATTGAACCCCCACTCCCCTCCCTCCCATATGACTGTGCTTGGCTTTCACAGGATTTTTCCAAGTAGTCTAGATTTTCAGTCCAACTTTCCAAAAGGTGCTTGACAAGGCTTCTGCATTACTAGAATTCAGGTAGACTGTGTCCCTTCCCTGAAGAGTTTAGGATGCAAGTGGGGGATATAAAGTACCCCTCATCTGGCAGAGTCATCATGTGTCACTCTGAGCTGCTCTGAGACGTGGAGTGAGGGGACATGGAAGCCCCTTCTTCAGCAAGGTTGCACCAGCAAGACAGGTGAGGTGGTGGGGTGTGAACATCAAGGGGACAGCACAAGCACAGAGCAATGGAGGGTAATAAATCTGGGGGAGGGGGAGAGAGGGCAGGGAGTATAATAAATCTGGTCAAGGGTTAAAAACCAGGGGAGGATAGGAAATGTAAAAAGGTCAAGGAGAGGGTCAGTAGTTGAGAGAGGATAGAGAATGTAATAAATCGGGATGCAGTAATCAAGGGAGGACAAAGAGTGTAATAAATCAAGAGGAGGGTCAATAATCAGGGGAGGACAGCTGGTGAAATAAATCGGGTGTGGGGGGGGTCAATAATGAGAAGAGGAGTGTAATACATCAGGGAGAAGGTCAATATTCTGGTGATGAGTGTAATACATCAGGGGGGGTGGGCCAGTAATCCGGAGAGGACAGTGAGTATAATAAATCAGGGGGGATGGTCAGCAACCAGGGGAGAATATGAAGTGTGATAAATTATGAAGAAGTCAGTAATCAGGGGAGAACAGTGAATGAAATAAATCAGGGGGCGGGTCAATAATCAAGAGAGGATTATAATAAATCAAAATGGAAGTCAATAATCAGGACAGAAGTATTATAAAACAGGGGAAAGGTCATTAATCAGGAGAGGAGTGCAATAAATCTGTGGGTCAGCAATCAGTGGGGGGGGGGAATGTGGATGGGGAGTGTAAAAATCAGTGAAAGGATCAATAATCAGAAGAGGAGTGTAATAAATCAGGGGAGGCTAGTGAGTTTAATAAATCCTGAGGTAGATCAATAATCGGAGAGGATAGTGGGTGAATTAAATCAGGGGAGTCAGGTATCAAGCAGAGTGTAATAAATCAGGGATAGGATCAATAATCAGGAGAGGATGGGGAGTATAATAAATTGGAGTTGGGTGAGGAATCAGGAGAGGAGTGTAATAAATCAGTGAGAGTCAATAATCAGGAGAGGAGTGTTATAAATCAAAGAAATGTCAATAATCAGAGGAGGATAGGGAATGTAATAAATCTGGGGATGAATCAATAATTAGGGGAGGATAGAGAGCGTGAAATAAATCAATGGAAGGGTCAATAATCAGGGAAGCATAGGGAATAAAGTAATCAGGGGAGGACAAGAAGAGCAATAAATCATGGGGATGGTCAATAATCAGGGCAGGATGAGGAATGTATTAAATCAGAGGGAGGGTCAGTAATCAGGAGAGGAGTATAATAAATCAGGGGAGGAGCAGTAATCAGGAGAAGGGTCCATAATTAGGAAAGGAGTATAATAAATCATGGGGAGGGTCAATAATCAGGGGAGAATATGGAGTAGAATACATAAGGGGTCAGCATTTGAAGTGGATAAAGTTAAAAAAGTGTAATAAATTAGGAGAGGAATAATATGGAATTGTATTAAATATAGGGAGGGATAGACATGTAATAAGTCTGAAAGAAAATGTTCATGACTGTGGGAGGGGGGTTCCCGTAGTGTATGACTGCGATTATGTGGGTTTTGTATATGTACTTGTATGTCTGTGTGCTATCTCTTTGGGCTGTTTGAATTATTAAATATTGTATTTATGACTGCACCATACTCGTTGACAGATACACATGGTGCATAAGGGATCACTGGTACATTATTAGAGTTTGGTTGGAAGGGGGAGAGAAAAGATGGACAGTAGGGTGTATGAGTCCTTAGAGGAGAAATAAGATGAAAGATGAAGAAAAGATGGAAAGAGAGAGGAAAAGGAATGGAAGAGGGAGACCGAAGGAGAATTTTAAAAAGGGTGGAAAAGTAAACGGGGAGATAAAACAAGTGGAGGGCAGGAAAGGAAAGGGGGTATGAGAAGGAAAGACTGAGATGGAGACATGACCAAGGAAAGCAGAGAGACAGCAGCAAAAGGCACACAAGAGAGGGCGAAAGGAGAGGTGTGAGATAGATGAGAGAGGATAAGTTGGGGGACAGGAAAAGAGAGAGCAAGACTGCATGTCCATGTATCCACAGTGGAGAAGATCAGAGAAGTCCGCTGTAAAGAATGGATGAATGGACAGACATAAAAGAGAGAAGATATTTCTGAAGGAACACAGGGCATTTCTCTCTGAAAGACAGAGGAATGAGGCTTCTCTTTCATAAAATGGGAGGGGGGGAAGAATCCCTTCTCCAGCAGACAGAAAGGAAGAGGCTAATGCTGGATAAGGGACCTTGGGGGTAGAGAGTTATCAAAAGTCACAGAAAGATGAGGTTAAAAGAGACCTCAGGATATCACCAAATGTTTCAGAAATATGGGATTGGAAGGGAGCTAGAAAGATAACTCAAAATCATAGAAAGAATGAGCTGAAAGTGACTTTAGGAGATCATCAAAAATCAGAAAGATGGAGCTGGGAGAGATTTCAGGAGATCTAGAGTCAGAGAAAGATGGAGTTGAGAGGGAGCTCAGATCGTCTAGAATGAGAGAAAGATGGGTTGGGAAGGAACTTGGAGGATCATCTGGAATCAGAAAGAAATGGGTCTGGGAAGGACCTCAGGAGATCATCCAGAACCAGAGAAAGTTAGACGTAGACTCTTGAAATATCATGTAGTTTTTCCCCTTCTTTCAGGCAAGATCACCTCTACATAAATCTTCCCATCCAGATGTGTACCTAATCTGATGATTAAACCTTCTAGTGAGATAGATCCAGTTTCCCTCCTTGAATATCTCATTCTGGCTTTTGATTTCCACAATAGGGATTGAAATTCAAGACTTCCCCATCTTTGTTGTGAAACGCCCTCCTCTCCCATTATGTATCTGATGGCCACCCTCCAAAAACCTTTCCCTTCTGTCTTCCCTTCTCCAAGGCAAATCAATCAAGTTCTAATCCTTCCTCAATCAGGAATAGCTATGAAAGATGATACAACTTACGTCGTACCTAATGCTTTTAATGAAATTGAAGACTTTCAACTTCGAACACAAATGGTGAGAAAAGTAGGATTTGGTACGACATAAATTGTATCATCCTTCATAGCTATTCCTGATCAAAACCTTCATCAAGGCTGATTTCAGGACCCCTGAGGAAGACAGAGCATTGCCAAAACACGGACATGCCAAAACATGTAGGTCCGGTCTTACTTTGTAACCAATCAATATAAGGTATTGTAACATCTTTGACACAGACTTTTTGTACCTGATATATTTCTGTTTTTAATCGTATGGCATTTTGTGAAATAAACATTTTTTTTATCAAGTCTCCTGCATCTCCACTTTGTGTGTCTTCGGAATTTCAATTTTGTTGTGGAATAATGGTCCTTCCCCCTTGTGTTTGCTCTTCTCAATCAGGATAGCTAGACCTCACAACCATTTTGTATTATCATGGTAGCCAAGAAAGGAGGGTGGCTGGTTGGGGTAAGAGAGTGTCATACAGCTGAATCAGGGATTGGTTTAGAAGGAGATCGGTGGTCCAGAAGCAGTGGATTTTATCTGACTCGTAAAGTGGACATGTTTGCCTCTTCCTCTCCACCCGCCCAGATGTTCAGCCCCTAGTACGGCTGATTTGACCCACTCCCCTTTTTCAAACAAATGTATGTGAGGCAGATGTTGCACATTTTGAGGGAGGCATTGGGTGGTAACTCTCTGTGAATGGAACAGTGAGTGACATCGAGATCAGAGTCAGATCTAACAGCGGACTCTTTTTCTCAAGGAGTGAGCAGATAAATGGCAGATGAAGTTTAATATGGAAAAATGCAAAGTGATGCATTTAGGCAGAAAAAACAAAGAACACAAGTATAGTATGTCAGGTGTAACTCTGGGAAAGACCGAACAGGAAAAGGACCTGGGTGTACTGAAAGATAGGACCCTGAAACCGTCGGCGCAATGTGTGGCGGTGGCGAAGAAAGCAAATAGAATGCTAGGCATGATAAAGAAGGGAATTACAAGTAGATCAGAGAAAGTTATAATATCGCTCTACAGAGCCATGGTCAGACCGCACCTGGAATACTGCATCCAGCATTGGTCTCCATACTTAAAGAAGGATATAAAACTGCTAGAGAGGGTGCAGAGACGTGCAACGAAGCTAGTGAAAGGTATGGAGAACCTGGACTACGAGGAACGACTTAGGAGACTGGGGTTGTTCTCCCTTGAGAAGAGGAGACTGCGAGGGGATCCGATCGAGACTTTCAAAATACTGAAAGGATTCAACAAAATGGAGCAGGGGAAGCAGTTATTTACAATGTCCGATGTGACACGGACAAGAGGACATAGACTGAAGCTGAGGGGGGACAGGTCCAGGACGAATATCAGGAAGTTCTGTTTCACGCAGCGAGTGGTGGACACCTGGAATGCTCTCCCAGAGGAAGTAATTGCAGAATCCACCGTTCTAGGATTTAAGAGTAAACTAGATGCACATCTCCTTAAGAGTGGCATAGAGTGATACGGGTAAGGGTAAATTAGATGCACATCTCCCTTGAGAAGCATACAGCGATATGGGGACTAAAACTAGGCCAGGGTACACCTGGTGGGGCCTCCGCGTGTGCGGATCACTGGACTTGATGGACCCAGGGTCTGATCCGAGATGACAATTCTTATGTTCTTATGAGTCTCAACCTGACCAAGAACTAAAAGTCATCAGTCCCAGGTCTTTTTTTTGCTCCCTACCCAAAATATGTGAAGGCGACCCAGACATACAAGTAATCATCTCTGTTTATATCATTTTAACAAGCCATGATATTTTTAATGCTGCCATAGCTGTTGTTGTTGTGTGTGTATGTGGGGAGGGGGGGGCTGATGGGAGGCGGGCATCTAGTTCCTCAGGGATTTGTTAAATCATACTGTTAGACATGATATGCTGGATTTATAAAATGTCACATTTAATCAGCGTCAGCTCCAGAAGGAAGTGGCATGGAGAGGGGTGTGGAATGATTCTGGGAGCAGGAGCGCTGAGTTCTCCCCTGGGTGTCCACAAGCACAACATCCTGCAAGAGTCGAATGGTGAAAGAGAGTAACAATTTGTAGCTCTGCCGGTCGCCGGTCAAGAAATAATTCCCTCTGTTGATTGGGGAAAAAACCCTACAATAATGACATAATCAATCAGTACTGAAGGTCCTCTGTGTCCCTCCCAGGCTTTACCCCACATTCCCCCATCACTGAGGATACTCTGTGCCCCTCTCAGGCTTTACCCCTCACTCCCCCACCACGGAGGATCCTCTGTGCCCTTCGCAGGCTTTACCCCTCACTCCCCCACCACGGAGGATCCTTTGTGCCCCTCGCAGGCTTTACCCCTCACTCCCCCACCACTGAGGATCCTCTGTAATCCTCCCAGGCTTTACCCCTCACTCCCCCACCACTGAGGATCCTCTGTAATCCTCCCAGGCTTTACCCTTGCCCTCACTGAGGATCCTATGTTCTAGGAGTTCTTCCCAACTGTAATGATAAATTTCAGAATCTTATTGTAAACTGCAATGAATCCTTGCTGAAATTTGCGGGGTATAAGAGACTGTATGGTATCTTCAGTAACCCAATCCAGATTTTTCCTGTCATGCACGTTGAGGATCCTCTATAGCTGTCTAAGGTTTCTCCTGCGTCTCACTCTCCACGCCCGCTTCCTTGGTCTGGAGTTTCCCAATGTGTAAATCCCATGCTGGTTGGGCTCAGGGGTGGGAGGTGATGGCAGGCACTTGGGACTTTTTCTGAATAGTTTGTATCCTTCTACCTCAGATTCTCTCATTTTCTGATCAGGGCCAAATCCACAAAGGCTCGAGCTTAGCGACACTTTTATAAGGGCTTTGGGACACGTCTAAGCAGTTACAGCATGCTAGTGTAAAGCCACTTTGGTGTATCTATTGGTAGGAGCAGTCACGTATGCCATGTCAGTGGCAGGTATGAGTGGGCACACCTAACTGCGCCTTGCAATAGGCAATCATGCTCCTTCCACATTAATGCCCTCTTTGTGACATCATTCGCATGCTTTAAGTGCACCTTGTGACAAACAAAACGCCCATGATGCGCTCATGCTCCTCCCACATTAACGCCCCTCCTGGTTACATCATTCGAAAGCATAAGTGCGCTTATTCTATAAGTTAATATTTGCAATTCGGACTAGATTCTCTAAATGTACTGAGTTAGGGGCTGTTTATAGAGTAGCGCCTGGTGCCAGGATCTGTGCTCAACTGATACCTGGTGTAAATCCTGGTGCGTAAATTAGGCGCAGATCCCCCGAATTCTATAATACTGGAGACATCTCCAGTGAGCGCCCTGACCCGACCATGCTAATGGCTCCTAATTACTGGCGCTAATTGGCTCATTGCTCAATTAGATTACACACACAATTTTGAGTGCCATATATGGAATCTGGGGGTTAGTGCCTAAATGTAAATGCTTTTTTGGAGAATTGCCCCTTAAGCGGCTTTAATTTACACGCTGATTATGTTTTGGCCCTGACGACCTCCGCACTCTGTGGCGATCTCTGATATTCAATGATGAGACTTCATCCGGCCACCGGCATTGAACGTCAGGAGCAAAGTCCGCCACCTAGAACTTAGCCAGCCAGGCTGCCAGTTAAGGCAAAATGGCGAAAGGTAGACCTGCTCTTTAGACAGGTCTTTGAAGCCACTAACTTTAACCAGCCAACTGCTGGATACTGGCAGTCCTTGGCCAAACTGGCAAACTGAATATCAGCAGAGAGCTGGCCGAGAGGCGTTCCCAACAGCCTAAGTATCACTGAAAGGGGGTTAGAACACTGATACTCTCGTATATACCTGTGTCTATACGTAAAGGCCCAAAATCTACCTTAAAGCTATTCTGTACCTTGAAAACTGAAACTTAGCTATTTTGTACATTGTAATTTGAAACTTCAGTCCAGGTGAGATATGGGTGGGACTTACAAGTAGGCAGGCAGGTAAATTTCTGGCATTTCGACTGGCTTAAGTGCTTACACGTAAATTATAGGTGTGCATTTCACCTGTTCCACAGTGCGGAAGAAAACATCACCTCCAAATAAATGTACAACAGGGAAGCATAAACTTTCCTGCAACCAGACCTAACGAGAGAGGGTAAGAAATCACCGTTTGCCCCAGACTTTTTCGTAAAACATCTAAGACAATATTTCAATGGATGCTACGTCTGTCACATGTGCTAAAGAGGGTGATGTCTTCCACAAAGTGGCAATGGTGTACCTAGGTGATCTGGAAAGGCAAGAAAAAGCTGTGGAATTGATGCTCTTGATGCAGATATGGGTAAAAAGTTTTGGAACAAGGCCACAAACGTTTATTGAATATTCATCAAATACAGACTCATCCACATAAAGCGAGAGTAGTGTAGGTCCAACACGGTCCGTGTTTCGGCTGTTTTAGCCTTCCTCAGGGGTCCTGGACGTTGGATATTGGATAATAATCAGCGCTATTATGGATGAAATCTTCACTGCGGGTTCGGAACTCGCAACTTTGATTATTCACGGGTTTTGTCTGGGTGATCCACCCCCACCTCCCAGACCTCTCCACTTACTTTTAAAAAACCTGGTGGTTTAGCAGTGAAGCAGGGCAGGAGTGATCTTCCTAGGCTCCGGTCCTGTGCAGAACTGGGAGCAGAAATGGCTGCTGTGAGTTCCCATGGTCTCGCGGGAACTCATGGCAGCCATTTTTGTTCCCAGTTCTGCACAGGGCAGGAGTGTAGGAAGATCACTGCTAGACCACCAAGCTTTATAAAGTAAGTACAGTGAAGAGGCGGGGATGGGTCAGAGTCGGCCTTAAAGTTTTTCACAATTTTTTTGTATTTGTAGGCCAGCTTTTCCCCTAACCCCCGTGAATATGGAGGGGGATGTGTATTTTAGGAGATTTCATCCAGAATAGTACTGATTATTATCCAATACCCTGCGTCTGGGACCCCTTGAGGAAGGCTAAAATAGCTGAAACACGGACTGTGTTTCACTTCTGTAGCTTGGCGCCAGCACATGGACACAACCTCTTGATCAGAATCATCTAGAATTGCTTGTAGGTTCTTATTTCACTGCACAACATCTGTCGTTTTCCACCTCTCTCTCTCAGCTCTTTCATCACCCGCTTTGTTCTCTGTCTTTCATGGTGATCTCTTTTATTCCTTTTCTTTTTTCCTTTGTTTGGCTCTTTCCGGATGATCTCTCTTTCCTGGCCAAATCGTTCTGTTTTTGGATTCTATTTCTAAATATATTTTACATTTCTCCTACTTCAAGAGTTGTTTCATCTTTCTACTGGTGGTCCAGCATTCATCAGCTGGTCTTTGGGATGGTCAAGGAGAGACTCGGTCAAGTTACACCATGATTAAAGAGTCAGAGCCAGTGACAGAACCAGAGATCAGAGTTGAAGCACAGGGAGATAAAGTGAGTCATCCCAGGGTCACACGCACAGAGACAGTGACAGAGCCGGAGTCTAGAGCTGAGACACACGGATTTTATTAGTAGTTTGTGCAAGAGAGCATAAGATAAATGTGGGACAGGACCCCAGTGTGGAGAGTTGCACAGGGACAGAAATTTCACCCATCTCCGCCTATTAAGATCCATTCCATCCCCACAATTAATCTCCTTCATTCCCACCTGTACCTGCAGGAGTCGACGCTTTTCTTTACTTGCTCACAGACCTAACATCTTCCCTTGCTTTTTTGGATGGTATTCACTGTTTAACCAATGAATGCACTCCAGCTGCCTCTCTCTGTACGTGCCAAGCCTCATTCTGTAATCACCAGAGGTTTTGACTACCTTCTTCCATACCCGCGGGAATCCTGCTGATTCTGCGGGATTCCCACAATCCCCATTCCCGAGCAGCTCTCTACCCCAGTGTCTCTGACTGGCTCTTTGTTTTTAATGACAGGCTGCTTCAGTCAACATACTACTTCTCCATTCCACTCCGGGTCTCTGAATTCCAGTTTCTCCTCAAGTAAAACAGTATTGCAGATCCGTATGGAAGGGGGAGGAAGAGGAAGGGAAGGGGATAAAACCAGGACTAGAGTGTCTTCTCTGAGATGACTGAGCCTGGTCAGCCATCCTTTCAGGTTGAGTAACAAACTCCGGGTCTTGCAGGCCCCAGGCTTCTCTGGATTTGGAGAAAATGCAACCCCGGTGCCTTGTGCTCTTTGCAAGCCTTTCCCAGCAGACATGATAAAATGCATCTTAGTGATATCAGGTGTGAGACAGCAGGGAGGGAGAAGACGGCGCCAGCTATGAGATGCAATTACCCGATTGGATTCAAGCCTGTGTGCATATCTCTCTTTCCCTTCCAGGTTCAAGGTCACATATTCTCTCTCGTCAGACAATGGTCACAGGAGGGTTAGCGACCTTAGTGTTTCTTGTCTTTGGAGGGGCAAGTTTTGGAGGAATTACTGCAAACTAAAGGGGTTACATTTGGTGAGGTAATATAAATTGATACCATTTTTCTCTCAGGGTGACCATTTTTATTGGACTAACTTAATGCATTTTTTCTTCTTCAGATCAGAAATAAGTAAATGTTGACAAATAGACTATATCAGTGAAACATAAAAGCATTTCTCTGGCAGTCTTGCAGGAAGAGGGAAGGAGTGGGTAAGGGGAGGTAAATTTATATCTGATGGAAGACATTTGCAATTTTATCTTATACATATTCACAGTGCGTCTCCAGAAGAGAGTTGAGAGGAGGGGGAATATCGCCAAAGAGGAAATCTACCCCCAAAAGCTGAGGAGGAGGGGGAGGAGGGAATGAGATTGGAGGGGGTGCAGAGGAAGCAAGGGGTAAAGGAAACTATGCTCTGTGATGGAGGGACCTAAGAATGAACATTTTAAAATGACTGATCTTTAAAGCAAGTTACGACAAAGGTGCATCAGGCATTTTCCTGCCCTAAGGGGCTTGCGGGCTAAGTTATATCTGGGGTAATGAAGGGTTCATTGCCCGAGGTCACATGGCGCATCAGTAGAAAAAAAATGCTGGAGAAAGGCAAGACAGATGTCCAATCAAACCAAAACAAGCTTTATTAATCCAGGTGTGACAAGCTTACGATGCCAGTATGACAATCTAATGGTCCCAACAAGGATCCTGGTGTCGGCAGTATAAACTGCCTTCTTCAGGGGACAAAACAACTGATAGTTGAATAAAATAAAGCACGGTGTTTGGTGGAGAAAGGTCAAATAATCGCCCGCTAAAAACAGTCGTGCAAAAAACGCTTCGTAGTCTCTCAAGGCAACCGCTATGGTTTTGTATCATCAGTTGAAGCAGGATTTCAGCCAACATAAGAACATAAGAACTGCCATCTCCGGATCAGACCCATGGTCCATCGAGTCCGGCGATCCGCACACGCGGAGGCCCAGTCAGGTATACACCTGATGTAGTTTTAGTCACCCATATCCCTCTATGCCTCTCGTAAGGAGATGTGCATCTAATTTGCCTTTGAATCCTAGCACAGTGGATTCCTTCATAACCTCCTTTGGGAGAGCATTCCAGGCGTCTACCACTCGCTGTGTAAAGCAGAACTTCCTGACATTTGTCCTGGACTTGTCCCCCCTTAGCTTCAAACCATGTCCTCTTGTCCGTGTCGCGTTGGACAATGTAAATAATTTATTTTCCTGCTCTATTTTATCGATGCCTTTCAGCATTTTGAACATCTCGATCATGTCCCCTCGCAGCCTCCTCTTCTCAAGGGAGAACAGTCCCAGTTTCTTGAGTCGTTCCTCATATTCCAAGTTCTCCATACCTCTTATTAGCTTCGTTGCTCATCTCTGCACCCTCTCCAGCAGTTTTATATCCTTCTTTAGGTTGGGAGACCAATGTTGGACACAGTATTCCAAGTGTGGTCTGACCATTGCTCTATAAAGCGGCATTATGACTTTCTCCGATCTACTCGTGATTCCTTTCTTTATCATGCCTAACATTCTGTTTGCTTTCTTTGCCGCTGCCGCGCATTGTGCCCTGGTCTTTCTGGTTCTCATAACATCAGGAGCAGAGCAGAGGAGAGGTAGGAGAATCCTCTGTGGCCCTGCCCCCAAGCTGTCTAATTGCTAATATTTTATTGGACAAAATATTGGTAGGGGCATCCCATCTCTCTAACCTCTAGGTTAATTCACCACTGATAGAGAGTTAAGACAATACAGGGTATCTTTGAAGCGAGAACTTGGGAGTGTTGGGCTAGACTTGGGAAAACCCCACTACTTATTCCTAGGATAAGTAGCATAAAATCCATTTTACTGTTTTGGGATTTTGCCAGATACTTGTGACCTGGGTTGGCAACTACTGGAAACCTTCAGTCTTTCCCAGTACTGCAGCTCTTATTATCTTATGTAAGCCAATTATTGTGACATCACCAATGAGGTTGGCTTTTAGGTATTGGTGGAATGAGGCATTATGACATCACAATCTCAGCTCTGGAATGTTGCTACTCTTTGGGTTTCTGCCAGGTACTTGGGACCTGGGTTGGCTACTGTTAGAAACAGGATATTGGGCTTGATGGACCTTTGGTCTGTCCCATTACAGCAGCTCTTATGTTCTTATGTGAGCCAAGTATAGGACAATCAAGCCATTGTGACATCAAATTTTTGACCAACGATCAGTTTTCTCAATGTAAATGGGTCATGAGAGAAGCACCTCAGGGGTCTGTGCTGGGAACAGTGCTGTTGTGTTTTACCATGTTCATTAATAGTCTGAAAAGGAAGCAATGAATGATGGGATCAAATATGGAGATGGCACAAGTTTTTATTAGGATTTTATATACCGCCTATCAAGGTTATCTAAGCGGTTTTACAATCAGGTACTCAAGCATTTTCCCTAGCTGTCCCGGTGGGCTCACAATCTATCTAAAATTATTCACGGTGGTTAATACACACACAGGCTGTGATGAACGGCAGAAGAGCCTTGCCAGACTGGAAATGTAGGTGAAATTTAATATGGACAAGTGCAGAGGAAGGCAAATAGAGGAAAACCTTATTAGTCTGCTTTTGTGATAGACCTAGGGGAAGCCAACGCTTGCCCTGAGATCGGTAGCATGGAATGTGGCAGTTCTTTGGGGATTCTACATGGAAGGTTGTTACTCTTTGAGGATTCCACATGGAATATTGCTACTATTGTGTTTCTGCCAGGTACTTTGACTCTTACCACCTATATTAAAACAGGCCTTCATACCATAATATTTGGGCAATTAACTACCAAAAATGTCAATTGCATGATTGGATTTTACATAAAAATTTGGGTTTTATTACTTTGACCGAAATTTGGTTTCCCAAAGGTGATACTATTTCTCCTGTTCAGATTTGTCCTTCTGGTTATAATTGTATAACTCAGTTTCATGAGCTTAAGAAAGGAGGCGGTCTTGCCTTCATTTTTAAAAGATGTTATCATATTTACAGGAAAAATATGAAAGAAATTTTGCCTATTGAATGTTTATTGATTTCTTCAGATATACTGGGTATCACTATTTTATTAGTTTATGTACCACCAAATCAATTTTCATCTCTTTTCAGATGACATCCAATTATTGTTTTGGCTTTTTTCTTTTTTTTTAGATGATCAGGAAACAACCATTAGGGATCTAAATAGCAAATTGAGTCAATTAAGTAATTGGCTACATGAACGCAATTTGGTACTCAATATTGAGAAGACATTTGCAATGTTGATCTCTCATGGTCAAAAACCTTTGAGGGCTTTTCCAGAAATTCAAGGCACAAGGTTACGACTTTCTGCTGACATAACTATCTTGCATATTTGCTGTGACTCTAATCTAACCTTAATCTTCAAGTTAATCATGTCGTAAAGTCAAGTTTTTACCAACTGTGCATGTTACATCAACTAAAACCTATCTTGGAAGAGGAAAATCTTACAAAGCTAATTCATGCTTTTATAACATCTAGGTTGAATTACTGTAACACTCTTTTTCTTGGCTTAAGCAAAGCTAATGTACTTCATCTGCAGTTGGTTCAAAATACCACTGCTAGACTTTTGACAGGTACTAGAAGATCAGATCACATTACTCCAGTGTTGTATAAACTACCCTGGTTGCCTATGGACAACGTATTAAGTTCAAATTGTTGTACATGGTGTTTAAAGCTTGGTATGTAAATTCTCCTATGTATCTTTCAAATAGGTTAACTAGATATTTTCACAAAGATCTTTACGCTCCTCTCAAAAGGAGTTGCCTGGTGTCGGTCAAGCCAAACCCGCTTCAACAAGAAATTGAGCATTTTCGTACATTGGTCCATCTCTGTGGAATCCTGTGTTTGACACATTTTTTTGACGGCATGTGTTAATCAATTCTATGGTACTAAAAATTTTGTTGAAGATTCTATGATTCGTTAATGGAGTTTGTTTGATGATTTTATCTGTTATTGCTGCATTATGTTAATGTAATTGTACTATGATGTATGTATATCTTTTTTGTACACCGCTTAATACTTATGTCAATAGTAGAAATTGCGAAAATAAATCTAATCCAAACCTGAATTGGCCACTGTGGAAACAGGATACTGGGCTTGATGGACCTTTGATCTGTCCCAGAATGGCAGCTCTTATGTTCTTATGTATAGGACAATTGAGTCATTGTGACATCACTGCTGAGGCTGGCTCTTAGGCATTGGTGAAATGAGGCATTATGACATCACAATCTCAGGTCTGGAATGTTGCTACTCTTTGGGTTTCTGCCTGGTACTTTGGACCTGGGTTGGCCACTGTTAGAAACAGGATACTAGGCTAGATGGACCTTCGGTCTGTAATCGCACATGCCTCAAACACTTATAATTTTAAAGTGTTTGAGGCTTGTGCAGATGAGGCCAGAGCTTGTAGGAATGGGGCAGGGACAGGAAAAGAACTCGCTAGGACGGAAAAGGAAAAAATGTATCCCCGTGTATTTCTTTAACTCTAACTTCTAGAAAACACGGCCACAAGACTAATTCTCAAAAAGAATCAATATGATAAGGCAAGTCTACTCTTAGAACAACTGCATTGGCTGCCAGTGAACAACAGAATCCAATTAAAGATAGCCTGTATAGTCCCCAAAGCGATCTAAATAGAAACCTCAGAGGGACTTACATCTGATATCAAAGTCCCACATTTCTTCTTCAATTCACGTGCATCACAATGCTTGAAACCATCTCTCCCGTCACCTCAAAAAATACGACATAAGAAAATGTTTGAGGCCATCTTTGAGTACCACATTCCCCACAAACTGCCACTATAACTAAGACAACGCACCAGATGCCTTGACTTCAGGAAGAAACTAAAGACATGCCTCATCTTCCTATAACCACTTTCTCATCCTCACCCCTTCCGCCCAACAGTCATCAGCCTCTCTATAAATGTAACGTCAAAACTTGATCTAACTCTTGTTGTAAACCAAAGATTCCTTGCAGAGAATTGTGGTATTGTATTCCCACTCCAGGTCCTTGTAACCAGATATGTTTATTAAAAATCTTTATATGCTGCTCAATTTGCCAAATAGGATCAAGGTGGTTAACAATATAATCCAATCAAAGTAATGAAAAGAACTCCATTTAAAAATAGGAAAGGCAAAGCAAAAAAATAAACTAAATATCATACATCTATCATACAAAATATTGAATACATTCTTCAATAAAAATAAAGATAAACAAAATTAAATAAAACATAAAATAAAATAATGCAGGTTGAAGTACTGAATTCAAGTCCTATCAATGCAAAAAGGCCAGTTGAAAGTAATGGGCCTTTTAAAATTTAGGAAAGATTCTTCCTTTCTCAATTCTACAGGTAAACTATTCCATAGAATTGGAACCAGATACAAAAATGCACAATTTCTAGTCAAGGCAAGATGAGTCGTTGATATATGAGGTCTAGCTACTCTATTATCATTTAATCAATAATAATATGCTAGAGGCGCATGCGCTCTTGAAAATTCGTGAGCGGTGGCGCCATGAGGTGTGCTTCTGTGCCAGTCCTCACGGCGCCTGCGCGTGCTGTGCAGAAGACACCAGCGACTCCTCCCTCCCGCTCCTCTTCAAAGCGGCCTGCTGAGGTTCACCAGCTGCAGAAGAAGGAGTCGCTGTGTCACCTCCCGCCCTCACTCGCCGCTGCCGCCGCTGATCCTCCTCTTCAGAGCAGCTTGCAATCATGGCCAGCTTTAAAGAACCTCGCAGGCCGCTCTCCAGCTTCAGTAGCACGCTCCCTCTGACGCACGGGATCGCGTCAGAGGGAACGTGCTACCGAGTTGGAGAGCAGCCTTCGAGGTTCGCTAAAGCCGGCCACCACGATCGCAGGCTGCTTTGGTGAAGAGGAGCAGGCCAGAAGACGCCTGGATGTTGAGAGGGTAAGAAGGGAATCAATACCGGGAGCCAGGGGGAAAGGGAAAGGGGGCTGTTTTTTGGGGAGGGGTGTGCTGGGGGGAGACAGAAGGGGCCATGGATAGGGAGAGGGAAAGGGGGCTGCTTTGGGGGGAGGGGTGTGCTGGGAGGAGACAGAAGGGGCCATGGAGAGATAGGGAGAGGGAAAGGGGGCTGCTATGGGGGGAGGTGTGCTGGGGACAGACAGCTTTGCTCAGGGGGGGGGGGAGACAGAAGGATACAGACAGCGGCCAAGGAGAGAGAGAGAGAAAGAAACACAGACAGACACATCTATTCTAGCACCCGTTAATGTAACGGGCTTAAAGACTAGTGATCTTAATAAATGCCTAGGTGCATAAAATGACACTAAGTTGGAAAGATACAAAGGTTGTAATTCAAATAAAGCTCCATGTGATACACAATAAGAGCCTGATTCTATATACGGCGCCTACCGATAGGCGGCTATCAACATAGGCGCCTACATTAATTGAATAATAAGGGTCAATCAGCGCTGTTATTGTTTATTGAAAGCTTCTATATCACTACTATTGACAGGGGAGTCAATTCAGAGCGATTTACATGAACTTGTGTAATGCTATTACAATACAGAGCGTTTTCTGAGATGGTTTTTAATACAGATACATTTATACCATCGTCAATCATCCTACGTATATGTTAACAAGGGTTAATTGAAAAATAGGCACCTACAGTTCTGTAATGGGCCACCTGTAAATTTATAGGCATCCTAAGAAAAAACATGAACCTATGGAAATAGGCGTGGATTGTAGCTAGGACCTAGGTGCCTGTATTTTAGGTGTTGTGAAAGCTAGCCTACTTTTCAGATGGTTCCAGCAGCCCGGAGTGTCTGAACCCAAAATTGGGCTGTCTTCTCCTTGGAGGCATCTACACGTTACGACCCCATGCTGATGATGTCAATGATACATGCTGACATCATAGGTTGCCCTGATCCAGTATAATTCTGCAGACGGCGCTTGCAATAAAGACACCTAGTCACACCTAAACAACATAAGCACACTAGGATCACTTAAGCGTCACTCAGCACGACTCTATAAAGTGCGACTATATTTTGTTGAATCGCATTGGCTGGCTCCTTCATTGGCGCAGATTTTTTTGGTGCTGTTAATAGAATCTGGCTGTAAGTACCTGTCTAAAATATGTAAACTGCTTTGATTGTGTATACCACACAGAAAATGCAGTACAGTACTCCCCTGAAATTTGCGGGGATTACGTTCTTGGAGTGACTGCAAATTGTGAAAAACCGTGATTATTTGATGCGAAAGAGGAGCGGGGATCAGAGGCGGGAGAGGGCTGCAGGGGCGGCGGCTGCTGCTGCGAGTGCCAATGCGGGTGGTGGCGCTTGCGGCTCCGACCTAGGCCTGGATCGCTGCTCGGATCGCAAGTCAGGCAGAGCGGATCGGTGATGTAGCAGGGCCGGAGGATGCGCATGGCAGGGTCCTGGGATGTGGAAGAGGCGAATGGAGGATATTTTTCTAATTGTAATTGCGGAGGGAAGAACCGTAACTTCGCGGGGGTATACTGTATATCAAGTTCCGTCCCCTTTATCTTTTCAAGCTCAAATGGCATGTGAACGCTGGCGCCTTTCATAAAAGCCTAGAATTCCCTTAAATGGTTGCAAAGTAGTTAAAAAATGACTATGTCCTGAGATTTTTTCCACAATATTGGACCTGCAATGGAGAAGGACATGTTGAAGCCCTCAGCTCGGTGTGTGGCGGCAGCTAAGAAAGCAAATAGAATTTGCGGACGACACCAAACTATTTAATGGAGCTCGGACTACAGAGGACTGCGAAAAGTTGCAAAGGGACTTGAACAAATTAGAAGAATGGGCGGCGAAATGGCAGATGAAGTTCAACATTGAAAAATGTAAAGTATTACATGTGGGGAGCAGAAACTCGAGGTACAACTATACAATGGGAGGGATGTTATTGAATAAGAGTACCCAGGAAAGGGACTTGGGGGTAATGGTGGATATGACAATGAAGCCGTCAGCACAGTGTGCAGCGGCCGCTAAGAGAGCGAATAGAATGCTTGGTATAATCAAAAAGGGTATTACAGCCAGAACGAAAGAAGTTATCCTGCCGTTGTATCGGGCGATGGTGCGCCCGCATTTGGAGTACTGCGTCCAATATTGGTCGCCGTATCTTAAGAAGGATATGGCATTAGTCGAGAGGGTTCAAAGAAGAGCAACACGTCTGATAATAGGTATGGAAAACCTGTCATATTCTGAGAGATTGGAGAAGCTGGGTCTCTTTTCCCTGGAGAAGAGGAGACTTAGAGGGGATATGATAGAGACTTACAAGATCATGAAGGGCATAGAGAGAGTAGAGAGGGACAGATTCTTCGAACTTTCGAAAAATAAGAGAACAAGAGGGCATTCGGAAAAGTTGAAAGGGGACAGATTCAAAACAAATGCTAGGAAGTTCTTCTTTACCCAACGTGTGGTGGACACCTGGAATGCGCTTCCAGAGGACGTTATAAGGCAGAGTACGGTATTGGGGTTCAAGAAAGGATTGGACAAATTCCTACTGGAAATGGGGATAGAGGGGTATAGATAGAAGATTACTGCACAGGTCCTGGACCTGTTGGGCCGCCGCGTGAGCGGACTGCTGGGCACGATGGACCTCGGGTCTGACCCAGCAGAGGCATTTCTTATGTTCTTATGTTCTTATGTTATGTTCTTATCAGGAAAGGAACGGAAAACAAAGTTGAAAATGTTATAATATCCTTATATTGCTCCATGGAGCGGCAACACCTTCAATACTGTGCAATTCTGGTTGCCGCATCTAAAAAAAAAAGATATAGCAGAAGTACTAAAGGTACAGAGAAGGGCGATAAAAATGATAAAAAGGATGGGACGAATTCCCTATGAGGAAAGGCTAAAGCGGCTAGGGCTCTTCAGCTTGGAGAAGAGAGAGCTCAGGGGACCTTTTGGTCTGTCCCATTATGGCAACTCTTATGTTCTTATGTTTCTTCATAATGAATTGTGTTTACAACTGGTACGGAAAGCTACCTAGCTATCATAAGAACATAAGAAGTTGCCTCCGCTGAGGCAGACCATAGGTCCATCCTGCCCAGCGGTCCGCTCCCGCGGCGGCCCATCAGGCCCATTGCCTGAGCAATGGTCTATACCTATCTATACCCCTCAATCCCTTTTTCTTCTAGGAATCTATCCAAACCTTCTTTGAAACCATTTAAGGTTTTCTTGTCTACAACAGCCTCTGGAAGCGCGTTCCATGTATCCACCACCCTCTGAGTGAAAAAGAACTTCCTAGCGTT